>NC_142067.1:32441219-33851219 GCF_059756535.1 Pantherophis guttatus
ACCCTAATCCTTTTTCTGGATATCTTAGATGTTAGCAACTAGGTGATTGGTTGAGGATGCTTCTTTAATGTGAGCTAATAGTTAAGCAATAATTAGAATGTTCTAGACCTTGAAATGTAGGGAAGATACATATTGTTTTTGTAGTAAAATTACAGTGTTCCAGTTTGAGAAAGAAACAGAAATCTAGGCACTATCTGAATGCTTTGTTGTTGTTAGTGGTGGTGAAGCATCTTTCTCTGAAAATCTGTATTAAATAATTGCTACATATAAAAACCAAAGTTCCTGCTGTCCATACTTTCCCAGTTTTTTTTCTTCATGTAAATTCTGGAGGGCCCCAGATAAGTATAGAAATGACCATAAACAGGTCAGAATGGATGTAAACAATATGCAAAGCTGGAAATTCATTCTTTGCTTGCTAATGGATTTGCTTTCAGATTTAATCCTGCATTCCAAAATAAATCAAAGAAAATGTTCATCACTGTAGTCCTAGAGGCATATTAAACAAACAAGCCAACAAAGCCAACTTTCCTCTTTCATTTTTAAGGGCCTTCAGAGAGAATGCCACTTATTTTCTCGTACAGGTACATACTTTGTATTATTATTCCAAAGGCCAAAGATGATTCAATAGAATATTGATAATTATCATGAGGCAAAAGCAAGCACAGTAATTATTTCATTTAGACGAAGCCTTTTATTTGAGTACCTGACTATTGCCAACATCCCACTTACGCACCAAATGGCAAAGGAAAGAAAACAAAGGCTCAATACCCCCAATCATTTTCCCCTTCTCTGAAGCCCTATGTAAAAACTCAGCATAGAAGGCACACTATGGAGGTAAAAATCCCTGATGGTTAAACCACAGCACACTCTGTCTCTCTTGACATCAAGGAGTCCATTAAAATCTGAAAGCTCCAATTAAAGCCTGTTTATTCCTGTTTACATTTGGACTCCATGGAATAATTGGCATCTGTGGGTGAAGAGGCCTCTAAGGGCCCTTCTAATTGCATAAATGCACCCTTGATCATTCTTGATTGGTAGAAGCCAATGATTCAAGCCAAGAGGCCTACAAAAAAAAAAAACATGGTGCCATACCTGCCCATTTCCATTTAGTTTATTGGTAAGTTTCACTTTGCTAAAAGATACTGTGGCCTTCATCCAGTGTGCTCCAAAGTTGGGTGAGTCTGGATGGATATAGACACAGCTGTGGTTGGATGGCTCTGGCTTTCCAGCAGGAACCCATTCTCCATTCACATACTTCCAGCGGTGGCTATCAGTTGGAGCAAAATCCAGCAGAAAAGAATACATAGCATTTGGATCCAGCCCCGAAACACTGATCTTTAAAACTGGAAACATCCGCCTGTATGAGAAACAATTATATGTGAAATTAAGTCTTTTTAAATTTAAGGAATAATTTGTTTTTATTGCTTGTTTTCTAAATTAACATACTAATGAGTCACTTAATGACACAAAATCTTTTCACTAAGAGAGGCAGATAACACTCATTCCTCTTCTGTTTTGCATGGATAGTGCTATGAAGTATGAGGTCTTGCAATCAAGACAGCATGTTCTGTTCCTAAAACAATTGACTAGCGAACATAGTCATCACAAATATTTGGCTCACTATCCAACAGTCCCTCCAACGAAAACTACATTCAAGGATGTCCTACATAATGATAATTGGTCTAAAGGCTGGTTGTTTTTGGTCACGCGTTTAATTTTTATCAATCTGTTTGCCAATGCAGAAAGTGGAGAACCAATATTAAAGCACTGAAAGGCTAACTTTCTATTTTCAGGAAGGATGGGAACAATTTTTTCACAGCTTTCCTAAGCAGCACTTTCTGGAAGGCAGGAAGAAAAGACAATTTTAACTATTCAGAATATTTAAATTGGAGATGTTAACATTTTAGAAATGGAAAAGTACATGCATTTATTTGTTTATACTCTGTTCATGGGAACCCTGGGACTATCTAGATTTTGAAATACTGTATGTAGTTCTCAGCTTTCCTCTCAATGGTGAGTAGGATTGGTGAAAGTTGTCATGCAACAACATTTGGAGGGTTAAAGAATTGTATTTTTCATATTATTTGTTTTTATTATTGTGTAGGTGAACCATTTTTAAGACCTATTTCAACTATTGTTGATCTCAACTTATTTCAGTTTTCATTTTTTTTTTGCAACTACATTTCCAAATACCCAACTTGCTTTCTTTTCCTTAACCTCATAATGTCTGGAGAAAAACTATTTATTCTCCTTCTCCTTCTCCTTCTCCTTCTCCTTCTCCTTCTCCTTTTCTTTCTCCTTCTCCTTCTCCTTCTCCTCCTCCTCTTCCCATGGTTGAGAGTCCTGGCCAACTTATTAGATATTGATCTTGTTCATTATGCTTTTATTTACATTATTTACAAAATGAATAATATGTGTGTTACCTAAAAATAGAGATAAAAATCAATTCCATTTGGCTTTACTTGCTGTATCACAATATAGGATAAGACATCTTATCTGATGACTTATTTTAATAGCCAATGAGAAAAAGAGGAAAAAAAAATAGGTTCAATTAAATGCACTACCAAAAACAACCAGCCTTTAGATCAATTTGCTTCCTGGCTCCAGTTTATGGGGGGGGGGGGGGGGTGAGGGAAACCTCTATGCCTTGAAAGCATGGAGAAGAAAGAGGCAGGATAAATATGGCCAATGCCAATTTTTTCCTTTTTATTGGTCCATTGATTATCCTATACTAGAAATCTTCAAATGGATTGTTTTCTATTGTTTGTGTTTCATTATTCATTACTTAAAGTTTGGGGAAAACCTAAGAATATTTTTGAACAGGTTTAGTCTGTTTTATGTATATACTTAGTTAGAGGATTTCTATTTTATCTTTTTATTCCACCTAAAACACTTAAATCATACTTGGGAGCAGGTTTGGGATGAGGATGAAGAAGATCCAGATTCAAGTCCATCATGAGTCATGAAAACTCACTGGCTGTCTGGGGTTCTGCTGTTTCTCCTAAAGCAATATATCACACAGAATTGTTATTTGGGAGAATTTTTGAAGAGGGCTATGTATGTTGCCTTTGCTTTTCAGAGGAAAAATGTGATATAAAACTAAAAAATAAATAAAAAGTATTCAATGTCAGAAGATTTGAGATCTTTTAGGCCATTTTCCCTAGCCTTGTGCTATTTTGAGATTAAATCTTCCATCATATTAGTCAGAGATGGTAGAAATTGTGATGGTAGAAATTGTAGCTTAGCACTTCTAAAGAGCTCCAAATTGGGAAATGCTGCCTAGATATAAATAAACATCAAACTCTTTCTTGGCTTGGTTTGAATTAGTTGAGTTGGGATGAGTTGCTGTTGCTTTTTAATAATAACATATAGCAAGAGCACTTAGACTTATATACCACTTCACAGATATATATCTCTAAGCAGTTTATGGAGTCAATCTGGGTCCTTATTTTACCAATTTTGGAAGGATGGAAGGCTAAGTCAAACTTGAGCTGGTCAGACTTGAACTGCCGAACTTCTGGCAGTCAGCAGAATTAGCCTGCAATACTGCATTCTAATCACTGCAACCATCACAGCTCTATATAATATTCTTGGGGCAGCTTGGTTGAACCCAGATGCATTCTATATACTGGCTTAAATTAAAACTCCATTTATGTATTAAATCTTGATGGAAGAAATACGACCTATTTCAACATCACTCTTTATAATTCTTGGGAAAACATTGTGATGACTTTTGCTGCTATGCATGGATTAACTTAGGGTTCATAAATTCATCTATGCATTCTTTTTTGCCAATAACCAAGTTAGCAAAAGCAATAGTGGTGAATCAGAAAAAAAGTAAAATTAGAGAAAGAAAACACTGAGCAATAGCACAAGCCAAATCAAAGCTATCAAATTTCATACCCATGGGCTATGACAATAGGGCTTTGAAGTGAAAGTAATTGACTTCTGTACTGCCTGAGCCCCCCCTCTTCTTTTTATCAATTATATTATCAATACTTGCTCAGGCATAACATTTCATAACTCTTTAATCAACTGAAATGTTCTTAGAAAAAGAGATTTATCAACTGAGGGGAAAATCTGAATAAATTTTGACTTTATAATTTGTATTAATGTTTAATCCTGTACTTCGGAAGTTGAATGTTTGATTTGGCTGAAATGCAACTGTTAGCAAACCCAACCAGAATTTTCCATAATGAAAATACAATTTTACAATTTAACAACTTAAAGAAATTCTTAGACCTCACACACAGATACACATTATTCCTTAAGCATCCTTTGCATAATTGTTATATTCTCTTTAGCATCTTTTCAGATATATAACATGTTCTATTCA
This sequence comes from Pantherophis guttatus, assembly GCF_059756535.1. NCBI lineage: Eukaryota > Metazoa > Chordata > Lepidosauria > Squamata > Colubridae > Pantherophis > Pantherophis guttatus. The sequence goes on from NC_142067.1 coordinate 32,445,556, forward strand.
ATTTTCCCCTTAAAGTGTGACAATGCAAAAATATAATCTTTTACTATATGATCAATCTTGCAGTATATTGTCACATGATTTTTTTAGTTGAGTTCCCATTGGTACATAGCCCTGTCTCCATCTCCCAACATAAATACCACAAAAGATCCTCTAAGAAAATGTGACCATCAACAGGGGGAAAAAAATTGACTTGGGAATCAGTAAACTAAAGAATCAAAGATAGTACTGAATTTGGTGATTCAGTATTTATATCTATTGAAGAAAGATGATCGCCAAGAACCAAAGAGGGACAGAACAGAAGACAGTTTCCAATTTCATGCTCTATCAATGATTACACATCACAGGAGAGAGAGTTTTTTTCTTTTAGCTATTGGGGGGGGGAATCAAGTTTTTATTCCTGAAGCTATACAGGGCTTACTGTTTACATAAGCAAAACTATACAAATTGTATTGGTTGATGGATTACATACCATCAAGCCACCAACTTCCACTGATCATGTACATAGATTTTCTCCATGATGATGATACATATTGAATTCATTTGGCCTTCACGTGATACTGACCACTGGAACTGAGATCTGTAGATAATGTGTTCTCTCTTATTGTAACCACTAGAAAAGCATAGTTCATGGATTCTTTTAGATAGGGAGCTCCTAGTACTATCTATTTCCTCACTAGTGACTTATAGCATCTTCTATTCTCATGCATTCATTCTGATGCCAACCTGACAATAATGAGCACAGGCATTGTATTATTTCAGCAGCAGTTGGCTCTGTTGTGCTTTAAGTCACTATTAGAAAAAAAATGTTACAAATGGATTGTGACACGGTTCCATATTTTCACCCCAAAGAGTTTTTGCTATGGAAAGAAAAGTGACGGAACACGTAATGGGAAAGATAGGGTTAGAAGAGAAGCCAATCAAGAGTGGAAGTCTTCCAGCAGAAATGACTTGCAAACAGCCCAACAGGATACAATGTTAAATATGCTTGGACAGAACCATGTACAACCACTTTATCATGTATAAATATTGTAAGAATGCATTATAAACTAATCAGAGTTTTTCATGATCTGCATGTATGATGAGTAAAATCATTTTAATTGGTTTATATTATGTCATTTATATATTTATGTTGGTTTTGCATTTTGAAGTTTATAATGCTTTAAGTTGTCTTAAGAGCAAATATGTATTTAACATACACAACATTAATCTCTTATATGGTTCAGGAAATTTACGATCTCCAATGGGACCCTCTCATAAGACACAGTCTTTCAGAAAAGAACTTGGAACATTTGGTTCAGAAAAAGATGAAGCCTTGCTTCTTTTATTAAGATACTTGCTTATGTAAATATGCTGCATCAACATCCATTGAATACAAATAAAGAAGATATTTCACTTGCTTCTAAGCTGTCAATAATAGCATCTCTCAATAATCACTAATATCCAAAAGGGCTTGCTGTTTATACACAAATATATAAAAAAATATTCAGGATGCAGTTCGCCAGCAAACTATCCAAGTTCACTTGAAAGAAGTTGGATAATGGTGAGACTATAACTCCGTTCTCATGCAGTTTTTATTTATTTCTACAGATCTTCTCAAGGAGAATATCTCCAATGAACTGCAAATCAATCACAGTTGCAGTTCTATGCAGTGAGTTCATTTCACCATTCACTGTAGCAAAAGAGAAGGTTAACACTCACCTGCCATTCTTGGTGACAATCATCTCATTTGTAACTTCTCTGAACCTCTGCCACAGGGCAGAATCTTCCAAGATAACCTGGAGTTGTTTCTCAGTAGGGTCTCCTTTGTCTCTGCCAGCCAGGAGTTCGTTTTCCACCACATTGAGCAGCCTGGAGATGGTGCAATCACTGTGTTTCTTACAGCCCAAATCAGTCATGGTGACTCTAATGTCAGAAACTTCTCGGGTTATTTTTTTAAAAAATGAAAGAGGGAAGCCTTCACAATCCCCTCTGAACCTAAGCCCAAACTAATTAATTAGCCACAATGGAACAAAAGTGCCCACCTCAGCCTTTTGCCACAGACTTGTTCTTTCCTCCACTACGTCCCAACACGATGATGACACCTGTATGTTAAGGTTTTAACGTGAACACACAACCATGTCCTAATTACCAACTGTCAGGTGGGAGGCAGTCTGATTAGGCAATTGGCTGCTTCTGAAGACGAATCTTCCATTCAATTTGTTAAGCTTTTATCTTTCTGAGGAGGGTCTAATTATTCTGCTCAAGAACTATATTTCCATTAATGAAAATGATTTAATGTCTCAAATGAAACAATGAATGGAAAGCAAATCTGTGCAGATTTGCAAAATCAAACTGAAAAGGGAGATACAAATGGCACTGAAAAGCAAACTGTATGATATACAATATTAGCCTTTTTGAGGCAAGTGTATTTCCCTGTGTTTCATTATATCATTGTCAAGAAAAACATTTATGTTCGTCATTGAACTATATTTATATGCTGGGGAGCAATTCATAGGAGCTTCCTATTTGCAAGCCAGATTTCCAAATTCTAGGGCGGCAATGACCAATTTATGTACTTTGGGAAATGTAAGGGATACTCTGAACAGTATTTGGCGGAAAGCATGTAGGATATTGCCATACAATAGACTACAATGCTGTTTTTTCTGGGTTAACAGGAATTCCAACTTGTTACTATGTTTTTTAAAATGTAAAACTCTTTTTTATTGATTTACACTGCAGTTTTCATTTATTTCCCACCTAAAATGATGAGAAATTTAAGTTTTTGCAAATTTAATATTTTACTTATTCAGCATATACAGTACAGCTACCACTCGCCAAGAGATCTGGGTTGCTAACAGAGGGCAAAAGAAAGTGCTCATAGACCATGTGGCAGAGACTCCAACCCCAAAATGAGGTGAAGAGAGGATGATATATTCTAATGTTTCTTGTTTATACTGTCATTCAAAATTGACAGTTATTTACCATCTGCTAATAGACTATCTACCAATGAATATTGACCACTGTAGACTGTGGAATCCTTGGTGCTCTCTGAGCTTGATTGTTTGCTTGCAGATATTTCATAACCTGACTGGGTAACATCATCAAGCTAGTGAGTGCGGGATTTGCTCCCTTTTTATGTACAGTATCATGCTTTTCCATGTTGCTGGGGGGTATGGTTTTCTTGGTCCAAGAAAAATGAAGGAACCACTTTTCTTCTTGATCAAGGAGAATCCATACTCCCCAATGCAAGTGCTTTCTATATTATTTATTTATTATTTATTAAATTACTAGGCTGCCCATCTCACTAATACAGTGACTCTGTATAAGGAGAGAGAAAATATTACACTCACCAGCATTGATGATATTACTTCATCAGATGATGAAATATCTGCAAGCAAACAACTAGCTCAGAGAACACCAAGGACTCTGTAGGATTGCCAAAACCTGAGGGTAGAGTTAAAGGAAGTATCAGCCTAGAATCTCTACGTAGCCATAAGTGGGCTAAGACCAACTCCCTTGAATTCTATAGACCCCTATTTAACTCCAAGCAGTTACTAACTGTTGGTTGAGAAATTCCTGTGCATAAGGTGTTTAGCAATAAATCAGGTTAATTGGACCTTCACGGATGGACCTGGTCTTTTGTACCTGACAGACTACACAGTTCAACTCTGAGCTACCTGGATTTCTTCTATTGAATATCTGTACAGAAGGGCATTAACTAAATATGCTGCTTCTGGCTGCTTGCTGTAGTAGCAAGCAGGGAGAAATATATGAATCTAATCTAGGAGTTGAATATGATAAACCACTTCAAATGAACAGGTCTTAAGGAAAATGAATCGACAAGTCTGTTGGATTAAGAACCTTTGATTCATAGACTGAATGTTGTTTGCAAAGTATTTTTATCTACCTCACATAAACTATTATTGTTCCCAAAACTTTACCCAATGCTCACAAGGATGTTGTATGGAAATCATGCTTTCCATGTAAAAGAAATAATTTTCCTGATGAATACGTAGCAGCACCTAACACTGCTCTGATCATTATACCTCAAACTAAATCAAAATTACTAAGAGAGCCTACCAATTATTATTTTAATGAGTAGGACAACTGTTTCCTGAAGAGGCATCAAATATTGTTATTAATAACTGGTTTTACTACTTCAGCATACGTTTTATGGAGGGTAGTCTTAGAATCAATATTTACTTAACCTATCTAGAAATAAATTTTCCTGAGAATAGCAATAAACTACACTTACAATAGTCATGTTATAATGATGTAGGTGTCTTGGAACTATGTGGAAATGGTGTTCTAAAGTCTTCTTTCAAGATGATTCCTCAACTTCCTGATCAAGCCTACTGATCTCATGTTCCTGATGGTTTTACCATCCAAATACTAATCAGTTGTAATCCTGCTAAGCTTCTTGAAATCAGCAAGGTTGACAAGATGCTACCACTGGTTGGACTCTAGAACACCTGTCATTATTAATGGGATGTCTTAAATTAGGCTTATCAGTATGATACCTAATAGCATTTAATTTCTAGAGCTCAGTGGATCAAGTATTCCTTAACAACAGGATGAATCAAAAGTATTTGGCAAGACTCAAACTTTCCAGACTTTATGCAAATAAGTGGATTGATGGTTCAACCAGACTGTCAGCTTCTCTGAAATTTGTGAAAATAGAATTTTCTATATGCTGTTAACATTTACCTATACATTATTGCTGTACATAAGCCCTGCTGTCTGTGAATCTCGGCCACCAGCAGAAGTTAATTGGTCCTTTTTCTGAATATGTCTGCTAAAGTAATGAAAAGACTAATCTTTTCTAAATCACTTCAAGTCCAATAATTACTGATGGTGTCAAACCTTGATTAAAGAACACCAGAAAACCTGCTGTCTTTTTGTCCTCTGTAATTATGACTCGGCATTGGATGTCATGGCTAGATAGATATTTAGTTTCCTAGCTTCTGGAACTGAATGTTCAGGGAAGAGAATCCATTCAAATGGGACAGGAGATGGAAAGAATGAGTTAGCTTCTCATGGATTTCATTTGACCAAGAATTTTCTATTATATTATTATAGTTGGTAGAAAAGTCTGTAAAGTACAGCTATTAAATATCAGTTAAAGAGGAAACATATCGTTTAAATCTTTTCCCCCTGCTATATGTAAGCAGCTGTTAGCTTCAAAGAGTTTCAGATTGATTTGTTAATTATTTCTTGGTTCTGCTGAAGCAAGCAAAACGCATTTCCGAAATGTTTCTCTTCCTCAATATACTTATAAAACTCCATATATCAAGTTTGTGCTCTAACTATATGAATAACAAATAGTTGAACAAATCTAATAGGGGAAAATCCTCTGCAAATTAGATCTCTGCTTAGATCTTATTAGACACCTAATTTGGATGACTAAAATAGGATGTATCCTAGGTACACACTTGTTGTATTCTCATCCTATTATAATAATAAGTTACAGAGCATTGGTGCAACCAGATAGGTAAGCAGGGTAAACTTTGTTAGCACTTGACAAAACAGCAGAGAAAATCAATGGTCCAGTACTAGAATATTGAAAAGCATCCCAGAATCAGGCAGTGGCAAATCACTTCTGTATGGTTGGCAAAAATAAATTACATGGCCAATGCCATGTGTATAAAAGTGCCAGAGGTTGGGTTTGATTTTCCAGCATTTCACATACACCTCACTCACTTTTGCCTAGGATGAACTGAACATCAAGATGGAATTCTTGTATTCAAAGTGTAAACTATTAAGAGACCTATTTGTTCAAAACATGTTCATTTTTTTTCACCCTTTCAATTGTCTCCAATTCTCAGAGTCTGCCTAGAAAAATCTCTCCAATTTTTTGGCAAGGTTTTTTAGGAGTGGTTTGCCATTGCCTCCTTCCTAGGACTGATAGAAAGTGACTAGCCCAAAGTCACTCAGTTGGTTTCATGTCGAAGGCAGGACTAGAACTCATAGTCTTCCAGTTTCTACTCTGATGTCTTAACCGTTATACCAAATTGGCTCTTGCATGGAGCAGCAATTATGTAGAAACAGAACTGAGCTTCGGGTTAAATATTTCAGAATTTTTTTTAAAACCACACATTTTAAATACAGGTTTTTAAAAATTGTTACTGGTAGTTAACACATATCTGCATTAAGTTAACTAAGTATTATGTAGAAATTAAATTACTTTCACAGAAACATTAGTCTTTATCTTCAAATTTGCACTATAACCAATTGTTGTCCAATTATTTTCAGTTTAATTTTATATAGCAACAACTTAGATTTCAGTTTAATTCACCATTTAATTCCTTTATCTTTACCTCTTTTTATACTGTATGTGATAAAAATTAGTAAAGTTGATTTGAAATATTGTTAAACTATGAAGTTTATTTTGAAAAGGTTTTATCTAAAGCTTTAACACTATATCAACATCTATGATACTTGTATATCATTTTTAAAAATACAGTCAAAATTCAGACAGCTTTAATGGATCTATTTTCTCACCTAATCCTTTTTATGAACTAGGAATTTCAACTATTCACATTCCAACTCTTAAACATGAAAGCCAACACGAGGCTGAAGCTGATCTGGTAAACACATGTAATCAGTATTTTTGGTAAGTTTCTCTTTTCTCTAGAGACAAAATAAGAATTTTCATAAACTATATCCCTATTTCCAAGAGACTCTAAAACATTTGTTTACCTCAATTTTCACAATAACAAGATTGTATGCTATATTAAATAAAACACCAAAATGTACAGTGATGCCAGTAATTTTGTTCTTTTTTACAATCTGTTCTACTATTTAGTTTTTTTCCCTTGCTTCTAGATTCTACATTTCATTTCTTAGCTTCAAATTCAAGAGAGAAATTCAAAGCTTCAGCTTCAAAATAGATGTTGAATTCGAAGAATGTTTATAATCTCTATTACAGTATATTGACAAGAGCAATGTGTTCTCAGAAGACATGGCTTCAGTAGCAAGTTTCACAACTCTAAACATTTCAACAAAGTTGACTTTAGGAAAAACACAATATAGACATACATTGTGGAAACACTTTTATTAAAGGAGATATAGTACTGAAAAAGAGTTCCTTTCAAAAGATATTTTCTTTTAAGGCAAACAAAATTTCCAGCACAGAGAAAAGGTTACAAAAGCCAGTGTACAAAAATGGAATGTTTTTTCAAACAAAAAAAAAATCAATAGCTTATTACAAGGGTTGTGCAAAACATTCAACAGAGTTGTGTTTTTTCTGCTGTTACACAAAGAACCGGTCTTTGGCTTATTAAAGTAGCTGTATCTTTAATAAGCCTTGTATGACTGCTTCAAGCCAAATAGGGTTTTAAGCTTTGCACAAATCGGTTTAACAGTTTGAAGAGGGGTGATTCATTTGCACTCTGTGCACTCTTCAAAAGTAACTCTTTTGAACACTTTGCACAACTCTATTATGGAAATCCCTGCTAACATGACTGGGTCAAACTATAGAGGTAGGCACTTCATTTCCCATGCCCCCTCAAATAAATATATAACTCAAACAGTTCACATTATTTATATTTAGCAGTGGAAATACTTTAGAAAATGCAATAGCAATTCTCTGCAATTAAGGAAGAGTTTATCATAAGAGTACAGAAATAATGCACAAAGATAAGTGATTTAACAAACTGACAATATGAGGGGGTGGGAAAAATCACATATTTATACATATCTATATTTGCTAGAACATAAAGGCTGAACATTGGCTCAGAGAGAAAGTTATTGAAAGGCCATATAACCATATCAAGACAGCTTCCTTGATACATATTTTTAGCAGGGAAAAGCAATAACTCAGGGATGATTTCTTACAAGACATTCAATACCTTTAATAATATTATATTAAAACACATGTAAAAATATCCCTAACAAGAATTCAGCAAGGTCAAAAATTGGAGATTACTCAAATTGAATTTACAGATTCAATTAGTGTTGGATATGTACTGTAATAATTTAAGAGTCAGACAAGACAGAACATTTGTTTGTCTTAAAAGGCAAGATGTTACTGTTGACCTAGCAGGTTCACATTCTGTTAAGCAAGGACATAATTGCAACTGGAATTTGTGAGAATTATTTTAGTTTCTCCTACTTCAAACAGACATATTGTACAAAAGGTTATTTCTTCAAAGATTTAAAAAGCTGGGTTTCTCATTTGCTACCATTCTTAAGCACTGTTTTCCAATTTGACGATTCCATGAGGACTTCATGCTAATTAGGAAGTTAGGGAATTTCATTTCAACTTGGAGACCATCAAGTTGGAGAAGGCTAACACGAAGCAGCAAGATGTAAAGGCAGGAACTAATAGCTGTATGACAGTGTGGGATTCAATCCAGTAGTTGGCATAAAGTTATAAATTTCTTAATGTGGATGTCTGCATCTTCCAGCATTTCTATTACTACCCTTCTGTTATTCTACAAGAAATAGATGTAAGATGCATTACACATCAGTAGCAACAATGCATGTTATGTTAAACTCAATTATCTGAAGATGTTAACAAGGAAAATGGGTAAGATGATCCCAGCTGGTATCCAAAAGAAAGAAGTCACATAATTAAGAAATCCCAGGAGGGCGGGGCGCAAGGCGGGAATCAAGGAAGCTTCACCAAATCCTTTTAAGTTTATACAATAATTTCTCAGCACTTCATATTCAAGTGATCTTAAAACCAAGGCAGAATGTATGAAGTTTATAGTTAAATCATTCACCACAATTTACCCCTGAAACAAGAGATTTGTATCTTTTAGACTGTTGTCCCCAATCTTTTTCAGTGCTTCAGAAATGCATTAGGAAAAGACACCATCAAGTTAAATTCTGACTTTTGTATTTCAGGAGCCTTCTTGTGCCACAACAATCTACTATGAGAGAGAGTCTGCAATTACCACTATCACTAAGAACTACACATTGCTTCACTATAAAAACCTATAAAATATATATAGTTAAATATCTATAGAATATATTCAAAATTTATAATGTACGGTTCTGGGCAGTTTTATATTGTAAGCAGTAATTTTAAATGCTCCTTCAAAAAGTAGATGTAGGGAAGAATCATATCTGTTCATTTCTTAAAACCGAGGTCTTGCAGACCTAATTTTAATACATTACTTAGAGTTGTCTGACCTGTATTCATTTACAATCAGTGTATACAATTTTGTGCTTCATTCATAATGAGAGTTATAATAAAAGTGAATTATTTCACAAATATCAAGCTTACAAATCTATAAATATGTTTGCTTGGTAAGCAGTGCAATACAATTAAGTTTCCAAGATCTCTGGAGTAAAACAACCAACAATATTTATCAAAGAAGCTATGGTAAACTAGTCAGATACAAACATTGGTTCCATTGTGTACAAAATCAGAGTTAAATGTGGCTACTTCTCACTGGTAAATTTCTGTGCTCTGATATCCTGTATTAGTCTCTTTCAAAAGACGAAAGACAGCAGAACAGGCAGTATAATTAACATAGATAGTAAATCATTTTTCTTTTGGCAATAAATGCTTACAGTTCATGAATTCCATCAAAAGCAAAATTATTGGATTTTTTTTTTTTGAATAAGCATAACAGCATCAAGATAACCAACTGCAAAAACTCTCAAATAATTCTTAACATGTACACACACTAATTTTACTTCTTATGAAAAATAACCAAGGAATATGCCAATGCAAAAAGGAGAAAAAAAGATGCAGCAAAAAGTGCAGCAAAAATTGCCAATATGCTAACATCCGTCAATTTAAATAATCCCAGGATACTATCATCTTGGGAAATCAAAGCATGAAACATAATATGATTATACACCCAAACATAAAATATTGAAAGAAAAGATAGGATGAGAAAAAAAAGGCACTCAAAAGCTGAGATGTTTGTCTCCCCGTTAGATTATGGTACATTTTTGAATTATACAAATCATATCTGACCAACATGAAAATAAAAATGAGAGAGGCACTGCAGTGGCATCATGGAGATTTTTTTCAGAATATAAATTACCGATAAAGGCAGAAGTCTAGATTTTATTTCATTTCAAGGCCACATGTGTAAAAGTCCATAAATAGAAATGCTTGGAGAATCATCTTATCTATTTTTATGACTCCTACTTTTCTCCAGTTACTGTTTCTCTTGCTTATCAGACACTAATTCATGTAATTTAAAGAAAGGAATTATATTTACTATCCTGTTAGACAACAAATTAATTTCAGAAACTTCTCTCGTACAATTTGAAATCATGATTTTTAGAACATAAAGAGACATTTAGAAATATCTTTTGATAGTAAGTAGAATATTATGGAGAAAAATTCACTATACACTTAGCAAATATTTTCCAAAATATAATCTGTCCTATAGACTTGATAGAAACCTGTTGATAGAAAGAAGTAAAATGACATCCCACCCCTTCCACAATTACTAGAATATTCATTTTACTTCCAAAATAAAATCATATGAAAAAAATATTTTTTGTGGCATACATTATTAGTTTTGCAACTGAACACAAGACATAATTTATGCTGAAATTTTCATAAAATGTGTTATCTTCAGGAGAATATATGGTAGCTTTGTCTTCTGAGTCACATGTTAATTTAACACCTTAATGCTTTGTTCTTAGGCAGGTGTGTGCTGTTTCAAGAATCATTTGGTTGTGCAGGTGTTGTGGTCGTCAGTGTAAGAAGATAGCCAACTTAGCCTGCAAAAAGTAGCCAAACCAAAAGTTTTATAAGTAATTTCTCCATTAATTATCTGATTTATCTTATGCAAGGCAGAAAACTGTTTTTCTAAAAAGTAAATTGCAATTTCAAACCGGAATACACTGTTGGTAATAGAATATATTAACTGCAGTAACAGAAGGCATTCTTTTGGGGAATAAACAGAAATGCATATTCCTTTTTTAAAAAATTGCATCCCTCCAACAATCTGTTCTTTAGTTTGTAATTCAGCTGCTGATACATGTCCTCAGACTGGAACCCACATGTAGAAAAGCTTTTGAAAATAAAAAAGTTTAATAACTAGAAAGATCATAGCTTTTATTGCCCATCTATATTACATCTGCAATTGCTTATTCCATAGCATTAAATGAAGAAAATGGGAACAATTAAATAGATATTAAACTGCCTTGTTTTATGTAGAGGTTAATTAAAGGGATCTACACCTTATTAAACCTGTTTTACTTCAGGATTCATTTTAATCCTCACAGTGAATTGGGGACTATGTTCCAAATTAATTAATTTTTTTCCCCATTTTTTTAAACATAAACCTAAATTCCACTTCTCTGGAGTGGAGAAAATATAACTAGCAAACAAAATGGAGGATGCACCCTTTTAATTCCTGTGTTTTGAACATTACCAGAGTCAAATCCAGCTCCTCTCTTTGCCTAATTCCATCAGACCCAAATTGACCCTCCCTGGCCCCAAAGCTCCCACCTAAAGCAGAGGGCAGAAGCCTCCTTGCCAGCTAACAGAACAGCCCAAGTTCCTAATAAAGGAACTATAATATAGTAAAAAACTGAAACACCACAACCGTCCATCTGCTTATTAGCTGATGACCTCAAGATTCCATATCCTTTACAATGGACTTCCCCAACTCTGCTGCTCTTCTGAAAGGGCCACTTTGCCTAATAGAATGTATCCAAAGAACACGGAGGAGGACTTGCCTATCTTCCCCAACCTGGACAGCAAATCAGATCCCTAGAATATGGCAATGCACATGGTTTCTTCTCCTCAGTGTTGTGTTCTGTACTTCTGAATTTTCCCTAACATTTTCAGACTACCTCAAAAATGCTGCATGGAATGTCAAAACATCTCTCCAAGGCCCTTCCAAATGTTTGTAGAGTCCTTTTCTTTGCTATAAATTAAGATGAACGTGTCTAAAAATAAGGATATAACCATTTTACTCTAACGTACCAGTCGCTGTATTTTCTGGAAGTCGTTAGGTTGTTTGTTTACCTGTTATGTGAGGCACGCAGCAAAACATTTTTTCACAGCATCCCTGTGAAAAGAAATCCTGATGAAGCTAAGGGTGACTAGATTTAGACAACACCAGTATATTTAGGTACAGTTCATTAGCAAAGTTACAATTGAGGGAGTTTTGCTAAGCCCAATGATCCATATTATGACTTAAGGCAGTATATGAACCCATGAGCTGCCTTAGTTAAACCAATGACACCAAACAAACTCTCTCTATATTTCCTTTAATCCTATCTCAAAACTCGTATCTCCCATGAAATCCTGACAAGGAGTAATCTTGATATTTATTACACAGAAAGTCCTCAGTATCATAACTCTATATTTGTCAATCCTTTTCTTCTTCAAACTAATTAGAGTTGTCCCATGCTACTCTCTGAATTAATCACATACCTATGTCTCCATATTCTCTCCTTTCTTCATCTTCCTTCATCATAATATAGATTTAAACTTTTCATCATTCACATTAAAACTTTTCAGCATTCATTTGTAAAGCAACTCTCTATACTGATGGCAGTATTTCACTAAAACAATCAGGTACCTGTCATTCCTGCCAGGAAGTATATAGTTTTTATAAGTAATTCTTGGATTTCTGGCACACAGAACAGCTTTTCATTAAGGTTAGTTTGACTTTCCAACCCATATGAACCACGGAAGAAATATGTTTGTCCCATGAACAAAATGCGGGCAATCAAGATTACCTTGCAAATGGTATGTAAGAAATGCTGTACCTAGAAAAAGAATAGCACAAATTACTTTATTAGGAAGAACACAGAAAATCACCTTCCTCTCAAAATTCAACATTGTTAACGCACTACATTATACATGGCTGAACGCAGATGCTGGGCAGCAGTGTGCCAAGTTAGGCCATGCTGAACTACACTAAGACTAAGGCTTTAATTTTAAAATCAATTTATATAAGGCTGACTTTTAGGGTAGTGATGACTGATCTCAGGAACAGGGGAATGAAGTTCTAGAAAACAAGGGCAACAGAACTTTCTTTGTATCACTTTGGTCATGGCTGATCAAGAAGATAAATGAATTCAAGAAATGAACTTTGTCAGTACATTTGTAATATCATATTTCACTGCAAGTGGAAGGATATGTAATCAGAAATGTAAGTATTAGATGCCCCCAACCCCAACTATGTTTTCCATAGATTTTCATTCTATAGAGATGATGTGAATTTTTCATTATATTGGATGAAGAGAGTAAGTGGAAATGAGAAACTATGTCAAGAAAGTAATTCATCTCCATTCATATAAAATTTGATAGTGGAACTATGGCCTATTTTATTAGATAATCAAAGAAGATCTGGAATTAAACACTGGAATTAAACACAGATTGCTATTATATATTTGGTTCAACGTTGCTAAATTAGTAGGTTATTCAACCAAATAAATAATATGTTTTCATTCATATCCAAATTGTTTTAGAAAATCTACAAGAATGGATTTATTATTCATATGTTCTTAAATATCTTCAAATATTAATTCTAATAAAAACTGCTTTGGTGAGCTGAACATTATTAAATGTTTGAGTCATCATATTTGTATGGATGGCTGCATATCCTAATGAGTTTCCAGAAAAGAAAAACGTTAAAATGAATGCAGCCCCTAAGCTGATTTTCATACATGCATATGCAGGTGTATGAAATCCAATGTTAATTCATATTCAGTATTTTAAGAAGCTTGATAAGCAATTGACGAAGTTTTATGAGATTGGTAGACTCACTGTTTTCTTTAACTAAATTACCATCTTCATATGAAAAAGGAAATTTTAATCTTCTGGATTTTCAGTGATATCACTGGGAATCTTTTGGGTATTCAAGTGATTTTTTTTAAAAAAAAATGTTTGAGTATAATTGAAAAATTATTTGATCCTCATAATATCTTGGTTGGAATCTGATTTCTCTTTTAGCTAGGATTGAGTTGTTTTTATCCTATTAGTCTAGTAAACATATTTGGAGGATTTAGGGTAGAAGTTTAATTCTGAGACTGTTTACAAGAAAAACACACACTTTGGATAAGAGTAACATAAAGATTGCAATAGATATTTTTAAAGAACCTGGGCACAGACTGGTTTAGTACCTTAAGCTAGGTTATTGTCCTTTTAACTATTAAGTATTTGGAAATGGCTAATATATTTGCTTGAAATCTGTTTTACTATTCAGTTTGGCCCCTTCTGAATCCCACAAACTATTTGTTTTACTGGAAAACACTGAAGATTTTAAATTAATAAACTATGGACTAATCCATGATTCCCCCCCCCCCCAAGATTCTGGAAGTGTCTTTTTTATAGGGTTGTGGAGAGTGACAGAGAATGACTTGCCCAAAGTCACCCAGCTGGCTTTATACCTAAGTTTGAGTAGTCTGGTTTCTAACCTGTTGTCTTTAAATATTACCTCAAACTGACTCTTAATAAAACTTTAGAACTAAGATTCATATGCCGGGAATAACCTGGAGTTCAGATGCGGAATGAGTCAGATCTCATCAAGAAATCGAATGTTCATGCAATCCTGCAAATCACTGCCTTTGCATTATATGCAAATGTGGGCCTGGTTTCTCATATGAAATACAATGAAAAGAGATACTTAGGACAATGCCTTCAAAATTCCTAGGAGATTAGGAGAAAATATCTTGGCTTCATGATAGTATGCTTTATGTGAGAAGGATTCAAGGTCTATGAAGATATAAGAAAGGCTTTTCTTCCTAGATGCACAAGAACTTCCAATTATTGTCAAAGATCTATATATACAGGAAAAAAAGCCAAGAAAAATGAGGTGATACATACCATGCCAAGGCAAAGAATTGTAAAATGCAAAAGAGGAGAGTAAGCCCCTTATTATGCCACTGAAAAGAAAAAGATAGTTACAACTTAGACAACAATTATTTACAAATTATTTTATTAAGACATATCAGTCACACTGTAAATTTGTTTACTTACCCAGAAAGCTGCACACAGAGTTAATATGAGGCATAACTAAAAAAAAAATATACAGAGAAAAAGACTTTGAATAAGAAATGCTATCTAACCTAATAGCTAGAGATAAATAAATAAATAAACGGGCTAAATAAATTTAATTTATTTAAGGAAGCATATAAGCATTGCTTTAATAGTAATAGTTAATCTTGAAGTAAACAATTAAGGTGCGTTTGTAATTGTTCTTTATCCCCATACAACCTAAAAGTTTCTCGTTCTGGTAAAATCTAAGTTTTCTTTTTTGCACGTATGTTCTTTCTAAGTTCTAAATTAATTAGGAATTATACTTATGCAATATATGGATAGAAAATATCATAGAAATAAGGTTCTTATTGGGTAAAATATCATAGAAATAAGGTTCTTATTGGGTAAAATATTTCAGCACCTTTTCCTGAAAGATTAAAACCCATGTCCAAATACTATAGCAGCAATACTACAGAGATCTACCTACAATAACATTAAAAAGTAAGCAACAACCTAAAACCTCCCATTTGCCTCCATACCAAAGTAAAAATTCCTACATCCCAATTTTCTATTATGGTTTATGTTTATGGTATGTATATTTTAAAGATGATAATGATGAAGCAAAGAGCCTTGGTGGCGCAGCAGACTAATGCACGGTTAAAGCAACACCAGCTGCCTGCAATTACTGCAAGTTCAAATCTCACCAGGCTCAAGGTTGACTCAGCCTTCCATCCTTTCGAGGTAGGTAAAATGAGGACCCGGTTTGTGGGGGCAATAAGCTGACTTTGTATAAAAAAGCACACCGCTTGGGGGGGGGCGAAAGCCCTACTAAGCAGGTATATACAAAAGTATGAAGGCTATTGCTTAACGCATTGTAAGCCGCCCTGAGTCTCCGGAAAAGGGCGGCATATAAATCGAACCAATAAATAAATAATAAATAAACAGGGAAACTGCAAATAAGACATGTACTGTATCAAAACATAACAGAAGAACACAGTTTGAAGGGACATTGGAGGTCTTCTAGTCCAACCCTCTGCTCAGGCAGGAAACCCTGTAGTATTTCAGACAAATGGCTGTCCAATCTCTTTAAAACTTCCAGTGTTAAAACATACATAACTTCTGGAAGCAATTTGTTCCACTGATTAATTGTTCTAACTGTCAGGAAATTTCTCCTTAGTTCTAGCTTGCTTCTATCCTTGATTATTTTCCATCCATTGCTTCTCGTCCTGTCTTCGGGTGCTTTGGAAAATAGGTTGACTCCCTTTTCTTGTGGTAACCCGAGATATTGGAATACTGCTATCATGTCACCTGTAGTCCTTCTTTGCATTAAACTAGATCAGGGTGTCAAACTCAAGGCCCATGGAGTGCTTAGATCTGGCCTGCGAGGCTGCCCTGGAAACAGCTGAAGACCGACCTGTGGCACCTCCGCCAGTGAAAACAGAGCTTGGGAGGGCTCTGTTTTCCCTGGCAGAAAGTTGCAGGAGGCCATCACAGCTGGAAATGGAGATCAGGAGCCTGTTTTTGCTGGCAGAGTGCTCGAACTATCAAAGATGCCACCGACACTAGTGACGTCGAACTGGCCATGCCTACCCTGGATAC
The DNA here is from genome assembly GCF_059756535.1 of Pantherophis guttatus. NCBI lineage: Eukaryota > Metazoa > Chordata > Lepidosauria > Squamata > Colubridae > Pantherophis > Pantherophis guttatus. The sequence continues at coordinate 32,462,048 of NC_142067.1, forward strand.
ACACACACCCTGGCCCCTGGGGCCAAACACAACCCCGATGCGGTCCTCAATGAAATTGAGTTTGACACCCCTGAACTAGACATCCCCAATTCCAGCAACCATTCTTCATATATTTTAGCCTCCAGTCCCCTAATCATCTTTGTTGCTCTTCTCTGCACTCTTTCTAGGGTCTCTACATCTTTTTTACATTGTGGCGACCAAAGTTGGGTGTAGTATTGGTGTGGTCTTACCAAGTCATTATAAAGTGGTATTAATACTTCACATGATCTTGATTCTATTGCTCTGTTAGTCAAGATGGGAAGGCCTGGAAAAAAACCCAGAAAAATTGGGGGAAAATAGATTTATTTCTGGGTTTTTGGTTTTTTTTTTAATTTCCCCTCCCCAAATGGTTTTGGAAAACCCCTGTTTTTTCCCCAATTTCCCCATGTGGCCTAGGACTACATTGGCTTTTTTGGCAGCTGCTGCACACTAAAACATAGGTGGTAAAATTAAATCTCTTTAATTCTTTACAGCAGGGGTCAGCAACCCGTGGCTCCGGAGCTGCAAGCAGCTCTTTGGGCCCTCTGCCATGTCTCCCTGTCCCATCATTGGTTGGCCCTCCCCCTCATTTCTTTTTTGGACTCCAACCCGAAGTGGCAGGAAGCGAAGGCTGCCTTAACGCGCAAATCTGGCATAAAGGCAGGTACAGGGCAGCTTCTCTCCTGCACTCTCCTCCCCCCCTCCTCTCATAACCCTCTGGCCAGCTGTGGCTGACTTGGGAGCATGCACACGCGTGAGGAGACCCTCCTTGAGTGAGCCACTGCCCACCCCGCATGTGCCTTTCCTGAGCTTTGGCACTCGCTTGAAGAGGGTCTCCCCGCATGTGCGCACTCTCTCTGAGAGGAGGAGGGGGAGAAGGGTCGCTGGAGAGTGCAGGAGCGAAGCTGCCCTGTACCTGCCTTTGTGCCACATTTGGACCTAAGGCAGCCTTTGTTTCCTGCTGCTTCGGGCTGGAGTCCAAAAAAGAAATGAGAGGGGTGGGGCCAACCAGTGATGGGACAGGAATGGAAACTCCTCATTTTGAAATGGTAATACAAATCCCCAAGATAATTACTATTTATGTTGTATAAGAGAGAGTAGCATATTGCTTTGCCAATTCACATGACTTCCTAATATGCAACTATTACACATCCACATGAACTTTTCAATTGCCTCAACAGAATTAAAATTACTCTCTCAGGAAAGACACATGTGTGTTCTCTCTCTCTCCCTCCATGCTCAGCCGAAGAGCTGCCGGTGTGGGCAAGGACACAGCAAGGCGATGGCCGGAACATTAGTGCAGGAGAGAAGCCGTGTCCTGTTAAGACCCTCTTAAGCGAGCGGCCTCCCACCCCACGCACGCCTTTACTGCGCTTTGCTCCAGGCCAGGGAGTTACAAGAGGAGAGGGGAGGAGGAGGACTGTCGCCCAAAGGGAAGGCGGGAGACACACACACAAACACACACACACACATACACACATAGACATAGAGAGAGACACATACAGAGTGATTCACAGAGAGACAGAGAGAGACACATACAAAGTGATACATAAAGAGGAGAGAGAGAGAGATACAGAGGGAGAGAGACACGGGGAGAGAGGGCAAGATAGGGAGAGGGACAGACACATAGATACAGAGAGTGGGGGAGAGGGGGAGAGACAGGGAATGGTTTTGTGGCTAGGGGATCATATGACTGGATGGGAGTGAGTGACATCAAGTTAGCTACCCAGGTTTTGTGGCTCCTGGTGTGTTTTTTTTCTGTAGGCAATGGGTCCAAGTGGCTCTTTAAGGGTTTAAGGTTGCCGGCCCCTGCTTTAGAGGTTGTGTATTGTTAGCTATATCATATGTGGGTTATTTTTTTTTAATGATGTACGGTTTTCATTCCTTTTTTTCTTATAAGTTGTCTAATTTTGATGTATGTTACTCAGAGTCACATTGTTTGAATTGAGTGGTCATATAAATCTTTGTAATAAAATATATATTCCTCCTCTTTCCAGAGTTCTAGAGTGTATTGATATAAGTTGTTCCCCCAGGTAAAAGATTTGATACTGCCACCACCTGTTCTTGGAATAACTTTTCATCTGAAATCTAGGTGGAACTAAAACGAGATTGCTTTCCCCAAATTCAGCTTCCAAATAAAAGATCCCAATTATTCTTAATAATTGGATTCCTGTGGTTTGGTATATAACTTGTATTTAAATATTGTGTATTTCTTTCCAACAGGTTCCTATATTAAGTCTCACTTATTATAAAACCCTTAAGAACCATAGACAATTACAGTAATCTATATCCATTTATAGTTATGAGCAAAAGCAATTTTTTTTAAAAAGCAAAATGGTATTTATCTAAACTTCTTTAAAAGAATGTGGGACAACTTTTTGGGCAAAGAGATGAACTTTAAAAAACCCAGTCTCTGAGGTTTTTTTTCAGCATCATAGGGTGGTGGGACTAACTTTCTATCATTTTAAAGAGATGATATGCCAGATATATAAATCTCTTAAAGACTGAATACTACAATTCTGCTTTTTTCTGCAAAAGCTCTTTTTTAAAATTTCTAATTTTTGCAGGGCAATTAGAAATTGAGGTTTTTAAAGACCAGAAAAAAGTAGCTTTGAAATCATGTATACCCCTCTGTACAAACAATATTGAATTGAACATTCTCATTAGTCATTAAGAAACGAACAAGAGAAATGACTTACAAGCATAAGAATTGTAGCTATCAAACGAGTGGGTTCAAACATTCTTTTTAATTGTTTCACTGGTCCCATAAGAAAGACGGTACTGCAAAAGAAAATGATTAACATAACCTTCAACAAATATATAGAATAAAAATATTTTGACTTAATCACATAGCAGCAGAAATTAACAGAGTTATGTATTTCAAGTATTACTAATGCTAATCTCATTAATACATTTGAAAGTCTTTTATCATCTACAAGTTCAAAATAAGAATCATTTACCTTCCAAGGGAGGAGATATTTCCCAGGGTGTAAAATACTCCAAACAAGATAACTCCTTTCTTAGGAACCCATAGTAGACATGAACCCTAAAAAAGAGAAAATGAAATAAGGAGCCTGTAAAAAATGTATATACTGTACTGTAGATAAAAGTATAAGGGGCTATTAAATTCAGATTCTCTTATTAACTCTCAGAGTCTGTTTGTTAAAGCATTAAATATGCCAATAAAGAAACTTAAGACAACATTACTATGTATAATTCACAGTCCTGTTTTCAGAGGGAGCAATTATCATATAATAATAAACTCAAACTTCTTGAATGTTAATCCTTACTTAGCCAAAATAGCATAATCCATGTATAAGTGGGTGGAGAGGGAACTCGGCTTTGAGTACACCCCATGGACACAGGAAATGCCCTGATCAGCAATCACAAATAGGGAGGAAATGGAAAAGTGTCTCTAAGAGGCTGAAGAGAAGTATTCTGCAGACAGTCTTTGATTTTATTTATTTATTTATTTATTTATTTATTTATTTTATTTAGATTTTTATACCGCCCTTCTCCCACTGGACTCAGGGCGGTGAACATCGCATACAAAATTTAAATTTTTTTATAAAAAGAATTAAACAAATTTTGGCCCAATAAATTTAAAACACCCCAACTAAAATCAATTAACAATTAAAAATATCTAAAGGAGGGGGGGGTTAAGCCAGCCCGGCTTGATGAAATAAAAAAGTTTTAAGGGCACGGCGAAAAGCACGGAGATCTGGGATCCTACATATCTCTGGGGGAGGTCGTTCCAGGTGCTGCCACAGAGAAGGCCCTCGCCCTGGGGTCGCCAGCCAACATTGTCTGGCCGACGGCACCCTGAGGAGTCCCGCTCTGTGGGAGCATACTGGCCCGTGGGAGGCTATCGGTGGCAGAAGGCGGTCCCGTAAGTACCCAGGCCCTAAGCCATGGAGCGCTTTAAAGGTGGTAACGAACACCTTGAAGCGCACCCGGAAGGCCACAGGAGCCAATGCAGCTCGCGCAGGAGGGGTGTCACATGGGAGCGCTCCGTCGGTCCCATAATCCCCCGCATTCTGCACCAGTTGGAGCCTCCGGGTGCTCCTCAAGGGGAGCCCCATGTAGAGAGCATTACAGTAGTCCAGGCAGGGGGTGACGAGTGCCTGAGTGACCGTGCATAAGGAGTCCCGATCCAGAAAGGGACGTAACTGGCAAATCAGGCGAACCTGATAAAAAGCCCCCCGTGGCCACGGCCGTCATATGCTCTTCTAAAGACAGCCATGCGTCCAGGAGGATGCCCAAATTGCGAGCCCTCTCCATGGGGGCCAGTGACTCACCCCCAATAGCCAGCGATGGCACCAGCTGGCTATATCGGGACGCCGGCAGCCACAGTCACTTGGTCTTGGAAGGGTTGAGTTGGAGCCTGTTTCTCTCCATCCAGACCCACACGGCCTCTAGGCACCGGGACATCACTTCAAGGGCATCATTGGGATGGCCTGGGGTAGAGATGTACAGCTGAGTATCATCAGCGTACTGATGGAACTCCACCCCAAAACCACAGATGATCTCGCCCAGCGGCTTCACATAAATGTTGAACAGGAGGAGTGAGAGGATCGACCCCTGCAGCACCCCACAAACAAGGTGCCTCGGGGTTGACCTCTGCCCTCCTGCCAACACCGACTGCGACCGGTCAGAGAGATAGGAGGAGAACCACCGTAAAACGGTGCCTCCCATCCCCAATCTGTCCAACCGGCGCAGCATGATACCATGGTCGATGGTATCAAAAACCGCTGAGAGATCTAACAGGACTAGGATAGAGGAACAACCCCTATCCCAAGCCCTTCAGAGATCATCCACCAATGCAACCAATGCCGTTTCCATGCTGTGCCCAGGCTTGAAGCCGGACTGGAGCGGATCCAGATAGACATGCCTTCAGTTAATTATTTGGCAATTAATGTAGTTTTCTTCAAGAAACAAAGAGGTATGGTTCGGCTAGGAAAAAATATGCTAAAATGATATACTGCACAATATACTTACTTGGGAGTACACTCACTGAACTACAATTTATTTTTTGTTTGCTTATAATTTTTTGGTTTGTTGCCCCTTCAGTACACAAGTAGGAAGCATAGCATGTGCTTTGTTGCCCCTTGAGTATAGAGAATCCTAATTCCAGGGCATTAAATATTAAAGTCTTTTAATGTTCAATCAGCAAGTTTTATTTTGACTATTTTATATGGCAATTGCACTTTAAGAGATTGCAGCAGAGGTGGGTTTCAGCAGGTTCTGATCAGTTCTGGAGAACTGGTAGTGGAAAGTACTTTTGATAGTTTGGAGAATAAATCAAAACCCATTCGCCAAAACACATGTGTTACTTCAGTTAGGATATATCCATGATGTACAATAAGAAGCAGTTGAGAATAAGTGTCAGCATCAATACTATTTTGTACTGCAGGTGATAAGTGTCCCATAAGAGCAGAATTTTGTGATAAGAATAGAAGAAATTAAAAACTTACCAGAAAAGAACACAGAAATCCTATTATAAAACAAGCTATGAAAGCTTTCAGTCTGGTACTCCAGCTTAAGGTAGTTGCATCAGCTATCTGGAAATATTAAAAGGTAAAATAAGGATGCTAACAAATCAATTCAGTTCTTGATGAATGCATCTATGAAGCTTTCTTGGCAGCATTATGCAGTGTTTTCCCACTGTCTTCTTCCAGGATTGTTTTTCAATTTCCCAGTATAGCCAACAGTGCCCAGTCTTCCCATGCATTAACAAGAAGATTCTCTTTAGGTTTGTAAATAAGCAAAGATCAGTGTCAAACAACATAGTAGCTGTTGCTTTCTATTTTTTTTCCTAGCAGCTTAGTAACAGCAGGAAGTATCAAACATCTTCTTTAAAAATGTTTTAAAATAAAATGGTTCCATTTTAAGTTTCATCCATGCCAAGGAGTGGTAACACTGGACTGCGTTTTTTTACTAGAAACTTTCTTAGTTCTAAAATACTCTCCATTGTTGCCTGGGTTTCCTCTCCCGCTTTCTCATGCGCTATCAGATTAACATTTTAACATTTATACACTACCAAAATTCATTAAATTTACTCTCTTTCTGCTGTTTTACTGCTTATATGTTATGCCCAACCGCTGCTGGTTTTAGCTTTTAGCTTAAATTTAAAATCATGCTTTTATAATGGTAAAAGCTACCTGCTAAATAAGCTTTTGGAGTTTCTAATTTTAATTGAAAAATAAAATATCTTCCAGATAAAGCAGTGGGGAAACAGGAGGCAACAGTGTACACCACTTTGGTACAAATATATGTAGGATATAAATCTAATAATATAGTAAATAAATGTACAGTATTTTGAAATAGTCCAAAGTAAGGCTGTTGTGCTTCTTTTTTAAGAAAATACTAATCATTTCTAATTCCTGGCATGAAAAGATCCGTGGCCCTTCATATAAGACTGCCCAAAGCCATTTACGCTGCTTTCAAAGCTGAAGGCTGACTCAAATCTGGGTTTTCCAGCTGCCCGTCAAACTGGTTAATCAGTGCTCTACATTGGCTTTAATTTTTAAATAACTCCCCTGAGTAATTAAACCACAAATTTAGCCATAACTTTCATAACCATTTTAATCTGCAAAGCCTTTCATTGTTTGTTTGTTCCTATATGCTTGTGCTTTGCAAATACTGCTCAGAGTGATTTGCTTGTTACTGATACAACCTTTTCATAATTTCTTCCCATGAGACCCTATCCTGTTTTCAGTGTTTCAGATACCTCTTCAGTATACCAGAGACATATTTTAAATTTGGTAAAAATTAAAAACTCTTTTTTAATTCTCTAGCCATGATATCTATCAAAATGGGACTCTGCACTTTTTCAGTATCTGTGAAACTATAAAGACATTCATTTCATCAAAACAAAATACCAAAGGAGAAATGGCAAATTTTCTAAGACTAAGAAGCAATAATTCGTGTCTTCCTTTTTTAAAAAAAATATATATACTGTAATGTCAAAGGCTAAAAATGTTGGAAGTGTAATAAAGAAACAAGTAAATTACGCAAGTACTGACAGAAAGGTGTGCATATACGACTCATCCATGTTTACCCTAATCATGATTCCTTCACATAACCCAAATTTCTGGATTTACACAACACAGTAGCATAAACTAACCGGAGGAACTGTTTACTCAGCATGCTAGGCTAAGAGGTGACTATTAATGGCTCAAATACATCCTGCTAATACAGCCATGATGTGTGGGAGCACAGTGCCTTTATTCAAAATTAGGATTATTACCCTACAGCAGTGTTTCTCAATCTTGGAAGCTTGAAGATGGGTGGACTTCAACTCCCAGAATCCCCCAGCCAGTGCTGCTGGCTGGGGGATTCTGGGAGTTGAAATCCACCCATCTTCAAGCTACTATTGGAAGAAATATCCTTCTGGGTTCTGCTCCAAGTGAGGAAAAAGACACTGGAAACATGGAGACTGCTTGGAAAGATAGTTTAATGGTGGACAGGATCACATGGCTTGAGTTCCTGAACAGAAAAGAGCAGATACAGCGAGTCTCCGGGTTTTATGCTTTCTCTGGCTTTGAACATCCTGGGCCCCAGAAAGAGTATCCTGATTGGTTATCAGACTCCCAGGGGGTGGGGGTCTTAGCTAGCCTTGCTGGCTGATGTAATCTTCCCAGGTGCCATGTGGTGACTTTCTGTCCTAGATGGGTCCTATTGTGTTGCAGTTGAAGGTCCATTGACAAGGATTGAGTTTCTGCCTCTGACCCATTAACAAAGGTGGGTTGGGGGGCAGGAAGGTGGGAGTTGCTTTGTCTTTAAATCACGTTTCTCCATTTCTCAACCAGGGAAACATAATATTCTGCCTTTTTAATATTTGCTAAAATATTTCATTTTTCCAGGAAAGGGGTGGGTGCTAACTTCCTACACTACCAAGGTTGAGAAACACTGCCCTAGAGTTAAAAGCACCAGAACTTTGCAGAATGAAGAAAATGACACCTGTAAATAGGTTTTAGATCACAACTTTCACCAACCTCAGCCAGAATGACCGTAGTCGCTGGAGTAATGTAAATTATAATTTACATTACTCCAGCGACTACAGTCATTCTGGCTGAGGTTGGTGAAAGTTGTGATCTAAAACCTATTTACAGGTGTCATTTTCTTCATTCTGCAAAGTTCTGGTGCTTTTAACTCTAGGGCAGTGTTTATATATTTGTTTATGTAAGTTTATATATTTATATATATAAATATACACACACACAGCCAGCCTAGTTAAAAAAGCTGTCAGTAACGAGAAGTAAGAAACAGACTCGGGAACATCCGTGGGAAAAGAAAAGGAGGACGGGGATGGGCAGAAAGAGCTCACTTGGGAGACTACACGGAGTACTGGCGGTGGACAGAAGCAGCAAAACATGATGAAACAAGACAAAGGAGAAAGTCCAAAAGAAAACACAACCTAAACGGAAGAAGACGACACAGGTGGTAACTTGGCATCGCTTTAACCTGTTGAAATAAAGAGAAGCTTACCTCTGCCAGAGGTCCCGGGTCCTCCGCGTCCTGCCCACTGAGAACTCGCTTTAATTTATCCATCCCTCCTGGTCCAGGCACTCCCGAGTTTCGCCAGTTCCGATATCGGTTCCAAACAACCTCCTCTAGGTTCGCAAGACTACAGCTCCCAGCAGACAGAACATTCAGATGTTTCTTAAGCTTCCGTCTTCCGCCCGGTGACTTTCAGAGCTACTTATCCCGTCCCACCGCTGCGCTGCAGGTCGGGAAATGTAGTTGGGGTGTTTCCCACTTACGCGCGTAGAAGGAGTTTTTAGTCCTGAGGACAAGGCTCTTTTCTTCACGCGTTTAGCTCGGTGTTCCTCAACGTCAGCCACTGTAAGATGTGTGGACTTCAAATCCCAGCATGCTAGCAAGTGAATTCTAAATATCGGAGTCTATACATCTTAAAGTTGCTGAGGTTGAGAAACACTGGTTTGTCTCATGCGGTTTTGCTCGTAAAAGGAAATGGCTACACACAGTCTGTACTGTAGATATATTCTGGACTATAATTGAGCGCATTTGTCTTGACTGCTTTGGTTAGACAAAGCTTATAATATAAACCCCTTAATTCAAGATGACTATGCATTGTTCAAAACCATCTGGTGTCCTAGTGTTACCTATTTTTTTCTTTCTTATTACATTGTGGAAGGACAGTGTGACGAGATTTTTCTGTGCAAAAGTCAAGGGTGCTTTTCTCCTTGATGGTCTGACTACGTGCTCAGCAAAAAAAAAAAAAAAAGGTCTGAACTCCTTAGAGAATAATAAGCAAGCTGTTACCTAGATTTGGTGGCATTAAAGTACAGTATTAAAAATATGTTAGAGCAGGTATATATAAAAGGGCTTTTATTCTAGGTTTGGCAGGAGATATTGCTGGAAAGGCAATGGGACAGGACATTAGGGGACAGGACTACAGAAAGCAATTGCTATTGTTTTTTTCCTGTGTTTTGCTTAACATTATTAACCCCGAAGGGGAATAATGTGATGGGCATATCTATATTATTGACTACCAGCATCAAAAATTTACACCATTACTGCTGCAATATAAAACTTTTCTGCATTGGTGACGATCACAATAATGTTTGGATTATCCTATAAACTATCAATAAGGTTAAGCTCTAAGGCAAAATTATTGTTCGTTTTACATATTCAGGATTTAATTATGTCCTATTGAAGGAAAGTAAGAACACATGGTCGCTAAGCCATGCTTAGCTTTAATATACTTTAATATTCTACTCACATACAGAATGAATTTTTCCTACGGAGTCCCTTCATGTTTTTATCTGATTTTATCTGAAAATTGAAGCAGAGTCCAAGGAAAATAGATAAAATGTGTGCAGTACTTTCAATGTTGAATTTATGTTTACTGACGAAGAAGGGAGACTAGTATAGAACTATTTCAGGCTATTTAGCTCTCATCAGCTAGCCATACCCTTCTGGGATGCAAACCCAAATGTTTCTGTCGGTAAACAAATTCAACACAAAAACAGTTTATCGCAAAAGCGACTGCCTACGAAGGCCCCTGGATTGGGCCTGAAAGGAAAAGCGGAAGCAGTATGCTCCATCCCATAATTGGGTAGACACAGTTGTCCTGATAGACCGGTACGACCGGAAAAACAGTACTTTCAATGTTCAAATGCAACTGTGTAGCTAAAATCCCATTGATTCCCTTCAACACCCATGTTTTTGAATCAATGATACTGGTGTGTTTTCCTTAATGTAAACAAGCATAATTATATATTCATGACTTGTGTATGGGAGAAACAAGTATGGTGGTTTTCCATACCTAGTGTAACCTACATTCACATATTGTATAAATTCTTATCAATAACTATTTGAATATTGTAGAACTAGGTTATCTACAATTAAGCAAGAGTTCTTCAGAGGATAGTAAACTCCATTCTACTATAGCCAGCAGGGTGAAATGATGGACAAACCAGGGAATAGAATACCATTCGGGAATTGGCACGGGTTGGCAGTAATATATGGCCTTCCTCATCACTGACTTTTCACCAAGTTGTCTAGGCTTGTTGATAATATCCAGTGAGCAAAATAATATTGATCATCACCCTTAGAAGTTTGTGAGTTAAAGAGTTTCTTCTCCATAGACAGCCAAGGAAGCAAGTCAACTAAAGCTTAAAGATCAACTCCACTATTACAATAATTTTTTTCTTCCATTCCATTGTATATAATTCTCAGAGACTGCCTGGACATGTCCGTGCAGCTTTCTTGGCAGTTTTTCAAAAGTGCTTTACCATTGCTTCCTTCGTAGCATGGACAGAAAGTGACCAGCTCAAGGACACCCAGCTGGGACTAGAATTCATGTCTCCCAACTTCTAGCCTGATTTTTTTTTTTTTTTTAATTTGATTTATATGCCGCCCTTCTCCGGAGACTCAGGGCGGCTTACAGTGCGCTAAGCAATAGCCTTCATACTTTTGTATATTTTATACAAAGTCAGCTTATTGCCCCCACAAACTGGGTCCTCATTTAACCTACCTTAGAAAGGATGGAAGGCTGAGTCAACCTTGAGCCTTGGAGAGATTCGAACCAGCAGTAAATTGCAGGCAGCTGTGTTAATAACAGGGTGCTTTAAACCACTGTAGTACCAAGGCTCTGATGCTTTAACCACTACACCAAACTGGTTCTCTATTACAGGAATTACATGCAACAAATCTGAAGAAAATCAAATTGAAGGGAAAAATTTTTTTCACTTAAAAAAAGGCCTTTCTTATTGCAATATCTAAAATGAAAGTGATATGCTAAATGCAACTTTTTTATTTTGTGACCGAACACAAACCATTACATGTTTCTTACTAAACAACATAAGCCTTTTTCATGCTGACAAGAGTACAACTTTAGTAAATAGTTCTGCACAAGTGCTACTGAAATGAAGGGATATACAATGTAACTTCCATTAACTTCAAAGTTGTAAATATTGATGGTATAATATACCTTTTGAAGGTATAAATTTGGTTAATTTCACAAAGAAATGTTTACAAGAACAAATCCCACACAGGAGATTTCACTACTGTTAAATGTCAAGTAGAATATGCATAATACAGGGATAAGGATCCAGTTTTCTGTCCCTCTCTGGTCTGAATTTGACAGTTATATGCAACTATTTGTTGTAGGACAAATAACTAAAATAAATTTAGCTTCTTGAAAGAAATTTTAAAATATGACTAATTTTATATTTGTAAGTGTTGTTTGCCCTTGCTTTTGAAATCTTTTTGCTTCTTGTTTCTTCTTCTATTTTATCCCAATCACTTTTGCAGTCTAATTATCAGTTCTATTTTGTTATATGACCAGTAATCATGACTAGCTATGCAGTATATACAGTTAAAGTTCTCTCAAGATGTAGGATCAATGTATTTTTCTTAATAAATTCTTGAGTCAACATGTGTATTGGAAAAGCATACTCTTTTTTCAAAGCAAACCAAATCCCTGCCTGGCTGAATGTTTACCTTTGTACTATGTCAAAGTAGTAAATATCCAATGTTGTTTCAGGCAAGGCTTAATATGGTTTAAAAATCTAGATGTTAACCTACATCTTTACTCTTAACACACTGCATAAGACCCAATGCAATTTGTTGCTAATACAATGGACACTGAATTAGACTGCCTCATCTCTGTACTTCTGAAAGGGTTATTTGGCTTTTTCAAGTAAGAAAATTGAAACACAGAATAAGAACAAAACAAGCAGTCTTATTGATTTTCACTCTTCTCCCTTGAGGCAATAGATAAGAAAAATCATATCAGAGAACTGTATATATTTATACTGTACCAGACTGAGTTTTTATGAGTCTACTATCTTCTATAAGAAATATATGAATGATGCAGTTTGGTAACTATTTTATAAATATATGTGCAATCATTTTTATCAAAAATACTGATATGCGTGTCTGTCATAGTTGCAATAGGCCAATACTAATACTTTATATTCTGTTACAAATATTATAAGAATTTAATTTGTATTAACAATCTAATCAATATAAACTTGCAATATATTTAAAAGGAGGTAACTTCAGGTTGACAAGGAGGAGCATTAACAATTTCAATCTGTGATACCATATTAACATCTAATTTATGACAGAATGGTAGGAATCAGGCAAAAATGGATCCTATTGTTATCTGTAAACTTATTATGTAGTTTGCTTGTTTTACAATTAGTGAAAGATTTTGCTTTATTTAGAAGGTAACAAAGCTGATATCTGATAAGACAGGCAGCAAGCAAATGAGGATTAAGAATATCATTCAATATACATTAAATTTCATGAACTGATCAAGCATCAATGATCCCTCAACAAAGTAATCAAATTTAACCTAGAGAAGAAACATAATTAATTATTCTCTTTCACACTATATGAAACACAAGTCCTTTTATAACAAAAGACTATGTTAAAACAACATCCTTAAAAGTTACTGCACTTATGAAGGACTCTTGTTCTGTTTTGATTTTTGAACATCTGTGCAGTCTTTCTTGAAATGTTGCATACTTTAATATAACTGATCCTGATTTGGGGAATTACTCTCCAATATCAGTAACAGCAATTTCCTATTAGATGAGAGCATATTCAAAACAGAGACACAATGAAGGTACAGGAAAAACTTCCAAGTTAGCTTCACCCACCCAAGGCTACAGAAATTTTAGCCAGGCCTCAAGACAGATCTTCATCCAGCATCTTCAGTGCTAAGGGCCAAGAAGATAAGAACAGGATCTATATCAAGTTCAACAGATTATGCTGATCTCATTAAGTGCCTTCTGGTGCAGCTGCAGATTCATGACATGAGTTCTCAGGAAATTCCAGCTTCTCGCAAATATTTTCTTTGACAGGCAAATACTGGGCAATCTCATTAGGATCCGTGAAAAGTGTTGGGGGAATGTGCTTGAAATAGGAGAGAGATCATTATTTAGAGAACAACAAAAGAGAAAGTATATCTAAATATAAATGTAAGTTAACATTACATTAACATGTTTGGGAAATATTCTTTTAACTACAGATTTTTGTTTTCCAATGTTTCCTCTTCTTTTACTCTGAAAACTAGACAGCTAGAGAAAGTGAAATGAAATTGCTTACTTCTTCATATGGTCTCCCAACTTGCATTTACAACTCTGAATGCAACAGAACTATATAACAAATTATTACACTAGGGAGAGTGGCGTGCTAGAACTGGCTTGCATTTTTCTGGAATTTTATGAGGTGATTCAGCAGAAGTGAGTCTCAATACTTAGTATGCACTGTTCCACAGCCAGTAGACCGAAGCAACAGTGATGGCAATAGACATTTAGCATTAATGGCATAATAGCAATATACACCACTGACTAGAAACAGAATCATATGAATTTTAAGAACTTGTTTACCAAATCTTTTCCCATGTTATATAATTTTAGAAGCTCAGATGCGAGTCTGAGATTAAATAATGGAATAAATAATTACAACAGGAAATGAAGTTTAATCTTTTGAATAAGTAGAAATTTTTGTTATTAAAAATGTTTTATGGTTATATGGTTTAAAATATAAAATATGGTTAACAGGAATATCTGAATTTAATGTGATAAGGTTTTTACTTACTAGTCCTGCATACACAAATACTCTTGAGTGATCACAAGAATGAGAAGCTACAATTGTTTCCCCGAAAATAATACACGGTCTTATATATTTTTGGACTCCAAAATAAGCACTAAGGCTTATTTTCGGGGGATGTCTTTTTTTTCCCCATATACAGGAGGCCCACTTCTGCTTGCTCGCAGCCACAATGGGGCAGAAGGCCACACGGCATGCCAGTTACTACATAAAAGTGAACAAACTGGAAGAGGAAATTGTCAAATTGTTCAAGTCATACGAATGGACCCACTGAGTAATCTTGATAGAATATAAATATCAGGTAGAATATATATTTGTATTTTTTCAAAATATTGATACCTTTAGATTTGATACTTTGCTTTCCCTAGAGGTATATTCCCGCAATATGTATGATTTGTTAGCCTATTAAAAAGAAAGCAGATAAAATGTATTTTCATAACATTAAAACAGATTTAATATGTACATATAGTTTCAAATAAAATGAAACTTCTGTAGTACAAAAGTTATCTATTGCAACACTAAACACAAAATCCTGTTATGATATCCAATACAGATGCTGTAAATATAGTATTATTTACAGATAGTAATAAACCAACTACATTCATACTGGAAATGCTGAAAATAACATATGTAGATCCACATGCCATTTTAAATTTGATAAGATCCATACAGGATGTACTTAGGTAGTATATATCTATATATTGAATATTTGTATTTTAAAATATACTGTTCTACACAGTACAGATGGAATGTACACAGTATTACAATAATTGTATTACAGACAGTATATAAATTAAAAAACTAATAGCTGCATATCTCATTCCTAATATTTTTAGGTCTACTTAACAAAAGCCATGTACAGCGAACAAAGCAGAGAGATCTTTGGGATTTTTAGAAGTCTATTCAACTACCCTGTTTCCTTCAAAATAAGACATCCCCTGATAATAAGCCCAATCGGGCTTTTGAGCGCATGGCAATAAGGCCGAGCGCTTATTACAGGGTTCAAAAAAATATAAGACAGGATCTTATTTTCGGGGAAACACGATAGTTGAACAAAGAAACAGCTAACAAAGCTGCATATCATATTTCTAAAATTAGAGACAATGGCATACGTGCATTAGCAAATAAAATGTCACTTCTAAGCATCAAAGTATATCCTGTTTTTTATGACTTTTTCAACCAAATGTTCACATTAAGATTTTCTTACCTCATGATAAACTCTTGTATCATTCATCCTAATAAGAACTCCATCAACTCGCAAGAAAAACCTCAACAGCACAAAAAAACTGGAAGGCATTACTCTCTGTCAAACATATCAAAAATAATTTACACTTGCACACATTTAAAACAGATTACTTTAACAGGTAATTAAAAACATGGTAAATGTCTTCAAAGCCTTCATTAAAGAATAATATTACCTTTCCAATAACTTTTAAGACGATAATCTTAATAGATATTAATTTCCTGCAGGCACAAATATGTGATCAGGAAAATCTGTAAGCTAATCAGTTTTGTATTTTTACAAGTCTGGGAAAATGTCAGCAATGTAGACATTATTTTTAGCATACACTATACAGGTAGTCTTCAACTTATAACAATTTGTTTATTGACCGCTTAGTTACAATGGCACTGAAGAAAGTGACTTATGACCATTTTTCACACTTATGACTGTTGCAGCATCCCCGTGATCATGAGATCTACATCTGGATGCTTGACACCTGGTTCATGTTTATGACATTTGCAGTGTCCCAGGGTCATTTGATCCCCTTTTGCAAACTTCTGACAGATTCACTTAACAATCATGTTAGTAACTTAACAACTGCAGTAAATTCACTTAAGAGTGGCAAGAAAAGTCATAAAATGGGGCAAAACTCACTTAACAAATTTCTCACTTACCAACATAAATTTTGGGCTCAATTGTGCTTGTTAATTCAGGGGTGTCAAACTCGAAGCCCAGATGCATCATGTGCTGGCCACATCCACCCATTTTAGCAAATGGGAGGAGTTGTGATACGTCACGTAACAATTTGTCTTCGCTAGTTTGACACCCCTTTGTAAGTCAAGGACTACCTGTAGTGTATAAAGCACATAAAATCTTGCTCTCTTGTACAAGGAAAGATTTTTCCTACAAAAGAAATGTTCACAAAATTAAAAACTGTCCTATTCTCACTCTGAATAAAAAGCCTTACAAAATAAAATGTAATCTGATCACCATGTGTGTGTACGATATACATTTTTGTATAATGTTTCCTGCATCATTTTAAAATCAATCTATTGCATTTTTGCAATGACTTGTTTATATCCGCATTATATAACTTAATTAATTATTTTATTATATAATTCCAACTAAATAAAAGGTTATTTGAAATTTAAATAGGAAAACGCCCAAAAGAAACAAATTTAAGGAATATTACTAATAGGTTTGTGATTCTCTCAGTTCTGTATTTTTCTGCATTTTATACAATTATGGAAGAAGCATGTAAAAGATTACTGGACTCACAATTTTGACACTCAGACTTGAAACCCCATGATCATGAAGTTCATCTTCAAACAAGAGCACTTCTTCAAAAAACATTATCTGTTCCCTGGCTTTTAATTTCTCTGTATCTATATGTTCTGTTGTGGAAGAAACCTAGAACAACACAGTAGAAATTAAATGTTCTTTCTCATATAATTGATTCCCCAACTGTTCAACAAATTCATTCTTGCAAATAGTTGACCATCACAATCATACTTTTAACTTTAGTGTTTCACCAAGCAGAGTTCCTTTATAGTCTGTTGTGTAAGTCCAATCATATGGTTTAACAACTTCCTTTGTGTGTTCGGGCTCAGACCTACAGGAAAAGACAAATATAGCATTATCAGGTACAGGACCAGGCAAAAAAGTATTTCTACACATCTATTTTACAAAATACATCAATGATGATTCTATAAATCAATATGCATCTGTAAACTGATAGATTTAATGTGCTAAGAAAAAATGTGATAAGGCATTACAGTATTTTTTTACTACTATAAAAAAAATTCTTATTTTTTCCCTCAAAAATGTTAGCTACAGAAGCAATGTAGCCCTGTTCACTTCTTCCTGCTTTTATGCTTATACTTATAATCATGTACATTGTGACCTTGAAGTAAATTCAGTTTCAATCACCTAGAAGTAACATGTATATAGTAGGATTAGATGGTAGCTGTTCAAAGATGAAGGAAAATATTGGATATTTCATCAGGATTCTTCCTCAGACAATCTGATATATTTGAACAATTATTTTTGTACAAGACCACATGTGTATCAAGTGAACAACATAAATACAGATTATATGTATTAAGGAACTGCAACCCTTCAGAACTGATTCCCAAAAGATGCTTCAGAATACACTAGTGCACATGTAGCACCTGCCTACCACTCTTTAACCCAATAGTGTTATAAGGATTACATGGTTTATCTGCTTCAATGAGATGGGACCAAATAAACAAAATAAGAAATTGCTTTAAAAGAATTTCAGACAAGTATAAGATCTGAAGCAGTTTGGGGGAATCAGATCTGAAGCATTACATAGCTTCCAAAATCATTCCTTAGGGCCCATCAAGCTATACTATTTAAAAAACTCACAAATAAATATGCTATTACCTGCTTTCTTGCCACTCTTCTGCACAAGCAACTTTAACCATTCCTTGGGCGTTATTTACGCATTTTAAAGCATCAGTTGCATTGAACTCTATGCCAAAAAGCAGTTCATGCTGAATTCTTAGGATATTGTCACCAAACATCATTTCCGGAACACATGGCATGTGCAGTTCTTCAGCTAACCTACACAGACACAAGATTAGATTATTTAGGAGCTGATTTTATAATTTAATTTTATAATTTAAAATAAATATGTATATTTTACCATATAATATTTTAGTATACATTTATTACATATTTGAAATTAGCAATTGGACAGCTTCCCTCTTTCTCCCCGAACACTAGACAGTTGTGATTCACTTTTAGGGATGACGGAAGGTAAGAATGCTGTGTAGAGCCTTGGTGGTGCAGCAGACTAAAGTGCTGTTAAATAGCACCAGCTGCCTGCAATTACTGCAAGTTCAAATCTCACCAGGCTCAAGGTTGACTCAGCCTTCTATCCTTTCAAGGTAAGTAAAATGAGGACCCGGATTGTGGGGGCAATAAGCTGACTTAAAAAAACAACACCGCTTAGGGGGGGCCAAAAGCCCTACTAAGCAGGTATATACAAAAGTATGAAGGCTATTGCTTAATGCAGTGTTTCCCAAACTTGACTCTTTGAAGATGTATGGACTTCAACTCCCAGAATTCCTCAACCAGGCATACTGGTTGGGGAATTCTGGGAATTGAAGTCCATGCATCTTAAAATAGCCAAGTTTGGGAAACACTGGCTTAATGCATTATAAGCCTCCCTGAGTCTCTGGAGACGGGTGGCATATAAATTGAACCAATAGATAAATAAATAAATAAATAAATATACAGAAGGTAATTCTAATAACAAATATGAAATCAGAACAGCAATCTAATACGGTTTGTCAAATACAAGCCAATCACAGCTTAACAGGAAAAAGACACAAAAACATATATGCAAAGTTATTCATATATTTGGAGCACTCTTTAGAAAGCATTGTTAAATAGAGAGAAAGGTACGGTATATTGAAAATAGATTGATATGGGAATATCAGTAAGAGAAGCTCTGATTTTATAGAGTTCTCTAACAAAGCAGCTTAATTTTAAAAGTCTGAAAAGTATTCTGCAAAGGGACCACTAATCATACTAAATACTCCACTGCTAACTTCGTAGATGAGAAGCCAGGGGGGGGAAAAATCAGTATCTTGGTAGTAGACTGCACTCTGCAATCGCAACCTTCCCCCCCCCCTCCCCAACAATCACGCTCAATCGCACCTCTCGGCATCGGCCGACTTGATGATGTGGGTCCGAGCGGCCGTTAGCTTCCACGGCCCGAAGGCAAAGTCGCGGCGGCTGCTTCTGAAGACAGGCATCATAATGGCGGCGTCAATCCCAAGGCGGCCAGCATAGAGACGGGAAACCTTCCTTCGGCCGGTGACAAGGATAAACCCCCAAGATAGGAAAACCTTGCAAACCAACGACCCCGAGCTCCTCTTCCACACGCAGCCGCAGCAGCACCGCCGCCGTCAAACATGCCACTTCCGCTTCCGAGTTTCCATGCCTCGGTATGAAATGAAAAGGCTTCGGGAACTCGCCTTCCGGTTCCTGGTCTCCGTAGGGCAGGGGGGGGGTCTTCAACCTTGGCAATCTTAAGGCTGGCGGACTTCAACTCCCAGAATTCAGCTTTGCTGCTGGGGAATTCTGGGAGTTGAAGTCCACCAGGCTTAGAGTTGCCAAGGTTGAAGATCCCTGCCGTAGGGGGTGCTTTTCATGAGCGGAGCACGTGTTTAAAAGTTAACTCAAAAGAATTCGTCAGGGTTTTTTTTTCCTATTGAACTTGTTGCAGGGCATTGAAATAATTAAGGTCCCTCCGCAGGAAGAACTGCAAGAAAATACTTGTAAGCATCTAATGCAGCGAAAGGGCAATTATACACTGCTCACAAAAATAAAGGGAACACAAGCAGAAGACATCAGAGACCTGAATGAATGAAATAACCTTATTAAATATTTTGTTCGTTACATACAGGAGTTTTTTTTTTTTTTTTAATTTTGATTTATATGCCGCCCTTCTCCGGAGACTCAGGGCGGCTTACAGTGCGTTAAGCAATAGCCTTCATACTTTTGTATATTTATACAAAGTCAGCTTATTGCCCCCACAATCTGGGTCCTCATTTCACCTACCTTAGAAAGGATGGAAGGCTGAGTCAACCTTGAGCCTGGTAAGATTTGAACCTGCAGTTCCCTCTAGTTGTTTGAGCAGTGTATAAACTACTGTATGTAAAGAACAACGTATTTAATAAGACTATTTCATTCATTCAGATCTCGGATGTCTTCTGCTTGTGTTCCCTTTATTTTTTTGAGCGGTATATTATTTCTCCAGCAAGGCGTACACGTTTTCTTTCAGATATTGTAACGGGAAAGTCGTGCAAGTCTGTGGTCATCAAAACCCAGAAAGAAAGAAAAAATAAACTTCAAAAATTCAGAAATGATAGGGAACCAAACCCTGCGTTATCTAGTGTTGAAATCAGAATGCAATCTATATGCATCCCTACCGTTAAAATGGGCTTTAATGATAACCTCTTAGATAATAAGTCATATAAGGGTTTGAAAAGGTTTGGGGTTTTTTGTTTGTTTGTTTGTTTTCTTGGAGAATGGAAAAAATGGTTTCTGTGTCTTTAAAAAAAGTGGACAAACAGAATCTTCTCAACTTTCTTGCAAGGTCGCGCTGGCCATTCATGACTTAGAAACAATACTGTACAATAGCAGGAATGCAATCGAGATAGTCCTGTTCCATGTAACTAATTGGAAAACCTGCACATATTTTATTTTTGCCCTTTATGAAGGGTGGACTAGTATCTTTTTTATCTTTCATTTTAGTTAAAAATGAGTATTAACTAAATTGAACATTAATATTAACTAAATTGATTATTAAATTATAATTTAAAGTGGGGAACAATAAAGAATATGTAATCGATTGCTTAAGAAGTAAAATTTCTGTTTAAGACAAGAGAAAAAACACTGAGAATACAGTAGATAACAGCAATTGATGCTTTTCCTTTTTTCATTATAATTTGTAGACTAAGCAGACTATCTTACTTTTCTCAGCCAGTAAGAGGCAGCTTCTAAGACTACACAGTCATGCAAACCTTGAATTTAGTTTGCTAAATTTGTCTTTGTGCTCAATCCCACCCTTCAACTATGTTTGTTCAATACATTAAAAAAGCTCATTAAAAAGCATGTTAACATATCTGGCCTGAGGGCTGGGAGTTTGACAGCCCTGCTGTAGCTCAACCACATTCTGCAATAATTACACGTGTTTGTTCATTCTGTCAACTTAGAGTGTAGTTTATCTGATTGTAGCTTGGCACGTTATATGAACCTGGTCATTTAGTGCCAGGTATATGAAACATATTTTATAACTTGGTATATGTGAGTCTGGCCAGTTGTGGCTTATTCAAGAAACCACTCTAAAATAAAGTATGGCTACATCTAAAGTCTGAACCAAAGTTGGGAATGGTGGAAAGAATGCAATTTTAAAAAATTAGTTATTTGTCGCTGCACTAATAAAGACTTTCTAAGGAAAAAAACAAATAGGCTGTTAGAGCATGTGCATTATCTCAGCAATGGTCCAATAATATAAATAATTGGGCCTGAGATTTATTTGAAATATTTATTACTGTTCTTGTTGTACATGTGGAAGATTTTAATAGGAACCAGAAATTAGGGTTCTGCATAACCTACAATTTGTGGAAATTTCAAAGTGCTGTTATTGCTTTGTATAATCAAACTTTTCCATTGATTCTATTGGTTGCCAGGCACAGTCTGGCAACAAGAAAAATTGCCATCAAGCCATCCTGAACCAGTTTTAATGAAAACAGCAAGAAAACTGACATTATTTTATAGCCTATACCAGTGTTGGCAAACCTTTTTCTCGTGGCGTGCCGGAAGTGTGTAAGTGCGTGCACAACAGCTCGATGTGTGCCAGCACTCATAATGCAATGCAAATCCTCCCACATGCGCATGCACACATGACCCCCACGCATGCGTCCTACATTGCGCATGCGCGCCCTGCACATGTATTTCGCCCCCCCACCCTGTTTTAGGCCTCAAAAGTTGTTATTCTGAGGGCAGTCCGGGGCTTCCCTGTCTCCCCGCCCGAGCAGACTTCTGGCATAGCCTCAAGCCTCCGGGAGAGAGAGGGTGGGAAGCCCCGGCCTGCTGCTCCTGCCGTTGCCACCCCTTGCCCCCAGCAAGAGCGGTTCTCGTGCTGCCGCTTCTCTGGCAGCACCAGGAGCAACTGCTGGGGCAGAGAGGGTGGGCTGTTTTTGCCGGGTAACAGACAGGCTGCTCCTGGAGCAGGCAGGAGAAGGAGAAGGTGAACTGCTCCAGAAGCCCTGCCTAATAGCACTGCGGCTTGCTCAAGGTAGCTGCCGTTTGGACTCCCCTCTCCCTTCCTCCGTCTTCTCCTCCTCGAGTTGGAGCCTCGCGGCCTGGCCGAGGCTGAGGAGGGGTGGGATAGTAGCTGCATGGATCCCCCGGTGCCGCGCTTGTCCCCTGCGCTGCAATGATGAAGCGCTTTGCCAAGGAAAGCAGAGTCTCAGGCTGCTCCTGAAACAGCCAGGAGAAGGAAAAGCTGCCAGTGGGGAGGCGAGCCGCCCCAGGAGGACCGGAGGAGAGCGCAGCTTCTCACTCATGGATATCTACCCGTCGGGAAGTGGGCGCGGTAAGAGGTGCGCTGGCCAGGAAGTGGTCATGCTCTCTGGCCAGAGAGGGTTGCACAAACATTTGCTGGAGTGAATGTGCAACCCTCTCCTACCAGGGAGCATGACCGCTTCCTGGCTTGCACATTTCTTACCGCTTTCCACAACCACTTTCCCACTGATGGATTTCCATGAGTGAGGAGCTGTGCTCTCCTCCAGTCCTCCTGGGGCAGCTCGCCTCCTCTCTGGTGGCTTCTCCTTCTCCTGCCTGCTCCAGGAGTAGTCTGTCTGTTATCTGGTCAGAATGGCCTGCCACCACAGCCTGCCCCCGCCCTCTCTGCCCTGGAAGTTGTTCCTGGTGCTGCCAGAGAAGTGGCAGCATGAGAACCGTTCTTGCTGGGGGCAAGGGTGGCGGTGGCAGGAGCAGCAGGCTGGGGCTTCCCTCCCTTCCTCCGGAGGCCTGGGGCTATGCCAGAAGTCTGCTCGGTAGGGGAGACAGGAAAGACCCGGACCGCCCATCCTTGCCACCACCACCCCTCGCCCTTGGCGGCAGCGGTTCTAGCACAACTGGTTCCCTGGCAGTGGCAGGAGCACCTGGCAGAGGAGATGGGATGGTGGCAGGCTGCGGCAGCAGACAGTAAGAGGCAATGTTCCTCCTCCTGCCAGCCTCGAGCTCAGCTTCGGGCAGCGTCCAGCCAGGCATACCTGGCCTCCCCCTGTGGCAGCCCACGTGGCTCCCAGGCAGTGCAACTTCAGGGCCTTTTCTCATGGTGGCGGTGACAAGGCAGGCAGGCAGCCGGGTGTACGGGAGCGACTGGCTGCAGTGCTCCTGGCTGGCAAAGGGCGGAGTCCTGGGCTACATGCGGGCAATGACAGCATGGCCGGTGCGCATGCGCACTAAGACATTAAGGCCAGATGATCATCGCATGCACATGCGCACCAGTAACCAGCAGACTAGTTGGCTAGTGTGCATGCGTGCCCTGGAAACCCGTAAGAAGAATGGGTGACGCCACGCATGCGGGCAACATGGCTCTGGGTGCCACTTCCGGCATGCGTGCCATAGGTTCGCCAACACGGGCCTGTACAGTAGGCCATCTTCTGCACTCTTGTTCTGTCATTAATTATTTTGCTTTGTCCAGATAAGTTAAAACATATTTTCTTTGTAGCGCTTTAGACTGTACAATGTGCCCAACACTGTTTTGTCTCAAAGCAATGAAAAGACTTTATAGGTCATAGCAGCTATAATTTCCTATTAGATCAAAATTTAGGAGAGAAAAGTAGTAAATTTGTTTAGATTGGCATGCAGTTCTGAAATCTTTACGTGTAGCATTGGCAAATAATTAGTTTTTAAAATTCTTAAAGGCTGATGGTCACCTAGAGATGGATGACAAATAGTTTGACTCAAGTCTGAGTACTTCCATTGTACTAAGACATGGTTCACTTGATCATACTCTGCTAAATAAATTGCAATCTGTGGGCTGAAATAATGTAGCAAAATAATAATTCTTTATAAACTTCTGATTTATGTCTGCTTATATGACTATGAGCTTCTCATACATACATACTAGTCCATCTTATTTGTCTCTTGAGAAACCTATATGCGGGTCAAAAAGCAATAGTGAGAACTGGACACGGAACCACTGATTGGTTCAAAATTGAGAAAGGAGTTCGGCAAGGCTGTATACTGTGACCTTATTTAACTTATATGCAGAGCACATCATGAGAAAGGCGGGGCTAGATGAATCACAAGTTGGAATTAAGATTGCCAGAAGACATATCAACAAGCTCAGATATGCAGATGATATCACTCTAATGGCAGAAAGTGAAGAGAAACTAAAGAGCCCCTTGATGCGGGTGAAGGAAGAGAGTGCAAAAGTTGGCTTGAAACTCAACATTAAGAAAACTAAGATCATGATTCCTGGCCCTCTCAATTCCTGGCAAATGGATAGGGAAGAAATGGAGGTAGTGACAGATTTTATTTTCCCGGGCTCCAAGATCACTGCACATGGGGACTACAGCCAAGAAATTAAAAGACGCTCCTGGGGAAGAAAGCTATGGCAAATTTAGACAGCATACTAAAAAGCAGAGACATCACCCTGCCAACAAAAGTGTGTATAATCAAGGCTATGGTGTTCCCAGTTGCAATGTTTGGCTGTGAAAGTTGGGCCATAAGAAAGGCTGAGCGCCAAAGAATTGATGCCTTTGAATGATGGTGCTGGAGAAGACTTCTGAGACTTCCTTGGACTTTAAGGCGATCAAACCAGTCAGTCCTAGAGGAGATCAATCCTAACTGCTCTTTAGAAGGCCAGATCCTGAAGATGAAACTGAAATACTTTAGCCACTTAATGAGAAGGAAGGACTCACTGGAGAAGAGCCTAATGCTGGGAAAGATTGAGGGCAAAAGAAGAAGGGAACGACAGAAAATGAGGTGGCTGGATGGAGTCACTGAAGCAGTCAGCATGAGCCTAAATAGTCTCTGGGGGATGGTAGAGGACAGAAAGGCCTGCAGGAAAGTTGTCCATGGGGTCACGATGGGTCAGATACAACTTCGCAACTAACAACAAATATGACTGTATATGATTGGTTGCGATCTTCTGTGAAATTTTATTTGAAATAAAATTTACAAATAGTACAGCACATTTTAACATTATGCAATACTGTAGTTTAAGTTACAATCTCTCATCCCTTGACTGAAAGTACATTCTACCGATTTCCACTTTAAACATGTAGAATTGCAGTGTAAAACGAACAGATTACTAATTTGAAGCCGGATGTATACAAATTAGCCAATATAGATATAAACTGTTGGAAGAATGTTTGCACTCATGATTTATTTAAGCAACATTCCTTTATTTAAAATGTGATATATATATTTTTTTTATCGAAGATCCCTTTATACTGAATTTGTCTGCTATAGGAGTTGTCTGCTATAGAAACAAACCATCTCTTCATTTTTGTTTTGCCTTTGTGCATGTGATACTCTTCAACTGAGGAAAGAAAAATGATATACAGTAAAGCCGAGGGCAGCATGAAAGTTTTCCGAAGGGTGAAGAAATGGAATGTTGGTGGGGCGAGCTAACTAATATAAGTAATTTACTTAGTATCGGTGGAGAAAATTTGCCTTCGAAAATTTCATCCCATTCTTTCTATAGACCAGCTTTTCCCCCGCATAAAGACAGCTTGTTAAAGCTGTTTTCTAACTGTAAGGGCGTTACAAGAAAGAAAAAGTGAATTATGATGGAAACATGAAGTGTGTGGGGGGGGGCGAGTTGCTGAAGAACAAAAGCGCAGCCGAGCAAAAAAGACAGGGTGGGAAAGTGGGAGGAGTAAAACGGAGATGGAGGGAGTGTTTCAAGGAAGGAGGGATGTGAAAAAGTAGATGAGGGGATGGACGAGAAAGAAGGGGGGGGTCGGACTATTTTTCTGGGCCTCGACTGGCGGCGACCATAGGGGGCCCGGGGGCCCGTAATCTGAACCGCCTCTCCCGCATGGGTAACGGGGTGGCAGGGCTACCCGAGAGCAGTTTGGTCAAAGGTGAGTGGGTCGTCTCACCCCCGTGGAAGGTCCCCGAGACCTTCTGGTGCAGAACAGAGCGCAACGGACCCGCGGCATAAAGAAGAGCAGGGTCCTCGCTTCCTCGGAGGGATCCCGTAGACCCTGCGCTGCAAAAGTAAATTTTGCTTTGCCTCTAGGCGACGATGGGGACTGGTATGTTGGGCGAGGGTGGTGCCCGGGACGGGAGACGCCTGGCTACTCAACCACGAGTCTCCATGCCTCGGCAGCGGAGAGAAAGGCTGGCTGAATATTCTGGTACCGAGCCGGGTTAAGCTCCTTTTTTTTCCCCCCAACCCCGCGACGAGGCATCTCGGCTTTCTGATTTCGCTGTACTGTACAGCCGACCGAGGGCGAAAAAGCAGACGAGAGTAAGCAGATGGTTATCCCTCCACTTTTCAGGCTGGTGGCTGGAGCATCCAGGCGGGGACTTGTAGAATGCGGACCACTTCAGCTGCAGTTACTGCGAGCCTGGAATAAAATTCTGGGTAAATCTGGCATCCAAGTCCCGCTGTACAGGCCCACCGTAAAAAAAAAAAAAGGGTGGTGGTGGAGGAAAACGTGAGTGGTCTGAACATTTAATAAGAGCTCTTCTAGGCCTACTTACCTGGCATTTCCAAGACACCTTCATTTTCCATCTTCCATGTGTAACGTATCCAACAAACTGCTGTGTTGTAATTCAGTAGCCCTGGCGAATGTATTAAGAATCAGGTCACGTACAGAAAAAAAGTTTTAATTCCTGCTTAAAAAGTGATAGATTTATGGCATAAAGCCGTTATGAAATCAAAAGGTTAAGAAAAGAGCACGTGGAAAGTACGGTAACTTAATATAATTTTAAATCACACAGAGACCCTGGAAAAGAAGTTTTAAAGGACAAAAAGCAAATGTATAAATCAATGTATGGAGGTGATGGAAGCAAAGATGACTTGCAAGGATAGAAAGGTAGGAGACGTATAGTGAATGATATTGATAAAAGGTGGTTTCTTTTTCAAGAATAGTCCACTTCCATTACTGTGATTCTGTTAGAGATTTTAGTTAAAGTTTGTAGGGACATTTGGATTTCTGTATATTTTTATAACTGACATTCTTGAAGTGTAATAGACAGAAATATCATGAGAATTAATTATTAACAAATTATGGAGGTTCATTGAACATTTCATAAACATAGGATAAATGACCCTAAGGTGACATAGGTAGCAATGTGACTATGTTGCTAAGCTTTAGGCCAGGGGGGTCCAATATATAAAAAGAACTCTGTTATATAAGAGTTACTTGTTCTGTCTGCCTTTGGAAAATGCCTTGCATATCATTGCACATATCCATGAAGTTCATATGATGTTTTTATAACTTGATAAGCCTTATGCATGCAGTGTTTGTAATATTTTGACTAACACAATGCCGAGTCCGTACATTGAGAATTGTGGAACTAGTAACTTTGCTTATGGAAATATAAGTAGCATTCATTGATGTAATGCGTGTATCAACTGTTTTTGTATTTCTTTAGCAGACGCTCAGCATGTCTTGGTTGCTCTGACAATGAGCATCAACTTGTCCCTCAGTAAGGAGAATGTCTCAGAAAACCTCACACTGCTGGAAGAGGGAGCAGGAAGAATCACCGAGTCAATTGCTATCATCATTATTGCTATTTTCATCTGTTTAGGGAATCTGGTGATCGTCCTCACTCTTTATAAGAAGTCATACCTGCTCACCTTAAGCAACAAGTTTGTTTTCAGCCTCACTCTGTCCAACTTCCTTCTTTCGGTGCTGGTGCTTCCTTTTGTTGTTACCAGCTGCATCCGTCGGGAATGGATCTTTGGAGTTGTTTGGTGCAACTTCTCTGCCCTACTGTATATGCTCATCAGCTCTGCCAGTATGCTCACACTTGGACTCATTGCTATCGACCGGTAGGCCATCCCTTTTTTCATGAGCTGAATATGGCTGCATGGGGGGAAAAAGTTTTTAACATGTACCACCTTTGAATATGCAGTGGCAGAGAAATATGTTTTAAATAACAATGCCACCAAGTCAATACACTGAGATTGTGGAACAAATAATTTTGCTTATTAATATGTAAGCAGCATCTGAATATTTAAGCAGCAAAGAGGAAGTGTGTTTCCATGAGACAATCCAGGTTCTCCAATTAATCTGATCCAATTTTCAAAAGACAAACTAATTCCTTTAATTTTTTTCATGTTTAGTATTATTCAATTTCCTATGTATTGCATATACCCTGACATTACTGCATACTTTTATGTTTTTTAGATACTATGCTGTCTTGTACCCCATGGTTTACCCTATGAAGATTACGGGTAACAGAGCTGTTGTTGCCATTGTGTATGTATGGCTTCATTCTCTAATTGGATGCCTTCCACCCCTCTTTGGTTGGTCATCTTTAGAATTTGATCAGTTCAAATGGATGTGTGTAGCTGCATGGCATAAGCAGGCAGGTTACACCGCTTTTTGGCAGATATGGTGTGCTTTGCTACCATTTATAGTCATGATCATTTGCTACGGCTTCATATTTCGCGTGGCCAGGATTAAGGCACGGAAGATTCACTGTGGCAGTGTGGTCATTGCAGCGGAAGACACGCAAAGGAATGGGAGAAAGAACTCGAGTACTTCAACATCCTCATCAGGCAGCCGAAGGAATGCTTTCCAGGGGGTCGTTTATTCTGCCAATCAGTGCAAAGCTTTGATCACAATTTTAGTTGTCATCGGGGCTTTTGTCGTCACATGGGGGCCTTACATGGTGGTTATCACATCTGAGGCACTTTGGGGTAAAAACTGCATTTCCCCTGCCTTTGAGACATTAGCAACATGGTTATCTTTTACAAGTGCTATTTGCCACCCTTTGATTTATGGACTCTGGAATAAAACTGTACGCAAGGAGTTACTGGGAATGTGCTTTGGAGATCGGTACTACAGAGAATCATTTGTTCAAAGGCAAAGGACATCCAGATTATTTAGTATTTCTAATAGGATCACAGGTAATTTTTAAAAAATTCTTAAAGTGCCTCTAGAAGATACTGTAAATTGACCACCATTTAATTAGTCTGGTATAATCACTGGTGTTGTTCACCTTTTATCATGTGGTTTCTTTGTCTGCTTCATGATTGAGAATTTTTGGACATGGACATGGCCACAATTCTTGCGCATACTCAAGGCAGAAGGGCGATCTTGGAGATTGATTTGTCTGATTATCCATTTTATTCAGATAAACTTCACTGGACGGATAAGATGGAATTGGAAAATTAACCTCAATGCTCTCCTTTGCATATGTACCGTATTTTTTGAAGTATAAGACGCACCTTAGTTTTTGGGGAGGAAAATAGGGAGGGAAAATCTGCCTTCTAGGTATTCATCTGGCTAGCAACCTTAGTCTGGTCAGCTTCAGCATATTAGTTTGCTGGATTTTATCCCCTGCTTGGGGTTAAAAAACAGCTTCTAAAGCACAACTGATCTTTGGAGAGAGAAGCAATGAGAAAAGCAGACAAACCACAGAGATAGCTTCACAGAGATCGCTTCACACGCTAGTGCATCTTTAAGGCTGAAAAAAAGCTTTGAAAAAGCTACATTTGGAGTATAAAACACACCCAAATTTTCAGCCTCTTTTAGGAGGGAAAAAAGTGCTTCTTATAATCCGAAAAATACGGTATATTTTTGTGATATCCTAGAATCTAGAGCCTCTTGCCTCTGTTTTCCATTTATTTATTTTAAAAAAATCTTATCCGCAGTTTAACTTTTCTGGGTAATGGTTTGCTATTAAAGCTGAACAAGGGGCTTCAACCTATAGTATAGATAAATTAATCTATACCATAGGTTGAAGCCCCTTGTTCAGATTAATTTATCACTACCATTACAATTACAATTGCTTTTACATCGTTCTTTGTCTGTGATTGATTCTCCTTACAATTAACTGCCTTCCCCTTTCATCACAATCAGCATAAGCATTATCAAATGTTATAACCTAGATAAATATAAATGGTCAAAGGATTTCTTTAAAAGTTTTTCAGAATAAATAACAGAATTGGAAGGGACCTTGGAGGTCTTCTAGTCCAACCCTGTGCTCAGGCAGGAGTTGTTCCGAACTGCTGGGGAACTTCTTGTGAAGTCATGCCACCCACTGACCTTGATTGCTGCCTGCCCTGGGGGCTTTGGATGGCTCCAGGACTGACCAGCTCAATGGGCACTGTAGCCCGAACCATGCTTTCGCTCTCCTTAATTTTTATTATTTTTGAGATATTCAGACTCTAATACCAAGCTAAAAAGAAGTATAAAGATTTTTTTCATTGACTTCATTAGATACAGGTTCCCAATGGTATGAATTTTAATTCTGAATTGTTCTAGAGTCATGTTAAATAAATTCAGATGTTAAATTTTTTTTATAATTCCATTCAATCATGTATAGTGCTTGGAGACTGGACAAGTAGCTGCAGTTTTCTTGACAAGGGTTTTGAGAAGTGATTTGCCATTGCCTCTTTCCCGGGGCTGAGAAAGTAACCGGCCCAAAGGTGCCTAGTTGGCTTTGTGCCCAAAGCAGGACTAGAATTCACTGTCTCCCAGTTTCTAGCCTGATGTTTTAACCATTACACTAATGGTTAATGTAATGGCTCTTGTTACAGACTTAGCGATTATTAAATCAAGCAATGTAATAAAATGCACTGAAGATATTTGAAGATGTTTGGCTATGAATCCAGAAGTTAATTTTGTTTGAATGCTGAAATACTTTTACAGATCTAGGATTGTCTCCACATCTGACAGCTCTCATGGCAGGGGAGCGGACTTTAGGACACAGCAGCAGCACAGGAGATACAGGCTTCAGTTGCTCTCAGGATTCAGGTAACTATTTCTTTGAGTTATGTTGCAATGAACAAGAGCCAGCAGTATGATACAGACGCTAAAAGAAGTAGTAGTTTGCAAAAAACTTGAAAACTTGAGTCCTACGGGAGAAAGGCGGTATAGAAATATAACAAACAAACAAACAAACAAACAAACAAACAAATAAATAAATAAATAATAAATGTAATTTCCTAGTGCTATCCAAGAAAAAACATTATGCAATTATTATTGGATTTCCGCCACCCCCCTCCGCTCCAGTAGGTTTTGTGTGTGTGTCTCTGTATAAATAAGTTTGGTGATTAGTGAAATCAAATGCAATTTAAAATAAAATTCATAATCAAAGATGGCTTGGTTACAAGAAAAAGTGTGCAAAAGAAAGTTGAAGCATTCTTCCCATTCACTTGCTTCCTAGCTCTATAATTAACATCATAAGCAAAAGAGCTTCTTGCGACCTCGCTTTTCTGCGTTGTAAAATATGATTCTAGCTATAGAGGTGCCATCTGCTGTTTTCTAGATGTGAGGGAAGAATACAGCTGCTATATTGCCCATATCACAAAAATACAATTTTTGCATGTATCCATTAAATGAATTCTCTTCTTAGTCAATTGTCTAAGCCATGATCTCTTTTTAGGGACAGATGTTATGCTGCTTGAAGATTATAGTTCTGATGGATTTAATCACCCACATTGCGTTTACCCTCATCGACGGAGTTCTGTAACTTTTGAAGATGAAGTGGAACAAATTAAAGGTATATTGAGGCTAGGCATGCCATTACTGAACTATGTATAAGAGGGGACTGCTTGGATCAAGAATTTGGTCCTAAGCTGCTATTTGATTTTTACTTAATTTTAGTTTGAATTTAATTAACGTTTTAATTTAATTTATTTAATATAAAATTAGAAGTTATGAAAGAGTTGAAAATGAAATAAATGCACTGGAAAGTCTTATAGTTTAGAGATACATATAATCTAGAAGGAAAAATTAAGGAGGGGAGGAAATAAATTCATTTTACATAAAAATTAAGTTGATGTTTAATGAAGAAACGAGTTCTGTTTCATATATACATACATACATACATACATACATACATACATACATACATACATATATATATATAAAATAAAATCTTGAATGTCAAAATTCCTGAAAATTTAGATATTGGTAAAATGTTTTCTGTTTGGTTATCTGTTAAATGCCATATTTCTGTTAAATTTGGTAAACCAATTTCTTTTTTTTAAAAAAGTATATGTTAACTCCAATTTGCAAATATTTTGCAGGATGTAGATTTATTGAACATTGTCAGAGAGTGTGGTTTTGCTCTAAGCAATAGGAACTTTTAAGAGTTTTGCCTGTAAATAAATTTAGTAATGACCATGCATTATTTATATTCATAGATACACAGTATATAGACAAATATTAACAATTAGATCCTCACCGTCCAAAGTCTGTTCATCTGCCTGCATATCTAAAAAAAGTAGTGTTCAAATTAACACTAAAGTATGAGACATTCATATGGCATAATTGGCTAATATCTCTCTTTTCTTTGTTCAGAAGCAGCAAAGAACTCTATCCTTCAAGTAAAGGCTGAAGTTCACAAATCTCTGGATAGTTATGCATCCAGCTTGGCCAAAGCAATTGAAACGGATGTGAGGATCACCTTGTTTGGAGGAGATGCCCTGTCTGGCTCTTTGTTCCCAGCACGAACTGTGGCAGGCAACAATGCAAGTGCACGGCGTGGTGGCAGGGTCCACATTGGACAAAAAATACAACTACAGAGCATTGAAGAAGGGAACACTTAAAATTGCTCCAATAAAAAGAATAGGAAAAAAATACACTGAAAACTGTTGTACAGCCACGATTCTTTGCAAGGAAAGCAAAACAGGTCCCAGTGTTTTAAGCAAAGCTTTAAGAATTCCCAAAGAATTATCTTAACACAGTATTAGAGAACAAAGTAACTCAAAATATTGGGAAATCAAAAGTATGAAAGGGTTCACTGATCCCTAAATAATAAAGCACAAGTTATTTCACTATTTCGGTAGCATACAGCAGCATTTCCCAAGTTGGACACTAACCAGAAGTGTAGACTTCAGCTGCAAGTTCTTCAAACAACATGGCTATGACTGAGAATTCTAAAAATTAAAGCAACAGGAACTCTCAGGTTGGGAACAGCAGCCATTGTGTTTCTGGCTGGAACCTTTTTCTGCTTTTTAAAAACTTTATAAAAACAGTTCACTGCTAAAGTAATCCCATCCCTCCAATACTTTAATTTTGTCCAGGTACTTATGGAAAAAAATATAATAAAACGCAAATGAGGCCTATCAAATCTAGTATTGGAAAATGTTTTAATCTTTATATTAGGTGAAATACAGCTTACAAAACAATGAGTCCAAAATATTTTTCTCTCTCTTAACTTTATAACGTATATGGGGTTGTTTTTTTTAAAAAAAGTCAAGATATGTCTTTAAAAAATAAAGTGGCAAAATGCAAAAGTATACAAAAGTATGCTGAGTTTTAAGTGGTCAAATAGGCAATCTATTTCCGCCCACAAAAACTGGCAGATCATATGGAATGAATGTAGGTGTAACTTTGTTGATAGTGTGGAATCAGTTGCATTTACTTGCACCTTGCAGAAAAAATGCAATGTTTGTATAGCATTAGGAATATTGCTTGGAATACTTTGGTATACTGATTAAGGAAGACGGAAAGGGAGTAATTTATATGGATAATTAAGATTAACAATTTCATTAATAATGAACAATTTCATTAGTATAGTGCCCTCCAAACATGTTGGATTATGGCTTCCACAATTTTATTTGTCCTTGCTATATGATAATTATAGAAATTATGCAATTTCTAGGCTCAAGGTTGACTCAGCCTTCCATCCTTTCGAGATAGGTAAAATGAGGACCCGGATTGTGGGAGCAATAAGCTGACTTTGTATAAAAAACAACACCGCTGTGGGGGGGGGGGGGGGGGGGGCAAAAGCCCTACTAAGCAGGTATATACAAAAGTATGAAGGCTATTGCTTAACGCATTGTAAGCCGCCCTGAGTCTCCGGAGAAGGGCGGCATATAAATTGAACCAATAAATAAATAAATAAATAAATAAATAATAGACAATTATGCTATATGACAATTATAGAGACTATATTATAAGCCCATAGTTCATAGTTCACAGCTGTATGGCCTTATACCATTTCTGTGGGGAATCATTGGAATTCAGTGCTTCATTCTTTCAGCAAGGAGAATCTTTTGGGTGAGTTATATTCCACAAGCAAGTAGATAACATTGCTTCAGTGCAGTTATTGTAACTGGGATTAATGATGAACAGTATTCCATGAGTGAGGATAGATGTTAAGCAAATTCCATTTTCATGTACAGGTAGACCTCAACTTATGACCACAATTGAACCCAAAATTTGTGTTGTTAAGTAAGACAGTTGTTCAGTGAGTTTTGCCCCACTTTACAACCTTCCTTGCCAGAGTTGTTAAGTGAAACATTGCACTTGTTGAGTTAATCACATGGTTAAGTGAATCTAGCTTGCCCATTGACTGCTTGTCAGAAGGTCGCAAAAGGTGATCACATGACCCCAGATAGACCCCAAATATAAATCAGTTGCCAAGTGCCTGAATTTTGATCATGTGATCACGGGTATACTGCAGTGTATATGTGAAAAGCAGTCATAAGTTAGTTTTTCCAGTACTGTTGTAACTTTGAATGGTTACTAAATGAACAGTTGTAAGTCAAGGACTAACTGTATGGTGACAGAGTTATAACTGAATTTAAATTCTGCACCACACTTTTCTCTTGTTATCTATCATCATCTTGTTTACAACCCTAGAATTGTGCTAAATTCTGTATTTAGAATAAATTCTGTAAAATAGGAGTTTTTTGTTAATTATTGTATATTTAAACATATGCTACTTGCATTTTTACAGAAAAGGTGATACTTTTAATACTTTTCCTTAGTTGTAAACTGAATGCTGACACTCAAAGTAACATAAATGTATTGTAGAAGAACATTTTTTAAAATTCTAAACTCTTGCCAGTGAATTGGCACCTTAGAATATTGTAAACTACTTTGAGCGCATATACAAGCAGAAATGTGGGTTATAAATTTCATAATAAACATACAAACATACTGCCTTTAAGGTGTTGCACCCATTATGTATCCTCAGATTAGTTGCTAAGAGTTCAAGTAATGTTAAGCTGTAGCATGTTTTGATTGTATGAATCCATCCATTGCTTCAAATTAATATATAGCTGCAATTGTGGCTTATTTAAAAAGCAGGCCAAGTTATTATTTACTTAAGACATCAGACTAGAAACTGAGACTGAGTTCTACTTCAAATTTGGGCACAAAGTTTGAAGGTGACCTTTGGTCAGTCACTCTCTTTCAGCCCTAGTAAGCAGACATTGGCAAACTGCTTCGCAAAAACCTTGCCAAGTTTTCAAACTTCAGGAATTTCTCCAGGCCGCAAAAATTAACTAGACACACACACACACACAAAACATATATTATAGAATTGTGGAAACCTAGTCACAGGCATCATGTGATTTGATCATGTGATCAAACAATTTCAGATCAAATCATAATGGAAATTTGTTTGAAGGGTCAAAAAATAAAATGCAGTGCATTTTTCAAGATTATTGTCATTAAACGAGATCTTGATACTGGTCAGAGAAAGGAATAGATGAAATGGGGAGATGTAAAGAATACCATCAAAGTGCAAGTCAGGAATTTTCATAGAACAACACGGAGGCATCTGCAAAGTGAGAAATGCAACCTGACACAAAATCACTATTGATTTGCATCAGATATCTCAATGACGGTTTATAAGTTTGTGTCGTGACATTATCACATGTACATTTTGGATGTAACCTCACTTTGCTGTTGATACTTGTGTTCAATTAAAACAAAATTTAATTAATGGCCCCATTCAGTACTGTGTGTCCTCTTGGGAGTTATTTATAAAATTATTAAAGACAGGATATAACTAAATATAACTAAAATAAGTATATTCCAAAAGAGCCTGCTGGGTTTCATTTTTGTATTCTGTCCGTAAGTGTTAAGATTATATACCATTATTCTTTATGAAGGCTACTGTAAATATGTCCCTATGTCATAGAAACCCGCAAGGGGGAAAACTAGGGACAGGAGCCAGCGTTTACTTCAACGTGTTACAACAACTTTTGACCAGAAATCCAAGCACATTCCTATTTATGGAAAAGCCGAAAGTCGGTATCACGACCTGACTTTCCCTTGTCAAGTTCCCTTGAATTGCCAAGGGGGCGCTACCCTTTTTACCCAACTGTTCTTAAAGCTAACTCGACTGAGCTTGCTTTTTCGCGCGAAGGCGTAAAAGTAGCGAAGTATGAAAAGATTGGCTGCCTCTCTGGCCAATTGCGTTCCTCTCTTCTCTCCGGAGGCGTTCTTATCTCCTCCGCAATTGGACAAAAACTTCTTTAAACTCGGCTCTTCGTGGGGCGGGGGGGGAGGGGGAGAAGAATTGTGATTGGCTCCACCGGGAGAGGAAAAACAAGGGGATTGGCAGCTTTGGAGCCAAGTGGGCCTGGCGATTCCCGGGAAAGCGAGAGTGTCCTTCCTTTTTCTTCGGTTAGGATTTGATTGATGTGAAGGGAATCCCTAGAGAGAGCTTTAGAGATTGAGAACGCATGGAGAAAGTGTTGTGCTCTGCTCACGGTGAGGTCGTAGGAGGGTGGGCGGGGCGACGAGCAGGAAAGCTTGTCCGAGGGGTCAAGAATGGCTTGTAAAATTCGAAGGTGATGGGGCTGCCTCCCCCCCACGCCAGTTTTTTCTAATAGTAACTACTTATACCAGGGGTCTCCAACCTTGGCAACTTTAAGCCTGGAGGACTTCAACTCCCAGAATTCCCCAGCCAGCTTTGCTGGCTGGGGAATTCTGGGAATTGAAGTCAGCCAGGCTTAAAGTTGCCAAGGTTGGAGACCCCTGACTTATGCAGTGCCAGGAAAAAAAGGCAGGTAGATTAATATATAACGTAAATATGCAAGTTAAAGAATAATTTAGAGTAAATTTTAAAACATTTGCTTCCTGATTTGAAGCAATAAATAGCTCCCCTCTTTTATTTCCCCTCCACCCCCGCATTTAGAGAAAGTAAAAGCTTTTGCTACTCACAGGTAGCACCATAAGCAGAAAATCTCAGAAATCTTTTTTTCCCCCTGCTTTAGGGCACTACTGCTTAATAAGCTTCATTTTATGAAATCAAATCGTGATATTGATCAAGGGAATTCTTGCTGGTTAAAAGGGGTTTAAAATAATGTATAGTTGAAAGATTTCATATAGGACAGAATACAGCTTAGAAATCGAGGGTGCCTTTTGTTACCAATAAAGCAGAAATCTGTATCCCAAGAATCCTCAGAGTTATATTCATCATATGGCACAGAGAAATATTTTTCTGTAACACTAGGCATGATAGTCCTTCTGATCTGTTGGTTTTTTCTCTCAACGTAACTCTCCTCACAAGATGATAAATGGGGAGCTGAATAAAATTGGAAATCCTGGAGTGGGGGGTTATTGATTGCAATCAGTTTCTAAAAGGTGTTATATAGGAAAAGACCACCAGCCTTGTCTCAATTATTCCTGAAAGCCAGACCCAGAAAATGCATTTGTGTCTGTGTATGTCTATGTTAAGTCATAGGATATTAAAGTTATTAAAAGCAGTATGATTGTAGAATCAATTTAACTACTGTGATTGATGCTCCCTTTCATTGGATATGTTCAATGTATCTGGATAAACATTTGGAGGGAAAAGTTACAGTTTGCATTCCTGCTCTGAACAGGGTGGGCTTGGTAATCTAAGCAGCATTTTCTATTCTAAGAACCACAGAGAAAATATAAAATTAATATATGAGCCTTCTGAATACTTGAAGTGAGTTTTTTTTTTTAATTAGTTGGTTTGGTACTTTTCTATCTCTGATTGAATTTCATACTTTCATTTCCTTCCCATTCAGGGTTTCCCTGTTTTTTGAAGACTGGAAACAGAGATGGCCCAAATAAAGGCAAAAGCTTTTATATGTGTGGAGTCCAAAATCAGAAGCCATGTGGCTTTGTGCTCCCCACTGAGTAAGTTGGATTTTAAAAATACAAGCTTGGAGAATTATCAGTTGCTCACCTACTGTTCAGCAGTTGTTTATCAGAAAGTAATACCTGTGCCACTTTAACATAGAAAACTATTTCTAAATATGTAGCGCACTTTATCTATTCATAAGTGAAATATAGTTTTATATTTAGTTTATAATTTTAGCTGGAGTGATGATAAGGTATCATTGGAAAATATATTTGTGCCATAATTACACAATATCTTCTTTGAAGTTGAAAAATTAGTTGCCTGCTTCTGCAGAAGCTTAAAGGCTCTATTAAAGGCTTAAATATTCTAAATATAGATTTTTGTGCTGTTTATTTTATATCTTGCTATGCTTTTCAGGCCCTTTTTATAAAACATTTTATTGTAGCTGGATTTACAAGTGCTTGTCCCAAAGGCAGGATAGAAGAAGGCCATTAATTCTTGTATCTGCCTTATAATACTGAGAGGGAGGGTAGTCAGGTTTAAATATTTTCACCATCTTTGATACTACTGAGGTAGCATAGACATTTATTTTTGTGACAAATATTTATGTAAATAATTGCCTTTTCTTTCTATAGTCTTTCTCCTTCTCATTGCTTGGTGCATGAAGAATATATAGTGGAGCTGCAAATTTTGATTAAGCAAACAAAAACAGACCTGTACAGGTATATTTTCAGAAAGACACTTGATGCTTTGACAAAATGGGGCAATTAATTAATATTCAGCATTTATACTCAGTGTGATAATCCATGTTTTGTTTTCTAAACTAGATTGTTTTATCGATGCAGTAAAGGTAAAACCGAAGGGAAGAAAATGTGTGGAAATGTCCCCTGGCAGGTACACCATTGCTATTTAAGGTTTACATCTTTATAACAATTAGAAATCTTAAGCTCTTGTTTGTTTGTTTGTTTGTTTATTTATCGGACTTATATGCCACCCTTTCTCCACAAGGACTCAGGGCGGCTCACAGCAATAAGCAACAACAAATCCAAATTAAAATTCAAACAATAAAAGAATCTAAAATTCCCATTAAAACCTCTTCAGTCCAGGCCAGCCTGGCGAAACAACCATGTTTTAAGGTCACGGCGGAAAGAGCGAAGGTCGGGGGCCACCCGGAGCTCCAAGGGGAGCTGATTCCAGATGGTAGGTGCACCTACAGAGAAGGCTCGCTCTCTAGGGGCCGTCAGCCGACATTGCTTGGCCGACGGAACCCCAAGTAGGCCCTCTCTGTGTGAGCGCACTGGCGATGGGGAGCTGTTGCTGGCTGCAGGTGATCCGCCAGATACCCTGGGCCTAAGCCATGTAGGGCTTTATAGGTAATCACCAACACCTTGAACCTCACCCTACTTGCTTTATTTCTATTTCTCTATATTCTTCTATTCATCATGATCTGAACTACTATTCCAGATTAACTATAGGAAGTTCTAAAAAAAAATAGAAAGCAGAATAAAATTTGCTTTTCAGGAAAAAACTAATATTTTATGTTATTTAGTGGCTATTAGTGATAACCAAAGACAACATTGATAAAAGATCATCTAAATATTCACTAAGGAGGCATTTATAACTGGGTATTTTCAACAGATTGTATTGCTTTGGAATTGGGCCCAAGGACCCAAGGTAATAGTAAAAAGAAAAAGTGAGAATGTTGGGCTGGCTATAATAGTCTGAATTAGGATAATGTAGAACCACATAATGTAGAAAAACCATTATACAATTAGTACCTGCCTAACTTATGAATGATCAATAATTGCTATTTCTTATCATTATTATAGTTAGAGACTTTGCAAGATATATAGAAATTAAATTCTCAATTTGCATGTTAAAAAAAACCAGAGCAAATACTCTAATTTAAATGTATAGTAATATTTCATGTGGCTGTTTTATAGGATTCAAATACCAGTGAACTGCCAGCTAATCCACAATCTCAACATACTTTGGAATTGCTGCATGATCATACAAATGAAAGAAACCCATTCAAAGTTTCCAGCAGGAATCACAAGCAATTTCCTTACAAACAAATGAATGAAGATGGAGACAGAAATTCAGGAGAAAAAGAAAATCAGAAAAGAAATGTTCAGACCTCTGATGGAGAACAACCGCCCAATTTACAGACTTTGTCTATCAAGAAAGAATTTTTATCAGCCATGCACAGAAAAAACAAAGATTCTGAAGACAAACATGAAAGTTTATCCAGAGAAGAAACAAAACCTCAAATAAAATCAAGTGAGCCTCAGACTGAAAGCAAAAAAATATTAGATAGACATAAAAGTAATTGGAGCAAAAGATTTGAGATGCCTTCTAGCCACATGCAAGAGGATTCATCTTTGAGATTTACTGAACTTGATTTGCTAAAAATTGAAAATCCAAAACAATCACTGTCAAGCTTTAGCCACACATCAAGCATAAAACCTATTAATGGAGAAAAACTTGGAAAAGATGAATCAGAAATCTGTAGAAGCAAAATAGTTACAATGAAAAAAAGTAGCAACTGCAAAACAGAAGAAAAAACACTGACACCCAAAGAGTTTGTGACTCTTCAGGAACCAAGAAGCTTCTCAGTAGAACATGCTGGAGACAATATAGAAAAAACACCAATACTATTTCAGAGTGGGAAACCTCCAGAAGAGCAAAAATGTACAGAAAAACATTTGGACAGTGATAAACAAGAAATTCTTGTGCCATTCAGTGGGCAGGCAATTGATTCCCAGCAAGGAAAAGATTGCATTGAGAAAAAATCACCTTCCATATTGTCTGAAGTAGCTCCTTTGCAAACGGCTAACAGCATGGATAATAAAACTCTTCACAGCCAACTTTCAGCTCAGCTGAATCAGAAGCAGGTCTAATCTCTTCTTGCATCTAAGTATTAATTTTTCAGTGAACCAAAATATTTTCTGTATCAAAATATTAGTTTCTAAACTGCTAAGGCAGATTGGGCTATTCATAGCCCTTTAAAGGTTATTTTATTACAAATTCCCAGCAGTCTCTTTAAAGGTCCTAGGTGGTCTACTTAGGAACGAAGGCATAAGTTTTAATAGTTGCATTTTCTTAGGAGTAATTTGCTGAAGGCTAGTTTTCTAAGTAAAGCTGAAACAAGTAATACAAGGGGCCAGAGCCCAATGTGTGTGACTGCTTTATCCTTCTTTCAGAAGCTTTTTCCCCAAGCAGTAGATTGCACAGAAAATATTGGTAGTTTTTAGGGTTAGAGAGGAAGGAAAACATAGACATGAATAAGAATTTGGGCATATTAACCATTATTCTGATAAACACATTTCATTTATGGTACAGTTCTTAAATATTTCACCTATGAAAAAAATAAAAGTGGGTTAAAAGTGGGTTAAGCTATAGGTAAGTAATCAGTAATGTAGCATCTCTTCTTCCCCTCTGTTTTTTTTTTAAATTGTCTATAGAGGACTTTGAAAACAGTGAATGTGCAAGCTCTCCCAGATAAGGGTGAACGATTGTTAAAGCAAGTGCAGGAACTAGAAGCTGCGCTTAGCTCTTTGAACCTGGAAGGAGAAGAATGTACAAAGGAAGGTAAGCCTTTTTAATAACAGAATGGTAGCATTATGAAATTTCTCTTAAGCTTTCACCTACTATATTTCCACAATAGTTGGCTACAGAAATAAATCCTTGGAAAGCCGGAAGGGTAATATTGGATGAGGTGTTTGCTGTTAAATTATCTTGAACTATCTATTTAGATAGTCAGAAACATTTTTGAGTTGCGCCCATCACTAATAACAACACCCGGATCTATGTTACAGAATAAAATCATAGTTGATATGTGACTAGTAGGACACTCTTTTCTTCATGTTTCAGACAATTTTTGCAGAACAGCAGATGTGAGGCATAAAAAGATACAGCCTGATCTGTTCACCAACCTAATGCAGCCATGTGCTCTCACTGGGAAAGAGCCACAGTTTTTCAAGAAGAATCCTGTGCCTAGTTCTTTGGAACTCCATCTTCCTTGGGGATCTGGTCAGTTCTGCCATAATATACTTTTAAAAATATATGGGGAAAGGGATAACCTTACAGATATAAAAAATGAATGTGGAATATATGCTTAATAATGAAAGAAATCAAAACTTATGATTTAATTGACTGTCAAGTTTCCAAATGGAAAAAGTAAAAAAAAAAAAAGCAAAAATGCAATATAGGATTTTGTGCATCAGTCTTCATGAAATAACATTTCCATGAAGACCTTGTCTTGACTGATGGCTGGTCCTATATGAATCACTTTGGCACAACAACTTTAAAGTTGCTAATTGTATAACTTCTGAAATTGACTTCTAGATGATTTTAAAAGGAAGATGCTTTATGGAGGCCCAATGACTAATGATCAGCTTGAGGCAGTACAAAATGCTACAAGTGATGCAATTAATCAGCTCCACAAATCTCTTGAAAGTTGCCCCACAGAGACGTCTATCAATGAAGATCCCCCTGGATTGAAAGTAAGTGAAAACAAAAAGAAAACCTTATACTTTCTGTAATGTTCTCAATCAATGTGTCACCAGTTCCACTTAAAGAGCATTCATAAAGTGCCCTAAAATTCAAATTGATTTTTTGCACAAAGGAGGAGAAAATGGAATTTAAATAGTTTGCTTACAATATTTTGGTTTCAATAAAACCTACTTATTAAAGCTTTGTTTTCATTTCCAATAAATTTAAAAATTGTGCAGGCATCTAATGTTAAAGAGTGTGAGGTCTCATAAAATTATTGCAGCTGCTACAGCAGCATTAAATATCTATGAATTTTAGTAAATTGTAGAGATGATATGATCCAAATTAAACATAACAAATGACACATTTATTTCATAAACTTAATTTTCAAGCTACTTCTGTCTGTATGCATTGTTTCTATCATTAATCGAATGCAAACACTTGGCTATATTGAACAATCATCAGTCGTATCATATATATTTGTATTATATGGAAAAACAAAAACAAGAAGTATACATACAGGTAGTCCGCATTTAGCAATTGCTTGTTTGGTGACCCTTCATAGTTATGATAGTGATGAAAAAGTAACATAACTACTGGTCATTACATTTATAAACTTTTTTGGTCTGTAAAGTAAAGGAAAACTGAAGTAAAATAATAAATACTGTAAATTGCCAGTCTCAATTGTAATTGCTAACCTAGGACTACATGTATTATACAACTTTAACTTAAAATTATTAATACATATAATTATATATTAATGTAATGAAGAATTAAAATTCTTAACAATATAAACTGATAAATGCAGCATCGTAAATATTCATGGAATTTTTTGGGTATTTGTGATGTGTTGGCCACCCAAAATTTCATCTACAGGATGGGTGATAATCTAAATTGGTTTAATAAAAATAATCCTATAAATTGGGTTCATACTAGAATATTTCTTTATTCTGGAATACTTGAGAATAGAGGAGTCTCAAGACCATTGTGTAATTGAGAGAAAATGGGCATATTTAATATTAATTATTTTAGTAATTTTTTAGAAGCTACTTTTTTGATTTAATGTAACAGGATGTCTGCCATTAATAAGGAAAAATAAATTGAGTTGACTAGACCACTGTGGGCTTTAAAAGAGTCCCTCAGTACCACAGATTCCCAATACTTACTATATTTATGTGTAAGTACAAAATAACATTAGATCTTATAATAACAGTTGATTCTCTTTTTTCCCCCCCAGGTCTCTCTATTGCTGCATCAAAAGCAAGCCCTTAGTTGGCTTTTGTGGAGGGAGAATCAGAAGCCATGTGGAGGAATTCTGGGTAACGTACAGTAAAATAGCTGTGCCCATAGGTTAAAAGGCGGGAGCCCTGAAAGCCCAGAGTTCATGGTTTTCATATCCTAGCCCCATGTTCTACACCATGACTTGGTAGTTCATGCTGCCATTACTAATCTCCAATCCTGGTGTGTGTATAAGAGAATGGGATTTAAAACTTGTGCAACCTCCCAATTAAAACAAGGGTGTAAAAACTCGATTTCATTGATGGCTGCATCAGGGGTTGTGTTTAACCTTGGGGGGGGCAGGATGGGCGTGGCCAGCTCAACGTCACTCGTGTTGGGGGCAACTGTGGTGGCCCAAGCGCTCTGCTAGTGAAAATGGGCTCCCGAGCTCCATTTTCAGCTGGGATAGCCTCTTGCAACCCTCTGCCAATGAAAATGGTGCTTGGGGGACCTGTACATGGCCCTTGTGAGCTCCGTTTCACTGGCAGAGCACCTTGGACCGGTCCTTCGCTGTTCCAGGATGGCCTCGCAGGCCAGATCTAAGCATCCCATGGGCCAGATCCGGGCCTTGAGTTTGACACCCTTGAATTAAAAGACTAAAATGCAAAAAAAAAAGGGGGGGGCAATAACCTCCTTGCAATGTACATATG
Organism: Pantherophis guttatus; assembly: GCF_059756535.1. Lineage (NCBI taxonomy): Eukaryota > Metazoa > Chordata > Lepidosauria > Squamata > Colubridae > Pantherophis > Pantherophis guttatus. The sequence goes on from NC_142067.1 coordinate 32,506,355, forward strand.
TGATTGAAAGATTCAGCTTTCCCTGTTCCTCTTCAGTGAGATACATCAATCTCACAGGAGATAAAATAAATACAATTTATTTTTTCAAACAACTGAAACAATAAGTCCTAATTTCTAACTGTAAAATAGCCAAAATGCAAACATTCAGTGTTGATTGCTTTGTTTAAAAACCAAAATGCAACAGTAAATATAATGTGCCAAAACTCACAGGGTGAAACTGGTTTGTTGTAAATGGTGAGCTCTGTCTATATCTTAGAAGAGATATTGCAAAGATCCTAATGTACAAATCAAATCATAGACTATTCTAAATAAAGCAAGTACCTTCGTGAAGAATGAAGAAGAATGAGACAAAAACTGACAACCCAATTTGATAATCTTTTTCAGAGAATTAGACACAATTAGGCTTAGAACCTCAGTGAAAATAAACAATTGAGCAGAAAAAACTAGTTTTTTTATATTTAAAATTTATGTTCTCTCTATTTCTTCCTTGGAATTTCCTGCTGTTTATCAATCTGTTTATAGCAGTATTAAACTCCACCCTTTTTAGGCCTTGGTTCAACAAGTTCCTCCTTGAATTCTGCTCTTCAGTTTTTAAAAGGACTAAACTTTTCCTATTTCCACATAGTCTCTGTGGAGATATAATTTACAGTAGGATTTTAATTTTAATTTTCAGAAGTGGATTTGATTTCAGCTCCAATCAGCACTTCAGCCACTTTTCCAGACAAAAGTTAATCCATCCATTTTTAAAAAAAATCTTTTTACATAAAAGTAGAAAAATGTAGAATTATTTGTGAAAAATAGGATCCATATAGAAGATGAGAAGACTCAACGATGAATCAGAGTTAAAGTGCCTATGTACATAAATGCATATTTTTGTTTTCTTCTGTTTTTTTTTTCTTTCCAGCGGATGATATGGGTTTAGGGAAGACTTTAACAATGATTGCTCTCATTTTGGCCCAAAAGTGTACAGAAAAAGAAAAAGAGAAGAAATTAGAGCTTTGGATGTCCAAACAAGGTACAAAAATAAAAATCACTGTCAACTCATTTACGCAGCATAATTAGATTGGATTGTTTCTGGTTAATTGTTTAGAAAAGAAATATGGAAGTATTTTAAGTTTTTAAAAGTATTTCCATGAACTATTTATTTATGTAGGTAAGTTAGGTATTGGAAGGATTGATCACTAGATTAGGTGAAATATTAAAACTTTAGGAGAAAAAATCCTAAGGAAAAGAGTTCCTTCTCCTCTCCACAAACAGGATTAGCCATGATCTGTGGCCATGAAATACTGACCATTAGGAAAAATATAAAGCTGATGTTAGGAAGGCAAAATATGAGGGGCCAGAATCCTGAAGAGACATAGCATTCAGTGTGGTACTTTGTTTAAGTCCCATTTCACCTAGTAACTTTTGCATTTTCAGGTTCTATTGATACCTGTTCACACAGCACCTTAATTGTCTGTCCTGCATCTTTGATTCATCATTGGAAAAAGGAAGTGGAAAAATATGTAAAACATGGCAAGTTGAAAGTGTACTTATACCATGGACCTAACCGAATTAAGAATGCTAGTATGTAAGTGTAGAGATAATTTTAAGATGTAATGTACTTCGCCCTATGCTTTGATACGTTTGGATACTGAAAGACAAGCATGGCTGTAAAGCCATTTAAGAATAAAAGCACAAACTGACATTTCAGCTCTGATTTAGGCCAACAATCTCAGCAGTCATCTTTAGCTTTCATTAGTTAGTGATGAGTATCTCAGCTTACTCTATAGATAGTGCTTTTGTCAGGGCTATTCAGGAATATAACTAAGGATATAGATTTATTCAGTGCAGAGTTTCCTTGGAAAACTGATCTGGAATACCCTAAATTTATCATAAAAATATTTGTGATCTACTCAGTTGTGTACTTGTTCTTAGCAGTACATCTTTATGAAGCTGATAAAAATATGGTCCCAGTTACCTTAAATTGATGACTGCCTGTAATCCACCACAAAAATGGCGTCTGCTGATTTGTTTGTCCCTTTCCCCATGTTTGGAAGAAAATACAATTTATTAGAAACTTTGAAAGCAGCCACACTTATTATTCATCAACATTAAAATTAAAAACAGAAAGGTAATTCTGAGGTGTCAGGTTCTTTACTAACTATTTTTCCTTGTCTTTGCAGCCTTTCTCAATATGAGATTGTTATAACTACTTATAGTATTCTAGCCAAGGAAATTCCTATACAAAAGGAAGAAACAGATGTTGCTGAAGATTGTCTAGTACAGGTGACTGAAATGTGCAAAAATGATTTTAAAAGAGAAACAAGGAATTACTCTGTTGAGATGAAGACTATATTTAAAGATAGACAGATCTGTGAACCTTGATATGGAATCATTTGTACTGGAGTGGTTACAGATTCATTTGTTACAATTCAGTGGATTATCTTTATGACTTTTCTGGCTTATCTGTATTTGTACCGAAATAATTCTCAATGTAGCCTTAATTATATGGCGCAAAACCAAGTAGTAGAAGTTATTTTAAAGATTAATTTAATTTAAAAATTAATTTTATTTATGTCTATTTTAATGTGAACTCTATAACAGTATGTTCATACTCCAAGTAAACTTTATGGCATTTAATTGAAGGACTGAAATGGTTTCTTAATGTTTCTGATTAAGATACTTTTGATCTTTAAAAAAAGCTCTTTACATATTGACCTGATCTACAATTTTCAGACAAATTGGTGGATCCAGTTAATTTCATACTTTTAATGTTCTGATATCTTCAGTTCAAAAAAATATTGCAGTACACTTTAGAACATGTATGTTGAGAAAAAATAGTCTTACATGTATACTGCTAGATATGTTAAATTCAAATGTGTTAGCATTTTTGCAAACATCACAAACTAATGCTGAAATCTATTTCTCTAGGATAAATCATTTCCCTTCTGTCCTCTGGTATGCATACGTTGGGCTCGAATTATTCTGGATGAAGCCCACAATATTAAAAACCCCAAGGTGCAGGCCTCAATAGCTGCTTGTAAACTGAGAGCTACTGCCAGATGGGCTGTAACTGGAACACCCATTCAGAACAACCTCTTGGATATGTACTCTTTGCTTAGGTAAATTAATCTCATTAAGGAGCAGACAAAGGTTTTGTAAACTAAGCATCTTCTTTCTTTCTTTCTTAAATGGATGTTGTTTTCCTCTTTCTATCATACATCCTCATATTTTGTAATTGTAAAGGAGAGGTTATGGAGATTCTCAGTCATCCAGGTCATGGTTGTCCCAAAGGTGCTTTTTCAAGAAGCAACTGGACTTTCTGGTTTTTCTTTGAAGAGGTTTTACTTCTCATCTATGAAGCTTCTTCAGCTCTGACACATACACACACGCGCCATTCAGTCAGAGCTGAAGAAGCTTCTTAGATGAGAAGCAAAACGTCTTCAAAGAAAAACCAGAAAGTCCAGTTGCCTCTTGAAAAAAAGCACCTTTGAAAAGGAAAGGCTAACTTAATATAAGCCTAACACAAATATTTTGTTGACATCTTGAGCTTACAGTTTGCCAGTAGCTTTAAATGTAAAGTGATTTGTCCTGAATCTGTTAATCCTCAATAGCAATGTCTCATCTTTCTCTACTGCCTTCTTCTGCCTTTTACCCACAGGTTTCTTCGTTGTTCTCCTTTTGATGAGTTTAAGGTGTGGAAGAGCCAAGTTGATAATAACACAAGAAAAGGAGGAGAAAGATTGATGATTTTAACCAAGAGTCTCTTACTACGAAGAACTAAAGACCAGCTTGATTCATCTGGCAAGCCTTTAGTAATAACGTCTCTCCATTTTTTTTTTGTTATTCTTCTTTCCTTAATTAATCACAGAATACATTTTTTCTTGCCCAAATGTGAAAATAAGAGTAAATTGTTTTTTAATTAATATTTTCTTTTTATACAATTCCATGTATAAAAAACAATGTTGGTGACAAAGAGCAGCTTTGTGTATCAGTGTAGCTAAAAGGAAGTAGAACAAAATCACATATACTGTCCATTCCTCACTCCTCAGCATTTTTGCCCAGCATCAACCAGATCATCCCCATAGCAGTAAAATTTAATTTTAAAAAATGCAACATTTGAAAACAAGATGCTTACATTGTTTGCTTCTGCCAAACTGAGATTCTAAACTTTGGTTTCCAAGTTTTATTATACTTGATTATTGATAGGATTTTGAGAAAAAAAAATTGGTAAGGCAACAGACTTCTGAATCATTTATGCACAACACTGTTGTTCCATTGCTTAGATAAATCTATGTTTGAGATGTTAAATATTCTGCAAAATTTCCTTATTAGATGTATTATTACCTGGCTGCGCTTCAGGGATTTTTTATTTTCTGTCAGCACAAAACAGCATATAAGGAGTCAGTATTTTGTTCATATAGCATCTGTATAGTTCTAGGTCTGGGAGTGGAATGAAAAATTTGTTGTCTGAATTTTTCATAGGACAAAAAGTCTTCTACTTTATTAATTAATTAGTACTTGAATTGCACTAATCCTGTTGGTACAGTCTTTAAAATTGTTCTTCTTCCTTCCCTTCAGATATCTCTGCCTCAGCGTTGTGTTCAGGTGCACAGATTGAAACTCTCTGAATATGAACAGTCAGTATATGATGTACTTTTCAAACGATCAAGGTGTGATGCCTATAAGGACATAAATTTATAAATGTATCTGTAAACTTAGTTTCAGTGATTAGCTCTGTTTTGAGACTGCAGTTAACAGTGCTTTTTTTTCTTGTGAGAAGCATTTCTGGACAGTTTCTAACTGCTCTGTTTTCCTTCTGATGTGAGTTCTATATGTACATCTGTTTAAAAGCACAGAAAATCAGTTATCTGCATGGCAGAGTTAACATCTCAGTGACACATTCCCACAAAAGATTGATGTTGTGATGTATGGATATAGTGAAGAAATAATGAATATCTTAATAAATAATGAGTAATTAAATAGATATAATGAAGAACATTAGACCCTGAATCATTTTCTCATGCTATGTATTGGCTTTCCCTTTGAATTTAACCCTTAGTCTTATGATTTCATAAATCAAAAGTATTTTTGTATATCTACTCTCGTATAGTTAATATCCTGTCATTTAATTTAATATTTATAGTGTTTAGTTTCATTCAAAGACAAAAGCCTTGGAAAGAAACATCATTATTATATAAATGAACTGTAAAAGATTTAGGACTGGAAGTGATCAGTTTCGTCTTATAGCTTCGCCCTAAATTCTGTCGGTTTAAAATGATCAGAATTTTGCTATATTTCGAAAGTTTGGGATTGTTTGCCTTTTTAAGGTATCAAGATCTTTCTCTCTCTCTTTATAATCTAGTGGGAGGCTACATTTACAACAGGGCTTCTAAGGAAATATCTTGGAATATCTCCCCCCAGAGTGAGGTCAGCTCCAACCCTCTTGAGCTTCCACAACAGCTTAAAGTCTAGCTCTGCCAATTGGCTCCAAAGGAGGGACTTCATATTGGGGATGGTTGATAGATTAATATCAGATCCCACCTGCTCATCCTGCTCCCTTCCTCCCCATCTTTTAGCAGTTTTATTTTGTATTTTTATATTTTTGTAGTATTTTATATAGTTTTACCTTTTAATATTGTAAGCCACCCAGAGTTACCCTGTGGTAAGATGGGCAGTCAATAAATTTAATAAATAAAATAAATACATAATGAAAGAGAGGAAAATAGTTGCATTTTATCTTTGGTCTGCACCACCATCCTTATATGGCTCCTGAGAGGTTTTTTTCAAAAGGTTATGGCTTCCAACATTCTTTGCTCTTTCCTTAAAATATGAAATTACTAAATGATACATGTTAAATCTCTCTGCTTACTACAGATAATTCTCAACTTACAATCACAATTGAGCCAAAAAAAAATTTATTTTTAAGTGAGTTCTGCCCCATTTTACCACCTTTCTTGCCACTGTTGGTAAGTGAATCACTGCAGTTGTTAAGTTAGTAGATGTAAGTAAATCTGACTTCCCCATTGACTTTGCTTGTCAGGAGGTCACAAAAGATAATCACATGACCCTTGGACACAGCAGACATCATAAATACGAGGCAGTTGCCAAGTGTCTGAATTTTGATCACATGACCATGGGGATGCTGCAGTGGTTGTAAGTGTGGAAAACTATCATAAGTCATTCTTCAGTGCTGTTGTAACTTTGAACCATCACTAGATGAACTGCTGTAAATTGAGGACTAACTGTACTTCAAATATTTTAACTTGCTCTCCATATTATTCATTATGTTATAGTGATTTGAGATCAATCCCTTTCTTTTTGGCCAAGGGTTTCCTGGTGGCACCAGATTAGCTGGCTGACCCACCTCCTGTTTAGTCATTGCATCTGTGTTTGTTTGTCTTGGATTTATATAAAAACAGGGAAAGACACCTGCATTCAAGCTGCTTTGTTATGCTTTCTTGATGTTTAGGTCAACACTGCAGTCTTTTCTCAAACACCAGGAAACTTTGTATAAAGGCTATTCTGGAGACAACTCATTTAATATAGGTATGGTGTTAAATTTCTCTTGGACGCTGTGTACAAATGTGTCGATAGGAATCTGATCAGGCTGTTCAACATTTTTGTTGCTGGTTTTGTAACCTTGTTAGGAAGGAAACCTATTAATAGGAAACCTAATTCTCCTATCCACTAGTTTGTCTTCCCACCCTCAAATTGTAATGATAGCTTTCAGAAATCAGATTGCACACTTCTGAAATAAATTCTGTTTTTAGCCTGAGAGTTTTGTCTTTGATACATATGCAGTTTCATCTTTGATAGGAACACAGCAGTTTAAAATGTGTCAGCAGGATCCCTCAGGAAAGATGGTGAAAGACAGGCCTCCCGTCTCCACCACTATTCACATCCTGTCCCTCTTGTTGAGGCTTCGTCAGTGCTGCTGCCATCTTTCTTTGCTGAAAGTGGTAATTATGGCGGGCTTACAATTATTCGTCCCTTCTGAGGAAGATTGTTTGAGTTCAGAAATTGTAGATCCTTGGCAATATCCTTTTTTTTCAGGCTCTTGATCAGGCTAACGTGAATAGCGAAGGCATCTCTCTGTCAATGGAAGAACAACTCAATGCTTTAACTCTCTCTGAACCTGATAGCAGTGATCCACTCTCAATGGTGAATCTCTTTGGTACAGCTTTTAGTGCTGATCTTTTTGAAATGGCCAAGCAGAGCACCAAGGTAGGAAGATAATGGCAGTCCTTTCAAGGGAATCCCAGATTTGGTATCATTTTTAACAAAAGTAAGGAGGGAAAAAGGATTTTATATATATATAAAATCCTCTCTCTATATATACTACATTCCTAGTGGGCTGTTAAAGAACCTCTTTATGGGAGAGATATGAGTCTTACCACAGTGGTTTTGACTCTATACTCTGCATCAGCACCGACCCTTCATTTCAGACTCCTGATTGCCATCTTGAATGGCCAGTGTCAGATTCCCTAACATGATACTTCCATTCAAATGGAGGGAGGGAGGAGATTGGGATTAAGCGGTATTTTATAACCTTTTTCCTGATGCCTAAGCACCCTGCAGTATTCTCACCTTTTTTGGAATGTAATAAGGAGGGAGGACCATGTGGATTGTTTCAGTTTGTTGAAAGCAGAAGAAGACCCTGGGAACGGTTCCTTATCTGTTTTTCAGGACGGCCGTTATAATAACATCTTCACACCTGTGGATTGGCTGAATCCACATCGGACTGGAGGGAGGGATTCTAAAGTCCTATTTCTAACTGTATAGTTCTGCTGAGAAACTCATTTTCCAGAACAGCTTGCACTCAAACTGATGATTGCAATTATGCAGTTTTAAGAACTAGTTACTTATTTAGCTTGTTTTCCTTTCCTCTCCCATTCTTTTCTCATTTGTTACCTTTTTTAATTAGTAAATCTAATGGAGTAATTGTCTTATTCCATATTGAACTTATTTAAGATCATTAATAGTCTTTTCAGATAACAGCAAAATAAAAATGCTTTAAAACAATAAAGCTCCAGTTTTGAGCTTTAAGTGCAATGGAACTTACTTCTAACTTTAATGTTGGGCAGGCTCATTATTATGTGTTCTTTCCTCTCTCATCTTTTTAGGTTTCCCATCTGTTAGAAGAACTGAAGGGAATTCAAAATCATTCTCAAAAATGGTGAGCATAGCCATAGTAAGGAATGTTGTGTCAAGTCACCTCAGTATCTGAGTATACAGTAAAGCCTCAGTTATCCTCATTTCTGCTGGCCTTGCTGTGCCCAACTGACCTTTACTGTCTTTTTTTTCTCCCTCTGTTGATGAGACTTGTTCAGCCTGGCCCTATGTGAGGCAGCTCCTAGCCATGCTCATCCTTTTCTAAATTGCCTCTGCCTTCTTGCAATGCTTTGGAAGGCTTTGCAAGAAGGCCACACCTTCCCCTCTCCAAATCACATGAGAAATTTCACATATAGATTCCGACAAGCACAGTCAGTGGAGAAACTGGTAATAAAATCTCAAGTTTCAGTCATGTGGTATCTCGCTTAATGACCGCAGTGGAAGTGAAATTATGGTCATGTGATATCTCACTTAATGAGCATATCACTTAGTGATGGAGTTGTCTGTCCCAGTTGTGGTTGTTAAGCAAAGACTAGCTGTAGAATAACACAGAGATATTTGCCTTCTGAGGTTCATGTGTGGTATTCCAAATATTTTTGAATTTTTGAATGTTAGAATGTTAAACATTTTAATAGTAATTTCATTAAAAAATACAATGACAAAAATAAAAATTACTAAAACAAAAATAATAATAATAAACAAATAATGGAAAGTACAGAAAAGAAAAAAAAGAAAAAATAAGAATACAGCAAGAAAAAAGAAAGCAAGTATATAATGAAATGACTTCCATCTTCCTATATTGGATTTACTAAAGAGGCATGCCAAAGCTTTGGACAAAGAGAAAACTAAAAAGAAATCAGGTTCTAGGTCATTATTTGAAGAGATAAAATGATCAGGATTGTTAAAAGTAAAAAAAAGGAATATAAAGTTGGTTTATTTGATCACAGTTAATAGTTAATAATCAATTTCTGAAAGTGATTAGAAAAGGAAGTATGCAAAACCAGTATCCTTTTAAAGGTGCCAGCTGCCCATTCCCTTGACTTCCCGAACTCTAAACCCACCAGAGACCAAGTCATACACTTTGTGGAACACTTGTGGATAATCTCATATCCTCCCCTAATCCAGAGAGGAATTATCTGCTTATTGGCTCTTCATTCCACCACAATTGTCAAATTTGCTTTTAGTTGAGACATCGTCAATTCGCCATTTTCTCTCAGCATCATAACCATTTCCATTGTGTTACAAAATGTGTGTGTGTGTGTATTTATTGTTACATCAATTATGCTAGATTGTCCAGCATTGTGTGAATATTGAAGAAGATGGTTGAACGTTGCTGAAACATAAGGTTTGAACCAGAAAGAAGGTTGTTTTTGCTTTGCTTTTCTACCTTTATAGTGTTGTTGTATCTCAGTGGACAAGTATGCTAAAAATTGTGGCAATACATCTTGACAAGCTTGGCCTGAAACATGCCACAGTGGATGGTTCAGTGAACCCAAAACAGAGGATGGATATCGTTGAAGAATTCAATAATAATCCTAAAGGAACCAAGGTATGAAAAAAGAACTCCAGGATAATTATTTTTCACCGCTGCTGCTTCATATTTCTAACTATTAGGTATACACCTTAATGGGTTAATTTATACATCATTAAGGCAAGGAAAAATTTCCCTGGTAACTTAATGAACTTTATGGGAATTTTGCTTTATATCTTACCCATCTGGCACACCAGATGTGTTGGATTACAACCCCCAATATTTCCAATCATCATAACCAAATTATAATATACCATATTTTTCAGAGTATAAAACGCACTGGGGTATAAGATGCACCTACCTTTTTTGGTGAGGAAAAGAAGAAAAAGAAATCTCCCTCTGCCTCTGAGCAATTTTGCCTCGTGGCAGCAAACAGCCTGCTTTACTTTCATTTTCCTTTACAGCATAGCTTGATTAGCACAAAGGAAAAAAAAATATGCTCCAGCAATTTACCTCTTTGCAGCAAGCAGCAGAGCCCTGCGCAGAACAGCTGAGAGCAAATCAACTGAGAGTTGGGAGGCCGATCCAATCAACTTGTGCTAATTAGGCTGTGCTGAAGCTGAAAGGAGCTGTTTTTTCTTGCTGTTTGCTTGCAAGGAGGTAACTGCTGCGTGGCAGAGGCCAAAGGGTGGGGGCCAGTGGGTGGGTGGGGCTACATTCTGTGTATAAGACGCACCTAAATTTTCACCCCCTTTTAGGGGGGAAAAGGCTGCGTCTTATACTCTGAAAAATACGGTATATCTGGATGGCAGTATAAATATATAGTATATCAACAACTTGTGAAATAATAACCCAACTATCCCTCTTCTTCTCATAGGTGATGTTGATTTCACTTCTGGCTGGAGGTATTGGCCTTAATCTGGTTGGAGGAAACCACCTCTTCCTTCTAGACATGCATTGGTAAGGTATAGCAATTTTTTATCGCCATGTTAGAAAAAAAATATGTTGTTCCCAGTTACAGTAATTAAATCTGATTAAAAGAATTGCATTATTAATTGAGGTTCCCAAATTATGTCCTTAATTCTTTTTGTCATTTGCCATTCAAAATAACATGTTATGTCTATACCTGTTGACTGTTTAATGAAATAAATCCAACATCTCCCTATGTTTGCCAATTACTTTCTGAATTATTATTATTAATATTTTCATCCTGCCTTATTTTATTTGTTCAACTGAAGATGGCAAACATACCTAAAATTACTGGCTTCTGTTTTTCCTACAACACCACCTTGTGAGATGGATTGGGCTGAGAGTGAGTGATTGGCCAAAGCCATCCAAATGGTTTTCAACCCTAAGAGAACTTGGAGTTTTCTATGCCAGCACCTTAACTACTATACTGTGGTGGCGCAGTGGTTAGAATGCAGTACTGCAGGCTAATTCTGCTGACTGCCAGCAGTTTGACAGTTCGATTCTCACCAGCTCAAGGTTGACTCAGCCTTCCATCCTTCCGAGGTGGGTAAACTGAGGAGCCAGATTGTTGGGGGCAATATGCTTACTCTGTAAATGGCTTAGAGAGGGCTGTAAAACACTGTGAAGCGGTATATAAGTCTTAAGTGCTATTGCTATATCATCTGGCTTTTCAATTTATCTTTTAATTGCTGCCCCAGGTGGTGAGCTGCCAGTGGCTAATCTCATCCATTACTCTTCCCATATTGCATATTCACTGCATTGAACAGGATTTTAGGTGCACAATAGAACAAATAGAGAGGAAGAGGCAGATGAATAGATATTGGGGGAAAATGTGGGATGCTATTACTGATTCTTCCAAGGAAAAGATGGATCTAACAAGGTAGAAAGGGAAATCTATTGCTTGCTATTTGGCATGTGAAGTTAATTTGTGTGAGAAATGTTTTCACTTTTTTCCTGTTGGTCATAAGTGCTTTGTTACTTTTCCCTTAAATATCAGGAATCCAGCACTAGAAGACCAAGCCTGTGACCGCATTTACCGGATGGGGCAACAGAAGGATGTTAAGATCCATAGGTAGTGCTTTACAAAATGTCTTGCACCATTGCTATAAGTCTTGACAGAGGAATTGTGTCAAATACTGAATAACATAGCTGAAAAATTGTATGATTAAAATTATTTCAGTTTGACTACTGTCTTTAAAGATTTATAGGGATTTCAATTTAAGATTGTTCAACTAGTTCAGTCACTTGATCCAATGAAGAATTATCACTTCGCTGAAAAACCAGCTGGCAATGTGTCAGAATTTATAGGAAGGATGGTCTAAAAACTGACCTAATTGTACACTGTGCTTGGGTCTAGGTTTGTCTGTGAAGGAACTGTGGAAGAAAAGATCTCAGAGCTGCAAACCAAGAAAAAAGAATTAGCCCAGAAGGTGTTGTCAGGAAAAGGAGAGTCCATCACCAAGCTCACTCTGGCTGATCTCAGACTTCTGTTTGGCATTTAGCTGTTCATTTTTTAAAAAAAATGTCTTCAGGAACACAGAATAAGTGTGCATTTAATAAATTTTATTAATAAAATGGCTGAATATTATTATGCTACAGCTCTTTTTATGTGTAAATAACATTTCCATGAAAAGAAGGACTTGCTTATTTATTAAATTTAGGTACCACCTATCTCATTGTCAGAGTAATTGTGAGCAATATTCAGTTAAAAGCATAAAAATCATATAAAAGTGCAGTACATCAGTAAAAGTAGATGGGTAGAAACAAAATTAAAATAAGTTATAAGGCAGGAGAAGGGCCTTTTTTTTTTTTTTTTTTTAATGCCGCCCTTGTCCGGAGACTCAGGGCGGCTTACAATGCGTTAAGCAATAGCCTTCATACTTTTGTATATTTATACAAAGTCAGCTTATTGCCCGCACAAACTGGGTCCTCAATTTACCTACCTTAGAAAGGATGGAAGGCTGAGTCAACCTTGAGCCTGGCGGGATTCGATCTTACTTTAATTGCAGACAGCTGGTCTTAAATTACAGAGCTCTGTCTGTTGAGCTATCCAGGCTCCTTCAGGTACCAACTATCCCCAGGGTTGCATGCTGCTTTGTGAACCTCATGAGAGTTGGCAAAGCCAAGTCTTCAAACTCTTTCGAAAGGCCAGGAGAGAGGCTTCCCACTTCACCTCCACGGGTGGAGGCAACAGATATTCCACGGGGTGGGGGCAATGGCAGACACAGCTCTTCATATCCTGCCAAATCCTTTAGTGATGAGGTCTGTAACACCTTCCCTGCCTGACCAAGTAAAAAGGACTGATGTGACAGGGATAACATGGCCCAATGTCATGTTGGCTTTAAAGATAATAACTCACACCTTGAACTGGAACCAGAAACAAACCAGCACCCAATGCAGCTCATGCAGCAAAGGTGTTACATGTGTCGTTCTTGGGGTACCCAAGATTGCTTTGCAACCACATTCTGCACCAATTGATACTTTGGATATTCTTAAGGGTAGCCCCATGTAAAGCACATTGCAATGGTCAAATGGAGATGACCAGGACATGACAGGTTTCTGATCCAGGAAGAGGCCCATCTGGCATGCCACACAGTTTGGCAAAAGTCCTTTTTGCCTCGACTACTGCCTCCTTGAGCAGGAGTCATGATTCCAGGAGGACTCCCAGATTATGCACTGGTCTACCTGAGCCAGTGCAAGCCCATCCATGACAAAGATAATAAACCCCTGGAAACAGAGGAGCCCATTACTCACAGCCAATCTGTCTCACCTGGGTTCAGCAGAAGACTTGTTCCCCACCCAGGCCCCCACAATATGCCTTGTCTACAAAGCCAAGTTTCTGGTAACATATTCATATGCTACAACATACTTGGAGCTACTCAGAGGTGGGTTCTACTTACTTGCACTACTGGTGCGCAATGGGAGCGTGTCCTTCGCATGCGCAGATCGTTCATGATGACATCCAGGCGGGTGGGTGGAGCCTCCCACCACCATTGCTACCAGTTCACAAGAACCGGACTGAACCGGGAGCAACGTACCACTGGAGCTACTGCACCAGAAATTGAACTATCATATTGTGATTTTAATGCAATAGGATTTATTATATAATTGTACTTTCATTTTACTATTTTGTATTGGCTTTTGCTGTAGTGCTTGTATGGTTCTTAGTCTTCAGATTGTTTATAAATTCCATAAATAAATAAGCACATTGTGGATAGAAATGCAGAAAGATGGACGTTTTTGCGTGCAAATGTGGCTCAAATATTCTTCAATGTTCAGGTGAGGACTGGTCATCCTGATGTTGATAAGATTAACAATTCTCAGTAACAGTGAGTGCTTTTTTATTCAATTGCATTAGTTAATGATAGATCTACAGTAGAAGCTGTATATACATTCCTATGGCAACTCCAGTTTTCCCATGTTTTGTCAAGACAGCCACAGAAAAATCAGCTGAGGGAATGCAGAATAGCTGTCCAATGTGTGGATTATCAGTACTTGACAAAAGAAGTCCAATGCAGTAGTTTAGACATTTATTGAATAATCCAAGAAACCAATAGCCAGTAATATGAAAAGATGGTATTAAGATTTTTTCTTAATATCAGCTTTTATGTGGTCCTTTAAATTTGCTCCTTCACTATGTATGATTCAGCTAACCTTTCTTAATGCTGTGTCTTGGTGAAAAAACAAAATTAATGCTTATTTCATGTTGTAATTGGGTATATTATGTACAATGTACCCAATGTATAACTTTGGATAAATTCTGAAATGCATCACTTTAAAAAATTGAGTTTGCTACATTCTAAAGACAGTTCAAAATAGTTAAAATATAGAGCAGTGTTTAATCTTAAAGTGTGGTCCTAGGACCTCAGTCCGATTTCCCAAGACTGGACTCCATAAAATCAAAATTATTGGCTAGCCGATGTTGAAAAATATTACAATATTAAAACTCAAACAATTGTGAGGAATGAAAGTGGCAGTTAATGCATCGATTTTAATTTTTCATATGATACAGTATAATCCATACAAACATAGGTTCTTCACAATTTTTAAAAATGGGAAGAGTCCTGAGAGAAATTTTTTTTAAAGAAACATTGAAATAGAGCAGTGGTTCCCAACGTGGGGCCAAGGCCCACAGGGGGGCAATTTGATTTTTAATGGGGGCAATTTGAAAATGTGTGGTGTCTAGAGTCTAGACCCGTGATTGTGAACCTATGGCACTCATGCACCCTCTCTGTGGGCATGTGAGGCGTCGCCCCAGTTCAGCTCCGCCACGCATGCGCGTGCACCTCCCACCAGCCAGCTGGTCTTCAGGTAGCTGCCACACATGAGCGGGGCGCATGTGGGGGCCTGCATGCACATGCATTGGGGTCGTGTGCGTGTGAGGACAGTGCGTGCATGCGTGGGGTGTGTGGAATGTGCAGGGGTGTGGCACATGCGTGGGACCACATGGACATTGCATTTTGGGGGCTCGGGTGCACGCACACACATTCGTGCGCGCACACTTGAAGTTTGGGCACTTGGTCCGGAAAAAGTTAACCATCACTTGTCTAGACTCTTCACCTTAGCAACACCTTAGCAACACTTTTTAATATATGCATAGACAAGACCCGAAGAATTATATGTCATGGGGGGAGGGCATCAGGATTTTAGAGATGCTTAGGTGGGGCATGGCCAAAAAAAGGTTGGGAACCCCTGCTATAGAGGAACTTTTGCATCTGTTTTGAATGAAGAATTTGAGGCTGATACAGAAACAGCCACTGGTAACTTGTTTGATACTGATATGTAACTTAGCTAAAGGTAATTGGCCATAGGAACATTGGTAAACTTAACTCCCATATATTCAGTTTGAGACCAGAAAATGTTGTGCATGGTAATCCATGCAGCAATGGAAATATCCGAGGAATCCTTTGAATAAAATCTAAAATACTTTGAATTGAACAGGACTGTTTAAAATCATTAGCTTAAAGCAGCCTTTTAGAACTTTAAATGTGAATGTCTCATCTGTTGTAATTCATTACTAATAATAGTTCAAGACAATCTTCCATGAGTGTCAGGATGGCCGAGCGGTCTAAGGCGCTGCGTTCAGGTCGCAGTCTCCCCTGGAGGCGTGGGTTCGAATCCCACTTCTGACAAAATCTCCTTTTACTTCCTGCCATCTTTAATATAGATTTCTTGCAAGACAGCTTGCTGTTTTGCAAATTGGAACGCGATCGCTCACTTAAAATATATATATATATATCTTGCCGGCCGTTCTGGCTCTATTCCAGGGGTCTCCAATCTTGGCAACTTTAAGACGTGTGGACTTCAACTCCCAGAATTCCTCAGCCAGCTTTGCTCTTCTAGACCCCTGCTCCATTTATTCTATTTAATTCTTTAAAACGCTGAAAATTGGCTTTCGTTTTTCGGATGATATTAATAAACAGAGTGGCAGTTTAAACCATCTGCTGAAAATCCAACACATGGGAGAAATTAAATACATGGTAGTGGGTCAAATATAAATATTCCGCTTTGCCTCATATTGTGTTTTGGAGTTTTCACCTGTTTCTTTTATTGGGCTTCATCATGTCATTCTTTCTGAACAAAAATATTTTGCTCTAACAATGCAAAAGCATGTTCTAGCATGACTCGGAACGTGTATGGCAATAAATACAGTTCAGGAGTTCAAAACTAAAACCTTATTTCACCCTGAGAGAGACATCTTAGGCACCGCTGGGATTCGAACCCAGGATCTCCTGTTTACTAGACAGGCGCTTTAACCAACTAAGCCACGGCGCCCAAACTTGACCACAAATTCTTCCAGGAGACTCTCTAAAGAATAAAATAATTTTAATTTTTTTAAAAAAATAATAGGTAAATAATTTAACCTATCCTGCAGCCTAGATTTGCAAGTCTATCTTTATTTCCATATTTTGGTCAGATGAACCCAACCACAATGCTATCATGAACTGATTTCAAACAGATTTTATCTTTACGGTTGTCAGTTTAAAAAACCCCAGAGCACTGCTTTTTCTTATCATTTTGTCGTATATTAAACGAAAAAGATTATGAACTGATTTTTCTAAATTCTTGTGTTCTCTTTAAATACATGCAATCTTGCTAATGCACTCTAGACTTCTCTGCAGATACCATGTTGGCGGCATCACCCTTGTTAAACAACATACAATGTAAAACTCCTTTTACAGTTGTTTTTGGCTTTAAGGAGTGCCAAAGGAAAGCAAAATACAATATTGTTCAAAGCACAGATAGTAAATTCAGATACTGCCACACTTTGCTCCTAATTTTGAGGTAAGACTGCTAGAAAGAAGTGCCAAGTTGCTCATAAGGAAAACAAACAACCAGCTGCAAAACTAGACTCAAGAACACATATAAAGTAAAAACTAACTTTTTGCAATTTTTTAACTAATTTTACTTCAGAGATACCCATTGTCCTGATATCCTGCCCTCAGTTCTATAGTTGCCCTTTCCAGCCCCTACAACAGTTTCTCAATCCCAGGGAATTCTGGGATTTCATGAGTTAAGGAAGGGATTTTTTAACTACAGTACTCGACTCAGTTGTGACTTGGAACAGTTAACTGGATATCCTATTTTCTCAAACAGGTTTATCAAATACATTAGAATGGCATGCACACATATATAATAGAATATCATTGTCATATTTTATATTGTCTTAATCACCACCAATCAGACTTTGTATGGCACACCTAGTGCATTTTGTTTGGCCTACACTGCAGTTTATATATTGTACTGTGGTTTAGGACTTACTGGAGACTCAGCCAGCAATTCACCCTCTCTTAGGAAAATGAGATATTTTAGGAAATATTAAAAGGGCAGAATATTTCCCCTAAAAGGGAGGCCCCCCTCCCCCCACCTTTGTCAATGGGCCATTAAGGCCTGGGCCAGTCTATTCTACATATCAAAGATCTACTCCTTCAGGCAGAGCCATAGTAGGAATTGCCCAAAGCCATTTCATTACATCATCACCCAGCAAGATTCAACCAAGGTTGGGACTCTTTTGACAACCTACAAAGTTACCCCTGCATGGCTCCATGGGAGTCTGACAACCAATCAGAATATAAGCTCAAATTCAACGCCCAATAGAGGGTATAATTTTTTTTCTCTGTCTCTCTCTCACTCACCCATGTGCCTTTTTTGCTCAGGATCTCAAGCCATGCGATCCTGTTCATCAATAAACCCTCTTTCCAAGCAACTTCTCTGAATCCAGTTTCTTTCCCCCCCACTTGGAACTGAACCCAGATGGACATTTCTTCCAACAG
Organism: Pantherophis guttatus; assembly: GCF_059756535.1. Lineage (NCBI taxonomy): Eukaryota > Metazoa > Chordata > Lepidosauria > Squamata > Colubridae > Pantherophis > Pantherophis guttatus. Next base: position 32,524,166 of record NC_142067.1, read on the forward strand.
TTAATAAAATTATGGTCAGAAATGGCAAGATATTTCAGTATAAACAGAAAATCTGTGTTTCAGCTTCTGCAAGTTAGGGCAGAGCTGGGAACACCTCCAAAATCCAAACAAAATATTCTGACAATTAAAATATTTAACTATTGGCTGAAGAGGCTATGAATGATCACCTAAACTATGCTTTGAAGAATACACTTTCAACTAATCCTCTCGCATTTGAGCTCTCTGTATTATAAACACCATTCTACAATATGGGTTTTCTTTTCAGCTTCCAGTTCAAACATAAAATTGTGAAAGAGCATGAAAATGGTTTTTCTCTGTGGTGGCTCCCTCCTTTTGGAATATCATCTCTGAGAGTTTACAATGGCCCCCACTTCGACACTCTTCTGTAATGCCCTCAAGCCAATGGGGCTAGGCCAGGGGTCTCCAACCTTGGCAACTTTAAGACTTGTGGATTTCAACTCCCAGAATTTCTCAGCCAGCTTTGCTGTTGAAGTCCACAAGTCTTAAAGTTGCCAAGGTTGGAGACCCCTGGCCTAGGGAACCCGGAGTGGGATGGGGCCCATATGTCTGTAGGAAGTTAGCACCCACCCCTTTCCTGGAAGAGTGAAATATTTTAGGAAATATGAAAAAGGCAGAAATATGAGAAGCATATTTTACAGACAAAGCAGCTCCCACCTTCCTGCCCCCCACCCTTTGTCAATGGGCCATTAAGGCTTGGGCCAGTCTATTCTACATAACAAAGATCTACCTCCTTCAGGCAGAGCCATAGTAGGAATTGCCAAAGATGGGATTAGCCCTCTACACAATAGCAGCAGAAACTCACCACATGTGACCTGGGAAGCACATGTGACCATCAGCCAGCAAGGCCCCCACCCCCTGGGAGTCTGACAACCAATCAGGATACTCTTTCGGGCCCCCAAGAAATGCAGAGCCAGAGAGAGCATAAAAACCCGAGGATTTACTGTATCTGCCCTTTTCTGTTCAGGAACTCAAGCCATGTGATCCTGTCCACCATTAAACCATCTTTCCAAGCAGTCTCCATGTTTCCAGTGTCTGTTTTCCCCACTTGGAGCAGAACCTAGAAGGATGTTTCTTCCAACATGTCCATTTAAATGAAGTCTGAGGAAAGCAGAAGCCTAAAATTTAAGATGTTAATGAGGGAGAAAAATTATAAGGTTGTTTGGAGTTCAAGAGAGACAGACATACCAATTAGTGCTAACAATCTTTGTCTTATCAGAAGACAAACTCCATAATCTTCTCCTGACCTGGAGAAAAAACTTTTTAATTTTTTTTTTCCAGTTTAGCAATGTTAGAAGCTATGAATCAATCCATACTGCAATAGGGTACATTCCAGTCTGCAATGGTTTGATCACTTAAAAGAGAGAAAAAATAATCACACTATAAAATAACTCAGGAAGTAGAATATTACAAAGTCTATCTTGTGTGGCTCTCACTTTGCAGAAATTTTATATATGTGTAGTGCTTCAGCTGTTGATAACTTGTTTGACTATAAACTGAACTCAGTGGCCAGGAACAATTGCTTAAAATCTAAGAAATTGTGGGACCCACGAAATAAATTATACTGCTTGCAGAGAATGAGGACCCAGTTTGTGGGGGCAATAAGCTGACTTTGTAAAAATATACAGAAGTATGAAGGCTATTGGTTAATGCATTGTAAGCCGCCCTGAGTCTCCGGAGAAGGGCGGCATATAAATTAAAATAAATAAATAAATAAATAAATAAATAAATAAATGAATGAATGAATGAATGAATGAATGAATGAATGAATGAATGAATGAATGAACTTGGATTACTAGAAGGAAAAGGATTACCTTTCACACCAAAGACTATCCAAAAAAGAATGGACCATTTAAACTGAGCTTGGTTTCAGCGATGCAGATATATTGTGACAATTGTGTGTGCCTATTGTTTTACAGCTTATTGCTATGATCAAATAATTAATAAAAAAACTGCTTGACTTAAAAACTCTTAGTTTTCCGTCACAGTGAAAATATTTATATGAATTCTAGTTTGGAGAAGGTCTTGAACATATTTAATTAAAACGTTTGCTTTCCGAATGAAAAATGTGTGTGTTAAATAAATAGTAATCTGAAGACCTTTAAAACAATCTCATTTTAGAATTGATTTTCTCAACAAGAGAAAACTTACAGCCTTGTTTCACATCGGCCGGTTAGCTCAGTTGGTTAGAGCGTGGTGCTAATAACGCCAAGGTCGCGGGTTCGATCCCCGTACGGGCCAACTGTTTTCTGTTTCTTTGAAACCGAAGAAACACAATTTTTTCGCATTTTCTCACGTTATTCAGTTTGCTTTCCGGTGTATAACTTAGGCTTTTCAGAGGTTTCAAATAGCCCTCTGTATCAGATTCATAATGTACAGCATCTGAATTGTGCATTTTGAATCCCCCATACTGCCTATTTAATAGTGAAAAAACGTACATTTTGTTCCACCGAAGAAGGAATCATTATAGAAAAGAGTGAAGTTAGTTTTAATATGTTCTACTATTCTATTTATTAAATTTTTAGAGAGGCGAAGAAAAATTGAAAGAGGAACTGCCGTGACTCGGATTCGAACCGAGGTTGCTGCGGCCACAACGCAGAGTACTAACCACTATACGATCACGGCGCGCCACCGGAGGACCGATGTACAGACTTGGTAAAGTGATACATAACAGACTTGCTAGAAGGACCGCTAACAACGGAGCATAAGCCTGTTTGGTATTTCTCCCTTCTGAAATACTTTCTCTGCAACTTTAAAACTCTCTTGCTTTGCTTTTGGTTTTGAATCAGCAGAATAAAAGAAAGAAAAAAAGAAGAAGAAGAAGAAAAAAAGGGTTAACCAGCAAAGGGAAGCCATGGAGAGCGAGCCAGCCTGCAAGAGAGTCTGTTTCTTCCCACGTGCTGAGCCTTGAGCAACCCGACGCCCGGTGAGCGAGCGCGGCTTTTCAAACCGAGGCAACCGACCAGCTTTCTTCTGCCACGTTTCAAGGAACGAGGAGGAGGAGGAAGAGGGGGAAAAAAAATAGACCATAAAAACTTCAGAAAGGTATTTCCATAAATGTGGGCTTTTAAATTCGGGTATTAAACAGCGGACTGAATTCAAAGTCCTCCCTTGTAGAGGAAGGGGCTAGATCAGCTGCAGCTCGGTGGAGCTTATGGGAAGTGAAATTTGCTGGTACGAAGTTGTAAGCAAAAAAAAAAAAAAATATGCATTAGGAATACCATGTATTGAATGGATTTAATACTGAGCGTGTCTCCCTCTTCTGCTCCTTGGTGTACAGAGGGCTACGTGTAAACTGCCCCTCCTTTGCAGACTTCGCACTAGCAAAGGCATCCTCAAGCCAACGTTTTAATAGGTTGGAGGGTTTTGGAAAAGCGCCGCGACTGAATTCCTGAGGCTTTTGCGCAGGTTTTATTTATCACGCCCCAAATTTTATATGTTATACATGGCGACGTCTGAGAACCGCCTTCTTAGACTTGAGATACTGTATTGCCCTTAAAATGATACCTGATTATGGGTGGCTGTCCGTGGATAAAACGAAGCATTTATTTGGGGTTGGCAGCACTCGTGGGTCTAAACCTGACTCAAGGCAACGCGTACTAAATTGGGAAGATCTCACCTTAAATTCACAGCAGCCCAAAGTCTGAAAAGACCTGAGTAGTCGCGTTACTTTGACTCTGCTGGGGACTTTCGACTTTAATTTTATCCTTCCCCGTGAAGCTTATTGGACGATCTTGAAACAATCAGTTTCTGATCCCTGCCTACTCCCCTAAATTGAATTTAATTTTGTAGGATAAAACAAGGGAAACAAGGGATAGAGGCAGGGGTGAAATCCAACAGGTTCTGGAGAAACCGGAAACAGAAATTTTGAGTAGTTTGGAGAACCGGCAAATATCACCTCTGGCTGGCCCCAGAGTGGGGTGGGAATGGAGACTTTGCAACATCCTTCACCCAGGAGTGGGGAGGGAATGGGGATTTTGCAGTATCCTTCACCCAGGAGTGGGGTGGGAATGGAGACTTTACAATATCTTTCCCCCAGGAGTGGAAGGAATGGAGATTTTGCAGTATCCTTTCCCTGCCACGCCCACCAAGACACACCTACAGAACCAGTAGTAAAAAAAATTGGATTTCACCATTGGAGAGAGGGTCATGTCTCTTGATGGCCAGGAAGTGTTAGTGCAGTCTGGTTGATAGTTTTCTACCTGTTTGGCCAACATAGTTCACACAATTGGGAGAAGAAGAAGGATCAAGAGACATGACATGACCCTCTATCCCTCATGTCCATCCACAAAGACTCAAAAGGGCAAAAATTCGATCTAACTGGGACCACAGTTGTAATCCAGGCGGGGTCAAGGAGAGAAAGGGAATTCCTGGAAGCCTGGTTTTCCATCAATAAATCAATAAACAGACACATTGACATCAACCCAATCTACCAACCACCTAGAATGAAAAAACAACATCAACCACAATCCCGAAGGCAGCATTTAAAGACCAATGAACAGCCACGCTGCAAACAAAGTTATAACTCAACAGATCACAAGAAATTGGACCACATCACATGTTGTGCAGCTGGCGCTCGAGTTGGACAGTGAGGAAGCTGGAGGAGATGTGGTGCCAGAGGCAGGGATTCAGCGAGGGCCTTCAGAACTTCCAGAAGCTCCTTTAAGTGAAGAGGACGAAGAAGAGGAGCCTCTTCTCAATGCACGAGCGCGCAGAGCTGCCAAAAGGCAGGAGTGGCTCCTCAGGAGGAGGTCTCCTTGAGAGTAAGGCTTGGGGCTAATTGGCCACTCCCTTAGCCTATTTAAGGAGGAATGCCGATTGCAGCAAGCTGTAGGGAACAACTTTAGTTCACTCTCCTTTGTGTCTGGATTCTCTGCAAAATTGCTTCTGGGCTTTCTGCCAACTCTAGTAAGACTGTGATTACTTTATCTTAGAATGCTTGTAGGCTGTTAAGGAAGTTTATTAACAGCCTTTGGTTGAAAAAGACTGAGTTATTTGAGTAAAATAAGCTTTGTATAGTTTTTGTGTGTGCTGCGTTCTTTGGGGTCCGTAGCTGAGGCAGAACACACGTAGCCGATCAAATCAACTGGAAACCAGACCATGACATCATTAGAAGATATCCAAACAACAGCAGCACTAATTTACATCACACAGATGGTAGTTAAAACCAGCGGTGGGATTCAATTTTTTTAACAACTGGTTCTGTGTACGTGGCTTAGTTGGGGGTGTGGCTTAGTGGTCATGTGACCGGGTGGGCGTGGCTAGCTGGTCATGTGGCCGGTGGGCGTGGCTATCTGCATAGGGACTACAGAGGGCTGAAAAAAGTCAATTCTGACTGGTCCTTGCGCTTTTGACCGATCCTCGCACTTATGACCATCCTCACATTTATGCCCGTTGCGGCATTCTTAACAACTGTGTCACTCATTTCACAACTGCTTCTCTTCACCATGGTGACAAGATAGGGCAAAAATGTAAAATGTGAGGACAGTCGTAAGTTCGAGGACTGGTCAAAAGTGCGAGGACCAGTCAGAAATAATTTTTTCAGCCCTCTGAGTAGTCCATATGCATAAAAGGATACAGCAATAGAGAGGGATGAAGGAAGGGAAGGGAAATTAGAGTAGGAGTGAGGGTAAGAGAGGGAAGAAGAGAGGAGGAGAAGGAGAAAGGAAGAGGAAGTAGAGAGGAGAAGAAGAAGGGGAGGAAGAGAAAGTAAGAAGGAAAGAAAAGAGAGAGGTGGTAGGTTTGAGGAGAAAGATTGCTGTACAATAAAAAAGATGAAAGGGAAGAAAGCCAACCCCAAACAAATATAAAGATATTAAGATAAAGAATGAATTGTTAAACTTTAAAGAATAAAAGAGAACAAATATGAATAAATAACAATAATTAGAAACACACATACAAACATACAATGTATTTTCTTTGAACAGAGTATTTGTCCGGTTCACAAATTTAAACAGTGTTTAGTCATTTCAATTAAATTTACAATTTCTATATTTCCTTTTTGCCATATTTATTCCTCATCTATTTTTGTAAAAAACCAATATTACCCTTCATCTTCATCTCTAATCTTAATCAAATTCAATTTTTCCCTTCTATTCTATATTATACCCCTTCCCATTGTCATCTATTTTTATATCCATCCTCACATTGGTTAATTATGTAATATTACAGTTGTTTAATATAAATTCAACATTTTAATATAAATCAATTAGTTATATAACTACCTTTTTTGTATATTAATCAATATGAACATGAATATTCCAATTATTTCCATGCAATCCAATTTCTTACAAATCAATTAATTATATTTACCAATAATAATAAACCAAATAATTTCCCCCATATATTCCTCCAAACCACAACTTAGCTTTCAACACAATATACAATTAATAGTATCTCAATTATTACAATTCCCTAGTTAAATAGAGCTTTTTTTCTTTTGTGTTTTAAAATCTTGAACTCTCCTCTTTTCCCCTAAATTTCCCATTGTTTGCACCTACCTTTTTTGGTGAGGAAAAAGAAAAAGAAATCTCTCTCTGCCTCATTTTGCCACGTTGCAACAACAGCAAAGCCAACAGCCTGCTTTACTTTCTGTTTCGTTTTTCAGCATAGCTAGGGGAAAATAAATCAGCACTCTTTGCAAGCAAGCAGCAGAGTCGTGAGCAAAACAGCTGAGAGCAAATCAGTTGAGAGTCGGGACCCGATCTAATTAGCCTATGCTGAAGCTCCGCGGGCCAATAAAATTACAAAAAAACACCGAACCCTTTGTTAAATTGCTGGTTCGCCCGCCCCTCGCCCACCACTATTTATTGGCAATAAATAGTGGTGCGGCGGGGCAAGGGGCGGGGCGAGCCAGCAATTTAACAAAGGGTTCGGTCGAATCCCCTAGAACCGGCAGAATCCCACCATTGGTTAAAACCAAGGACTACGACAGCCAATCACACAACCGAAATCAGACCAGGACTCAGAAAGGTATTTAAAGGCCAGTGCTCCCCCAGACAAGCACAATCCAAAGTGCACTGAAGATGTCTCCACAAATGGGAATGAAATGTTTGCAACCAAATCACCAGGCTCGAAGCTCAAACCAACAGCATAACTACCAACCCAAACTACTAATATTCAAAGACATTTCATCAGTAACTGGATGAAAAACAAAATAAAACAGTCCGGTTGCCTTTTGAAAAAGCACCTTTGAGCCACCTTCCCTGCCTTTAATAAGGAAACCAAGGCTATGGTTTCTTTGTATGACTTGTGATTTTGACTTCTGGGAAAAGTTCTAAATTAATATCTGGCTTCACTGGTATCAGAAAAAATTATACCCAGATTTTTTATAGAAGCCTGTCTCCAGCCTCAGTGTTTGGCTGGCTGGGATGGAAAGAAAGAAATAGGAACAAGGCAAGGTAAATAGGCTTTCAATTGTCAGAGCACTATCTATTTTACCCTTAAATGCCAGGTAAAGCCCAATACTATGTACAGTGTAGTTCAGGGGTGGGTTCTACTTACCTTTACTACCGGTTCACATCACACCTCCGCGCTTGCTTTGCTCGTGCATGTGCCTGAGCGCTCTTCTGCACATGCACAGAAGCTTCTGTGCATGCACAAATCGCCTATGATGACGTTCGGGTCAGTGGGCGGAGCCTCCTACTGGTTCTTGCGAACCAGTCCAAACCGGGGGCAACCCACCACTGGTGCAGTTTCTAAAAACATCTTCAGGTCAATGGTACAAACCTAATGGCTATCACGACACCTGATTTTTGGACATCCATCTATTCCCCATTCTTTGTGTTTTGTCAATTCTTTTTGAGTGAGAGGTCTGAAAACCATGGATGCTTGCAGATATTTGGGTCCCAAGCAGTGATGAAATCCGCCCAGTTCTATCCGGCTCACTGAACCAGTAGCGCTGGCGGTGGGAGGCCCCACCCACCTACTGGGACGTCATGTCCCGGTTTTTTACCCTCTGCACATGCGCAGAAGAGGCGCATGTGCGGATAGCGTGCTCACGCTCCTACACACTCCCATTCCCAAACTGGTAGCGAAGGTAAGTGGATTTCACCCGTGGTCCCAAGTAATTGAATTTATTAATGGTGTGACATTTAACTGAAGCCAAGATTTTGTTTACACAACAGCTAACATATTTAAACTTTGCCTCTTATTTGTTTTGATTATAATTCTGAATTAGTTACAGAATCACTTAAGTTAGAAAGCCATTTAGGCCACTGAGTCTAGCTCCATGTTTGGTGTAGAAATATACACAAAAATATCTCCAACAAGAGGGATTATTCAACCCAGCCACTATTTGAATGCACCCAACAAAGGGCAGCACACTATCCTCTGTAATTCATTCTCTTCTCAAACTGATATTATAGTTAGAACTTTTCTCAACTTTTATCGGCATCAGTCATTCTTTAAGATTATTTTATGGTCTGAAGTCTAGAGTGATAGTTAAATTTCTCAACATGAACTGAAATGCTTTATCAGAAATGTTTGCACTACAATGCTTGAAATAAAAATGCTACACAAATGTGTTTGTAGATCCAAATCTTTTATTCAGTTTTGGTTTTACAATACAGAAAAAATAAAGATCCCACTATCAAAAATAACGTATCAATAACATATTGTGACAGTACAGAAAATATTTTCGATTTTGTAAAACTCTTGACACAAAATTAAAAACAAAAATTGAGACCATCTTTTTCTTTTTCAAAATGGAAACACTTTTTAAAATGCTGCTGCAAATCAGAGGTCTAAAATTTTAAAAGTAATCATGTTAATGCCTCCTGCATATTTATTTAACAGCACTCTTAGGAAGATGATGATAGAAAAAGCATGTCAAACTAAGGAACATCTGATCAAAGAGAATATTTGTAGCTCAGATTTGAACTGAGGGGCCCTGGTGCTCTCTGAGCTAGATGGTTTTCTTTTGGACATTTCGTTACCAAACTAGATAACATCATCAGTGCACTGATGCCCAGCAGTGATGTTACTGTATCTAATTTGGTAATGAAATGTCTGCGAGAAAACCACCAAGGAGTCCACAGTAAGGAACATCTTTAGCACACTAATTGGGAATTTACTAATCATATTAAAGCATTGTTTGCAACAGCTTGAAATGCCTGTTTGTCTGTACCGTAGTCCTAGATTTCTATTTTCTGCACCAATAAACACTGAGGAAAGTTTAAAGATGCACACAAATAATGAAGAAATAGTATGAAAAAGTTGTTCTTCACTTTTATTATTCTTTGCCAATATTCAAAAGTTGAACTTAAGCTTAAGCACATTGGTTTAGATTCAAAGATATCTTTCAGAAGCAGAAACATCTTCATTTCCTCATTTTAATGCAGCCCATTATCTCCTTAGAAGCAGACCAGGCTGAACCCAGGCGGCTTGCTGAGAAGTAATCTGGTTACTCCAGCTGTGATGTGAGTTTCTCTAAACATTTCTCTAAACCATTGTTAATATATAGCAGTTTGCAATTCCATCCAGTACTCCTGCAAATCCTTTTTATTGACGTGGTTTAAAAAAAAAACATTTATGGGATTAGCTGGGAATTTAACTCTCTGTTGACAAAAATGTAAAAAGTTAGCCAAAATTAAGCATCAGATATCTCTGTTCCTCAGAAGCTTGTTTCTTTCTGTCCTTCCCATTACTTAATTCTTAAAACTTTAATTTGGACTATTCCAGTACATAGTTTACTGAAGGAAAGACAGCCCTATGACTGTCTCAGCAAAGATTGTATGTTTGTGCACGTACATGCAGATACTTCATATAGAATTGATTATTAGCTTGGTATAGGACTGTTACCTTCTCCCAAACATGCTTGCTGAGAAACGTATTTCAAGAGAGTATATGAGAAAAATATTGGTAACCTGAGGTACAATACCACCTTATGCTCTTCCTGAATTTAAATGCCAGTGTGTTCAACTATTCAAACATTATGGACTTACACTTTTATGAATCTACATTTATCAAAATTATCTACAGAAATGTAATTTGTTACATTAAAAACTCTGTGCCAGGTGCTGTACAAATGCAAAACCAGGACCTTGCGACTCTGATAAAAAGGCTGGGCTGCATTTCATCTGCAGTCAAGAACTGTGCTACTAAGATAATTTATCCACTTGTTCCACCATAACTGATAGTAGCCAATACAGACAATTTTTTTTTGCAATTTAATAGATGTTCACAAGTCAAATGGACTAACATTTCAGTTTAAATTACAAAAATCATTCTACTGGAAACTGGTTGGCAAGAAGTCAGAAAGACCGCAGGCAACGGAAGGCTGAACTGAGTCTGTCGACAATTGTTTCTTTAGTGAAAAGTAAGAAAATGTGTTTAAGTTCCTGAAAGAGGGACATGTAGTCTACATCTCAGTAACTTGCAGCACTTCACTACAGTCTGTTATTCAGTGCGTGTCCTCTCGCCTTACCAGATCTTTACAGTTATACAAATGATCAAGACTCTACAAAGAAGCAATAGGTGGATTCTAAGAGAACATTCACACAGGATACAATCTAATACTATTCCTAAGGCATGAGGTGAGAGAATAGATAAGCATTCATTAGCTGCCATGCAGTGACAGGTGGATTTAGGAGTGGGCAGCAGAACAAGTCCTTTCCTCATCGCTGAACATGCTCAGCATTCTGTTCACTGTGCCCAGTCTTTGGGATGGCGCAAAACTTCTAGGATTTCTGCTTCCTTGGAATTCTCTGGCGGTGAATGCATATATTCCCATCTGAAAAGTGGATGTGTGCAAAACAGCTGTTAGTACTTTTCTCTACATGCACTATTTACAATGTCAGCAAAAAATATAAAATCTGTCCATTTCCTACGTACCTTATTGTGAATTTACCCCTGTTAATGCTGTAAAGCTTACCCAATAAAATCTGTATTGCAGAGGAAAGGATTTACTTTCTGTTATTTTCCCTAAAACATCAACACACAATTTCTAAAGCAAAATGCAGCTGAGCTTGAAAGATAAGGCAAAGCAGGCTATGCAGGTAAGACAGAAATAGGAAATTTCCAGAATGTCCTATTTTCTATTTATGTCTCTTGAATATTCTCCAACTTGGCCACAACATATTTCATTGCCTTCTGTTATTCAGCAATAATTGCAGCTTCTCTCAGAACCAGTAATTATATTAGTCACTGGAAAAAAAATGAATTTGGATAAGGCATGCTAAATACAAAAACTCCTACCTGGTGGTCTCTCTCTCTCTCCCTCCCTTTCTTTTTCAATTTAATGCCCATTTTAGTTGTTTCCCATTGTTGCTTTCACCTCCTTTTCTCTCTGGTCTTGCCACACAGTGACTTATTTATTTATAAGACTTATATGGCTGCCTGTCTCATATAATGACTTTAGGCAGCTCACAACATTTCATGAAAACTTGCCTAAAAAGAAAAATAACTCCCTCTCCCAGTCAAACAGACACTCAGTTCAATCCCCATCCTAGTCCAATGCTTGGAAGAACAGCATGGCCCTCCAGAAGGCCAGATCAAGAGAATGGCTTTAAGCCTACTGCAATTATAACCCATCCTTTTATTATTATTATTAAACTATCCCATATTTGCTATTTGAGTTATGATCTTACCTGGCAGTGAGTGGCAGAGACATAAGAATACTTTCAATTCTTGACCCTGGTGTTGCAAGGCCAAACTTTGTGCCTCTATCATACACAAGATTGAATTCCACATACCTGTTGGAAACAAACAACATCAAAGGCATTCCTCTAGTACAGTGATGGTTAACCTTTTCAGCACCGAGTGCCGAAACTGGAGTGCGTGCGGGTATACCGGAACCCGGAAGAGAGCAGTTGGCCAGTGTGCATGCACGCGGCGGCCAGCAGTTCTTCTGGGTTCCGTTGTGTGCATGCGCATCGGACAACTGCTCTCTTCCGGGTTCCAGCATGAACATGCGCGCTGGCCAGCTGGCTGACGCACATGCATGAACTGGAACCCAGAAGAGTGCAGCTGGCCGGTGCGCATGCGTGGACAGAACCCGAAAGAGCAGCTGGCAACGGTGCACGTGCCCACAGAGAGGGCTCTGCATGCCACCTCTGGCACACGTGCCATAGTTTTGCCATCACGGCTCTAGTACCTTAAATGGCATTCTTCTGATTTTGCTAACCTCTGAGAAAGGCAAAGGCAATATGGTGCATTGCAATTTAATTACTGATCCTGCCTAGCTTTTATTCTGGCTTTCAACATTTCACAAAGAATTATTTATTTATTTATTTTTATTTTATTGGTTCGATTTATATGCCACCCTTTTCCGGAGACTCAGGGCGGCTTACAATGCGTTAAGCAATAGCCTTCATACTTTTGTATATACCTGCTTAGTAGGGCTTTCTCTCCCCCCCCCCAAAGCGGTGTTCTTTACCTAAATTACCTAATTTCAGGGTAGTCTTCAGAGACAACTATTAAAACACACATAGAAAGTCTTGAGCTAATGAGTTGAATGCTCAATAATTCAGGTTTCTGGGGCTACACAGCCTCATGAAACACATATTAATGAACGGTCACCATAAAGAGTAGTTTTAGAAATTATCTTTTTTTCCCCATTCAGATCCTTGGATAACAAACAGAAGCATTGTTGAAACTTATAGTAGCATCTGTACAGCAATAATGGCTCAAACAGTACCTTTCTAAAAGTATGGGGAATGTACTATATTCTTACAAAGTAAATTACCCATCTTTTGCCATTTACACAATTCTGGAAAGAGGATAAGGAGATGAGGGAATATGGTCTCTTCTGTAGAAAGTCCTTATTAACTTATTGCTCATATTTCCCTTTTTTTAAAAAAAAATCTTCATTTGTCTTTTTCACTGGAACAAATATTAACTCTATTATTTAAGAAGGTGTTTGAACTGTAACACAATTTTCTATAATACTTACTGGTCCTTTCACCCCACTGCATATATTTCTATAGCTTACAACAAAATTATAAAATAATTTTTTATCATCATAAAAAATTATGATGAGCACTTAATCATATGGAGAAAATATATTTGGTGGAAAGACTGGATAAAATGTTAATAAGCAAAAAAATAAATCAGAATTATTATTTTTAAAAAACTAGAAATCAAAGGAACAGTGAAGAGGATATTGAAATCACAACTGACGTCTTCATATATGGCAAAAATTGGTGTCTGTCATAAAGATCAGAATCAGCAACTTAAAATTTGGGAAGAAGATAAAAGAACTGATGGTAGAAATAGAGATAGTAAAATACTGCATTTTATTTGTACAATTTTGACCTATGAAAATTTTCCTATGATATTAGTTTCTGTTTTATTGTTATTTCTATGGTTAGCCATAGAAAGACTTAAGCATGACAGCATTTGTTTCATAAAATGAAATGTGGGTGACAGTTACTCCATTTCAAAAACCTCATTCTTATCTTTCAGACCAGCCATAAGAAATACCAGTGGGTGGAGGTGGGGCTACAGCAGTTAGATGCCACATGGTTTATCATAAGACACAAAAGATCCCTTAAAAAAAAAAAAAAAAAAAGCCCAATCCAGAAAAATAGAATTCTACTCCATCTAAATAAAATTGGTAACATCAACAATTCTCATATCATAAGACCTTAAATTTGGAATTAGTGAATAGTTCCAACACTCAAATGAAATAAAGCTATTTGGGAACAGCAGAAATCTTAAAATATGCTGTTATGTGGCATGAGCCAACAACACATATTTTGACAGCATTCGAAGTTTTCAAACTTTTTCAAAAATCATATTAATATGTTAGTGCTTAATTTCGAAGTGTTCTAAAATATTTAGCATTGGAAATGAAAGATGGGAGACGTGTGTGTCGCAGTTATTAGAGCTGAGTCTTCCAAAAGCCATAGCAATAGAAAATCTGGATGTTAAAGTTCAACAAATTTCAAGACACTAAGCCAGGAAAACATGGGCTAAAGAAAGAGCCAAAACATTTGGATTAGTGGTCCCAAAGGATGTACCAATCTTCGATCCTGATACTCAAAAAGCCTCTTACTCACCTCCCCCTACGGATCTGCTGCCATAATTTTTCTTTTGGTGAGAACTTGTCCTGTGAGTGTTTCTTCACAATGGGAACGTAACAAGGCACAATAGCTTTGGTGCAACTCTGCACAAACTGAAAAACTTCTTCTTTTGAAGGCGAGTCCAAGTCATCAAAGAAGATGCCTCCTATTCCCCGCCGTTCTCCACGATGCTTGATGAAAAAATATTCATCACACCTGTCAACCCCAAGAGTGCTGGTTAAAAGGGTAACATAGACACAGAAGTCTGAAAGACTGGGTCAGAATACGAGAAAACAACCTAGTGGGACTGCTTTATTTCAAAAGTAAACATACTATACTACTAAACAGAAAAGACTGCAATGTTTTCTAAAACTGTTTTAAAAACAGAAAGATCTTTTATGGATAGAAAAGAGAGAGGACTATTAATTTCAAGACCAAAATATACATTTAGTTTCATCAGTTCCAAGAATGACAGCAACCATTCAGGAAAAAAATCTGATATGAAATTTCTATGTACCATTTCTTGAACTTGGGATATAGCTCAGGATTGTGCTGATCACAGGCGTCCTTCAGAGTTTTATGAAAATGAATAGCATCTTCTTCATTCAAATAAGTTGGCGTAAGGTCTGTTCCACCACCAAACCACCATTGTTTAGTACCTAAGAGAACAGAAAAAGACCATCATTTCTTTTTCTAATTTTTTTTTGTAGATACTCTTGTAATATAAGAATCATCATGTCCATTTAGTTACAACTCATCTATAATGCAGAAAAATGGTACTGTGATCTTAAGGACATAATTTAAGAGACTCATTACATGCATAGTTACTTAATATATTATATTTCCTGATGTTTAATGTCATACAAAGGCAAACAAGTACAGCATGCATATAAAAAGCAAGTTGCTAGTTCTGTTTCTTGGACACAGAATTTATCACTCTACAAAAAAAGTCTCGTCATAAAATAAGACCTAAGTTGTAAAATCTTGTGCTCAACAACTACCCTGTTTCCCCCCAAATAAGACATCCCCTGATAATAAGTCCAATTGGACTTTTGAGCGCATGGCAATAAAGCCAAGCGCTTATTTCAGAAAAATATAAGACAGGGTCTTGTTTTTGGGGAAACACAGTACTTATTTTTTTTTTTTTCAATAGGACTAGCCTTTGTGAATTTGTGAGCATGTAAATATGGCACTAATGGCTGTGGTAATGTCTTTGGACAGCGTTGGCCCAATGGCCCAGAGATGAGCACTACCCCCTATAGTCGCCAATGACTATAAGTGGAGTAAAATTCGCAGGGACCCCTCTTTTTTACAGTTGAATCATAAAGCCTCTCTTGTCTGTCTCTACTATTACCAACATGTCAGGAGTCTCTCAGACTCTGTCATCTAAAATGATAACAGCAGCATCAAGCTGCAAGCTCAGCTCTCTTTGAGCATGCATGCAATGTCACAGAACAGAGAAAAGAATAGTTTTATATAATTCTGGATCAAGGTATAGCAGTTACCATCTCCATCTTCAATTTCAAAGTATCTGTAATTGAAGTGTATAGTGGGAATGTAAGGATTCTTTGGATGAATGACAGAACTCACTCCCATAGCACAAAAGGGCAATTTTCCTAAAAAGCAATGAAGAAAGAATGTCTTAGTCAACAGTGAAAACGTAAGTCCAGAACTACTGTGAATCAGGCAGCATGTAAATGTAATAATAACAACTATTATGCATAATAAAACAACAACTGAAAAACAAAACAACATTGTAAGCTTTCTAAATGTCCTTTTGACTCTACATTTTGCATTCCAGAAGCACTTCTGGATCTGCAAACTTTAAAAGAAAAGACATAATTGCTATTTAAGATTTTGCACGAAAGAAGTTAATATATCTCACTGTTCAGAATACATCGAGTCTGGAAAAGATCTGAGGAAACTTCGCATTTTTGTATCAAGATTTTGCTATGGTCCTCATTAACTGGAAGAAATCACACTGAGCTCAGTGAGGTTGACTTTGATATTAGTATGCAAAGAACTATTTATATCCGAAGAACACTTGTATAGTGGACTTGTGCCTAGCTCCTATGGGAAGCTGGATGATGGATTAGATTTACTTTTTGTTTAACCCAACAAAAGATGTTAGATTGTTTAGCAGATTTCATGTATGAAACCTTACCACTTTTGGTCTTCAGAGTTTTCCCCCTGCTTCTCATCTGCTGAGCTGCTTCTTCAGAAAGATGTCCAAAAACAACTGAAACATTGACACCAGCCTTCTCAAAGATTTCACCATCTTGAAGTACACAGCTGATACCTCCGCCACCTAAATAAAGAAACCAATAATTATTTCAACAGCTAACTGATTTCCAAAGTTTAGAATAATATTTTCCAATTATGGACCTGTTCAGATAGTTATCTAGGATCCTTTAATTTTGAATGCAGGTAGTTCAACAACATAGTATTTGCCAGAAGTAGCAACTGGCTTACAGGAGACGTAACGAATCAAATTATGTTACTCTTCGCTATGGCCTCCCAGTAATTAATTTTAGAAGGATACTAGAAATTGTGTGTAATTCAAGCAAGAACTGATGAAGGTAAAACTGATGGATTACATTTGCAGTCTCAGTGGCAAGATCTGGTTTATTTGTTGAGAACCAACAAAACTTTTTTTCTTTGCTTCTTTTTGGAGAAAAGGAAGCATAGTTGAAAATTTCACTGTCACAATGCCCAAATAATTAAAGTAGAGGTCAGGCATATTCTATTCCACTCTTTTCCTAGCATAGCATCTGAGGCATAAGACAAGTTGTAAATGATAGTCTGTCTCTTAATTACTCAAAGGGCCAGTTGTTTATAAGCAAATGTATTTTATTTAGCAATAACACTGTATGAGCTGATACCCTGAGACAGACATTTCTTTTTTGTAATACAGCAGTCCTTGCTTACATACAGAATAATTTACTTTTCATTCAAAAACCACCACTGTCACTCTCTTCTAGTTATTGTCTCTTGGCAAGATTTCATAAGTGGTTTGCAATGGTCTCTTTCCTAGGACCAAGAGAGAATGTGTAGCCCAAGATCATTAAGTGGCTTTATTTCTAATTGTCTTCTGTTTTATAGCCTGATACTTTAACCATTATGCTAACTGACTTACTAAAGCTGTATATTAAAAGAGATAAAATTATGCTTAGTAAAAAATACTGGACATAAATTTTGTTGATCAAATTCATACTATTTAAATGTCCTTCAATAATGTCTAAGAATTGACGGAAGGACTTTCAAGAATCTCTTTGAATTCCAGAAGGCAGAGCATGAATCTGATAAATTATTTACATCAATCTAGATTTAATAACTTGATATAGATTAAAGAAAGAAATGTTAGGCTCTGTGGGGCATACCATGTAGTTTTCTTAGTAACAATACCAATTTCTGGTAGCACCTTTTCCAACTAAAAAAATATTGAAAGGTATACATTATCATGAGTTGCACCTCATTTATGCCTTTTAAATTAAATCTGTTAGTTGTAAAGGTGTTACCAGAATCTTCCTGGTTGTTGTTGTTTTTTTTTTTGCATCATAAACCAACATGGTTCTCCACCTACAAAATACATAAATGTTTTGCTGCTATCTTCTTGTAAGGCTTTAAAATATATTTAGACTTGAGGTTACCTAAGTTACCTCTTATCCAAGTATTAACTAAGTGCCACTCTGTATGGCTAAGGTAGGGTTCCCACTACCCAGCTGGTAATACATATTTTGTATTCCTGAAGATTCTTGAAGCAGCTTTTACTATCCTCCAAGTCCTTTAGCCCTTTTGACACCCATCTCTTGCTCATGCAGAATCTTGGCTGCTTCCATGCGGCTTTGCCTGCTTGTTTTTTTAAAACGAAATAATAGAATTTTATTTATTTATTGGCCAAGTGTGATTGGACACACAAAGGATTTGACTTGGTGCATACGCTCTCAGTGTACATAAAAAGAAGTTTCTAAATACCGGAGACCTTTTTACAATCTCGAACATGCTAAAGGGAAAATAAGAACTCTTCTCTAGTCAGTGAAACTTGTGAGGGAGTAAAGAGGCCAGTTTTCAGATCTAGCCAAATTCAGTCCCACACCGGCAGGCAGGGGCAATTTACTCCGAATCAGTTCCAACCTACAAGAGGTGCCAGGCAGTGCGCGGCCCCCGAGAAAGGAACGCGTCCCCGCTCTACCCCGGAATTCGGGTCACCTTCCTTCCTTTCCCAGCGGTCCACGGTGAAAGCGGCGCCGCGGTCGACCTGGGCCAGCGCCTTGCACACCTGGCTCTGCGTCTCCATGATGAGAAGCTCCATGCGACTTCGCATGTCTCCGCGCCGGTCGCGCAGCTCTCGCAATCCGCTCACCGGAGGAGCCATGAAGCTCTCGCACAGCCTTGCCAGATCTTCCTCGTCCTCCTTTCCCCACGGCTTTTCCGGTGTTAATTGCTGCTGCTGCTGCTGCCGCCGAGGCTGCTCCTTCATCTCCGCCCGCCGCACCAGTCCCAGCCCGGCCAGCACCGCCGTGGCTCCCGCAGTCCAAGCGAACGCCGATCGCTGCCACCCACCATCGCCCCAGCGGGAAGAACCGCCCGGCGGCGATTCCAAGGAGCCCGAAGCGAACACCCTGGAGCAGCGCGGGCCGGCCCGGAGGCTTAAACCCCGGGAGCCCAGGTGCCGAACCCCGCACAGCAGAAAAGCCATGACAGCCGGTGCCCAGTTCCTTCGGCAGCCGTCCGGATCGGCACCAAACCAGGAAAGTGCGCTGCGCACTCCCACCCTTCGCCTGCGAGCCCGGAAGAGGTGGGGAAATGCAGAGCAATACCTCGTGGGGAAGGAGTACACTTTCATTGGCAATCCTGCCCATCCCTAACGTTGCATTTAGACTACAACTCCCAGCAGCGCCCGTGGGAGAAAAGGGACGTAGAAGCAAGAAAGTGCTCCGTTGTTGGTTTTTTTTTGCATACAAGTCCTGGCCAAAAGTTGTGAGAATGACACAAAGATTAGTTCTTACAAAGTCCTGTAGCTGAACCCAGAAGGATATTTCTTCTAAGTCTGCTGTGCCAGTGTTGGAAGATCTTCGTGAAGATGTTAGGCTGGTATACTGACCATAAGTATTTGTCATAAGTGTCGAAGGCTTTTTATTGACAATTACATTCATATTATAATTATAATTATATAATATTATAATTATTCAAATAGTCAATATTTGCAGTGTTGACCCTTCTTTTTCAAAATCTCTCCAATTTGCCCTGGCATGTGATCAATCAACAATCAATCCTGACTGATGACAGCCCATTCTTGCATAATCAATGCTTGGGTTTTGTCAGAATTTGTGGGCTTTTGTTAGTTCGCCTGCCTCATGAGCAGGGGTCTCTAACCTTGGCAACTTTAAGCCTCCCCAGCCAGCAAAGAATTCTGGGAGTTGAAATCCACCAGGCTTACAGTTGCCAAGGTTGGAGACCCCTGCTCTTGAGGATTGACCACAAGTTCTCAATGGGATGAAGGTCTGGGAAATTTCCTGGCCACGGGCCCAAAATCTCAATGTTTTGGTCCCCAAGCTACTTAGTTTTATCACTTTTGCCTTATGGCAAAGTGCTCCATCATGCTGGGAAAGGCATTGCCTGTCACTAAACTCTTCTTGGATGGTTGGGAAAAGGTGCTCTTGGAGGAGGTTTTTGTGCCATTCTTTATTCATGGCTGTGTTCCTAGGCAAAATTGTGGGTGATCCACTCCCTTGGCTGAGAAGCAACCCCACATATGAATGGTCTCAGGATGCTTTACTATTGGCATGACACAGGACTGATGGTAGCGCTCACCTTTTCTTCTACAGGCAAGGTTTATTCTAGATGCCCCAAACAATCGGAAAAGGGATTCATCAGAGAAAATGACTTTACCCGAGTCCTGTTGTGGCAGGGCTGAAATACAATGGAAATGTTTTTTGGGGATTAAGTTCATTTTCATGGCACAGAGGGACTTCGCAATTAATTGCAAATTGATCTGATCACTCTTCATAACATCCTGGAGCAGTGGTGAAATTCAATTTTTTTTACTACCGGTTCTGTGGGTGTGGCTTGTGGGCATGGCTTGGTGGGTGTGGCTTGGTGGGCATGGCAGAGGAAGGATACTGCAAAATCTCCATTTCCACCCCACTCTGGGACCAGCCAGAGGTGGTATTTGCCGATTCTCCGAACTACTCAAAGTTTCCGCTACTGGTTCTCTGAACTATTCAAAATTTCCACTACTGGTTCTCCAGAACCTGTCAGAACCTGCTGGATTTCACCCCTGTCCTGGAGTATATGCACATTGCCATCTTCCAAACTGGAGCAGCAGACTTTGTGTGAATTAATCTTTGTGTCATTCTCAAAACTTTTGGCCAGGAGTATAGCTGAGGCATGGGGCAGAGGCACGTAGGAAGAGAAGATTGCAGCATCGTTGCGTAAAAATTAACAGGCTCTTTTCTTTAACTACTCCAGGTGGTGGTGGTGGTGATGGAGAGGTTTGTCAAATTCAGCAGCATGAGAATGTGGGATCTAGTTGCAACAAGCAGAAGAGTACCATGTGTTTATTAATTGCCCTCCCTCCCACGTCCTGCAATTTATTGGTACAATTATGCAATTGTGCTTTAAGTTAAGAGTTGAATGAGACCGAACACCTATTTGGAAAGGGTAATGTAATCTTGCTCGAGAGAAAAACAACAGAGAAGAAGTGTGAATAACCAGCAGAGATTGGAAAAGGGAATTAACTTTCCAACTGCTTACCCTTTCCTGCTCCAGATAAGGGCACAACTGCTTTTGAATTCTGTTATTACTCAGAAAGGTAGGGGATTCCTTACAGTAGAGGATGTTACAGCTTCTACCCCTTCCTACTTTTTCTTCCTTGTTTGGACATACATTATGGAACGTCGGCTTGATACAGAAAGACACAAGCAAGCCTCCCCCCCCCACTTGGTACCTCTGAAAGCGGGACGGCGAGGGACAAACCGGAAGCTCTCTCCCCCCACACACTTCACGCAAAAAACTGGGGTGCAAAAGTTAGGCCCAAGGAGTTGACTAGCACCGTATTTGTTAAGAAGCCACAACAGTGTTAAAAGAACTACCAAAAGTTGTGCCATTCACTCAATGGTCCAATAATGCAATGATGTCAGCCTTGTGAGGTAAATCAGACAGGAAGCTGGCCCAGATGAGTTAATTCTATTATTTTTTTTCTTTGGTTACAACATTCCTGATCTTTTAAGTCTCCCTGCATGACACCTATAGTTGTATAACATTACTTTTATGACCCTGGGAGGGTAGAAGCAAAAAGATGGGCACTTTTTGGAAGGGATCTGGATTTATACATCGCGATACACCATAAACCTGACAACTACCATGTTTTATTGTAGTATGATCCTAGACAACACATGACTCATTGGGTCGTTGTTTCAGAGACATTTCCTTGCCAGATTCCTCAATGCCTTCAACAATGGCAGAGCTAATGTACTGTCTTCCACTGGAAAAGTTAGGATACATTCAGAGATGCATCCTCCTTGAAAACAGCCAACGTTGAACTATATAGCACAATCAAACATCACTATTTGGCCAATTTGGCAAATTATAAAATTTGCCAAATTTGAGTCATGATTCTGGATTTTGAACCCATTCTGTAAATTAGTCCATTTGAGGTACATTGGTTCAAAACTTATTGCCCTAGAGCACGGGTGTCAAAGCAGCCACATCACGTTGTTGTCACATGATGTTTCGTGATGTTTTTCCCATTCGCGGAGCTGGGGTGGGCATGACCTGCGTATGACACATCTGGCCCACGGGCCACCAGTTAGCACTCCTGCCCTAGAGTGCACATTAAGTCTCATCTTCCTTCCTTCCTTCTTTCCTCCCTCCCTCCCTCCCTTCCCCACTCCCTGTCTTTCTGTGACTATCTCCCTTCCTCCAATTCCTGCCAGTTTGTTTATGGGAAATTTACAAATGGGAAAGCCAGCGGAAAGTTACAAGTCCATAACCAGTAGGCAGGTATGTGGTTACTGTTGTGTGGGGAAGAAACACAAATCTATCAGAAAAGCACCCACATTCCAAAACATCTTAAGTAAACTCAAAGATCTAGTAGCCTCAGAAGAAGAAAAAATCTACAACATGTAGTGCAAGGACTGCAATAGCCACTAGGTAGGACAGACAGGCAGACTATATGCATGAATACCAACTAACAATCAAAAGACATGATGAAAACTCCTTAATTGCACAACAACAATCGACAAACATAACCTTAGCTTTAATTGTTTAATTTAATAATTTAATTTAATTTAATAGGGGCCTGAGTGGCGCAGCAGACTAATGCTACTGTTAAAAGTAATATTTAGCTTCCAGCTGCCTGCAATTACTGCGAGTTCAATTCTCACCAGGCTCAAGGTTGACTCAGCCTTCCATCCTTTCTAAGGTAGGTAAAATGAGGACCCGGTTGTGGGGGCAATAAGCTGACTTTGTATAAAATATACAAAAGCATGAAGGCTATTGCTTAACGCATTGTAAGCCGCCCTGAGTCTCCGGAGAAGGGCGGCTTATAAATCAAAAAAATTTAGAAACTGAGCAGCCTAGGCCAAGCTAAATCCAAAATGCTAGAGAATTCCTAGAACAGGAGTGTCAAACTCAAGGCCCGAGGCCAGATCTGGCCTGTAGGGTGCTTAAATCTGGTCTGTGGGGCCAGCCTGGAAATAGGATCAGCCCGTGATGCCTCTGGCAGCCAAAATGGGGCTCGGGGGGGGAGGCGCATCCCTCCACTCAGACAGATCAGCCATCAACAGAACATAGAGATATACAACATGTACACACCAAGCAAAAGAGACAACCAAAAAGGTAAAAATGAACCAAAAAGACCAGTGGTGAAATCTAAAATTTGTTACTACCGGTTCTGTGGGCGTGGCTTGGTCGGGGGGGGGGTTAATGTGACTGGGTGGGTGTGGCCAATTTTTTTTTCTTTTGAAACCATTTTTTCTACAACCTCTTCGGCGAATGCCTTCAAAAGCTCTGACGATCCAAGCTGAGTTGCCTGATCGGCAGAGGCTTTTTAAAAAGGGTTTTTTTCTTTTAAAAGCCTTTGACGATCCCAGCTGAGCCACACGATCATCAGAGGCTTTTTGTTTTTTTACTTTTAAAAGCATTTTTTGGCCGAAGAGGTTGTAGAAAAAATGCTTTTAAAAGTAAAAAAAAAAGCCTCTGATGATTGTGCGGCTCAGCTGGGCATGGGGGGGTGGCAGGAATTTTTGCTACAGGTTCTCCGAACCACCCACCTCCATCATTTCCCGATCAGGTGATCTGGTCCGAACCGGAAGCATTTCACCCCTGAAAAAGATCCTCAAAATGCAATGCGCATGGGGCCCCTCACGCATGTGCCCTGCCTCTTGCGCATGTGTGTATTCCCCATGCATATGTGTGTGCCCCCACACGCACCTCATCCCCCCACGCATGCACATACCGCTGCATGCCCCACAACCCCACGCATGTGCGCGCACCCTACACATGCACCCCACCCCCTGCACATGTGCAGCAGAGCCCCCATGACCAGCAGTCCGGTAGAAGATGCGTGCACATGCGCGGCAGAGCTGAACTGGGGTAACAGCTCACGTGCCCACAGAGAGGGCGCTGAATGCCACCTGTGGCACGTGCCATAGGTTTGCCATTTTGGCTCTAGGTACACCTGCCAAGTGGGAGACTTCAAATATAGGCAAAGTGAAAAATGTTCGTTCTCTAGATGAGGAAATACTTTGAAATTTTCCACGTAAAATAGAAAGTTCATATTAATCAGCATGCTATCAATTGTGCTTTTTACTGATGCATGTCATAAATGTAAGTTTATCCGCCATTTAGAACCATTTAGTATAAGGAGATTAAGTTTATTTATCATTCTTGCAAGGCAGAATTCAGCATAATTTGATCTTTTATCTTTGAAAAGCCGCCAGAAAGGAGTGCAGGCTAAGCTGAAGTCATTAGTTATTGAATAGAAGTGGAGTTTATTATAACGTGTTATAATCATCAGGGCCCAGGTCTGCTTGTGCCACAGCATTTGGGCAATTCAAAGAAGGTTGCCAGCATATCTTCTAGCTTCATACCACATTGATTATAGCTTTTCTTTGTAATGGTAGAAAGCAGTGGTGGGTTCCTCCCGGTTCTGCCGAGCTGGTAGCGGTGACAATATGACATCACCGAACCGGTTCTGCCCCCCCTACCCTCCTGCCTCCACCCCCCACTTTATTCTTACCTTTTATTTGGCCCCACCCCCAATCTATTGCTGCCTCCTGAGTCCCAGCTGATGGCTAGAGGGAAAAAAACTGTTTAAACTCTTGCCGCAGGGCTTCAAAGGGCTGCCCTACAGCTGATCAGTGTTAAAAGAAAACAAATGAGTAAACCTGCAAAAATAAATGGGTAGACCAGTGCCTGCAAAAATACATGAGTAGATCAGTGCCTGCAAAAATAAATGGGTAGACCAGTGCCTGCAAAAATACATGAGTAGATCAGTGCCTGCAAAAAATAAATGGGTAGATCGGTACAGCTCTGCAAGCAGTTAAAAGCCTGGTAGACCAGTACCTCTGCTAAATCCTAAATAATTGTCACATGATCATCAAGCCACGCCCACAAAATAAGCCATGCCCACAGAACCGGTAGTAAAAAAAATTTAGAGCCCACCCCTGGTAGAAAGTAAACACTAATATTAACAATGAGCTGATACCAAACTGAGAAATAGGGCGACAGCCGCTTGCTTTAAAAGAGGGATTGTTGTAGCTGCTACTCTCAAAGAGATAGGAATGAAAATATCCTAATTGCCTTTCAGCCCCTCTGGCCCCCTGCCTGGAGCTGCCTTCATTTTATATGAGTGGTGGGTTTCAAATTTTTTTACTACTGGTTCTGTGGGTGTGGCTTGGTGGGCATGGCATGGCTTGGTGGGCGTGGGCGTGGGCGTGGCAGGGGAAGGATACTGTAAAATCTCCATTCCCACCCCACTCTAGGGGAAGGTTACTGTAAACTCCCCATTTCCTTCTGATCAGCTGGGACTTGGGAGGCAGAGAATAGATGGGGGCAGGGCCAGTCAGGTATCCATTAAATAGGAAGTCATCAACTGTCCATGTTTATATCTTTGCCATACAGGCAGGCAGAAAAATTGGAACCTCTATTACAGGGGTCCCCAATCCAACCTTGGCAACTTTAAGCCTGGCGGACTTCAACTCCCAGAATTGCAATACCAGCAAGCAAGATTCTATGTTAGAATTTTTAGAGCATTAATCTTATACTGGTCTCCATGCTGTCATGCCTTCTGCATTATGAATGCTGACCTATCCAGTGCCCACTTTATGGACCTGTTGAGCTCCCACCAATAAGCACAGCTTCTGAAGATTCAGCATTCCGAGGATTAGAATGATCAGCAGACCGACTGCTCATTATCCCGAGAAACTATATTTAAAAAAAAAAAACAATAATTTTGAGGATTCTGGTTGTTTCAGAGGATTGTTGGGGCACAAATTAAAAAGAAAGAGGAGTCCTACATTGTCAATATCAAGCTTTGCATGGATTTTTGTGGATCTGAATCCTTCCAGGCAGCTGTCAGGGTGCAGATAAACTGTTCCTCCTCAGCAGCGCAATCATATTGTTTCTCAAGGTGAAATTTATTACTCTGAGTAATTAATAGACCTAAATTTCTTAGTGGTTTGGCTGTTTTTAGGCTGCCCTTAAGGCTTCTCCAGCCTTTTAATGATATCAGCCTAGTGTGTTCTGTGATAAGGCACTGAAAGTGTTAATTAGACTTTCTTCTTCTGGTTCATTAGACAGCTGGGTTGCTGTGAGTTGGATAAGTTGTTTATTTAGATCTTTCCATTGCAGAGGCTCTGTTGATAAGGTGTCCTTGAAGTTGTCTGAGTGGGGAATTTTACTTTTGTGTGCTAAAGTAACAACACCTTTATGGCTGCACTCTGGAAGTTAAAAGTGGACTGACTTCCTCAGAATGAGTTGAAAGGAGAAGTTGGGAAGTTTTCATTTTGAAGAGCATGCTGAGGATTACAGACTGTTCAGGACTAGGCTGTAACTGTCTCTAGGAGGAAGCCGTTCTATCTTTTGTAAGTCCACCAGTTGTCTTTCACAATGTAGTAGCTGGCTTAAGGGTCTGGGTGATGTATTTTTTTCAGAAACCTCCCCCACCACATCTGCTTCTGTTTATTGTTTAGGATTTGCAGAGTTATCTTACTGGTTTGTAAGAGACATCTGCCTTTTGCAAACTTCTTGCTTTTCTCTGTACTTATCCCTTATGTTTGTTGCTGTCACTTTCCCTTAGATGGCTGAATTCAAGGGTGACATTTTCCTTTCCTCGGCCACCGTTTGCAGGGCACAATTTAGATGCATGAGGCCTGCACCCCGTGGACTGGGCTTTGCTTGTTTGCATGGACCAGTTGCTGGCACGCTGCGGACTGGTGCCAGTCGACAGACGAAGGGTTGGGGATCCTTGATGTAACTAACTGTGGGATGCTGCAAATAACTATAAATGTGAGCTGGTTGCCGAGTGCCCCAAAAGTGGTCATTTGACCACCGTTGGAACTTCAGAACCTGGTCATAAGTACCCCTAAGAAGGTCTGTTATAACTTTGACCAGTTGCTAAGTGACCGGTTGTAAGTTGCATTGGGCCATATAAAACAAAAACACTGATTATCACATGCTCTGCACATGATCTTCCAGTGCTAAAGGAACTAATAAATGAAGATGGAGCTGTTCAATATTTCAAAATGTTACAACAAAATAGGAAATATGCTATTACAGGTAGTCCTCTAGTTATGATCGTAATTGAGCCTGCAACTTTGGAATTGAGTCATAAGTAGCTTAGGGTTTTTTTTGCAGGGACAATAAGTTTGATCACTGAATGACCGAGATAGACTGAGGACTACCTATAATAGCACAGTCACAACAGCTTGGAACATTTACTTTATAGCTGATAAAGCATTTCTGGCCATCATGATGTGATCACACATTATGGCCACATTTTGAGTGCTTGACAACATGTTTTGCATTTACTATATGTTGCCAAGTATCCTGCAATCATGTGATCATCATTTGCAATTTTCTCTTGCCCCACCACATCTGGGAGATCTGGAGCCTCTCCCTGGTGCTCTGCTTATTTATTTAACATGTGAATTAAATAATCATATAATACATAACAGGTTTCTTTCTTTCTTTCTTTCTTTCTTTCTTGGTTCAATTTATATGCCACCCTTCTCCGGAGACTCAGGGTGGCTTACAATGCATTAAGCAATAGCCTTCATACTTTTGTATATACCTGCTTAGTAGGGCTTTCGGCCCCCCCTAAGTGGTGTTGTTTTTTATACAAAGTCAGCTTATTGCCCCCACAATCCGGGTCCTCATTTTACCTACCTCGAAAGGATGGAAGGCTGAGTCAACCTTGAGCCTGGTGAGATTCGAACCTGCAGGCAGCTGGTGTCACTTAACACCGCTTTAATCTGCTGCGCCACCAAGGTTTTAGATGGCCTGCATCAGGGTTAAATGTCAAGGCGAATGAAAATGTTTTCAGTGAGAACTACTAATGATGATATCTAGGCTTTGGTATTTTGTTAATGGTGCAAAGCACATAAAAAAGTTCTGCTAATGGATTTAGCAGAATCTTTGTTATAGTATTTAAACAATATTATGAAGTAAGTTTTAATATGAGGGCTGTAGAATCTGGTCTCATCAGCAAACCATTGCTTTTGTTTATCTTGACAGTACAACAAACCAACAAGGACAGAAGTTTCTGTTCTTTCCATACTCAGCCTCTATTCCTAGCTTGTTTAAAACTACATCTGTCAATATTCTATATGATTCCAGGTCACCAACCTACTGAATCACTTAACTACAATATTTAACCACCACATGGTGGTGTTAATCACGTCCATGTTTCACCAACATCCTAAGAGAAAAATAAACCAACTGAATTTTGGTTTAACCCCCAGGCATCAGGTCTGACCTCTAGGGGTTTTTTTGTATGAATTTTCCAATCTATTGTTAGTTTTCTGCAATCTAAATTGTGGTTGTTGTTTTTTTGCAATGAGGTCAACTGAATTCCTTACATTTTCAGCTGGTTATTTCTAGAGAAAATCAGTAGGGGGCGGCATACATGTTCCTGCAAGCAGTTGTTCCACTTCTTTTCTATATCAATAGTTTCCTAAGGAGAATGTGTTACAATAAAACCTGGGATTGTTATCATCTTTTTTTATCAGATATATATTGATGGTCGTGCTCATTTGGTTCTATGAGGAAGTTATTTGGTCAATACAGCTTCCGGTTCAAAAGGTTGTTTTTATTATTTACAAATATGTACATGCATACGATAATGAACAGGGTGTTACATTTTTACCTTAACTGTATGACTCAGATGTTGAGAGGAGAGAGAAGTTCACATATTGTCTCGCTGAGAGATAGATGAGAGAGAGAGAGAGAGAGAGAGAGAGAGAGAAAAGGGGAAGATATCCAAGTGGTTTCTAGGTAGGAGAGTTCATTGGCTGATATAATCACATGTGATGTCTGTAAAAACTTAACCCCTTCTAGTCTCTGGTGCATCATATGCAGGCAATATCTGACATTTTTGTAAGATTGTAATAACAGAAAATCCAATGTTTGCAAGAGAGTTAGATACCTGTTTCTGATGAAAAGGAGACCAAATTTGTGTGTTAAAGGCAAGCAGTTAAAATAATATTTTATCCTAAATGTGGCATCTAAAATAAATTAACACCTATGTTAATATTTTGCTTGTTTTTAATGACCATTGTATCTTTACATTTATGCAGGGCAAATGAATGTTTTAATTTTTCCCTGACTTCATATAAAACGTTTATACCCTCTAGATATCATTATTAAAATGTTTCCCTTTGCTTGTTGCTAAATAAACTATAGTTGTAGCCTTCCTCAAAGTATGGATGTGAGTCTCACTGTCAGCTTTGGAAGCCATATTAGGCCGGAAGCTTCAATGCTGCCACCTTCTCATGTGTGGGAAAGTAGGAGCGGGGATTAAGGAGAGGGGTTGTTAGTAGACATAATAGCATTCTTCCTGTTGGTCAAGGTCAGGGCGATCCAGCATCTGGAGAAGGAGTGGTCGGGGCTGTATTGAGATGGAACAGATGTTGATTGGAGCATGTGGTCAACTGGGGAGTGAGGGGATGGTTTTGGAGCTTTGACTTACTGAAGGAAAACCCGGGCTTTTCAGATTCGGTTTTCCCAGATGTGCCAGTTTGCCTATTCTAGTAAAGAGAACTTTGGAAAAATGTTTGCTTCTGCATCTTTACTTGGAGTTGGGGCTTTTCTGGAACGCTGACATTCAAAAGCATAAAACTGATCCTTTAATCCTTTAATCTTTATAATTGTATGACATTACATTTTGTTTTCTTGGTCATGCTAAATTCTTTCTTTTAAAAGGGTTATGCACCATAAGAAGACATGTGATACAGATTTGATCTCTACACTTGAACAACTTTAGGCACAATTTTCTTATTGGAGAGAGTAAGCTAATCTTCCAATTATCACTCTGATGAATAACACATCAACCTGACCAGTGGAAAGCCTCATATGTGAGCATGTATAATCTTGGGGAAAAAAGAAGGAAGAATCCAGAGAGTTGAAATAATTCAATTGTAATAAAGATGGAAAAAGTTAGTGCTATCTGCCCGATTAAACTTCCAGACCTTCTGCCTACTGTATAATCCGTTAAGATTTTATTGAGGCCTAGAATAAGAAAGGCTGGTTTTTACAAATATATATATATATATATATATGTATGTATGTATGTATGTATGTATGTATGTATGTATGCATGCATGCATGTATGTATATGTATGTATGTATGTATGTATGTATGTATATGTATATATGTGTGTCTTTAGTTATTCGGGTTTTCTCCCGCGTAAAATTGGAGGTTTCTTGGCAAAGACCAGAACTATTGCCAAAACTGAACACTTTAACAACAGAATAATCAGAGAAGCCATCGAGATAGAAAAACGTCCACACAGCATGAATAAACGAGATGATACCTCCCGCCTACCAGCCATTTGGAAACCGGCCCTTATTGACAAACGAGTCCCTAACACAAAGAATGACACCAGACCCACACTCACGAGAGCTACACAGGATGTAACCAGCACACATCCACGCAGAAAGCAGACTCAAACCCACACTGATGATGAGGCACGACCCCGGACCAGAAGCCAGACCACAGCTGCATCATTAGCCACTTTAAACCCCTCCAATCCATACATGAAGCAGACTGACACCAACCATGAAGAGGTGGCACAGCCACGAACACGAAGCCAAACAACAGCAACACAGCTCAATAGCTCAAATCCCCCTGCTACTCAGACTAACCCAAGCACAACCAAGCCCCCACCTAAACAGAACACACGCCCAGCCAATCAGAGCACAGCCAACCCCCCATGCAATCAGAGCACAGCCAAACCCCCAACCAATCAGAACACACCTCCGCCCAATCAGAACACAGCCAAGCTCCCACCCAATCAGTCCACACCCCCACTGGCAGTTAAAAGGAAGAAACGGCTGCAATCACACACATTGCTCCTAGAAGCATGAAGCCGAGAACACCAGCCTGAAGATGACGAATGAGACTTTGTCGAAACGTTGCCAAGAAACCTCCAATTTTATGCGGGAGAAAACCCGAATAACCAAAGACCTACATACAAACACCCGCAAAAACCTCAGAATACACACACACACACACACACACACACATATTTGTCAAGCATGTATAAGATTACAGATATAAGTATAAACACGGTTATGAATACAGGAAATGGATACGAATAAAGGGACAGTAGGACAGGGACGGTAGGCACGCTTATGCATGCCCCTTACATACCTCTTAGGAATGGGGTGAGGTCAACAGTAGACAGTCTAAAGTTACAGTTATGGATGGATTAGGGGATGAAACCACAGAGTCAGGTAGTGTATTCCAGGCATTGATCACTCTGTTGCTGAAGTCGTATTTTCTGCAGTCAAGTTTGGGGCAGTTTACCTTAAGTTTGTATCTATTGTGTGCTCGTGTATTGTTGCGGTTGAAACTGAAGTAGTCATTGACAAGTAGGATGTTGTAGCAGATAATTTTGTGTACTACATTTAGGTCAGACCGAAGGCGGCATAGTTCTAAGCCCAAAATTTGAAGTCTGGTGGCATAAGGTATTCTGTTGTGAGCAGAGGAGTGAAGGAATCTTCTCGTGAAATATCTCTGGACTCGCTTAATTGTATTAATGTCCAATATGCAGTGTGGGTTCCAGACAGATGAGCTGTATTTGAGAATTGGTCTAGCAAAGGTTTTGTATGCCCTAGTTTGCAGTATATATTACCGAAGCTCTGCAAGATTAGGTTAACAACTCTTAATGCCTTTTTGGCAATGCTGTTACAGTGAGCTCTGGCTCTTAGATCATTAGAGATGAGTACTCCAAGGTCCTTGACAGAGTAAGGGTCATCTACGATTGTTATTTACTTTATTCATTAAACATGAAACTCAGTCAACTAAACATTCAAAAATGCATCACAAATACCATTGACTGGTGCTAATGATTGATACGGATTTCTGCCAGTGTCCTAGGTATCAACCAAGTACCTTCTTAAGATGTACAATGTTCCAAGTAGTGCAATTTTTTGCAGTTCTTCTGGTGTTATTGCAGGAAGTTGCAATTTGTTGATGTATCTTATAAAATTCTTGGACATGGTACTAAGTGCCCTGATAACAATGGGTATCACTGTTACATGCTTCAACCATAATTGCGTAGTTTTGATGGCCAGGTCATGATATTTTTCCAATTCTTTTTCCAATTCTGGCATCTCCTGGTACCACGATGTCAATAAATTGTACGCTTTGTTGTTGTTGTTGTTGTTGTTGTTGTTGTTGTTGTTATTATTATTATTATTATTATTATTTCTTGGTCAATGTGTCTTTGCAAAGTAGATTTAAATCTATTCTTCAGAGTAAGACAAACCAAAACAGTTTCCTCAAAGTATCAGTAAGACAGAAGTGGAAGTTAAGACAGAAGTGGAACATTAAGCTTGTTAGAATAATAGACACAAAATAATTATACTTGATTAAAAGTCTTTGTGTCAAAACCAGCTTCATAGTAGGCATAGACTTCAAGATTTCCTCTGGCTGACTACTGCCTAGATCAGGGCTGTCAAATTCCCGGCCCGTGGGCTGGATGCATCACGCGCTGGCCACGCCCACACCCAGTTTAGTGAAGGGGGGAAAAAGTCCCGATATGTCATGTGACGCCGCCGGGATGATGTGAGTTTGACACCCCTGGTCTAGATTCTCTTCCCTATCCAGTCTCAAGATGAGATGGAGGATAACTAAAGAAAAGCCTTTGAGATAGATACCAAAGGTTGATATATTCTATCTAGGCACCAAGTTGGATACTTTTTCAGGCCAGGTGAAATCATTCTTTTTTGCCTAGAGTTTTAGTTCTACAAATTATTCTTAATACTTTAATATGGAATTTGCTGTTCTTTAATCTTTATTTGAAAAAGAATAAAAGGCACATACTAAGTCTTACAGTATTAATTGCATACGGATTTAGCTGTAAATCAGCTTCATAGTTGTTAACAGTTTATTGCAAAATTTATTTATTTATATATTTATTAAATTTATATGCCGCCCCTCTCCGGAGACTAAATATATAAATGCACATAAGATTATAATGTAAATGTGATATTACTTTTTCAATTATTTTTTAAGATCCTGTTGCTTATGTAAACTATCAGACATTAAAGGCTTAAGGCTTCAGAAGAATAAAAATGTTACTTAAAAATGCATAGAAATCAGTGAATTACTGGTAGCTACGGCTCCCAAGATCTAAGTTACTTGGTTTTATCATCATGTGAGCTTAGGCCATCATATTTGGGTTGCAAATATTCTGACAACCACTAGATGGCAGCAAATCATGCTACTCACATGATTTTCTTAGATGCTCCATTAGGATTTTTATAACCCAGATAATAGCAGACCTAGTAAAACTGATCCCCTCCCCATCCCCCACCCTCAAGATTGCAACTATCCATTCCTTACTACTTCTCTGGAACAGCGGTCCCAACCCTTCCAGGTCCATGGAACAGCGGCAGGGAGGGGATGGTTGTATTCGTTCACCCACTGCTTGTGTGAATGGAGTTTTGCACGCTCATCCACTGCTTGCATGGCCCAGTTCCCAACAGTCCATGGACAGCTCCCAGTCCACAGATCTGGGGTTGGGGACCCCTGCTCTAAAAGAAGTATTTTACCAGAATAATAATCAAGTTTAATGTACATTAAGTCATGCTGATCATTTAGCATGTTACTTGGTTCAGGAATAAATTCAAATAATGAGTTAACATTCAAGCAAAAACCTGACAGGACCTTTTGGCACAAGCATTATGGTTTTCGGCAAAAATGCATTATTCCGTAATAGGTACTGTATTCCTCTTTTACTTACTTTACAGAGCTACTTAGTATACTTTGAATACACAGAACTTAATATTGACTTATTAGGTTGTTATTCAGCTAACAAAGAATATAAAAAGTATGTATATTATCACAGCAAACATTTGGTCAATGAGAGAACTTTCTTTACTTTGTGCTACTACAAACTGTTAGCATATAATATACAAATATTGTTGTTTCAAAATCTAAGGAACTGGTTTGGACAAAACTCAGCACCACTTTTTCGTGCGGCTGTTGATAAAAATAGGATCATCAACATGATCGCCAAAATCCGATGACAGATATGGCACAAGAAGAAGAAGTTGGTGGTTTGGCTCAGATTCTTTCAATTAAACATTAACTTTTTAAAATAATTCGTCGAATACTTTATTGTGGAATCTCTGGTTAAATAATGAAGTAAACAAATATTTACCATGAAAAAGTTTGCACACACAGTACTTGAGGTAAAGTAAAACTCACATGATTTTCTTAGGTGTACTTTTCCTGCCCTCTATTGTGAAATCTCATGACTGTGGCAAAACTTTCATTTAAAAACACATTTGGATAATACCTTCATGCCTTGGGCCAATAACATTATATGGCTGAATTCACACATCCCATTATGGTTTAACTTTAGTGGAAAATGTGAAATAAGTCACGTATCAGTGGATTTCCCTGGCTGATTGTCAAATGTGACTATTAATCTCTATGAGGAAAAGTTATACGACTTGGAGTTTTTAGCTTAACCTTCCTCCTTTTTAGGATTGAGTTTATAATCACGGTCATCTGTTGTTGTTGTTGTTGTTGCTGCTGAATTGTGTTGGGCTTCTCTTGTCTTTTTAAAACTTTTGTTTACAGGCTTAGGGCCAGTGCTGTGTATATGCCAAAGTGTCAGACTACATTTGAAAAGAATCTGGTCTGAAATTAAACTGTTGAATTTACAGATTACATTATTGTTTATTTAGCATGGCGTAGCATATATTGTGATTCCAATGATTATGGTTCACAATGCATGTTTATGGTTTAGCACTATGCACAACCATTTGTGACTTATTCTGAAAGCATGGTGAAGGAAAATATTTGACTCCAGTCTGCATCTACCTATTTAACCATCTCATAAGACAATCATGAAGACAAAGAAGACCTTTTAATTGGAAGAGTTTTTGTTAATTATTGTTTTATTTTGCTGGGTATTAATTTGAAATTTGGAGAGAAGATACACAAGTTTTTAATCTCCTCCTCAGAAGCTCAGCAAAACTGTATGTATTTATATAGAATGCAAAGCTAGATCATGTCACAATTTACTAATAACTCAGAATATAAATTCAAAAGTATGAGTTCAAAATTCGTAATAAAAATGTCACCTTATGTATAAGCAAGGCTGTGAAAGGTGATTTGCCCTGATTTAAACTGATGAAGAATAGATGTTAAATGGAAATTGTGAGGGCATGGTTGTATTAGGCAACTGAAGCCTCAAAGTCCAAAACCAATGAATAACAGATGGAACATAATGCCAATTCACATAATGCACTAAGTCAGACTTTAATTTAACAATGGTTTATTGAATTAGCATTCATCATCACACTAAATGATAAACCATGGTTTACAAACCAAAGTGGCTGAATTCTCATCCAAAGTCAAACATAGGATACTATGTAGCCCTGACTTAGTAGCCCTGACTGCTCTTTAGAAGGCCAGATCCTGAAGATGAAACTCAAATACTTTGACTACCTAATGAGAAGGAAGGACTCACTAGAGAAGAGCCTAATGCTAGGAAAGATTGAGGGAAGCAGGGACGACAGAGAACAAGGTGGCTGGATGGAGTCACTGAAGCAATAGGTGTAAGCTTAAATGGACTCCAAAGGATGGTAGAGGACAGGAAGACCTAGAGGAACGTTGTCCATAGGGTCGTGATGGGTTGGACATGACTTCACAACTATCAACAAAGATAATATCACATATACCATGGACAGCCAGATTAACCAACAGAGAGCTGCTGAATCGTATAAAACTAGAAACATCACTAGAAGCCAAAATCACAAGACTAGATCTGATTTACTCTGGCCATGTCATGCATGCAAATTCATTGGAGAAGTCAATGATACTACAAATGGTCAGTGGACCAAGAAGAAAGGGCAAGTAAAGAACATGTTGGCTTGATAACATCAAAGCTGAAACAAAGATGAACATCCAAAAACTGAAAGAAGCATAATTGACAGGGTAGCAAGGAGACCACTTGCCTATGAAATTGCCAAGAGTTGACATGACTAAATGGTTAAAACTACTATTATAATGTCACATAAACCCAGCTCTCGACTTCGCTAGGCTGCCGGTGCAGAATCACAGGGAATACACACAGCCTGAGCTCAGTGAATCAAACCTGGTTTATTTTCTTGCTACATGACAGCTTCTACTTGATGCCAGATTGCAAATGCATCTAAAGTCGGCACTGAGAGCGTCCGCTACTCAGCACCTTTTTATTGGTCCGCTCTGTCATAATGGTTGGGTGTGTCTCTGTAATCATGTCCAGCTGGAGGGCGTTTAGTTTGTATCTCCCACCGCCGGGATTGGTCTGGTCGGAGGATTGTGACATCACTGGTTCTCATCAGCTCCGTGATGTCCACTGTTCTCGATTCCCACACGAACCCTCTATGCCCAGCACCAGTGAATGGATAGCCCTATTTGTGGAACCTAACCCCTTTACCGTCACCCATGCCTGTGCTCACCCTTCCCCCCTCCCCTCATCTGTGTAGTCTGTCAGTGATGCCCTTCCGCCAAGGCAGTATGGTATCGAGGCAGGAGAAAAGTTCAAAGCAGGAGACAGGCAGCAAGTGGAAGAGACATTTAAAAGAACATGGAATGGAAAGTTGCAAGCTGGGTCCTATTGTTAAGTAGAGTAAATTAAGAATAGAATAGAATTCTTTATTGGCCAAGTGTGATTGGACACACAAGGAATTTGTCTTTGGTGCATATGCTCTCAGTGTACATAAAAAGCAGATGGTCAAACCAATATATTGGTTTAACATGTTTTTTTTTTAAAATAGTAATCCTTCACTAAATAAACTAAAGTTTAGTTTATTTAGCAAGCACAGGAAGTTCTGTAAACCCAGACAGTAAACTTATGGAAATATTGATAAGCAACATTTTGGCATCCGGACAAGTGGCATTTTAAAATGGCTTCATTATAGTTAATATATAATCTCTCCTGTGCCTGGTAGTTTGTATTTTTAACAATCCTGTTTTAAAACATTTTTTTTAATTTAACAGTTGTAGGCCAGCCAGAAACACTTTTTATGAGATGGTGGCTATATTAATTTGCTAAATAATAAACAAACTAAAACTTACTGCAAATAAGGATTTGCTCCAAGTCTCATGAAAACATATAATCAAGGATATAAAATTGAAGACAACTATTCAGTATTGTTGCATGGATCAGTTTGCTTTTTTCTTGTTTATGAAGATCACACTTGGACAGTGAAACAGAATGCCTGCAGCTCTCTAACAATTGCACAATAATTGCTATTTGCTTGTAGTGGTAAAAAAACAGCATATGGAATAGGAAAAGAGGGACGGGAAAAAAAGAGAGATAAGCATAAATTAGCAGGCAGGGTAGAGATCAGTTTTAATGTTTTAATGTTAACACACTATAATCAATGTCATGATGTTTTTTTTCCTATTCTTTTCTTTCTTTTTTTCTTTTTCTTTTTCTTTTTCTTTGGCTAATAGGTCCAGAATTTCTTCTCTTCTGATGCATCTAAGGCTAAAAGTAGGTCCCAGTTCCTAATTTTTATTCTTATGAAATTCTAAAAGTGTTCAATTAATTGTCTCAACTAGAAATAAAGTCAAACTCAAAGTTTACCAATAGCATATTATATACAAATAAAAATACTATAAGAATAGACATATTGTCCCAGATTTAAAAGATTTTTCATTTTTCATTTCAGAGAAGATACATACTGCTCTAGTAAATGCTACATAAAAAAATACAGTTCTGGCATAGAATCATAAATAACACAGCACCAAGTAAAACAGCAGTTATCACTTTAACAACTAGGTAGTCCTCAATTTAAGACCAGTCAGTTGGCAATCATTTGAAGATACAACAGGCCCCCCAAAAGGGACTTACCATCCAGATTTGAAATTCTAGCATTTATCTTCCCCTTGAAGTAATATGACTGCATTTTGGACATTTGGTATCCAGATCACATTTATGGCCTTTTGCAGCACAAGACCACGATTTATATTTCTTCAGAAATTGCCATTTACTTCTGGTTTCTGGGGAAAAATATGCCAGAAAGAACAATGACTTCACTTAATGACCTTGGTATTCCTTAACAACCACAAAAAAGGTCATAAAATCGGTCACGGTTGCATGATGATCCAGTTTATCACCTCAACGGGTCAACTACAGTCATAAATTGAGGACTACTAGTATATCCCAAAAGCCTAATAGGATGGTGTCAGTGGACCCCTAAAAGAAGTGGAGCCTTTCACTTCTTTTCTAAAAAATAACAGAGAAGGAGCCATTCTGACTTGGGAAGAAAAGTGCTCCATACAGCTAGAATAATC
Source organism: Pantherophis guttatus (assembly GCF_059756535.1). Lineage (NCBI taxonomy): Eukaryota > Metazoa > Chordata > Lepidosauria > Squamata > Colubridae > Pantherophis > Pantherophis guttatus. The sequence continues at coordinate 32,562,218 of NC_142067.1, forward strand.
ATCTTGCAGGGAGGCAATCAGAAGCATCCCAATCTGAAATGAAATTGTTTCGTTTTTGGCTAGCACAAAGAAGTAGGCATATCAGATCCCTGCCAGAGACTGAGGATTATAACAACAGGAGTGTGGACAGAACTACGTGGATTATAAATTTAAACTGTCAGAGGAAGAAGGATAGAGGAAGCATCTACCCTTAAAAGAATTGCGACTATTCAACGGACTTGATAGGACTATTAATTCTGTAGATCACAAAGATTTATTTTTGTTAAATGGTGGTGATTGGAAATTTTAGATTGTGAGTATATTTTTATAGATACTATACAGAGAATTGAAGGAGGTGTACTTGGGGGTTTGGGAAATAATCTTTCTCTGTGTAGATATAATTCCTTGTCTTTACCTGTCTGATCAGCTCTTTTCTGAGTGGTAGAGATGACAAGTATACCTAATATGTATATGATAGGAAAGAAAACCTCGTCTACACCATCATCAGCAACGTCATCACAGCATCCAGCGCATCCAATCAAAGATTGATAGAAAGCATGCTAGGTCTGGAGAAATCAAATTCCTTTCAGAGTATACAAAAAGTATGCTGTAGTAATCCAAGAAGCCATGATCAAAAGTCAGGAAGTTATGTCAAAAAACTATGACGAAATTAAGAATGAAATGAAAAGCCATGATCAAAAGTCAGGAAGCTATGTCAAAAAACTACGACGAGATTAAGAATGAAATGAGGGAGATAAAGGGGGAGATACGGAAGATGGATGAAAAGATAGGAAATTTCCAGCAAATGATGGCGAAGAATGAACAGAGGATACAGAAAATAGAAATAAAGGCTGAGCAAACAGAAAAAAAAAATGGAGGAAGTAGATCAGAAGCTATCACAAGCTAACAAAGAATTAAAAGAGACACTAATCTTTCTGGAGATGGAAAAGGCAGTCTACTTCCTGAGATTCCAGAATATTGTGGAAGAGAAAGAGGAAGACCTGGCAGACTTGATGACAGACTGCTGGCTGGAGCACTACAGAAAAATAAACAAATGTACAAAGGGAAATAGATGAAATATTTGGAATCCATATGAACTATGCAAGAAGACATAATCTACCAAAAGAGGTGCATGTGAGATTTACCAAAAAGATGTTGAGAGATGAAATATATAAAAGAACTAGAGATGACTCCATGAAGTATAAGAGAGAAATAATGACTTTAAAAAAGATACCTAGGAGAGACAGAGAGCAGAGGAGACAATATCAATTTTTGACAGCACAACTGATTAAATACGTGACTCTTAGATGGTTGATACCAGAAGGAATTCTGGTTACCTGGCAAGACAAAAAATTTAGGGTGCATACACTAGATAAAGTGCATGAATTCTTTGAACATCACTTTACCGCATATGAAGAATAGGAAAGCAGAGAAAGTAAAAGTCAAGATGAAACACAAATAGAAGAAAAAGCTCGAGACCAAGAAGAAAGTGAGAAGGAGAAAAATGAGCGAGCAGAATGAGAAGGTGCAAGAATAAAAGGACAGAGAGAGATAAGAACAACTAGAAGGACAAGACCTATATATAAATGAAAAGATGGAAGAAAAAATAAAGATGTTATCAATTAACAAAAATGGACTGACTTCTCTCATGAAAAAAAAAAAACCTTCACAAAACTACAAAGATTAAAATTGGACCTAAATTGTCTTCAAGAAGTGCATATTAAAAAAACAACTTGGCAACTTATTGGAATACCCCAAAATTGGGAAATTATACTCGGCATTAGCATATCAAAAGAAAAGAGGGGTGGCACTATAGGTCAGAGAACCATTAAAAGCCAAACAAGTATATGCAGACGAAGAAGGGAGAATATTAAAGGTTGAGGTGGTAATAAACCATAAACAGATTATTTTGATTGCAATATACTGTACGCTCCAAACAATAAGCAGAAAGAATTTTTTAAAAGACTCCACAAAAAGATAACCGAAATGGACTATGAAAACATATGTATGATAGGAGAATTTAATGCAATTGCGGACACCAAAATAGATTACAGAAGCAGTAAAAAAAAGTAAACAAATAAGGAGGACACTCCCCAAATCCTTTTTTGAAATGACACAAGAAATAGACTTACAGGATATATGGAGAGAGCTAAACCCAAAGACAAACCAATTTACACGCTATTCAAATAGACATCAATTATGGTCAAGAATAGATATGATGTGGATGTCATCAGAAATGAGAGACATCCAGGAGGTAGATATAGAAGTGAATATATGGGCAGACCACAACCCTGTTAAAAATTATATGGAAGGGACAAAGGAAGAAACCAAGATGGACACTGAATCAAACTATTCTAAAAGATAAGGAGTTCACACAAATGATAGAAAAAGAAATGGAACTTTTCTTTAAAGAAAATAGAATAGAAAAAAAAACATCACTGCAAATTGTTTGGGACACAGAAAAAGCATACATGTGAGGATTAGTGATAACATATATAGCAAGAAAAAGTAAGAAAAAGAAATAACAGCAAAATACACTACAAGAAGAACTTAAAAAAGTAGAAACAGAATTGCAGAATGATCTGCACAAAATTAAGATAAAAGAGAAAATTGAACTAATAAAACATAAACTAAACCTACAAGATGAAATGGCACAAAAAATTAAAATGGCAAAACAAAACTTTTTTGAAAATGCAAATAAGCCAAGTAGATGGCTAGCATGCAAGTTGAGAAAAAGAGAAAGAGAAGAAAGTGATATACAAACTGATAGATGAGAAGGGGAATCTTCACCACCAGAATGAAGATAAAAAGAAAATAATCCAGGAATTTTTAAGGAAACTTTACAGTCAAGAAAAAATGTCAGAAGATGCAATAAACCAATATTTGGAAAAAGCTGGTCTTCCTAAAATACCGGACACAGTGAGAGTAATGCTCAATGAAAGAATAATGACAATGGAATTAACAGAAGCAATTAAAAAGCAAAAAAACGATAAAACATCTGGACCAGACGGGCTTCCCGCAGAACCCTATAAAAATTTACAAGAAGCACTAGGGTTGTCAATGCTGGATATCTATAATGAAGTGCTATTAAAGGCCAAGCTCCCCAAAACATGGACAGAAGCATACAATCTATATATATATATATATCTCACTTGAAATTGCCACGTATGTTCCTCTTGGCTTCTAGGTGCTCACTAAGAAAGGATTTTTCAAAATGACCATCAGAACATTAGTGTTTCATGTATTATTATAACACGCTCTGATGCTAATTAGATGTTAGACGTTCTATTCCGCCTCCCAACTTGAAATTAACTCTGGAGAGAATGGGAGAGCATAGGACAGGCTTCTGTGGGGCAAGCCTCATGGAGAGAAGGGGCTAGAAAGCCTGAGGGAGAGAAGGGGAGAGGAGAGGCCGATCGTAACTACTCATTAATTTTCAAAGTATCAATTTATCAAGCCCAATCACATAGGTTCGTAGCGGAGCACGGATATTCAGCTAGTAAAGAAAATATTAGACTGTGCTGAAATGGACAAATTAATGATGAAAATTAAGGGTAAAGAGGAAACAAAGAATTATTTAACTTGGGACCAATTTTATAAATGATTTGTAAATAGAAGCAGAAGTTAGTAATTTATAATTAAGGATGATCAATAAAATAAAAGTATATATATATACAGTATATATGCAATAATAAGCAATATTATCATTGGATTATACTTGATTATAGATTAAATTGTATAGGGCGATTAGAAGGGAAAATTACTGTATTTTTCAGAGAATAAAACACACTTTTCCCCCCTAAAAGAGGCTGAAAATTTGGATGCATCTTATACTCTGAATGTAGCCCTGCCCACCTGCTGGCCCTCACCCTTCGGTCTCCACTTGTCCTCTTCCTTGCTGCAGAGATTGCCACTGACAATGGCTTGTGTTTTTGGGCTCTGTGCATCGCGTTTTCAGCCTCCAAACACTCCGTTTGAGAGCTCTTCAAGGCTGCAGGGATATTCCAAAGCACATCTCCGATTGCCGCCCGAAAACGCAACGCGTTTGGATGCTGAAAATGCGACGCGCAGTGGCCAAAATGGATACGCGGAACAGCTGCTGCCTTCTCTTACTCCTTCCGCGCTTTGCCTGCTTTAGTCACTGGAACTCCCTTTGATGATCAGCTGTGCTTTTGAAGTTGTTTTTCAGCCCCAAAGAGGCGCTTGCGAGTGAACTAATCTTCTGCACTTTGCCTGCTTTTCTCATTGCTGCTCCCTCCGACAATCAGCTGTGCTTTAGAAGCTTTGTTTCAGCCCCAACCAGGGCTGAAACTGCATGCATGCTCAAAACCACCACGCAAGCTCAGTTCTGTACCAGCTTCCTTACAGTAGGCACCATACTTTTTAAAATAAAGATATTCATTTATTTGATTTTTATTCCATCTTTGTTACTTTTATAAGTAACTCAAGCATACTAATATTCCTTTGTTTTCCTGTTTTCCCACAACAAGCCTGTGAAGTGGGGTGGTTTGAGAGAAAGTGACTGACTCAAAGTCACCCAGCCAGTTTTCATGCTTAAAGCAAGATTAGAACTCATATCAAAATATCCACCTATTATGTGACGCCCAAATGTATTTTTTTGATTTTGTCTTGGTATGCTATATTACTAAGACATTGTGATTTATATATTGCTCATATACATAGTGTACTTTATTGTATTTTGTTTTCTTTTCTCATTGTTTACCTATTTACTTGTAATATGCCCTAAAGAACTTGATTAGTTTTGAGTCAATTGCATTGCCATATTTTTACTATTATAGTAGTAACTAAAGTCCTTTTCACACTGCCATTTAAAAAAAAATGATAAAAGTTGTTTCTAAAAGTTGTTTTTTCTAAATTAAGGAGTATCTACAGCATTGCATTTCATTTTTTAATACACATTGCCCTATCTATGTGTGATGCTTCCCACAGCAGCATTCAATGTTGCGTAGGTGGTTTCTGGTTTTACCTCAATGGAAGGCGAGACACAATCAGTTGTGCTTCAAGACCTGGAAATCAAGATTCATGTGCAAAGCTGATGGCAAGAAGTTAATCTCTGCGAGACGCAAGATTTGTCATTCACAGTATCGAAAGGCTAGGAATCGATATCAAATGATGGGTGAGCAATCTTTAATTCAACTCATATATTATTTAGCATACTTTTAAAACTAGGGGCTCTCTGCTGATGATTCAAGCGGTCTTTGAAAGCATTTTGATCTTCTTGCTTTTTCTCCGTCAAGAGCTAAAATTGGCGCTATGCATTTCAGAGATAAAATCGAACAGAGCTTAGCTATTTAATTGAGGTTGTTTATCAAACCTGTCTCGCTTTCCCATCACTGGAACAGGATTTCTTCCGCCTCCTAATCCCAATTTATAGGCAATACAACCTGTTTTACAACAATGAGCGTGCTTTGAAGTTTTATTGATCTGTTGCTAAAGAGATGTTCTCTTTAAAGAAAAAAATGGCAGACAAATAAGTACTTTTATCAAAAAGTGATCAGATTCATCACTTTCCTGCTTACCTTATTAGGTACAAATAATAGTTGATTTAGGAAAAGAACTCCATTGTCCCTTCTTATAGTTATTTCTAACTGGCTTATTTTTCGGGGAATTTCTGTGTAAGACAGAAATTTGAACAAAGAAACCTTGTTTCTAATTTAATATAGCCTGTGTTTCTTAATACTTATTTCCTTTGCCATTACTTTGTTTTGTACAACTTATCTGATATTGTACTGCCTTATTCTGTTATATACTCTAAACATGGCTTTAGTTTACGCCTGGTAATGTTAACTGATTTCGGAGTCCTCAGGTTGGTTGATAAAGGATAACTCAGTGGATGCATGTTAGACATGAACAAAAGCAAGAGGTAGTCTAAACACTTGACTACCTCTTGCTTTCGTTCATGTCTGGACCATCAGCAGAGGTTGCTGTTTCCTAAGAAACCTTTAGAAGTGATATTCTGAAATTCACATATTTTTACTAATTAACCTGGGGAGATAAGTTTATTTACAACCTGAAACTCTTTGTTATTCTAGCCCAACTTATCAGGCAATTTGGTTCTTGGGGCTGAATCCTTGTTCTAAATCTCTGCAAATAACAGAGAATTGCCACTTCACTTTAGTATATGATTATTTCAGGTGTCACTGCCCACTACAAGATGGGTGGAAGAACACAAGGCAGTGCCACTTTTCTTCCTTTTCCTTAAAGTGAGCAAATTTAATTGTTCATCTGCCCCTCACTTCCTCTCTCTCAAGTTGGCTGATGAAGAAAGCTCTATTTCCCATTCCTACACATAAACATTTAGCTCCTATTGAAATTATGAGGGCAGAACAACCTGGAGAAAGGCAAGAGGCAGGGATTTATTACGTTTACATGTCAGGCAGAAACCATTTCCCTTCTCTCTCTTTTTTTTAAAAAAAACTTTTTTTAAAGGACTATTAATTTCCTATCTTGGGAAAAAATGGATAAACTCAGAAGAAATGTCACACTGATTATGGTCTGACAACCTTTGAAATCTTGATTATTCTCTCACGTTTACAGTAGGGTGCTGCTATAGGTAGTTTTTTTGTTGTTGTTACTGTTATGTTCAGTTTTTTTCTTTTGATGTCTATGATTTGTTCCTTATTTTTAAAAAATTGTTCCTGCGTTTAAAGTATGAGCCATCCAGAACTGATTGGAGTTGGTAGCCTCAACATTATGTAAATATATATACTGGAAAGCAGCAGTGTCCTTCTGCTTCCTCACAGAGAAATGGTGGTGGGCAGCACAAGCTAAGGGTGCCTGACATCTCCTGCATAAACATTCTACAAGGCCTGCCAACTTAAGCTTGGAGAATGGGGAGAACATGGGGGTGGGGGGGTGGGAGGTGAACTCCAGTCTTGCCTTTCTAGTCTTCCTAATTCCCAGAGATGTGAACCTAAGTAATAGAAGCAGTGGTGAAATTCAGTTTTTTTTAATACTGGTTCTATGGGTGTGGTGTGGCTTTGTGGGCGTGGCAGGGGAAGGATACTGCAAAACCTCCATTCCCACCCGACTCCAGGGGAAGGATACTGCAAAATCTCCATTCCCTCACCACTCCTAGGGGAAGTATATTGCAAAATCTCCATTCCCACACCACTTTGGGACCAGCCAGAAGTGGTATTTGCGGGTTCTCCGAACTACTCAAAATTTCCATTACCGGTTCTCCAGAACCTGTCAGAATCTGCTGGATTTCACCCCTGAATAGAAGGTGTAAGGTCAACAGAGACCTCCATTTGTATGTGAACTCATTCTAGGTTCATCATGCACCCTTCTCTGACTACCAATTTATTCAGTTCAAATCCCTTTTTTGGAGGAGGGACTAGATGAGGGAATACTGATCTCCAGAAAGACCTGCATTTATTCTTCCATGATATTCTTATACCCACCATACTCTCCCGCATCCCCCTAGAGAAACAGACTGTATAATGCAGCTGTCTGATTTCTTTCTTATCCAAAGCCAAAATAGTGAGAACATTATTCGGTGACAGAAGCATGCCCACAGCAGACTTAAGCAGCCAATAGGATCTGAGCTGTTGTCACCTCTTGTCCTTATCATTATAAAAGTGCAGGAGAATGTTTGTATGGCAAGATTTGTGATCAAAAAAGAGGAGAAACATCACTTTAACAGCACGATAATTATAGATGACTCTAGGCTGCCCTAGAAGCAGACTCTGGATGAGATGAGGACACATCGTTAAAAATGGTTAGTTACATGTTTACATGCCACAACCGGTAAAACATGAAGATAAGCCTGCAATTTTGCATTCAGTCTTTTCAAAGCAGGCCACATGCTTCAGCTGCAAATGATAAGGCAAATAAATAGCAAAAAGAATCTAAATCTAAATCTACTTAATTTTTATATTCTTAATACAGGAATTACAACATTCATAAAACTGAGATTCGAGAAACAAACTTCTATGTGATCATCTTCTACACGATTCCATTAATTGATTTTTCTCATATTTTAACTTCAATTCACTTCTGGATTTATCAATGGTATAGACAAATCATTGTGTGGTTTATTGCAAGAAAACTATATGGTAGTTAGAATTTTCAGACAAGGAATTCGTTACTTCTGAAGCAATGCTGAAGAATCTGGGAGCACCAATCTTACATAGGACAAATGCAAGCCATCATCAATGTGGTATCCACCAGAGGAGTGGATCATGACCAGGAGTGGGTTGTACTTACATTTACTACTGGTTCGCAACGGGGCCGCACGCGCTCATTTCGCTCGCTCTCTTCTGTGCAAGCGCAGCGTTTGTAGAACCGGTGCGAACAGGGGGCAACTCACCATTGATCATGACCCTGTCTTCCCAGTCACCCCAGCCTCTATGACCAGAGGAAGTTGGGGAAGGCTAATATTTAAAATCTGTCGATGGGTGTTTGGAAAACTAACCAAGAGGCCTGAACTCACCTGTAGAACTGGTAGGTTTAACATAACACACGGTAAACCAAAACCAAACAAGCCATCCAAAATGGTTTAGCTAGCATAACATGTGAGGCAATTGTGACATAAATGTTCATCAAGTCCATTCTCTCAGTTTGCTGTGGGCTTGCCCGCTCAAAGTAGGGATGAATTTTAATATATATACACTGCTCAAAAGAAATAAAGGGAACACAAGCAGAAGACATCCGAGATCTGAATGAATGAAATAGCCTTATGAAATACTTTCTTTGTTACATAGAGTATTTTGTGTTCCCTTTAGTTGTTTGAGCAGTGTATAAACTACTGTATGTAACGAACAAAGTATTTCATAAGGCTGTTTCATTCATTCAGATCTCGGATGTCTTCTGCTTGTGTTCCCTTTATTTCTTTTGAGCAGTATATATAATTTTGCCTAGGGATTAGGGATTGCCTGAAAGGTGATGGGCCAGCTGCCTAGTCTTGTCCCTCCAATTCTCCGAACCTGCGGGGTAAGATGCAGTATCATTCTAGTAGGGCTAGGTCGTCTGACGTCTCCTAAGGCAGGCGTGCTTCCCCACTTTTGATCCAGTTGTGGCAATTTGCATGAAACGACCAGGGGAGGTCCCGAGTAGAAGTTTCCTCCTTCTCACCTAGCGGGAAGGTTTGGGCAGCTGCAACAGGCGGAGCTTCGGTTGCTCTTATGACTTTCCCCACTGCCTCCCCGGCCATTGGGTTCCAGCTTCGGCTCAGAGACGCTTTAAGGCGAAAACTGGCTTCCCCCCCCAACACACACACATACACACACACTCACACTCTCCTCCAGCCTCCTTGTCCGATGGGGTCCTAGTCCCTTCCCTGTTAGAGGGGCCTGAATTGCAGGGCGAGAGAAGGGGCGCCACCGCCAAGCAGAAAGGCCGTCGCCGAGAAAGGAACGTGGAAGGCGAAGTCCGGCGCATCCAAGCAGGGCTATTCGCGGAACAGAGCTGGCCGCAGAGCAGGGGAAGCGCCGCTGTGGGCGGAAAACGGCGAGGATAGGTAATCCGTTCCCAAAGGGCGAAGCGGGCGTCACTGCCTGCAGTTTTAAAGCCGCCTATGCCAGCGACCCGGGAGAAATCTTTGCAAAGTTCCCGGGACTTTTCCAGCTCAGCCAATCACTTGGGGGCTCGAGAAACTCGCGTCGCCGAATCGGCGGCACCCAGATCTTCATCTCCCGGAGCGGGGTGGCTGGGTGGGTTGTCTGGCGGCGTTGCATTTTCCAGTCAAGGCACGCGGTGGAAGGCGAAGAAAGTGGTGGCTGGATTTGACGAGGCGCGTTAAGTGAGAGACCTGTGTGGGTTTGGGGCGGCCACGGTTCTGGTTGATTCAGAAGTTCAGTTGCATGAACTTTTATCAAGGACTTTCCTTGGGGAGTGGGCGTGCAAGTCGGATCGAGGGCTTTATCGGCCTCTTTCACTTTTTCCCCTGCTTGCCCGAACGCCCACTTTAAGGGACCTCTGGCGTGTCAAAGTTAGGCAAGGAAAACTTGCTTGGCGCTTCTCAGCCGCCGACGCGATTGCTTGTTTTCTATGTGCCAGGCGTAGGATGGGCTTTCCCATTTGGGTGCGCTGTCTTGTTTGTAAAATCCTCGAGGTTGAAGACTTTCGCACGAAACACGCCTGATCCTGGTGTGACTTTTTCCCCTTTCTCAAGGTTTTTGAGGTTAACTATCTCAAAAGGGCCAGTCTATCGAAACGCCAACATCCCCCGCCTGTCGAAAGGTTAAAAATCTCTCTTCCCCTCCCAGTTAGAAATAATGGGCTACCATAACCCCTCCCGTCTTGGTAAATTTAGCTCAGCGCGATCCCCAGCGAATCTAAGGCGACCCTCCCATTTTAGAAAATAATTTTGGGGGAAGAAACTTAAGTCATCTTTTCAGGTATATACAATTGCTCACTGCAACTGTCTTTTTCCTTCTTGGGTGCGTTGTTCCGCTAAGTCCTTTAGGTAAGCTTATGCAGTGAATTTAAAGAGAAAAGTGAATAGAGTCTTTACTTTTTAAAAAAAAATAAAGTGACATCAGCCAAATAAAATTCAGCATATGTATGCCTCCCACTTTGTATAGTTAAAAGTTCTCTGACCATTCCCTTCCCATCTTTCTGAGATAATTCTGTTTATACTAATGGTAAAGATGGCCTTTTCTATAAATCGTAAATCATTCTTGCCTATGGTTTATACAACTGTTTATTTTGAAGCAGAAAAGATAAATGTTAGAGCCAGGGGTCTCCAACCTTAGCAACTTTAAGCCTGGCAGACTTTAACTCTCAGAAATTTAACTCTCAGCTTTGCTGGCTGGGGAATTCTGAGAGTTGAAGTCCGCCAGGCTTAAAGTTGCCAAGTTTGGAGACTCCAACTCTAAGGTATATCTTTTCTGCTTCAAAATAAACAGCTGTGTAAACCATAGGCAAGAATTCTGTTTATACTATGAAATATATATATATAATATATATGTGAGTGTGTGTGTATGTGTGTGTGTGTACAGTTAATATTTCGGGTTTCTTCCCGTGTAATTGTGAACATATCCCTAAAAGGGTAGAAGCGACGTTTCGACAGAATCTCATCTGCCATCATCAGGTTTATGTGAGGGGTCTTTTGCAGTAAGGTGAGATAATCTGCAGATGAGATTCTGTCGAAACGTCGCTTCTACCCTTTTAGGGATATGTTCACAATTACACGGGAAGAAACCCGAAATATTAATTGTACACACATATATACCCGTGAAAACTTACATATATATATATATAATATATGAATTATAATTATATAATTATAATATGAATTCTGTTTATACTAAAGGTAAAGATAGTCTTTTCTGTAAGTCGTAAATCATTCTTGCCTATGGTTTACACAGCTGTTTATTTTGAAGCAGAAAAGATATGTTAGAGCTGGGGTCTTCAACCTTGGCAACTTTAAGCCTGGCGGACTTCAACTCTCAGAATTCCCCAACCAGCTTTGCTGGCTAGGGAATTCTGGGAGTTGAAGTCCGCTAGGCTTAAAGTTGCCAAGGTTGGAGACCCTTGTGTTAGAGAATATAAAATCTGAGAATATCTACCAGTTGCACAGCCTAGCTAGTTCACACTGGGCCACAAGGCAGGAAGTGAGCGGAGAATTTATCATACTTTGTCTCTTGGCAGATGTTTTTAGTTATGTTTTTAGTGTTTCTTTGAATTGAAATGATGGGGAGAGGGAATTGGCATGCCAGTTCTGAAGTAGTGTAGCTAAAGGGACTCAATCCAAGCTCTTTTCAGAGGAGAGAGCTCTGATCATCTGCCACACTCTGCATTTGGGGGATTTACCATATGAGGAAGTGTGTGTGGAATTTTCCACCTACATTATCATGGTCTTTAGAGCAGGTGTGATCCCTGGGGATGGAGTTCCTGTCTATTGGGTCATATCCCATTCAGACAGCTTTACATTTATGGTAGGATTTTATTGTTGAAACTTTATATTCTGGAACAATCTCAAATAAAATTATGGTATCTTGTTTATGTAAAACATTTATGGGCCAGCCTAAATCAATCAAAGGGATTCTGTGCAAATCATTTATATATCTTATATACACACACAACTAAGAAAAAAATATTACACCCTGTATGATGATGTAAGAATTGTAGCTTTCATTAAAAAGGCAGTTCAGAAAAGCTTGAGCATGTATACACTTGCTTAATAGGCTTAATACAAAAATATTTTTTCTAAAAACATTCCCAAAGTGGTTTGCATAAATTTTAGGATTATTGTTATCATGTGTCTACACATGCAAACCAACAGTACATAAGCTGATATCAAATAAATGTATTACATAACAATCATGCTTCTGTATAGATTAAATTTCATTAAGGTTAATATACTAAAGTAAGGATCTTTATACTAATAACTTAAATGAACTTGGACTCACCAGTGTATATTTAAATATAACTATTGTATTTATGTGAGTACTGAAATATATCAGAATTTATAGTATCATTCACTACATTGATATTAATTCTCTAATCTTACAATTATAGTATATTAAACAATTGAACATAATAAACTTATTCATTTTTCCCTCTTTACATATCTTCTAATAAGAATATAATAATATTAAGCATAATAATCATAATAATCATAATACTAGCAATTATCATATTGTTTACATCTCTATCTTAACATATTTTCTGCTCTTCTTCCTTTTATTTCCAACTTCCATTTTTATTCTCTAACCATTGATAAAATGATTCCCATACCATATAATATTCAGTTTGTTCTTTCTCAATTGCCAGGGTTAATCTGTTCATTTCTGCACATTCTAATATTTTTCTAATCATATTCTCATCAGTAGGGATCTCTTCACTTTTCCAATTTTGTCCAAAAACGATTCTAGCTGTTAATATATGAATAATTAAATATGTGTTCTCTTTACTATAAGTTTCAGGTAAAATCCCGAACACAAATATTTCTGGTTTTAAATCAGTGTGCTGTTTTATCATCTTTTCCAGCCATGTATGTATTTTTGTCCAATATTTTTTTGCTTCTACACATGTCCACCAGGTATCTGGTGACTCTTCCAACATTTAGCTGACTTGCCTTTAAACATCTTTGCCAACCTCGCCGGTGCAAAGTGCCATCTATAAAACATCTTATCCAAATTTTCTTTATATGCAGTTGACATCGTTAATTTGTAATTCCTATCCCATAGTTTCTGCCATGTGTCTAATTCTATTGTATGACCAAAATTTTTTGCCCATGCTATCATTGTCTCCTTCACTTCTTCGTCTTCCAGTTTTATGTCCAATAAGTAACTGTACAATTTCTTTATCAATCTTTCTTGTGTTCCTGTTAATATCTTATCTAATTCTGTTAATTCTTTATAGAAACCATATAATTTAACATCTTTCTCATACATAGAATGTATCTGCACTTGTGAATGCCATGCCATACCAATTCCTTTATCACTCAGTTCTTGTTTAGTTTTGTGTTCCCCTTTTCATTCAGAATATCATTATATCTAACAATGTTAATAACATTTGGGTGAATCAGTGCTGAAAGCCAAACTGGTATGCTCAAATAATGTTGCTCTTTAATTTTCTATCATTAATGCATTTCTTATATAATGTCTTTGAAAGTAATCATGTAGCTTGTTTTTCCCATACCACAAGAAAGCATGCTAATCCAGTTGCAAGTCATATCCTTGCAATTCTTGCTTTTTTCCCCTCGCCAAATATATTTTAATATTATTTTGTTAAGTTCCTCAAAGTATTTTTTCCCCAATTTTATCGGAATTGTTTGAAATAAATACAATAATCTCGGCAATATATTCATTTTGATTGTAGCTATTCTTCCTATCAATGATAATTGCAGAGTTTTCCATTTTTCCAAAACTGTTTTAATTTGTTGCAACAATTTATAATAATTATCTTTCTTAATTGTTACATATCTTGCTGTCAGCTGAATCCCTAACTATTTTACTTTCTTAGTAATCTGAATATCTATTCTCTTCATTAACTATTTTTTCTGTTTATCTGTAAGATTTTTCACTAAGATCTTAGTTTTCTCTTTATTTATTTTCAGACCTGCCACTTCACCATATTCTTCTATTCTTTTTATTTATTTAGGCCCTGTTTCTTGTGGCTCTTCCAAGATAAAACAAACGCCTATAGTTTATACTTTTCCTTTTTTATTTCCATGCCTTTTATTTCTGTATCTTGTCTAATATTTCTATTTAATACTTCCAATGTCAATACAAATAATAGAGGAGACAAAGGGCATCCTTGTCTTGTGCCTTTCTTAATGCTAACCTTCTCAGTCATATCTCCATTTGCCATCACCTTTGCAGTTTGTTTATAATATATCTCCTTAATCATGTTAATAAATCTCTCCCCAAAGTCCATATCTTTTAGTTGTGCCAGCATAAATTGCCAGTTCACATTATCAAATGCTTTCTATGCATCTAGGAAGATCAACATTTGCTACTCTAGTAAGGCTTTCTTCATTGCAATGCTGCGGTATGTGAATTTTTCTGTAGGTAATTATCTACAGAATGGAATTTTCATCTGGCATGTCTGAAAAACATTTTTTTAGATCTGATTTACATGTTTACAAACACCAAATTGTACATTGAAGTATATTTTTGGGGGGTGACCAATAAATAATGCCTTTTACTTTTGACATAATGTGCTTTAGCTAAAAGCAACTGGATATCCTAGGAGGCCAGGAATTCAGGTTCAACTCTACTTCTAGCTTGACAGTTTTGGCTGGAATTGTTGGATGGAAGTGTCAATACTACACTGAAATTTCGTTGGCTGTTTCCTGGCTGGTTTATAGTGACAAAACATATAGGTAGTGTTCTACCTATGCCATGTCACTTAGCGACTGATGGACTTCCCCCCCCCCTCCAAAGGTATCACCCAGTTCTGAAGTTCATAAACTCCCATGGTCACATGATCATATTTCATGGGCTTAGCAAACGGCCTGCACTTACAGCCATTTGCAGCAACCTGTAATTTATCACATGACTATAATTTATGTTGTTTTTGCTGAGAACTGATATTTGCTTCTAGTTTTCACCAAAAATGTCCCACACAGCAAACAATGGGTTTGCTTAATAACTATGACTTCA
The DNA here is from genome assembly GCF_059756535.1 of Pantherophis guttatus. NCBI lineage: Eukaryota > Metazoa > Chordata > Lepidosauria > Squamata > Colubridae > Pantherophis > Pantherophis guttatus. The sequence goes on from NC_142067.1 coordinate 32,577,274, forward strand.
TTTAATGACTGGATTCAATTAACATTTATGGTGATTCACTTGATGACTACTGAAAAAGCTGTAAAATTGGACAGATTCCATTACAGTTCTAAGTCGAGGACTATCTGTATTCACATTAAGAATAGCAGCACCTAGCATCCATATCTGCTGATGAGGCAAGCCACCTTCCTCTGATTTTCTTCCTATTAGCCATTTTTCAAGCAGCCCTAAAGGGACACTAAATACATTATTAGTATTTTTCTTTCAAAATTGTAATACAAGTTTGTTTCCTCCAAATATTTGGAGGAAACAAATATTGAGGTAAGAAAGAAAAATAGATTTCTGTGAGTGAAATAGCTTTAGTATCCCCATGCTTGCAACTTAAGCTATTTCTTTGCCTTTAATCAGGTCTTGTTTTCTGTTCTTCCATAATCATTAATTGCTGGATAAATAAATACACATATTCAAACAAAATACAAAAAGCTATTCTGTTCCTGGCTATTCCCTAAAAATCCTTTGGATTTCATCCTTGATCCTTCTTTATAGAATTTGAGGCTGTCTCTATCCATTCATCCAAAACCATCTAACAAACCAGATCAAACACGCAGAAACTTGCTGAGTTCATCTTAGGAATCAAAAGAAAGACGCTGTGGTTTGCCTCTACTGAAATCACAAACTGTGTCTGTGCTGTATAGATAAACGGGCAGCATTCTTTGTTTTACTCCATGCACAAAGATATTTTAGAAATATTTTTCTAAAAGAAATCACTGGCTATGAGCATCAACCCTGAATGTCCAGTTTACACTGATAAATGGAAGCAAATGTCAGCAATTTGACTGAGTAAATAATTGCTTTGCATAAAGTATCATGTTTGACAAAGAATTCTGCCCACCCACTTGCGTTGCTTGTGTGTCTATGAATTTAACTTCATAATTGCAGTATAAAGGTTCTATCGAGAAGTGAAATCTGAACCGGTTTACTACCGGTTCGCTGGCTGTGCATGCGTGCATGCACAGTGCGCACCACGCACACCAAAAGGAGGCATGAGGGTAAGTAGAATATCGTGCGGGAGGAGGGGCACTGATCAGCTGTGCCGTACAATTTTTTTTTTTACTTTTAAAAGCATTTTTTTTACAACCTAAATAGGTTGTAAAAAAAAATGCTTTTAAAAGGGGGAAAAAGGCTCTGATAATTGCGCAGCTTAGCTGGGATCTTCAGAGCTTTTTTTTTTAACCTTTTAAAAGCATTTTTTAAAACAAGCGGCAAGCAGGCGAATGGGCGATTGGGTGGGCATTGGGGGGGGGGGCAGGGATTTTTGCTACTGGTTCTCCGAACCACCTGCTGCCATTGCTACCGGATTGGCTGATACAGTCCAAACCGGGAGCATTTCACCCCTGGTTCTATCTGACTGGTAAATTATAGGTGGGAGTAAAAATCCCAGGCTTTGACTTCCTTTTAATAATTTAAAAGGTTTACTAGTGGATTGAGGTTCCTCACCTGGACTCAGGAACAGGTAATCTTCTTTACAGGTCATATTCAAATTCTAAAATGAAGAAGGTTGAACATATTGAAACTTAATCTCAGGCAAACTGGAAGATAGTCAGGAAAGTCAAATTGGTTGGAAGCATTTGAATAGTTCTGGACAAAGGTTTTTTTTTTTTTGAACACTAAATTCAGAGCTTACATTTTTCTCATAGAATTTGTGCTGTCTGTTAAAGTAGATGGCAGTGGTGGCTGCTGCTAAAAAGTGTTTTTGCCAGTTTAGATTAATAAACTCGATGTTATACTTTTATGGTTTGGCAATCTTTGTCTCAGTTGCACATGTTCTGGTACATCAAGGCATTTGTAACACGATTTATTGAGCTATCTAAAAATAATTTGGTACCTTCTGGTAGAGTAGAATGCATCTGATTAAAAGTTGTGCCTGGACCATTCTGTAGTATTTCAGTCCTGTAATGGCTACGTTACCTGCCTGTTCTCTTCCAATCTTTAAGAAAATACTTGTGCTGACCTTTAAAAGAGATGGCTACACCTAAATGAGTTTGTTCAGGAGGTGGGAATGTTGACTGTTTCTGAACCCACTAATGCAGAGATGGGAAAATATGGCCCCTTTATGACCTGTGGACTTCGACTCCCAGAATTCCTGAGCCAGGAATCGAAGTCCAAGTTGAAGTCCACAGGTTGTAAAAGGGTCACATTTGCCCACCCCTGCACTAATGCTTTGATTGGGAGAAAAGGCGGAGTTCCCAGATCTTGAAAGAGCTTTTTGATGAAGGGGGGGGAGGGGCGATTTGTTGTCATTATCTCACTCCTGCATAAACACTACATGGTCATCTTTTGTTTCTAAAATAATTAGTGACCCCATACTAATTGGTAATTTGATGTATTCCTGTTGTTCCTTTAAAGACTACCAAAACTATAAATGTTTTATTAATCAAATTTAATAATGAAATTTATATAGCCAGCTATCTAACCAAATGTGAGATTATATTGTATATGTACTTATAAAATATAATGCATAACATTATTTTGGTGTGGTTATTTTGGGAAGACTTTTATTCTTAAAATGTGGAATAAAAGCATTTTAAATAAATAAATCAGTCCAGGATTAAGAAATAACTTCAGCAATCATGGGAAATGGAAATTGTGCTGCTTTTAAACATAAAAACAATTGTGGTGGGGTATTGATGCCTACTTTATAAAGATGCCAAAAGTGTTTTCAGATAGACTTTTTAATGTTCAATATTATGCAATATTAATTGCAGCAAATTGATAGGGTATCCATATATTGTCATTATTTTACGAGTTGAAATTCCACACACTGGATAATATTAAAGTAAGATCTGGGTATCACAGAATAATTTCCCCCAATGGGGTACTAGTTCAGTTTTAATGAGAATCTTCACAGCACTTTTTCTGTTCCTATCTCAAAACACCCCAGTGATTGCAAGCAGGTATATGAGAGTGCTACATACTTCTGATTTTACCTTTTAAAATGTTTTTGCAAAACACTGGAATTCAGGAATTTCAGACATCCAGTTTAGAAATTAGTTCAACACTTCTGTTTTCCAAAATGAATGCTTTCAAAGAAAAAAGTTATACCAGTATGCTCTTAGATTTTATTTATTATCCAATTTATATGACTGCCCATCTCAGAAAAGTGACGTTGGACAATTAATTGGCAATTGGCAGGTATTTTAAGCTATTATCAACCTACTTAGAATATAATGTTGAAATACTGTTTTACCATAGCTCAACTTATAAGTGGCTATTAAATAATACCAACTTCATCCAGTATTAGTAAGCTTTAGAATGCTGATAGGTTTCTTTCATGGCTGTTAAACACAAGAAAACTGATATTGCGATTTTGACTCAAATTCCATAGCTGAGATGTGAACAAAACTAAAAAAAATGCAGACTCGGCTATACAAAAACCCTGCATGCTTATGCACAATTATTGCTATATTCTGGAGCCTGATGAACATGGTGTCAATGGAAGGGAAAAGAGGTTGTATATCATGTGTGTTGAATATCTGGGTCAGATTTTACTTATTATATGTGAATTGGCTGCAACAGTTAACAAAAAAATGAAACACATGAATGGTAACGTGCTGATAGACAAACGGACAGGGAGTGGTGCAATGCAAAAGAAGATTTAGGCCTAGACACAGCGCAACAATCTATGGAGGTGTGTATTCAGTTTGCCCATCCAACTGGTAAAAGTGATAATATTACATGTAGTTGGGTTGTTTGAGATACAGAAAGAGCAATATTAGCATTTTCTTTTCTGTTTTTTTTTAGCTAATTAATGCCTTTGACACATTCTAGTACCTTTACAGTACTACAGTTTCCTTCCCATTTTAGGAAGTTTGTACTCTTTTACCCCCATCCCCTCACGCCTGAAGCAAAATAAAACAAAAAAACCTGTTCCCTTTTAGCCTCTGCTTCCACTTTAGTTACTACCTCCTTTTATTTGGACATTTGTGTACTGATCGTATCTTGTGTTTCTTTCTTTCTATTGCCAGTTTCTAGGATAAGCTGTTCTGCTTTTAATCCTCTTAGTCTATTCTAGCATTCTCAGTCCTCATACCAGTGCCTTTCCATTAAATAGTGAAATTCATTCAAATCTTGATTGGGATAAGGGTAGTATCTGCAGATGGTTGTCAGTTCTGTAGTTAGTCATTCTTGTAGTTGATTTTCCCCCCCTCTCTTTTTCCTGCTCCTTCAAATGGAAACCCCCACCCCCAAATTTTCTCAGTATTTTTAGTTTATTGCAGTATGAGCATCAATAACTACACAACTTTTCTGTTCATTTTCTGTTATCTGAGACACAACTGTACAAATGTTTTATTAAATGAGACATGTTATATTGCACATGCTAGTTAAATTAATATTTCTGTTTCATTACTTATCCAAGAACATTTCATATTGTTTCTTTATAGAGTGGAGATCCACCTATGGCAATACAAATGTAATATACTATCCCTCATTAAGTTCTTTGTATAGATAGTCCTCAGTTAATGACCGAGGCCATTGCTATGTGTTGTGGTTGTAAAACTTAAGATGGCAGATCTGACAATTCTGGTTGTACTCATTACCAACTCATGGCAATCAAATGATCACAGAATGTACCAACCATTGGAACTGTTATAAATCTTTCCTGTGGTTTCAGTATAATTAAAATAGAAAATAACCCCATTCCCAAGTGTCATAGGTCACGTTGGCCAAGTGGGTTAATTGGGGGGCTCTCCAGGCACACCTTCCCCAACCTTATTCATTGCCAGTAGAGATGACCTTGGTTCTCACGAGAAAGTTCTCTGTTGTGTCTGGTAAGGCATTCCAACCTCCTTTCCCCTTTTCCCCTATGTGTGGCAACTGAGGAACAGAAAAATGGCTGCTGCCAGGTTCGGTTCGAAGTTGACAAATATTTTGCATGCACATATTTATTGAACCCTTATAAGAATGCATCAAAAAGAGGATTATGTTGTATATCTTTGGGAAAAGAATGAGTTAATTTTCTCTTAGCAAAATACAAAGTTTGAAACTTGACAAAATACAGAAGATCAGCAGTGTGTTCAGGGTCATATCCCCCTACCCCCCCCCCCCGTGAGAAAATGCATTTTTAAAAAAATGTTTGATTTAAACTCTCCTGAGTAAGTATAACTAATGGCACAGCATAGTAATAATCAGAGAGTTAATAAATACCATTATATATAGAAGCCCTATAGAAATAGAGGCCATTTGCTTATGCTTTAAAGTCTGATAAAGGAATTAATCACCCAATAGATAACTAGTGAATAGTATAAACTCTGTTCTACTGTACACATGCCCACAATTAACTTTTAGAGATAAAAGCCTCATTTAATATTTGTGTTTCAGGTATGCTGGTCATGAAACAGATCTTATTAATGATTGTCCTGGGTGCTGGAGTGATGTATGCTGTATTACATAGCAACGTGTGGAAGACCAACGGCTTGGGGTAATGGCAATATGTTCTTAGAAAAGCCATCTTTTCCTTTGTCCTGATTATACATGTGGCTAAGCTATGTGAAAGGCTTCTGCAATCCCTGTGATATTCAGGAGCTAGAAACTAGTTTGCTTTAGAAAACAAAGCTGTTGAAAGGATAGGACAAAAATGAAATGCAGCAGTGCAGAATTACTAAATGGCAAGGCTACGCAGGTCAAGAAGGAGACATGGAACAACTGATTGGTTCAAAATAAGGAACAGAGTAGTCAAGGTGATATATTTCCACCCTACTTAGTTAACTTATGTGCAAAGTACATCATACAAAATGCTGTGCTGGAAACACAAGATGGAATTAAGATTGCTGGTAGAAATAACAATTACCTCAAGACGTGCAGATGATACCACTTTAATGGCAGAAAGTGAAGAGGAACTAAAAACCCTCTTGATGATGGTAAAAAAGAGTGGGCTTGAAACTAACTAAACATTAAAAAAACTAAAATCATGGCATCTGGTTCCATCACTTCCTAGTAAATAGAAAGGGAAGAAATAGAAGCAGTAACAGATTGTATTTTCTTGGACTCCAAGATCAGTGCAGATGGCAATTTGCAGCCATGAAATTAAAAGATGCTTGCTCCTTGGGAGAAAAGCTATGGCAGATCTAGACAGCATATTAAAAAGCAGAGACCACTTTGCTGACAAACAGCAACTCTGGTTTCATTCCCTCACATTTCCTTTAAGTTTGTTTATCAGCTGCTAGATAGTACCAACTCAGAGATTTCCCCCCTTCTTTCAGGTGCCTGATTTTCACAGGAACACCTTTTAGAGATGAATGACACTTTATTCAGCATCAGTGAATAGTTTGACAGTGTTGAGGGAATTATTTGTTTAGCAGAGTGATGGTTTTCAGGAAAAAAATGTTCTTGTGTCTAGTTATTTTGGTGTGCAGTGCTCTATAGAGTCTGTTCTGTCCCCTGCCACGAGTGGCCTTGCAGAAGCTCAAATAGCACGGCAGTAACAGACGCAGGCTAGAGAGATTGAAGCTGGCCCTTTAATAAACAGTTCTCTTTCAAAAGTATATCAGTTCAGTAGTTACCAGCAATGTTCCAAAGGTATATCAGTTCAGTAATTATCGGGCAATGTTCCAGAGGTCTTGGCAGACGGCCAGCAAGCTAATGCAGAAATGCAGATTCCTTTTCAAAACTCAAAACTAGCAGTTCTAAATTCCACTGCATCCAAAATGCCAACGAATTGTTCACCACGCCTTTCCGGCCCAGCCACATCCCTTTTATACTTTGTAGGGTGTGGCTCTACGTCTCCTGACCACACCTCTTGGGACGTGGCAATAGCTGTTCTCTACGACGTCTCCTATGTCTCTCTCTTGCATCCAATAGGGGCTCCCTCTCCTCGTTACCGGCCTCTGTTTCCTCCTCAATTTGACTGAGGTCCAGAGGCACGTCAGCAACTGTCAGTTCTTGCTGACTCACCAATGAAGACGGCCCCTCCGGCACATAGCTCTTGCCAGCTTCCTCCATATCATCCTCCGACTCAGCGTGCGAAGATAAACCAGCCCCCGGGGCTGGAGTCACAACAGAGTTGTTTTGAGGGTAGGAGTTGAAACAGTTTATGTCCAGGATGCGAGGGATCTGTAAATATTTTCACAGTCCTCTTTTTGACTCGTGCAGTATACAGGTCCTCAATGGAAGGCAGGTCGGTAGTTGTTTTTTCTGCAGTTCTAATTATCCTCTGAAGTCTGTGTCTGTCTTGTTGGGTTGCAGAACCAAACCAGACAGTTATAGAGGTGCAGATGACAGACTCAGTAATTCCTCTGTAGAACTGGATCAGCAGCTCCTTGGGCAGTTTGAGCTTCTTGAACTATTTGGATATCAGAGGAAATGGTGTTCCATAGGTGAAGCACTGTGACATGGGTCTCACCAAGTGTTCTGCCAGATCTTATGGGACCAACAGAGGCAGTTGGAAACGGGAATGTCCATAAATAACCCAGTCTTGTGCTTGGAAGTATTTTATAGGTAATAACCAGTCCCTTGAATTATACCCAAAAGCCTTTTGAGAAAGGGTGTATCTCCCAAAGTAGTTGTGCTACATGGCCTTACTGAACTGCCCCCAGTGTATAAGATGGATTTGTGCAAAACTGCATTTGTTACAGTCAAGTTATTCCCTGGTAACCATGAGATACTCTGGCACTGCCCCCTGCAGTGGGACCTATTAAATCTGTCAACCCTTGTTAATTTATGGTCCCAGATGTGTTCCAGAGGGAGCTGGGGTTTTTTCCAGGTGGTCTGCTGTATGGTCCAAAATAAAGTTTGGCCTTGGTCATCTCTTGGAATGAGAGGGTGCCAAGGCTTTGAACTGGATTGCACCCTGCAACCTCTTTCCTCCTATGGCTCTCATCACTGTTCATGGTTTATGAAATAGTTGAGGCAGAGGAAATGGGAGAAGAACTGTCTAGAGTGTCACTGGATATCAGTGAAAGATGAACTCAATTGAACATGGGTTAGAGCTGCCTTGGTCTTGTCAGGGCAGTACTTCTTCACCCATATTGTGTTTGCAGATAGCTGTCTGATAGCTCTGTTTAACCTAAGCCCTCTTGGGTTTTTGCAAGGCATCTATCAGACAAAATCACATGGATTCTTTCCCAGGTAGATGTCAGTCTTGGTGTAGGTCCTATGGAGATGCCTTGGCCATAGACTTCCATGTTATCTGGAAATGGTTTGAACTTGTTGGGCCAAAGGAGGTGGACAGGTACCTTATAATTGTGAGCTTGGCCCCTTGCTCATTAGATCCATGTTCCTCTTGACTAGCTAAGGATGCCCAGGAAGTGACATGTAGTTGAATTCTGGTGGTGGCAAATTCTTCCTTTAGAGAAGGGATTGTTTGTCTATCTCTTAAACAGATGTTGGTTTGTCCCCTCTGCAAGAAGCCATTGCTAGACAATCTTCATACAACATCCAACCTCCCTTTCTTAGGGAAGTTGGTAGAAAAATGGTTGCACAACAGCTTCAGCAGTTCATGAATGACGCTGCCTAGGATCTCTCCCTTCCCCAGGTTTCAGAGGAGCATTTTAAGGCCAACTTTCATACCTCACCGTATAGAAAGCACTCTGAATGTTAGGATATAGTGGTGAATCCATGACTTTATGTATTTTTCCTTGGTCCTATCTGATGATGTTGAGACTTTTAAATTATTCTTTATGAGTGACTTCATTTTTACTTGAGGGATTTTTTTGTCATTAGCCACTTGGGACCTCCAGGAATGAGTAGCAGGCAAGTATAGTAAATAAACATTTACTAATTGCATTTTTTGAGTCTTCTAGGACCATTGGATTATGTGGTTATAAATAAATACTTTTAAATAAAAACACTAGGGGTATTGGAATAGAGGCCGCATCGTTATCTATCAGAGATGCTCTAGCAAGGAGGTTGGAATAGATAAGGGGTGTCAAACTAGCAACCCACGGGCCAGATGTATCACGTGCAGCCACGCCCACCCCAGCTCCGCAAAGGCAAGAAAACATTGTGATACATCATGTAACGTGATTGAGTTTGACACCCAGGGAATAAATAATTTCTAAAATCCTTTTCAACTTGATGATGATTAATTCTAAGTATAATTTTTTCCTACTGACAAACAATACTACTTATTTCTCTCCAAGTATATCTGGCAATGATCATAAATCATTGCTAAATCTACTTGGAAAGAAATAGGTAGTATTGTTTGTATCTGGCAATTTGCTCTTTAGATTTTTACCAATGGAATTACCTATTTCTAAAAAGCATTAGAAGGTTTAACTAACAAATTTTATATAAATAAAATGGAATCTTCACCTTCTGTCAATCTATTTTAATACAGTCTCTCCTTCCTTTTTTAGATTGTCCTCTTTCAACAGAAAACATTGCAATTTCAAAATCAATGTTTCCAGTTTCATAAAGTGAGTAAGAAAAGAAAGTGATGGAAATGATTATCTAGGTTAGTGATAGGGTTACATTCCCCTGAAGGAATGAGCTCAGCACTGTCCACATTGATGTAAGGTACCAACCATGACCCTTATTGAGTCAAGAGAGAACTTAGATTCAATTGCCTACTAATCAAGATTTTATCCAAAGGCACAACAACTAAAAACTCTAGAGCAGGGGACTCCAAACTTGACAACTTCAAGTCTTGTGGACTTCAACTCCCAGAATTCCCCAGCCAGCATGATTGAAGACGTTTGGAGACCCCTGCTCTAGAGTATAGATTACTATAATCTGGAAAAGTTGATGCACCAATATCAATTGAACTATGCCATATCTGAACCAATATAATATTGACTCAGAACATTCCAAGTCCATTTTCTTCAGAAATAGCTACAAGAATCTCTTTTGTCATTAGAAACAAGGTTTGAATATGTAACTGCTAGGTTTGACTTCTGACTTTTACTAGTATAAATGTCTTTACATCCGCAAATTTTTCTCACCTGTAGGAGTGCGCTTTTAGTTTATTTTTGTAATGGATAACTTTGTTCCTGCATTTCTAAAATGTAAATTGTTGACTTGTATGTATGAATACTGTTCATGCTTCCATTCTTCCTTAATAATCTTCTCAGGTGATGCTGTCCTAAAGGAATGCATGGTTTCACTTGTGAAAAATAGTAGCATTTTAAAGCCATGTGCTGCCAGCATAGCTAGCTATAGGAACTTGCTATTTATATCAGAATGAATGAAACCAGCATTGAGCTCCACACAGCAAGCTTTGTTCCTTTCATACATATGTGTTGTGTAAGGATGTATATACAGAAGGGATGGGATTTATGTCACAATTCTATTTTTAGCATTCTGCCCATCTTGCCTCCCCCCAAATGCCAGTGGCTATTACGAAACAATTTTTATATGCCCACAGAGTTGTTATATGGTGCAAGTTCAGCTTAGTTTCATGGAAGTTATTTTCTATAATGAATAACATAGGAAGTATTCTCCTAGACAAGCTATACTAGATCTAGTACAGTGATGGCAACCTATGACACGTGTCAAAGGTGACACTCCATGACATTTTGGGTGATATGCCAGTATTCACCAACACTCAATAACTTTCCTCAAGAGTTCTATCTATTTCTAAATAGATGCCTCATTCTCACACAACTTTTGGAGGCTGTGAGGATTACATGAGAATGGGATGTGTTCTCATGCAGTCTCCGGAGCTGAATGGGCCAAACTTTTGCATGGTTTTTAGAGACTGCAGAAGAGCAGTCTCTAAAGCCATTTCAAAAATAAAGACCTCATGTGACCTGCAACTGCCTTGAGTAACCTGCAGAATTGTGTGAACACTAGTTGAAGGAAAGTAGCACATGGCAGATTTTGAGGATGACACACATTGGATTATAATTTTTTAAAAAATGAATGAACAGAGAGAGAGGGACAGAGAGAATGGACCAAGGGTGAAATGCTCCCGGTTCGGACCGGATCACCCGATCCGGTAGCAATGGCGGCAGGTGGTTCGGAGAACCGGTAGCAAAAATCCCTGTGCCCCCCCACCCCATGCTCAGCTGAGTCGCACGATCATCAGAGGCTTCCCCCCCCCACTTTTAAAAGCATTTTTTCTACAACCTTCCAACGAAAAAATGCTTTTAAAAGTAAAAAAAAAAAGACTGATGATCGTGCGGCTCAGCTGGGATCCTCAGAGGCTTTTCAAAGCATTTTTTTCTGCAACCTCTTGGCTGAAGAGGTGGTAAAAAAAAATGCTTTGAAAAGTCTCTGACGATCCCAGCTGAGTTGCCTGATTGGCAGAGAGGTATTTTTTAAAATGCTTCTCTGACAATCCCAGCTAAGTTGCCTGATCGGCAGAGGCTTTTCAAAGCATTAGAAAAAATGCTTTGAAAAGTTAAAAAAACAACAACATTACCACCCCCAACAAGCCACGCCCACAGAACCGGTAGTAACACATTTTACATTTCACCGCTGGAATGGACCATCTATTTAGAAATTTCAAATATGGGTTCCTTGCAACTAATAAACACAAATAAGCAGTGACAAAAAAAAATCTGATTTAACCACTTTAGGTGTGTGTATGGTGTGCACATTAAAAGGTCTGATGAAATTTCTATGAATTTACAAACTGAATTTTGCAGAATAAAAATGCCCTAACACTGAAGGGCTAACACTGGCAATTGCATATATTTGGTCAACTCCTTAAATAGTTAAAGAAGCCAGACATGACCAGATATAGCCTTAATTCTACCCCTTAACCCCAAATCTTTGTGCATATTGTTTTGTCATGGACATATCATAACATATTGTTACACCTGCTTGTTGCAAATATAAGGGGTATTGAAATAAGGTATAATCTTTAAAAAAAAAGTTTAACTTCTTTAAACTTAATCTTTAAAAAATAAAATACATGTTCACAATTTTAGCATTATTTTCATTGAATATATTTATCCTTAAGTAGTAGTTATTTACTTCACATATATTGAAGCCTTCATGGACTTCTTACCCTATTACTTTGCAGCAGTTAGGAAACTGTTTGAAAAATGCTTACTACATAGGTGTTTCCTATTCTGAAAAAACAATTTTTAAAATTTTTGGGAAGTCACCAACTTCCCAAACAATAAAATGACATCGTTAATTGATATAACAACAATGTTCTAAAAGTCCATCTTCAGTTTACAGAAATAAAGCTATTTCATAGTTGTACCCAACACATAACAGCCAGTTTGGTGTAGTAGTTAAGGAACAGATCGGGAAACTCTGTTCTAGTTCCACATTAGTCATGAATGTAACCTGGGAAGTCACTCTCAATTCTAGGAAAAAGACTGTCGCAAATCATTTGCCATTGCTTTCTTGGTAATCTTGTCAAGATAACCGCAGAGACTATTCTAGGCAGTCATAATTAATCAACCCTGATTAAAAAGTGTGCACAGATGTATATATACATTATCTGAGGGCCAGAAATAAAATACCTGGTCTGATTAGATTATTATAAATATATTTCACATTGTACATCTGAACATGTGGACAAACTGCTTACAGGTGCAGGGCATTTCATTTGCTTCATTCATTCATTCATTTATTTATTTATTTTATTTGATTTCTATACCGCCCTACTCCCGAAGGACTCAGGGCGGTGCACAGCCAAACAATAAAACACATACATACAAAATTTAAAAGTAGAATAAAATCAAATTAAATAATTTTGGCCCCAACAAATTTAAAACCCAAACTTTTTAAAACCAATTTTAAAATTGAATGTATAAAATACTAAAAGATATTTAAAAATTAAAAATCTTTTATAAAAGAGGGAGAAAATTAGGCCAGGCCCGCCTGGTGAAATAGTAAGGTCTTTAAAGCGCGGTGGAATGTGCGCAGATCCGGGATCCTCCGTATCTCTGGGGGGGATGAATCCGTTTGTCTTGAAAGTTGAAATAATGAATTCCTAATTTGTCTAATTGACCAGAATAAGTATTACCCAGGACCTAGTGTACTATGTTAGAGCAAATTCTTAGAGCAGGCAGTATCTTCTCCTTACAATGCTATTTCAAAGGAGATTGTTTATTTGAATCCATTCCATAATTCATGCCTGGTTTGGTGACAAAAATAGTTCTTGTCAGTGATATGAAGATTTATTCTGTTGATTCTCCTAGACCTTTTACTAGTCCTTCTGGACTCTCGCTTTCTGAAGAAACAGGATTAGAAACTATAGGGCACTGAAAGTATGCTATCCTGAATCTTCATATAGAAACTACGGTACAAGATTCAGTAGGATTTTTCAAAAACCTGTTTAGCCCTACCCAGAGATGCTGAAACTTTTGCACTTTGCTTAATGGAAATTTTGCACGAATCTTTTACTGAACTGACATGATATGGTGTCCCAGCTCAGCTTATATATATGATTTGTTTTTAATAAATTCCTTTAATAAATATCTTGTTTTAGTCTTTGTTTCTGATTAATAGCTATTTCTCTATGATGGTTTCACTTTTGTCTGATTAGCAGTAGAGCCAACTTTTGTTTTTCTGTTTTAAAGACTATATTTCTCCTTTGGTCTGATAATTCAAATATGCACATTTAAATGTTCATGTGAGGGTCTACTTCATTATACTGAGATCCTAGTAAGATGCCTGGTTATCTTATTCAACACATTTCATTAGACAATATGGTTATCAGAGAAATGGCCTGTTCAATTTCTGGAATAATTGTTTTAAAAATGTGTCTGTGTTGTTGTTATTTCAGTATATTGTTATGTTTTATGTATGTATGTATGTCTATTACAATAGCTATTTGCCTTTTTTGACTTTTTTTTGTTGCTTAATTATATTAAAGTAAGAGTTTAGTTGGTGAGAAATAGGCAGTCTGAAAAACAGTGTAAAGTAGCCACATAAATACAAATAAGTATTTTTCCATTCTCTTTAGGATGGATAATTTCTGTCCTTTCTTGTGCGAAAGTAATTTTTATGATACATCTGCAAGTCGTGGAAGTAATAAGTTTGAACTACCTTATGGAGTAAGGAATTCAGGTAAGTAAGTGTTGGCATGTTAATGTTACTAGGGAGACATATCCACACCCACACCTCAGTCAGTGGAAAAATTGTCTTCCATGAAACTGGTGCTGGCTGCCAAAAAGGTTGGGGACCACTGCCATATACTTATACATAGTACCAGCAGTATACAGTTAGGGTTCAATTATGAAAGATGTGTACTTCATTTTTATTCAGTGGTATAGTGTTTTCAGAAGTGTTGTTGGATAGAGATAGAGTGAAATATAAACTAACAACATGCTTCGGCAGTAAAATTAGAAGATGCAGGAACTGTTTTCTTGTACTCTCTTCATTTGTAATATTGGTGAGGTCGTCTTGTATCTATATTAATTTATTTTATTTACTTATTTATTTATTGAATTTATATTGCCGCCTATTCGCCCATGGCGACTCAAGGCAGCTTACAGAATATAAAACCACATTTAAAACAATAAAAACTAACAAAAAGAATCAAATTAATATAGTGCAATATAACAAAATCACCTCCCACCCCCTGCTTTGCCGACAGCAGATCACATGAGCCATTTAATGGGCGCCATCCTGCTCTGGGTTCCCCAGGCCCGCTGGCAGAATATACTGAGCATAAGTCATATGTATCTCAACAAGACCATTACCTCAATGCTGAGAATTTGCACATATTGGGGGCCAGTTCTTATAATTATGTAGCAAATGCTTCCACTATGTATATTTGAGCAGCAGCTGAAACTCATTGAGAAGGCGATAAAATGTGTGGAATATGTTTAGTCTGATTGTGATTATGTGTTTAGGAATATAATTGCATATCTTTGTAAGTAGAGATTACTCTGCTTCTAGACATGTCTTTTATATGATGCAATGAGAGTTGCCTCAGAATAACATTCCTGATTGTTGAATGTGGTGCTTAAATCCTGCTTGCAAGCCATGTTGATGCAGGTAGCTGGATTGAGGTGGCCTTATTTTTTGTTAGCTCTAAAAATTCAAAAGAAAGTTCCTGCACAGAAATCTGCTCTGTGTGCACTTTAGTTTTACAGCAACAACAAATTATACTCAAATCAATTATGCTGAATTTTGTTGGGACAATAAAATGCTGGTTCTTTTTTAAATAAAAAGTTTGTGTTACAGAAATCTATTTTCAACTTGCACTTTCAAAACTTGAAAGCTGTGACCTGTTCCCGGAAGATAACAGGTGAAGATTATATCTTTTATGTGATGTTAGAGATCTTTGTAAGAAAATCCATGCATTTTATGATATAATATTGCTTTTTGTATTTCGTAATAGAATTTTAATTGCAGATTTTTTTTTCATTAGCAGAAGCATTAATTGTTTTCATACTTTTAACAGTTCTTGAATTGATAGTATAATCAGTGAAACTTAAAATTATGACATTATAATTGAAAACTACTTAGGAAGCCAATTTAAGGGGCTTTCCAAAGTTGCAGATTCCTTTTTTCTTTGGCAGTCTTTCTCATATAAGGTCTCTTCCTTCTCCCTCTATGAATTAAGTGACATGAAAATGTAGTTTTAAAAGTAGCAAATTTTTACCTAACATAGCTTTATCTATTGTGCAAGATGAACAAAAATGTAAAATGAAATAAAACGGATCTTGTGATTTTGTACATCTTGTGTGGCTTAAACGAAGTGTCCCAGATCCATTTTCCATTCCCTTTTTGCTTTAGTTTAATGGGAAAATAGCTTCAGAAATTGTGCTTACAAATGAGAAACTGTCAGGAATGATGTTGGTTGGGGAGCTCTACCTGCTGCTTAAAAACCCATTTCAAATCCAATAGATTTAATCTGCAGCAGCAGGTTGATTTTCTATCCTTAAAGTTTAGAGAGTATCACTTTGTCTCCTTCCTCATCTTCAGGGCATCTGAATATGAACATTGATGGTAATAATATTTTGATTAAATTACATTTAACATTGCCCTTCTGTTTATAAACACACATTTATTGTATAATGCTTAATAGATGTGTTCTTATCATTCAACAGCCCACCCTGTAAAAAATGTATTGTGGTTGGCAATGGAGGAATCCTTCGAAACAAGAAGCTGGGTCAAAAAATTGATTCTTACGATGTGGTAATTAGGTAAAGAAACTTTCTGTTGTGAAAACAAGTATTTTGTCATTAGTTTTATTATGGGTATGGGCAGGAAAAGGAAAAGAGGCAGGAAATGGCATACTGAAATATGGCATAATGCAATATATACAGGTAGACCTCAGTTTAGAGACTATTTGAAATGATGTTAGCACTGAAAAAGTAACTTTATGATCTGTCTTCGCATTTAACAATTACCCACAGTGAGGTGATCACAACTTGTATACTTCACAGCTGACTTCCAACAAGCAGAATCAATGGAGAAGTCAGGAATAAAATCACAAATAGCAGTTATGAAGTGTCTTATTTAATGAGTGTGGGTGATTTGCTTAACAATTACAGTGGAAGTGAGGTTGTAAGTCCATTGCAGACATATAATATCTCACTTAATAACTGATGGGCAATTAGCGATGGGGTTACTGATCCCAGTTGTAGTGATTAAACAAGTGTAGGAGATGACCAGATTAACCCTGAAGGCAAGGTCAAATGCATCATCAGTTTGGAGTCACTATGCTCTCACAAGAGATCTAGGTCCAGCCCCCATAAATTCCATTGACTCTTATTTAGCACAAAGTTTGCCTTGACCATTAGTAAAACAGATTCTTGCATAGGCAGCATGAAATAAAGACATAGTACTTTTGAATTCTATCCCAGCTTTTGGCTTCTTGCGCCTGACAAGAAGAATTACCTGTAAAGGCATACTGTGTAATAAATTCATGGATAAATTTATAACTGATACTTTATTATGCAAAGTAGAATATCTCCTTTTAATTTATGATTATTTAATTTATGATTAAATTTATGATTAATTTATGATTGATGACATCCTAGGTTGCTCCTTCCTACCTCACTTTTTGTTTTATTTATTTGTTTTTTTAAAGTTACAAACAAAATACCGTATTTTTCGGACTATAACATGCACATTTTTGTCTCCCAAAAGGAGTGAAAATGTCTGTGTGTCTTAAAGACCAAATATTACCTCTGCACGCCCATTTTCAGGCCTTTTTCTGGCCCATTTTTGGGGCTTTTTTCAGCCCATTTTCGAGGCTTATTTTGGCTCATTTTTGGAAAAAAAATTCTGAATGTTTTCAGAAAAAACAGCCTGAAAAAAGCCTCAAAAATGGGCCAAAAAAAGTCTAGAAAACGGGCAGAAAAAAGCCTTGAAAATGGGCTGAAAAAAGCCTAGAAAACGGGAAGAAAAAAGCCTTTAAATTGGGCCGAAAAAAGGCCTGAAAATAGGATGTGCGGAGGCCAAAAACTTTTTTTTTATTTCCTCTTCTAAATTTAGGTGTGACTTATAGTCAGGTGCGTTTTATAATCCGAAAAATACGGTACATAACTGTGTTAGTCTATAGCAAAATAGTAAACATGAAGACTGGCTATACCTTCAAAATTAACTAGGTTTAATAGTGATAACTTTTCATGAGCAGCTGTTGCCTTAAAGATACAATCAGTCTCATATGTTTGGTTATAATGCGTAACTTAATTGAAATATACACTAGGAAAAAGATTACCTTAGGCGGTAGGTAAAGCAAAGACAGAATAAAAAAGTTTATTTAGGAGAAATAATTTCAAGATTGTATATTCAATACTTTACATAATATTTTAGGAAGAAATTATGAGAAAGTACAGTTGTTTCAGTTAAGCTAAAGAAGAAATAGGAAACCACAGGAAATGTAACTACTGTGGGTACTGTTCCCTTGCGACATTCCTGCATCCTATGTTTGTGTTGCTCAAATAGCTTACAGAACAGCTTACATGGTTCAGAAAAATTTTCTGCAAAAGGACTTAATCTATATATTGATTCTTCTGATAGCAAATAGAAACTAAATCAAGGATGACTGACTTGCTAGTTTTTATATCATATGCATCCTTCAATAAATCCATGCAACGTTTTGCTTCATGTCAAATGCCTTGTGCATCAGTTTTGACTTCTGTCAAAGATAGTCCATTCTTTAGTAATCTGCTTGGTAGGAAGACAAAAAAGAGGGAGAGCAGAAAATGTTAAAAAAGAGGGGGATTTGGGTTCTTCTATGTCCCTTGACAGATTTCTCCCAAAGGAAGCTGCTCCTAAAAATAAAAGCAAAAGATTCCAACAATTGAGTTAAGGCATGTAACCTAATATTGCTTCAGTGAAACCTCTCCTGTTGTCATATTCATCTATTATGTATTTACAGGTGAAATCTGCATACTCTGCAGACTTAATCAATATTAGAACAAATTCTGATTTTAAATGCAGTCTTAAAGTTGTACTTCAGAAATAAAAGCAGGATTTTTCATAACTATTAATAATATTTTTCCTGAATAGAATGAATAATGGGCCTGTTAAAGGCTATGAAGATGATGTTGGAAGGAGGACGACATTCCGACTTTTCTATCCAGAGTCAATTTTTTCAGATCCACTTCACTATGATCCTAAAACCACTGCAGTCTTTATTGTCTTCAAGCGTCATGACTTAAAATGGCTTTCAGACGTATTAAGTGGCCATAATATAATGGTAAGTTCAGTGCCGTGACAATGCATCTAAATTTTCTCTTGCTTCTCCTTACCATAAAGAGACACAGCACTTTGCAGTGGGTACTGGTTGAGAATATTAATTGCATTATTGCAGGATTGGCTTGTTCTTACAGTATGCCTAAATCACAAGAACATGTAGCTATGCTTAATGCAATGTTCATTTATATACTGCTGTATACAACCATGGGGAATTGTCCTAAGTAAGAATGATCTCTTTTAGGTTAGTACTTTTGGAATATATTTTTTGACCTTTCCTTCAACTAGCAGAAATCATGCAAAGATAATTGTTTATCTATATTTTTTTTTCATTTTTTTTTTCATCTGCTTCCTGCATCAATTAAATACACTCTTTGCATAGATGAAGTTAGTGAATTAAATAAAAACATACTGTATAATATTTATAACGTATCCTTGAGTTAATATATTGTATTACATACATACAATAAAATATATTGTAAAAACTTGGACTAAAAATCTCATAATAATAATGATGTTCCCCTTTTCCCAAATAAAATATTGATAACCCTTATAGACTATATTAATTAATATTGTAAAAATCCACTTACAATTTAAGAATATTACTTTTTTAAAAGATGGGGAAAGGGAGAAAAAAAAAGACTGGATACAGACAAGGTAACTTGGAACAATCAGTTTGATATAATGGTTAAAGTGTTGGACTAGAAACTGGGAAATCATGAGTTCAGGTTCTTGGCCAGTCAAAAAAGCTGATGGATGGACTTTCAACCCACCTCGCAGAGTTGTTGTTATGGAAAAAATAAGTGGGAATATTATGTATGCCACTTTGAGTTGAATAAAAAAGAGACAGATGGAAATCTGATAATAAAGTTTAGAAAATTTGAGCAGATTCCTTAAAAATCCCCTTTCTTGCTTCTCTTGAAAGGAAGGTGCTTCAGATATTGATAAACTCTTTTTGTGCTAGATTGTAAGTTAATATTCCTAGAAATATTTTTTTGGAAATCCAAAGATTTATATTGAGGATATTTTTTTTACTGGAATAGAGTTAGCTGGAGCTGGCAGAATGGCGTTTTGTGTCTTTGCCTCACAGTTAAAATGGAAATTTAGAGTGCAAACAAGAAGCAGGAAGTAGGAAGGAGATTGACGATTCACCTGGCTTGAGTTTAAGCAGACTAATGCTGAGGCTAAGTCTCATTTTAATGATTTCACCCAACCAGCAGAAGGGAGTGAGTCTGAGAAATCAGAATGGAATAGTGGCCCTTAGATTTGTTCCTTTGATCAGGTCCTCTGAATTCCTGTTGTTTGAGGTACTGTTGGAAGATAGACCCAACAACAAAGGTCTGCTCTTAGTGTCAAGTTCATTTTTTTCAATGAGACCAAGTGGACATATTATTCACCTAGATAACTGAAAATCTGTGTTCAGATATTAAGTTAGTAATCCTCCTCCTTCCCCGTATCTGTTTCAAATGAGGATCAGAGTGTTGAGCTAAGGTATCCTGGCTGACAGTAGTGAAGATCTAAAGATCAAAAGGCAACTAGACTTTGTTTTTCCTTGAAGACACTTCTTCAGTCAGAACTGAAGAAGCTTCTTGGACAAAAAGTGAAACATCTTCAAGATGAAAAAGCACCTTTGGTACAATCATGACATGGGTGACTAAGAATCTTCATAGACATAGAGAAGACCTAGGTGGCCTGGTTGCTGAAGGATTGAAGTCACTTGGGTAGTTTTGAGGTGATAGGGAGCAGCAATGTTCTATGAGAAACAAAATTGCCTGTATTGAACCACCATTTGTAGTGAGGACAAAGCGCAGGGGCATCAGTGACAGAGCACATTTCTATATGGGTTATGGTGGATTGCAGAAGAGTGATCAAGAGTTGATGGATTGGGATGTAGGGATGGTTCCGAGTAATAATCCCAATCAATTCAGGACTCTGAAGCTGTAGCTTTTCTCAAAGATCTCCTTTTTTGGGTATATCATATCAACATGTTCGGGTGTGAATCCAACTCTAAATATTTCCCACGGTTTTATAGAATTAAAAGAATAGATGTTCCCCATGTGGTATGCTTCCCGGCTGCTCCCTCCAGCTGTTACAAGCACTTGTTAAGATGACCTTGGTTCCAACGAGCCCTAGGGCTATTATATCTGGAACATTAGAAGAAAACATTTCACACTCCATTGGTTCCCCCCCTCCCCCCATATATATGGCAATTAAGAAACGAAGAGAAGAGAATATGGCTTCAGATAAAGTCATTTCAAGAGTTGACAATCCCATTTAATATGTTGTATAAATGCTCTGTAAAGCACCATTATGAGTTTAATGGTGGGATTTAGAGATGTAGATTTCCCAATTGTAGTGGGTTGTAAGAGATATTGGACACATTCTGCATTTAGGGGAAAATTGCCAGTTTGGAGGATTTTTTAAATTGATACTTGATTATAGTTTTTAGAAAAGATGGTAATCTTTTCTCAGTTTTGTAGGATTTCATTGCAGATCAGCACTGCCTTATAGTTAATGAAAAATCATATTGCTAACGTTTTCCCATTTATAAAGTTCATTATCCTCCATTTCCTTAATGTAATCAGGGTATGTTTTCACTATGTTTTCAGTATGAATCAGAAAACATGACTACTGCATCTTTTTTTAGAACTATTGTATATTTCTTTCTGTTACAATGGCACATTTTTTCTGTTATGGAAGTATAGCTTTAACCTATTAAAGGCATGCTTTTTGTCCATAGGCAACTGATGTCTTCTGGAAGAAGCCAGCAACGAGGATGATTTATAAGCCTAAACAAATCAGAATCCTTGATCCATTTATTATTCAAAGAACAGCATATGAATTGCTTCATTTCCCCAGAAAATTCCCTAGACGAGGAGTATGTATTTTACTATGACAATTTCAATAATATTGGCTAAGAAATTGTAATCGTAAATGCTGAATCAAAGTTTCCTGTAGACTACCTATTACAACAAAATTAGTACATTATTATATTTCTATATTGTTTTTCGCTCCCAGGCATTGGGAATGGTACATATTATTTTTATCCTATCCTCTTAATCTTGAGAAATTGGGTAGGTTGAAGGAAAGTATGAGATATTGGCTCAAGATAATTTAACTTGAGATTTCTAGTTGATGTTTAGTTTAGTTTATTTGATTTGTATACCGCCCTACTCCCGAAGGACTCAGGGCGGTGAACAGCCAACAATAAAATTCATAAATACACAAAATTGTTCAGACATTTCACTGGTTTTTCATTAGAACTTTGAGCACTAATTGTAATGTAATATATAATTATATATGTAATATAAATATATAATTTAATAAAGCTTTTACTTGTTATTTAAGCAGAAGGTTTCAAGCACCTTCAGGCTGCAGAATCTTTAATTTTTTAAAAAATGCAAGAATCCCTGAAAAGTGCATATTTGTATTTTTAAATGTTGGTTTGGATTACTATTTTACATAACTGTTTTCATTTTAAATGATATAGTTGTAGAATTTTAAAAAACGAACTGAACTTTAATGGAATCAATTCATTTGATACTAACAAATATTTATATAGTCTCAATTTTATACATTTTAGTTCCATTTATTGTCTAATAAAAATTGTAATTATTATTATTATTATTATTATTATTATTATTATTATTATTATTATTATTATTATTATTATTATTATTATTATTATTATTATTGGCCTATAGCAGTGATGGCTAACCTTTTTGCCGTTGCATGCCAAAAGCAGGGGGAGCCCGGGGAGGTTGCCCATGTGCATGCCCACATCCATAATTCAATGTGCCCTGCTCCCACACATGCGTGCGCACCCCCCACGCACCCCCCCCACTTTTAGCATGCTATGGCACAGTGGGCCTGTTTTTCACCCTCCCCAGATTCCAGAGACTTTCTAGGAGCCTGGGGAGGGCAAAAACGGCCTTCCCCACCCACCCAGAAGTCCTCCGGAGATCAGAAACAGCCCATTTTCCAACTTCCGGTGGGACCGGAAGGCCCAAAAATCAGCTGACTGGCGCACGCATGCATGCTGGAGCTGAGCTATGGCAATGCTCGCGTGCCCACAGATATGGCTCCATGTGCTACCTGTGGCACCCCTGCCATAGATTCGCCATCACGGGCCTATAGTAACATACCCAAATCAATAGCAATAACTATGCCCTTAGGTAATAGTCCCATATCTTAATATTTATCTTCCATTATAAGTGAGTAAATACAACTTTTACATTCTTCTTAGCAATTCCGATTTAGGAGGCCATTTTACTAAACTGAGACAATCTACTGGTTCCTGGCATATCTGAACGATCCATATTAAATGATAATTGGCTACTTTAAAAGTGGAATCAAGGAATGTTATCAATTCTGGAGGGTTTTTTTCTCATTTATATGAACTTGGTGTTCTGAACCAGCTCTTAAAATAAATTAAGTGCTGCTATTCTGCTTGATAGAAAAACTATAACTGGTGGTTACAGGTCATCTAGAGCAGGCAGATAATCTTAATGCTTTTCCACTGTCTTTAGTTAGCTTGTGAACCTTAGTAAGCAGGTTACCTAGTCCAAGATTCTGCTTAGTGCAGAATCCACTATAGATGACCATCGGACTTCTGTATGAAGACAACCAAATAAAGTAGGATTCATCATTCCATGTAGCAAGCTATTCTACTAGTTGGTAGTTTTATGTCAGAAAGTCCTTTCTGAAGTCTAGCTTGAATCTGGGTCCTGATAGTATAACCTATTAGTTCTGAAATAATAGAAAATGCCTGTTCACTTTAGTCTGCCACAACCTTGAAATAGCTAAAGATGTCTATATTGCTCTTCATTTCCTCTTCTGTAGGTTAAATTTACCCTGAGCCCTTTAGCCTTTCCTCATAGGGTTTTGTTTCCAGGGCTTCACCATCTTTGATAGCCCTCTTCTAAAATTGTTCCAATGTATCACTATTCCAGAATTGAACATAAAATTGGGACTGCTGGTATAATGAGTAATGTGTTTTTTCCACATTTTCTTTAAATTCTGCAAAGTAATCCAGACAACATGGATTCTTCAACCAAATTTTCTGCTCTTATCTAGTAGTCATCCAGATTTTTGCAGCCTAGGTGAGGTAGCCCTATTTAGAGGGCTGATACACTTTCACTCTGGAAAAGACCAGAGTGAAAAACAACTGGGTATGTCTTCAGAATCTGCTGAGTCAAGATTGAGATTTTTCATGTTAAAATATGCTTCTTTTTCCATTTTTCTTCAACCCATTTTTTCTTTACTATCTTATTCATTAGATTAGGCTGAGAAAGCTGGCTGAATGAGGCTCACAGCCAACAGAGGGGGTGGCGAATCATAAAGAAAAGACCAGGCCGCTGCAGCTTAGTTATAGCAATGCCTGAGCATCTAGCAGAGATTGTTACCCATGGTGAGGACTTAGAATAGCAGGAGTGCTTCACAGACCAGTAAGCAAGCTCCTTCACGGTGTGCAAAAGTAATGAAAGCTGTAGCAACAATAACCAGGTAGACAGTTGGCCAGATGACACTGATATCAACAAGGCAAACGGGAAAACCGTTAAAGGCATTTGAAAGAGACAGGCTGGGAAAGATTTCAGCACTTAGAAAGCCTCTCCTGTAGGCATCTCAGCTATGCTGCCTAACAGTTATTGTGAGCAAAGTGCGAAATACCCAACAATTGCACTTCCTTGAGACTTCCACACAAGCAGCTGTTTTAGGCACAGTTCTGCATTTACCTCTATGTTCTATAGGGGAGCAAAATCTACAGCATTTCATTCAGTAGTGGGTTTCAAATCCAATCGCTATCAGTTCGCTTGTGGGCGCGTTCGTGCTTGTGCGTGACACTTCTGCGCATGCGTAGAAGCATCCGGGCGGAACCTCTCCCCGCTGCTGCCACCAGTTCGCCCAATCCGGGGCGAACCGGTAGCAACCCACTACTGATTTCATTCCTTGTCTTTTGTGGCTTCCAAAGGCCCTCCCGGTTACCAAATCAAAGTCTTTTACCATTTTGAAATAACAACCATATAAAAAGTATTGTGTAGTTATCAAGGACTGATGTATATTGAAAACAAACACGTCCTAAAATAGGCAATTAGTCAATCTACTACATAATGAGCCTCCACTGATGTAGTATTGTTACCTTCTGTATTTTTGCCTAAGTCTCAAAAATTCAAGAAATATAATATCTATTCATCAAAGGAGTTACCTACGCTTGGTTTACCATAATCAACACTAGATAGATTAGCGAGCAGGTATAGAATTTGCCGTATTTCTTCCAAATGCAAATGTGGTTTGACATACGTGAATCTGTTTGCAAATCAAATATATTTATAATTTGATTTTTTTTTAGAGACCAAAACATCCTACAACAGGGTTAATTGCCATTGCCTTTGCCTTTGATATATGTACTGAAGTTCATGTGACAGGCTTCAAGTACAACCTGCAGGATCAGGGCAGTTCTTTGCATTATTACGGTAATGACACCATGTCTTTGATGATTAAGGTAAAACCCTATTTTCTTTAGAAACTTTTATATTTATGCAGTGTATTTTCTTTTCACTGGCTTGTATCAAATGTCAGCTTGTAGTAGCAGAAAGTATTTTCTGGGGATCTGTTATTAGATATCCACCCCTTCTTTCATATAGTTCTCAAAGTTGTATCTCAGATCAGCTTTGGATGGAGGGGGTGGGTACTGCAGTATCTAAAGGAAATTTAGGAGACAGAACCATTCTGAGCTATCATTGGTCATAACTCAGTGTGATGATTATTGTTAATCTCTTTTATTAGAGTTAGCATGCCAATAAACTGCTTTATTTAGAGTCAAATCAAGCTCTGAAAACATGAGGCAGGTAGTTCTTAACAACTAATTGCTTGGTGACCATTCAAAGTGACAATGGACCCCGAGAAAGCTAATTACAACCTGGTTTTGAAGTTCCGATTTCCCGCCGTGGTCACAGAAATGCAATTTATAATGTCTTTGCTGAAAAACAGCATTTACTTCCAGTTTGTGGCAAAAGCTGTCCCATAGTGAACACTGGGTTCACTTATCGACTGCCGTATTCACTTAATGCTACAGATCCTGTCAGCCAAAAATGTCGGCTGACAGGGACTAGAAGAGCTTTTTCTGCAGCAGGTCCTGCTCTGTGGAACATCCTCCCTTCGTAGATTGGAATGGCCTCAACCCTATTAGCCTTCCATAAAGCTTTAAAGAGCTGGCTGTGCTACCAAGCCTGGGGTGCATCAGGGTCCCTGCTTCAGGGGTGAAATCCAGCAGGTTCTGACAGGTTCTGGAGAACTGGTAGTGGAAATTTTGAGCAGTTTGGAGAACCAGTAGCGGAAATTTTGAGTTTTTCGGAGAACCGGCAAATACCACCTCTGGCTGGCCCCAGAGTGGGGTGAAAATGGAGATTTTGCAATATCCTTCCCCCAGGAGTGGGGAGGGAATGGGGATTTTGCAGCATTCTTCCTTGGAGTGGTGTGACAATGGAGATTTTGCAGTATCCTTCTCCTGCCACGTCCACCAAGCCACGCCCACCAAACCACACCACGCCCACAGAACCGGTAGTAAAAAAATTTGGATTTTACCACTGCGCTGCTTCCTGACTATATTGTTAACAGGCCTGATGTCTTGCTTTGTATGTATTCACATTAGACATTTTAACATTTTTTTAGTGTTTTAACGGTTTTTATTTTATTTTATTTTATTTAAATGTTTTTAGGATTTTGATTATAGTGCACATTTCTGACTTGTGAGCCGCCCAGAGTCATTTGCTGAGATGGGCGGTATGGAAATCAAATAAATAAATAGTTACTGTTGGCAAAAAAAAAAAAAAAAAAAGGTTGCAAAATATTTGTATTTTTCTTTTATTGTTCTTTGCAGAATGAATACCACGATATTGTTGCAGAGCAAAGACTTTTGAAGAACCTTATAGATCGCCATATTGTGATCAATCTCACAGAAGAACCAAATTAAAGAGCAATCACTTTTTTGTAAAACTGAATGGGGGAATTATTTTTATTTGAATTATTTTTTTAATAAAGTATTTATAGAAATTTTCCATTTTTAAAAAATATAAATATATCTCACATATCTTCTAAGAATGTCTCTGCCTTACTGTTAGTGTTTTCCCAGAAAGTAACTTTCACAGTCATTTACACAAACATGTTAATTTAGTAATGGAAAAATGTTGGCTATATTAATTTAACAAGAAACTATTATTTCCTCTTAGTTTTCTGTTTACCATTTTCCACATGATGGCACGTTGTACCTTCATCTTGCAATGCAGATACATAGAGGTCAAGATAAAATGTTATTCAGGCAACAATATATAATGTCCCTGAATTTCAATCATGAGTAAAAAAAAAAAAGTGAAGCGCTAAAAAAATTAATACACTTGCTCTCCATGATAGAGTGCTGGAAATGCATATAATTAGTTTCTAAATCTTGTTTAAACTGCATCGACTGCAAACGATGACTTTTTCAGTAAGGTGATGTGTGCATCAGTTAAAGCGACACAGTGATAACTACTGAACAATGTTAAATATAGTGCAAAAAATGGCTTACGAGCAAAGCAGTTTTCATTTTAAATAATGGAACAATGAAAGTAAAGCAGTCACTCTGGTCTGAATTTCCTGCATGTTGCAATTATAAAATTGTCTTGAAGTAATTAATATGTATTCAAGATGTTGCAATAGATGCTTAAATCAGGAGCATCTGCAGGGAGAATTTTAAAAAAGTCGTAATGGTGACCATGATTATATGATCAATGTTCCACCAGCCTTTTTTTTAATGTGCAGTGCAATTAAGTGAATGCAAACTATTTTATCCCTCCTCCCACTCTCCCCCAGTGAACATCCCCACTTAAAATACGACATACCGTAGAACAGTGTTTCTCAACCTTGGAAGCTTGAAGATGGGTGGGCTTCAACTCTCAGAATCCCCCAGCCAGCGCTCAGAATCCCCCAGCAGTGCTGGCTGGGGGATTCTCAGAGTTGAAGCCCACCCATCTTCAAGTTACAAAGTGCTGGCTGGGGGATTCTGAGAGTTGAAGCCCACCCATTTTCAAGCTACAAAGGTTGAGAACCACTGCTGTAGAAGGTTACTCTTGGGCCTTGTTCAGAATGCTGTTAAAATTGTTTATCCCAAATGTTTCAGGTTTTTTTTTTTCTACTTTAATTGTATTTTCTGCTCTCAATTTTTATCTTTAACTTTAAGGTCAGCTCTGCATTGTTGTCAAAGACACCATAGAGTTAGTAAAAGTAGAATCCCTACAGTAATTTAGACACCTGCATTTTTCAGAAACAATTTTTGAAGGAACAGCTTAGCTAAGGAATAACAAATTCTTATTTCACTTGTTCACCTTTTAGTAGCAAGTATTCTGCTTTTATAATATTTCCATCAAAGCTATTTGACATTCTTTGGTTTACTAATGCAGATGTATAAAGGGTCCAAAATCTCTTTAAGTAACAGATGATAGTATTCTTCTAGTAGAACAGTCTTCCTAAATCATTGAGTTTGTTTGGATTTTATTTTACCCTCTCTTCTCTAAATCAATATTTGACTCTTTAGAAAACATATAATTTCTTAACTTGTTAATTTTGCTTAATATAGTGCTTTGAAATTTCTGAGGGGGTTTGAGGTAGATAGTGGGATATGCTCCAAAAGTTCTTATAAACATCAATGAGCAGTTCCAGACATTATTTATAGCCCTAAATATTGGAAAACTACTTAGCTGACACATACAACAATATGTTTTTATGTTTTACAGGCCAATTCTTTTACTTCTATTAAAAATAAATGATTTTAATATTTTTGGTCCCATAATATAGTATGTAGTATATTCTAGTATAGAATATCTATGGTCTTATGATATAATGTAGACACAGGCAAACTTGAGCCAATATTAGAAGGCTCTTGGTCACTTCTCCAAAGTCCTTGATCCTCTCCAACTATTTTCCTATCTGTTGTCCCAATCAAAAAGAAAATCTTATTTTTAGTAGCACCAAATTGGAGACAATAGCTGTTCCTCTTCTTTTCAAGGCTTTCAAGTAACTTCTTTGTGGCGTATTTTAAAAGGTCTTTGTTGTGTGGGGCTTGGGCAACATTTTTGAAACCAAATTGCTGCTGAGGAGGTATTCAAATCTCTTTTAGAAAATTAGTAATCAGGCTTATTTTGAAATACTGATAGCAGTGGAGGTTTTTTTTGAAGCCTCTCTGCCATGTAAGAATATGCATGTTTGAATGAATACATGAGATATGTTAATGTGGGAAGAAAAGGAGGGGGAAACATAATAGAGGGATGCATATTCACATTGCATTTCACTTTGCTGGCTGTTGATGAATAAGATTTTCAGCTTGTTTGTCCAGGATAAGTTAGGGCCAAAATAGGTTCCTTATGCTAAATTAAGGAATGCATGGAAACTTACTCCAAATATATCCTTATTTTACACTGACTTGTGCCTGGCATAGCCATTACCACCTATTAAATGCATTAAAAACAAAAAAATATTGTTCCTTATAAAGAGGTACTTGGCACCTTTGTCAAATCTACAAATCATCTATATAATGAATAGTTGCTATCATTAGAGATGCTTAAATAGACTGTGTCTTTCCAAAAGTTTCTTGTGCACTTGGCCTGCAATGTTGAGGCCTATTTGTATTTTTATTCTGTCTTGTAAATTCCACATGTAGAGCACTGTAGTCTCAGGATTGATGCAAAATAAAGCTAATGTTTAGAAAAGGACATTTCAGATGGTGTATCATGCACCACAAGCAAGACTTGCTGCATTTCCCACTTCTACATATCCTTCGCAGGGTTAATTCTGCCCACATTCAGATATGGACATGAGACAGTCTTCTTTTCTAGTGCCCCTTGGATTCAGCTACATTCCATATTTTGTATGTTACGTGAACAGATGTACTGCTATTGTCTTGTTTATCATCTCAACAGTACTACACAAAAGATTAACTTTTATTATTATCTAGATATTTTCAGATTAAAGATTCTGACTTTGCCCATTTAAAATTGAACTAAGGAGATATAAGTCTCACTCTTTGAAAGTAGCTTCACTTTTTCTTAATTTATTTTATAATTTAATAGAATATACATGAGACTGGAAACAAATTGTGGAAGATATAAACCCTTGAATTTTTCACTGGGCTGAGTCTTTGTTGTTGTTGTTGTTGCTAACATTGAATTTTGATTATCCTCTGAAATGTGATGATTTAATTTGGAAATTAAAGTAGTATTATTACTTCTGTTGCATTAAGTATCTGCTGTTTGTATTCCCCAAAGCCTTCAAGTTTCTTAACAGTTAAGCAACCATTTCTACTTTCTGAAAATGTTTTGGGAGTAACATTTGTGCTGTTAAGTGGCTATTCAACTTTGTTTTTTTTTATGTCCAAAGGCAAATTTTAAACCTGTTGTAATTATTTGTGTAAAATATTAGATGTTAAAGAGAATTATTTTTGTTATAATAAATATGTAAATAAATGCTTGTGTTTATTGCTTTTTGAAATATTGTGGAGATCAATATAGATGCATTTACACTGCTAATGATATGATTCATATATCATACGGACATCCCACACATAAATACAGATTTTACACTATGCCAGGACTATGCTATCCCACAATAGTGCTTCCCAATACAATATTATCTCTACTAAAATATCCCAATAATATTCACACTCTATATCCCATAATATAATGTTCCTTGGGTAATTATGAAATACCCCCACTGTTTACAGTTTTATAGTAAAGTGGGTTTTGGTAATAAAAGTTTTGTTTTGAATTACAATTAATTATAATTAATTATAATTAGCATTATAGGATTTTGCAAAAATCAACAGTTTTTTAAAAAGGCTTTTTAAAATGTCTAGTAGGATATAACAATAAATGATACCTTGCTATTTTAATTAAAATAAAACAATTTCATGCTATTTAAAAAACAGCTTTAAGAAGGACTTTGGATTCCCCCCTCCCCCATCTTGGTAATAAACATCTATTTTTCTTTTCATAACTGATAAGGACTTGTATGCCTGATAACAGATTTTTTTTTCAGTTCCATGAATAGTAAATAATCATCATGCCCAGAACAAAATATGATTCTTTTATTTCAATAAAGTTACTTAGTGTACTTTCTGCTACCTTTTTTATGAATTGTTGTCCATAGCAGCTGGCAATATTTGCCTTCTCCAGAAGATCGATTTCTGTTCATTGAATAATAAAAACTATTACAAAAAGCTTTTTCCTACTCCTTCATGGTGATCTTGGCATTTTCAGGCCAGATCTGTTACATGTAAAAATAATAAATACTATATATTACTAATCTAATATTAATGTAATAATTATAAATATGGGAAAAAGATGTTAGTCTAAAAGTTTCCTCCCATCACTGAGTTGTGTGTTCAAAATTAAATAAGTAATGTAAGACTGGTTTTAATAGTTTCAAGATTTTTCCTAATTGCTATGCTGCTGGTAAGGGTCTTTTTAACTGGTAAATTTTAGTGAGTAAAATGATTGTTAATGTTTTCAGCAATGGTGTTTAACATGCAGTCATTTTAAGAAAGTTGATTGTTTAACACAGAAAGGGGAAAACACCAACGTTTGAATACATTTCCAGAAAAGAACATTTCAACCTTGTTTAATGTTTTTCCAGGATGAATCCTCCGGAAGATGGTTCCACCTTACTTTTATTGCACATTGCCCTAAGTCCCTCTGTGAGCAAGATGGCGGTTCTTAAATATGATAAATAAATTCTGGGTTTATCTTTCATCATAGCTAAAGAAATATCCTCGAGGACTACACCAGAAGGTCCTGTTTAGCAACCTGTAGTTCTTGTACCTCAACAATTAGAACTGAGAGCTATGCTGCCTCCAATATTAGAATATAGTCTAATAACATACGTTATATGAGTTGATAATCTTATCGTCTAAAGTGATCATTATTTACTTCCGGTAATGAATTCTATAATTTAATTGCATATGAGATAAATAATATCGGATCTGAAACTGCAGTATACAGTTTCATGAGTCCAGTCTTATTCCTGAGAGAAAAATGCATCTTTCAAGCAATGTCACTATCCCATATATCATTTTATACACATTTATGAGCATTATTGTTTTGTGTGTGTGTGTGTGTGTGTGTGTGTACCTTATGATGATAGCAGAGACAGGCTGTTGAATGGGTGGTTTATGGTTTTTTAGGTTTTCTAGCACAAGTGATTTGTCACAGCAGATGCAATAACAATTAGCATCCTTTCCTTATTAATTATTTACTAGTACTTTTGCCCTGTTTGTGTGTTCTAAATTGAACAGTACTTCCTGCTACCTTCTTTTTCCCAGTTGCATTCCCTGCTATTTATTTAAGATATCTATTTTACATGCAGAAACTCCCTTCATGGGAAATTAAATATTTAAAGTACTGTAAGGTTGTATGCATAGGGTAAATTGTTCTTTTTTCTTTTCAGAACTTGCACTACATTGGATGTGGCCAGGCAGAGTAGTTATGATCAATTAATACAGCGGTCATTTTCCCTACATAATTGGTGTTCGTATGTAGTGTGAGCAATAAAAATGAGTTTTGTGATAGCAAGCAAGTGCAATAAATAATTGTAGAGGATAATTTGCAGGAACCACAAGTAACACATTTCAGAAAACTTGATTTCTTGTTTTGCATTTCTGAAATAATTGAAATAAAATACCAAAACATTGTAAAAAGTTATTTAATGAGACCTTTTGCAATCAGTACAAAAATGTAAATACAAAATTATTTCTTATTTTCATTTTTTATTTCTTTACCCTAGTAATCTGGCCTAAAGATCTTTGAATTGCCCATTGTTCTCAAACAGTTTGTGCTGTAATGCATTAAGATTTAAATAATGGAAATTCCACTCACAATTTGTATACATCTGTATTAGGATAATTTTTCCTGATATAGGGAATATTAGGATAATCTTTCAATTAAGCATGGAAGTTTCATTTAAGATATAGGAACAATAAGGATTTGTCTAGCTGGAATGTTTAAAACAAATATGATATGCGACACTGAAAAAGCATGGATGTTAAATAACTCAGATTACTTTTCTTATGTCAAGGAAAAATCAAGCTATCAAAGGAACTAGAATGGCCAAGTCCATTAATCCCTCAACTCCAATAAAGCTAGAAGTACTTCTGTACCATAGATGTTTCTACTCAAACCACCCATCTGGATGAGGACTAAGGTATGCAAATGAGTATTTCATCCATATAAGGCTACTTCTAGCTATATGGCTGCCATGAATAATAGTTAGTTTTGTTAGGCATGGCAGAAAGGGAGTCCCTTTTTAAGCTTTTCCTGAATATATCCTTTGTCTATAACTTTTCAAGTAACGAGCAGAGATTAACTTGGTTAAATCCTGAGTGGAGATCAGACATTCCTACTCTAACATAGTTGTCTCCCCAGGAGTCCTTGCACTTCTTGAATATGTGCAATCGATGAGATCTGGGCAGCCCTACACATGCAGCATCCAACATATCCTCTGTGAATCAAACAGGTGGCTCTGCACGCAATGGTGTTGAAATTTGGATAGAGTTTTCACCACAAGATTTCTGTTAAGCAGAAAAAAGGATGAAGTTAGTCCTCTGCAGTTCCTCCTGTTAAACAACCAATCCACATGGTAATTTCTTGATCAACAGAGTAATCCCAGTTATAGTTCTTATACATGCAAATATTGTTCAGCAGAGCCACAGATGGCCGCACATATCCTGCTCTATGGAGTAGAGAATTGGTCTCTGACAGAAAACCACTTTAAGAAACTAGAAGCATTTGAAATGTGGATTTACAGATGACTGTTATGTATAAACTGGGTTAACAAAATCACAAATGAGGTGATAAGCCACCTGGGAAAGCAAAGGGAAATAAAGCCATTAAAAAGCGAAAGTTAGAATATTTTGGACATGTGATGCGACTCCCAGAAAAATACGGCATCCTTCACTTAATCCTCCAAGGAAAGATTGAAGGCAAACGAGGTCCAGGCAGAAGAAGATGATCATGGCTTCAAAACCTTAGGGACTGGTTTGGACAAAACTCAGCAGCACTTTTTCAAATGACTGTTGACAAAAATAGGATTGCCAGCACGATCGCCAACGTCCGATGACGGATATGGCACAAGAAGAAGAAGAGCCACAGAATTTCAGCACAATCTATTCAGGTACATCTATGTCCTTCAAGTATCCTTCTAGAATCTGTGTTAACTCAAAATGGTAATTGGGAGTGTTTTCTATTGGGACTCACTAATACTTTTATGGAAGTCCTTCTCATGTGCTAATCTTTGAAGACTGTTAAATAGATAAGAAAACAAAAATGAAGCCTTTCATCATATGGGTTGCTTCTCAGATGGGTTGCTATACAGGATCCGTTGCAAGCTTAGAAATCTGAGGTATTCTCTTTACTCTTTCACGTACATCTCTTAATGGACTGGTTTGAGTTTCAGCTGGTTTAGATTTTAAAACGGTCAGTGCTGGATGTTTGTTATAACTGCTGTATGTTTGTTAATTTCATTTTATTTTATTTTTGCCATTTTATTCTTGAATAGGATTTTATTATGTCAGTGTCTCTTTGAAGACTTTTATCTTTAGTGGCAGACTGGAAATAGTTAATGTATTATTATGGTCGGTTGCATAGTCGGCCAGATTTTAAGACTTGATTTGGCATTGTTTGCCACCTATTAAGTACTTCTGAAGGACCTGGGATAGGCAGATGTTGTTTGATGATGTTAAGGATATCATGGTAGGAGGTAAGCCGTTCCAAGTAAAGCTGCCTTTTGCAATTTACTGATGGTGATTTTGTCAATGCAGATGGTGTTCAATTGATGCTCCAAACGTTTTGGGATTGCACCCAAGGCATCTAAAACTATTGGTATTAGTTTTGCTTTCTTTTGACACAGTCATTCGGCCTCTATTTACCGGTCTTTATATTTCTTTTATTTTCTCCAGTTCTTTCTCTTCTAGTCTGTTGTCTTTCTAGTGCAGGGATGTCAAACTCACAGCCTGTGGGCTGGATGTGTCACATGCTGGCCACGCCCACCCCCAGTTTAGCAAAGCCGACAAAAGTCCCAATACGTCATGTGATGTCACAGGATGACGTGAGTTTGACACCCCTGTTCTAGTGTACTATCCACTATCCAGACTGTTTTGTATTATCCATAATCATGAAGACTGGTGTGTTAGGTGTCAAGTCTTTGTATATTTGAACTCTAAAGTCCCAGACACTTTAGCTTCATCACATTCTATTACTAGCATTTTGTGGTTCTACCAGTTCTTGCTTACATGCAAGTGGTATTTCTTGCAGATATGTACAGTCACAATGTACCATTGTTGCTACTTTGTTAGGCCATTGCTTGTTGTCAATCTGTGTCAACTTTGATGCACTGTTTCTGCAGCAAGGTCTTGCATAGTCAGAATTAGCCCATCTGTCTCTTTTTCGACTTTCCTACTCTTAATTGTTGCCAGCACTTGTTTTTATTTGCTTTGTCTGCAATTTTTCTTAATGTAATGACCATATAATACTTTGCCATGCCTCTTTCTATTATTATTATTATTATTATTATTATTATTATTATTATTATTATTATTATTATTATTATTATTATTATTATTATGTACACAACAATGTGAAATTACAGATGCCAGATCTTTAGCTGTGTTGGCCTTCATACTCACTTCCAAAGAACCTAGGTGTCATAATTATTGGCATAGCATAAGTGTGTCACTAATAATCAATAAACGCTATTATGTATGTGCTATTAAATTGGTGTCAATTCTTGGCAACCAGATAGATAGACTTTATTCAGGATGAAATAATAATAGCCACAGTATTTTGCTACTCCCACAAATATATGACTTTCTAACCTCCATGTATTTAAAAGCCAAAATAGGCATTTAGGAATAATCCATAGGATAGTTGAACTGAAGATAGTTACTCTATTATATCCCATTGCCTTTATGCCACTCATACTGGATACATCACACAATGTGCAAAACTAAAGGACTGTGCTATTCTCAGTCATTGCTAGTCACCTTTTCCAGTATTTGTTAAAAGATCTAGGAAAATGAACAACGAATAAACTTCCATTTTGAGCATATCAAACATTCAGTCTTATCATTTCTTGATAAAAACTTGCAACAATGATTTCCAAATGAAAAAGGATCACCCATTCACTACTTGTGTATCATATAATTCAGCCTTGCCTGATTTCAGATACACATTGGCATTTTCTGTATTTATTTTCTGTGAATCATAAATCAATATGCAACTGTTAATCTGTGCTGCACTAACATTACTTGGTTTGTAAATACCATTTTACCTCTAAGTCATTGATTTAAACTATTCCACAAACCAATCTAGAAATATAAACATTTACTTGCAATATGAATACGGCCTATTGCTTGCTGGGGAAAAGAAATCAAAGCCTTGGATTTCAGTCAATTTGCTAATAATTAAATTGCTTTCTAACACTGAGATTTGTCCTTTTTTACTATTTTTGTCAATATGACCAGATTAAAATCTTCACATAAAAATAGAAACTTTGGCAAAGAGAAGTTGGTACATGATTACAGAGCCTTCTTGAAGTCATTGCAGTTTTTGTTATAAAGAAATCTTTATAGTATTATAGAATAAATGTTTGTATCTTTGTCTATCACCTTCCACTTGAAAGTTTCACCTTAGAAGCAAGTGATCAGTAAGCACTTTATGGAAACCCTGACATGACATTATTTTTAATGCAAAAAAGCAGACAAATGTTGAAAAGATTCATTGTACAGCAGCAAGCCAATTAATTCTGGACTTATTGATAGTTTTTCTTTATAACAAGCTGTACATAGACTGTTTAAATTTGTAATTTTATTTTAATATTGTACATGTTGGTCCAGAAATGATCAATAAATGCACCTTTCAATGGTATAAATTTGGAAACACAGAAAAAAGAGCTTTCATTTGATCTGAGTGTGCAGTTTACATTGGATACAATAAATATCCAGAAAAAGATGAGTGAACATATTGCCCGGCATAAAGTCCCGCCGCCTGTTCAGATGGCATCTGGATATAAACTCTGTCGCCGTGCATCAGCTGAACAACGGCACTTCCAGAAGCTTGGTCCAGGAAACCTTTCTTGTATTCATCATACGTGTACATCAACGGCTCATTGTTTTTAAATAATGCCACCCAGACATTTCCCCCTTTGCAGTGTATGTGGTAAGCGAAGTAGTAGATCCCAGGGATTTCACAGGTAAAGACACCAGTCTGTGGATTATAATTCTGCCTGCCATTATAAAGGAGCTTGTCAAACATCACAGGAACCCTGACCTGTGGAAAAGGAGTGGTGAGCTCAGCCGTGAAAGCCGGCATCTCATAGGCAGCGGCGGCGGCGGCAGCAGCGGCACTGTTTTTGCTTTTCTTCCCCTTATAACCATATGGAGTCTTTATTCCATCAAGGCCTGGTCCTACCTCTGGCAAATACTGTCCTATTTCTGGCGGCGTAGGTTGCATTATTACTGGAGGGCCAGGAGGGCCAGGGGGACCAGGAGGGCCTTGGAGACCTGGCTGGCCAGGAGCACCAAGTGATCCAGGTTTCCCTGGTGGTCCAGGCATCCCTGAAACACCAGGTTTCCCCATTCCTGGAAAACCTGGTGGGCCTGGCAAACCCCGTTCACCTTTACTTCCAGGTAGTCCAGGAGGTCCAATTGGACCACTTGGTCCTGCAATACCTGGGATTCCAGTAGGGCCTTGATGGCCTTGAGTTCCTGGCTTTCCAGGTTCTCCCTTGGGGCCCATCAGCCCATGAGCACCAGGCAAACCTGGCAAACCTTTGTGACCAGCTTCTCCTTTTGGTCCAATTGGACCAGGCAAGCCTCTCAGACCTGATGGGCCCACCTCTCCTGGAAAACCAGGTTTACCTGGGAAACCTTGCAAACCAAGCTCACCTTTGGGACCAATAGGTCCTGGAGGCCCAACAGCTCCAAATTCTCCTTTTGGACCTGGGAATCCCATCACACCTGAGGGCCCCATTAATCCAGGCTGGCCTGGTTGGCCTGGTTCCCCTGGAGGCCCAGCCATGCCAGGTGGTCCCACGTGACCTTTTTCACCCTTAGGTCCCAGTGGGCCTGGAGCACCACCCATGCCTCGATCACCTTTAAGACCAGGGAAACCTGATTTTCCAATCCCAGGAGCACCAGGTGGTCCTGGTAAACCTGGCAGGCCTTGTTCCCCCTTCCCACCTGGCATACCTGACTGTCCTGGGATTCCATCTTGTCCTGGCTTCCCTATACCTGGAAGACCAGGAGGACCTTGAATTCCAGGAATCCCAGCTAAGCCCTGTGGCCCTCGTTCCCCTGGAATTCCTGGCTTGCCTCCAGCTCCCTGAGGGCCTGGAAACCCTATCATTCCTGGTTTGCCTATTCCAGGAAGTCCAACAGGACCGGGAGGACCTGGTAAACCAGGTGGCCCTTTTAGCCCTGGTAACCCTGGAATCCCCACACCTTTATCTCCTTTTGGGCCTTGGGCGCCTTGTATCCCAGGTTGCCCTTTCATTCCTGGCTCGCCCTTTGTTCCTGGTTGTCCTGGTAATCCTCTGTCGCCTGGTTTTCCTATTCCAGGCAGTCCTTGAGGTCCTGGTGGTCCTTGGGGTCCTGGAATTCCCATAGATCCACTCTCCCCCTTTGGCCCCATTTCACCTCTTGATCCTGGAGACCCCATTGCTCCTGGTTTTCCTGGCATTCCAGGCATGCCTGGTTTTCCAATTCCTGGGTATCCTTGGGGTCCTGGTTTTCCTTTAGCTCCTGGTACTCCATGTCCTGGCAGCCCTGGAGATCCTGGAGGCCCTCTTGCTCCAGGCTCTCCAGGAGGACCCTGTTCACCTCTCAAACTGGCTAATGGCAATTCTGTTTTTTAAAGAAAGAAAGAGAAAGAAAGAAAGGAATATTAATTTTCATCTTGACTGCTCTGGATGTCACCAATATGTTTCAAGAGGAATTGATGTATCAGCCTACTGGCTGGATTATTTTTACAGCACAGTTGATGTTCAAAAGGAAGGATGGATTACCTCCTTTCAAAGACCATTAGCAATTTTGTGATCAATGCTGCTGGCCCCAATTTTATTTTATTTATTTTTTTGCTTTCCTAAATTGTTCCTGATGAATTAGACCCATATTCAAGTTGATATTTCTATGTGTTTTGATGCAGCAAAATCTAGAAAAGTAAAGAAAAATGACTTGTTGGAAAATATCACTTTTGTAACTTCTCCGAATCTGAAAGATAAGGATGTGAAAATGGAGTGGACAAGCTGCACTCCCCTGCCACTCTCTGTATTTCACTAAAATTGTACTTCAGCTTTAGTGAAAGTGACAATGTCTTCTATTGCAATAAAGACAACAAGCTGCTTGCCAATGGCCTCTCACAGGATCACACTCCAGAATCTGCCTTCTGAGGCAGCCATCTCACTCTGCCTAAAGCAGGTATGAGAACATTTTGGTAACAGGACAGAATAAACTTAACAGTGAGGAAAATTACCAATTCTGGTGCACAATTAGAAATAGAAGAGTTGGAAAAAGGGGGATATTTAAACATCTGGGCTTGTTGCCAACTCTCTGTAAATTTAAGCTCATAGGGGTTTCAGAATAAATGCACAAGTGGTCTTGCCTTTTCCCAACCCCCCCCAAAAAAACCCTCAACAAAATATTCTTCACAAATGTTGACTTTTGCAATATACTCTACGCATTTGGGTATAGTTATATTCAATATATGAAACTTGCCTTCTCTTCCATCCTGTATAATGTAATAATTAGGATTCTGGACGAGGACCAGAAAGGGTCATTTTCAACTCCAACCTCATCTTGGTCCAGTCACCAAGCCCAACCTACTTCACATCTTGCCCATATTACCTTTCTGTTTCTTTGAAATCCTCTCCTTGCCAAGCATGGGGATCTGTGGAATTTCTTTTATATACTGAGGTATATATTCTTTTCCATATGATAGGTGTGGCCCCTCCTTTCCCATGTGCTGCATTGGCACTCCATCTTTACCCAATGGCATATGAGGTACTTGTTGCCCGAGGGGTTGGTACTGTGGCACTTGAGGAGGCATCGGCTTGATCCCATAATAAGCACCAGCTTGGATAGATCTCAGTAGCCCAAGGTAAATGATTAGCCATGTAGGTGCTAGCAATATAGTCATAATCTGCAACAACAAATAAATCATTCTCAAAACAGAAGAACAGCAAGAACAAGTGTAAGAAACTTAATTTTGGACAATGAAAATTATCCCTGGTAAGAAGGTATTTCCTTTTGGTAATCTTTTTAGCTATTCTGCATTAAAGCAAACAGAGCTGGTTGTAGGTCTTATGGGTCCCTACAGTATTTCTGAAATTTTAGCTTTGGAAGCATAAAGATAACAATGAACTGCTAAGTTATATTTATAATATTGCTTTGGGCAAATTGTTCCATTACATTGCAGAATATTAAAATGATGATTTTCAGTGGAAATATAATTTGAGTTTCCAACAGTGCTTTGGAAGATGTTTTGATGAAAAATGAATAAGGGGGAGGCTTTCAAGATTTTTGTAAAAATGTAGTTATTTTGAAAAAAGAGAAAGAAAAGGCAAATGCCTAGAAATGATAAAATACAGATATTTAATGGAAAAGTTTGCATAGTAATATAACAAAACATTAAAAGAAGTTGTGAAATAAGATAAAAATTAAAAGGAAGTATGAATATACTGACAAATTTGAAATGGCAGCCCATACTTGTTGAGTCTTTTAGGGCCTGGGTTTATGGCAGGAAGAATCCCTGTTTATTAAGGATCCCTGTGTTATTTCTGTGCTAGAGAATTCTTCATTGAGAGAACCCTTCTCCTGAAGACTTAGTTGTCCCCGGAGAACAACAGTTTCAAGGAACCATAAGGTAGAGCTGAAGAACTCAGGGCTTTCAGATATTGTCATTCCAGGTCTGATGCCCTACAAGATTGAGAGGCCATGTTTAAGTGAGGGGAAATAAAAACACATCATCCAGATCACAGGCACACACTATCTTGTGAGGATGAATTTTCTCCAATTTATACAAGAATGCCTATGTTTGGAACCTAAATGTAGTAGTACAAAATCTAGCACAAAAGGGCCAGTATCTGTAAGAAAAATACTCAAATTCCCTTAAAGTCTGGTTTCCAGTATTGCTATTTACAAATTAGGAATGCTCTTTTGATAGATGACCAACATTTTCAAAGAAGAAATAGTAAGATTATTCAAGAAATCTAGTCAGTTTTACAAAGTCACTGTTATGCTATAGAAATACATATTTAATTTTATGGTCTCAGAAAGTGGTATACTATCATCATGAAAATTATACAAATATTTTTGGTTAACTTGCTTTTAAAAAGAGTTGTTCTTACCCTTCATTGGTCTATAAGAATTGGGTTCACCATGACTGTCAATGGCAGTCCTACAAATTGCTCTCTTCTTATTAAACCAATATAATTTAGACAACCAATAATGTGTAATACCTTGTGTATCAGTTTTCTTCAAATCTTATACGTATGAGTAGTACATGGTGTGTCACCATGATATTTGAAAGCCAATATTAGCATCATCAGACAGAGTTTTCTTGTCACAAAACAACATGAATTAGCCCAAGTAATAAATGCTACTAATCCTCAGTCCCATTAATAGTACTTTTGCTTTCACTGCAAACATATTGATGGATGTTTTTGCACTACTTTTTTGTTTTCTGAAACAGTTTGTATGGAAAAATGATGCTGAGAGGAAGCCTCTGAATATTATGTTTTCAGCATCATGCTTGTTTGTCTAATCTTTAAACATCTGGCCTCTTTCTAAGTAAGCATACCAGTCTAATAGGCATATGGCCCTGACATCGATTATTAGAATAACCCAAGATGACAATTGATAAGCTCTCAAAGGTACTTGGAAACGGCTCCAGAAAAAAATAAAAACATGCCAAACTACCATAGAGACTATGCCAGGAATGAATCTCATAAAATGCTTATTTTATTACCTGAAACTAATGAAAATAATAAAAAAACAAACAAACAGTGATGACCTATTTTTCCTAATAAAATTAATTTTTATTATTTTGAAAGCATTTAGAGGTTTGCAAATCATCAATTATAACAGTGATAAATTCAAGTATTTGGTCACTTATTATACTCCTCAAAGATGTTTCAGGAACCCTTTGCTTCTGATCTTTTTCTGCTACAGTATTTCAGCAAAAGACTCCCTTAGTTTTATTCACCCGTAAACCTGTCTAAATCCTCAGTAAATTTAAATAATTTAGGAGTGCATAACTTGTGGGTGTTTTAAATAGCCTTTTAGACTGTTTCCTAACTGTTTGGCAATAACATAATAAGCTTATTCATGAACAGCTTTCTATATGAAGAGCCACCCTTTCTGGCAAGCAGACCTTTAAC
Organism: Pantherophis guttatus; assembly: GCF_059756535.1. Classification (NCBI taxonomy): domain Eukaryota; kingdom Metazoa; phylum Chordata; class Lepidosauria; order Squamata; family Colubridae; genus Pantherophis; species Pantherophis guttatus. The sequence continues at coordinate 32,619,262 of NC_142067.1, forward strand.
CAGAAATATTTGAGAAACTATTCTTTGAAGCTTCATATCTTTCTAATCTCTCCAGTGTCAAACTCTCTCCTTAAAATATTCAGGGAAAGTGTACATGGAATTCTTTCTAAAGTATAATAATAATTTCTATGGATTATGAACCTTTCACAATTCACAGGCAGCAGAAAATAGAAACTAAGAAGCAATATTGGTAATTGTACACTAGATGGAGTGTTTGTTTCAAGATTCTGAAATCCCATTATTTAACTAACATTCATTTCAAAAACAAGATGTGCTTATTGAATAGTAAAAATGAAATTGTTATCAACTGCTTAACATTCCAATATCTTCCTTCAAGGTAAATTTCCTTTCCAAGAAAAATCACATTTTCTCCAGCATTCAAATTTCAGTATATGATTATGTGAAATATTGTTCTGTAATTATTACAGCCTCTTAGCTTACAGCTGGATAAGCACAAAGCTTCAAACAAAATAATTTTACTTCAAATAAATCATATTCTTCAATGAAATACAATAAAACCTCAGGAATTTAGATTCATTTTTGGCACATATTTTCTTATAAAAGTGAAAGTTAATAACAAGCAACTTGGGATTTGGAGGCCCACATATATCGTATTAAAATAGCTGAGAAGCACATACTGCGCAAATCCATAATTACACCCAGCTTTCATTCTTTGGTTTTAGTCGTCAGCTGACAACTGTTTAAAGTCAGCTAAAACTGAGAGTTGAATTATTAAGCCAAGGTGGTCAGAAATGTCTGTAAATTTAATCGGAATATTTCATGAAAATGCATTTGATATTTAAATTCCCAGCTATTATTCCTTTTAAACAAGTCATTCTTTGTTACCCAGGTGGATGTAGTATAGTTTTAGCATGATAGTAGATTGGCATGAAAAACCTATAATTATAATTTACAATAGGGCTGACCAACATTTTGGAGTGTATTGGGGAAGAAGACAGATTCCCTTTGCAAATCCTTAAAAATAGAAGTAGTAGCTTTTTTCAAGTTTGTATGGCTATCATACAGTCTTGGAAAAATGTGCTTGATTGAAAGATTTGCAGGCAGGTGCTACATTTGCAACATGAGACATATTGAACTGTGGTGGAAAAAATTCATTTTTTTTTACTACCGGTCCTGTGGGCGTGGCTTGGTGGGCGTGGCATGGCTTGGTGGGTGTGGCAGGGAAAGGATACTATAAAATCTCCATTCCCTCCCCACTCAGGGGAAGGTTACTGCAAAATCCCCATTTCCTCCCAATCAGCTGGGACTCAGGAGGCAGAGAATAGATGGGAGCAGGGCCAGTCAGAGGTGGTATTTACCGGTTCTCCGAACTACTCAAAATTTCCACTACTGGTTCTCCAGAACTGGTCAGAACCTGCTGAATACCACCTCTGATATTGAAACACATGTTTGTTTTCAATCCAAAGTATGCAGAGACCATAAAAAGGGCTATTCATTAATCTGGGCCTAATCTGAAACTCTTTCCAAAACAAGTAGACTACAATAAAGATAATTGGGGCATTTCACATATTTTATTTCCTTGTTCAATGTTTCATTGCAGGCACTGCGTTGATTTGCATATTAAAACATATTCAAATAAATAGTAATTGTGAAATGAATGTACCCGAGGAGCAAAAAAGCAAATTCAGAAGATGTGTGTGCTCTGTGACTACGTGACACTTAATCCAAATCATATGGTCTACTATGAGCTAACTCTGTTAGCTCCAGAGTAAACTGCAGTGTAAATAATTTCAAAGCATGTCCTAACACATATAAACATTTTTGGGAAAATCTATATAAAGCTTATATTTTATTCTTCTCCATACACAAAATTCCTTGTGACCAAATAAAGTATTCAATCCAATCCAATCCAATCTCTCCTACAGTTTACTTTGTTTTTTTTCCTTCGGAGTCAATATCACTGTCCACGAAACGAAACGAAACGAAACGAAACGAAACGAAACGAAACGAAACGAAACGAAACGAAACGAAACGAAACGAAACGAAACGAAACAAAACAAAACAAAACAAAACAAAACAAAACAAAACAAAACAAAACAGGGAAATGAAATTCTCTTTCATTTGTAGATCTGAAGTTTCCAGAGCTCATGCCTTATTGAAACAAAGTTAAATCTATTGTGCTGCCCCTAAAAGTCTCACCACTGTTGGAAGTATATTGAAGATAATTTTCATATTCCATTTTGTATTCTATCAAGGAACTTCCCTGTATCCAAAATTTATCATAGAAAGAAGTTTCTAAATACAATGTGTGAGGCTAGATTAGAATCGTTTAATATTACTCTTGTTTATGACTCTCTGCTGTAATCCTGTGGTTTTATGGCCTGATACTTTGTCATAAAAGACTCCTTTCTTTTTTTAAAATATAATTTTCATTGAAACGTTTAAACAAGAAGATAAAAACTAATATAAAGTAAGGAAGACAAAAGAAAAAGAAAAAAAAAAGAAAAAAAAAGCTTATTTTCCCCTTTGAAAATACTTTCTTTCCCAGCGCTTTTTAAAAACTAGCAAAAATGTTATTGGTCTTTCATCTTCTCACTTTGATGCTATGCACACTGTGTTTTCTTAGCCCTTGCCGCCATGCTGCTTTATGGGCGATTTGTCTTCAAAAACTAAAGCTGTCTTAAAGTTTGTATCTTGAGCCTGAGTCTCTGCCATGTACAGTATTTCACCACACTGTACTTTGATTATCCTTTCCAAGTGGGAATGCAAAACAATAGCATCTCTTATTTTCTTTGCTTTGTATTAATTTTATAGCTCTTTAGAAACCCAGGATCCCAATCCAAGGGAGATGTTCAAACCATGAAAAATGTTTTTACAGTATTTTTTCATGAAAATGTCTCCTGCAGTTAGACCATTTTCATTGGAAGGGTTTTTTTTTTCCATTGCAAAGGCAGAATCTTTCTATAATTTGCTGTGACCGGTGGTAAAAACAATAAATAAATTGATTGATTGTCTTGTCTATAAGCTCCTTCCAGTTCTGGAATAATCTAAGTCTCCCCAAATAACAAATGAAATGTAATGATTTACTTTGCAGAAAACAACACAGAACACAACACATTATTTTTAAAAAAATTAATTTCTCGCTCTCTTCCTCACTTTCTTCTAAGGCATTCTTCCCTCAGTCTGAGTCCTCCACATTCACAGAAAAACAATATACTCTAACAACAAGGCTGTAGGTTAAGATGGTTGAGGAATAAAGGGAATTAAACCCATATGGCGAGCATTACATTATAGAAAGATGCTCTAAAGCAAAATTCTCGTGCTTGTATATTAAATCCATGAAAATGGAGGTCCATTAAACCAAAGGGTTAATATGCTGCTTCTATGAAAATTTTTCATGTATTATTTCAGTTACATAAAAGTTTTCTTTTCCCTGTTTCCTTTTTAGTTTTAAAATAGCAGTATCTTCTGCTCCAGGGATATACAGTATATGGCAGTAATGGTGAACCTGTGGCATGTGTGCCAGAAGTAGCACGCAGAGCCATCTCTCCAGGCACGCCAGCCATTGAACATTGCTCTTCCGGGTTCCAGCATGCACATGCGCGCCGGCCAGCTGGTCTTCACATGCACGGGAGCACAGGAAACCGGAAGAGCATCTCCCTGGTGTGCATGCATACACCAGGAAGCTGAGTTTCTGGTTTCCTGTGCGTGCATTCTGGTGACTTCACATGCGTATGCGTGCCAGAAACTGTAAGACCAGGTGACACTGGAAGCTCAGCTTCCTGGAGAGCACATGTGTGCCAGGGAGCTTCTCTTCTAGTTTCTGGCACTCCCATGCATGCGTGCGCATGCTCTCATTTTGGCACAGTGCCAAAAAGGTTCGCCAACACTGGTATATGGCCACCAAATAAGAAAAAAATACCCACTACTTGGAGCCTCTCAATGTTGCTAATAATTTGTAGTAAATCATGTGAATAAAGGTGTAAATCACTTAATACATGAGAAATAATAATCTTCTATAGTAGGTTATTTCAATTAATTATATTTAATTGTAATTCACGCAAATTCTGTTTCATCATGGCCTCTTCCATTATGTTGTCCTGACCCTGCAAATATTGAAATTCCTCGGATATTGCTCCAAGTGTCGTGTTTGACCTGAAAAAGTTTTCTCAATCTTTCCTTAATGGCAAAGGAAGCTATGAATGAGCCAAAAAGTATCATTCAGAGCAGATCTATAACAGATTCTTACTTTCCAAAGAAAACCGGGTGACGGGGAAATGCACAGATGCTATTTCTTATACAGCCCTACTACTGGACAGAAAGAAGAATAGTATAGTCTCCTACAGTGGTGGGTTGCCCCCAGTTCGCACCGGTTCTATAGAACCAGTAGTAAAACCAGCGGGAGGCCCCACCCACTAACCCTGACGTCATGAAAACGCTTCTGCGCATGCGCAGAAGAGCGCGTGGTCCTGTTACGAACTGGTAGTAAAGGTAAGTAGAAACCACCCCTGGTCTCCTACATATTTTAAGACATTCTGGGTGTTTTTCATTTTCAGAAGATAGAGTTATGAGTGCCACATAACTTTACAACCCTATAGTACTCTGCTGTTTTCAAGTGTGGAAAACGAGCCTGCCACAAGTGTTGAAGTGAGATCTGTCTACCAGTCCAATAGACTTTTGCATGTGGAATGAAAAGTGATGAGATCTTGTCCTTTGTTTCAGGCATCAGCATGTCATGTATAGTCTTAATATATATTTTTATAAGCAGTTGATCACAGTTCACAGGACTAGTACCTAGGACTGAAAACGTCAAAGCAAAGCTTTGTTTACATAATTCATTAAATTATGATAGCAACCAGATTGTTCCATACCTGAAGAACAGGCTTTTTATGTTTGGCTTTCTAAAGAGCGTTATCAGTCAAGTACCAAGACTATAAATAGTTGAAATTCTTTTATTTGGATTTTCTCTTGCTGTTCTGATGAGAAGATAATGGGGTTTCAACAATTCCAATGATATACGCAAAAATGAATTTTCTTTTCAAGCACTCACTGTTTTGTAATTGAAAATAAAGTTGAAATGGAATCAGGCACAAATGTTTTCCATATATTTTAAGTGGTTTAATAATTGAATCCTTCCTTTGCCAAAACAATGTAAGTAGAATAAACCAGAATTTAGTCCATGTTATAAATTAACCATAATTACTAAGTATATGGCATTTTGGGTGTTGTCAACAAAAGGTCTTCATTGGATTCAGCCCAACTCTGCATCCTAAGGTAGATAAGGCTGCTTTGAATTGAACTTTCCAGTTATACTCTAATCTCATTCTAGGTCTCAAAGAACCTATAGAGCTTCAAGACCCATACAAACAAAAGTATTATGTTACTTTTATAAGATTAAAAGACATAAGCTACATGTAGGAAACACTGTCATTCAATAGATTTAAAAAACTTAATTTTGGTATCAAATAAAGTAGCTACCTATAATAAAATTCTTCCACTGAAATCTGATTAATTCACAGAGAAAGTCTGCTAATTTGGAATCTTAGGAATTAATGCAAGAATTAATTTTCTCTAAAGCCCAATCCAGTGTATGTGGTAAACAAACATCTAAATTGTGCTGAGTTATATATATGTTACATAACAATATCATTTTATACCCAGATTTATATATAAAACTACAAGGCCAGAATCAAAATTCGGCATCCTCACTCAATTTATAGAGTTCTTAGGCAGTACCAGACATGACTTCAAAAGCACTCAGATAATTAATTGTCTGTCACTATCCCAGCAGGAAGAATGCAGCCTGGAGTGACAGAAAACACTCAAGCACTCGGCAATGCCGTGTGGTTTTGTGTGTTTAGTTTGTTTCCTGGGAAGCCTAAAACCACACCATGCAATTCCTTTAGCATCCTAAAGAAGATTCGCTGCTGAAACTTGCCCTGCCCTGGATTTCATTTACTTATTCTCAGCTCAGAACTTCTACCCCAACCAGCAGCTGAGTTTATCATTTCAGTTTCTCACATGCTCTCTGACCTGTCATCATTGGATCAGGGTAGAATATTAAACACATTTTTTATATTTACTGTATTTTTTGCACGATAAGATGCACAGGACCATAAGACATACGTTAGCTTTAGAGGAAGAAAAAAAAAATCTGCCTCTGCCTCCTAACATCCATCTGGTATTCATCTGGCTAGCGTCCTTGCAGCCAACAGCAAACAGCCTGGTCAGCTTGAGCACGTTATCGCAGCCCCAGCACATGGCTCGTCAGGGCTCCGCTCCATTGAGCTCCCCACCGGTCAACAGAGCTGAGCTGCTACCGCTGGTGGGCAACACTGGATTCTTCGCTGCTGAGCAGCTGATTGACAGTTGGATCAGCCTCCCGGAATATTGCCAATCACCTGTTCTAGGCAGCAGGGATTGCTGCCACCTACCACCGCCGTCGCTGTTCTCTGCTGCTGCCATTCTCCGCCATTTGCAGCCTTCACCAGCGATTGCCAGCAATTGCCACCACCATCAAAGAGGTGGCAAATGGTGGCGGCGATCCCCGCCACCTAGAACAGCTGGTTGGCGGTATTCCGGGAGGCCAATCCAACTGCTGATCAGTTGCTCGGCAGCAGAGGCTCCAGTGTTCCCTGGTGGCGGTGAATGGCGGCAGCAGTGATAGGCAGCACTGGTAGTGAATATTGCAGCACCTCAACAATTTCCCTGCCCCTGTTGCAATATTCACTCTATAAGATGCACAGACATTTCCACCCACTTTTTTTGGGGGGGGAGGAAGTGCGTCGTATAGTGCGATAAATACGGTATGTCATACTGCATAATTGAATACCACACATACAGTAGTTGAATCCATGATATTCAGACAATAATATCATAACAAAACGTGGAAGGCTAGGTAAACATGCACCAATGTTATATTGTAAAGTACAATGCAGTTGATAAGATTAAAGCATCAGACAAGCAGTTAAAACACAGATGAAAATTTAGAGAAGCAAATTGGATACAAAAAATCATTGTAAGTAATTGTCATATATTCAGAATGGCTCACTGCAATTAGATCTCTTGTTGCTTCTTCTCCACTGAAGTCTCAGGAGAGACTCTCAAGATACCACAAATCAATACATGTGCATGGGAAGGATCACATTTATAATTTTTTCTTTAGGGCAGCCAAAGGCTGCAAGGAATCTGGTGCCGTATTATATAATAAAGATGATAATTATTCTAAAGGAATAGGAATTATAAATGCATTAAGCTATGATATATTTTTTTATATTTAGATTTTTTTTTCAAAAAAGAAAAATATGGAAGAAAATTTTAACAATTTGCTACGGAATTGCCATGGCATGATCTTAGAGGTACCTGGGGCTGCATAGGCCCAGAGACCATGGACTATATACACCGATGCATTGCAAGATCCCAGCAAGAGTTCCTCTGGACATAATTCTGTATGGCCTGACCATTCTTCATAAAAGATCGAAGCTGGTAATAGTGCTTCTCATTATAAGCCACTGAAGCTAGTAATGCTAGAGGCAGTTCCAGGATCACCCCTTCTCCCAAGGTGCATAACGTCATACAAAATGGGTTGAATCCCCTCTTATTTAGAGTAAGAACCAATGATAGCCCTAATTGGCTCATCTGTCCATTGCTGCTATTGGTCCAAAAGCCTTACCAGAGCTCTTCAAGAAAGGAGCTTCCCACCACCCGCAGAGGATATGGGCACAAGTCATTGTTAAAATGAAAGCCAAATGAGACGGTATTTAGTTTAATCTAGCAAGAATGTTCTAAACAGGACAGAAAAGAGAAAGAATGACTGATATGAATGGGGAAACTATTCCTTCTGTATTTGAAGAAATGTCAAACCAACAACTAATCCTGCCAAATCTTCCCTAAAACCAAAAGGTTTGTTGAGGAGGATTTGATGCTTCTGTGTTTGCTAGGCTGATCATGCTATGTATTATTTTTTGTTCAACTAACATGTATTTTTTCTTTGACTGTTTTTTTTTTTTTACTGTTCCCAAACTCATCCAGACAATAGGGACCACTGGAGTCAAAGATCCTGCAAATAAAACCACAGTCCAAGCAAAAAAACTAGTCAATATTATAACAAAAACGTGCTTTTCAGATTCTCTCAGCTTCAAAGGGATTACAATTCTCATAAAAGACATTTTTTGGGAGAGAATTGCTTCAGACAAAACGCTATTTATTGGGCAAGATTTTTCAAAGCCCAGCCTTGCAAGCTATATAAATACATAAATGGCTTGGTTTAAGGTAACACCATTTTTGACTTGATTATTTCAAGAGCTGCCTTGAAAATTTTATGAAAATAATACCATTATTTGTTTACTTGATGGATTTCAGATTACATTTAAAGTTTTGCACATTTTTAAAATAAACACTCTACTAAATTACTAAAATAAACTATTTGATTATGTTCTGTGACATATAATCTTGTAAACTGCCTTTTTCAAGCATAGTGCTAATCTTTTTAAACAACAAGCAGTCTTGTTAGAAGATGTAATCCATTTTGTCAGGTGTATGATTAATCCAAGCATAATTATGTATGATGATAAAAATGAAACATAAGATGTAGTAGATATTTCTACTGATTTCATATTGGCACAGCCATTTTTATGAACATCAGAAAGAACAAAACACCCAAAGTTAGATATTCCCTCTGCTGGGGACACCAATGTGACCAAAAAGAATGCTTTATTTTTTGTTTTTGTTTTTTAAAATCAGGAAGTCTATTACAAAAAAAATCAGCCAATAGGGAAGAAGCAAGAATATCTCAAAATTGGGTTGGATATTAAGTGTGAATTTCATATTCAGTCTTAAGATGGGACTGGCAGAGAGAATTTATTTGTTAGTGGCAAATATAACTGCTGTCACTGAACATTCAAAAACTAAGAAATGGTGGCTTCCCTTGAATTTGAAAGCAAAAATTTGTTCCTCCTGTCATATAGACCTGGCTGGAAGAGGAGGGAGAAGTGCCCCTTTTAGAGATATGGCCAGCTGACATTCAGACAGGCATCAGTGTAGAGATGGTGGAGTGGTGGTGGTGATCTGGAACTCATGGGAGGCATCTGGAAGGTTCTTCTCTTCAGATTGCTGGGCTGAAATACAGTATTATGTCTTGGGTTCTAAGAAGGGTCAGTTGAGACTGTTGCTGTTGTACCAGACTCTCTGCTTCATAACAACCTAGCTGCCTGACCTTCTTGATGCCATTACCAGTTTGGCTGTGGAGGTCCCCAGACTTATGGTCTTGGGGGAGTAGATGAGTGCTTTTTTGTCTTTGTGCCAGTTACGCCTGTTCCTGAACTGGGAGGCTTTGGTCACTGTCACTTATGCCCCCACAACCTCCTACTTGAACTATTGCAAAGGGCTCTACTGTGTATGAGGCTGTTGTTGAGGAGTATTTGGAAACTTCAGAGGTACACAAATGAAGCTGCATAGATTGTAAATGGTATTGGTTATTCAGCTTTAGGAGCTGCATCGGCTGAATGTGTTTCTGAATGCAATTGAAAGTGCTGGTTGTCATCTTTAAAGACCTCCATAGTTTGCCTTCTAGTTCTTCCAGTCATTTCTACCCATCCAATCTGGTCTGGCAGGAAGGACATACTCTGGGTCCCACCAGGGAAGGAATGGTGGATAGTGGGGACTAGGAGTTGTGTCTTTTCTGCTTTAGCACTCCCCCCCTGTAACATCCTACCTTCCTAGAGTAGGATGGTTCTGACCCTTTTGGCCTTTTAGAAGGCCTTGAAGAACTGGTTATATGTCCAGGCGTTGGTCCTGAATGTGTGAAGGGCCCCATTTCCTGGTTATGTTGACACTGATGGATTATAATATCTCTTGGCTGCTATTTTTATTTAATTTCTTTTTGTCTCATGTTTTAATTGTTTTTATGATTATTTGCCATTCAAAGTCATGGGTTTGAGATAAGCGACTATACATACATACATACATACATACATACATACTGAATGAATGAATGAATGAATGAATGAATGAATGAATGAATACATAAATATCTTTTCCACAGACATTTGAATGGTTTGATAGTTTATTGTTCCCCATGTCATAGTATTGTTTTATGTTGTTTAAAATTGTTCTGAAAATCTAAATCTAAATGTAGTCCTCCCTTAAACACAAAAATATGGCTGGATTACCTTGGGCCGGTCATTCTTTTTAGCCCTGGCCAATGAAGTCTTTTTTAAAAAAAGTATCTAGGAACATGGACATGACTAGCATGGTGCATGATGATCCATAACATTCAGTAATGAAGCTTTCATTCTGTTGGGAATTGATTGAAGCTATTAATAGTTACATATGCTTAACCACAATCAAAACCATGTGGGCTCTAAGCTTATGAGTAACTGGGTGCTTTTTGTCCTGTTCATACTTCCTAATTCTAGAACCTCTGCGGTTGCACAGATTTTTAATTGACAAAAAAATCCCTTCATTCCCTTCCATAAAAGAATTGCCTGTCTACATATATTCACCTACATTTCTCTAGAAGCTTTCCAGAGGGAAAAAATATATTTTCTGAAACTTTGCTTAAGGATGTTTGGTCTGTCAATGAATACCCCTAGAGCAGTTTGAAAACCATAGTGCTATAAGCAGTAAGTCTTCATGCAGAAATCTCTCTGAATGGCTATGATCATTATGTAATGGGAATTTGGTGAAATCCTCTGTATAGCAGCCTTTTAAATGGCTGCAAATTTGGAACCTGATGGTGCCGTAATCATATTGTTGAAATGCTGATAATCATTCTATGGCAGTAAAGTGATACACAGACTATTATTTGTTCCTGCTTTTTAATGGTAATTTGGAATTTTGGAGCATAGATATAAGTATTTTGTTAAGCCTGAACTGCAGAAGCTTTTCAAGCAGTGGTGATATCCAATTTTTTTTACTACCATGGGCGTGGCTTGGTGGGTGTGGTGTGGCTTGGTGGGCGTGGCAAGGGAAGGATACTACAAAATCTCCATTCCCATCCCACTCCAGGGGAAGGATACTGCAAAATATCCATTCCCACCCCACTCCAGGAAAAGGATACTGCAAAATCCCCATTCCCTCCCTACTCCTGGGGGAAAGATATTGCAAAATCTCCATTCTCACCCCACTCTGGGACCAGAGGTGGTATTTGCCGGTTCTCCGAACTGCTCAAAATTTCCGCTACCGGTTCTCCAGAACCTGTCAGAACCTGCTGGATTTCACCCCTGCTTTCAAGATAATATAAAGAGGAAAGAGTGTGAAGCAAAATTCTAAACAAAGCAAACACAAACACCAGAAGGTTGAAAGGTCCATGAACACACATTAAACTCCTAAAAGCGACAGAGACAGAAGTGTGTAATGTCAATCGAAGTTTTCAACTGAAATAAAGTACTGATGCTAAGTATAGATGTGAGGAGGTAGAACTGAAAATGGACCATCTGCATGAACTGCAGTTAAAGTTCCTGCCATAACAGTCTTGGTAATTGGAGTTTGATGGAATGACCTTTCTTTGAAAAAAATGCAGAAAACAGGAACATAGGTTGGTTGGATTAACTGTGGGATGGTTTGCTTATGAAACTACTGCACCAATAGGTGGAGGATTCTGTTGGCAGTCTTTCTATTTACTGAATTTCAGAAATCTGATCACTAGATGGTAGCCGTGGTGCACTCAATTTTACATAGACAGTTTGCTTTAAATGACCTCTATAATATTATCATAGAGCTGCCTTGCTCAGTGTAGTACTCTCCAGATGTCTTCATCCAATTCCCATGATGGCTGAGAATTCTGGGAATTGATGCTCAAAACATCTGGAAGACCCCACTTTGGTAAGTCAAATAAATAACTGTTTGAGCTTCCCCTGGTTACATTAGACATCACAAGGTTGCTACACTGAAAACATAATGTGAATGCTATACATAGTCTTGCCTTTTTATTTTATTTTTAAAAGAAGAATAATTTTTTTCTTTTAAGTATTGTGTAATGCGGGAAGGACCCTGAAGGCAAATTCACCGGACCATTTTTTAAAGCAATGACTATTGAGTAGAGCCGTCATGACCTCATCTTTTTGGCACGGGAATTATCTTTGTTAATGCTCCAAACAGACGTCAAGTTTGCAGCTGATCACATCCCAGTATACTGTTTTAGAAACATCTCAAGACATTTTTATAACCTTGTAGTTAAACAATTGTGCTACTTTAAATAAATTGAATGTAACAGCCCTCCTGTACTGAATCAATTCAGACTTACAGTCTTTCCATAAGCACAGATCAGGCTGCCCAGGGGAGAGTGCAATCGGAAAAAATTGCTTCACTCTTATTTTAAGTATTTTAAATCCTATGTGAATTGTAAAGTCCCTGCATGTTTCCCATCTGCATTAGTCCTGCTTGACGCCTGGGGTCCTCAATTTTTTTTTTTTGTACCTATGGGCAAATTTGAAGATATTATTGGCATATTTGTGCACATTAACAGATTAACAGAGCTGGAAGGGACTTTGGAGATCTTCAAGTCCAACCCCTTGCTTGAACAGGAGACTCTATGCCATTCCAGACAAGTGTCTGTCCAATCTCTTCTTAAGAACTTCCAATGATGGAGCACCCACAATTTCTGAAAGCAAGCCATTCCACTGATTAATTGTCCTCACAGTCAGGAAATGTCTCCCTAATTCTGTGTTGGATCTCTCTTTGATAATTTTCCATCCATTATCACTTGTCCTGCCACCAGGTGTTTTGAAGAATAGGTCGATCCCCTCTCCTTTGTGACAGCCCCTCAAACATTGGAAGACTGCTATCATGTCATCTCTAGTCCTTCTCTTCATTAGACTAGACATACCTAATTCTACAACCATTCATTGTATGGTTTAGACTTGCAACATCTCTTTTTATTATAGTGATCAGAACTGGATGCAGTATTCCAAGTGCGTGTACTCCAAGTGGCACATGGCACATATGGCCAATCAAATAATGCTAAAATAATAAGATTTCTCACTATTAACGTTTCTAGCTTCCTAGGAAGCTGTCTACATTTTCAGCTGTTTTTTTCTGGCAGTTAGACATACTTCCAAATAAGGCTGCAGCATTTCCTTTCCCAAGATAGACATCCAGAGGCATTATTGGAAGTACCTATTATGCTTAAGACTGGTCCTCTGATTGCAGCATGCCAGCATTCCACTTTTCTTCAATGAAAAAAATAGTAAAATAAATAAATAAATAAACCTGGGCAGGCATTGTTAATGCCAGTGAGCATCCATAGCGGCATTGCCATGCATAGTAGCAGAGGTTCAAGTAGTATGCAAAGAGAAATATCTTTCCCCAATATATTATGTGAACATATTAAGAACCCATTCGCCTATTATCAACCATACTTACTGGGAAACGAGGGCTACCAAATTAGGTTTACAAAAATCCAAAAAACCATTAGCTGATATCAAAGGGTTACAATTTCTGTATTTTTCTGTTACTGCCCAATAGTCTAGTTTTTTGCAGTCCAGATTTGGTAGCCCTAAGAAAGTCCAGCAACTCATCTTCGGATTAAAGGTAAAGGTTTCCCATGTTTATTTGTGTATGACTCTGGCGGGTGGTACTTATCTCTGTTTCTTAGCCAAGGAAGATTACAGATTCCTTCCCCATTTTCTTGTTTGGGAAATCCTGCTTGCCAGCCTCATAAACTTTCTCTGAAATATGTACTTTTGCATTTTAAACTCATTTAAATCACAGAAGCATTGCCACCATGCTGTATGTTAAATGCCTTTGTTAATTTAAATCTTTTAAAGGGTTGCTAGAAAGAAGAAGGAAGGCATTTTAAATCATTCAAATGCCTTTCAAATGACTAAATAAAGTATTGAAATAAAGACAAATGGTCCTTTGGTGTTTCTTTCGATATAATTGTTTGACTGGCTGCCATGATACAGACCATATAAAAAGACTTTTCATACGCCTGTCATCTGCTTTATTCTCCCTATTCTGTCTGAGCTTTGGAGTAGATATATCAGGCTTTAAGTCTGATGCATTCCTCTTGATTGAAGAAGGATGCTAAGAATGCATGAATTCCTGATGACCTTTCACTGCAAACTGTGAACTTTGCTCACTACCCATGATGCACACTTAGGCGTCATTACTCAGGCTCTTAGCCAGGACCTTTTCTTGGCCATTACAGATTTAGCGACATTTCTCAAACAAAGTGAGGAATGAAAGAAACTGCTTAAATAAACTTTGAGCTCTTTTCTTGAAACTGTCACCTCTAAGTTCATGAGCGAGCTCAAGGGAGAACATTGCTGTTTGTAATAGAGAGAAAGTGGAATTTGTGTCTAACACCCATCTAGGCAGGCACTGGTATTACTGCCTTTTTTGTCCAAAATTCATGTTACAAGGCAATATTAGGCTTCACTCAAATTCTTGACTTTTGAGTCAAACAGAATCTTGGGATTAAGAAATAAACTAAGCTTAGAAATTTGACATAAATTCAAAGATGATTCCACAGATTGGAAGTTTCAAACTTCTTTTTTCAAATTTAAATCTGATGAATACCAGCCTGTCATAATCTTCCATCCTACATCGTGAGATTTTACTCAAGTAGAAATCTAGATGACAGAAAGATTTGTGTAAATCAGCCATTTATAATTAAATATTCTCATTTAGGATTACATTCACTCTGATTTCAGGTTGACATGACCCTCCATATTAATGGAGATTTCTAAACCAACTTTAAGGTTGGTCTAAAGTTAACTTCATGACTGAAATGTTACATAAGTTATTTAATATCTATTTGCATACATACATTTAATGAAGTTGGTTTGGAAATCCATTATTGTCTACTTCTATGCAAAAATCTTTTCTACTACTTGTTTTTGTTGTTGTTTCGGAACTATTAAATACAGTGCATTGAACCAAGGGACTTCTCCATGCAACTATACACCATCACTGAGCTATGGTCCTATACATTCGAGATTATGACAAAACACTAATAGTTGAAACCCAAACAGACAAATTCTTGTCCTTATTATACCATAATTAAAACCAACCTGTTGAACAAGTACCCTTGAGTTTCCCATAAATATTTCCTTTCATTTTGTGGTTGAAACAGGAATGCACATCAGAAATAATTCTTTATTTGTAACATATTGGAAATGTATTTCTTTTTCCTCTAGTTTCAATGATTTCTAAAACTTGTATTTTCCCACAAAGTACCTTTATAGCCATTTAATAATATAAAGTAGGGCCAGTTCTACCCTGGATTGCAGCAAAGGAATCCAGGACAGACAGGAAAAATGGAGACTCATACAAGCACATTCTTAAAATACTTCAATGTTTCAGTAGAAAATCCAAATCCTTCACAGCTTAATATTTTCACATGATAAAGGTTTTATTTTAAAAAATGTTAGGCTTTTAAGAACTGTTAAACCATCCTAATTTTGCCACAACGTCTACTTTCAGAGAGTTTCATTTCTTAATTAATTTTCTGTTGCCTGTCAACTTCCACAGCGGCCTTTTACACCTTTCGCAAAGGTTGGGTTGGAGTTTGGTGCCCATAATTCTTAACCCATCTGTTGACAAATGATAAGAGTTTCTATTCAACACATCTGGAGGGCACTAAATTGGAGGTGGGTGTTTTAACACACCCTTGTAATTCTTTATCAAACACAACATAGCAATGTCTGCTTCTGAGGGAAGTTGGTGGGATTTACATGCAGGAAATCCAAAAAGAGCAGTCTCCTGTTTTTGGCAGAGACAAATCCACTGTTGCTTTTGGTTAAAGATCAGAATTTTGACTGGATACAAATGCACTTGGCAGAGAATATTAAGCCAAACACTAAAAGAACTTTGGAAGATTAGAAGATAGAGCTTGCTTTAGAAGATTTCGTTTGGGGATAAATTCCTATCAACAGCATGTTCTCAATTTCTTAAGGCTGACTTTAATAGACATATTTTTCTCATTCCAGAGATGTGTCTACAAAGGAATGAGTTTTTGATTCAGGGATTCAAATCTTATCCTTATTAAATCCTAACAAGGCCTCAAGAGACTTCCTTTGGATTTTTTTCTATGGCAGCCTGCCCTGCGGTAGTATGAAGTTGAAAATTTCTTTTAAGTGGTTTGCTATGTCAGTTATACTAGTCACTTCATTGCAGTTGTGTAAATTATCAATTTCTACAATTAGCTCCTACCTTAGTCAAGTGGATGTCTCTTCATCCAAACAGTAATATATATATATTTCTGTCTTTCCTCATATTTGAAAAACATTATTTAAAAACAGAATTCTAGAAAGTGTTTTGGGTGGAACATATTGGCATCTATTTATTGGTTTTATAATTGGTTAACTGTTGACTTCTTACTCTTGTTTCATCCCTTTATTGTGATTATTTTATTGTGCTCTCATAATTTTTTTCTCTTTATTTAGTATTCTGTGGACTTTTTATTGTATGATAAAAAAAAATTAAATAGCTTTTAAACTGTTTTTCAGGAATTAAGAAGGAGAAGCTGTGTTCTGACCTACGCTTCCTTAGAAATACAGCACCATCTTAGTTCCGGCAAACCTCTTTAATTCAAACGGCTGTGAATTATTGTCATTCCCAGTCTGAAAGGCTTCTCAAACAGTCTTTCAGGGGAATGTTTACAAACACCAATCATCTCCAAACCTTTCTCCCAAGTCGACCCTGTTTTCTTAATTGTTCCTGTCTTCTGGCAGCTCTGAGCAGCGCACACTGGGAACAGGCTCCCACTGTTCTTCTGCCTTGCTGAAGTCAGACTCTGGATACTCCAGAGGCAGCAAAGAACTACCAGACGGCCTTGGTCCCCTCTCTGCCTCCGACTCAGAGCCCTCGCCTGAGCCTTCCCCAGACTCCAGGACTGGCCCACGTTCCTCCCCAACCTCCTCACTGTCCAAATATACTGCCAGCTCTGCTGGCTACTGGTGGGCCATAACAAGCTGTGACAATATGATAATGCACTTGGAGGAAACCAAATAAATTGTTGTAATTTAACTCTTGGAACTCAATTGGTAATCTGTTTCTTGCATAACATTACAGGAAAATAGCCCAATTTATTGTGGAGTTTTATTGGTTTTACAGTCAATTAAAACAATGTATCATACCAGCATTTTTATTTATCAACCAGGTCACAGATTTACCTTGCTATAAATATATGTTCACATTAAACTTTTAGACATCTAATAAAACATATTAATTATCTAAGACTTGTCTTGGTTCATTGTATGGAAGTGGGAAGCATATCTTTTGGACTTGCAGGAAGGTGACAATTTTTTTTTTTTTTTGCTTTAATTTATATGCCGCCTTTCTCCGGAGACTCAGGGCGGCTTACAATGTGTTAAGCAATAGCCTTCATACTTTTGTATATTTATACAAAGTCAGCTTATTGCCCCCACAATCTCGGTCTTCATTTCACCTACCTTTGAAAGGATGGAAGGCTGAATCAATCTTGAGCCTAGTGAGATTTGAACTTGCAGTAATTGCAAGCAGCAGATGTTAATAACAGTGCTTTAGTCCACTGTACTACAGGCTCTTTTGCCTGTATGTTGGAGGATCTTCTTTTTTATGGGAACAGTATGCTAAGGACCATATCAAGTCACTGGTCTTGATATGGTCCTTAGCACTGTTTATATTATCTACTTTGGCTAATGACATGTTTGCAAGAAACCTAGCTCAGAGAACACCAAGGACCCTTCATGGTCACTAGAGTTTATTCTTTTGCCTAAGGTTTATTTTGTTTTCTGTTATTATTTGTAATCTTCTTCAGTTTTAATGTACAAAAGATTGGTTTTTTTTAATAAAAAATATATAGCTCATGTCACGTATTTGGAGTAAGGATCATTGAGTTTACTTAGTATTTAGGCCTGACTTCATAAAATTAAGCAGGAAATGCATCTGAAAAGAAAATTATCTGTATTTTTCTTCCAACATATTCTAGTTCCCTCTCTTTCTTTCTCTCTCTGATACAGAATACAGGAATTTTTTTCTTAGCAAAATAAATGTTTCTTCCAAAAGTCTCACTTAGGACCAGACAATAGTCATAGGTTTTTTAAACACTACGGACAATATGAGCTAATGTCTACTTATTTAAAGTTTTCCAATTAAAAGTTTTAAAAAAGTAATTATGGTTTTTTGATACAGCTTCTTCTGTTCTACATAAAAGGCATACAATGATTCATCAAATCTCAAAAATTATGGCTCATGAAATAAACTTTATTTATAATTCAGGAACATATTTTTTCTACAAAGGAGACTTACATCATATATGGTCTGTTTACCCATTTAGCTAAATGATATTTATATAAATATGATTAGTTTTCTTCCATTGCTTCTTGTCCTGCCTTCAGGTGCTTTGGAGAATAGCTTGACTCCTTCTTTGTGGCAAACCCTGAGATATTGGAACGCTGCTATCATGTCACCCCTAGTTCTTTTCATTACACTAGACATACCAAATTTCAGCAATTGTTCTTTATATTCTTTATATATTTTAGCTTCCAGTCTCCTACATTATTCTAAGCTTTTTCCAAAGCTTACTCAAAATCCTTTCTTATAATCTGAGCCTATTCATTCATGTCTGCCAATTTACTTTATATGCAACATGAATGTTTTTAGCTACTTTGAAGCTGTTTATCATAATGATATTCTCACTTCTCCATGGTAGTAAGCACATATATGATTCTCACTCCCCTTCATGGATCAACTGCCTTGGTGTGGTGAAGGGGCTTGCATAGCACAATGAAGCTATGAGCTATGTAGTGCAGGGCCACCCAAGGCAGACAGGTCATAGCAGAGAGCTCTGACAAAACGTGATCCACTGGAGAAGGAAATGGCAACCCACTCCAGTATCTTTGCCATGAAACCCCCATGGACAGTACCAAAAGGCAAAAAGATATAATGCTGAAAGATGAGCCCCTCAGGTCAGAAGGTGTCCAATATGGTACTGGGGAAGAGCAGAGGGCTAGTACTAGTAGTGCAAGAAAGAGTGAAGCAACTGGGCCAAAGCCGAAAGGATGCTCAGCTGTGGATGCATCTGGTGGTGAAAGGAAAGTCCAATGCTGTAAAGATCTATTCTCCATAGGAACCTGGAATGTAAGATCCATGAATCAAGACAAGCTGGACGTGGTCAAACAAGAGATGACTGAACATCGACATCTTAGGAATCAGCGAACTAAAATGGACAGGAATGGGTGTATTTAATTCAGATGATCAGGTATACTACTGGGGGCACAAATCCCTCAGAAGAAATGGAGTAGCTTTCATAGTCAATAAAAAAGTAGGAAAAGCAATACTGGAATACAATACCCAAAATGACAGAATGATCTCAGTTCGATTCCAAGGCAAACCATTAAATATCACAATAGTCCAAGTCTATGCCCCAGCCACTGGTGCTGAAGAGGATGAAATTGACCAGTTCTATGAAGCCCTACAGTACCTTCTAGAATTAACACCAAAAAATGATGTCCTTATCATCATGGGGGATTGGAATGCTAAAGTAGAAAGCCAAAAGATAATCGGAATAACAGGCAAGTTTGGCCTTGGAGTACAAAATGAAGCAGGGCATAGGCTGGTAGAATTTTGTCAAGAGAATAGGATGGTTATAGCAAACACTCTTTTCCAACAACCCAAGAGATGATTCTACACATGGCTATCACCAGACGGTCAACACAGAAATCAGATTGACTATACGCGACACATGCACTTCCGAACCGGTAAGGAAGGTAAGTAGATTTCACCCCTGGTAGCAACTAAAACCATCTCAAAGAAAAAGAAATGCAAGAAAGAAAAATGGCTGTCTGAGGAAGCTTTACAAATAGCTGAGGAAAGAAGGGAAGCGAAAGACAAGGGAGAAAGAGAAAGATACACCCAACTGAATGCAGAATTCCAGATAATAGGTAGAAGAGATAAGAATGCCTTCTTAAATGAACAGTACAAAGAAATAGAAGAAAACAATAGAATAGAGAGGACCAGAGATCTCTTCAAGAAAATTAGAGATATGAAAGGAATGTTTCATGCAAAGATGGGCATGATAAAGGACCAAAATGGCAGAATGACCTACCAGAGGCAGAAGAGATTAAGAAGAGGTGGCAAAATTACACAGAAGAACTATACAAGAATGAGTGTAACCTCCCTGATAACCATGATGGGGTGGTCACTGACCTTGAGCCAGACATCCTGGAATGTGAAGTCAAATGGGCCTTAGGAAGTCTGAACAAGAACAAAGCTAGTGAAGGTCACAGTATTCCAGTTGAGCTATTCAAAATCTTAAAAGATGATGCAGTAAAAGTGCTACACTCAATTTGCCAGGAAATTTGCAAAACTCAACAGTGGCCACAGAATTGGAAAAGGTCAGTTTACATTCGAATTCCAAAGAAAGGCAATACCAAAGAATGTTCAAACTACCGCCCCATTGCACTCATTTCACATGCTAGCAAAGTTATGCTTAAAATGCTACAAGCTAGGCTGCAGCAGTATGTGGACCGAGAACTGCCAGAAGTACAGGCAGGATTTTGAAGAGGCAGAGGAACTAGAAATCAAATTGCCAACATACACTGGATCATGGAGAAAGCTAGGGAGTTCCCGAAAAACATCTACTCCTGCTTCATTGATTATGCTAAAGCCTTTGATTGTGTGGATCACAACATATTGTGGCAAATTCTTAAAGAAATGGGAGTACCAGACCATCTTATTTGTCTCTTGAGAAACCTATATGTGGCTCAAGAAGCAACAGTGACAACTGGACACGGAACCACTGATTGGTTCAAAATTGGGAAAGGAATCTGGCAAGGCTGTATACTGTCGCCTTGGCTATTTAACTTATATGCAGAGAACATATAAGAAAGGTGGGGCTAGATGAATCACATTGGAATTAAGATTGCCAGGAGAAATATCAACAACCTCAGATATGCAGATGATACCACTTTAATGGCAGAAAGTGAAGAGGAACTAAAGAGCCTGTTGATGCAGGTGAAAGAGGAGAGTGCAAAAGTTGGCTTGAAACTCAACATTAAGAAAACTAAGATCATGGCATCTGGCCCTCTCAATTCCTGACAAATATATGGGGATAGTGACAGATTTTATTTTCCTGGGTTCCAAGATCACCGCAGATGGGGATTACAGCCAAGAAATTAAAAGATGCTTGCTCCTGGGGAGGAAAGCTATGGCAAATCTAGACAGTCTACTATAAAGCAGAGACATCACGCTGCCAACAATAGTGTGTATAGTCAAGGCTATGGTTTTCCTAGTTGCAACTTATGGCTGTGAAAGTTGGACCATAAGGAAGGCTGAGCGCCTTTGAACTATGATGCTGGAGAAGACTCCTGTGAGTCCCTTGGACTGCAAGGCGATCAAACCAGTCAGTCCTAGAGGAGATCATCCCTGACTGCTCTTTAGAATGCCAGATGCTGAAGATGAAACTCAAATACTTTGGTTACCTAATGAGAAAGAAGGAGTCGCTGGAGAAGAGGCTAATGCTGGGAATGATTGAGGGCAAAAGAAGAACGGGACGACAGAGAATGAGGTGGCTGGATGGAGTCACTGAAGCACTCAGCATGAGCTTAAACTCTGGGGGATGGTAGAGGACAGGAAGGCCTGGAGGAACGTTGTCCATAGGGTCGCGATGGGTCGGACACGACTTCGTGACTAACAACAACATAATTCTCACTTCTCCATGGTAGTAAGCACACACATATATATGTATATGAATATGTATGTGTATAAATATGTATATGTGTATGTGTATGTGTGTGTATATATATGTATATATATGTGTGTGTATATATATATATGATGAGATCTAAACACAGCAGAATTATTTTCATGTTTTCTATTTTGGAAATGTAATGAAGATGCTAAAAGCCTTTGGAGCAATTAACTATTTCATTAAATTTTCTTTATGTTTGTTGACAGGTTCTGCTGCCAGGTCAAATATCAGCATGTGAAAATTATGCAAATCATCTTAAGTTTCCAATCATTCATAAGTTTCCATTTACATTTACACTTTGTATCTTAAAGTTTGCATATACTTACTTTAGAACTTTGATGAAATGATGTGGATCAGTGCACTAGGATTTTTAGAGGTTAGGTCTAGCTTCTTTTGTTAGATTCTGATAAGCAAGGAAAGGTATTTTTTTTATCACCACTACCTTTAAAAAAAAAGAAATTGAAAGTTAGAAATCAGAATTATGGTCAATTTTAAAACATTAGAATGTCCAACCAGAAATTGATAACATTATTAATTATTATTATAAAGTGGAAAAATTATCACAACTATTAAGAACTATAGAGATCAGATAACAACATACTAAAATCAACATTTTGTGGTAAATCCTAAAAAAAACAAAAACCCCACCCTTCCAAAGCTCAACAAACCAATATAGAGATTTTGTACTTTAAATCAGTGGTGGGTTGCCCCCGGTTCGCACTGGTTCTATAGAACCGGTAGTAAAACCGACGGGAGGCTCCGCCCACCGACCCCGACATCATCAGAACGTTTCTTCACATGCACAGAAGAGTGCGCGCTTGCTTCGCTCGCGCGTGCAGCCCCATTACAAACCAGTAGTAAAGCCAACCCTGCTTTAAATGTGTTCTAAAAGGTCAACATTGGGATAGCAAATCTTTGCACTTAAATTGTCACCAGCATTAGCAACCATGATTAGCCTTTGTGTTCACAATTCTAACATCATTAGCAAACTTCACTTGTTTTCTTTTATAGGTAAGGCTATGTCTGCCAAATAAAAATACAATACAGGGAAACAACAACTGCAACCCGCCACCCAAATAAACTTTTAACTTTCCCATTGAAGTTATTTTTAAAAGGCCACTAATTTATTAGTTAGACTGGCAGGCATGCAGTTAAGTGCAGTCTCCTCACTAGCCATTTATTTAACATGCTATTCCCACATCACCCACCTAGTCCAGACCAAGAGCAACTATCCACTTGACTCTTTCTGGGAGGCTGGGAAAATAAGCACCCCTCAAACAGAGGCCACAAAGCAGCCGACCAATGATTCCAAGAGGAAAACAAAACAGTGAGGT
Source organism: Pantherophis guttatus (assembly GCF_059756535.1). Taxonomy (NCBI): domain Eukaryota; kingdom Metazoa; phylum Chordata; class Lepidosauria; order Squamata; family Colubridae; genus Pantherophis; species Pantherophis guttatus. The sequence goes on from NC_142067.1 coordinate 32,642,233, forward strand.
TGGATCTTATCTTGAATAAAAACTCTTGACATGCCTGTGCTTTGTTTCTTGCCTAGAAAAAATATGGGACTGTTCTGAGCACAGAATGTTTGAAGGTAAATTTAACAGTCAGAAGAAGGAATCACTCAGATGAAGAATTGTTTTAGTGAATATAGTAGCTGGCTGTCAGAAAGGTAATACAACTGTGCAGATAAATATGAAATGATGTGTGCACAATTTCAATTTGAACAGTATAACAGCATGAACAAATTAAATTAAATAAGGCCTCTGTCAGTGTCATATAAAATAATTTATTTTTCCTTTACATCCAACAGCATCCATATTGAAAGCGGTATGGCAGTTGGGACAGTGCAATCAAAGTCTTGCTCCCCTTTTAAACCAGTATTGATATCAAAAGCATGTACAAAAGGACAGGTCTTCATTTTCACTCCTGCAACTGGTATCTTGCCTCTTAGAGCCTCCCGATTGCAGATGCTGAAGGATGTTAAAGAATACATCATTTTTTGGCTTTTTAAGATTAAAAAATATATTGTTAGATGACACTTTTCCTAAAGATATAATTTTATGCATGCACAACATACCCTGTTGTTATCAACTTATATAATATACTCTTTTGTAATGCACTCAATAATGTAGTCTTTTATCAATATTCACTTTTTGATATACCCTATTTTATTCGAATTGTTGAAACAAGATAAATTGATGGATGCCTGCAGATTCTATGTATTACTAATCTTAGACTTAATGGCATCATTTTGGAGGAAAAAAACTGTCAGATTTTGAATTTAAACAATTCTCTTTCTTTTGCTTTCTGCAAAAGAAAAGCAGTGGACACAGAAAAGCAGTAGACAGAGATTTACAGAAGGAACTATATCAAGTGTGCATGTAAAAACTGTTGCAAAAATGGTTATGTGTAAATTATTTTCAAAATTAGTTTACTGAAACTTTTACGAAGAAACAAATCCTATTGAATGTAATTACACTAACACACTTATGTAAAAAAGTCAGGAGTCTTAAGTACTATCTAAAAAGTAAATCTGAGCTAAAATAATTACATAAATGTATTTAGAAAAAACTGTTATGACGGCTTCATATCTTACAGAAAGGAAGCCCAACATTCAGTCAAATTAGATTATTTTCTTGAATGGCCCATATTTCCTCTTGCGTTTATCATGTACATCTTGATGATAGGGATCCTTCCAAGAAGGAATGCAGAGACATCTTAGAAGCATATGGAATCACTGAAATGGCCTCCATGTTTCAGAGGCTGTTGTAAGAGATCCTGATGTTTCCTAGAGCTCAGGAAGAATTGTACCACATAATCCTGAGGAGACATGGTACTCTATTTCCTCAGAGTTGGTATATTTCTTGTTATGTTCTGTAGCCTATACAAAGTTGTGGAGTATTGTAACAGTAAAAGGGACATGTATACCAGAAAAATTGTGGTGTTTTATTGTTTATTGTAATGAAATATTATTTTGATCCATTGGCCACTACTATGCGTATGTGAGGTTTTCTTAATCCAGAAAAACATTTGCAATTGTGTATTCTGTCTGATGGAAGACCTTATTTATACTCAGAAAATGAATGTCAGACTGATAAGAAGGATAGCCAGGAGGATTATTTAATTAGAATCCTGTCTACTATTTCACATACTGTAACTTATATAAAAGTTTTAGTCAGTCAGAGAACAAAGCATTTTATTTTGTTAATTCTTCACTTCTTTAGTTCAACTTTGCTAAGCTGTAAACTGTGATTTATAAAACACACACAAATCCAAAGACAAACCCAAACAAATTACACTATAGTTCATCACACTATGCAGACCCAGCCAGAGATACAAATGCTACATTACTTTGAGTCTGTTAGTTTAAAAAAACTCCAATGTAATGATTTAATGTCAGTGTGTACTTTGCAGCTGGTGAGACAGCCATTTAAGCCAGTCTTCATTCACAATTGTATTGTGCACAAATAATATAAACAGATTTTAAACATTTCTCCTCAGAAGTGAATCCCAATAAGATTCATAAGTTTGGCCTCTTACTTGCAGTATTAAATAATACATCAACTGCATCAAACAAATGATGCAGTTTTAGGTCAAAGAATATCAGGGGTAACAAATACAAGGAGATTGTTGCATCTCCTAGCATCATTATTATTTCTTTAAAAAGCAATTTATTAGCTTAACTAACTTGGTAAATATTATTCTGAAAGTAGTATGTCTTGTTTAAATTTTTATTTTGATTTCAATGGGATCTAAGTAGAAATACTTTGTAACCAATTCAGCATGGTCAAAATAATTCTACAAGGAAATTTGTATAATTTCTGAATCATCTTATAGGGGAGGCTTGTTTGTTTACTTTTGGCTCTGCACTAGCTTTTTCAAAATCTGAGCAAAGCTAGCTTTTCCTTTTAATATTCCTGATGCTTTTCAATGCCAATAGGGATAATTCCTTCACTTTGTCTCCCAGAAGCTAGATTAAGGACAATTGTTACTTCTTCTTCCATATAATATCATTCTGTTTCTAGAAAAGATTATCTCTTCTCCCAGCTTCCCTTATTGTCATGAAAGCATGATTACAGCTATTAAGTAATGTGTCCTCTTGAAAAATTGCCAACAAACTATCAGTTGATTTAAATAGTCTGCAAAGATCTATTATATAACACAGAATTGTGTCTTGCATCAAGAAGGTTATCTTCCTAGAATCAGCTCTCCTTCTTCATTTTATTTCTCAGATTCAGGAGCATGAGCACCAGTGGTGGGTTGCCCCCCGGTTCGCATTGGTTCTATAGAACCAGTAGTAAAACTGGCGGGAGGCTCCGCCCACCGACCCTGACGTGCACGCGGCCCCGCTGCGAACCGGTAGTAAAGGTAAGTAGAACCCACGTCTGATGAGCACACAGTGATTTCTGCAAGTAGGAATTGAATTTTATGCAGGCCAGTACTCAAAACTATGTCCCATCTCATATCGTGAGACATTACTAGCAAATTTAGGATTGCTGTCTGAGAACACAATGTTCATCAGTTATTCTATAATAAATTGACAGAAATAACAGATGGTCTGTCTGCAGTTATGTAGCTTGTAGATAAAATGGCATTCATAGCAGTTTAGTAAGCTGTTTAAACTCTGCTGATCATATTCACAATTAATAAAATAATCTGGCAAATAGAAAATGCTAGCAATTTCTAAAAGTGACACATTTAATCATTAAAACAGTTGTGTTTAATACAACAAAATACAATAGGTTTCTTGTCTAAATTGAATCGTTCAGAGAGAAAACAATGTTTGCTTGGGATGGAAACTTTGTCTGACAATTTTGGAAATAATTCAGGCTACAAAGAGTTAGCAGGACAATCCAATTTTTCGTGGTTAATTGTATAAAAACTGAACTAGACTGTAAAATTTTGAATATCCTGTTTAAATCACTGCTTAAGATCAGCAGATATTTCAAGCCTGTAACAATAGTACCCATATTTTGCACTTATTTGGATCAGTGCAATGATTTAAACATTTAGAATTTTTCTGGCAAGGGAAACAATCCTGCAATGTTTCTTTAGGTAGCTCATGCTACTGGGGTATCCTGTCTTTTTTTCTTGCTCTTTCTTTTGAAAGTTTATTTAAGTTTTGAAAGTGTGTTTATTTAAGTTTATTGATTTATTAAACTTATTTCTTAAGTATGACAGAACAGAACAGAATAACAGAATTGGAAGGGACCTTGGAGGTCTTTTAGTCCATACTGGGTGATTTACAACAACCTTCCATAAAAGCAAATTAAATATAACTCCCAAGCCCCAAACATTATCATTTATCTCATCAGAATGCCATAACATATCACTGACTCTACATTTACATTTTTCACCTCCACAGTCCAATGCCTGGGTTGAAGAGCCAGGTCTTCATAGCCTTCTGGAAACCAATAGGGTGGGGACCCTCTGAATCTCAGAGTACAGGCTGTTCCAAAGAGCTGGTGCATCCATAGAAAAGGTTGTCTTCAAGGTCTCACCAGATGGCAATATTTAATAGAAGGGCTATGGAGCACAAACATCTCTCTCAGTTGGTAGGATTGACAGATACCCTCAGGGAGCAGCAGTCCCTAAAATAACCTGGCCCCATGTCGTTTAGAGCTTTAAAGGAAATAATCAGCATCTTAAATTGAACCCAGAAACAAATTACATATAGTATTCTGTAAGCAATACCAATTCTTAATGTTTCAAACTGATGGTTTTCTGCAACAGTTCTTTTAATTAATTTCAATAATCTTTTAATTCAGTTCATAAAGTCCATTCCTACTCACCAATTGCTAACTGTACTTACCAAATATCATTTGACCCACTGCTTTTATGTAGAACCATTTCCTGCCATATGCAATCAAAATTTTTGTATTTGCAAGAAGTAATCTTAGCCTCAAACTTTCACACCTTATTTTTGCTTATTATTTATTTAGCATTCATAATTTAAGCACATATCACACTACAAATGTTATGATATTAGGAGCCAACATGATTGTGAATGGGTGCATCGAAAGATTCAGATCTACGGAATTGTAGCAAATAATTGCTAGAATTATCCATTCCAAAAACTAATACCCTGTTTCCCTGAAAATAAAACCTATCCTGAAAATAAGACCTAACATTCTTTTATGTGTGTGCCTAACATAAGCCCATGGTTGTGAGGTGAGGCAGGTGTCAAGGAGTGGATGGCCTGGCTGTGAGGGCCCTGAGATAAGCTGGTGCAGGGCACGTGGGGCAGCTCCACCCCCGCCTCACGATGGTGTGGCACTGGTGCACCATGCAACCCCCTGCCTGGGGCGGGTTTCAAAACCCGTCACTACTGATTCACTCGTGGGTGCTCTTGCACTTATGCACACGCGCAATACTTCTGTACATGCACAGAAGCATCCAGGCAGGTGGGTGGAGCCTCCCACCAGGCCGCTACCGGTTCTTCCGATCTGGGGAGAACCGGTAGCAACCCACCACTGCTCCTGCCCCATCTCGAGCAAGCAGAAGAAGTGGGCCTCCCATAAATGGGGGGGGAAAAGAGGACACCCCAAAAAATAAGCCTTAGTGCTTATTTTGGGATCCAAAAGAAAATAAGACCTGGTCTTATTTTCGGGAAAACATGGGTAGTTGCATAGTGATAGTTAACATTTGGTTTTTTTCCATATTTCAATTGCATTTGTTCTCATGCTATAAACTATATGTAAAGACAGCACCTAGCCAACCGTGGCTGATCTTCAAGTACTAGACAGAATTGGATTACAGTACATGCACATTCCATGCTTACCCTTCCCACAAGCAATGGCACCCTGCTAGAAAACAATATGGATGGATCAATGTAATCACATGTAATGGAGCTTGACTTGATGAGATTTACATTACATAGCAGGGACAACCTGAAAGAGAGAAAGAAGGAGAGAGAGAGAGCTTTGTTGCACTACTTGTTTATTATTTGTATAGTACTATCTTAAATCATGAAATTACATCATATTAGTTTCCATTGTTATTTTGTACTATATGTGTTTGTATCCATGTATGTATATTTGAGAGACACTTTAGTGTAGGCATTAGACTAAAATCTGAGAGACTGTGAGTTCTAGTCCTCTCTTAGGCACAAAGCCAGCTGGGTGACCTTGAGTCAATCATTCTCTCTTAGGCCTAGAAAAAGCTTGTTGATACACACACACACATAAACACACACACAAACACACAAATACATACACCAATTTATTCATTTATTTTACATTCAGTTTTAAATTATTTAAAAGTTAAAAATCTGTTATTCTAAAAACAAATTGCATAGTTAAACGTTTAAATATAAAAGCAGCAGCCAAGTTTGTTGAAAACCATTCTCATTAGCTACACCCAAAATATACTGATCCTCTGAAATAGCCATAACAATCTTTGTTTATTCTGAAACCTGGCAAAAGAGGAGGAGCCATATTTTATTTCTTCGCATTTTAATCCAACTTGCTGACTTGATAAATCATATTTTACAAATTAAAAAACATAGCTTCTAGGAATATGCACAATATTACATATTATAGTGCAGCCTTTAATTTGCCTTTCCCCTGGCTTAAACTATTCTATTGTTGTAAGAACCCAGACATCCTATCTTGACATCCTATCCATTTGATGTGGATTTTATTATCTATTAAAGACATGCTATTTAATAGTGGAGTGTGATTTTTTTCCTCTACCTTGAAAAGCCAGCAGAGAAATATTTTATGAATTCTAGAATTATTTTTTATAAAATTTCATCTATAACATTACATTTGATAACTGTTCTTTATCTTCAAAATAAAGAAGACTGAAAAGTAAAGTTTGATAACTTTATTTTCAGAATTTAAGAATACCTGAATACTCATTTTCTAATATCATGCATTTCCAAAAAACTTTATAATGGCATTTGTACAGACCAAGTAAGTGGGAAAACAGAAGTCACATTTGGAATGATTCAAATCATGATTTCATTCTTTAATGATTCCATTTCATTCATAGAATGGCAGTCAATTCAATTCAATTTTGAAATTATTACAGTGATATGTATTTTTTTTTGCTTCTAATTTGCATGTCACTTTTCCCCTATCAATAAAACAAAGCAAAAAACAAAACAACCCTGCTATGAAGAGAGACAATAACTGCACAATTTCTTTCAGTCTTAGAGCATCCAAAGTAACAGAAAATATAGCATTCTTCAGATGATGAATTAAGGGAGTTCTTCATGTGGGATGCATATAAGCCCTCCTCTGAATTAGAATATTTGGATAAAGATAAACCAAATCCCACAACTAGATGCTTTGCTTCAAAGAACTGTAGTAAGAGATGAATATAATTCCTAGCAAAATGAATCTGCAAAGTTGGCTATAGGCAAGGAATAAGAAACTAAAATAGTTGAACTTTAAATCACTGACCTACAGTGCCCTTAGAATGAATCCCACCTTTGTTCTAAGACCTTTTCCACACTGCATATTAGTAATATAAATGATTAAGGAGCCAAGAATTATGGCAGTTAGAGAAGCAGGGAAGCACAAGTTCTTATTACACTTTGGCAACTGAACTGCTATTGCAGCCATTAGATTGTAGCTATTCATACATTCATGGGAGTATGCATTAAGTTACATACAATTTTTACCAGGATTTTGTTGCCAAAGATCACTTCTTACTACTGAAAGCCATGAACAACCAATTACCACACAAAGTTTTTCAATCTACTGTGCTTTGTATGGATTTGGATAAAGGAATCAGAGCAGTATCTTATTAACATTTCTGAGTACTTGCCCATTTCTAGAATGAGTCTGATTTCACATTATTGTGTACTTGATTTGTATGGTACATTGAACATTAAGGAATAAATAGGTTCAAACATTCATTGTGGTGGAATCTAGTTGGAAGAGGGAGAGTCTCTTTCCCAGGGAGCTAAGAGACAAATCAGCTTTGAGTCCTTTGTTTGCAGAAAGAGGCCAATAGGGATCCTCTCTTAAACCTTTCACTAGATTTATCTGATAATTCTGCAGAGTGTGCTTTAGTCTGGCAAGATTCCTGTCTATAGGCAAACAGAAATAAAGAAACTACTTGAAAACTCATTGTGTCATTCTTGGTGCTTTGAGCCTGACATTTATTTACCTATCAACCTATCTGTTTAGATATGTGTTTCTATTCATGGTGATACCAAAAGCTGCATTTTAACATTATGATGCAAGCTCATCCTTTTCTACTTGTATCACAATGTCACACAAAGTCTATAAGAGATGGAGTTTGTATTGTTATATCTTTTTTTTCCTTCACCACCTTTATTCCTCCTCCAGATGTCTATGCCTCTCTACCAAGATAGATTTAATATATTCCAAATGCTATGGATTGGAAATGGTGTCCATGTCTAATAAATTATCTTGAACTGTGTTCCCTCAAAGACAGTTTCAGATCTGGAAAGAAACAGGATACATTAAACAATAGCTCCAAAGTGGAGACGTGAAACTTTCTCTAATCAATTAAGCTAGCTACTAAGTCACACAGGCAGTTGTTTTTGATGTTCTCCACCCTAGTCTAGATGGATATTCGGCAAACTGAAACCTAGATATACCATGCAAAGCAATTTTAGAGTCACCACAAACTAAATACAAGTTGCTTACTGAAAAAATAAAAGAGCTGGTCCACATCTTCATTTTGTATTTTATATGGCATTTCACAGCTATGCCTAGCAAATGTTCTCTGTATTTTGACAGTTTTTGCATTCATCTTTATATGTAGGGACTAGTGACTAAAGATGAGGTAAATAAGTAGATAGATATTGGCCTTATCCTGTCCCAGAATTTAAGTATTACTATGTAAATATTGCAGTTTATTCTCAAATAAAAATGGACAATTGTTTGCTATAGTTTTGTGCCTTTGAATAAACCCCAAGAGAAACATAATCAAACCAATAAAAAGGACATTTGGAGCTATGAACATATGGAAACTGGCTGTGCTACACTAATTCTAAATGCAATTGAATGCATTTACTTCGGACAGACATTTTTATAAAATCATTTTGTTTTCCCTTATCATATCATCAGGACTGATTATGGTTTCTGTGTTCAACTTTTGGATTTTCATCAGTATTCAATGATGTTTGTTTCCTAGAAATACCTCTGGAGTTTGTAATGGTCTTTACATAATAGATAATATTATAGAGCCTTGGTGGTGCAGCAGACTAAAGTGCTGTTAAGTAACACCAGCTGCTTGCAATTACTGCAAGTTCAAATCTTACCAGGCTCAAGGTTGACTCAGCCTTCCATCCTTTCGAGGTAGGTAAAATGAGGACCCGGATTGTGGGGGCAATAAGCTGACTTTGTATAAAAAAGAACACCGCTACTAAGCAGGTATATACAAAAGTATGAAGGCTATTGCTTAACGCCTTGTAAGCCACCCTGAGTCTCCGGAGAAGGGCGGCATATAAATCGAACCAATAAATAAATAAATAAATATCAGCAAATCTGTTATAGTAGCTACTTTATTGAAACACAAATATTTCTGTTTTTCTGGGGTTGGGGAAAGGAGTTAAAAAATAGCCAATAGCAATGGTCCCTGGATTGGTTAATTCTAAATGTGCTTGCTAAAAAATAAATCTAATAAAGTTAGATGTTTCTAACATTAGAACACAAAATTTGAATGTTTTAGATTATGTACTATGAATGATACAGAAAATACCATAGTAACAAATGAAGCTTTTAATACATTAGTTATATAACAATTCTTGAAAAAAGAATTTGTATCTATCTTTATATGTGTCCCACTTCAGAGGATAGTCTGCAGGAAAGTCTATGTTTGATTTAAGGATTCATCATTGGCAACCTTCAGTTTCAAAAGACTATGGTATCGTGCTCTAGAAAGAGGTCCTAAAACACATCTGGTGTGACTAAAAAGGCCAATTCGAGAGTGGCAATCCCTTCCACACTGAGGGCAGATGCATTCTGTCCCCTGCCCAGCCCCCAGATTTCTCTGGTTCCAAGACTGCCTCTTTGCCTCAGCCTGCTGAACAAGTGTCGCTTCGAATTGGAGAAGGCCATGCTGCATCTTTAGCCTCCAAGCTGAACAATCAGAGCAGTAGTGGGTTGCACCGGTTCCCGGTTCGCACCGGTTCACAAGAACTGGTAGTAAAATTTTGTAGTAGTTCAGAGAACCGGTAATAACATTGGCTGGCCATGCCTCCGAACCGGTCCCCAGCCCGGTCGCTGCTCGCATACCCCGCCTACCCCGCTTTTTTTAAAAAAAAAACTTTAAAAGCATTTTTTCTACAACCTCTTCGGCCAAAAAAATACTTTTAAAAGTAAAAGAAAAAAGCCTCTGATGATCGTGCAGCTCAGCTGGGACGATCTACAACTTCTTTAGCCGAAGAGGTTGTAGGAAAAAAAATGCCTTTAAAAGCCTCTGGCGATCCCAGCTGAGTTGCCTGGTCGTCAGCGGCTTTTAAAAGAATTTTTTTCTGCAACCTCTTAAGGTTGTAGAAAAAATGCTTTTAAAAGTTAAAAAAAAAGTTGGCCACACCCACCCAGTCATATTATCCTCCCACCAAGCCATGCCCACAAAATAAGCCACGCCCACAGAACCGGTAGTAAAAATTTTTAGAACCCATCCCTGAATCAGAGGTCAAGGTTTCCCAGTCATTAATGTCCATTTCCAAGGCCTTTAGACCCCTCTTGCAAATATCCTTATATCACAGCTGTGGTCTCCCTCTAAGGCACTTTCCCTGCACTAATTCTCCATACAGGAGATCTTTCAGAATCTGACCATCAGCCATTCTCACGACATGCCCAAGCCAGTTGCTATTTCAATAGTGTATATATGCTAGAAATTCTAGCACGTTCCAAGACTGAGCTATTTGGAACTTTGTCATGCCAGGTAATACCAAGGATACGTCAGAGACAGCACATATGAAAGACGTTCAACTTTCTCTCCTGCCATGCATGAGTCCAAGACTCACTGCAGTACAAGAGTGTGCTCAGGACACAGGCTCTATAGACTTGGATCTTTGTATACTCAACCAGCTTCTTATTAAGCCATATTCTCTTTGTAAGTCTGGAGAATGTGGTGGCCACTTTACCAATACATTTATTCAGCTCAATATCTAAAGAGAGGGTATCGGATACGGTTGAACCAAGGTACACATAGTCTTGGACGACCTCCAGTTCTTGTGCAGATTGTAATACAGGGAGATAAATCATGTCTTGACCCATGACTTGTGTCTTTTTCAGGCTGATTGTTAGGCCAAAGTCTTGGCAGGCCTTGCTAAAACAGTTCATAAGTTGTTGAAGGTCTTCGGCAGTGTGAACAGTAACGGCAGCATTGTCAGCGAAGAAGAAATCTCGTAAGCATTTCAGCTGGACTTTAGACTTTGCTCTCAATCTAGAAAGATTAAAGAGTTTTTTGTCTGATCTAGTCTGAGATAGATACCCTCTGTTGCAGTTTCAAAAGCATGTTTCAGCATGACAGCAAAAAAGATCCCAAATAAAGTTGGTGCAAGAACACAGCCCTGCTTCACTCCACTTCGAATGTCAAAAGAATCTGATGTTAAGTCATCAAAAACCACAGTGCCTTTCATTTCCTCATGAAAGGACTTAATGATGTTAAGGAGCTAAGGTGGACATCCAATCTTGGAGAGAATTTTATAAAGGCCGTCCCTATTAACCAAGTCAAAAGCCTTCGTAAGATCTATGAAGGCTACGAAAAGTGGCTGTCTTTGTTCCCTGCATTTCTCCTGCAGCTGTCTGAGGGAAAATACCATGTCAGTAGTGGACCTGTTGGCTCGAAATCCACACTGTGATTCTGGATAGATTCTCTCTGCAAGCACCTGGAGCCTCTTCATACGACACAGGCAAACAGCTTCCCTACAACACTAAGACGAGAGATGCCGCGATAGTTGTTACAGTCACCCATGACGCCTTTGTATACAGTGTGACAATATTTGTGTCCTTCATGTCCTGTGGTACTCCACCTTCCCTCCAACAAAGACAGAAGATTTCATGCAATTCAGTGGAGATGTTCTCTTTGCAACACTGCAGAACTTCAGGATGGATGTTATCTTTCCTGGGTGCCTTGCCGGAGGCAAGGGAATCCAAGGCCATGTTTAGTTCTTCTAAGGTTGTTTCACTATCAAGGTCCTCCAAGATAGGCAGGCACTCCATGTTATTTAATGCTTCTTCAGTTACCACGTTTTCTCTGGAGTATAGCTCAGAGTAATGTTGCACCCAGCATGCCCTCTGCTGTGTTCGGTCCCGGATAACCTCATCTGTAGCAGACTTCAGAAGGGCAGATTTAAGGATTGTAATCTTAATTAATCATAAAAATATTAACCATCTGAAGCAGGGCTGAAATGCTACCAGTTCACTCCAGTTCGGTCGAACTGGTAGTGATAAAAAAACTGGTAGTAGTTAAAAAAAGTTACGATCCGACAATCAGCTATGCCGCGAAGTTTAGCTTTGCTAGAAAGCAGGAAATCCAGCTTTCAAGCGAAGCTAAACTGCATGGCACAGCTGATCCCCCTCTCGCTGTTCTACTTACCTTCCCAAGCCTCCTTTTGGTGTGTACTGTGCATGTGTGCGTGCGCACAGTGTGCGTTTGGTATGCATGCGGCATGCACTTGGCACGCATGCACATACACATGCGTTTGGTGTGCATGTGCACATGCAGCACGCGCTTGGCACACAACGCGCACGTTCAGCCAGCGAACCGGTAGCAAACCAGTTCAGATTTCACCACTGATCTGAAGGTAATTTTCTCCATTGTTCTAAAGTGTATTATATTGCAGGAAACACTTTCAAAATATTAACACATGCAATTTTACATAAATCTGAGTTCTGCATTATAGTAGTTAGCTAAAACCAAAAGAGTTATGTTTCAGAAAAAAGTAAGTGTAAAATAGAATTGTCTACAACCCAAGTTGTCATGGTTTTTAAGTGAAAATCTACCAAATAGAGTAAAAATAAATAAATAAATCTACATAAAATGACAACAGGAAATTTTGTTGCAGTCTAGTTTGGCAAATCTAGTCAGATTTATCTGGCAAATTGTTTTGGCAAGGAGAACCATCATTTTGACTTGGCTTCAGAAGGTCGCAGATACAAATTGGGCAACTTCATGATAAAAGCAGTAGGAACAGGGAATAATAATCACAGGATTATTACTGTTGGATGACAAGATCATCCCAATATGGTCCTTCAAAGAAATTCTTGAACTGCATGAAGGAAAACTTGATGTTAATCAATGGGAAAATAGTAGAAAGAATATTAGGAAGAAGAAGAAGAAGAGAAGAAAGATATTTAATGCAGGGTACTGTAATGAAATATTTTACTAAACTTTTTGGCAATGATAAATTGGATTCATTTCAAGTCAATGGGAAGCATGGGAATGGGAATAAGAAGCAAATGGAAACAGTACATTTACAAATAAGTTTAATGAAGAAAAAAATGGACAGAGTAGCAGAAGCTATTATAGGGTACACAAAAACAAATGTGAAGTTCTTTATGTAGAAAACAATCAAACAAACAAAAAGCAACTGCACAGGTATAGTAAGGGGAAGTACCTTGATTTTGATTTTCAATCTTTCAATCTTTTGTCATGAAAAAGATTTTGGAAGAAACTGAAAATGGATGATCTGTATAAGGTGACTTGAGAAAAGACAAATAATATTTTAGGCTGCACCATTAGAAGCATCATTTCAAAATCATTCAATTTTATTCTGCATTGGTCAAACCACCTTGAGTGTTATGTTCACTTGTAAGCACCATACTTTAAGAAGCAGGTTCAGTGAAGACCAATGAGGATCACCATGGAATTAAAAGTCATAGAAAGAAATATTCAAATAGTTGAGAAGATTTATTCTGAAGAAGAAAAGTTTGTGGGGATATGTTATCATAAGGAATGTCATAGCAGATTAAAATCTCCTGTCTGTGACCACATAGTTCAGGGATACAAAATAATAGATTTAAATTGCAGGATGGCTATAGGTAGTTCACAACTTAAAATCATCTGTTTAGCAACCTGTTTGAAGTTACAAGGCATTGAAAAAGTGACTTATGGCTGATTCTTGCCTTTACAACCATTGCAGCATCCCCCATAGTCAAATGATCAAAATTTGGGTGCTTGACAACAGATGTATATTTATGATGGTTGCAACACCCGGGATCATGTGATCCCCATTTGTGACCTTCCCAGCTGGCTTCTGACAAGCAAAGTCAATGCAGGACACTGGCTTTGTTTAATAACAGTATGATTCATTTAACAACTGAAGTGAATCACTTAACAATAGTGGCAAAAATGGACATTGTGTGTAACTCACTCAACTGCTTGGTTTAGCAATAGAAATTTTGGTTCCAATTATGGCTGTAAGTTGAGGACTACCTATACATTCAGAATGTTCGGGAAAAAACCTTCATAATAAGGAGATCAGTATGACAATGGCATCAATTATTCAGGGAGAAGATGGGTTCTCTTGCATCATATGTGTTCCAGCAGAGGTTCAGCAGCCATCTTTTGGGGCTGTTCAGGATAGGAAGGTTGGGCATAATATTCATGTGTGTAGGTCTGTCCCTCTTTGCATGGGTTCTTGTTCAGGCATAAATCCTGAATACTACTAAGGTGAATATTGAGTGGCTGTCTCTTTTAAACATGCACGGATACGATATAACATAGGAAACATCTGGGAGACAGTGAACAGCACTAAAGAAGTAAACAAGTTGGCATTTGATTCTCTACAACATCCCAATGTGGATTAACAGCAAAGATAACCAATTGGCAAGGCATAAATAATTGAAAATTAGAAAGCAAAAATTTCGTGACGCTTGGAAATGAGAGCTGAAACTAGCAGGTGATGAAAAAATTGTAATCCAGATGTAGGGGATAAATACACTCATCAAAAGCTTCCTCACACCAAAATATTTGGCAAAGATTTAATTTGGAATTAGAAAGAAAGAACATTTGGAGAATGTTAGGGGGATGATCAATAACAGACTATGCATCTGTCTCTATTCTATTTAGATATACTGTATAACAGATGGTTTGACCTAGTTGTTAAGGCACCAGACTAGAAAAAAGGAGACTGTGAGTTCTAGTCTCGCATTAGGCATGAAAGCCAGCTGAGTGACTTTGGGCCAGTCATTTCCCCCCTCAGCCCAATCCACCCCACATGGTTGTGGGGAAAATAGGAGGAAGGAGTGAAAGGATATTCGCCACCTTATTTTTATAAAATAATGGCAGGATATAAATTAGTAGGAATTTATAATTTCAACATAAGTATACAAAGCTTTGAACAGACATAATTTTATAACAATTATATAAAGAAGTTTATGATATTAATATCTACAAAGTTACCAATGGCAGTAAAGAATTTTCAGGCCAAACTAATAATTTTTCAAATGCACATTTACTTGAATTCCAGTAAATTGTTTTTACTTACTATTTGAAATATGCAATATATATGAAATACAAAACGTAAACATAAATATATATATCATTATATATATAATGTTAAATCTTTTTATTACTTTTTTGCATTTTCAACTGACAATTCTAATTTATATTCATGTAAAACAAAATATTTTAGCATGCATGCAATAAAAATATACAACAAATAAAATTGTATTTTAGTTAGAAATTTCTGTGGGGCTAATACACTTTGCTTAATCTTGTTTTTCTACAGCTGTATATTTGTCAATCTACCTTCTTGAATGCTAGGAGACAATAATGAGGGGAAAATATGTCATGTAATCTTAATGCAAACCTTGGAGAGGAGAAAAAGAAATAAAAATAAATTGTCTTGTTGAAATATGAATATACACTCGCCTATCTATTTTCCATTAAAACCACTGATTAAACTTTCAAGAATTTCATTATGAGTAAGTCAGGAAAAGATTGAACAACCTACTCAAATAACTTAAATGTTTGTTGGCTAGATATGGGGCATTTGGAAAGATACTTAATAAAGTAATTATGTCAGTTAAAATCATGTGGAACTAAACTACATGGTTAACCATCATTTAATGACTCAATCATGATATAGATGTAGACTGGTTTTATAGCCAAGTCTTTTCTTTTTCCTCAGAGAATGCTAAGAATTGCAGTTCAGAGAAAGAACAGATACCATATCTAGGGATCCTGACAAAAGTCTTCCCATTATCTCTATGAACACTTGGATTCTTATAGGTATTCATGACATTTAATGTGACATAGCACATTTGTCTTGCAAATAACCCTATTTTAACTGTAGTGGCTTGGAATGGCCTTTTTTTTCCAAGTTAGACCAGCTATCTTAGAAAGCAGCTGGGTTTTATCACATGATTTTACATGAAATGTCAGCACCCTTACTCCCAGGTTTTATGAGTTGAAATCTGAAATACTAAATACTGAAATTACTGAATTACAAAATTTTAATCATTTTTTTAAATTAAAAAAATATTTTGTGGCTTTTGCAAATGTCACCTAGAAATGTCATGGATTCCCTGACGCCTGCTATAATGGCATAGCTAATGCCACTGTTAACAATGTAAATATAAAAGTAAAGTATCCTTTGAGTTGAACTCAACTTCTTGGGATTTCACTTATATGTACCCTTCATGATAAGGAAATAGTTTGTTTGCTGCAGCATTTTTTCAAATAATTTTTTTTTACTCCCCAGTCCATAATCATTTTATAAAATTTCAAAATTTCATGTTTGACTATTTAAAAAAAAATCCTCCCTAACAATAATAACAGTTGAACAATATGTCAGTTACCAAGAATGGTTATGATTCCATTTCTGTTAATGGATTCAAGCAATGGCTGAGTAGCAACTGAGTTGGCTAATTAGACCCAACTTCATGGTTTACATACC
This sequence comes from Pantherophis guttatus, assembly GCF_059756535.1. Lineage (NCBI taxonomy): Eukaryota > Metazoa > Chordata > Lepidosauria > Squamata > Colubridae > Pantherophis > Pantherophis guttatus. Next base: position 32,658,576 of record NC_142067.1, read on the forward strand.
ATCTTCTTATTGTATAAATTTACAACACCAGTACAAACTGGACACTATAATTAAAAAATATGGTTGCGAAATGCTATTTGTTTTCAACTTCAATTTTTAAATTTTAATTATGTTTTTCATTTTCATATTTCTCATAGTTCTTGGCATACATCTTCTCAGTTTTAGAGTGGCTCTATTCTTGGGTTGTGTAGTGCTAGGACAACTATGCCCGTAAGGGTAGCAATTGCTCTCCTTTTGTTGTTCTTGCTCTTTATAAAAGGATCACTCTGATCTCCTAAACCCTATAGAACTAGCTCAAAAGTATAGAAGCATCTGAATTGTACATTAGACATATACAGTGTATAGTATACCTTAGATTTTAGTTTGTTTATTTGATTTGTATACCGTCCTACTCCCGAAGGACTCAGGGCGGTGAACAGCCACAGGATAAAAACACCTAAATACAAAATTTAAAACTGAATAAAACTGAATTAAACAATTTTAAACAAAGACAAATTTAAATAAATTATTCGATTTAAATAAATTAAAAATGAATTAAAATTTATGTTTTAAAAAGGGAATTAGGCCAGGCCAGCCTGATGGAATAAGAAGGTCTTGAGAGCGCGGCGGAAGGTGCGTAGATCCGGGATCCTCCGTATCTCCGGGGGGAGCTCATTCCAAATAATAGGTGCCCCCACAGAGAAGGCTCTCCCCCTGGGCGCTGCCAGTTGACATTGTTTGGCCGACGGCACCTGGAGCAGCCCTTCTCTATGAGAGCGTACCAGCCGGTGGGAGACTACTGGTGGCAGCAGGCGGTCCCGTAGATAACCAGGTCCTAAGCCATGGAGCACTCTAAAGGTGGTAACCAAGACCTTGAAGCGCACACAGAAGACCACTGGGAGCCAGTGCAGCTCACGCAGGAGAGGTGTTACATGGGAACGCCATGTCGCTCCCATAACCACCCGCGCGGCCGCACTCTGCGCCAGTTGGAGCCTCTGGGTGCTCCTCAAGAGGAGCCCCATGTAGAGAGCATTGCAGTAGTCCAGGCGGGAAGTGACAAGGGCATGAGTGACCGTGCGTAAGGAGTCCCGATCCAGAAAGGGACGCAACTGGCGAATCAGGCGAACCTGATGAAAAATCCTCCCGGTCACGGCCGTCAAGTGGTCTTCTAAAGACAGCTGCGAATCCAGGAGGACGCCCAAGTTGCGAGCCCTCCCTTATGTTAAAGACCAGCAAAATCATAGTATAAAGCAATATCCCAATCTCAGAAACTCTAAGATGTGCGGACTTCAGTCCCAGAATTTCCTATCCAGCATGAAATCCACACATCTTAAAGTTGCTGAGCGTGAGAAACACTGCTCTACAGCCATAAAGAAATGTTTTAGACCAGGGGTATCAAACTCACGTTGTCACAGTGGTGTCACATGACATATCGGGACTTTTACCTCCTACGCTAAACTGGGCATGGGTGAGGCCAGTGCGTGACACTTCCGGCCTACAGGGCGGGAGTCTGACAGCCCTGTTTTAGACAGTTATTGGAAATCGAACATAATTTCACTCCATGAACGGTGTATTAAAAATGATTTACATTCTTAGAGTTTATCTCAATGACTAAAACCTTTACACTTCAATGTCCTTTGGGATTTTTCCATATATATATACATACATACATACATACATACATACATACATACATGCAAAAAATTAAAATCTTGGGTGTTTTCCCGCATCATTATAAATAAATTGGTTAAAATATTTAAAATCCTGGTTAAAAATATTAAAATATTTTAACCAACTTATTTATAATGACGCGGGAAAACACCCGAAATTTTAATTTTTTGCATATGCACACCCGCGAAAACTTAAGAAGACACACACACACACACACACACACATTCTTACTTCTTCGTAGGATTTATGTGTGTTTTTCCTCTAGCCAGGTTTTTCCTACGTAACCAAGGTTTTTCTGCAGCCCTAGCTCAGTGGAATCACATCCACTCGATGCAAGAACTTGCTGGCTTCCAGAAAGAAAAAAGCCCAGAATCGAGTGGATGTGATTCCACTGAGCTAGGGCTGCAGAAAAACCTTGGTTACGTAGGAAAAACCTGGCTAGAGGAAAACACACACACACACACACACACACACACACACATATGTTTTCTTTCCTTTTCGTAGGTTTTATATGTATGTCTCTTTAGCCAGGTTCTTCCTACATAAACCAAGATTTTTATGCAACCTTAGTTTAGTGAAATCACAATCCACTAGTTTCTAGGCTTTTTTTCTGGCAGCCAGCAAACACTCTGCTGCCCATTGGAAGACTAAGGAGACTAAGATAGATCTATTTCGGACTTATAAGTCCTCATCAGTTAGCCACACCCTCATCCCATGTATCCTCCCTGTAAAGGTACAGTATTTGTTTTCTTTCCTTTTCGGAGGCTTTATGCGTATTTCTCTTTAGCCAGGTTCTTCCTACGTAAACCAAGATTTTTATGCAGTCCTAGTTCAGTGAAATCACAATCCACTAGTTTCTAGACTTTTTTTCTGGCAGCCAGCAAACACTCAGCAAATATATATAAAGTGTTTTTCTATCGAGACATCAGCGAAATTATATATATATAATATATATATATAATAATATATATATTCATTTCGTCAAACATGTATTTTATGACAAGGGTAAACATAATTATAAATACATGAAAAGGATACGAATAAAAGGGAACATTAGGACAGTGACGGTAGGCACGCTGGTGCGCTTATGCGTGTCCCTTACAGACCTGATAGGAATGGGGTGAGATCTATAGTAGACAGTCTAAGGTTATTGCAATAAGTAATGAAAATACAAGAATTACACATCTCCATATCACACTCCATGCATTAGGAAGAAAACTATTAAGAAACTGTAGACTACCTCTTGTGGACTTCAGCTATGATTCACACTATATTTTGAAAGTCTTCATTTGTTATCACTATTTTCTATTATTTATAAGTTGTTTCCTAGAGAAACCCTCCCTTCCTCCCAAGTTTTAATACTGTGCCATTGATTGCTTTATTGATGTGAGGTCACCTCAGTCGGTTTGGCAAGGCTTAGGGGGTTTTTTTGCTAAGAGATCTCATCCAGCTTGGATCTAGACCAGATTGGGAACCTGGAACTGACAATACTTTTGCAGATGTGCATGACAACAATCCTGAGGTTTTTGTTTTAAATAACCAGCTTTCTTTTGGAAGCAGAAAAGAAAAAACCCCAAAGTATTTTAACATCTCCTTTTGTTGGGTATTGCCCTATTCAATTCTTCCTGCTTCATATAACAGAAGAGACTTCTCACTAGCTTTATGTTTTATTGTATATATATCTGAGCATTTGCCAACATTGGGTACCTAAATTAGGCCTGCTATTGTTGCCTCTCCATCTTCCCTTTCTAACTGCCATTTTAATTTCTCATAGTGTCAGCGGTGCATATAAGATTCTAAAATGGCAAATAGACATGACCATCTCTGCTATTCAGGATCCGATTATGTTACATTAGCAACTTAGAAGGAGGTACTTTGCCCAAGGATTTTTAGAAAAAGCCAAGTCTGAATCTCATAGGTATTAGCTATATGTCTTAAATAAAGTTCTTGTTCCTGAACTGTTTGCATACATTGTAGGCAAATACTCCTTCCTATTATTATAAATGATACTACAGTGAATAATTTAATATAATTGGATCAAGTCCAAATATAATCAATTATAGCAAGTCAGGCCCAAGATTTGAAAGGGTAGATTTAAGGAGATATCCTTCTATTTATACATGTCTTGATTTAGTTTTTTTCCCCTACAATTTTGTTTATATAATATTCTTTGTGTGGTACATATTGTTCCTCAGCAAATCTGAAATGTGCATCTTCTCTTTTAATCTATGATAAAAGGAAACATATGTTGCAGTGCTAAATTAAAGGTAACAAACAAATCACTATAGTGATGATGTGGAAAGGCTCTAACCCAACTAACATTTGTAAATCTAAAAGATATCCATATCTTCCTTCTGTTTATCAACAAAAGAATACAATACCAAGAATATGAGTATACTTCTCCATTTGGATCCCCATGTATACCATCTGGAATACTCATCATAATTCTTTTGGAAATTAAATGATGCTACCTCCCCCAAGATACATGCAATGCATTTATCCTATAGCAGTTAATGTTTAGAATCCCAAAACATGGTTGCTGTTTTTTTTTAAAATGCTTTTAAATTTAATATATAGGAAAAAGAAAATAAAGAATTCTACAGAAGTAATAAGTGTTTGTTTCAGTTAGTATTTGAATTGCTGCACTGGAATTGAGACAGAGTGTCCCTCTTTTGTCCCTCCTTGTTTCTTTAGGCCATTATCCAAATCTGTTGGGGAAACCAGCTTTCTCCTCGGGATGTTCCCAGGTTCCTATTTCTAGTGGAACTTTTCAAAAAATCCAGAAACAAAGAAGAGTTCTATTAAATGAGTGGCCTGGAGGCTCATTTTGGTTTTCCTGTTTCTTTAGACTTTGGAATCTCCATTCATTTTAGTCACAAAACATCTCTGATATCATTTGTTCCTATCTGACCTTCACACCAAAGTTGCATTTTTGTCCTTACATGTCAATATAGACTTACTTTTCTGGCTCCCTTTGCACTTGGAAGAGCTTTACACAAAATAAATCCAATACCATTTTAACACCTGGCTTCCATTTGAATACTTACACTCTGATGCCATGTGGAAAACTTTGAAAACACCCTACCGAAAGAAAAGTAGCTATGAACAAGATTTAGTTGTTCAGCATGCATTTGGCTAAGTATAATGATCTCATGGTAGAAAAAAAAAATAAAGGCAGCATATAAAAATATGATAAATAACTAAACAAAGGGCACCTGACTTTTGACACTGAAAATTAGTCCCAGAACAAAGGTCTATGTAGGTAATTTCAGGATTCAATGTTTTAGTGTCACTGAAGTTAATTATATGTGATATAATACCTCTATTATATACGGCACTTACAACAAAGAAAGTATAGGGGAAGACCTAGTTTTCTTAGAAATTCTGGATAACTGCAGTCTAGAACAAAATGATGCAGTATTCGGTAAGGTCATAAAAGCTGAGATTTTCAGAATGGAATAATAGATTAAGAAATATTATAATAGCACATCCAAGTTAACACAAATATGTCACAGCAGCAGTTCTCTTTGCCCCAAAGATATAATGAACATCAGAAAAGCTCTGACAGATCTAGTACATGATTTAGAGTGCTGTATATAATTATTGATAGTACTAGTTGACCTGCTATCTATCAATTTATTTAGCTTCCTTTTAAAATCATCCAATTTTGTAGCTGTCACCAATATCAGATGGCAACAAAATCTATAGTCTAATTAGTCATTTTGTAAACAAAGGCATCCTTTTATTATTCTAAACTCTCTGTCCTTTTCATCTCAATAAACCCGCAATATTATTTTATAAACTTATAGGCTTCCAGCACTAGCTTTTCATACAGAGTTAAAACCCTTCACTGGCTGTAGCTTTTCCAAAAGAAAACTGTTCCAAATAAAGTTGCTTTTTTTCTTCTTCATGTTTTCAAGCTGCATAGTATTCTTGTATAAAAAGTATGATAGCTAAAACTCTGTACAATAATCTAGAGGTGAAGTTAATGTTCAGGATTGAGATAGAAAAAAGGAAAGTATAAATTGTCAATATTGCTGACTTGAAACACGGTCTCCTACATGCACAAAAATTTCTTCTAAAGCTTTGGTTCAAGGATGATTTTCACAAAAATGTAATAATGGGATGTCATGTGACACTTTACTTCACACATAACTATTTAATACGTAGATGTGAAAAGGTCATGTCCAGAAACGTTTTTCAGGAGCACCTGGTTTTCACAAGTTATGAATTGATATACATCAATATAAAATTTCACACAAGTTTGAAAGCAAGTGTGTATGTATAAAACAAAACTACAATATGGACAATATCCTGAAGGGTATGCTATTTTCTCTCCTGCCAGGCTCTGGTAGCACATGGGGGTGATTATCTGATTACTTACAGATTTTTGGAGTGCAACAGCAGCTTTTCAAGGAATTATCACTTTAGTTGTACATACCCTTATAACTGAAACATCTTTCTTATTTCCTAAAGGGTAGGAAAGAATTTCAGAGGAGAATGGAGCAAGTAGGATGTCCTAAAATGACTCCTCCCCCACTGTGCTATGGATTCATTTTAAGAAAAGTAGCTCTTTTTACTGGTTATGTCTTATACAGGTTATAGAGTATAACCAGTATAAGTAATAGATCTCTATTACTTTATGATCTACTTTGGGGTTCATAGAAGAAAAATGAGATTTCGATTCAGCAAAGACCTCTTTAATTTTTTGACTGTTCATATTTAAATAATGCATACTGGAGAAATCTGTTGTGATTGTTTTATTATCTTACTTACATTAACAAATATGATTTGATGAGAAGCTTCCCATGAGGTATTCCTAGAGAAGATTTATTCTGGCACTTTTGTTTTGTCCCGTTTCTCTCTCACCAAACATGCCTTCTGTTCTGCTCAACTTGATAACAGAATAATCAAAAAAAGTTTGCTATTTCATTGCTTATATCAGAGGTCTTCAAACTTGGCAGCTTTAAGACTTGTGGACTTTAACTCCCAGAATTCTCCAGACAGCAATCCTGGAAGTTGAAGTCCACAAGTCTTAAAGCTGCCACGTTTGGGGACCGCTGGCTTATATGTTTCTTTTGCAGAAGAGACTTCTGGATGCTCAACATTAAAATAATTATTTTAGCTCTTTCTCTCTCCTTTTTTTTTTAACAACAGCATGCATATTTTTCTTTAGAACAGCATTGCCAAACCACATATCCAGAGTAATGGTTTCCTTAGTGAAAGTACATCAGTTGCAGTGGTTGGGAAAGCCTTAGTTTTGTGGTACACCATTACTTTGCTTACTAAATTCAATTTTGGATTTCTTGGGAGTGCTGGGAATAAGAATCCCTGAAATCTAGACTGAAGTCTCTTGGAAATGCATTGTCAGCAAAATAGACAATAGGCTATAGTACAGTATACAATATACAGCACAGTGAACCATAGGCTAACTCAGAAAAAGGCAGCTTTCAGTAATAATTATCCATACCCTATCAGTCAGGCTATCAAGGCAAATTCAGAAGCCTGGATTAGGATAGGTTCCATGCTCACAACAAATGTCAAATTCTTGTTAGTTGTGTTTCAAAACTGAAATTAGCAGGGCATTGTCTGAAATCATGGCTGATGCATGTCTCTTACTTCCTGAGACCAAGAAAGATAAACTTGTTAGAAACAATGAACAGAATCATTACTATACCACCTGCTTATTCCAATATCTAAGTGGCTGCCACAAAGAAGAGGGGATCAACCTATTCTCCAAAGCACACGAAGGCAGGACAAGAACCAATAGATGGAAACTAATCAAGGACAGAACCAACCTACAACTAAGGAGAAATTTCTTTAATTCAGGGGTGTCAAACTCAATTTCATTGAGGGGTACATCAGAGTTGTGTTTGATCTTGGGGGGCTGGGATGGGCATGGCCAGCTTGATGTCACTTGTGTTGGGGTGCCTGTAAGCCTGAGCGCTCTGCCAGTGAAAATGGGTTCCCAAGTTCCATTTTCGGCTGTGACGGCCTTCTGCAACCCTCTGCCAGTGAAAACAGAGCTCTGGAGAGCTGCCTGCAGCCCTCCCAAACTCTGTTTTTGCTGGCAGAAGCATTGCAGGCTGGTCCTTTTCTGTTTCCAGGGTGGTCCCGTAGGCCAGATCTAAGCACCCCGTGGGCCGGATCCGGCCCCCAGGCCTTGAGTTTGACACCCCTGCTTTAGTTAGACAGCTGGACAGTTAGAATAATTAATCAATAGAACAATTTGCCTCCAGACGTTGTGGGTGCTCCAATGCTGGAGGTTTTTAAGAAGAGATTGGACAATCATTTGTCTGAAATGGTATAGGGTTTCCTTTCCAACTCTTCCAACTGTTATTCCGATTATCAGGGAGTGGCCAATGGTCCTGTTTGTCTAAACACTCCAAGCTTGCGTGCTTGGGCATTTACCCAGAAGAAGACTAGGAGTGGACAACTTGGCAGCTCACCTGGGATCCAAGCAGACATTATGGTGTCTAAGTTATTCTTACTGTTATTTATTAAGACCACATACTGTATATGTGATCTTGGCAGGGTTTCCTGCCTAAGCGGGGGGTTGGACTATGAGACCTCCAAGGTCCCTTCCAACTCTGTTATTTTATTCTATATACTTTTAATTTAAAAAAACTTGAAGTGCCTTAAATATTTCAAAAAAGATTTAAAACAATCATAGAAAAGAAATGTTTGGGGGGTGGGTGAGTAAAGAAGTGGAAAATCATTTTGCCAGAAAGCCTTCTCTCGGAAGAAGCACAACTCTGCATAGTTACTAAAATCTGGAGATCGTGGGGCAAGCACTATCTCTTGGTAGCTTGGTATAACTGGAGGTCTTTCCTTAAGGAACCGGAGCTATTGAAAGCATTGTATTCTAATACTAATACCATGAAAGTGGCTGAATACAAGATTAATAGGCTGCTGTGTTTTCTTTCAGGCCAGATTTATTTGGGCCCAGATATGATGAAGCAGTCTAGTCAGTGTAACAACTGGTAACATATGTTGGCATATAAGGCCCCTAAAAAACAACTTCAAATTTTTAATCATAAAAAGTTAACAACCAGGGCTCACGAAAAGGTTCAGCTGTGGACACAGAGATGCTGTCCTGGGTGCCAGTTAGCCACTCAGCCAACCAGTTCATTTTCTGACTTTTTATTCCAATTTTTCAAGCTCCCTTCCATCCAGTGACATTTTGTACGCATTAAAAATTCTCAGCCTTGTTCAGAACATTATTAGAATTTTTTTCTGAAAGATTTTTTAAAAGTTCTTTTCTACAAATCTTTAGGATTCCCTGTATTATTTAGGAATCCAGAGACTGGCACAGAGAGAAACAGATAGTACCGGATATATAGTTCTTGCATTAAAATGTAGAAAGTGTTTGAAAGGAACCAGACTGTTCCTTTTTAAATAGGATTTTGCTTTTTAAAAATCCAACATGACTTAATGTAACTTTTGTAGATTTTGTATGCATGTCTTTCTCCAAAATGTGACTCATTTGAATGCTTACTTCATTTTTATGATTAGGTCCAAATCAAAAACAGAATCTGTCTGGATTTTAGTCATAATCCTCAAGGCTATAAAAATTCAGTGGGAGCACTAAATCTTTGAAAGTGTATGATAATATTGGCATAACACTGGGCTATGTGTTTATTGCCTTTAATAAATTGAATTTTTACATTAACAGTAGATTACGAAATGTACTCGCCAACAATTTTCTGCAATTTACTTGCCACTTATTACACTTTCCCATATCTTAGGCTTCCAGGCCTTGAGGGACAAATTTGTTACAAAATGCTGCATACTTTTCTTCAAAATACAAATAGCAGAGCTTTGTTGCAATCCAGACCTTAATTGGAAAATACACTCCCTTGTAGAATAGTCATATTTCAAATTTATCCAGCATCTTTGAGGAATGAAAGCCTCTAAGCTCACAGCATTTTCTGAACTAAGTCTACTATTAGGCAGAAGGAAGCTGCTGGTCTGGCACAGACAGGGTTTGTTTGGGGTATGGCAAGGGCAAGATTTAAGCAAGAGAAGCTCTGGTCATAATTTACTGTTACATTTGCTGAATGAGGCTACCATTAGCAATCTATAGCTCTGAGCAGGTGGAGGATTTTTCCTCCCTAACAGGGCAGATGGCTACTAAAGCAAAGTAGTAGCAGTCACAGTTCCTCAAACATTCCTAACTCTTGGAGACAGAAGTAAGGATGTTACACTTCCCATCCATCTACATTCCCCAAACCAGCCTGTAGCAAGACCTAGTCCATTGTACTGAAGTACCACTACTGAAGTACCATTAGTGGAACTTTCTATGCAAAGAAGAGCAACTAAGATGATTAAGGGCCTGGAGACAAAAATATATGAAGAACGATTGCAGGAATTGGGTATGGCCAGGCTAAAGAAAAGGAGTAGAAGGGACATGATAGCAGCATTCCAGTATTTGAGGGGCTGTCACAAAGAAGAGGGGGTCAACTTATTTTCCAAAGCACCAGAAGGCAAGACAAGAAACAATAGATGGAAACTAAAGGAGAGAAGCAACCTGGAATTAAGGAGAAACTTCCTAACAGTGAGAACAATTAACCAGTGGAACAGCTTGCTTTCAGAAGTTTCAGGTGCTTCATCACTGGAGGTTTTAAGAAAAGACTGGAGAGTCACCTGTCTGAAGTGGTATAGGGTCTCCTGCTTGAGCAGGGGGTTGGATTAGAAGACCTCCAAGGTCCCTTCCAGCTCTATTCTGATTGTTTGTTAGTAGTTGTGGTGCTGATTTTGCAATGGGAACCCCAAATCTAGTCCATTGTCTCAAAAGTCAAAGAGTAAGCAAGCAGATTCTCTCTCAGCCTGACAGGTTTGTTATTTGGAAGAAATGGGAGGAGACAGTGATATTAATATTACCTTAAATTCTTGTAAATCTAATAAACCTTTGATTCCCTCAGAAAAATATCTTGAGCCACTCTGACTTACTGATGATGCTTGCTCTGGTCTTCTTTAAGACCAACTTAATTTCCAGATGCCCAGATCAGTGGTGGGTTTCAAATTTTTTTACTACCGGTTCTGTGGGTGTGGCTTGGTGGGCGTGGCATTGCTTGGTGGGCTTGACAGGGGAAGGTTACTGCAAAATCCCCATTTTCCGATCAGCTGGGTCTTGGGAGGCAGAGAGTAGATGGGGGCGGGGCCAGTCAGAATTTTTAATATCGGTTCTCCGAATTACTCAAATTTTCTGCTACCGGTTCTCCAGAACTGGTCAGAACCTGCTGAAACCCACCTCTGGCCCAGATGCTCCTTATGCATCTTTAGTGTATGCAGTGAGAACAGCTGGTTTTACCCAACCCACTGACAGTAGAATGGTTTTTGAAGTTATTTTGCCCAAACTCTTTTCAATTTGGAACTGACCCTATTTAAGCAACAACACGAATCTAATCTAGCAATTCCAGATAGACAATAACTAGTGAGCAGTTGTGTACATAGTGATGCATTCCTAAGAGGTCTGTAAGGGGCGTGCATAAGAGCACCGGTGTACCTACCGTCCCTGTCCTAATGTTCCCTTCAATTGTATTCATTTTATGCATTCAATTCATGCTTATACTTATGTATATTATCTAATATGTACTCGACAAAATAAATAAATAAATAAATAAATAAATAAATAAATAAATAAATAGGGATTCATGCATTAGTTCTCTCTTCCTTTCATCTACTTTTTTTTTTAATTGAGTGAAGCTATTGAATCCTGGAGGGAGAATTATTTATTTAGCATATTTACATAGCTTCCCATCAAATGATTCTGAGAAGCATATAAAGTTAAAAACAAAAGGATGGATGAATGTCTATAGAGATTCTCAGTCATCCAGATCATAGTTGTGTCAAAGGTGCTTTTATCAAAAGTTACTGTAACTGGACTGTTTTTTCCTTGAGGAAGAAAAAGGAGATAAAAATGAAAAGCGAAACGTCTTCTTCCTCAAGGAAAAAACAGTCCAGCTGCCTTCTGAAAAAGCACCTTTGAGAAAAGGTTGGATGGATAGATATACTGTACCTAGTTCAAGTTGCACTGCTCAACTGACTATTAATAAAGCCTAATAACAGGATGAGATTTAGTGAAATAATAGGAGTGTGAGTTAAGTTTGACTTTGATATGCAGAAAATGTAGTTTTCTAAATATATCTAATTTCTTAATGATTAAACCGAAGAACCATCTTGCTCCAATGGAGTTGGCAGAACGATTGCAGACCCTGTCAGCCAAAGAATTTTCAGCCAGGACCTCGTCAGCCAAGAGCTTTTTCTTCCATGGCCCTTTGGAACATCTTACCATCAAAGGTGAAATCTGCTGGTTGACGTGGAGCTCTCATGAGAAGCTGTAGACTGGGATGATTTGTGCCATGACAGAGAAGGCATTACCTCGTTCTACTCTTAGTGGTATTTGATATTTTTTGTTTGTATTTAAGTCATTGCAATTTTAATTGGGTGTATATTTATAATTTTTATATTTCTATTGTACTACACTGTAGCTTCCCAGAGTTGCTTTGGACTTGAGATGGACAACATAGACATTTAATAAATAATAATAATAATTATTACAAATAGTCAGTCATTGCTTCAGCTGAGTCCTAAAGATTTCTTTGGCTCATTGAAGCTGGTGAAGCCTAGTGATTTTGTCAGTAAACATCTGGTCAATATTGATAGAGATGTTTTCACCATCATTCTGGGAAAGGCATTTTCTGATGATTTTCTTCTGGGCACTAGAAACTAATTGGAACGCAAGAGCAGCTGATTGATAGCTGAGAGGAAGTATTTTTTTAAAAAGGCGGCTTCCCTTGGCAAGGTTATGGCATGAGAAAGATTGCTTAATGGAAGCCTCCCGCACTCAAGGTGGATTGCACTCCTTTACAAAATGCTACCATGTGGTTTTTGGCTTCAGTCTGGAATAGGATACATATATTGCAAGCCATCTGGCTGTCCATGTGGTTTTGCTCTGGCTAGAATGAGGATTGAACTCCTTTGCAATCTGATTCTGCTCTACGCCTTTTCAAGATAATTAGATTATTTCAACCTCCATCTTCAGTGATGCTGATTAGAAACAGACCAGGGAACTATGTTTAACAATTGCAAACAGTTAGAAAGCATCAGTAGGATCTGGAATAAAATGTTTAGAGTACAGGGTTGTTGTTCAGAATTCTGGCCCCGCTATCTGTCATTTATACTCTCCCTGTAACAGATAGCATTCCAAGGTCATTTAATATGCTGCATTTTTATGGAGTTATATTGCATTCTGTGGAAACTTGTTTGTTCTTGTGATTTTTTCCAACATTTATGTTCAGCCTGATGACATTTTTATTTTATTTATTTATTACAAGGTTTGTATACTGCCCCTATTACAGGACTTCTTATGTGTGAATGTTGCTATTTTGGCTAGAGATGCAATGGCATTCATAGTCTAAACATTGGATACACACCCACCCACAGACAAGAGAATGTTGTTAATTGAGAGAAAAACATCGGAAGAACAATGTGGTTCTCAGGATGTCAACTAAATGTCTTAGGAGAATGAAGGAAAAATCTAACAAGAAACAGACTTCTGCTGACCTATGTAGAGATCATGATCTGAATTATATAACAAATGCCAAGTTATCAGTTAAGTAAGAAATTGTAATTCTGAACAATTGTAATTATTTTTTTCTCTGTCTCTTTACAACTATAAAGTATTAGTCCAGATGTCCATAGCCCAGATATGGTAGCTCTAATTAATCAAATAATTTCAATAGTTTTAATCAATTAATTTCTTAGATCTACATTGAACTGCATAGGCATAAAACAGTATTTTTAAAGCAGAAAAGGCATATTTATTTATTTATTTATTTATTTATTTATTATTTTAGAGGTGCCTTTAAATTTAAATGGCCCACAGCAACTGTAGCAACAAAAATAACGAAGCAATACAAAGTCTTAAACAAGTTTGAATGGCATATTCTGGGATTTTAATTGGAGCCTAATTATTTAATGATTTTAAATTTTAAATTGTTGTCGTGTTTTTTGTGTTTTTAAATAGGCTGTACACCGCCCTGAGTCCTTCGGGAGAAGGGCAGTATAGAAATAAAATTATTTATTTATTTATTTATTTATTTATTTATTTATTTATTTATTTATTTATTTATTTATTTATTTATTTATTTATTTATTTACTATGGTTGACCAATAGCTGTAAAACTTGTGGTTTTTCTTAACTTCAGGAAAGAATCTTTCTTGTAATCTTGAAACACACATACCAACTCACTTTGAACTCAGGCCAAGTGCATAAAGTTGTAAATTGGCGAGAGACAACAATAGTACTAAAGCAGTAATTCTCAGCAATCATCATAAACTTTACTATGTTTGCTCAGAAGTAAGTGTTATAAATTCCATACACTTTAATCTCTGGTATACCACACGATACAGTTCTATGTCTGTTGAGTAAAAAAAAGTCCATAGAATTCAGAATTTCTTCTTACTTCATTGTGCCTATTTGTATGTTTCCTATTATAAGGAGATCACAGTTACTTGGGAATAACCCTTTTAACCAAGGAACTTCTCCTGGAATACGTCTACATGGAAACAGACAGAAAAATAATATAAATAATTAAATTAATGCTGCTATTATGTTGTGTTTTTTTATTAAGAATGTCAATATTTTTTTTAAACTGGAAAGGAAGTTTTGTAAGAATTAATGCATAATAACAAGCCAATTGCTTAACCAATTTTCTCTTGAATAAATCACAACTGGCTCTACTCAATTTTTGTGCTAATCTTAAAAATCATTTATAGATTCAATAGCTGGGTTCACAGTATGTATTAATAGAAAACCAAACAAATCATACTATGGTTTAGTGCAGTGCTTTGAGTACAGCCTAAATAACCATCTGGTTCCTTGACAATCAAATCATCCATCTCTCAGCCAGCCTCCTAATCATGATTATTTCTTAATCCTTGGGATTAAATATGAAAAGATTAATAGGACACAGTTTCCAAATTCCTTTGCTGATATTTTTCTCCTTTCATCTATGTAATGATGACAAGTGTTCTATTTGGGGAAAATATGACATAGATTAAAAATAAGAGTATCTGTAGATTTTTCCAGCCTTACATGTCAAAACTAAATGTTAATTAATGATGAGAACAAACATCTTTTTAAAATTGTGAGAAAACTTGATTGAGAGGAAAAATATATAGGAAGGGAAGAAGAATAAGAAGAGTCCTGTGAATGGGAAATCTGACAGTCTGACTGAAGTTCACAATATACAACTGTTTTGAAAATTCTAAAATGGGACAAAACTCTTTTTAAATTTAGTAACATGTACAATAATGCTTCTGTCTGTCATTATGACTCTTTCTTCATATCTTCCCATAGCTGCAAATATAGGTAATCCTTGGTTTACAACAACTAATTAGTGACCGTTCAAAGTGACATCAATGAAAAGTGACTTATGACTGTTTCCCACAGTTACAACCATTGCAGTATCCTAATGGTCACATGATCAAAATTCAGACACTTGGCGGTCATGTGATCACCTTTTGTGACCTTCTGACAAGCAAAATCAATGGCCAGATTTACTTAACAACCGAGTTACTAATTTAACAACTGAAATGATTCACTTAATAAGTCTAGCAAGAAAGGTTGTAAAATGGGACAAAATTCACTTAACAACTATCTTGCTTAACAACCGAAATTTTGGGCTCACTTATGGTCATAAGTCAAGGACTACCTGAAGAGCTATGAAATTGAAATTGAGGCAACTGAGGATGGTAACAGAGCCAATCAATTTCAGCATAGTTTTCTGCCGGCTGAAGAGCAGGAAGATAGCAAAAGCATTGGGGAAACACTCCTAGTGGTGAACACTGTAAAACAAAGTTGTTTTGTAAAATGGGATTAAATGGAAGCAAAGTAAATTATAGGATTAGTTGGTATAATTCATCATGAAATTATTAGATTAGATCTTAGCCAATGTTTGATATACATATAATAATTTATTTTAGGTGTTATTCTAATTTCTTACTATGGCTATCACATTTATCTATACCTTGATCCAGAAATCACAAGTATCTTATGTGTTATAATGATACTGAGGAAAGACTTTCTTCTTTCTAAACTATCTTCATAAAGCTTCTGCTAAAAGGACTACAGCAAATGATTAGAATTTTCACTCCATGTGCAAGTTAGAATGTTATGTGTTTATAATTAATTAAATAAAATCAGAAGCTGGAAGAAATCAACACACAATTTGTACATGATCTAATTTGGTTCTAATAGCCATTATCTCTTTAATATTAAATAACAGATTTTTTTTACATTGAATTATCTACAGGTATACCTCAAGGTATACAGTACTTTCAGCCTGTGGGCCTTCTTGAGATTAAGGTAAAGAATTGATGACAGAATGTGGGGAGTATATCAACACCAAGGTGCTATAGGATAATGACTGAAGATCAGAATTGTTGTTTATACTGGGCTGATTTTGTATTCATTTGACATTGATGTAAGTGTTGGATGAAGATTCAAGGTTTTAAAGAATATGCACACATACAGGAAATGAGATTTCTTTAGCTATGTTTAAAATGGCTTAATATGGTATGTTGAAATTGGGATTTTATCTCCTTTAAATCCACCTAGGATTTAATTAACAGGTAGATACAGATTAACAGAGTTGGAAGGGATCTTGTAGGTCACCTAATCCAACCTTCCACCCAAGCAGAGCCTACATCATTTTTGACAGATGGCAGTCCAGTCTCTTCTTGAAAGCTTCTAGTGATGAAGCTCCCACAACTTCTGAAGGCAAGCTGTTCCATTGGTTGATTGCTGTCACTGTCAGAAAATTTCTCCTTATTTATTATAGGTGCATTTGTGGTCACTTTTATGTATATTTAATTTAATTTAATTTAATTTAATTTAATTTAATTTAATTTAATTTAATTTAATTTAATTTAATTTAATTTAATTTAATTTAATTTAATTTAATTAATTCAATGTATATGCCGCCCCTCTCTGAAGACTATAATTCTATTTGGATAGAAAGAAGAAGACATTGTTTATCAGTGGGCATACTGAATGAAATATTAGACTAACTGCCAGGGAAAGTCCCTGGATGGTGTTAGGCTGTGGAATTGTCTTCCAAAGGAAGTGAGAATCTTTCTCCATTTCTTAGGACTCATAAAATGTAGCACCAGAAAACGTACTGCAAGGAACAATGTCTCTCTGGCAGGGAGGTGATATGATCTCATGTGCCTTTTCCATCTTTCAGCTTCACAGTTCATGAGCAAATTTGACCTCACTAATAATTTCTCCTGGACAGATTTCTGAGAAGAAAATGACTAGGAATTTGTCATGGCTCTGTCTAAAAACAAATTCCATATAAAGGAGAGGGGGTGGGGAGGGCAGCTGTGTGAACAGGGAGATCTTTTTTCACTGTCTTATACAAGGAGCTAGGAAGGGGAAGGGAAAATAAGAAGGAATCTGTTTTCTTTCTGCCTAGAATTGTGAAAGTTTGAGTTTAATATTCTTAATATAGTTGTATTTTGCAACAAATCCAACACTAGTGAATTCATTTACATCTTATCAGGGGTGAAATCTACTTACCTTCCTTACCGGTTCAGAAGCGCACGCGCCCCACGCACGTCACATGTGCACGCAGACCTTCTGCGCATGCGCAAAACCTTTTGCACATGCGCAGAAGGTAAAAAACACATTACTTCCTGGTTAAAACCAGGAGGTAATGACACCTGGGCACCATCGCTACCGGATCGCTGAACCAACAGCCAAGATCTCTACTGGACTAGACGATCCGGTCCGATCCAGGAGCATTTCACCCCTGCATCTTATGCTCTCTCACACATATATACACATACCCAAGAGAATCTAGGATATTGTTCTTCACACTCCATTTCATCATCTCTTGGGAGATTGGCTAAACTGATCAATAATCAACTAGGAAAGTTCATGTCTAAATGAAATTTGAATTTATCAAGTTGGAAATTCTATCCTATCTTTCTCCAATAGGATGCTTTCTAGACTGGACTGCAACTCCTATAATTTCTATCAAAGATGCTTAATAAAAATGTACGATAATTATTGTTTTGGTTTTATTTTATCTCCAATAAAAACATTTACTAATTGGAGTGTTCACAGAATACCTACCTTTATAGTCCTATGCAAAAAAATGGAGAGAAAGGGCTGTTTTGTGTGTCCTGTGACTTTTTTAGTAGTTGAAGGGCTGATATCTGTTCTCTATCATTGCAAAGAATATGGCAGAGTCTAATGGTCTTGTTGAATGCTAAGGAAAAAATCCCCAATAGAAATATTAAATACTAGGGAGTAAGTGGCTCCCCTCCCTACATGTGTTTGAGTAGAGGCTGGACAGCATCTGGTGGGAATGTTTTAATTTGGCACTGACATGGAGTAAGATTTGATGACCTAAAAAGGACCCATTCTAATTTTATGTTTGCTAATCATTTATAGTGATTGATGAGCATCCAAGCTTCAAATAACTTAGAATAGGATATCCAGTTTAATTTTTTTAAAAAAGTTGTGGGCTCCGTGTTCAGAGGCTTTGAATTGCAGATACATAACTTTAGAAATAAGTCAACTGCATAAGAAATTATTTCTGAACAAAAGCAACCCTTATTCCCCAGAAAGATCAAGAAATACATTCAGTTTAGATGCATCCAAGAACAAAGACAAACCTATATCCCATACTTCCATCTTGGTGCCTTCCAGATACAAACTATGTAACTTTTATAGTCAGGACAGACACAAGGTTTTGCCCTTCCTTCCTCTTCTGGTCCACTATCAATTATGACATATATAAATTTGTATATGGAGACAAAGTTAATATCTGGATTCACTTTATTATTTGGTCCCAATTAGACTGAATATTGAAAATCAACCAAACTTATTGAACACAGAATTTTCAATTACTTTTCTGTTAAAAACTCCTGTTTTCTGTGAAATCTTCTAGTGATATTTTCTTCTGATTGTTTCAAAACAATTTCTGAGGAAAACTTTGCCACTATTCCCTGAACCAAAAGTATTCTTATATTAGTAAAACAGTGTGTCCCAAGCATACAAAAATGCTCCCTTGGAACTTGGAATCTGCTGAAAGAACAACTTTAAGTTGTTTGGGGGAAATACTGTTTTAGAAATCAATTTATAGAGTTATAGCTCAATTTATCTAAAAGCAGCAGGTTTGAAATATGCTAATAAATAATTATATAAATAGTTTACTGTATAACTCCACTCCATTGACCATGAGGGCAATTATCAGTTTTTAAGCAAACAAAGGAAGAGGCATCATGATGTTCTGGATTTCCAAACAAATAAAACTAAACATCTGGTCCTGCAGAGATTCGCCTTTGAAGATAGAAGAAAGAGAAAAACTGAAGGAAATCATTTTATGTGTCTACATGCTGTGTTATAAACTTCTAAATAGTGAGATTATTAATAAATCCCATTAGGGTATCTATATAGTTAAGTTTTTGGGAAGTGAACCTGGATATTATATAATTGTCTGATACAGCAGACTATAAAGCAGTGGTGAAATGTAAAATTTGTTACTACCGGTTCTGTGGGCATGGCTTGTGGGGGGGTAATGTGACTGGGTGGGCGTGGCCAATTTTTTTTTTTTTTTACTTTTAAAAGCATTTTTTCTACAATCTCTTCGGGCCGAAGAGGTTGCAGGAAAAAAATGCTTTTAAAAGCCTCTGACGATCCCAGCTGAGCTGCACAATCATAAGAGGCTTTTTTTTACTTTAAAAGCATTTTTTCGGCCAAAGAGGTGATAGAAAAAATGCTTTTAATACTAAAAAAAAGCCTCTGATGATTGCGCGACTCAGCTGGGCATGGGGGATGGCGCAGGGATATTTGCTACTGGTTCTCCAAACCACCTGCCACCAGCGCTACCGGATCGGGTGATCCGGTCTGAACCGGGAGTATTTCACCCCTGCTATAAAGCTTGTATTTTAATTTCAGTTTAGAACAAGTAAATGCCTCCCCTCTTTAGAAATGCTTAAACCCAGTGAACTACAGCTGTATATAGAAATGCTTCTTGTTGTGGAAGTATCTGTTTGAGAGAAAAAGGATGTGGGCAGACTAGAGGTAGATGAGCTACCCAACTGCCAAAGTACAAATAAGTAGCCGAAAGGAATAAGTTAACACTTTTCCAGGATGCTTCCAGTTTTTCTTCCATGCCAAACCAGAAACATGAACAGAAAGACAGCAAGACCAAACAGATATTCTATATGGGTGGATTTTAAAGAAAAGAAACAGAAAATGAAAGTTAATTACAACAATACATGTTGGAAGTGTTCTAGGATGTCTTGCATTCTGGCTGAGGATGAAATCTACTTTTTGAAACATATAAATGAATGAAACCCATATTTTCTAAAAATCCATATTCACAGTTTTAATCAGGGGTGAAATGCTCCCAGTTCGGACTGGCTCGGGTGAGTAGGTAGTGATGGCGGCAGGCAGTTCAGAGAACCGGTAGCAAAAATCCCTGCTCCCATCCCCCATGCCCAGCTGAGCCCCGCGATCATCAGAGCCTTTTTTTCCTTTTAAATGGCTCTGACCAGCCAAGCTCTGACATCCCAGCTGAGTTGCCTGCTAATCAGGCAACTCAGCTTGGATCGCCAGAGCCATGTAAAAGAAAAAAAGTTTCTTTTTTTCTCCCCCCACTCCCAGCCTCCAGCTTGCTTACCTTAGCTGCTGATCGCATGACGATGTCAATCCATGCATCAGCAAGCAACTGAATCTCCCTGCCTGCAATCAAGCTCATCGGTGAGCAGCTCT
Organism: Pantherophis guttatus; assembly: GCF_059756535.1. NCBI lineage: Eukaryota > Metazoa > Chordata > Lepidosauria > Squamata > Colubridae > Pantherophis > Pantherophis guttatus. The sequence continues at coordinate 32,679,022 of NC_142067.1, forward strand.
TTCTGCCTGCCTGCCTTCCTGCCTAGACTTGTGGACTTCAACTCCCAGCAAAGCTGGCTGAGGAATTCTGGGAGTTGAAGTCCACAAGTCTTAAAGTTGCCAAGGTTGGAGACCCCTGTTTTATTGGGTAAGTTTTTTTCCCCTTTGGGAGCTTTAAAAAAAATAGTTAATTGGGGTTTTTTTTAGTTGTTCTTTTTTTATACCTAGCCATTTAAAGTTTAGGAAGTTTTAAATTTAGCTGCTTTTATATAAAAATAAAAATAAATAAAAATAAAATAATATTTGTGCAGCTTTCTGAGATTTAGTGTGTTTCTGTAGTGTTTAACTCTAACTACACAAACACACAAAATCTCACAAAGCTGTATGTGGAATTTTGTGTGCGTAAAGTGTGAAAGTTGGTTTTTTGGGCTTTTTGTGGCTGTGTGAGGTTCCTGCTTGTTGCAGGGGCCATTTTGGGTCTAGCACAGCTGCTTTTACATTGTGGGTGAGCCAGTTGTGTTGTGTTGTGTTGTGTGTGTGTAAAGTCTGAAAGTTGTTTTTTTGGGCTTTTTGTGGCTGTGTGAGGTTCCTGCTTGTTGCAGGGCCATTTTGAGTCTAGCACAGCTGCTTTTACATTGTGGATGAGCCAGTTATGTTGTGTTGTGTTTTGTAGGTTAAAAAAGGGCAAAGAAGTGACATTGACTTGGCCACGCCTACCCAGTCATCTTACCAGCAAGCCACGCCCACTAATTAAGCCACGCCCACAGAACCGGTAGCAAAAAATTTTAGATTTCACCTGGTTTTAATGTATAGAGCAAAAAGCTGAAATGGATGCATGTACTTAAATTTAAAGAGTGCATTTGTATACCATGGCCTCTGATCATTCAGGTTATACTGTAATGTAGGATGTGGATATTGATAGTATTACATTGTATCAGTTTTTAATCTTCTTTAATCTTCTGTTCAATTGTGCCTGGTTTTAGGAGACTGCCTATACAAATCCCTGGCTAAAATTTTCAGAAGCGATTTGCTATTATCTCATTCTTAGGGCTGAGAGAAAGTGACTAGCTGAAAGTCACCCAGCTGGCTTTGTGCCTAAAAGTGGGACTAGAATTCATGGCTCCTGGTGTCTAACCCAATGCTTTGACTACTACAGTTATGATATAATTTATCATATTAACCCCTAAGATTATTAGGAGTATAATCAGCAAGCGATGGACTTCCTTGCTTCTCTCTTTGTCATTTATCTGTTTTTTCCTGATTAGAAGACAGATGCTCAGTGTTTCATTCTTTCTCTTTGTGAGGACAGATGGTTCAATGATGAATACATTCTATCAAACCATGCAATATCAATAAAGAGTGTTATCTGTCCATTTAGACCAGAGGTCTTCAAACTTGGCAGCTTTAAGACTTGTGGACTTCAACTCCCAGAATTCTCCAGCCAGCTATGTAGCTGGAGAATTCTGGGAGTTGAAGTCCGCAAGTCTTAAAGCTATCAAGTTTGAGGAACCCTGATTTAGACCATAAGCATCTGACTCTAAATATTCTAAATACTCTTAGTTCTATTTTAATATGTATTCTTTATTCAACATAGGGTACAGCGAACAAACAGCAGGATCAGAGCCAGGGTTTCCTCACAATTTTCTGTCTACTGGAACAAAACTATATGCAAATAGTCATTGCCTCTTTCTCTTTTTCCTAATTACTTTTAACATAATTAAAACCTCCCAATTCATCAGAATAATCTGCCATGATCAACCGAGTAGTCGTTCCTTGCAATTATTTTAACTGATCTTAGGATACAGCAACTGCATCATAATCAGGTTTTAATTTTGATCTACGGGAAATGTTTTTATCTTAATAGACACTTTGCAAACAGAATAACACCTTACTGGTGAGCTATGCTATTATTGGTCTACTGCAATTTTGAAATTGATCACTGCAACAGTACAGATTCTAGTACCTCTAGTGTCAACTAGAATGAAATTAAATGCCATTAATATTTTAAATAGATAGTATGGATTTTTCCAGTGGAAAATTGGCAGCAATTTCTTAATCTTGAATGTATCAACTCTATCGATTGTTCAACTGATTGTTCCTTGCCCATAATATTTCAAAGTGAAAAATAAAAAATGAGAGTGAATTTTCAGGCACCAAATCTAAACAAAAAGAAGAGAAATGCATTTCTAAGCATATATAATAAGCCAGTTCCGACAATGAATATTTGGAGTTGTGAATATTTTGAGTGAAAACTACTTTATTTTCAATCCTTTCCTTCATAAACATACATTCCTCTCATCTTTTCAGAAATACTGACCAAAATTAAAAGTAAATAATTAAATGAGAGTGAAATGTTATTACAAATTTAAATCAAGTTTTCTAGGAAAAAAATCTGATAATTTTGGGGTTACTTTTTCCGAGTCAGTTTCTTTCTCATTCTGTTTGTTTGTTTGTTTGTTTAATTCCTCCCTCCCTCCCTCCCTTTTCTAATAACTCTTGGTGACTTGCAGACTATATAATAAACAAAACATAATGGTATGATTAAAAGTAATAATAACAACACCTCCAACAAATATAGAAAAAGCAACAAGCAAGAACAACGAAAAAGAGGGTAATATGTTTAAATTAAGATGATTTTAGTTTTTGTTGTTTCCTAAAAGTCATCAAGAAAGGGGCAAGTATGCCATTCAGTTCTTTACTTTATATTAATCCAGAAGAATTTTGTTTTTAAAGTTTGGATGTGATACTATATTTTATTTGAAGTTTCACAAAGAATGCAGCTCTGAATTCGGTATGTTCTGCTGGCTTCTCAGCCTCTCTGTTTGCACAGTTGCAGAAACATGTTTTCAATTATTCTTTAAAGACTTGATTTAAACCAAATTTGAAAAAGTCAGGATATATATTGTCCTTTTTGTAAACTGCCTATACAAAATAGTATTCAAAACTACAACATAATTATCACTGTAGAATTGTGGTGGCATCATAGAATCTAACAAGAAATATTAAGAATAGAAAGCATGTGAGTGCCAAATACAACTTCACAACAGTTTACCTCCTGGTGGTCCAGATGGTAGTATATATTGTACGGCATTTAGGAAATATCTTTCAAGAATAATGAAAGTTTAGATAAGTCCCGAAAAAAAGTATACAAATTAAATTTTCCTAAAAACATCTCTACAGATATTATGCCAAGTCCTGAACAAGTATAAGTAGCACTCATCCCAATTCCATTGTTGAATTATTTTGCAAGTTTACTTTCACTGTATTTCTCTACCAAGTGTTTAGGTTTTAATAAGTAGAATTCCTCAAAACTGGAATTGGAGTTAATGGTATCTTTCACAGATGTTCATCTTTATTGTCTGAGCCCATATTCACTATGAATGCATAAACAATGACACACAACGGGAAAAAAAACCCTGCAATCTATGGTCTTGAATCAATCATATATTAACTTCAAGATTCTTATTTGCTGCAGTAGTGGCAGATAAATGTTCTTTATTGGCTCTTCAATTCTAGTCCTTTTTGGAAAGGAAAGAAAGAACAATTTATTTTTTCTTGAGATGCTTTGTCTACAAAACAAATTTCTGGGGTGTCTCTCAAAATATTTTTCTTTCTTTAAGGAAATTAAAAAAAACCTGAAACAGTGTTTGAAATGCTTACCAAATGCAAACCAAGGTTGAACCTAGTTCAAAGAAGTTGAAGACCACAAGAGGATAAAGAAACTAAAGAAACAATAATGAATCAATGCAGAGGCATGGTTGGATGTCAAAATATAACATAAGAAAAGAAAATCAAAGGCTTTATTAACAGGGAGAAAAAGCTATCTGCTAGTTTGACTAAGAACAAAAAAATTGCCGGCATTTTCTGTAAGTCCTTCCTGAAATCACAACTTTTGATCTATAGATCTACAGTATGATAAACTATTAGCCCATTAAGGCTTAATCTGGTCTTGAGAAAACATAGTCCAAATGGAAACAAAAGGCCAGAGCAATTTAAGTAAGTCTCCATCTATGCATAGAATTAGCACAGAAGTCCTTTGTAATATACAAATTATTTTTTATTTTTATTTATTTTATTTGTCAAGAACAAATATTAGGTAATATATATAAGTATAAGCATGAATTGAATACATAAAATAGATACAAATAGAGGAAACATTAGGACAATGTACTAAGTAAGTATTATTTACCTGTTTCATGGAAGAATGATTATCTTTATTCACTATAACAAGTAGAAGATAAATTTAATAACATCCATGAACAGAAAAAAACTTATTTTGGAAGCTTTTCTGCTGCCCTTTCAATACAACAAGAAAGTTGACCTAGTAGTATGTCACCCAATCCATTATCAGTTGTCCTGCTCTAAGTTGACAGGTCTTCAGATGTTTCCAGAAGAGTCACCAGATTTTTTACTATTGTTGTTAGACACTCGTTTATCTAGCAACTTTGGGAACCTCAGTGATTTTATGGAAGAAGTTGGGTAATAAAGTAGTTTCATTGCTTTCTCATACACATATTTAGTTTTTTGAAAACAATATTTAAAAACAAAATATCTATTTAAACAAGGAAGAATGTTAGGTAGATCATTGACTGCTAAGAACTGAACAATTCTCTTATCCCATATACATTAAAGCTTATTTCTTCTTTTTTAATGCCTTTTCATTTCTGCAGTATAATTTATACTAAAGGAGAATTATTTTCTTTCTGATATTGTTAAAAAGTTAGGAGAGAGAAAGTCTTCAGAATTTTCTGCTAGTAGATTGTCTACCCAGTGAACTTTTAATATAATTCAGATCTTCCCTTTGTCTAGTTTTGTGCTAGGCTAACATTCACTATTTCCTTACCAGCCTTTTTTCCCTAATTCTTGTCATATTTTTAGATGATCCCTAACAGAATTCCTAGCAGCTTTATCAAGTTGATATTTACAATAGCTTGGATAGAATTCATAAATGACAAAAGCAATACATTTCTTTTTTAAAAATCCATGAAGCAAAGAGGCACAAGTTAATTGCTGTCTTGCAGGACTTTTCTTGTTTTACAATCATCCAGGACTCTGGAAACATGAATGAGCACTGGAAAAGTCTAGAATTTAAATTTATGGTAGGTTATTACACACTATACTGAGCCCTAAAAAATACCTGCTTATAAATATTTTTTCTCCTACAAGCAAAACAAATGGATCCAAAATGCTCAATCTTATTGAAACACCTTTTCATGGTCATATTTCCAAAAACTTAAAGTTCAAAGCTAAACTACTGCTTGTCATCAAACAATAAATTTGATATGAAAACCTTGGAGCATAAATCTATATAAGTGGTTGGTTAGTTGAGGGAAGTGGTATGTTAATGTTGAGAAAAAAATGAAAAGCACATAAACTTATTTGCAAGTTTAAATCCTTTTTTCATTAGAGATGCAAACTCTGATCCAGAAAATCACTTGAACACCATCAAAAAATCTCAACAGTTTTTCCCAACTTGTATAACATTACAGTTCCTAGAACTTCAATCCATGGACAACACACATGGAGACCACCAAGGAAAGGGAAGCTGGCTACATATTTATGTGTTTAGACTAATCTACACAAAAAAAATTACATCATAAATTGCATTTAAAGATGTGTCATTGGTATTAGGATAATGGAACCAGTAAAGAATTCCTAAAATGAAGTGGGTAAAAGAAATTCACTTGGTGATTCTTCTATTGATTATACTCCCTTTGCTATTCTGTACCAATCACCTGGCGCTCATGGTGAAAGAAAAGTCAAAGTTTCAATGAGATAAAGCTGGAAGGAATTGTTTAAAATTAAGGCTCTTCCAAATTATGGTTTCAGTCTAACAATGAATCAGAAACAGTAATTTAAATTTAATAGTAATTTAATAAATGGTAAGTAACTTTAATTAACTTATTTATTAGTGACTTTAAAAACATTTTTTTAGATTTCAAGTTATCAACTGTTTAATTTAATTTAATTTAATTTAATTTAATTTAATTTAATTTCCAATTTATATACCGCCCTTCTCCCTGAGGACTCAGGGCGGTGTACAGCCAAGATAAAAAACATAGAATACAAATATTAAAACATTTAAAAATATATATAAATTTTGGCCCGAAAGTTAAGAATCACAGACTAATTAAAAGAATTTAAAAATTTCTTCTTAAGCCAACACGGCTTGCTGAAAAAGATGGGTTTTCAGGGAATGACAGAAGGCATTGAGGTCATGGATTCTTCTTATCTCCGGGGGCAACTGATTCCAGAGGGTGGGAGCCCCCACAGAGAAGGCCCTCCCCTGGGGGCCACCAGCCTACATTGTTTGGCTGATGGCACCCTGAGGAGGCCCTCTCTGTGGTAGCGCACGGGTCGATGGGAGGTCGTCGGTAGCAGCAGGCGGTCTCGGAGATAGCTAGGCCCTATGCCATGGAGCACTTGTCTCGGAGATAGCTAGGCCCTCCCTCAGTCTCGGAGATAGCTAGGCCTTGCCATGGAACTGTTTCCTTATTATGCCAATATTATACTCATTATGCTATTGTAACATTTCCTGGTAATAGTAGATTAGACATTATTAGTAATCAACAAACAGTAAAAATATTTCTGGTTTTAAATTAGTTATTGCATCTGCATAAAATTACTTTTTATAGCTTTAATCTTGTGTATATGTTTGTAGCTTTTTGTGCTTGTATCTCTATCTCTATCTATCCGTCTATCTATCTATCTATCTATCTATCTATCTATCTATCTATCTATCTATCTATCTATCTATCTACCTACCTACCTACCTACCTACCTACCTACCTACCTACTACCTACCTATCTATCATCCATCTATCTATCTATTATATCTTCTGCCAGAAGTAAGACCCATTCACAATAAATGGGCGGGAACAGTAGCAAGGGAAGTATCCAATGGAAGAACATAGTAATCTGTTACTCAGACTGCAAATTGTTGCTGAAGTATCACAATCTAGACAGGATTTCTAAATAGGACATGATAGGAAAAGAGCAGCTGAAGAATGCAGTGTGGATATGCTCGATTAGCAGAATAGTTCAGAGTCCCTCCTGGTTCCTGAGGCTTAAATTGTATTTGGAAAGGTTTACAAACAAAACCCTTATTGTCAGAAAGTGTTATTTGCCCTTTTCTGTGAATAGAATTTTATGCATGACACTTTAGATGCTTACTTTGGGTCTTAAAGTTATTGGGAACAATATTTTGTCATAGCATGTTAGGAAAATGGTAACATATGTGCTTTTCTGTTAGAGGCTGTGTGTCATTAAGGACTATGCAATAAATAGAGATTCTAGAACTAACTTTTTTTAGCACCTATATTTCCAACCAAGACCCCATTGCATTCTCTTTACAAAACAGTTAAAATTATTTCTTAAGGATTATTGTTGAGGAATTTATACACTATTTCTTTTACAATTTTTATAAATCTGATTAAAATACAGTGTTAAATACTTTTTAAAAAATCTCACTATGAATACAAATAATTCATGCATAAATATATCAGACCTATAAAAATAATTTTGGAGATGATCAATGACCCATACTTTTCAAGCCATATTTTTCTGCATGTCTTTTGACTTGTGTGTATTATTATGTTTATAGAGTAAAATGAAAATTTATTATACAGAACATCAAAGTAGACTATATACCAGGAAAACAACCCATAATCCTTGGCCAAAGTCCAGAAAAGACAGAGTTCTCTTTACCAGGGCAGCACACTAGGCAAGAAGGACAGGGAAGAGTGGCAAATATAAGAAAGATGTGGCTGTGCCCAATTTTGTTTTCATTACCTATACTTTTTCTGTCAGCTAGTTATTAGTATATTTGTATACTATTCAAATACAGCCTATATTCAAAAATTCTTACTGAAATCAAATATTAAAACTGAATATTTTACCATTGCATGAGAATTTGGTAGTTTGGGCTTCTGTATTTTTTTAAGATATTATCCTCACACTGATTGGTAAGATCATGTGTCTAATGGTGATTAAGGCTACTAAGTTTGAAATAGCCATCTCAATGTTGCTGGAAATTTATAACAGCTAGTTAACAAACTAAATGTAAAATTAAACAAGACAGCCAAAGGACAAGAGAAGGGGCGTTGGTCCTACCTGATACGCCCCTTCTCGTTGAGTGGAGACAGCAGCCAGACGTGGGTTGTGCTCATTGGTCAGAGGTTGGACTGAGCCTGGAATTCTTTAAATCTGCCCCCTGTTGCCAGGGCTCCCAGCTTTTGTCGAAGGAAAATCCAGACTCGGTGTGTGGAAAGGAAGAAACAGAAAACAACAATTCAAATTACAATGAACCAGGATGACCAGACTGAAATCAGGGTGGGGCTGGCTGCTGTCTCCACTCAACGAGAAGGGGCGTATCAGGTAGGACCAATGCCCCTTCTCCCTTGAGGGTGGAGACAGCAGCCAGACATGGGACATACCAAAGATCACTGTCCCATTTCACGGGCGGGAACAGTCTGGGCAGAACACCCCTCCCGAGCCTCAACACGGTGTAACACCCTCCTCCCAAAATCAGCCTCCGCAGAGGCGAACTTATCCAGTTTATAGTGTCTGATAAAGGGGGAAGGAGATGTCCAAGTCGCCACCCTGCAGATCTCGTCCAAAGAGGCGTTTGAAGACCAAGCTGCCGTGGTCGCCGCACTTCTGGTAGAATGGGCTGTGACATTGGAAGGAGGAGGCAACGACCGAAGTTCGTATGCAGTCGAGATCGTTGTTCTGATCCAACGCCCCACCGTGGAAGAAGTAACTCGTTGACCTAAAGAAGACGGTAGAAATGAAACAAACAGTGATTCTGTTCATCGAATAGCCGCAGTCCTCTGGATGTAGAGTTCGAGCGCCCGGCAGACATCCAGGGTGTGTAACCGGCTCCCTAATGGGTTGGAAGGACATGGATAGAAATCTGGCAGAACCAGTTCCTGCAAACGATGAAAGGGAGAGTTAATCTTAGTCACAAATGTAGGATCCAACCTGAGGACCACACGATCCCCATGGAAAATGCATAAATCCTCCCTAGTGGAGAGCGCTGCTAGTTCGGAAATTCTGCGCGCTGAAGTGATAGCCACCAAGAAGGCTACCTTGCCGGATAACAGACGTAAGCTGACAGAAGGAAGCGGTTCGTATGGTGATTCCATAAGGGAATCCAGCACCAGGGCGAGATCCCAGGAAGGATATCGATGTAGTACGGGAGGACAGAGGTTGGTTGCCCCACGGAGAAATCGTCGGATCAGAGGCTGCTGGGACAACGAATGAACCGAATTATATGTCAAAATAGAGGAAATAGCAGCCACATGTCTCCGGAGAGTGTTTGGAGACAGCCCTTTGTCCAAACCCGACTGTAGAAAACGAAGGACCTGTAAGATGGAAGCCTGGAGGGGGGAAAACCCCTGAGTCTTACACCAAGAATCAAAAGACCGCCAAGTGGCCGAATAAATCCGTTGGGTAGATGACCTCCGAGATGCCTGGATGGTATGAATTATATCAGAAGGGATGAGGTCCCGTTGTAGAGCTTCCCACTCAACCGCCAGGCGGTCATCTGAAGGCACTGAGGGTCCGGATGTAGGATTGCCCCTTGGCTGAGGCAATCTGGAGTACAAGGAATCCTCCAAGGCGGGGACACAGAGAGATGCATGAGGTCCGCAAACCATGACCTCCTTGGCCAGTGTGGAGCCACCAGGATGATCTCTGCCTGTTCCAGCAGTAGTTTCCGAATTACCCTCGGAATGAGGGGAAAAGGCGGAAAGGCGTAAAGTAGGCCCTGTGGCCAAGGAGAGCGCAGGGCGTCCACTGCTTCCGCTTGATTGGAGGGAAAACGGGAAAAGAAGCGAGGTAACTTGTTGTTCTGGTGGGATGCAAACAGATCTACCTGCGGATAGCCGAAGCGAGCAGTTAACCCCTGGAAGAGGAAAGGATGCAGGCTCCATTCTCCATGGTCCACCTGTTGGCGGCTCAACCAGTCTGCTGTCACGTTCGAGACCCCCGAGATATGGTCCGCCCTCAAGGAGGCCAGACGTTTCTCCGCCCAAAGGCCTAGTCTTTTTGCCTCCCGCATCAGTGAAGGGGACCTGGTGCCGCCCTGGCGATTGACGTGCGCCTTGGCAGAGGTGTTGTCGGTGAGAATCAACACGTGCTCGCCGGACACCAGAGGTTGGAATGCTCGAAGTGCCAGGTAAATTGCTCGCAGCTCCAGCCAATTGATGCTGCGGGTAGCCTCCACGTTGGACCATGTGCCCTGCGCAATCTGGGTCCCGCAGTGAGCTCCCCAGCCAAAATTGCTGGCATCGGTGGTCACCGTTACCCACCGAGGGTCCAGGAACAGACAACCTTTGGAGAGCGTTGGAGAGCGCCACCAGCGAAGGGATGAGAGCACCTCCCTTGGAAACTGCCACCTTGGTGAGAGAGGATCCCCTGCCCGTTCTCTGAAAAGGCAAGAGAAACCATTGAAGGTCTCTAAGGTGTAACCTGGCCCAGGGAACAATAGAGATGGCTGAGACCATCTTGCCTAGGAGTTTGGAAAGAAATAAAGGGGAAGCTCTCTTATCCCTCAGGACCTTAGCTACCATGGATCTCAACGCGGCCTGCCGATCCGGGGAGAGAAAAACTCTCCCTTGCTCCGAATCAATAATAGCCCCCAAATGAAGGATCCTAGTCGAGGGATTTAGGTGGCTTTTCTCCACATTAACAGAGAAGCCGTGCGACGCTAGTGTCTGAATCGTAAGACGGAGATCAGACACGGCCTGTTGATAGGAAGATGACATAAGGAGAATGTCATCCAGGTAACACTGGAGATGAACGGCTTGAAGCCTGAGGTGAGCCGCCAAGGCCGCCAAAATTTTAGTGAAGCTACGGGGAGCAGAAGAAAGGCCAAAGGGTAAGGCTGTGTACTGGTAGTGAACACCAGCATAACAAAAACGGAGGAACTTCCTATGGGAAGGGCGAATGGGGATATGGAGGTAAGCCTCCGTGAGATCTATTGAGCAGAGGAGATCGCCCCTCCGAATGCCGTCAAGTATAGAACGTAAGGATTGCATTTTGAACCTTCTATAGATTACAAACCGGTTCAAGCGTTTAAGGTCCAGAATAGGTCTCCACCCACCCACCCGATGACTTAGGGACTAAGAAGACCCGAGAGTAAAACCCCTGCCCCGCCTGATCACAAGGCACTTGAATGGCCTTGACGGCCAGTAGATGGTTGATAGCTGCCTCCATGAGGGATCTACGCTCGGCTATCTGGGACAGGGGACAGCGAGTAAAAGACAAAGGGGGGGTGGAAACAAATTCAATGGCCAAACCCGATGAAATGGAGGCCAGGACCCAGCAATCCGAAGTAGTACTCTCCCAAGCTTTGGCGAAGAGGCCCAATCTTCCGCCAATGGGAGGATTGCAGGTACCACTAACGACGGCGACGGATGGAGCAACCCCCTCCCCCTCGAAAGGGCCGCCGGGAACCGAAACCCCTCCCCCTGGGAGGTCTGTCCTGGAAATTCCTCTGTCTAGGGCCTAGATACCCCGTCTGGAAGTTACCCATGGAACGGGAGGAGCCCAAACCGCCCTCTGAGGACCTCATTGGGGGGCGAGGACCATAAGGAGAGAAACGGGGTTCCCCTCTCCGAAAAACAGCAGGTAAGATCTTTCGTTTGTCCTTGGTTTCGATAAGAAACTTGTCCAAGGCATCCCCGAACAACTTCGTGCCCGAAAAGGGGACAGAGGCTAGGCGCCACTTGTGTCTGGCATCCGCCTGCCAGTGACGAAGCCAGACCAAGCGACGAGCGGCAACAGCGGAAGCCATGGATTTTGCCGCAAACCGTGTAGCGTTTAAGGTGGCATCCGCGGAAAATTGCACCGCAGCAACAATCTTGTTGAGGTCTTGTTTCAACCTCGAGTCCTCTGAGGCCATCTTGTCTTGCAGCTGGCGAAGCCAGAGAAGCGTGGTGCGATTGAAGAAAGAGGCCGTGGCCGCTGATTTAATGGCCCATGCTGCCCCTAGGTGGGCCCTCTGCAGGACCTGTTCAGCCCTGCGTTCTTCCGGCCTTAGACCCTCTTCCGGCTCCCCTGGCAGAGATGACGCTGAAAGCAAAGCTGCTACAGGGGCATCAATAGTAGGTATCTGCAGCAGGGAATCAAGGTCTGGGGACACAATGAAATTCTTTTTGTCCGTAGAGGACGGTACCGGTACCGAAGATGGTGCAGACCATTGCTTACGTATGACCTCTAAAAAGAGAGGAGGCATAGGGATTGCTGTTATCGGTTTAGGTTGTTCCGCAAACAACGGGTTTAAGGAGCCTGCCGCACTTGCAGGTTCTGGAGTGGGAGATGGACCCAGTTGGGCTGTATTTACCGCTTTAAATAATAGCGACTTAAAAAGGGCCAGGGGGAACAGGCCTGTAAAGGCGGGCTGATCAGCGGGCAGGCTTTCATCCTCAGATAACTCCGGTTCCGGAGCTTCAGTGTCAGCGTGGATGGAATGATCGCTGACACAGGAAATTGCTGGGGAATCTGAACCCGCCAGAGAAATTGCATCCTCCATATTAAAATCGTCCACAGGCTCCTCAGGTACTGAAGGAGCGGGCTGGAGGGGAGACGGTACCTTGGCAGGAAAACCATGCTCTGCCAAGGATTGCTGCACCGCCACAGTGATCATGCGCTGAATATCCTCAGGTCGCCAACTAACCTGAGTTTGGTCAGAAGCCGGACCGACCTCCGTAGAGGTTCGGGCCGGGACAGAAAGGGGGGAAGGTTGGAGCCCCGAAGAGACGGGAGCGCTAGACTCCACAGTAGAAAACCTGACCATGGCTGAAGAAGAACCCCATACATCCGCTGACTCAGATGACAACTGATAATCTTGGAGAGACACCTGATCAGAAGACACAGAAGCTGCGTGTCTAGGGACATTAGAATCAGCCCTAAGTCTCTTGGGTCCTGCCAGATTGATCCTGACTTATTTCTGAGGTGGGGGCCTTTGCGGAATGTTTTGCGCCTGTGCGTGAAGGGCTCAATAGAGGACTCTCATTATGCTCCTGGGCCTGCTCCTCCCTGATTGAGGCCACTGACTGTGCTTGAACTGTGGCCTTCCGGCCATGTTTAGATTTAGTCATGGACTTAGGCATGATCAGCCTTAATGAGTAATATAATATGGTGACAGGGAAGAATATGAATAGCCACAAATTTCCTCAAGTAAGGTAATTAATAAAGGACCCAGCAGTCCAATTTGTAGGCAGAGTCAGCTTTCAGCCTAATTACCCCCAATTTGCTTCAGATTGCAAATGCTGTTTAAATTAACGAGGCACAGTCAGAAGGAGACTCACAGTAAACGGGGGCAAGGGCTTTTGGCGTCTCAAAATGGCGCTGGCGCTAAGTCAGGCAGAAGCGCCCAGACTTCTGTAATGCCAGAGGCTACAGCGCTGTACAGCTGAGCCTAATTAGCCCCGAAGCTCTCAGATAGCTGCCCAGAAAGAAAAAACGCTTCAGGCAGCACGCCCCGCTGAAGCGCCGGGGAAGCGCTGATCAGCTGGAAGCAATTAACGCTGGGCGCTGAATAAAAGGGACAGGCAAGGCAAGCAGGAGGTGGGGAGCGTGACGCTCCACTTGCGCCCAGCAATCGCGCCGATCTAAATGGCTTGCCAAGAAGCGAGGGGCGTTAATAGAAGCGGAGGCTGTCAAGCCGTTAACGAGGCTTCTGGCACTATCGGGTGAGTGAAAAGCCCTGGAAAACTGTGCAGCCGACAAGCGGCTAAGTTCAGAGAGCACAAGGCTCTAATTGAAGGCAGCAAAAGACAGTAAGTACACGAGGGACAAAGTGGCTGCCAGCCAGCCTAAAGAGGGAGCGCAAACTCCTCGTATAGGCCTGAGGTGAAAAACTTCACCAAAGGTGAAGCCTGTAGGACCACCCTCCCCACGGGAGCGCTAAACTCCACTAACCACTAAACCACTGACCTTAATTATGATGACAGAGGGGAGGAAGGAAGGACAACCTGCAGGGATTCCAGGAATCCCCTGCTAGGTCAGATTCCCAATCAGATTAAAGTAGAATTGTCAAACAGTCCAATGGTCAACCAAATAATCAAGCAGAGAGAAATTAGCTCTAATACACGAGATTACTAGAGCCCACAATCCACACAACTGTCCAGTCTGATGACTGAGCAAAAAGCTGGGAGCCCTGGCAACAGGGGGCAGATTTAAAGAATTCCAGGCTCAGTCCAACCTCTGACCAATGAGCACAACCCACGTCTGGCTGCTGTCTCCACCCTCAAGGGAGAAAGAAAGACATTTGACCCAAGTTACACTGCAATCAGATGTAAATGCCAGAAAGCAAACCAGATTGGAAAAAATAAAATAAAATTAGTAACTTATCACACTCTAATTCAATGTTTCTCAACCTTGGCAACTTTTAAGATCTATGGACTTCAACTCCCAGAATCCCCCAGTCAGCCATACATACAGCTTTTCATCCATGCTGGCTGGGGGATCCTGGGAGTTGAAGTCCATAGATCTTAAATTTTCCGAGGTTGAGAAATACTGCTCTAATTCATTTGGAAAAGAAATTTACATACATGGTATGTTTCTTCTTTATTTTATGAGTGACATTTCTCCATCAATTTCAGGAAAATTACTATGAATATAAATCTTATAAAGAAGAAATTTTAAGCAATTTCATTTGGACCCAAGTTGGCTGGAAGATAAAACAAGTAAAGAGAAAATTTTTAAAAGTATCAAAATCAGGTTTTGGCCAGATCCGGGATATCAGACAAAATGTACAATTCCTCTGTTCTTTTCTGGAATTTCCTTTGTTCCTAATAGTATGCTGGCTGTGTTTATTTTTTATAACACATGTTTTGTCTTCAGTAAAAGGAGACAGCATGAGCACTTCTTTAAGTCCAGTAGCAACACTTAAGCAACAAATTATATTTTGGATGTAACCCATATTTTAATTTTATAAAAAATGTAACCTAATGATGACAGTAGAGATATGTTCAATGACAAAAAGCATTTTTAAAATTCTTAAGCCACTCAGTGTAATGGTTCTCACAGTTCTCTTTTTTACAAAAACATGTTGTATTGGGCTGTGAAAGACGAGGAAGGGTTAGCATGATGTGCTCACAGAAAAATAGTTTAATGATTACAGAGAGAAGCAATTTTTACCCCATCAGGCCTAAATCTGGTTTAAGGTTAAATTAATCTTAAACATCTGAGATTGAAATGAGAAGGAAGTTACTAAAGTGGGCATTTCTAGGGATATTTTCTCTGTTATAATTTCAGTATTCACATATACCCTTTAGTAATCACAACAGGTTGGATGTAAAACAGGGAGTTCATAAGTCATATTTCGGGAGGTCCTATCTAAACAAACCATTTTTTTTTACAATCTGGCACAATAAAAATAGATAGATGATAAAAGATGGATATCTATCTATCTATCTATCTATCTATCTATCTATCTATCTATCTATCTATCATCTAGATAGATTCAGCCACATTATGTTAAAATGATCAGCGCCCTAAACAGTTATGGTTCTACAGAACTTCAGTAGAAGTTGTTCATCTCAGTAGTAATAGCAGACAATTAGTCTCTGACATTTTGCTTCCTGAGCCAAAGGCAAGTTTATAACTCCCCTCAATGCCACCAGCCTTGCTACTGAATCTCACATCAAATTATAGTGATAGGATAGAATTATAAATTAGGTAAAAGAGCATAAAACAAATTACCTGTTTAAATTAAAAATATAGCTTAGTCATGCATTTAATAATTTTCCTGTTCTTTTAATAAAGCAGAGGTCTTCAAACTTGGCAGCTTTAAGGCTTGTGGACTTCAGCTCCCAGAATTCTCCAGCTATGCTATGCTGGCTGGAGAATTCTGGGAATTGAAGTCCACAAGTCTTAAAGCTGCCAAGTTTGAGGACCCCTGCATTAAAAAATATGATAACAACCAGGACAAAACAGTTTTTTTTAGAGGCTCACATATTTTCCCATTTACATAAAAATGAGTTTGGACAGTGGTTTGGACAGTGCCAAATGATACTCAACAATGCCTTGCACAGATGTCTTGAAAATATCCTTTGTGATGCATGGAAATGTTATAAAGATACAATTCAAAGGAAAGTGGTCAGGTGTGGAAAACCACCAATCAAGCATTAAATAGCATTTCAAGAAATGCTGAGAAATGAGAATGCTTACTGCAGGACATGGGAATACTTAGCTTAAGTTGAAATAACTCAGTTGCTGCTGATTTGAATCTAGTTTTTCATTGCAAAACAACAAAATAAACTTAGCTATTCAAAGCTGCGATAAGACAAGATCCAGCTGAACATGTAGAGTAATATAGCCAACTTCTATCTCTCTGGGAACTGATTTCTAAACTCACTTACTCAAATATAATTACATCATTTTTAAATGATTTGTAATGATATATTTAACAGTTTTGGTATGACTGAACAGCAAGGCAGCTAAAGTGGCCTAGATACTTTGCTTCATACAATATTAGGCAGGTTCAACATTATAATCCAACTACATAGGCTAGAATTGAAAATATTGTTTGGATTTTATCAGAAAATAATTTTAAGTTTAAGTTTTAAGTTTTAAATTTTATTAAATTTCTATACCGCCCTTCTCCCGAGGGACTCAGGGCAGTGTACAGCCATATTAAAACACATTAATTTATAAAATTTAAAACCCATTAAAATCAGACCCTCAATTTACAACACACATACACCTATTTAAAATTCATATTAGGCCAATCCGACTTGCTGAAACAGAAGGGTCTTAAGGGCGCGGCAAAAAGTGCACAGGTCGGGGCTAAGACAAAGCTCTAGGGGCAGCTCATTCCAAAGGGCTGGTGTCCCCACAGAGAAGGCTCTCCCCCTGGGTGTCGCCAGTTGGCATTGTTTGGCCGACAGCAGCCTGAGGAGTCCCTCTCTGTGGGAGCGTATTGGCCTGTGGGAGGTTGTTGCTGGCAGAAGGCGGTCTCGTATATACCCCGGTCCTAAGCCTTTGGAGTGCTTTAAAAGTGGTGACCAACACCTTGAATTGCACTCGGAAGACCAACGGTAGCCAGTGCAGCTCGTGCAGGAGGGGTGTTACATGGGTACGCTGAGTTGCACCCATAACCACCGGTGCGGCCGCATTCTGGACCAGCTGGAGCCTCCAAGTACTCTTCAAGGGAGAGTGCTCTTCAAGGGGAGCACCATGTAGAGAGTGTTGCAGTAGTCCAGACGTGACATGACAAGGGCATAAGAGAATCTCCCCATTCTGAAATTTGAGCTTCAGGTCGTAGTGTGTATGTTGATGAAGATCTGTTACTCTCACATTGCACTATGCACTATTCTTAACCATAGTTTGAAACTATCACAATAGGCTAAATTCAATCAATATGTTTTACCAACTATAATTGATGGGCTGACATATCAAAGTCAAACAAAGCACATTAGGCCTTTGCTTAAGGGACAAATTCAGCTTTCTTGAGTTTGGAAGTGTTGCATCTACTGGAAAATTACTGAGATTTTTAAATCAGTGTAAAAGGCTAGTGGTGGTCTGTAGACATTTCCATGGATTTTCATTGCCGAATCACACATGTTGTACATGCATAACCCAAATAATATCCCAAATATGTGACACAACACTTCTATAAGAGACACACTTGTTGTAGCAATATTATTCCTATGTTGATTTCCATGCAGCATTTGCAAACTGGATAATACCAACTTTATTATCTTTGCAAGTTTTAAGAAATTAAAAGGCCAGGCTATATGTACTGTATAGATCCATATAGAAAAGGAAGCACACAGTCCAAACAAGAACAATAAACCCAACCATCCTAAAGTACCACAAAATGCTGCAAGAATTGTTACTGTAGAGTTCTATCAATTCATAGGGCTGTATTTCTTCACCATACAAAATTCATGCATCCAGGATATTTTCTGTCTATAAATTACTAATAAAGTACTAATAATTCATTATTTCATCTGAAATAATGAAAAGCTTGTTTTTATTTTTTTTTAATTCAAGTGTCTTGAATGTGTATAAGAAGCTCAACTGCAGTCCACAGAGTACTGTATATCTAAGATTGAAGACACTAATAAAAGTACATCATCAAGTGATGAAAGGTTTTTGTGGCTAATGTTGCTTATTCAGATAGATTACAAAATGGAACAGAACAAGTCAGGAGATATCTGGCTAAAACTAAAAATCATCCCACTGCTAAATATTTAATTTTAATATGTAGACTCATTCTCCAAATTGTTCTGGTGAAAGAATTTAATATTAAAAAAATCCACACCAAAAGTCTTGATGTTATCATTGTTAAATTGTTGAGCAAGAATACACATGTTGATCTCAAGGAAATTATCCTAAGATGTAATAGTAAAGTCCATTTATCTTTGCTGCTCCTGTTCTACAACTAACTATCAGTAATGTAGAAGCATAAAATTTCTGTTGGATTATTCTAGTTTTACATTTTGCTCACCATTGTGGCCAGCTAACTGCAGCTGCATCCCCTCTTTAGGCGGAAGAGCAATGGAGCTGAAAAGATGTTTGGTGCACTGGTGGCCCACCAATGGTCTCATCTTCAAGAAGGATGTTCATTGACACTTATATTTCCACCCAGTCACTACATTTGTGCTGGTCTATATGATCATAATTAAGATGATTTTGATTTGATTCCAGTTACAGCCAAAAGGCTGTACAGGAAAGACAACTATGAGCCTAGCTAGCAAAATTCTAGTAAGCATACAACTGAACATAATCTTTCCTTTTGCTTTTCTACAAAATTAATATCAAAACCTATTGCATAAAGAAGTAATGTTATTGTTCTCAATGGCTGTGTTACACTCATTTCAAGCTTCACCATAAAATATTTGAGAAGTGAAATTTTATTAAAAATAAAATTTAACTTGGAATGCTAATATATTTCTTGTTTTAATCATTTGTACCTATTTGTCCTAATAGATATAGAGACAACTTACATCTTTGGACATAAATATTTTAATTTTTAAAATGTTGATTTGCAGTTTCCAGAATCTATTATGGTGTTTGGATATCTTAGAATCTAAGACTTAGATAATGTAAGCATTGTTGAAACAGATTATACTACCTAATCAGATAACTATTCTAATTTAAATGCCTGTGCATCACATCTTATCCTAAAATGAAATCAAGAAAATTCCAGCATGCTAATAAATATTTAATACCAGGAATCAAAAACTGTTAGTATATTATTTTCATTCTTGCTATTGTAGTTCAAAGAAGAAAAGTCTCTTTTCATATTTTTTTTTGTTTAACCATCTGTCTGCCTGTGTATTACTTCCTTCTTGTTCTCTTCTTGAATGTCCTTCCTTGTTTTTCAACTGTTGTTCCAATGCATCCTTAGCATTGCTTGATCTTTTCGCTTGCCACTGAAGGGATAAAATCTTTCAAATAGAGCTATTGATATTGACCTGAATGCAAAATACATTGCTTAAAATTATTCTTGTTTACACTGCTCAGGACTTTTGTTAAGTGTCTATAATTCAGTAAGTACTGTACTCTAAATTATAGCATTTAGCCCTGTCATATTTAGCCCTGCCATGCAGTGGTCAGTTTCAAAATTTTTTACTACCAGTTCTCTGGGTGTAGCTTGGTGGGCGTGGCATTGCTTGGTGGGCATGGCTTGGTGGGCGTGACAGGGGAAGGATACTGTAAAATCTCCATTCCCACCCCACTCCGAGGGAAGGATACTGCAAAATCCCGATTTCCTCCCAATCAGCTGGGATTCGGGAGGCAGAGAATAGATTAGAGCGGGACCAGTCAGAATTTTTACTACTGGTTTTCCGAACTACTCAAAATTTCCGCTATCGGTTCTCCAGAAATGGTCAGAACCTGCTGAAACCCATGATTTGCTAAAGATGGATTCACTTCTACTGTTGCTTTAGAAATCCGTCTCTCAGCTATTCTCCTTCTTAAAATTATTCTAGTCAAACACAACAGAAAAGAAGACATAACATGCAGCTAAGAGGTTTTGTGTAGCAAAAGAAAGGAGGAGGAGGGAGGGAGGGAGGGAGGGAGGAAGGAAGGAAGGAAGGAAAGAAAGAAAGAAAGAAAGAAAGAAAGAAAGAAAGAAAGAAAGAAGATAAGAGATTGACTTATAGATAATTTTCATATGGTACAAATTATAAAAATTTAAAGAGAAATCAAGTACATTTGAATAGTTCAAAATATTACAATCTGGGACTTGCATATCTACTCAATCTATTGTCCAATTGATGCTGCTGAGTAATGGGCAGCTTGAAGGTCTTGCTCTGTTTTTTCATGGTTCTTAACTTTTAAGAGAGTGCAGACTGGACCCACCTTGAAATAAAAATCTGTTTTTTTATAAAGTAAGTAAATAGTCAGGCCAGCAATACCTCCTGTTCCAGTTTTTTTTAGACTGACAAATAGAAGCACTGTCCTCCCTCTCAAGAGAAATCACGAAGAAGACTTATCAATGAGTACATATCTACCTGCTTTTAAAGTCCTCATGCATGAAAGCACTTGAATTTTAGAGGGGATTAGAAAAGTTAGAAAAACATGAATCATGGTTTTAGACGATCCAAATAGACCAATTTCTTGTATTATAAAATGTATATTTTATTAAAGCTTTTCTCAACTTGGTGCCTTCCAGATACGTTGAATGCTGTCTCCCAGAATTCCCAGACATCATAGCTATCCAACACATCTGGAAGGCAACCAATGTGCTTGGGGAAGCCTGGTCTGTTGCTAGGATACTGAGCACAAAAAGCCACAGACTGAAGCTACTTGAAATAACACAGTGTTTTTACTACTCACTTCCCAAATGCATCTGAACTTTTTCTGAGCTATCTGTATTTAATCAGAAATTTATTTTTTGCCCGTGCCTAGCCTTTCCACTTGTTTCCAGGAAAAAGCATAGGCTTAATCCAGTGGTGGGTTGCTACTGATTCTCCCCGGTTCGGGAGAGCCAGTAGTGGAAATCTTGATAAGAGAGCGAACTAGTTCGCTCCGAACCTCAGTTGGGCCCTCTCCCCTGCTCCACGCTATACCTACCTTTCTTTTGTTTTTAGCTCAGCTGTAAGGTGCGGCAGAGTGGATTGCCATGCCTCAGCTGTTTTTTTACTCAATGCGCTTGTGCAAAGCGCAGGAGTGGTGCATGTGCGAGCAAAGCGACCATGCGCATGGCGATTACATGCAAAGGGCATGCGTGATGCAAACCGGTGGTAAAACTGGTTAGAACACACCACTGGCTTAATCTTAACATACCAAGAGACGATTTAACTGGTGATATTTGTGTCTGTGAAGCCTGTAGCTTTTCATACTTCTTAGTCAAGTCTTTAGGACCAATTCCTTTTGTGAATGAAGTTCTCTGGTAGTAGAGGTTCACGTAGTCATGGAAAATACTCATTTCCAGAAGGAAAACTCCTGAGCCTACTCCCTGCCATTCTTTCTAGCTTCCCAACGTACTTTCTAAAAAACCAATCAGGTCTGTGCTGCAAAAATCCTGATGGCCACTAGATGGAAACAATAACTTAGAATTTTCTGTATGTCTCTGCTCTCATCTGCTGGACATCTAGAATTCTGCAGGCCAGGTCAGGTATCCCTGTTCCAAATAAACTTCAGCTATCTTCACTAATCACTTTTTTAAAGGTATGCTGAGGGGGTATAACTGTGGGAGGCATGAAAGCTTCCCATTTATATACTTTAGTTATACAAATGTTTTTATAGATGGGTGCAGCTAGCAAGCTGGCAGGAGACCATGGGCAATTACCATCTACAAAGCAACCATATAAACGCTTGGGCCCATCTGTTTCAACATGCATTTTTCTTGCTTTTGCAAACACAGGATTTAATCTAGATACACAAACATTCCAGAGACCAACCTTGAATTGAGGTTTCTATGAAATCAAATCTGCCCAACACATTGGTGTACATTATATCCACAGAAAACCAGAAGGTGCTAGTTTCCAACTAACACATTTTGTTTAAAATACTCAAACTTCCATAAACTGCAGCCCACTTCATTCACTTGATGCAGGGTTTAAATTGGGATAAGTTGAGAATCATGTACAGAAACATATTACATCTGAGAGATATTACAATATAGGAAACTGTAGTATAAGCAAAGCTTTAATCTTATAACCTTTAAAACAAATAAAATACTACTTCCACACCACAGGCTCCAAGTATGCATTTAAAAAGGAGAAAATCTTAGTACGATTGATTTATTTGTTTTGCATATGGTGTTGTTACATCAGCCAGGAGGCTACAATGCTAATGCTGAGTAGTAGTTCAGCTGTCTGTTTACCAGCTCTCTCAGGTAGACACATGCGTGCTTCCCAAGGTGCGCCACAGGAGGGCGTGCTAGCTTCGCACGAGAAAGTCAAGCTGCTTTTCCTGCAGCTGCATCTAAGGCCCTCTCCCTCCACCAAAGCCACATCACAAATGGGTGTTGTAACTGGGAAGGTTCAGTGGCAGCAGGATTCTAGCCACCGCATGAAGCCGCAGCTTGTTTCCCCACCAAGGTTTTCCTATTCATCTATTTGCATAGAACATGCTTTTGAACTGCGAGGTGGTCAGAAGCTGAGGTGAGTGACAGGAGCTCATCCTGCCATGAAGTGCTAGGACTTGACTGTTTCCAATGTCATTAGGCCACTGAGCCACTGCCCCTCTAGTAGGATGATGAAACAAAAAAGCACAACAAAGAATGTTCTTTCTGCGCCAATTCAGAAAGCTTGAACCGCTCAAGGATCTGCTGATCCAGTTCTACAGAGGAATTATTGAATCTGTCATCTGCACCTCTATAACTGTCTGGTTTGGATCTGCAACCCAACAAGACAGACACAGACTTCAGAGGATAATTAGAACTGCAGAAAAAACAATTACTACCAACCATTGAGGACCTGTATACTGCACGGTGTCGCTGCAATGTCCACAAGAAAAAAAATTGGTTACTGAATTGTAATGTCAACTGGTGCCAATTTTTTTGAAATCTATAACAATACATTTACCCACATACTTATTGGCTCTACACGCATGTAAATTAAGTTTGAGATGGTGTATTTTTATAACAGAGATGTTAGTCACAGTTAATATCAGAATTATTTTTAATTTATTATATGTCTATTGCTGGTCGATGACCGTAATAAAGTTCTATTCTATTCTATTCTATTCTGTATACTGCACGAGTCAAAAAGAGGGCTGTGAAAACATTTACAGACCCCTCACATCCTGGACATAAACTGTTTCAACTCCTACCCTCAAAACGACGCTATAGAACACTGCACACCAGAACAACTAGACACAAGAACAGTTTTTTCCCGAATACCATCACTCTGCTAAACAAATAATTCCCTCAACACTGTCAAACTATTTAGTAAGTCTGCACTACTATTAATCTTCTCATCGTTCCCACCACCCGTCTTCTTCCACTTATGACTGTATTACTGTAATTTTGTTGCTTGAATCCTTATGCTTTATATTGATATTGTTTCCTGATTGCTTATTTGTACCCTATGACTATCATTAAGTGTTGTACCTTATGATTCTTGACAAATGAATCTTTTCTTTTTATGTACACTGAGAGTGTATGCACCAAGACAAATTCCTTGTGTGTCCAATCATACTTGGCCAATAAAAATTCTATTCTATTCTATTCTATTCTATTCTATTCTATTCTATTCTATTCTATTCTATTCTATTCTATTCTATTCTATTCTATTCTACTCTACTCTACTCTACTCTACTCTACTCTACTCTACACTACTCTACTCTACTCTACTCTACTCTACTCTACTCTACTCTACTCTATTCAAATAAAGAGAAAAAAGAACATCCTGGTGTAATACAGCCTTATTCATTTTGCATTACTCCCCCTGGAACTCCCTTCCCAAATCTAATTTTGGCTCTCAACCATCCAATATAAATATTTCTTTGCATTCTAGTCTAAATAATCTTGAGTATTGCACATATTTTGATTCTATCAGAAACTCAATCAATCCTTGTCATGAGAAAAAAAAAGCAGTGTTATACTTCTGCATTAAACTTTTGGTGAGTATGAGGTGCAGTTTTTAAGGGGATCAGATTGTAAACTGGGAGAGGATATACCATATATGCAGGCAAGGCTAGCCTGGGCACATCTTTTTTTTAAAAAAAGAAATGACTGTAATATGCCTACTGTACAATTTTCATCTGTTTTCTACCCATGGTGCAGGAAAATAGAAATAGGAAAGAATGCTTAAGGGCTACAAAAAGGAAGGTTAGAAGCAGGTTCTGACAGGTTCTGGAGAAATTTTGAGTAGTTTGGAGAACTGGCAAATGCCACCTCTGGCTGGCCCCAGAATGGGTGGGACTGGAGATTTTGCAATATCCTTTCCCCAGGAGTGGGGAGAGAATGGGGATTTTGCAGTATCCTTCCCTTGGAATGGAGTGGGAATGGAGATTTTGCAGTATCCTTCCCCTGCAATGCCCACCAAGCTACGCCCACAGAACCCGTAGTAAAAAAAAATAAATTCCATCACTGGTTAGAATCTATAGATTTTCTATCCCTACTAAATGCATCTGCTGATTTTCTTTTTAGAGATAATGAGCTTGCTCACAATAGTTTAATGTGGATAGCATGAGCAATGGAGAAAATCCTTCTTCAGGTTGGCATTGTGTAACAGAAATGCTGGGCTGGCAACACGCCATATGACTTGATCAAAATTCACCCGGGGAATGGTCTGGGAAAATTCATACCTTCTCTGAGTATGGCTTCTATGTCCTCAGGAAATCCAGATCCTTCTTCAAGGATGACAAACTTTCTTGCATATATTTTTTCAGCAAGGCTGGACAAAGCTGGAACATTTAATGAAGAACTTAAAGTTCTTTGATATCCTGAATATTTCTTTTGTGATTGGAGCCATGGCCTCTTTGAAGTTACAGATACAATTTATTACGTATGAAAAGTCAAAGAATCAGTACTGGCCCAAGTTGCTTTGGAAAACGTATGTTGAAATATTGTGTGAACTTTTATTTCCAACATTGACAAGTATTAGTATTTCTGGAACAGCTAAAATGTGAAAGATGTATGCCTAAAAGTTCAAATTAACATTTTCTGCAACAAACAACAAGAATGCTACAATGATACATTTTATCCTCTGGCCAAGTGGAAATGAGCAATGAATTATTTCTTTCCTCTTTTAAAGAATAGTTTTATAGGAGTTGGATGCCAATGGAAGGGATTGGCTAACTGTTAACTGTTCTAAAGCAGAGTAGAAAGAAATGTAGCCAAAAACCTGTCTGAAACAACTTATAACATTTTCAATTAAATTATTCTACTTGAAACTCATCTAAGTACTAAATTTGAATGAACTGAAAGATTTGTGGTTGTGGCTGTCTAAGCGAAGCTTGGAAAATTGATATTTAATACCAAAGCTTTAAATTCCCTAGTATGGATGAAGATTTAGGAAACAAATAAGT
The DNA here is from genome assembly GCF_059756535.1 of Pantherophis guttatus. NCBI lineage: Eukaryota > Metazoa > Chordata > Lepidosauria > Squamata > Colubridae > Pantherophis > Pantherophis guttatus. The sequence goes on from NC_142067.1 coordinate 32,704,447, forward strand.
TTAATTTTGCCAATATGGGAAGATATGCCACCACGCAAAGCAGTGAAGTCAAAGCACGGGTGGGGATTTGATGGTTCTCCAGATGTTGCTGAACTATAGCTCCCAACATATCTTCCCATTGGCCATGCTGACTGAGGCATGCTGAATAGCTGTTAAGCAACATCTGGAAGGCCTTATGTTTCCCATCCTTTCATTAAAAGAACTGGCAATATGAGCTGCTTTCATTGCCTTGTCATTTTTTTTTTTTTTGAGTTTTAACCTTGATATCCACTTTTACTTACTTTGAGATAGAGCAACTTCTAGAATTTATCCAGGACTTCTATGGCATGTAAGTTTTAAGATCATCATTGGCTTATTTATTTCAGTGACATCCCCTGAGTTCCATGCAAAACATCAACCACTTAATACTTATTTTCCAGCGGAGGCAAAAAGCCAGCTTCTGTTCTTCTGTCTGAACATAACATCACATGGAACTTGAGTGCTGACATAAATTCAAGATTATGAGAACAGAAGAACAAAAGGTTTGAATCAAATTTATGGCAATGAAACAGAGGTTTTTTTGTTTCAGTAGAATATGAAAACATTTAGACTGAGATAACTGATGGAGTAACCACCAAAGTATGTCATCTTAAGCTTAATCAATAAAAACTAATCAAGAAAGAATTTGAGCTAAAACTAGCAAATGTTTTTATTATTTTTAATAAGAAAAAATTGTAAATAATTTTTTTTCAGCAATTCAGTAAATCAAAGAGATTCCATTATGGCATCGAGGAATAGGAAGAAAAAGAAAGGAATTCAGTAATTTAGAAATACTGGATGAAATTTGAATTTGATGAATGAACACTATTCATTACTGGTTATCCTGCGATTAACCAGTAATAACTGGTTAACCAGATTAACTCATGTCTTTAAATTAGCATGCCGAAGAGAAGTTGCTTGGACATGCTTGTTCTCCAATTTATTCTTATAAATTAATCTTGTAAATTGTGAGATAACAAACTTCCTGCTCTAACCCCAATTAAATAATTATTAATAATTTACTTTGTCTTAGCTAGTTGCCCAATACCCTTCTATACACATAATCCAATTAATATGTGATGTTGAGCATCACCCTTGATGATGCTAAAACTAAGCCATTGGGGAGTGGGGAGTGGGGGGAGAGTTTGCCCAATGAAAGCAATCCCTTTGGTTGCATGGAATCTCCTCCCTACAGCTTTGGCTCACTGCAGGACTTGTGGAAAGAGTCTCTCCATCCCTGTAAGAACTGGATTTTCATTAATAAATTATTCTTAATCATTATAATTTTCCATTTTGTGTTCAACTTCTTTGGCATGTGCTTGAAAATTGGCAGTTTGTACTAATATGCATAAATTCCTTGGGGTCTCTCCAAATCTAAGAGAGAAGGGATGCTCTGCCATTTAGTATCAGGCCTCCAAAACCAAGAAAGAACACAGAGTTACTTCTAAGCAGTTTGCTTTATTTTTCTTTATCTGTAACCAAAACTCTTGCAAACCAAAGCAACTATTTCTATCATTAAAGATATACCCTGAGAATTGTGAAGGAGGCGCTCTCTTAACTCTCTTCTTCCCAATCAAACTAAACTTCGCTGTTTCTTGGTCAGGCCAGTGCTGGGTTTCAAATTTTTTTACTACCGGTTCTGGGGGGTGGAGGCTTGGTGGGCGTGGCATGGCTTGGTGGGCATGGCTTGGTGAGCATGGCAGGGGAAGGATACTGCAAAATCCCCATTTCCGCCCGATCAGCTGGGACTTGGGAGGCAGAGAATAGAGGGGGCAGGGCCAGTCAGAATTTTTACCACCAGTTCTCCGAATTATTCAAAATTTCCACTAGCGGTTTCCAGAACTGGTCAGAACCTGCTGAAACCCACCTCTGGGTCAGGCATAAGAATATAAGATCCAAAGTAGAAGACACGATGCAGAAACATATACATTACATATATAGGTTGAAATGTTAACAAACACAACAGGCCTAGTAGAAACAAATTCATAGGAAGTGATAAAAAATAAATCATTTTACAGTGGATTCCTGGAGACAGCAAACAAGCTGAACACTATGAATGTCATAGTATTAACAGAAGTCTGATTTGGTTACAAGATAGGCAAGGCCTGTCAAATGAGGCTTCTGAACTCCAGAAATCCTCTGTAAAGGAGAAGGTGTTTGATTACCTTTGTACAGTTATTGGCAAGACTTTGTAAAGAAGTCACAGAAAACCAGAATATCCAACAGCTTACTGATTACTTGATTAGGATTCCAAACTGTAATATTCCAAATATTATTATTAGACAATAAATGACTGGAAAACATGACACCAAAGTAAGAACTCTTAGAGTCATTAACATACTCACTATTGCTTGTTGGTGAGAAATATAAATGAATAACCTTGGAGGAGATTGAAGAATTCTTCATACTATGCCATCAAGACAGTTAAATTGTTATGGCTCCAAACAGTAACAACCTCACTGTCTTTAGATAAACTAAACTATTTCTGGCCTAACCATTCTATTTCTATTTTTCCCACATTAATTTTCAGAGCAATGATTTGGCCTTGGAATTCTGCTATCTAGCAAGGAATTTTAGTAGCATCACAAGTACGTCCAAATTAATGATCCTCATTAGAATCAAGCAATCATTCACGAAATTTAGGGCAAATGCACAAAAATGGGAGAAAAAATGTCAGAAGTCTTCAGCTAGCATGTAGTTTTATATTAAAAAAACCATATATCTCTTTGTGCGTGGGTGTGTATGTATGTTTAATTATTTAATTTGGATAGAGTCTAACTTGATAATAAATTCTAACATTTCATTGGTTCAGCTCTTCGGGAGGAGTCAAGGATAAGATTTCCTTTTGCTGAAAATATACATCCAGTTCTTTGGTGGAAACCACAAGGGCTAAACTATTTAAAATTTCAGGATTTATGTAACTTAAACAGGACTTGGAAAACAGAATTCCACCACAAAATATAGGAGAGCAACACATGTATAAGGAACATCAAAATGTTGGATTCAAATACACACACTGATTCAGAAGATTTTAAAGATTAATATACAAGAATTTTTAGTTTGGATTGATGAATAAACAGTTCAGAAAAAAGTCATGGAACTTTGTTTTTGCATATGATAACTCCAGCGAGATTATTGTATGCACAAAAATGGAAAGATTTGGTTGGTGAAGATAATGGAACATGCTGAGATGGCTAAATTGACTTTTTTGATCAGAAAAAACATATGTCTGAAAATAATGTCAACATTTATTACTGACTGGAAATCCCTAATGGGATTTTTTTTGCATAAAACAGATAAAATACTAACTTATGATTTATGGTTTGATGATTACACAGGATAGATTTTAGAAAGACGAGAGTTATGTTGTAACCATAGAATAAGAGTTAACTTTATCACTATAGTTATAACTGCTGTAAAGAAGATTGGAAGCTACTTCTTTGTATCTTTTTTCTTTTCTATTTTTCTTTTCCTTTAGTTTTCCTTTTTTGTACTTTTACTTTATCTTTGATTTCTTTCTTTTTTTTATTTCTTTAAATTTATTTGTATTAGTTTTTATCTTCCTTTTTTAAAATCTTCATAGATAGATAATGATAGATAGATGATAGATGATAGATAGAGAGAGAGAGAGACAGAGAGACAGAGAGGCAGGCAGACAGACAGACAGATTCTAGACAGACAGAGACAGACACACAGTATTTTGGCTTTCACTAAATTCCATTCTTTCGAATACCAGCTAAGAACTCATCTTCTATTGAAGAATTGACAGCTATAAGAATTGGCATTGTTCATGTATTAATTAAATGCTTTGTGGCATTTTTCCTATATATGAAGATGAGAAAAATATTTTCCATTTCATTAAATGAATTTAGCTGAAAAGAATTAATCTAATAGTTCTGTATCAAACCTTAACATTTCAGAAACAATGGATTATGAAACATTCCATTATGGCATTTTCAAGCATATATATAACGTGTTGTTTTGTTTAGACGTTTATTTTAAATATATTTTGTTTTGACTTGCTGCAAAAATGTTTTGACTCATTGGCTTAAAATAGTACATGCTTTAGGAATATCTTCAGCTAATAATTATTTCAAGGCACACCATTATCAATGTATCATCAAAGCTTTCAAGGGGAAGGGAAATCTGATTCAACCTAAGGCTTAAAAACTGGCGCCCAAACTAGACTTAAGTAATAGAAGAATTACTTTTAGAAGAGACTTTTAATGCCTACCACTGGTTTCTCCTCCCCACCTCACATACACAGACAAATATTGCAAAAGTAATTCTAGTTATGAGAGTAACTGTTGACTTTCAATTCTGGAGAAATAGGTAACACATTTATTTGGTTTTCACAAAGTAAAAATTAAAATCTTTTCAAACACATGTGATACCAATGTAGACCTCTATGGTGGCCAAGTAAAGAATGGTTACATAGACCTTGCTTCTCTTCTCTCCCCACCATAAATGTCAGCTGTAATTTTAGTGGAGATTGCCCAAGAGAAGCAGATTCCTGAGCACTACCTTTTACAAATATATGGAATTGTCTATATCTGTGATTACACTCTTGTGTAATCTTGCTGTGTACAAATCAAATCAAAGGCAGGTATTCATATTTCTAAATCAGGAATTCATATTTTCAAACCAAAAACTGCATGTAGATTTTCAGTGGCATAGTTGAAAAAGTATGCAGTGTTATTATAGCCTCCACATGTGATTTAATTTTAGCTGAAATTAAATCCTTTGTCTTTCTGTATTTTCCTTTGTATTACTTTAATGATCAGTTTGGCAGTTACTCCCTGAAAGGTTCTACATCAAAAGTTTTTCAGGTTGCACTACGTCCCTTTCTAGTTTGCAGACTCCAGTTATCAAGAAACTAATAAGCCTGCAAATAAATGATATTGTGAGATATTGTATAATATAGATGGTTCAATTTGTATACCACCCAAGTATGTCCATTTCTGTATTTGATTTTAACTATCATCATCAAATGATCAAATGAGACATCAAATCCTACATGTGTTAATTTTAATTATTGTCTGGAAAACAATGGCACTAGCTTCAAAACGAATTAACATGAATAATTCATTAATTCCAAACATAGCAAATAGAAAATTATCCTTTCATGCCTAGTATAACTGACCAGTACAGCAATTAATTCAATATGGCTTGTGCAAGCCATTTATAAAATGTTGTCTTAACATGAAAAAACATAGACCTTATTTCCATGAGGATTAATAATAGCGCATTTACTTGCTAAAAAGGACCATGTACAATCCTGTGAACAAAATCCCCTTTGCCCTTGAAGATGAATCATGTACAAATGAATCATGTGCAAATCATTTCAGTTCTGATTCAAGGAGGTTTTGCTCCCTTTAAGCTACAATATATTTTGCTCTAGCAATTTATGAAGTTCATAGTGGACTCATATGTAAAAGAAAACCAGCTGAACATTGTCCATGTGTTCTAGTCACTATGCATTCTATTCATATTGCAGACAACTTAAATATAAACTTAAACATGCACTTACATGATGCATAGTCATTAGAATTTCATGTACAATAGCATATCATTGGGGAGAGTGAAGTTGCTAACATATCTATCTATCATCTATTTATCTATCTATCTATCTATCTATCTATCTATCTATCGTCTATCATCTATCTATCTATCTATCTATCTATCTATCTATCTATCTATCATCTATCTCTCTGATCTATAATTAAAAAACTGTAAAAGGAGTACCTATTTTCAGTTACCTGGTCTAAGGCTTGAGGCTGAGCAATGGCAAAATTCAGAAGCAGGAAAATGAGCCATTTCAATACCTTTTGCCACTTTTTACTTAATTCAATGCCATAAATTGAAAGGAAAATTTAGGCTGGGAAGATTATGTGCCTGTGAGACACGTAGTGCTATATTCCTGGTCACATAAAGCTGGGCATTCAAAATTATCACAGGTAGGCAAAAGTGGCCTTCCAATGCAACATATGTAGCACATTCGCACTAGCCAACATATCAGAATGATCAGTTGGTTATCTAGAGGGAGATTATAGTTTTCCCACTACTAGTTAGGGAATGGAAAAGAAGGGTTTTGAGAAAAAAATCACCAGATGTCAAATGACTAGATTTTGTCTTTCCTCTTACTTACCTTGAGGGCAAGCTACATAATTTTGTTCTCTCTCTCTCTTGCTAAAAACCACTACAGAAGTGTGTTTATGTTAGCAATGCATGTCCCTAAATGAGCAATCATTACAACTCTTGAATCTAAAACAGTTGCCTGCCCTTGTGAATGTTGTGTTATAATTGTGGGAATTTGGGTTCAAGTCCATCTTCTTCAATGTAAACTCAGTGAGTGACTTTCAGCTAGCCACTTTCTTTCAGCCAGTCTAATATAGACTATATATATTACTGGTAGGTTATGTGAGTGGGGAAATCGAAGAGGGGGTGCTCCTAGAAAAAAGATGGAATATCAATCTAAGGGAAGAATTAATAAATACTTTACCTGAGCTAAAGTATTATTATATTATAGCTAAAGTATTATTATATTATAGTATATGATAACCAGTTATCTAGTTTGGTCTAGTGGTTAAAGCACCAGGCTAAAAACCAGGAGACTGAGTTCTAGTCCAACCTAGGCATGAAAGCCAGCTGTGTGACTTTGGGCCAGTCACTCCCCCTCAGCCCAATTCTCCTCACGTGGTGGTTGTATGGAAAACAGAAGAAGAAATGTTAGGTATGTTCACTGCTTTGTGTTATTTATATAAAAAAGAGACAATCATAGAATAAATATTAAATAACTAAATAACTAGCAGTTATTCTTGGGTGGAACATTTCTCTCTTTATATTCCATATTAGTTTTTAGGTAAGCTTTATGAATGGCAAAGATGTATTTGTAATATATAAACGACAAGTGATTTTATAAAACAAATGTAGAATGATGGAATACAATACACTGGGAGATATTTAGTTTAAACAAGTTCAAATTATCAAGTATTATCAGATTATACCCACAGCTATGAATTAGGAACATTAATTTCCTGACCAAAGTTTATTCTTTTGACTGCAGATTGTCAGTGTGCAGAATATGAGAATATTGCTTTTGCAGAAAAAAAAGCTTTTATGTAGAAAATATTTAGAACAAAACTTTCCCCCCTAGGCTGTAAAATCACTCAGTCATTTCCTCATTCACTCAGTCACTCATCTTAACTGTCTTTAAGACCTGATGAAAAATGCCAATATCTCAAGACATATACTGTAGCTTATTTTGTTTGAAACTTCATGAGATTTTATACAGAATTTCAAAAGATTCTGAAAATTTGAAGGAGGAAGTATCCCAGGCTATTTTTCAAGAATACGTATTTATTGTTGTCTAGTGAACCAAAATTTATCCTTCCCTAAAAGAAGAAAATCCTATTGAAAAATAAATTGATAGTGCAGGAATATGAATGTACAAGACTACTTCTTGTTTCATGCCCTTTGTACTTCAGGATGTAGGTTGTAATTCATTCATATTCTGTTTCCTACCTTATTGAACTTGTTGCCACCATAGGGAAGTAAGGTCTTAAAATGAAGCTCACAATGATTATTTTGTTGTTCTGGAGATCTAATTGTGATGAATCAGGGCAACTCCACCTGGCCTATACACCAGTATTATCATTTTTGCCTTCCTTTTATAGGTGAGTGGTATTGGTATACAATATTGTATTTCACAGATACAAACATGTGAAGAAGGTCCTACGCATGTGTCAGCCAAGGTCATTGAAAATGCTTTTGATGGATGGGTTGGAGATGTCAAGGCACTGCAATATATATTAACGATTAAAGTCTAAAGTGATTCCAACTGTCATGAAAATAAAATGACTGTTTACTAATATTATTGAGTTAAGTTAAAACACATACATGCTGCTTTCATAGGTAATATCTGCCAAAAAAAAAGAAAAAAAATCAGTCAATCTTGCAGAGAAGCAACGTAATCATGACTTATTTAGCCAATTCCTAGTTTGTTTTTTCCATTTCATCTGCCAGTATTGAAAAGAATGGAGAAAGCATAAAACTTGGACTAGCCTATAGATAAATGAGATCCCAAGTCAGGCTTAAAATCAACAAACCATAGTTCCAAATTATGGGATCTTTGAAAAAAAAAAACCCTACCAAAAACAAAGGTTTCTTTCATGGAATAAATTTTCATATCCCAACAAACTCATTATACCTTTGTATTATGTTTTAATTCTGCCATAGACACAGTCCATTTCCAAATCCAGAATCAAACCAATAATCTCAGATTCTGGAAATTTATTGAATATCTAGGTGGATTTTTTTTTCCAGCATGAAAAATCTCACTAGAATCACAGAAATGGTACACAGCAGCTGAAACAGTTATAAAGTTGTCAAGAATTTAAATATAACAAGGGCTTTTCAAGTTACAAAAAAAAAATGAATAAGTCATGCCCGACAGCAAATTCTTTACTATTATTAGCTGCAGTGAGATAATGCAACACTGTCACTAAAATGCCTATGACTGAGATTTCTGAAGCATTGGATAACATTTGCCTTTTTTCTTTTCAGTTTAATTTACTACTGAAAAATCAGTGGGAAGTAGCATTTAAAATGTTTTCCTAACCTTTAAAAAATTGTAAATCACTGATAATATATAAACTCGTCCAGATGTCTTGGGATTACCCTTCAAATGAATGGCTAAGAATTCTGGGAGTTGGAGTCCAAAATTATATAGAGGGTATCAGATCTGGTAAAGCTCTTACATATCTATAAATATAGGAATAGATTTTTAACAAAGAATAGTTATGTTATACACATCCAAAGTGTTAGATTCCTTCTGCTGGTGAACAGAATTTTAGGCAGGGTTAAGCAATATTCTTTTTTCCACCTAATACTTTCAGGAAGTTAATATTAATAAACACGTATAATAGCCAAACAACATTGTTTAATGAATTACTTTAAATTGAATATTGTACAACATTGCACAGTCATAATTGAAAAATAATAATAGTCCAATTCTTTAGTCAACTATAATCTAAGAGTTACAATATTGGGCCTGGGAAGAATCCAGTTCAAATTTTTACTGAAATATAAAACTCACTATAAGATTGATGCAGTCATGTGAATAGATAGCATGAAAGACTATTGTGTGATACAGCCAAAGAATCAGTTGATTGATCTATAAGTCGATTGATTTATAAAAGTGTTAGAAGGGTGAGTTGTGAGCTTGAACAAAGTGCAAGTATGGATAAGAAACAGAAATTGCTGAGATGGAATTGTTGTTGTAACGTTAGCATTTCGTCAGAAAAGATTTTGATCTTCCCTATTAAACTTCTAATTACCTAAATAAGAAGGACCTATTGACAAGTTAATTTTATTTTCATTCTAAAGCCTTTCATTGCGCAGCAGGTTAAGAAAGTAAAGCCACAATCAAAGAATTCTTCCAGACAAATATCACCGAAGAAGAAATTAATTTAGGAAAGCAAACATTACTAAAAGCAATAAACCATCCATCTTACCTGGAGGAATAATCCTTACTACAAGCATTCAGACTCCTCTCCTTCCCAAATCTTACTTATTTACTTCTCCACTGATGAAAAATATGATCATAATACATTCATGTCTAGATTATAAAGGTGCTGTGTGTAGTTTGTTTCAGTACAGTATAATGATTTAGAATTCTATGCTCAAGTCAAATGTACTTCTTTATCTACTGTTGCTGCAAGGAGATACAGAAGCATTTAAATCTGTTAATCAGCCATAATTTATCATTTAATCTGAAACTTCAGATGAACCCTAACCTTAATATGATTTAAGAAAACAAGCCAGCTTCATACATCAGTTTGAAGTTGGCTTGCTTCAAAACACATAGATTCAATATCTTTTTCTAGTTTTGAATAAAAATAAATTGCAGTCATGAAAACATCTGATCCCCTTGAAACTATTCTAAAAGCCAATGAGCCCATCATGCAATGTTTTCCTAAACCATAGTTTAGATCTTGGCATATATAAATGAAACCCTGGACAAGCCAAATCATTTTTCTCAATCAAGCTAAAAGGATTTATTTTGCTTACAGCAATTAGTTATAGTAACATGAACCAAAGATTGGAATAACTACTGAGTAAAAGTAATGACCATGTTCTTTTGAAAATTATTGCACACTTCCTTTATTACTTTTCTGATACTTGACTTTCCACCTGTCAGTAGCAGTCATATTCTGGTGTTCAGAACCTTATACTAGAACCCAAGAGGGCACATAACAAATAAGAAATCTGCAATTTTGCTTTAATTTGGTTGTGGCATCCTCCTTCCACTTTCAGTTAACAATTCATATGGCACAATGAAATAAAACAAAATGCTAACTTTTCTTGACTGAATTCTTACAAAAAAAATTAAGAACTATCAAATGCATCCTATTATTAGTGGTGGGATTCAGCCAGTTCGCACCACTTCGGGAGAACCGGTTGTTAACTTTCTGAGCAGTTTGACAAACTGGTTGTTGGAAGAAATCATTAGGGGAGAGAACCGGTTGTTAAATTATTTGAATCCCACCACTGCCTATTATGATATCTGAAGAACATGAGAGATAAAAAAAGGTTTTGAACAGAGATTGCCTTAAGGCTGATGTCTTAAATATGAGAAAGTAAAATTTTGTTTCTTCGTGTATAGTATATAGAAGCATGATACAATAGAATAAGAAAATATCCTTCCTCTTGAACAACTGAAGGTGCTCATCTTTGATCCATTCCATCTACCCACTCCATCATCTTCCAAATCAAAATGCCTCCAGAGAAGAAAAAAATACAATATATAGGAAGGGGGAAAGTTAGCAGCATCTACAGAAAAAGCTAAAAGTCTTTGCTTGTAGAAGTGGTAGAATTTTCTATTAAGCCAAAATTTAGCTTTTAGAACAGCTCAATATTCTTAGAAATTACTAAAGCCATACACACTTACGCTCTTTGGTTTTGTTGTAGCTGGATGCTACAAAAGCTGTAGCCTTTGCATGTTTGATTGATTACTATTTATTGTAGATAAATAATAAAAACTGTGTCTGATTTTACTTTTACTTAATATTATCAAATATTTGATTGATTTGTGATCTGTTTCATTAGGAAAGTAGTTTAATCTGCAGGAGAATTAATACTATGTTGAAAAACTGAAATTATTATTAGTTTTTACATTCCAAATTTATTTAACTTTCATTTTTGATACACACAGTTATTCCGTTTTAAGTACATTTTGTGAACAGTTTCTTCTGAAGTAATGGTTGACACATTTTCAAAAGTATTTGGTTAAAAAGAACTTGCACAATAAGTGGAATTTCACAGAATCTTATTTTAATCTGAACTCTTCAGACAGTGCATTCCTTAAATTACAACCACTTAACTATGGTAGATGGGTGAGTGGGTGGTATTAATAACTATAATTTGATAAATGATATTTGCAAAGGAAATACTAGTTGAGTGCAAAACATACAAGGTTTTCTTGATCCAAAAATTACATGCAGCATTGTTTTTCAACAAAGGGATCAGATTTTCTCCATCCAAGTTTCTTAAAAAAGCACAAGGCTTAGCAAAATGTTCTCTACTCTAATAGCAATTTCAGACACATCAGACACTTATGTAACTTCTGGTTAGATTGTTTCCTGCTATTACTATTGAGATATAGTTTCAGATACTTATTAAAAATGTTTACATTATTGAAAACCGGCTAAAGTAATAGTAATTTTTTGACAACTCAAACTTAATTTTAAGATTGTGCTTTTGTTTTTTCAATATTAATATTCAATGTGTATAAATGCAATGTTTATGTTAATAACTATTATTAAACTTGCAATATTTGTTATTAAGAACAAAACATTTCAAAGAAATGAATGGCACAAATGTGTCTTAGAGAGTGTAAAGCTATGCAGCACCACCATTAATACAGTGACTTTTTGTACTGCACTAATTCCTGACTGCTTGCATTTCAGAATTTTCTGCAGGCATTCCTGGATTAGGATTTGCATTCCTTTTAAAAGTGGACTGTGTGGTTAAATGCCATGGGACAAATTGATTGAATGCACTGGCATAAAAACAATATATTCTGGTAAACAGAAGGCAGAGTTGTGTATTCTAAAAACTGTTTTCAAACTCTTTTCCGTTTAATATATCTGATTTTATGACAGTCATTTATAAACACAACAGTCTTCTGGTTAGCACCGAATTCTAGAATATTATAAAAGGGATAAGATCGAAGGGGTAACATGTATAACATTCTTGTTTTTTAAAAGACAGAAACAGCTTTTTGAACACAGGCTCAAGCTGTTCAGTTCAACAAACTTTATCCCACTGTCAAACCTCTATCCAATTAGGGTGCTTTGAGTGACACATCAGAAGAATCCTGTCTTGTAAAGCAATACTATGCAGAAAGTTGTTCTTTCTCAAACTTATAATGAACATTTCAGGAAACAATCAGTAAAGCCCTTTCTGTTGCAAAGGGGGAAAATACTAATGTCCTTTATGGTACACATGTTTTGTGACTTTTACTGGGTGTTCTCTTGCTCTTATTAAACTATAAGCAAAACTGAAAATGTTAAATAACAATTTCAGGATTCCCCACTACCCCCTCCTTTTTTTTCCTTACTACTGAAAGGAAAAACAGCTTTTTGTAGCTACAGATGTTACATATTTTCCAGTAAATTAAGCAATCCTCTTTCATGGTTAAAACAACAGCTTGCTACTTGCCATTGAAAAAGACCCATTAATTGAACAGTACCTCAAAACGTAACAGCAGATGAGGACGGCTGCTTGGGCACTCTTGGCATGTCATTGAAGGATTTGAGAGAGTAACTGAGAGAGAGAGAGCCAGAGATTTCTTACCTTGAGCATGCAAGATCCAGAGAGAAGAGATCAGTAGAAAAGGAAGAAAGTGCTCTGATCAGCTGCCGGTAGCATGCCGTTGACTTTTATGGTCAGGAGGGAGGAGCTGCTGTTCATTGTTGGTGAGTAGGCAGACAGTAGCTAGGGGCCACTAGGACAAGCAGATGCTGCTGTATTTCAGGACATGGCAATGGAAAATGCATGAATGCAAGGGAATAACAGGACCCTGATTTAGTTCAGATTCTCCAGGATATTATCAGAATTGGGTTCAGTTCTTGTTTTGAAATGAGGAGAGTGTATAGTTCCAATGATATCAAGTCTCCATTCTTTGGATTTAAGGGCACTTATCACTGGAAAATATTTAAGGATGCTCAAAGCAGGTTGTTTTTGTCAGCAGATCTTCATTACAGTCTCTGATTTACCAGGCACAGTACTGGCTGTGTTTTCATGTAACACAAATTATAATGGGGGCTTTGGCTTAGTATAAAGTATAGCCCCTGGCAGATGTGATTTTTGAACCATGATTCACTGCTCAGATGACTGAAAACCAAGCCACTATGGTTTGTTCAATGAAATGCAACCGAAGAAAGCTAAAATGATAAAAGGACTCAAACATGTTCCCTGCCAGGTAAGTTAGAATATTTTCCAAAAGTTTGGAAAATGGAGACCGAGAAGGTAATAGAATTATGCCAAGCATGGAAAAATTAGGGAGACGTTTCCCTTTCTCAGATTACTTGTTCCAAGGCTGATGAATGAAGCTAACTGGGAGGAGATTTAAAGCTGACACCCCCGCCAAAAACTCTTCACACAGAATTAACCTGTGTGAACCTTCACAGATAACAACGTGGCTCATTGCAACAAGATTCATTACCATGTTACCATCATTTTGAGTTAGTTTAAAAGGGAAGTAGTTAAATTCTTGGAGGACATGTCTTATAGGGCTATTGAAAATAAAATGTTATTGCTTGATCCACAGGTGGCACGTGGATCCATATTGGTGGGCATACAGGTCTTTAGATAACAGTTTCAGAGGAACATTGTTTTCAGAAGAGTATGTATTTTTTTGCCTACATGTGAATTTCTCAGAGACTGGTTGAATTGTAATCACAATTTATTTAAATTCAGGCAACATGAAAACTGATTAATCATAAATCAAAGCAACACTTTTCAAAGTGGTCCTTGTGGCATACAAAAGGAAGTGAGAGAGAACATAAAAATTAAATTAATTCTGTTAATTTTAAACTATAGCTAAGCATTTTCCAGAGCATCTGGAAACTTGCAACTCTCCTTACCATATCACCTTTGTTATTGATTATATTTGTAATATGAAGTAACTTCTATTATATGGAGAAGTTAAACCCATGTCAAAATGGATAAGTGGTCTACTCTGGAAGAAGCCTCGGAGGAAATCCTAGGAGAGATGCTGACAATTCAGGTGCACAGCACAGGTATCTAGGAGTTTCCTATGCCAGAACCTTCTCTAATGCAGAAACTTAAGTTTAACATCTTCCATCCTTAACATCTCCAATGAAAGAATTTCGCACAACTGGTCTAGGAATGTTTTTCTGTTTAGTGCTTGGAGAGTTCCTAAATGACTAGACTAAATAGCTCAATTGTCTACTCCTGTGATGGCAAACCTATGGCATGCGTGCCACAGGTGGCATGTGGATCCATATTGGTGGGCATACAAGCTCAGCTCCAGTGCACATGAGTGTGCCGGGCAGCTGATTTTCGGGTCTTCTGGGCCCACCGGAAGTCAGGAAGTGGGCCGTTTCTGGCCTCCGGGGTGGGTAGCCCTACCCAGACTCCTAGAAAAGCTATGGAGCCTGGGGACAGCGAAAAATGGGCTTACCGGGCCCACCAGCCATCACATCCCAAAAACAGGGAGAGCACGGGGGGACGCACATGCATATGCAGTGGGGGGGGTGCATAGAATTATGGGTGTGGTCACACACATGCACAACTCCCCACACTCCCCATACTCCCTCCCCACTTTTGGCACGCGATGGCAAAAAAGTTAGCCATCACTGGTCTACTCCATTCTTTGTTAGTTTTCATAATATCCACAAACTGGATAACACAACCTTTTTGGACTAATGAAAGCATTTGGACTGTGAAGAATGAGCTAGGGACACTCTTACAAAATGGCAGCTTGGGAGGTTGCCCGTTCATAACATGACTGCCATGTAGGAAATACCCGTTCGAAAATAGCATTTTATCAGAATGCTTTCTGCCACCAGTTCTAAACCTTCTACAGTTGTCACTTCTACTGTGTCTATTCTCTATCCTTTTCACAGCCACAGCCACTCGTTACTTTTGTGTTCTATGAAAATGTATTAGAAAAATAGTAACCTGACATGCTGATCAAAATTTTGGTGGACAGGCGAGAAAGAAAAGGGGAAGAAAAGGAAAAATATGTTTATTTCGAAGGATGGTTCTGAGTGTTTTGTTCTTTATTTTATTATAGATGCTTGTTAAAATTCGCATAAAATAATTAGTTGAGTCCAGTGGACTCAACATAGGACTCCAAGATATTCTATGGCGTACCTCAAAGTGACTGTTTTGGAACAATGGTATTTTAACACCATCACTAAGAAATTGGTGAATTCACATACATGCAATAAAATGTGCATTTAAGGGTGTGTCCCAAAGATACTTTTTCAAAAGGCAACTGGACTTCATTTTTACTTGAAGACATTTCACATCTCATCCAAGAAGCTTCTTCAGTTTCTTGAATGAGAAACAAAATGTCTTCAAGGAAAAACAAAGTACAGTTGCCTTTTGAAAAAGCACCTTTGGGGCAACCATGACCAGGATGACTCAGAATCTCCAGAGACATTTAAGGCAGAGGTTTAATCCTTCTCTCTCCTGCTATGGCCAGAAACAATTAAGCCACACCTAAATAGTTATTGCAATTCTGATAAAAATTGACTCTACATCTCTAACTGTAGAGATGCCATAGTAAAGCACAATTGCTTCACATTATTATTATCTTTTATTAGTTAAACATAAAACTGAGTCAACTGAACATTTAAAAATGTATCACAAATATCATTGACTGGTGCTGATAGTTGATACTATCAACTAGTTGATACTACTGTCAGGTTGCTGACAGCATTCTAAGTATTATTATTATCTCTTTTATTCATTAAAAATCTCAACTGATTATATTATTATTATTATTATTATTATTATTATTATTATTATTATTATTATTATTATTATTATTATTATTATTATTATTGAAAGCTTGCCTACAACACTTTGTCATTATTGGACTTAATGGATGGCTTTTGCTTCAGTGCCATTACGGATTCCAGCAACTTCAGATGCATAAAATTAGAGCTGTTTCATCAGCTTTTTTTCTAATGTGATATACCTCCTCATTTGCCATGAATGTCTTTTCTGGATTTTACATAGGAAAAATGGGACTAAATTTGCAGAAAATAATTAGTTGACCCAAGTCCAGTGGACTCAACATAGGACTCAAAAAAAAAAAAAAAGGACCAAGCATTATCAGAGCATTTCAGCCTTCCAAGATATTCTATGGCATACCTCAAAGTAACTATTTTGGAACAATGGGATTTCAACACTATCACTGAGTAAGAAATTGGTGAATTCACATACATGCAAAAGTTTCAGGCAATTTCAAAAAGTCTCAACAAACACAGTTAATGTAAAAGGTTTTTATGTAGGAGGCTCAATGTAATATGCATCTGTGTATCCAATCTGCTTTCCCTCTCTCTCCCCCATCCCAAGTTAAATATTACATCCCAAGTTACATACTTCTTATCAATTGAGCTGCAACTCATACAAATTTATATTTATATAGCCGTTTTATAAAGTTTGTTCATGTGAAAGATTGCTACTACACTTCTCCTGATTCCTAGCTACAATTAAATTGAGGTTGCATTTATTGTATTAGAGAAATGTTGTATTTACTATATTTTTGTTTTTGCTTTTGCTTGCTTTCTTCATGCTTTACTTTGCATCCCTTACTGTAATTTAAAAAAAAAACAATGCAGTTGTATATTTTTCATATGTCAAAACATATTCCTTTACTGCCAGATTGCATTTTTATTACTCATTTATATTAATGAAAGTTTAAGGAGAAATTAAGCTGAATGACCTCATGAATGGAAGAGTTAACATGAAAAAGTAATTCACAAGATTGGTCAAAAGTGAGGGTAAGTTGAGAAGTGGTGACAGATTTAAGTTTGGGGTTCAAAAGATGGTCATGATTGTGTGAAGTACAAAGAACCTATGTTAAGAAACCAGAAAAGTAAGAAGTAATTTTAAAAAATTAAATATGATTTAAAACGTTTTTTGATATTCTAAGAATAACAAGTAGTTTTTCTAGATGATGTTTCTGGTTTTGCAAGATGAAGAGGACACTAGGTGACAAAGAAAGTTGATGGTATCCACAAGGCAAAAAATATCGGGTAATGTGATAAAAGATAAAAGATAAAGAAAATTAATATGGTGTTCTAATAATCCCCTAACAATGCTGGCTTCAGGGTTTTCTGGATTTCAGCTCAGCAGTCATAATTTGAAAATGGGAGAACATGTGCCTAAAATATTTTAAGGGAGTACATTGATTTTTGTTTATGTACTCTGACAATAGTGCAAATTAAAGGCATTTACATTATGAATCTTAGCAAAACTTGCTGTCTTCTGGCAGTCAATAAGATCATAAATGAGTTTTGGGATGACAGTAATAAACTAGAGTATCTCCACTTCAAGTAGCAATTAATTCTTGGACTTCATCACTTAAAAGAATAACCCTGATACAACAACCAAAAGCCTTTCTTGTTACTTTTTCATTATTATATAATACCATACAACATATCTCTAAAAGACATGCAGGAATGTTTTTGGTGTTCTGCATTTTGGAATTAATTCTTTCATTTTAGTCATTAACTGTAGAAAGAAAGCACTGATGAATCCTATAATTATTTTGAGTAATGCCATTGTAAGATTGAACTTGTGAATTCATGAACAAAAGGACAAAAAGATAAGTACAACACAAAATATGGTACTGTTTTCTCTTTAGATTATCATTTATTTCACAATTGTTATTTGCATTGATGTAGCAAAGGAAAAATTGCCTTTTAGACTTTTAGTTTCAAAGAAGGGACAGGCTTATATAACTGGGATATTCTTTACCCAGCTAAGAGTAAATTTCAAAAAAATTAAATAAGAAGTAGAAAGCCTTCCTATTTATTTATCATTTAAAGTATATCTATACAATATTTCATGTCACCTTCATTTCAGTGTCATGTGCAAGATAAAAACATAGTATAATTGAATGGAGCATGCAAGTAACTAAACGTAACTTCATAAAATATTTAAATTAATAGCAATAGTTAGGATTGCAATCTACAAAATAAAATTGGGCTCTCATCAATTAAAAAAAACAATCTGAAAATTCTGGCAGTTAAGGCTTTTTTAGAAATAATTATGGATGAAGCTAGATAGACATACTTTGATGGTTAATTTTGTAAGAAAATCAGGTGCTATAGAAAATGCTCTGTCTCTTATGGTTGCCAATCAATAGATCTGTCAGGTTTTTATTCATCCCTGAAAAATATCAGTGGTGACAGTAAAGGGAGTTGCACTTACTTCTTAAATGTATGATTTGAATGGAGAGTTACAGTTATGTTCCATTAACTTTTAAAAATCCAGTGTGCTTACAAAACAGTAGGAGCTCTAGTGCTATTTCAGAAATTGCCAGGAAAGAAACCATTATTAATTCTGTCTCCCCGTCGTCATCACCCCCCAAAATTATATGTTGAAATTTTTGGAAGATTTTTAAAGTATATGACTGATATATAAACATTTACAGATTGTAAAATACCCTCCCCCCCCAAAATAGGACAATTAGGAAATATATGGAATTAAGGAGCAATTTTAGGTACATGTTTTCAAAATTCATTTTTTAAAAATCAACAAAAAAGTTATTTTTCTGCCTAGCAAGAAGCACATTCCAGAGATCTGCTGTAATTTCGGAGAATATTCATGAATTGTAAAATGTTCTAAAGTCAAATGAGTAACCATGCACCTTTAAAAAGTCCTTCCATCACCTTTAAAAAGTCCTTCCATCACTCTCAGAATAATCAGATTCTCTATATTGCGATAAAAGTAGTCAAAACATTGAGAGGAATGCACAAGGATAATGAATTCATTTGGAATTCTATAAAACAGAAAATAATTAAGACTATCGTTTTAGAAGGGTATTTCCTCAGATATTTGATTATTTAATCTGAATGGTTTCATGGGATTCTCCCATTGAAGTTCCATAAATATGACTGTGGGATTACAAAATGAAAGGATAACTGTTATCCTGCACCTGATAAATTTGAACCTATCTGTTAAACTGGATTCTGGTTTTCTTCACCTCAAAAGGGAACTGATTCTTTGGACTGACTTCTAGCCTGCCACCCAGACCCTGGATCCGAGGACTCCGGTTAGCCCTTGTCTCTTATTCCTTGGTTTGAATTGAAAACACTCATGTGAGAAACTGTTATTTCACATGAAGTCATTTCTCTTTTGCCAAAAGGAAATGTCACGCCATGACTCTGACTTCTATGATTAATGTGATCACTCAGCACTTGGTCTGACATAGGGATGCGGCAGTTGAAAATACAGCCTCAGTGTTTCCTTTCCTGGGTACTTGCCATTGTGGACACGTTTCATGCTTTGGCCATGTTTTGTAATATGCAAGAAATGTTGACTGAACTAATGAATTTTACTGCTTATATTTAATTGTTAACGAAAATCTAAAGGTCAGTTTTCTCTACTCTAAAATATATAGACCACATTCAAGGCAGTTACTAACCACCTTTCTTTGTGTTACATGAAAGGATAGCCTAAAATATGCATTTTCAAAACCAAACAAAAACATTGCTTTTAACCCCCTTAACGAGGGGGGAGGACTCCTAACATGCCTTAAGATCATACCATAGCCAGTTTGCATTGTTACACAAGTCACAGTGGTCATCCACCCTCCCCACCCCCAAATTATATGAGGCCACACATCTCCCAAAAGATTGTTTCCTTTTTTATTAGATGTGTTTATGAAAAGTCATGCAAAGTCATAAGGTAACTGACTTACAAACACCTAATTTTCGAAAGGCATTCTTTATGCATTGACTTCTCATATGCTGTAGGTATAGGGTTTTTTTTACAGCCTATAGCCATGATGGCGAACCTATGGCACGCGTAGCCATATCAATCGGCACACATGCGCGCACTGGCCAGCTGATTTTCAGGCCTTCTACACCAGAAGTAGGGGAAAAGGCCGTTTCCTGCCTCCGGAGGCCCTGAGGGGGTGGGGAAGGCCCGTTTTTCTTTCTCACCTGCTACAACAGCTAAAACTTTGCAGATAAAAGGGGTCTGGACATAGTGGAAATTTCAATTCCACAGGAGTAATGGATGCCAGATTTTTTATGCATTCTTTAAGTTAGCAGATTTGAGGTACGTTGATTTAAAAATTGTTCTGGTATAATGCACCATTTGGTAGAGTTGGCTAATGGGGGGCTGGGATGAGTTTTAGTACTATTGTATATAGATTTAATCTTCAAGAACAGGAATATTTGGCTGATTTTCTTCATATTAGTGCACAAAAGTAGTCTTGAATCCAATTGTTCATACTGACTGGACCTGAAAAGGTTAATATTAATAAAGCATTATAATCTAATATGATATAGTATCTAATCCATTTTTTTAAAAAAATGCAGAGTATGATTATAGACAAAAGAACTAAAAGTCAATAATCTCAATATTACATGTCAAAATAAAGTAGAAATATTCAAAATTATATGTAAGACATATGCAAAATCAGTTTCTTTAGTGGCTATTACCATATGGTTACATAGTGAAAATATTGGAATTTATGCATTAGAAGGACATATCAGTGGATTTGGGGAAATCCCAAGCTTTTAAAAACTGTTTGGGTAACAATCATTGGGTAGGGTTACAAAACAATTAAATGAAAGGAATAATCCTAATGTAGGAAATACATTTCAAAATTTCTAAGTTTCTCAGGACTAGAAAGGCCAGTTTATGTCAATAATCATCATCTAGCACTAAGCCTGAAAAATAAAAGCTATTTCTGTTAAACTGTTGGAATGGTGAAAAAGAAAAAAAAAACCCACACAATTTAAACTTCAGTGGGCAAAAGAAGAGAGTTCACTTTCATGTTGATAGTGGTTATCTACTTTAAATGGTTTCATTCTAACATACAATTTTCATATCGTATTAAGTATCTTCTGGCAATTTGGAAGCTGCAAATGTGACACTTAGGGGGCTCATTCCTAGCAGTAAATCCTATCGATGTGCTTCATTCTCACTCAACACATCGTCCAATTAATCTTATTGACATAATGTTCTCTTAAATTGTGGATTTTTTTTTCCTTGAGTGATTTTTCCCAAGGTCTTCCAGGAAATCTTGGCTTCCATGTACTATTTAGTATGCTATGGAACTGGGGAACAGCCATTTCATTTGTTGGACATTGCTTAAAGTAGATGCAACCTACTATAGTTAAGAAATATGAATAAATCACACCAGAAAATTGTTTATGAACATTGTGAAATTAAAAGATTGGGAAACTTATTAAATTTGGCTCTCTGATAAGACTGGCTTGTAAAAGTGGTCAAGCACAAAGGAGATAGTAGGAAATAAATTGTATCGTGAATCTCTTTGCCCCAATGATTTGTGGTAAGATAGAGATCAGTTTCTTTTAAGAATTGCCCAAAATGTTTAAATATTGAACAAATCATGTGCAGACAGAAAACTGAACTAAAGCAAGCACAAGTAACTGGAATCTACGGGAGATTTTTGGTGCCAAAATAAATAGCTTTTCTAGCACCTCTTACTTAACCCATTTTCCAACATGCGTAAATTATATTCATGGTCTAACTCAGTGGATTTTTTTGCAGAGCTGTTTATCAGATCCCAGCTGAGCAACAAAATTAGTGTTTTGGAATTATTATTGTATTTTACACCTGAAAGATATTCCAGTGGAGATCCCATATTTTGTCCTTAAGGTTCAGATTTATAAATGTTTTCAAATAGTAGAAAAGGTGTTGGCACTGACATAATTCAAAATTATTTATATCGAGATTGGTAACAAGGGCTGCTGAAATTGAAGGTATAATGGAAAGATTTTCACTGTTATAAAGTAGCTTACACAAGGTTGCCTTTTGTCTTTTTTTTCTTTTCCTTTTTCTCCCTAGTGTACTTGTCTAGGCATATGCATGCTGTCCTTTTGGCTTCAGTGGCTTTAAACCAAACTCTTTGTATATCCAAAGGCTTCATTGTTTGGTCATTTGAAAGGAAGGCTCTTATGTCACAAAGAACAAGACTAATAGTTTGGCATGGCAGCACCTTATCCCCTCCCTGCTTAAATCCTATTCCTCTGGAAAAAAAACAAGCCCAGAAAAGTCATCCTTTCTCCCAGGCTAACTCATAATATTCAGTTGTAGAGATAGTCTATGAGAAATCTCAAATGTCTTCAGATCTCAGATGTACTCTGATTTTTTTTTAAAAAGTGATTTCATAACGCTCTATTAAACTCTCTGCCCTTTAGGAATATAACCCTGAATTCTGAAAATGTCCCTTTCAAAAGATGAAAGAAAAAATGCCTCCATTAATGCATTTCAATGAAACTTTAGATAATAGCCCTATATTTTTTAAAAAAGTAAAAATGAATTAAGCAATATTTCTGTCTATTAAAGAGCGCCCGCTAGCAGGACCATGGAGCAGAGCATTTTCTATCATGATGGCACCCACTGTTTAGAACTTTTTTTAAAAAAAGTTTTTTTTTAGACAAACATTTAATACATCAGTTTTCTCTTCCCTGTGACATCTTGGTGTTATCTTATAAAGTTCTTTCTTTTTTTGTATAGTTGTCATTATTTCTATCATGATCCTTATCCAGTCCGCAATATCAATTCATCACTAACATAATATTCAACTCATCACATATTTTTACATACTTATATAATTAATCATTTATATCTCTTCTCCAACCAATAATAAAAATCATTCCATATTTTAAAATATTCTGAGTCTTCTCTGTCTTTAATCATCAAAGTTAAGCTATTGATTTCTGCACAATTTTTGTGCAGATTTTTTTAATTACTTTTTCTTCCAAAGGTATTTTCTCCGCTTTCCAATTTTGTGCATAGACAATCCTTGCAGCTGTTATTACATGAATTATCAGATAAACGTTTTCCTTGCTAATTTTTTTCAGGAAGAATGCCCAGTAGGAACAGCTCTAGTTTAAATTCAATACGTTGATGTATCATTTCCTCCAACCAAGTCTTAAATTTAATCCAATAGTTTTTAGCTCCCGGACATGTCCACCACATATGATAATATGATCTTGGTAGTTGATGACACTTCCAACATTTAGCTGATTTTTCTTTATAGCCCTATATTTTTAAAAAAGTAAACATTTTTGCTAATTTCTCAGGTGGCATATGCCATCTATAAAACATTTTATATTGCTTTCCTTATATGTAGCGGACACCGTTAATTTATAATTCCTTGTCTCTTGGAGGTTAGATTTCACCCAACCTTGGTAGAGGTGACAGAGCTTTAAAGAGCTGGTTATGTTCCCAGGCCTGAGGGTCAGAATATGTGATAGAGCCCTTGAGACAGTTGTCTCATTAAGTTTTTTAACAGGGATGCCAATTTGTATTTATAGTGATATTGTTATCTGATATTTTTAAGTATTGCTTGCCGTATTCTTGAGGTTGAGATGGACAACCATGTGAAATGCGTGGAAGAGAAAGCTTAGCCTTGCCTTCAGACAAGCATAAAACATTTCTGATTGTTAATGAAGTGAGAGTTGTCATTGCAAAACTGATGTAATGTTAATAGTCATTCTCTTCTTATCTAAACTTGAAATATGCTGAGGGTTTATGAAAAATATTGTTGTTCTTTTTCTTCTTAAGCCTTTGTTTATTTTGATAGAATAAATGCCTAAACAAACTGCAGCCTCAATTTTTTTTGTTTTTCCTGGATCTATTTTTATTTAAGTGGAGCATTTCACTTTATGTCATAATCGTTTACTCTGAATATCCACACATTATCTAGAAGTTTGCAAATTAATTTTAGCAACTTTGCTTTGTTATTCTTTACAGTTTCTTGGGCATTAATTTTGAGGAAACCTTTCAAGTCCAAGAGTCTATTCAAAACAAGATGACCTTTTGGTAAATGTATACCTAATTACTCCATTTGTATATTTTGACAGCTATTATGAATCTTCTTCCTTCATGTGACAGGAATATACTGGTGGAAAAAATAAAAATTAATTGATTTGAATTTTTTTTAAAAAAAAATCAATAAATTGTTTTTCATTGCCTTTTTCAATGCCTCTAACATTGCTACTTGACAAGTTTAAGCTGCAGGAGTTTTAGGCAATGTCTCCCTTTGACAGTGCTCAAGAGCTCAAGCAGGCTGACTTTTGCAGAGTAAAAGTTTGCGCAGGTGATAGAGGAGCAGAAAGCAAGCATACCTAGGGCGTATTCTGCAGAATTCAAAGCTTTTGCTTTGCTCTAACATATCAGCAAATGTATGCCAGCCCTCTGAATTTTTACCATGTTTATAGTAAGATTTAGAATCCTGTATAAGAAAACATTCCATAACAGGCAAGCTTAGGCCTTAATAACTCTTTATCAAACTCTAATGACTATATGAATTTAAATCAAATGCAGATCCAGCAATTAGACAGCATCCTCCATGATCCATGAATCAAAGTGAGCTGTAAGTATGTCTGGGGTGACCCAGTACAATTTATTGCATGTTTATTTACAATATTACTGTGTAAGTGAGCCTGAGGTTCTGACAGCAAAATATATTAATCATTCCTATTTTGATAGGCACATGCTACTACTTCCCAGCAATTTCCCACAAATCCTGTTTGAGCCATGAATCTCCTAATTTGGACATCAGTATCCATCTCCAGTTTAACGAAAGCACTCCATGTGTAAATCAAGCAAGGTAGTAATATTAAGTACACAGATACAATAATAGAATTAAGTGAAATGTCAAAAGAGAAGAACAGTACTGGAAACCAAAAAGATAATGGGCATATTGCTACAGATTGATAAGAATTAGAGAAAACTAGACCGTGTTTTTTTCACCAAAAGACAAGTTTATTGTCTTTGTTTATTGTTCTATTTATATAGCTGGATAGTCACCTAGTGGGAATGCTAAGAGACTCTTGTGTAAAGCAGGTACTGGACAAGCTGTCTTAAAAGGTCTCTTCCAGTACTGAATTGCTATCACTATTTGTTACTGGAATGCAACTAATCAGATGGTAAGATTATTTTTCAAAACTTGTTACCATACTTCTGCAACCAATTATAATTCGTGGAAAGCAGTTGATATTTAGTATATGAGCAAATGTTAAAGATTATATTTAATGACCTGGGTCACCACCTAGTTATGGAGGCAGGAACATATGATGCCATGCAATGTTCATTCCCAGCCCACTATACATACATCTTTCAATTGTGTTTTTCTGTTCCATATTGAAAACAGTGTTTCTCAACTTCGGCTGGCTCAAGCATTGCTGGTACGTCTGCCACATTTTACTTTCTTCTAAGACAGGGGTGTCAAACTCAAGGCCCGTGGGCCAGATGCAACCCACGGAGTGCTTAGATTTGGTCTGCAGGGCTGGCCCGAAAATATCAAAGGACCAGTCCATGAGGCCTCTGCCAGCCAAAATGGGCTGTTTTTGGCTGGCAGAGTGCTACAGGAGGCCGTGGAGGCCAAAAATGGGATGCAGGGGGGGGCTGTGATGCCCCCCATGCCCTGTTTTGGCCGGCAGGGTGCTGCAGGAAGCGTCTATGCCATCTTCCACCACCTCCCCCCAACCGTCCACAGAGATCTACAATGCTGATCCAGCCCGTGAAGAAATCCAGTTTGACACCCCTGTTCTAGGCAATCCCTTGCATCCAAGCAGTTACTGCATGTAGTGAATGGGAATCCTCCCCACCCCTAGTCTCATCAATGGTTGCTTCAGTTGTCTGATCTCTGCTTGTAGCTACTGCTATCAAAGACATTTCTGAGGTATAATTGTTGGAACATCTGCATGTTCCATCCACCAGGAAGTTTATTTAGCTACCATTCTCCCCCACAGTTACTGACTTTAGTGTTCAGCTTTTTTGGGGGTGGGGGAATAAATCTACCTGTGACTGATGAAATGTTGAAATTTTCTTCCTTTCATTTTCTTTTTACTCAGCTCCCAAATAGCCCAAATGAATGTGCTTTGCATGCTTAAGATTACATGACCAAGATTACATGACCAAGATTCTAGATTGCTTACTTGAAGTCTAGAAATAGAGAATAGAGTTTTTACATGCATAAAATCCCTTCATATGGATAGACAGATTAGATGCAAGGCCTGTGAAATCTTATGCCTCAGGTTCTGGAAAGCCACTGCCAGTCAAAATATACAAATTCAGAAACTCTAATCTAGTATAAATGCTTACTGTATCTTTTCTAATTCTTTGCCTTACAATGTTTTCTTATATATTAATTTTATTCATTTATTCAACTTCTGTAGCCATCCAACTCAGCTAAGTGACTGTCAGTGACTTACAGTTCTAAAATTATATTTAAAAATTAATAACATTAAAACATTAAAAACATCCACAAAACAAATAAGTATAAACAGCAGCCATAATGATTAAGTAACTAAGAATAAAGCCAAGTAATGGCCCCCTTAACACATTCTGAGCTTCAGGCCTGGTTACGTAGCCAAGTTTTTAAAGCTTTACAAAAAGCCAACAGGGTTGGTGTCAGACACAGGAAATCAGGAGCCAGAATAGAGTTCAAAACTACTACAAGTTTATTCCATGCAACCTATACACAAGAATCTGGCCTACTAACAGTTGACAAATTGACACCAGATAAGAGTCAATGAACTTCAAGGGGGTTGGACTTAGGTCTCTTACAGTGTGTAGTGTCTCCAAACTGATAATGCATTTGACCCCACCCTCGAATTCAGCCAAGTCAGCCAGCTTCTATAGTTGAGCCATTTTAATTTCCATGAGGAGAATATTCCATGAGGCAGGGGCTACAGTGCAAAATGCCCGTTTCTAATTCCTGCTACTTCACACTCTTTGCCTGACGGGATCTGCAGCATGATCAGATTGGACATGTGGAAACTGTTGGAAAAAGTTAGTCCTTGAATTGATACCTTGAATTGCACCTGGAAACACACTGGCAGCCAATGCAGAGTAGTGGTATTACCTGTGCTGTGTAGGTGGCACAATTTATTACCTGTGTAGCCACATTTTATCCCAGTTGAATTTTCTGAATGCTCTTCAAGGCCAGCCCCACGTAGAGCTTGTTACAATAATCCAAGAGAGATGTTACAAGGGTATGAGTGACAGTGAGCAGGGCCTGCTGGTCTAGGAATGGATGCAATTAGCACACTACCCAAAGGTGTGCAAAGGCTCTCCTAGCCACAGTTGCCAACTGTTCTTCAAGCAGGAGCTGTGAGTCTAGGAGGAACCTAGGATATTGCACACCTAGGATATTGCCACCCCATCCAGAAGCAGAAATGGAAGAACCTTTTCTCAGGAAGGTCCAAATACCTACAGCCATTTATGATTGAATTCTACTCTTGCAAATTTAATTAAACTTTGCATCTGCTGCTGGATTATTTGCATCATTCTGGCCGCAAAGCAGCAGTAATACATGGTGAATTCTTAAATACTCTACTTCCTTGGAATTATTCATTATTGTTTTAAAATTCCCCTTCTCACTTCAACTACTGTTGATCCTGCATTCTGATAATATCTATGGATGTCTATTTTCTGATTGGACAAACTTACATTCTTCCTGCCTCCAGTTTGTATTTCCCTGGCCAAGCCAAGAGATAAGTCCTTGAATCTTATTTCTCCTTTACTTCCTTTATGAATATACACTTCTTAACATCTCCAAGATGTTAAAGTCACATCAATAAGTTACTTTAAAAACCCCGCTTTATAAAGATTCAGCAGCATAAACAGTCTAATGTATTAAGGATGGAAATAAATATTGTATCTCACTAGCTTAGTCTACTAGGGTGAATTTATAATATTTATTTATTTTGTCTTTGTCATTCATGAAACAAATGATGTGGCTCATAACTCAGTTCTATCACATTTATAGCATGGTGTGCTGTTGATTCAGACACTTTAAAGTCTTTTCTATACCACATAGTCCTCAGGTAATGATAGCAATTTGGGCTAGGATTACTGTAACCAAGTGATTCAGTTAAAAATGTCACATCACATGACCACATTACTTAGCTACAGCAATCCTGGCAGTCCCAGTTGCTGTTGTCACCCCAGGACTATTTGAGTCATTGTACAGGAAGAGGTGGAAGTCCCAGGGAAGGAGCATGGGAGGTGGAATGGTCTAGGAATGGATGGATGGGCAGGTGCTTCAAAACATGGTATGTTGGCTAGGCCACGGGATGACCAGGAGACACCTTAAGTAAGTGCTGCAGGGATATGGGTAAGCCAGTGAGGGCACCAGGGGTTGCTACAGGTGGGCATGCTGTAGGGTGAATGAGGGGTGGGAGATGCTATGGAGTATGAAATTTGTGAGATCTTGTGCTCCATAATGGGGTCCTTGGGAGAAAAAGCACTGGGAGTAACTTACTGGAGCAATTTGCGACTTTCCTTGCCAGCTTCTCCAAAGACTTTGCTTGTGGGAAACTGACAGGAATGGCTGCAACTGGTAATCATGAGAACATGGCTTGCCACATTGTTATAATTGTGAGCCATGTCTCATGATTACCAGTTGCATGTCAATTACCCACATGTAAAGTCAATTCTTAGTCTTAAAGTTAATGTTATTTCCAGATAAACCTTAGAATATTTCTAAAAAATATTTAGAAAGGTGAAATATTCAAACAGCTTCAGAGATGAATATTGACAAACGTATATATGCACTTTTATTAATTAGACATCTGTAGCAAATATCAGCTACTACTGAGGTAATGTATAGTTGCTAATATTTACAGTATACATTTTCCCCAGAAACTTCACTTTTCACTATTTTCTTGACTGGTTGTTTTGTGGTATCAAAACACAACAGGATAAGACTGCATAAAGTATGGCCTGTTAGAGACAAGATAAAACCGGCATCATGGAAACTGACCATCCTGGATTCATCATAAATAACAAATAAACAAAGACTTTATGCTTTCATTTTTTAAAAAAATGACATTAAGAAAAGCAATACTTTTATCTAAAGAGCTAGTTAACTTTTAAAGGAAGGAAAATTAAAACCAATAATTTTAAAATACTATAAATAATCAAAAGTGAGGTTTAAAATTACCTCCATGGATATTATTTTATTAAATCCTAGTACCTAGTTGTAATGATCCACAATTCTAGTGGAGAAGAATCAGTCATCAACTTTGGTTATGGTCTTGTTAGAATGTGACAAAATATTTCTTCAAATAATTGTTTCATTTGTTTTTAATTTGGAAGAAAACTCTGGAAGTAAGCAAACTAGTCTGTTCAGGATAATCTATCCTGAAGTAATTGCAGCTAGTCTATATTGTCAGGTTTGGAAGACAATTTTCTTTTTTGCTTCTTAACTGTCACATACTTTAGCTGGGGAAGTTGGGAGGGGGTTGTTGTTGGGGTGGTAGAAAGTTAGTCATAACAACATTCCGTATTCAAGGACTTTTGCCTGCGTCTGATGGAGACTGCCTGAAGATTGTATCCGGTGGAGTGTGAAGAGTTGATTGGACAATGTGATGAACTTGTGGATGTGGGGCAGGGCTGTGAACTGCTAGCTGGGTGGGGAAAATCTGGAAGCTTTCAGATTCGGGTTTTCCCAGATGTGCCAACATGACATCTCTAATAAATTGGAACTTTGAGGATCCTCAGGCCTGAGAGCTTTATTTCGTTGGGGGGTTCCTTAGAATCCTGATATATATATAATGTAATATAGTAATCTATACGGGGGGGGGGAAAGAGGAATGTGGGCAAACTGGTTGGATATACACAACAAACATAAATGATGGTTTGTTTAATCATGCACCATTGAATAAACCATAATCAGATGATCTTGCAGAACACTCTAAACAAGGTTCAAACCAACCACATAAAACAGAGCCTGTTATGTGCACCAGGATATTTATTTGTTCAGGAAATGTCTTGGTGATATAGAAGCTGTAAATTAAAGGCTGGAAGCCACATCTCCTCCTGCAGATCTCTTTTTTCATGAAAAGTGCTGAACTGGATGAATATAGCATCCAGAGAGAGAGAGCCCCTTACCCGCAGGAATAATTTCATAAGACTGTTAGCATTCGCTGATTTATGTTGGAAAAGAACAGCAAATATACAGTATCTGCTTTCAATTTGACAGAAGAATGATCAACATCTGCATACAAATGACATTTACCAGAGAATGAACCTGTTCTACGTATTATGCTATAAGTATCCAATTTGTCCTGCTATGGCAAAAGCTCCAGAATTTGCTGCTCAGTATTAATTTGCAACTCATGGATTTAAAGTTGTTTTTATTTTTAATATACAGTATGCATTACATTCAGTTCAAAAGGTTTAAGACAATGTGCCCTATCAATATGCCATCTAATTCCAGAGAGATTCCATCTTTATAGAGAGTAACTCTTCCCTGTGCCAAAAGCTCTTGTAACTTGGGGATCCTCCAGGCCCACAGCATTTATTCATGGAGCAGTTTGCAGCTATGCCTGAAATGGGGTGAGGGGCCTTTGCAGAACTCTATCTGTTGTTCCAGTTTTGACTCCTTCCAGAATTTCAGGCTTTATTCACAGTTGCTAATGCCTTAACCATCTCCTGATTGGATATGGGGCTATTGTTGAATAGCATTTGGAAGCTACAACTGAGACAGAACACAGTGGCCCAAGTAGTACTTCATGCTCTTTGTTGTACCCATATAAAACATTGAAGAATATTGAACCTGGTCAGCACCTTATTTATTTTGTTAACCTGTTGTCAACCCCAGATAAATATTTCTGGAACTCATTTCTCTATGCTCTCCAAAAATGTTAATCAACTCTGTGATACTCCATGGTTCCTTTCACTGTTGTAGGCTTAAACTTGAAAAAGATGACCCAAGGAACTATTACATGTTGCAGATTTATAGACACCTCTGATTGGAAAGGTATAAGATTTAATGTGAGGCCTTTCCATAGTTTTCCACGAGAAAAAGAACCCCACAGATAATTTGTATAACTGGGTAGATTATATCGCTAAATATTTATAGCAATATAAATAGATATTTGTTTAAACTGGGTAGATTATAATGCTAAATAGTATCTGAGTTTTACTATGAGTAGTTGATACTGTACTTCATGGAACAATGTGGACATATTTTGAGCACAACTATAACTAAGCTGTACCATAACTGAGATAGCTAATATACATATTTCAAAACATTGGTTGCCTCAGTATCTTAAAAAGTAAAGTTCTACATTTAGCAAGAAAATGCACAGGTATAGTATAGGTGGTACCTCGCTCAATAGTAGTAACTATGAGAGGGATCTTGGAGTCCTAGTGGATCATCGCTTAAATATGAGCCACCAGTGTGCTACAACTGCCAAAAAAACCCAACACAGTTCTAGGCTGCATTAACAAAGGGATAGAATCAAGATCACATGAAGTTAATACCACTTTATAATGCCTTGGAAAGGCCACACTGCATCTAGTTTTGGTCACCATGATGTAAAAGAAATGTTGAGACTCTAGAAAGAGTGCAAAGAAGAGTAACAAAGATACATTAAGGGACTGGAGTCTAAAACATATAAAAAACTGTTGCTGGAATTGGGTATGTCTAGTTTAATGAAAAGAAGGACTAAGGTGACATGATAGCAGTGTTCCAATATCTTAGGGGTTGCCACAAAAAGAGGGAGTCAAGCTATTCTCCAAAGCACCTGAGCACCAAAGCAGGACAAGAATCAATGGAAACTAATCAAGGAGAGAAGCAACCTAGAACTAAGAAAAAAAATTCCTGACAGAAAAATGGAACAACTTGCCTCCAGAAGTTGTGAATGCTCCAACTGGAAGTTTTTAAGAAGAGATTGGACAACCATTTGTCTGAAATGATATAGGGATTTTCTGCCTGAGCAAGGGGTTAGACTAGAAGACCTCTAAGGTCCCTTCCAACTCTCCTCTCCTCTCCTCTCCTCTTCTATTCTCTGGTAGTCCCTAATTCCAATGGCAACAGAGTCTTTGTCCATTACATCTAATTAATATTGCAGCTAAATTACCCTGAAGATCAATAACTTGTTTTTATTTGCTTTCAACTATCCTACTTGATGAACAATTTTAAAGATCTAAAACATTCATGCTATTTTTCACTTTGAGATTGTTCTATAAAGCTGCTGTAGACATTAACAATAACTGCACAGAAAAGCTCAGTGATTCTATGGAATCAGCGGAAAGTTTCTTATAATTACAACCATTCCTTACTTCCATTATAATACAATCAGCATTATACAGGCAGATTGATGAATTGGGTGCAATTTTATACAAACTGAAGTGTGTGTTCTGTATAGTTCTGGGAGCTACAGTAAACTTTCCAGAATCAGACCTTAATATCTGTATATAGTTGTTATTTTAATTAACAACTAAACTATAAACATATATTGAACACTGAGTGTATATTCTTCAAATGAAAAGTGAATGAAGTGATGAAACAATAAAGAGAAGATGCTTAACTATTATTCCACCAGCCAGTGGATATTATGGAAATTCTTCTTATCAATTTCTAGATCATATTTCTAAGAATAAAAAAAAAGTTTTAGAACCCTGAGGGCAAGAAATAAATAAATAAATTCCCACAACTTACAGGGAAAAAGATAAAAATACTACAGTTCCCATGGGCTATACTGTATATGGAACTTGCAGAACTTATTTTATCCCTAGAATAGCTCCTTTTCTTAGTGGCTTTGAAGACAATAATTTGCTAGTGAATTTCAAAATCACACTGCCTAAATTAATCAGCTAATTACAGGCTTCAGAGGCAAAGTAGTAATTACATCAATAGTTTCCCACTTTGTGGACAGCTTCCAACAGGCATAATAGACCTAATTTAATATTAAATAGAAAAAATTTCAAATAATTCCAATCTTAGGAAATGGAGAGGAAAAAAGTGATCCTATCTCTCTAGTAGTATCAGTTCACCAAACACACACCCTGTGATCTTCAGAAACTGGGAAAAAATGGAAAGATGCAACCCACAGCCTCAAGAAGTGAGCCTGTCTTTGCCCCAAAATAAGATATTCCTGGGTCATATATATCCATCTCTTTATATGAAATATATAGTTTGCCATAATGTCTTTCTCATTTTCCCTTAAACAGTCAGCAACTTCAATAAACATTACTCATTTTTATACAACAGATAAAAACTACACGATTTCTCAGATTTGCATGTGGAAGTAATTGTATTGTAAATTATTGTAAAATCAATATTTAGGCAAGGAGGCTGCTTGGAAAGTCTAATCTCTTGGTGTTAAATCAATCAGTAATGTATTCAAAGAAGGCCCTGAGTAAAAATTCTTGTCAGTAAGCTATGAAAAGAGACGAAAGAAGTAAAATGGATATTCCTATCCAGCCTGCGTGGCGTGTGAAACAAACAGTATTTTTTTTTCCTCAAAGGAATTTGAATATGTCACTGAGATATTATCATTTTCTTGAAAAGGGACAAATATGGACATTTTAAAAATATCAGTGATTCCTTTCTGGAAATTTTTTAACATTACTGTGTTGGTCCTTTTTATAAGTAAAAGTATTACAGCCTAGTGGATGAAATATTTTAAGAATGCTTCCAAACAATGTTAGGCAGAAACTGGAATTTTTAACATTAATGAGAAAAAGGACTATTGTTTAATGTGTTATGAATAAGGATAGCGCAGAAGAACACTTCCCTTTGATTCATGAAATATGTGGGTGTGTTTAAAGAGTAGGCAGCCTTTTTAGTAAGCAACTGATACTCAGAAAATAGCACATGTTACCAAGGGTTACACTTTACAGTAGGACAGTGATTCTGAGAGCAGGAAGGGTACAACATAATTCAGCCATCTGTTTAAGTGATCAGTTAAAACACTGTTGATTATTTAGGAGCATTGCTCAGGTAAATCAATTTAATGCATTATATAAAGTACCGTGATGGCAAAGTTATGGCATGCGTGCCACAGGTGGCATGAGGAGCCATATCTGTGGGCACACAAGCATTGCCCTAGTTCAGCTCCAGTGCGCATGTGTGTGCCGGCCACCTCATCTTCGGGCCTTCCAGGCCTACTGGAAGTCGTGGAAAAGGCTGTTTCTGGCCTCTGGAGAGCCTCCAGGGAGGTGGGGAAGGCCGTTTTCACCCTCTCCAGCCTCCAAGAAAGCATCTGGAGCCTTGGGAGACCTAAAAACAGGCCTACCAGGCCCACTGTGCCATCATGTGGCAAAAGTGGGGGGAGTGCAGGGGGTCACGTGTGCATGCGTGGTGGGGGCGGGGCACATTGAATTATGGGTGTGGGCATGCCCATGCACGATCCCTCCGCGCAACCCCTGCTTTGGCACACAACGGCAAAAAAGTTAGCCACCACTGATATAGTACATAGATTCACATGTGTGTGTATATCTCCTGTCGTCCTACTATGCTGCCTCATCCTGGAAAGTGATGTTCAGAGGAAAGATAAGTGAACAATGTTGTTAATGTAAACAATGAGCATATACCCCAGAAGGGACATTCAGGCCATAAATACCATCACAATTGCCCAACTAAAGCCAAAAACTCCTGTACTGGGCAACATTGATATGGAATGATGATGGACAAAAGTTAATACTTTAGTGACTATGGAAAAGGCATCATTTCATAATGTATTGGAGAAGGAATGATCAAATATTCCTATATTTGATCAAACCACATGGATAGACAAGATAAAATGTTTGACATTACAGTGCAGAATGATGGGACTTTAGATGGCACTCCATATGCTACTGACAAAGAGCTGAGGATCTTTCTAATTAACGATGTATCTAAGAAAGAACCAAGAAAGTAAGTGTGGGGTAAAATCCCATTGCAAAAAGGCAGATAAAGCAGGATTCAATTTAAGGGTAAGGTCAATAAAGGATCCAACCAATAAGAGCTAAGAGAATTGAAATGTGTAATTAAGCAGAATTCAGAACAAACCCTTGAACTAAAGTTCCTAATCATTTTCATAAGCACCTTCTTCTACTGTGCAGTAGGTAAAACTATTTCAAGTAATATTAATTGAAAATAAAAAAGTGTTAGTTCCTTCAGTCTTCAAAAGATCTGAGAAAACAGCTGTGAAGCTGTACTGGGCATAGGTTAAGTAGAAGATATTTCAAAATATTGAATGTTATCTAACTTCAATCTAAATCTCTGTTTAACAAAACAATAATCTGACATATTAACATAAAAAAATACAAGAAATAAGGATCCATAAGTGATGATCTATGCAACTGTATCTCTTCCCAAAAGAGCACCATGAAGTTGTGTTCTGTCCAAGGTGCTGCCATTTAACTGTGTAGCAAAAAGACCTGAGTCCAGTGTTGAAACATTGCTGAGTAACTTTCTATCCAGAGGCAATAGCACACATGTCTGCTTTTTATAGCATTTCAAGCTATCATTACAACATGGTGTTATTGACTTTTGTTTACCAAAATGATTTGAAGTTACTATTGCACCAAGTTTATATTACGCTGACTGCTGGGACACTAACCATGTACAGATAGAAAATTAAAAGTTTTCTTTTAAAGGAATCATATTCTGTGATAGTTAAGTAGTAATTTGACAAGAAGCACTGTAATTTATATCATTTAATCCATAAAGAAGGAAATATAAATATATAATCCAAGGACATATTCTGATTTTACTGAAACTAAGGATAGCTGAAATGTCCAGTGCCTGGGTGACTGGTCTGGAATTTCATGTATGTTTCTTTGATGGAAAAAGGTGGGATGGAAATATGTAAAATAAATGAATAGCCTAGAACAACATTTAGTATCAGGTGAAACATTAATTCCATGATTTTTAAGTTCAATAACAAATATTAAGCAACTTTAAAGCTTTCCCAACATTTTCCTATGGCCATTCTTGTATATTTTAAATGAAAACAAATAAGAATTCAACAGTCCAATCCAGATCACGTTATATATTTTTCAGAACCAAGGAAAAAGCAGAGAAAGAATTTACATCAGAATATTACTACATTAAACACTCACTATAAATAAGCATATAAAGTTAATTAGTATGTGACATCTTTATGGCAAAAATCCTATTGCTGCAAATATACTTGATTTTGTGACTCTTTGGTTTAACAGAACAAAATTGGAAATATTGTCTAATCAATATATATAAAAATTTTCCTCCAGACTTCCATAAGTCCATCAAGGTTGATGCTCCTAGTTCTCTGAAGAATAAAACATTTGCCAGCACAAGAATCTCTGTTACAGTGGTTTCATCTACACTGCGTTTTTTAAGAGAGTAAAGCATCAGGAATCTTTACTGGGAATCAGGAAATATTCCATTATCTATGTCCAAATTAATTAATGGACAGGAGGACTTGGGTGATCATCTTCAGGGCTGTGCAAAGGCATGTATGGAAAACCTGATGGACAAAGTTGCTTAGTTCCATTCCTAGTTGGAATCTAAGTGTGGAGCAGGTCCTTCAGAGATGCTTAGGGAACAATCAGACCAAGTTATCTGAGAACAGTTTGACAGAGTCCTCAATACTGTCAGTGCAACTACTTACCAATTACATTTCTGGTTGGTGAAAGCCTCTAGGATGATGACCCCCAGGTGGGTTCAGGCAGTGATAAGTTCTCCACTGCAGAAGGCGATGATCCTAAGATCTTTCAAGAAGTCATGCTGCAGGCCCAATCAGTCAAGGAATTCCAGCTGGCAGAGTCCAGAAGATGAGTCTTTCTGCTTTGACTCCCTCCCTCTGGAATACCATACCCCTTGAGGTGAGATCTGCATCCATCCTCTTGGCCATAGGAGCCTTAAAACCTGCCTCTGCTAATTGGCCTGGAGGGCATGTCACATTGGAGAGGCTAATGGATAGAAGATCCTGCATCCACCTACCTCCTCCTCTGATTGTACCTTGCTCCATTCCTTGCATTCTTTGATAATTTTAATGCTAATTTTTAGTGATAATAATTATGATTTTAATATTTTAATGCTTTATCTTATTTTTACTATATTGTAAACCATCTAGAGTCACAAACCTGAAAAAATGGTCAAGAAAGTCCTATCTAGGTAGGGGGAGATGGTTAAAATGACAGACCTTCTCTGTGGTGGCACCCATATTTTGGAACTACCTCTTGCTGACATTTATAAAGTTCCTTTTTAATAGTACTTGAAAGATAAATGAAGACAGTTTTGTTTCACATAATCTTTTGTTCTAATTAAATGTCATTGGCTTTTACCTTTGAGGAAGGTTAACTATTTAATATAAGCATTTAATAACACACCCAGTCTTTTGATTTGTGTGAACTATAAAACAGTAAAATAAACAAGTACATAAAGATCCCTGTGACTTTTAGCAATTTTTCAGCATTTGGGACATATTGCCAAATTTTAGCAACAACATGACAGGGCATTTCAGGTCCACACTAAGGCTGTCATGACAATTCAGGTTGAGTGGATTACATATCTTATCCTTTGTTTTATTGTGATTCTCTGTGTGAACATAATCAATATGAAGCATCTATTTCTCTGGCAATGAACATTAAACTGAATCAACACACTAACTCCCAACGCATTCTGGGATATATGGCAATATTAATATTTCATTCTTCCAAATAAAGGATATTATATTGTTTTTAGAAAAGAAAATATCTGGTTTATAAAAATAATTGGAACACATGATGAATGCTTTCAATAAATATTTTAATTGTTTATGATCTGTAAACTGTAGATATACTATAATCAAGGATTGATGTCAAAAATATGCAGTTTCATTTTATCCCAAACTTGTTGTCAAGGTGTTGTCAATCCAGATGTATTGGAATCTTACTTCAAAAAACTTCCAGCCACATTTTTGTGTTGAACTTTCCCAAAGACTCAGCTACATCTGCAATCCAAGGACTGATTTATGCTGATATAAAAATTGGCAGCACAATCCTCTGGAGCTTTATTTCTGAATAGACATATTTAAAATTGCAGAGTTAATGTCCCATGCCCATTTTTAAACAAATAAATCTGTTGTGGTCCTGATATTTGTTGGGTAGCTTCTCATTTATGAGTTTCAAGCAATAGTCATAAAAATGACAGATTTACATGTAGTGGAAAAGAAACAATCATACACAGATTGTCTGAAAGATAAAATAAACAAATCACAATTTTAATCT
Organism: Pantherophis guttatus; assembly: GCF_059756535.1. Lineage (NCBI taxonomy): Eukaryota > Metazoa > Chordata > Lepidosauria > Squamata > Colubridae > Pantherophis > Pantherophis guttatus. The sequence goes on from NC_142067.1 coordinate 32,742,700, forward strand.
CTTAATCTAAGTAAGTAAGCATTATAGCCCTAGAAAACTTGAAAGAAATTAAAAGTAAATTATAACAACTAGTGGTATAAACAATATTAGATTCTTAGTTCCAATGGCATTATCTTCCATAACCATTCCTTCTGAATCAACCTTTAATTTAAAGGCAGGACTGTTTTCATATATGCTGGACAAAGCTTCTTTCAGTTGTTGGATGTTCCTCTTTTGTATCAGCTTTGATGATATCAAGCCAGAGAGTTCTTTCCTTGTCCCTTCTTGATCCACTAACCATTCCTAGCATCATTGACTTTGCCAATGAATTTGTACTCTTGACATGGCCAGAGAAAATCAGATGTAGTCTTGATTTTGGCTTCTAGTGATGTTTCTGGTTTTATACAATTCAGCATGTCTCTGTTGGTTATTCTGGCTGTCCACGGTAGTATACAATATTTTATTCCAGCACCACAGTTCCAAGCATCAATTCTTCAATCAGCCATTTTTAGTGTTCAACTCTTATACCCATACAGCATTATAGGGAAGACTATTGATCTAACTAGCCTGCTTTTTTGTATTTATATCAATATCTCTGTTTTTCCATATCGTATATATGTCAAACATTGCAGTGCAGCCTAAGGTCATCCTGTGTTTTATTTCAAGTGTAGAACTTCTATCTTGAACAATTTTTGGTCCAAGAAAGATACATTCTCGAACTATTTCAATTTTCTCATTGATTTTAAACATCTCATGTCCACTTGAAGCTGTTGTCATTATCATTGTTTTCTTGATGATAAGATTCAATCCTACTTTTTCATTTTCATCCTTGAGTTTCCAGAATGTTTTTCTCAGGCCTTCATTGTTTTCAATAGTGGTGTGGTGTCATACAGTATGTGTACTTCAATTTATGGATTCCTCCAATCTTTCCTCTTAAATTAGTAATTTCTGCATGATTTGCATGATCAGCATACAGATTGAACCAAAATGGTGATAAAATACATTTCTGTTTAACTCCCTTACTGATCCTGAACCAAACTCTGTCACCATAGAGTGTTATCACTGTTGCCTACTGATCAATCATGGTGATCTGATAAGTCTGATCAGGTGGGTTGGGACATCAAGGTCATGCAAGATTATTGTGTTCTACAGTCAAAAGCTTCTCTGTAATCGATAAAACACACATATGTTATTCTTTGGTCATGTGGTTGTTAAGTGAATCTGATTTTCCATTGACTTTGCTTGTTGGAAGCCAGCTGGGAAGGTTACAAATGGAGATCATATGACCCCAGGACAACTGAACTGTCATAAATACATGCTGGTTACCAAGCACCCTAATTTTGATCATGGGAATGTTGCAATGGTTGTAGGTGTGAAAAACAGTCATAAGTCATTTTTTCATTGTCTTCGTTTCTGCCAGGCTGAGAGACAATTAGATAGATTACTGGGAATATTGGAGCTTTCCAATAAACACTCAGGAAGACTTTTTCCAAGTGTTTATGTGTGCATATTTTTTAATGCTAGGCTCTTGCTAGAATAAGTGTAACACTAACAGAGCATATTGGATATTCTCCCTGGCCTTTAATAGAGTAAAGCAGCTAATATAGTGGTTTGCCATGAATTCAGGTCAGACCAGATTATGCTCTGTATTCTCCAGTAATGAAACACTGCATAATGTTGGCTTGAAGAAACTCTTTTGCCCCAAACAGGAGGAACAATTGTCCCATGAATTGCACTATCAATGGGTAAAGCCTAGCTAGACTTTAATACATCCCTTTACTTCCTTTAGGCACAGTTCTAACTATAGTGCTGTTTCTGCTTCTTGGCATTCTTCTCTCTTTTTCCCACTTTGGCAATTGCCTCTTTGTTGGTTTTTTTCCCCTCATTTAATATGGTTGGCATCATCCTCAGAACAAAACAAACAGACTGCTAGTCAGTAGAGAAAGGAAAAGAATAATTACTGGGGGGGGGGGAAATCTTCAAATCATGTTTAGCCTCATCTGGCCTTAGAAACACATGGCAATGGGCAGTCGAGTACATTCTCAAGGATGGCCACTTTTCAAGAGAAACAAAATCTGGATTTTCTGTGTCTAGACCATAGAAGAAAAAAATGCTTTAGTACTCATTACCACTGAATGTATAAAACTCCTGAGTGGCTGAAAGCAACATACACAGGGAATTTAACAAGTTGATGCAGCCAGGCGGTGAAGAGCAAGAAATAGGAGTCAGATGTGCAATGTATACTTTTACTGTGTCTTTGGTTTGCTAAGTCAACACTGATGAAGGAGTCAGTTTTTCTCTGCTTTATGTTTTACCTTCAAATGCAGCTAACAATATTTGGTCTTCATTCCAAAGAATTTGAATGGAATACGTGTTTCATCAGACCTAAATATCATATAAAGGAGGTTTGGTGGCAAATCTTGAATTTCTGATAATTGCAAGATCTAAAGTGCAAGGCACAAGGCACATCTAGGACAGTTGCCCATTATCAACGGGCATTCGGTGACTTCTGACTCACAGCATTGTGCTCCTGAAATTTGACAGTAGACATTTATGACAATACACTTTTCTTGCTTAACTGTCTTCACTAAAAAGAGCAGTTAAAATGAATGTCTTGAATAAACCCAATTTTATCAAAATTTGATTATTCTAGCCCTCTAGTGAAATAATTGCTTTGGTTAAATTCTGGCATTTAAGAAGGATTTAAACAAATTGAAACAACAGGGTAACTAAGCCAAACTGATAGTTGCAAGGTCTGACCCCACCTACCCCTCTCCGCCCCTCCCAGGAGTCTCCACGTGGCCCATTTTGGATGCGAGGTAAGTGCAGGGCCTGCACGGAGGCTCTGGGAGGGCAAAAAATGGGCCTACCAGAAGTACCAAAAATGGGCCCATTTCCAGCCTCCGGAGGGCCTCTGGAGCCTGGAGGAGGCTGTTTTCGTCCTCCCAGAGGCTCAAGGAAAGTTTCCGGAGCTTCCCATTATGGTGCAGGAGACCAAGTAGGCCATGGCCACGACCACCCAGCAACCAGGCAGAGAACTGGTTGCTAACACTTTTCAATTCCACCCCTGATTCAAACTGAATGTTAGAAAATAAGAACCTAAGACATAAAGTGATACCCAGAAAAATGGTGGTTCCCTTCACTTGATTTAGTGGAGACTAAATAACGATCTGTTAATGAATACTTTATTTGGATTTCTGCATGAAGCAGTGGATTGTATTTAATGACCTAAACATTGTTCTGTAATTTTTTTTTTCACTGTCTCTAGATCTCCCAAGAATGGTACATTTAATCTCTTTTCCCTCACGTAGAAAACTAGGAGGAGAAAGTGAAGAATACAATTCTATAAAGACAGTTGGCAGGATGGATATACAATGGGAACAACAATAAAATTAGCTATTTGATTTTTATTCTGAAGGTGAACATCTGGTTGAACCGCGTGAGACTAAATGGGGCCATAATGGTTCAAATCGGGTGCTTTACTCGCTGCAGACCAAGTAGGGAACTGGAAATGTACTTGATAGCAAATGTGGCTTAATATTATTTTACACACAAAAATGTGAAATCACAGCTACTAGTTCCTTAGCCGGTGTTGGCCTTCATTTGTGAGTTTTTCCCAGGAACCTAGGATGTTGCAAATTTATTATTAAGTATGGGTATTTTAAAGTTAGATTAACAGTCTGAGTCTATTGGAAACTTGACAATTCATGTCCTGCAGGGGTGGTATTCAGTTACCTTCCCTACTGGTTCGCAAATGTGAGCATGTGCGCCTCCTCCACACATGCATAGAGCCTTCTGTGAATGCGCAGAGGGTCAAAAACGGGACCTGATAACGTCTGGATGGGTGGGCAGAGCCTCCCACTGCTGGTGCTACCAAATTGCGCGATCCAGATAGAGCAGGCTGAATTTCACCACTGATGTTCTGAGGGTTTAAGAATTTTTAAGGCAGCATCTAAGAATATAGGCTATTCCAAGCAGAGTGATTTTTTTAAAAAGTCTGATAAATTCAGTATTTCCAGATATTCCAGGATGTCCTTTAGGTAATATGATTGGTATAACAATGGATTTCTTTTCCCATAAGTGTTCAACTTCTATCTGCAACTCTCAATGGTTTGTAATTTTTCCAATATTTTTCTCAGTTCTAGCATCACTTGGTGTAACAGCACCAATGAGTGTTCTTTTCAATAACTATTATATCAGCCATGTTATGAACAGAATGCCTGTTATAACAATTACTGAAAAATTATTAATTAATTAAATAAGTTTACTTATGTATTAATTTTTTAAAAATAATTTAAACTTAAAAATTTAGAAATTATTTTTACTATTATTTATATTTAATTAAATAAAATAAGTTAATTTCAAAACTTTTAAAATATTATTGAATATTATTATTCAATAATATTATTAAAGAGTGGGGTGGCTCTTACAATTAGAACAGTGTGCTGACAATCAGCAAGCCCAGTTTAAGATCCAAGTGCTGCTCTATTATGGGATGAACTCCTGTCATCAACTCCAGCTCCTGCTCACATAGCAGTTCAAAAGCAAGTAATTGTAGATAAATAGGTACCATTTTGATGGACAATTAATGGGAACATATAAGGAAGCCCCAACCAGTCGTCTCTTGGGCAACAGTGATGTCAACATCTAATCCAGTGATGGTGAACCTTTTAGGCACAGAGTGTCCAAACCAGAAGCACTGGAAACCTGACAACCAGCTGGCCGGCATGCATGCGCGCCTTGGAAACCCAATGACCAGCTGGCTGAGCTGGGACGATGGGTGAGCGTGCCCACAGAGAAGCCTGTGCCAGAGGTTCGCCATCACAGATCTAATCCTTTCAACCCAGAAGTGCCTTGGTGCTTGTAACATGAAAGCAGCAGCAATATTATTATTATACTTGGTCGCACAATCAGCCAGGTGTTTAGACTGGCTTTGGCATTTTTATTCAGCTATCAAATCCTTCCTAAAGATAGACCGATGTTGTTATTTGATAGTGTTAAAGGTATAATTGCAGGATATAAGCTGCCCCAAGTAAAGCTGCCTTTTGCAATTGAATAATAGGGATTGTTTCAATGCCAATTATCTTTAAATGGTGCTCCACATTTTGGATTGCACACAAGGCACCTATAATTGTTTGTATTATCTTTACTTCCTTTTGCTGCAGTCATTGTACTTCTATTTGTAGATCTTTGTAGTTTATGATTTTCTCCAGTTCTCCAGTTCTTTCATTTTTTTCTGTTTTATTCTTCTGACTCCATTTAGTGAAACAACCACTATCCAGACTTTTGGCAACAACAATAACAATAATAATAATAATAATACAAAGTACATCAAGAAATTGCAGCTTCCTATAATAACACCAGCAGTTTAATGAAAAAGATAATAATAATGATAAAGATGATGATGATTATAATAATAATAATGTGGAAAATGTGAGAAAAAAGAAGGAAAATGTGATGACAACTTTACAGGGGCATGGGTTAAGTGGAAAAAGTTATAGAAAATGAGAAGGTGAAGATCTTGTGGGACTTTCAAATACAGACATCACTTGGAACACAACACACAAGATATCACAGTTGTCAAAAACTGAAACGTACAATTTATTGACATTGTGGTATTAGGAGATGCCAGAGTTGAAGAAAAAGAACTGGAAAAAATCATGAAATATCACGAACTGTCCATCGAAACTGCACGGCTATGGATGAAACATGTAAATGTGATACCCATTGTCATCATAACACCAGCGAAACTGCAAAAAACTGTACTACTTGGAACATCATACATCTTAAGAAGGTACTTGGTTGATACCTAGCACGCTGGCAGCACCCCGTATCAACCATTAGCACCAGTCAATGGTATTTGTGATGCATTTTTGAATGTTCATTTGACTGAGTTTCATGTTTAATGAATAAAGTTAATAATAATAATAATAATAATAATAATAATAATAATAATAATAATAATAACAACAACAACAACAACAACAACAACAACAACAACAACAAATAAAGTAAAAGCATATACACACTACTCAGGAGGGACCTCAAGCATCCTAGCCAGAGCTTGAGTAAAAAGCCAGGTCTTTAAGGTCCTTGAAAACACCAGTAAGATGAGGAAGGAAAATTATACTTTAAAAAAATATTCTGAAATATGAAAACGTTTATATTTTTAACCTTTTATCTACTTTTATAAACTTAACTTCATAGTTCTGGCTTGGATGATTTCTATTAAAAAGAAGAATTTTCAGAAATATCTCTGCTCATTTTTTCAAGAGATTTTTAATCCTACATCTTGCTAGATCAATAAAAAATCAATGTTTGTGATCATTTGAGCGTAGTCATTTGTACCTCACACGGAAACTTTTGGTGTTCCAAGATTCTTCTCCAAAACTATTCTTTATAGTTTTCAAAGAGGTGGTTACAAACCCATTTTTTAAAATGGGCTGGGACATATAGGTAACTTCATAGAAACAGGTCTATGACAATTTGCCACAGCCAATTTGCTTTGGCCAACTCGCTGTGGCTAACGCACCATAGCCAACTTGCTGTGGTCAACTCGCCATGGCCAACTGATTGTGGGATAACTTGCTGCGGCACAAGAGTTACACTAGTATCAAAGAAATGGTAGAATAGAATCATTAAAGAAAGGATGCAAAAGGAGGGATAGAATGAAATATGAATGACAAAAATTAAAATATTTTCAAAATTATTTTAAATAATTAAATTGAATTGTTGAATTGTCCTGCAGCGAATTGTCCTGTGGCAAGTTGGCCATGGTGAGTTGTCCTGCGGCAAGTTGGACAACTCACCATGGTCAACTTGCCAAGGACAATTCGCTGCAGGACAATTCAACAATTCAGTTGGTCGTAGTGAGATGACTTTGGCGAATTGGCCTTGGCAAGTAGCCTATGGTGAGTAGGCTAAGTGAGTTGTCTCATTCAGTACAGTTGACAAACCTGGATTCATTCCTCCACATTAATACACTTTTTAATTTAATCATATAGGAATATTTTATGGATTTCTCTAGTGATTTGTACTCTGATGGCAACTGCTAAAGAGATTGATTAAGGGCATTTCTGCATCACACATCCACAGTAGATGGAAATGGACCTACCAGTCATCTTCACTCCTGCCCATCTCAGAATGCTGAAAATACACTAAACACACATTCATGTAATCATTCATGAAATGCTTTACTTGCACAAATAATTTAATTACTTGCAAAATAATTCAACCAAGCTATTGAGAGTCTTGGAAAGAAAGAAAAAAACCTCTTGGAAGAAGATAACAACTAAAAATATAAAGTGCAAATATGCACATACACATAGTAATGTGTTTGATATAGTGGTTTGTGTTTAACCATTTGCAATAAATAAATTAGAATTACAAAATAACTTTCTAAAAGGCTTTGGCCACTGAGCAATTATTCCTGCTGAATTAAAAATCCAATGAGAGCAGTGATAGTAGGAAGATATATATCAGCTAAATGTATACAGTAATGATGGCAATGTTATTCCAAATAATCTGGAGGTGACCAAGTTGAAGAAGATTTGTGTGCAGAATTAATTTATTATTACTAGTTCTTATTGTTGGGGCTGATGGAAATTTTAATATGACAATTATGACAGGTACCAATTGAAAAAGGCTATAAACTGATACCAGAAGCTTGCACTTTTTGTTCACAAGAAGCAATAAAATACAGAATATTCATTTTATGAAGGACCCCTGATTTATGAGATCCTGGGAACCATTTATCTGTGGGTTCCTGGGTCTATATTAAGAATGCATGGAGGGTGGAAATCAAAATACATAGCATTTATGTGAAGAATGTTAATCAGTTTTTGGAATATTTGCCATAAAATCCGTCTAATGATATACAACTGGACAAAGGCTACATTACAATATGCATCTGTAAGTGTATGCATTTGCCTTCTATTTTGTTTAGCCAAAACCTCTCCTTAATTTCATGATATGCCTAAATGGTGTCTGTAGTATGTGTGAGAGAGAGAGAAAGAGAGAGGGAGAGAGAGAGAGAGAGAGAGAGAGAATGTTTGTTCATATCAAAAAAGATCCAGACTGAAGAAAAAAGAGTTGGGCCTTTGATCACAGGGTTATTTTGATTGTTCGGTCTCTTCTTTTTTCCGCCTTATTTGTGTGCATGTCTGTTATTTGTTGACTACTATGCCAATTTAAACTACCATACCAATATTAAAACTTGCATACAAAAAATAATAACAACAGAATTATAAAAACTATAAAAATATATTACAGCTTTATGTACTTAATGTGTACACATGCATAAATTTATGGACAATGGGAGAACACACAGTATATATCTCACTTGTTTTTGTAGGGTTTACTGACAGATCGTTAAGTTTAGGCTTACATCCTAAAGTTTACAGCTGATTCACCTAACAATGTATCAACTAAATAAACACTGTCCTAGTTTTGATGCATCTGCATTTTTACTCATGCATTTTCAAAATCCATTTAGCCATGGAATCCAACTCTCTGGAATTCAGGAATCCAAATTAGAGCCTTGTCAAAAGATCCATGCAGCCTCTGTGAAAGATTTATCAGTGAAAAATTTATACTTGCATGTTTGATCCCACGGTTTTTTTTTTTAAAGAGCAAATCAGAACTGATTTTAATTATGAAAAATAACCCCAAGTAAAAGAACTGATGCATTTATTGAATGATCCATACAGTATTTCAGCACCTGCATCTTCTTCAGAATTTGGAGACTTCAGGAGAAAATAATCACACAACTGAATATCAACCATTATTAACTTTATGAGTGTTTAGTGAATATGAACAGTTGAAAATCTTTTCATACTTTATTTTCACATCCACATCTGTTTTTATTCAACTTATAATTCACTACTTTTCAAAAATATCAATGAAATACTAAAATATTGAATGTTTTCAGGGCTTTTTAATTTCAGTGTTTTAGCAATCAGCAAAATAAAAGATCTGCCAAATGTATTGCTAGAAAGTACAAGTTTAATTAGATTTCAGGGCCCAAAACATTTGCAGAGTCCAATCAAGATAGTTTCAAAATGATTTAAAAGAACTAAGCTGTTTTTAAAATCAGAACCACCTATTTTATTCCATAGTTTTGTCTATCAAAAATTTAAGTATGTGGCCCTTGATGAGGCCATAAAAGAGAGCAAGAAAACAGTTAGGAAAGAGAAATAGAAATGACAACTTATATCTCACTCATTTCAAAAGATATTAACATTAGTCGAATTGAATAAAAAACATTGTATTGCTAATTAGAGCTTATAAAACATATGCTAGACCAATCTTAGAATACTGTTCAACTGTTTGAAATTCCTACCATATACCTGAAATTAGTACAATTGAGCAGGTTCAGAAGTACTTCACAAGAAAAGCCTTGCACTCTTCTGTACACAATAGAATTCCCTATGCTACTAGGCTCGAAATTCTTGCCTTAGATAACTTGGAACTGTGTAGGTTGCGGTCAGACTTATGTATTGCATACAAAATTGTACGTAATAACGTTTTACCTGTAAATGATTTTCTCTGTTTTAATCGCAATAATACCTGTGTAAACAACCTCTTTAAACTCAATGTAAATCGTTCTAAACCTGTCTGTAAAAAATACAATTTTTGTAATAGAGTTGTCAAAGGCTGGAATGCTCTGCCTGATAATAGTTTTCTCAGCTACAAATTTTCACAGTTTTAGTCACAAATTGACTTCCGTGGACCTCACTTCATACTTAAAAGTCCATAGAGGGGGCGTGCATAAGTGCACTAATGGGCCTATCGTCCCTGTCATTGTATTTTTATATTATTCCTGTTTTTGTTTGACAAATTATAATAAATAATTAGATGGAATCAGGAATAACTACCAAAAATCTTCTTCTCTCCCTTCCCCTTCTTTTTCTTCTTTTCTCCTTTTTGTTTGAAAGACAATTGCTGAAACTTCAGTATCTATGACAACCTACAATTCAAAGAGCAAATTGTTCAATTTAGTATTTAGAGAAAAAGCTCTTTAAGAATTTTATTCATATTTTCAACAATTCAAAATGTCAAATAAAACTTGAAGCTAGGAAAATATGAACACCAGCCAGTGTTCATATAGTTGGCATTTTGCAAAGCATTAAAATTAGCTGTCTACAGAAGCCAATTCAAATAGGTGCCTGTTTGGATTTTTATTTTTTACTCTGTCTGACTGCAACATTTCTTTTTTTTTTCTTTTCCCCATATTTCTTGATTTAATGTTCTTCATTTTATTCATCTGTTCATCCACAAATATTTTCTCAAACCTTCTGTAGTATTTCATCCGTATATAGAACTCAAGTGATTAAAAATTTGCTCCAAGACTAACACTTGCTGGCATCTATGTTTTGAAAGAGAATGTGCCTGGATCTAGCAGTTAGTGAGGACTAGTGTCCTGTCACAAAAAAATAACTCTCTAGCAGCCCCCCTTTGGAAAACTGATTGAGAAGGTTGTAGCTATAATTTCATACAGTCAAAAAGAATACAGGCCATGGGTATATTAAACAATTAAACTACAATCATTATAAAACATAAAAAAATAATTATAAAATTGAAATATATTTTAAAAAGAAAGATATGCAAACCACTGGCAAGGAGAGAAAATAAGGGAGCGATTTTAAGATTTTATCTTGACCCTGGGACCCCGAAGCCTAGGGGTCATAAGTAAATTGAAATCAAGTAAGTGGTGAGACTTTCAGTTACATTTTGTTTGCAGGAGATTCTTGACAACTTTTAGAATACTGCAGAAATTGTCTGAATGAACATGGGCAGAACTCAAACAACAAAAATAACGGCTTTGATGCCACTTTAGAATTTGTCGCTTTTGCCTGAAGAGTGAGTGGCAGCTAGTAGGCCAACCCAGTTGTATGATGGGCACTATTTAAAGTCTTTCTTTCAATTTCTAGACCATTTGTTGCCTTAGAAAGACAATAAAATGGTTGTCCTGGTTATTTTTAAGTTAAAGAACAGGGAAATATTCAAACTTCCTAAACTGCTGCTGAGTAAATTAACCAGAACAGAATTCAAGTTTTCCTAAATCATGGACTAATCCTGGGTGCTGGAGGGCAGTTTATTTCTAGAATATTAGACCTGGACTTCAGAGCAAATAACATAATTTCTGCATAGTTAATTTACTTTATAATGTTTACCAGCAAATTCTGGCAACTAAATCAAATGAGGAATCAGAATTTTTTGTAAGAGAATTAGCCAGATAGACAGTATACAGTCGATACACCCAGATATACACAGTCATATATTAAGCCACTGCTTTTCTGACAGAATTGAATCCTTAGAAAAAGCAATAATTTGGCTGCAACTCAAGAGGACTGGCTATTAATCCAGTTATTTTAAAGCATCAGTCCAATTTATTTGGCTATACTCTGAAGACAAAATTTCACTTATTAATTATTATTATTATTATTATTATTATTATTATTATTATTATTATTATTCACTTTCTTAGAGAAACAAAAGTAACAGAAATACTTATAATTTAAAAATCAGAATGTTTTACAATAAAATCAAAGGAATATTTGAATTAAAGAGAAATCAGTGTCTTAGATTAAACAAACTCTAGAACACCTTGGATCCTTTTGGAGTATATTTATCTGACTCATCTCTTAATTTATAGGATAGCGTTTTCTGAACTGAATTTTCATTTTAGTTGAGAATTTTCTTTTTACTCACAAGAATGGATGAGAATTTTATTCAAGTTTTAAATAACTATTTACCAACATTAATATATTTCTTTAGAATATATTTTTAATATATTATAAGAATTTTTTTAACTGTGTGGAAGAAATTGAAAGTGATAGGTTTATTCATTCCAAACAGAAGACAGTGTCATTATCTTTAAAATCTCTATGTAATCAGCCAGTCATTGTGATGTTGAAAAAGCATTGCCATCTCTTAGAAGTGAATAAAGAGACTTCTTCACCATATATACAGTACATTTCCAGACAGGAAAAGAACTGCTGACTTCTGTTACATTGAACACAACTACTGTAAGAGCTGCTTGTACATTGTGCTCTTTGTCAGTCCATGGTTGGCTTTCAATTTTGTAAATTGTCTGTTTATTACTATTCATAAAGTGACTGGTAAGTTCACAGACGTTGGTTGGTATGTTCAGTGGATAATTGAACATAAATGTTTTCATTCGTTAAATTTGCATACTTTTAATTTTACACACCAATGGAAATAGTTTCTATAGCACTGACTAAAGGCAGACTGGACTTCTTTATCATTTGTAACATTATAGCTACCTTTTTGTTATATGTATTCTGGCAGTGCTATTAAACAAAGAATCAGAACTCTGCTAGTTCTGAAATCCAAGGAAATCAAAATATGAAACCTTTATTTATGAATTTTCTTTTGACATATACATTTCCTGAAAAAGTGCTGACTTAAAAGTAAAAAAATTAAGATAATTGAAATTTTATACAAAGACACTGAGGACTGGCTTATTATTTTTTCAGAGATATGTAAATTCACAGATATGTTATCCAACAATGTGGTCATGATTTGATGATTTGGTACATATTGGATTGTTTGGTCTATGGTTTAGGTGCTGGACAGGGAAAGCCAGGAGGCAGGGAAATTGAAGTTCTAACCATGATTTAAGCAGCTCGGTGACTCTTGGCTAGTTACTTTCTCTCAGCCATAAGAAGGCAGCAAACCACTTGTGAAAATGTTGTCAAGAAAACTACATGGATATATCCATGTAATCACTAGAAGGATGATTTGAAGGCACCAAAATAAAACAAAACCTAACATGGAATAGGGCCAGGCTACCTATGTAAGCATCTTTACCTCAATATATCAGTTATTTTCTGTGCAGGTAAAGCACATTCAGACCATGTCAGTTTAAGAATTCTGACTGGCAGGTCAAGGAAGAGAGCCTTCTCTGCTCTAGAACAGGGGTCTCCAACCTTGCCAACTTTAAGACTTGTAGACTTCAACTCCCAGAATTCCCAGCAAAGCTGGCTGAGGAATTCTGGGAGTTGAAGTCTACAAGTCTTAAAGTTGACAAGGTTGGAGACCCCTGCTCTAGAACATCCTACCCCCAAAGGCAAGGTAGGTCCCCACTCTCCTGTCCTTCTAGAAAGGTGTGAAAATATGGGTCTGAAGCACAGAGGAGAATGCAATCATGGGCCCTGAAAATCCTCACTTCTTTTAATTAATTTTAACAATGTTTTTAATCAAGTTGTCTCTTTTTAAATTGCATACTGTTTTATATCATGCTTCTATGTTTTAATATTTTATTATACATTGCCCAGAGTGCTTCTGTGAGGGAGGTGGACAGTTCCAAAATGTGATGATAGATAGATAGATAGATAGATAGATAGATAGATAGATAGATAGATAGATAATAGATAGATAGATAGATAGATAGATAGATAGATAGATAGATAGATAGATAGATAGATGGGTAGCTTTATTGCAATTTTTATTATTTATTGTTAGGAAGGGTAGTAGGCCTGTTAAAAAATGGGCTAATTATAGCCCTCAGATCACAGTTTTTCCATTAGAAATGTAGACCAACTTCATGTAAATGTAAATTATATTTGTTCTATTCTGTTTTAGTTAATGAGTGAACTATTTAATTATCACTATAATGCATTACAAGTCTTCACAATATTGGGCATCAACTAGCCACTGTTCTCGAGATGTAATATTATGTTTTGCAAAGAAGGGACATGAAATGGAAATTGGCATACTATTGATTCCATTTTAAGGATGTCTGGTAAATTATTCTGAAGAACAAATATCCAGGAAAGTAAGCTAAAGTTGGCCAGACGGTCTGCACATTACATGCCAGAGAATCCTAAATAGCATTGCATCCTGAGAATTTTTTTCAAGCCTAAAGAAAAGTTAATTATTATAGAAGATGTTCTGTACAAAGTATGCATAACTGAAGGCACCTCTTATGAGAAATTAACCAGTCATTCACAGCTATGGATGCATTTCCTAAACATCTGTCTTTGGCCTTTTAAGCAATAATTATAGTAGACAACCATCTGGCTAAAGATTTAGTGGTTTTCTAAAGCTGTTTGGTATTCATGTCCGCATTGGTCCTACAAAAACAGCCCTGAGTATTGTTTCTAATGCCATATGGCACCCTTGATCAAAGCACAAGATTTCAAGCTGCAACAGGACAAAGAAGAATGGAAAAGCGCACAGTCTGCATGCCTACAAAGGAGCTACATTCATTCTCTTCCAGTATGCATGTTAGGATTTATCATTACACCTTTCACTTGTTGATCTATTTAGTGAATTACAGTGTGTGATGCACTGCAAAGCTTTATGCTTGTATGATCTGACACTGTTAGCTATCTATTAAAAAAAAGCTTCCTTTCCCTCTTTTAGAATGAACAAACGTTCTAGTAACAAAATCCCACTAGTTTGTGGATATTTCAATATTCTTAATTATTTTTCACACTGAAGACCAGGTATGGCATATCTTTGCCTTAGGATAAATGTGGTCCAATTCTTTTTTCTTTCTTTCATGCTTTGCCCCTTTTCTCTCTCCCAATACTGAGAGAAGGGAAATGATTTCCTCTGGATATGAAGCTTATTTGAGATCTGTTCTGTGTTGTAATTGCTAAGAGAAAGATGAATGTGGTATATGAGGCATAGTGTGAGACCAAACGAAAGAGAGAGAAGGGGACAAAATCTGAAAATATAGAGAGTGTATGCCCAACATCTTTTATTTTACCTAATTCTGGGGTACACACTTTGATGCCCTTAATTTGTCCTGGTCAATAAGGGTTCCTTACTATTGCTGAATATCATACGAAGTAGATCTATAAAACTGATCTACAATGTTTCTGTTTCCAAACATGCTTGATAAACTAATCTGATTGTGTGCCCCATTACACAGTTGTCATGAAAGGATGCACAAAAGTAAGAGAATTTATGGTGATAAACCAGGAAATCCTTAGTTCAGATCAGGAGTGGGTTCTACTTACCTTTACTACCGGTTTGCAATGGGGCCATGCGTGTGCGCGCTTCAGTTGTGTGCACGCATGTTCTTCTGCGCATGCGCAGAAGCATTCTGATAATGTTGGGTGGATGGGCGGAGCCTCCCTTCGGTTTTACTACCGGTTCTATAGAACCGGTCCGAACCAGGGGCAACCTACCCCTGGTTCAGATGATATTTTAGCCATGAAAATTCTTGACTGCAATGTGGCTTTACACTAATTCTTAGCTTCGTGGTGCTTAAAGTTTTTGTACATTCATATATAAAAACATATTTGTACACTCATATATGAAAAGCATATGTAATATTTCCTCTTTATCAAGGCAATCAAGTTTGCTAATTATCCTTAGATTTGTATAGGTGCATATAGAATAAGAACACTGCATAAAAAAGAGAAAAAAGAAGAGCAAGTGAGCAATAAGCACTTCAGAACCCTTAGGATTATTCAAAATCACAGTTTATTAATTTGTATATATTGTATCAGGCAAGATAATATTAATCCCAGGAAGAAACCAGTGTTGTTAGTTAGCAAAATTAATTAGGAAGCTGAGATGAGACAAGCAGGGTTACTTCAGAAAATAAAGGTGCTATCCAAGTAAGAACAAAACTGTTGGCCAAATAAACATTGCAAATACGTTGGCCAACAGATCTCAGTGGAAGGTGATACAATAAAGGAAATTGAACAGCGTGTTAAATGTAGTTGTCAGGTATTCGGCAAGCTAAGCGCAATTTTCAAGAACTATCTCCCCCTATGCCTGAAGAGAAAAGTTTTCAGTGTGTGCTACCTGTTCTAACATGTGCCAGTGAAACATGACACTAACTTCACAAACAGACATGCTCGGCATTACAAGACAATATAGAAAGACCTGCACATGGATTAGAGAACAAATGAAAGTATACGATATCATCAAGAGAGTAAAAGAATTGGAATGGAAATGGACTGGTCACATAGTAAGAAGAACTGATGGCAGGTGGACCAAGGCAGTCATAGAATGGATTCCATGAAAAGCGTCCACAAAAGAGACTTCAAACAAGATGGATCTACAACATCAGCAAATATTGTGGGCCCAATTGGCAAAAGAAAGCTCAGTTGGCTATATTGGTTGGAAACATGTGGAAGAGGTCTTCATCCTGCAGTGAATAGAATGGTGATGATGATGATGATGAAAAACATGGCACGACAATAAAAGATGTAAAAATTAAAGAATTTCAGGAGCTTAATCTTAAAAACATTAAGGTCGGTGAGATGAAAAAGAGGAAAGAATGGCTGTATAATAAATTTATTAAAATATCATCAAAGAATGAGATTACAGGAAACTTAGTTGCAACCCCGCACTATATACTTTTTTAAATTCTTTGCAGAATAATAATTTATAATAATTTAAATAATTTAATTTAAAATTCATTTTAAATTTTAAAATTTCATTTTAAATTTTAAAATGAAAATTATTTTTAAAAATGATTTAATTTAAATTAAAATAATAATTTAAAATTCATTTTAATTGAGTTATTGTCCATTTAGTTAGGGTGTCTTATTTCATATATCTTCATTGGTTTTGTTGGTTTTATGATTTATGAGTTAGTTTTTATTAGGTTGCATTTTTTGAATCTTATTACATAAGGATTTGTAATTATTAGCTTATACATTCTGATTTTTTAATTATCCCCTGAATTTGTTGTTTGTTGCACACCTTATTGGTAAGTGCGTTATAAATAAAGATAATGATTTGATTACCAGTTCAGTGTAGTGATTAAGGTGCTAGCCTAGAAACCAGGAGACTGTGAATTCTAGTCATGAAAGTGACTTTGAGCCAATAACTGTCTCTCATCCCAATCCACCTTGCAAGGTTGTTGTTAAAAGAAAAATAGGAAGTAGAAGAAGTGAAAAAGTTCACTGCCTTGAGTTGCTTATAAAATATTAAAGGCAGGATAAAAAAAATGAATAAAATCTAATAATTTAATTAGATAAAATCTAATTGAATAAAATCTAATAATAAAATGATGGCGATGGTAGTAGTAGTGGTAATGATGATGATGTAGTATATAGCAAATACCTTGCCTTATAATGAAACAAAACCTAAATTGCTGAAGTAAGCACTAGCCTTTACATTAATTAGCCGATTAAGTATACAAATCATTGAGTGTAATATATCCAGATGGCAACCATTCAAGAATGATTTAAGCACTGAAATTTGAAATAGTTGAATTAACAATAATGTTCTAAAGGTCAGCTTCTGTACCTGGGAACTGGAAGATTGCCAGCATTCCACTTATATATATTTAAAATGATTACTGAGGGAAATTAACAGAAAAAAACATATAAGTTAAATATTTTTAAAGAGTAAGAAATTGGTAAGCTCTAGAGTACAGAAGAAGCTGCCAAGTTTCTATCATCAACATGACTTATGAGAATGTCTCTTGTGAGATAGGAAGCTTAGTATATGCCAAAATGTATCTGCAGGGTGATCAGAATCATGTTGCTTATTTATTATATAGAAGAACAAGTTATGCTTAGAAAAGATCAGCATGGCTCTGTCAAAAGTGGCCTTCTTTCCGTCTTCTAGTATTACAAGAAAAAGGATGATCCAACTAGTATGGTTTATGAAGGTTTTCCAATGGCTGCATACTAATTAGGTGATCCTATTCAATTTTGTATGAGACAAATAAGTGGTGTTTTTAAAGTCAATTAGTATTCATAATAGCCTTTTTAAATAAAACATTTAATCATCCATAAGCACAGGTGGGTTTCAGCAGATTCTGACCAGTTCTGGAGAACCGGTAGCGGAAATTTTGAGTAGTTTGGAGAACCGGTAGTAAAAATTCTGACTGTCCCCCCCCCCATCTATTCTCTGCCTCCCAAGTCCCAGCTGATCGGGAGGAAATGGAGATTTTACAGTATCCTTCCCCTGCCACACCCACCAAGCCACGCCCACCAAGCCATGCCACACTCACCAAGCCATGCCCACAGAACCGGTAGTAAAAAATTTTGAAACCCACCACTGCCCATAAGTATGAGAAGCAGTGAATATCAAATTCCTTTTGAAAATGTAATTTCCAACATTTCAGTGGGAAGTTTGAATCTTCTAAGGCTGTCTAGGTCCTGTGTTCAGCACTATGTGAATTCATGTAAGACAGCAAGCAAATATCCAGGTTTTACAGATATATTTCTCAAAAGATGTACTGCAGTCAACCTTTCTAACAAGATCTTGGTCAAAATTAGCTACATAATATTGCACTGCTAAAATAGAAGATCATGAATTCTTACAAGTTTGTGATTGGCACCTATATTAAAAAATAATGTTATAATTGTATGTTTGTATCTTGCTTCTTTAATAACAAAGTAAAACAATTTGGTATATAAATACCATCTTTATGTAAATAATCTTGAAATTTATATTGGGTTAATTTCAGTTTTTGTATTTGATTTTGTTTTCTATTAGACCCTTGGAGAGTCAAGAGACTGTTTGGATCCAATGTTAACAGACAATCAGTGTTCTATATTCATCCTTCTTTTTTGGAACAGCTTATTGAAACATGGGGGATTATAAATTATAAAGCTCTCTGGAGGATTTGGATTATCTCACTCCATGGTTTTTGCCCTGCAGTCCTTGGCGTGTGACAGAACTGCACTGGATGCTCCTGCAGATGACTAGTAAAGAGGTTGGATGATGTTCTTGTTCTGCTAGAGTTCTCTGTTGCCTTCAAGTAGTATTCTTCTCAACCTCCTGGGCAAGTTACAAGTGGGAATCACTCTTTTACAAATATTCTGCTGTTGCCTGAGTATATGGATCTAGTCAATGGTTGCACTCATGATGGATGGAAGGAAGGAAAGTTGGCTCCAACTCTATCAGAATTTCATTACTATATAATGCTCATGAAGTGTGGACTGTATCAAAAAGCATAATGTAGTAAAGTTTGTGAATAGGTGAAAAGACTGAACCCACAGCATTAAAGCACAGCATTTAAAAAAAGCCAAAAAGTATGTCTGGATATTATGCCAGGAATAGTCTGCAATGCATTTATTGTTATCTTTCCCCTTTCCTATAAATTTAACATTGTGTACAGGTTGTCTGACTATATAACTAACTTTGACATATGAGTAGGAAAGCCACACAGTCTAGCTGGAGAATTCACATGAGAATAATGAGTTTTGAAAGTAAACATTTCAGCTCACAAAAACTGATCCTCAGAATTTGTGAACTCTGAAAATTTCATTTTCTCTGATTCTAGCAAAAACTGATTCTGTAATTTACATATATTCAGAATCACAAGCATGAATATAAATAAAAGCAAGTCTGGAAATAATGAGCCATATAACATTCAGATACTGTCCCCAAATAATCTCCCCCCCTCTCTCTTTCCATCCCCCCCCCTCCATCCCTCTCTCTCTGTTTCCCTTTGTCTAGCTTCTCTCATAGGAACAAACACAACAACAGAAAATAATTAGTGTAAAAAAAATAATTGGAATGATGTGTCTCACCCTGCCTCTCCTGATAATTCTAGCTTACTACAAATAATTTTATTTTCCTGGGTCCAGAATCTAAGGCCAGAATGATTGCCAGTTCCCATGAGCATCACCAACCGCTGCATTTGATGGTTTAAGAATAGTTTTTCTAGTGAATAGTTGCATTTCCCTCTCCATATTAGCTTTAACTCAGCAACTTTTCTTGCAAAAGTGATAATTAAAATGCAAGAAGGACCTTATTTATTATGCAGAGCTTTTTGAGACAGCTTTGAACATAATGTCTGTAAAAAGGCAAAAGAAGCTTAAATCACACCCCAGGGGAACATTCTTTCTCTCCCAGAATGGAAACGAACACAAAGGGGGATCAGTCCCTTAACTACTCTTTTTTTACCGCGGTAAATGTCCACAAATGCTTTTATATTTCCAACCAATCTGATAGCACTGTAATAATCTTGAGTCAGGAAAACTGTTTCTATCCATCAACTCCAAGTACAGGACTGAATTTTCAGATTTTTTAATTTATTCTCATGATTAAAAGAAAGGACTTTGGATTTCAAAGTCGGGCCATGATTTTGTGGAATATTGTATATTTTCCAGTGAAGTTTTCTAGAATTTCTTAACTGCTTGTCTCCTAGGTTGAATTATTTTCAGGTTTTGAGGATGTGGTCAGACATCTGATGAGGCAAGACCTTCCATCAGTTTACAGCAGTGGTGGGTTGCCCCTGGTTTGGACCAGTTCGCAAGAACCGGTAGTAAAACTGGTGGGAGGCTCCGCCTACCGCCCCAGATATCGTCATCAGTGATCTGTGCATGTGTGCGATCCCGTTGCGAACCGGTAGTACAGGTAAGTAGAACCCATCCCACTCATTGGATGGGAGGGGGAGGCTGCAGGTTGTTAAATTAAGTGGTTGCTGTGCTTATGATTTCATTTCAGCTTTCCTCTGCTTTATAGACCTGCAAAGGTCATAAATGAGAGGATTGGTTGTAAATTACATTTTTCATCACCGTTGTAACTGAAAATGATTGCTAAATGAGGCAAGTTGCTAAATTCTGCTTAGTTTTTCCCCCTGATTGCTCAGATCAGCTAAACACAACTGCCTCCATCTTTTGGAACGGTGACAAAATCATCTTCTTTAGTCAAACCCATAAATTTAATTATTTTACTAGCTAGCTTTACTAGCTATTTTCTTTTAACTGGTCTTTATTTAAAATATATACTGCTCAAAAAAATAAAGGGAACACAAGTAGAAGACATCTGAGATCTGAATGAATGAAATAGCCTTTTTAAATACTTTGTTCGTTACATACAGTAGTTTATACACTGCTCAAACAACTAAAGGGAACACAAAAGTATTGTATGTAACGAACACAGTATTTAATAAGGCTATTTCATTCATTCAGATCTCGGATGTCTTCTACTTGTGTTCCCTTTATTTTTTTGAGCAGTGTATATATTTCTTTCATACTGTTTTTCATTATTTTGTTTTCTAACTAGTTTCTTTGTCTTACAGAGGAAAAGCCAAGCACAAAGAGAATAAATAAAATATTAGTATGAAACCAAACTTAGTTTGGTTTTCTTTTTTTCAAAAAACAAATGCTTCTTTTATTTTAAGATAATTAAAAATAGCTAATACATATTAAAATAAAGCATAAGATTCTACAACTGAGAAATACACAGAGTGCAATACAACAGAACACCAAATTCAAAACTAACAGTTCAAAATCAAAATAGAAGTATAGTGAAACACTAAACAGAGACTAGCCTTATCTTAAGAAAAGATGTGACAATTAGCAGGCAACAGATGTTTAGGTTTGGTGAGGGAGTATTGGAGAATAGGCTACTGTATGTCTACATTATAGCTCACAAATTACACCCTCTAAAGAGATTTGCTTCCTTCAAGTTCAAGAGAGGTCACAAATCCACCAATGGTGTGCAGAGGAGAAATGTGTCCTGTTAAACGCTGATCCAGCTGATTTTTGTTTTATACAATTGTATGTGTGGGAGATTGTGCTTCACCACAGGAGGCAACATATCTCAGGCTATCCAAACAATTCAACTCAAAAGTAGGGCTTGATTAGGCTTTAGAAACACAGACAATATTGAAACTTTATGTGTTCCATTCAGGAGGATATTCTACAAAACATATTCTATTATTCTAAATACCCTGTTCCTAATAGATACCCAGATATTAATAAATACCCAGATATTAATAAATACTCAGATAGCTGATGTTAACCAGTCAGAAAAAACACCACTGAATAATTCTTTGTTCACTGCCTCTTAAATAGTGTGGAAGAACTCCTAGTTTGATATGGCACAATATTTCCCCCTGGAGCTTCTGATAAACTGATGCCTGAACAGAAGAAATTTAGCTTTTGTTTCTCATAAGAGTCTCTCTCATTGAATCATATTTATGCAAAGGGAGAAATGATGAAAGCATTTCATCAATCAAACCAAAAACTCCTTTAGTACAAGGAATGAAGTTCACAAGTCAGGAACTATGCTATTATCTTTTTGGAATGGTATGTACGTGAAATTTATCCCTGTGTTTCTACTGATGGCTGATTTGTCTGAATACCAAAGGAATTCCCAAGCATTTTTGGATTTGGCTTGATCTAAAATGCTAACGGTTTCCCATTTGAAACTGTGGTTGTGTCTGTCCATGTGTTGTAAGATGAAGGATTTTTGGATGTCTTTTAACTGCTAGTTGGTGTTTGTGGACGTACTATTTTCATGCTTTACTTGAATTTAGTCTTGAGTAGTATCTTCCTATGTAGTATTTGAGATAAGAACACTAAGTATATTTCTATTCTAATTGAAATTCCTCTTTGGTGAAGATGCTCTGATGCATGAAAAAAATCTGAATCAGTCATTGACTTCATACTGCATGTAAATTTATTTATATAAACTTAAGCTTATATTCTACTTAAATTTTATTAATTCAATTTGTTGGCCCAGTTGCTTTGCAAACATTGTAGCTACCCATGTTTCCCCGAAAATAAGATCCTGTCTTATTTTGAACCCCAAAATAAGTGCTTGGCCTTATTTTCGGGGTTGTCTTATTACTTTGGGGTGTGTGGAGCAAGATGGGGCTCCTCTTGCTGTCTTACCTGATTTCTAGCTCTATCTTCCTAACCCTAACCAGAGGAAATGGCGGGGACCGGCTGCACATGTGTTTAAATATTTTCGGGGAGGGCTTATTTTTGGGGGGAGCTTATTTTAGTGCATGTGCTCAAAAGCCAATTGGGCTTATTATCAAGGAATGTTTTATTTTAGGGGAAAGAGGGTACCGGTATATAAGTAAATCAAATCAGATCTTTATTACAGTCATATACCAGCATGCATGCAAGTATTTTATTAAAAATAGCAAAGCAAGAAATAAGTCATTTAGATTTTATAAAGGAGTCCATATTATTAGGATTGAGAGCAGGTTCTTTGTTGTTTTTGGGGGTGGGGGAAGGCCACTACAATCTTGTTTGGGGATTCATCATCTGAATCAAATATAGAATCAATGAAAATGAATGCAATGGAACTACTCTAAAGAGCTCTGGTTAAATTGAAATAGGTTGAAAATGAGGTCCTTACTGCTAATGCTTTCTGAAAATCCTAGAAGAAGAAATCTCTTCGCCTCTAAAAATTCAACAGGCATGCTCAGTTAAACTTGGCAGGACTGCAAATTCATTTAAAGATAATCGGATAATCAAAGCTATATAATAAATCATTCTTGAATCATTGTTAAGACTACATATGTTATAGGTTCTCTATAAGAGATGATGGCAACAAAGCACTGACAGGCTTTTATTGTGAAAGTTTTCATGTACAAATGAATGCACGCAAAAAAGTTAAGATGTTCAGATATTGAAGATAGTAGTTTCCTATTTTTAAAACAAAGTAACATTATTAACTGATAAGATTCATTCATGTTTTCCTCCTTTATAGCCAACTTCCCCTTGTTTCCGTACCTAACCCAATTTAAATCCCACATCAGTTACTATTCTACATATCTGATGAAATAAAACTTGTAGTTAGAAAAGCTGCTACCACACTCCTTCTGATACTTCGCCACATAAAGTAACAAGTTTCTCCTCCTCTAATTGTTCCCTATTAATGTCACATTTAAATCTCATCCATTTATATTTCTAAGGATTTGTTCTTTTTCTATCTTGTCTTAATTTAACTCAATCTAGTGAGAATTCTGTTTTATCTCAATCTAACAAGAGCTTTAGCAACCTGGACCCTTTGGTTCATCTCTTCTGTTCTCACTTTTCCTTAATTATTCCTTTCCTTTTAACATCTTTTGGTTTTTTATTATTCTGCTGATAAATAATAAAGCAACATTTTTTCTTCTTCCAAACATACATTCCCCCCCCCCACACACACACCAGGGACTTCTAAGGGAATGCCTTCTCCTCTGAGTAAATTAAAGAATCTCTTTTGCCAATTTCCTTCAGCAGGTCCTCATTCCTTACAGATTCCACCCAGATGCTTTCCACTTTCTTTCTCTGACTCTGGCAGACATCACCATGCTGATTGAACTGTACATAACAAAGGATTGGAGAAAATGACAAGAATTTAATGGTCTGTTTGCACATCATTCTTTGGAAGGGCGTGATATTGGCTTTACTAATTATCTGGCTAGTTTTAACATATTATGATGAGTTTAGTTTATTTGTATGGATGTAAATGGCTGAGAATTTGTTTGAAATAGGCTTTATGCAACCAGATTAAGTAACAATTTGTTTTTTTAAAAAATAGTGGTCGATTTAAAAGGTAGTGTTTGTACTTAATGCTAAAGGAAAGGCAGCTGAGGAATCGGGAATCAATATTTTGGCCCTTGATTCAGAACTCCAATATCAGAAATGTGTTCCCTGTTATTTCTTATTGTGGCACTGGAAATTAACTGATTCTACTTCCTGAAAGTAGCAGACAATGTACTATCACACTGACTGATTTGGGAGCAATGCAAATTCCATGTGAATAGTAACTTTATGATTACAGCTTAAATGTATAACACTCAGGTTAATTTTATATCTTATGCCCAAAACAAGGGGAAAAGATTGTTGCAACTAACTTTCTTAATTAATTTCAATGGAAATCATTAAAAAGGACTTTTTTCTGAAATATGAGAATATATACAGTACCAGGAGAAAATATTATTTTCTTTTAATTGGCATATCAACATAAATCAATATATCTTTAGTGTTGTTGTTGCAGACCATATCATTTAAAAATAAACTTTATAAACAGTCATACAAGCCTCATTTTTACTGAAAAATGAGAAAGGATAAATAGATTCCAAAGTCAGAAATTTTTGTTATTGTTTAATTTTTGCTTTACTCCATGAATATTACACAATACCCTGTTTCCCCCAAAATAAGACATCCCCTGATAATAAGCGCAATCGGGCTTTTGAGCGCATGGCAATAAGGCCAAGCACTTATTTCAGGGTTCAAAAAAATATAAGACAGAGTCTTATTTTAGGGGAAACACAGTATTAGATTCTTCAGGTTTGCTTCCCCAATCAATAAACATATTCTACGTGTGGAGCAGAGCCCTAGAAAGATACTTTATGCCATGATTCATGATGAATAACCCAGCACGTACATTCTGTAACACAGTCTTGAACAGAATGATCCATCAAGCCAAGGATAGTTTACACATGGATTAAGCAAAGAGTTTCTTCTTCTGGTGATTGGCAGTTTGTCAAGTACTTGGTTTTTTTTTAGCCAAATGCATATATGGATCCTAGAACTGGAAGGTTCATAAAGGATTTGTAACTCAACCTAGTGCCCAAAGCAGGAATCTTCAGTTTATTCCAGATACTACTGTCCAACCTCTGTTTGAAAACCTCTAGTAATGGAACACCCATTGTTCCAGGAAGCAGACTGTTTCATTGCTCTCACAATCAGAAAATTCCTCATTTTGAGGGTGGATCTCTCTCTAGTTCTGTCTTAACCTTGGGTGTTTCCTTATATGAGAAATCCCATCTGCATATAAAAAAGATCTTTGCTATTCTTACTTCTCACATAGCAGCATTCAGTGTGGAAGAACTGGAGTTTCATTTTACTTTCTTGAACAAAAGGCATATTCAATTAAGCAATACTGGAGTGCTACACTCAAGGATCAAATAGCATGGAAAAGACAAACAGCAAATATTAATACAACAGATTCAGGAAGGGCACATTAAAGTTCTATCATAGCCCTTTTCATTTCCCATTTCCTCTATGATCAGGTGGATTAACACAAAACTGACCAATTCTCATGGAGCTTACTACTGGAAGATAATAAATAAAAGGCAATATGTACAAGCAGTTGTGTCGAATTAAAAATTATGGACTGACAGAATCATTTACCAATAGTTGACTCTGTATACATATTACCACTTCTAAAATCAGAGAATGGAGGTTGGACTGTCTTTATTGGCATGAGATAAAATATTCCCTGAAAAAACAGAGACACAGTTCAGTCAGCATTCTAGACAGAAACATGATCACTGATCAAATAGTTTAATATCCAAAAAAATCAGTGTTTGAATTCTACTTTTTGGATCCAATTCCTTCCAGGTTCATGGGTCTGCCAGAGACCTTTCAAACTTTTTATGCAGACCATGTGTTAACTAGCAAACATAGCTGTATAAATGGCTCTCACTGATGCGGTCATTGTGATCACATGTCAGTATAACTGATTTTTGTCTGCACACAATTGTGATCCAGCCTTGCCTTTTAAAGGCATGGGCTGCATACATTCCATCAGACACAGTGAAGGATTTAATCAGATAGTCTTTATTATTCATCAAGAAAGCTGAGTGCTTCATTTCCTGCTGTTGTCCAGTTCTCAGCTTTTTCTTCTAAAAATCAATGCTCCTGACAATATTCCACATCTCCGATATGTCTAGCATTTCCTTGTTTCATATTTCATAGATTAGTAAAACCATTTATATTTAAAAAAAAAACCTCCTGCTTAATCCAGTCACCCAAATATAGAATTATAGAATCTTAAATGTAGAAGTTATATTACATGTGGGCAACATGGCGTTCCCATGTAACACCTCTCCTGCGTGAGCTGCATTGGCTTCCAGTGGTCTTCCGGGTGCGCTTCAAGGTACTGGTTCTCATCTTCAAAGCGCTCCATGGCTTAAGGCCCAGTTATTTACGAGAACACCTTCTGCCACCGTTAACCTCCCACCGGCCAATACGCTCCCACAGAGAGGGTCTCCTCAGGGTGCCAATGTCGACTGGCGACCTCCCGGGGAAGAGCCTTCTCTGTGGGGGCACCTGCCCTCTGGAATGAGCTACCCCCAGGGATACGACTGATCCCAGACCTCCAAACCTTTCGCCGGGCTCTGAAAATATTTTTATTTTGGCAAACCGGGCTGGCTTAAAATTTTTATTGGTGAATATTATTATTATTATTATTATTATTATTATTATTATTATTATTATTATTATTATTCAAATTTCTATACCGCCCTTCTCCTTTCGGACTCAGGGCGGTGAACAGCCAAAATAAAAAACATTTATACATAAGTACAATTAAAAATAGATTTAAAATAATTAAATTTGGCCCATAGTTTAAAATTTATCAATTTAAAATCCATATCAAAATTTAAAACCAACCATAAAATCATAAAATCAAGAGAGACGGCTAACTGAAAGAGATGAGTTTTTAGGGCCCGACGAAAGGTCCGGAGGTCGGAGATCATGGGTAAGGGGTTTTAAATTGGGGAAATTAAATTTTAAATTGGGGAAAGCCATTGGATTTAATTTTATTTAAATGCATTTTAATGTTTGTATTGGATGTTTCTTAATCTTGGCTGTTCACCGCCCCGAGTCCTTCGGGAGAGGGGACGGTATAAAAATTTTAAAAATAAATAAATAAAATAAATATTAGGATAATTGATAACATATATATCTTTGCTTTCATTGGCCTAAGGAGGTATAAACAGTATACATCTTCTTCTTTTTCTGTCATCATCAACAACAACAACAACTGTCCTGTGTGGTAACTTGCATTGAGTGAGAATGACTCTTCCAAAGACTCCCAGGGGGTTTCCGTGGCTGAGAGTAGACTAGAAGCTGGATCACCTTACTCCTAGTCTTACCCTGAATCACTATATCACTTCTGCTTAAATAGGGCACATCAGTGAAACCTCTAAGATAACCTATAGCTGTGATGGCTAACCTATGGCACGTGTACCCGAGGTGACATGCAGAACCATCTTTCTGGGCATGTGAGCTGTCGCCCAACTCACCTGCAGCTGTGGATGCGTGTGTGCTCCAGCTGGTGTTCAGGCCTCCAGTGAGCATGTGTGCAATTCAAGAGACTCAGCTGGTCTTTGGAACTATCCTGCGCATTTGCGGGTGTTTGTGCATGCGCATGAGAGTACTTGCATGCAGCACACACATGCGTAGATTGCATTTGTGTGTGTGCATTGTATGTGCAAAAAACGTGTGCATATGCAATGGTGTGACTGAACATGCAGCGCACAGGGAGAGCTGTGTGAAACCTGTGCACATGTGCAGATGATGCAATTGCACATGTAGTGCATGGGGATCCGCATGAAAGTTGTGCACATGTGTAGTGTGGTTGTGTACACAGCACACAGAGAAAAGCCCCGCATTAGCGCAGATAGCATACACGCGACATGTGCAAAGTGCGTACCTGTTTGACACTCGGTGAGTAAAAGATTCGCCAACACTGACCTATTGTCTAAGCAAAAGTTTTAATCATGCCTGTATACCACATTCTATGGAGATATATTTCCGCTGAAGTCATTCTTTATTGGAAGGAATATACAATCCAAAGCAGATATAAAAATCTCAACATCATTATTTTATGGAACAGCCATTTTCTTACATAATGCTTTCAAAGTGAAGATTATCTTTAAAGCATCAAGCGTACTTTAAAGGAAACAACCCACACCAATTATTGCACTTGGAAGCATACTGATATCAGCACTATAGTAGTAAAAATTGACCAGAAAATTTGTTGGCCATTACCTTTTAGACTAGGTGAAGTTTTCAGTTGATTTTAAGGTAGTTGTATATAGAACAAATTACAATAGTCTAGAGATGCTGAAGTATTCTATGAAAAATGAAAATATATGGTTTAAAAATATTGAAAATAAGTTCAATATTCATTCATATATATATATATATATATATTACAAAATATTATATTATATTCTTATATATCTTTTAAGGAATATTATGACATTTTTGCAAATAATTAAATGAAGCTCTGTAAGGAGAAGACAACTCTGAGAAAACTGTGAAAAGAGAATAAAAACCTGAATCTTTCAAACAAAGAATATTTTTAAAGAGAATATTGCTGGTAAAAATGTAGTGGGTAAGTTATTTATTTATTTAATTAAATGTATCTACTTTTAGTTATATTTAACTATATTAATAATATTTTTACAAAGAATTAAGAAACAGATGTGGGCAGCTTCATTTTAAAAAACAAGAACAATAATTATTTTATCCAGATGAGTCTTCATTTTCGTTTATATAACGAACACATTTTTCTTTTCTTCAAAGAAAGTTATTTGGAATGAAGCAAAACAAAAAAAAATCTGGGCATCTAATGAAAAAGCAAAAACAAAACAAAAGTGTTATTTTAAAAACTGTGAGGTATCTCATCTCAAAGATTGAAATTAAATGCAATTTTTTGTCAGCAATGATGTAACTTATGTACCATGGCATTGAAGGAGGCATGCATTATGAACAATTATAACTCGTGTATCTCTTTTCTTTAAATATTCCACTGGAATTTCAACTTCAAGAGGAATAATTTTTATTCTGACAATTCAGTAAATATACATGCAGTCTCCCCAAATCCTCCTCACACTTTTCTGTGTGGGAGATTGAGAGAAAATGAGTAGTGGTTCCCAGTTCCTGGTTCAATGGCTCTTCAACTTCTTTCACCCCACAATCTGCTTTCAGGATGTTATTAAACTGAGCGACAAGAGGAGAAGCTGCTGTTTCCTCTTATCAAACATTTCTCCTGGCCAATGGTACCGGGACAAAATACACATCCAAGAATACCAATAGAACCATACATTTGCAATGGTCCCTAGTGGCTCAATTATTTTTAAGGCTGTATATAGAAATAAGAAAAAAAAATTCAGTAAGGGATATGTTTCACAATTGCAATATGAAACATATAATATTATGTGGCATTAATTTCAGAAATTAATTAAACAGTTTGTTTTTCATATCTCATTCTTAGTAGATATGTGGATTGTTCTTTTACACTGGCAATTAGCATCACCCATTATTGCTACTATAAATTAAAAAACAAAATAAGATGTTTTAAAATTTGATTTTAATCATCACCATTACCATCATCAGACTTCAATCTAAATTACCAAAGGGTTTGAATAACACTTCCAATAACATTTATGAATTAACCCCTATCTGCTTGCTTTTATTTTATTTATCAAACTTAAAGATGACCCATCTCACTCTCAGAGTGACTTATGATTAAAAGCAATTAGAAACAGAGTCCTACTGTATGTATATTATTTCTCAAATAACCAAGAAAGAAAAGATTTAAATATTTTTGCTACCTTGGACTATCCTGGCTCATGCTGAAAGAAAATTACAATACCGTATTTTTCAGGGTATAAGATGCACCTTAGTTTTTGGGGAGGAAAATAAGAAAAAAGCTGATTGGTGGGTGGATCGGCCTCCCAGAATACTCCCAATCAGCTGTTCCCAGATGTAAATTTTAGCAACAGGTCCATTGGTTGTGAGCTCTGTGCCTTGCTTTTGTTTCTGTCTCTGAAACTTCTGAAACTCTGTTTCAGAAATACCATTTTTTCTAGCTCTGAAAGCCTCCAAAACAGAGCTTCAGAAAAAAGACTTTTTTTCTGAAGCTCTGTTTGGAGGCTTTTTTTCTGAAGCGAAGCTCTGTTTGGAGGCTTTTTTTCTGAAGCTCTGTTTCAGAGGCTTTTTTTCTGAAGGACTACCTATACTCTGTTCAATTTCCTTTCTTTGGTATTGGTATATAGATTAATCTCTTCCGATCTGTTGGTTATTGTGTCATTCTCCAGATTTGTTAGCATAGTTTGGTTAGAACCTTTACTGATTCTTCTTTTGTTGCTTGCTATATTATTTTAGATAAAAGACTTTCAGAGCCTTTTTTTTTGAAGCTTTATTTCTGGGGCTTTTTTTCTGAAACTTCTTTCAGAGGCTTTTTTTAATCTCTGAAATCTCCATTTGCAAGGCTGGGTGTGGCTACATTCAGAGTATAAGACGCACCCAGATTTTCACCCTCTTTTTTGGGGGGGGGGAAGGTACGTCTTATACTCCGAAAAATATGGTAATTCATTCAAGTTGCATTTCTAGAAACAGATCAATAGCAAAATTAATTTATTTGATAAAATAATAGATTTTTTTGATAAATATTTATCAAACAAATATTGTAGAGAACAGGCAGAGGGCAGGTATGCTGTGGCACCATCTATCCCTGTCTTTCATAGCTTTTGAGCTAAACAATATGCCACACCATGCATCTTCTTGGTGGGGAGACATGGCTTGACCAAACTCCATTGCTTTAACCCCAACTGCAGGAACTGTTATGTATCAGAATTCATAAAGCAGACTGGTCTACCTTAAGAACAAAGGAATTTAATTGCAAATTTTTGCCTACAACTTTTAGTTTACCTCAGAGAGGAGAGTTTAACTCAGTTCTCAGGTCATGTGTTTTGACTAATCTCTGACTCCCTTATATTACAATCTTCAATTCAGATTTTACCAGGGCTTAATTGTAGTTATTGTTGGCTCCTAGAGATGTTGGTTTCTTCTCTCATCTTTAAGCAAGAGAAACATGGTTCTGTTCCTACCATTGGCCCCAAACAATCCAATCTGTTCACTTAGAGTCTCTGCTTCTTCTCTGTTGAAGCAAGCATCTCCTTGCTCCCTAAACATGTTCTTGGTTCTAAGTTGCATCCTCTTCCACCTCTAGCCTAAGAAATGCAATGTCACAACCAAACTCCCAGACTTTTGTACTCGCATCGTGAAGTTGGACACATATGCATAATTTGGTGCCACATTGCATGTTTCATCTCTACCTCCTGTTTCTGCCGCCCTGGGAACCTTGGCCAAATCCAACAAAGTTGTTTTATGTTCTTATTTAACATTGCGATTTTTATGAAACGTAATGTCATGCCTATTTACAGCTTGGAATAACAAAAAGTAAAATAAAATGCTTGTGCCAGGTTGAGCACAATGTGACTACAGTTCTGCAGGGCCCATTGCTTGCATGCTTGTGGCTGGAGTGATGGATACATGTCTGTCAATCCAGGCACAAGCAACTATGCTTGTATTTTTTTTTCCTGATGGGTTTATGGAATCTAAGCCATACTCTCTACATTAAGAGGTTAGATAGGTCTAGTACTTAGGAAGGGTAAGTAATGTTGGCCTTAAAAGGTTTATAATCAGCTGATCAAACAAAAGCAAATTATAAAGCCACAGATCTTATCCCTCATCTTATCCCTTTTATCTGTAAAGGGATAAAACATCTTTAAAATGTTTTTAAAATTATAGATGTCATCTGTCATCAAAGAATTTAAAAATATCTAGAGTGGCACTGAGGATATGTAATGGACTGTGAGCATATGCATTCAAGAGTACATACTTTCGTCCCCGTGAAAATATGCATATGTTGTGTTTTAGGATCAGAAAGAATTTACACAATTCCAGTCAGTCTGTATTATTTATGGGAATCAAAGAAGCTAATGAAAGTTAGATTATTTTTTTCACCTTAGAAAGCAAGTAAATGAAGCAACTTATACCACTGCTGTCCAAGTGAGAAGGGCGACTCCTTAGAATGGCAGTTTTTAAATAATACGAGAATAAATTTTATAAAATACTAGATTTATAAATAAAGAAACAAGAAGTACATAGTGGTATTCAGATGAATATCTGAAGTGGTGAACACTGAATGGTGACACATCCCAGAAGCATATCCCTCCAATATTTTTTCTTCATATATCCCTCTAAGTTAATTTACTTCATCAAGTATAATGGAGAATGCTAACATTTGAATGTAGAAGTAATTTGTTAGAGATAGAAAATCTATGGTCCTTACTGATTTCAATCACCAATAGCCATGAGGGTTGCAATTTCAAGAGTTGTAAATCTTTTCCCCTGGGGTGAGATTAGTTCCATCTCTGCTGGTTTTCCAGAAAGGCTTGAAAACAGGTTCTTCCATCAACCCGGATGACCCCTTGATGAGTCTATATAATAGTTGAATTAGGCTTAATTCCCGCTATCTTGGAGTTCTTTTATGTTTTATTCCTTTATGTTTTTAAGCTTTTATGTTTACCTGTGTTTTTTAAAATATTGTGATATGATTTTTTATTTTGCTTGTAAGCCATCCAGAGTCACTTTTTTTGAGATGGGTAGCTACTATATAAATCTGATAGATAGATAGATAGGTAGGTAGATAGATAGATAGATAGATAGATAGATAGATAGATAGATAGATAGATATTTTAAAAAAATCTGGAGGGCCATATTTTTTCTGCCTCTGCTTTATATATACTGGGGAGCTTGACTACAAAATATTTGGGGACAGACTATGTTTTTGGTAAATATTGTAACTTGGCCAATTCTCCTTGTTTCCTTTTAATTTTTTGCACATTTTAAATGTCCAGCTGCAGACATTCTGTTCCAAGCTAGTAACCTTTTACGACTTCTATGAAATGTGCATACCATCTGTTAATCTATTTAGTTTCATGCTTACATATACTTTCTTTGTGCGTAACTTTCATGTTATGCATTTAATATTTTGTTTGTTTGTTTGTTAGATTTATATCCCATCTTTTTTCAGGGGAAAAAGGTAACATGGCAATCTTCCTTCAGTTTAGTCCATCAACAACAATCCTATGAGAATATTGAACTGAGATGGGGATTTGGCCAATGACAAAGAAAGACACAGCTTTTTTTCCTGATCCTTGTCTCATATCTTAAGCACAATGTTATACTTATTCTATTACAATATGATTTAAACCATGGTGGCCCAGTGGTTTGAATACAGTACTGCAGGTTAATTCACTTCTCACTGCTAGGAGTTCAATTCTGAACAGCTTAAGGTTGATTAAGCCTTCCATCCTTCCAAGGTCGATAAAATGAGGACCCAGATTGTTGGAGGCAATATCAGGGTGGGATCCTACTGGTTCAACAACTGGCTTGCTGAGCGTGCGCGCACCAGATGCGCGCTGCGCGCACGTGAGCAGTTTCCATAAAATTGAACTTCCACATTGCAAACAAGGAAAGGAGCAAGGAAAACAGCTGAGGAGGGCCAATTCAATCTGACACCCCTGATCATCTGGGCTTCAGAAGCAGAATTAAAGGTCAGTATAACCCAGGGACAGGCGGGCGGGCCCACTTTCACAGCAACAGACAACCGGTTTACTCTCGGCAGGAAGTGGGAACTACCGGTTTGGCAGAACTGGTGTGAACCGGTAGAATCACACCACTGGGCAATATGCTGACTCTGTAAACCACTTAGAGAGTGCTGTAAAGCACTATGAAGCAGTAGATAAGTCTAAGTGCTATTGCTATTGCTATTTACAGAATGTTCAAAACCACCATTGTATAATAAACAAGACACAAAGGCAATTTAATTAGACCGAAATTTCTATTTTGATCGTCCATTTACAATTATATCTAATTTTTTGACAATAGAAAAAAAATATTTCCACCTTGTTTTTGACGGACATTTCTGTATTTGCATTACTCTTAAACAGCTGAATAAAGTTTTTGCCTAAAATCTCTCATTGCACAACTTCATTTTGTGATCTGGAGATGCTTGAATTCATAGGATGTGGGAATTGATAGCTTTCCTTTTAATGATTGGGCTCCATGGCTTTCCTTGATGTCCTTACTCTCTAGAGTGCCACAGAACCCACCCTGAATTTCAGAGCGTTTTGCAGCCAGAAAACTATTTTTTTCCATTTTCCATTTTCTTATTCTTGGGTTATATTTAGTTTTGATTTTTGGGATGTGTGCAGAAGGTACAATAATATGAAAATCTACACTAACTTTAATATTTTGATAATTAAAATCAGATATCTATAAAAATATGAAAAATGGATTTTTAACTGACCCCATCCCATTGGGCTCACAACCCCTAGTCATCACAGAAAAGGAAAGGAACTGCAAGACCTATTTCACAGAAAAAAGCCAGGAAAAGCTCCAGGTCCAGACAAGATAACTCCTTCTTGCTTAAAAGTCTGTGTTGACCAATTGGCCCCCATCTTCACCTGTATGAAGCGATTCAATAAATCGCTAGAAATGTGCTATGTTCCTTCTTCCTTCAAATGCTCTACTATCATCCCAATGCCAAAGAAGCCCACCATCAAGGAACTGAATGACTACAGACCAGTTGTTCTAACATCTATAGTCATGAAAACCTTTGAAAGGCCAGTGCTGTCCCACTTGAAAACCATCACGGATCTGCTGTTAGACCCCTTGCAATTTGCATACTGAGCAAATAGATCAACAATGATTCTGTTAATATGGCTCTGCACTACATCCTACAACATCTTGAATCTCCAAAGACCTACACAAGGATCCTCTTTGTAGACTTTAGTTTAGCATTCAGTACCATCATTCCAGACACTCTTCTAACTAAGCTAAACCAGCTACAAGTACCTGAACACACTTGTAAGTAGATCATAAGCTTCCTAACAAACAGGAAGCAGCAGGTGAAGCTAAGCAGAATCACATCAGATACCTGTACAATTAACACAGCCCCCCCCAAGGCTGTGTGCTCTCCCCACTTCTCTCTGTATACCAATGATTGCATCTCTAACGATCCATCTGTTAAACTACTGAAGTTCGCAGTTGACACAACAGTGATCAGTCTCATTTGAGACAATGATAAATCCGCATACAGACGGGAGGTTGAACAACTAGCCTCGTGGTGTGACCGGAACAATCTGGAACTGAACACACTCAAAACCATAGAAATGGTGGTAGACTTTAGGAGAAACCCTTCCATACTTCCACTTCTCACAATACTAGACAACACAGTATCAACAGTATAGACCTTCAAATTTCTAGGTTCTATCATATTGCAAGACCTAAAATGGACAGCTAACATCAAAAACATCATCAAAAAAAACACAACAAAGAATGTTCTTTCTGCGCCAACTAAGAAAGTTCAAATTGCCCAAAGAGCTGCTGATCAAGTTCTACAGAGGAATTATTGTCTGTCATCTGCACCTCTATAACTATCTGGTTTGGTTCTGCAACCCAACAAGATAGACACAGACTTCAGAGGATAATTAGAACTGTAGAAAAAACAATTTATTTATTTATTTATTTACTTACTTACTTATTTACTTATTTATTTATTAAATCTGTATGCTGCCCCTCTCCGAAGGGTGGCTCACAATGCATTTAAAATCATTATAAAAAACACTTAAAAATTAAAAACATTAAAAACATTAAAACTCATTCACACCATTCATGGCTGGATCTTGCTGGATCGCAAGAGCGAGATCAACGGCCACAGGCCTGCCGGAAAATCCAGGTGTTCACTGCTTTTCGGAAGGCCAATAGGATGGGGATGGTCCAGACCTCAGGAGGTAACTGGTTCCAGAGAGCTGGAGCAGCCACAGAGAAGGCCCTTCCCCGTGGGCCCGCCAGCTGGCATTGTTTAGCTGACGGGACTTGGAGGAGACCAACTCTGTGGGATCTTACCGGTCATAAGATTGCTACCAATCTGCCTTCCATTGAGGACCTGTATACTGCACGAGTCAAAAAGAGGGCTGTGAAAATATTTACAGACCCCTCGCATCTTGGACATAAACTATTTCAACTCCTACCCTCAAACGACGTTATAGAGCACTGCACACCAGAACAACTAGATACAAGAACAGTTTTTTCTTGAACTCCATCACTCTGCTAAACAAATAATTCCCTCAACACTGTCAAACTATTTACTAAGTCTGCATTACTATTAATCTTCTCATCGTACCATCACCCATCTCCTTTGGCTGTATGACTGTACCTTTGTTGCTTGTATCCTTATGCTTTATATTGATATTGTTTCCTGATTGCTTATTTGTACCCTATGACTATCATTAAGTGTTGTACCTTATGATTCTTGATGAATGTATCTTTCTTTATGTACACTGAGAGCATATGCACTAAGACAAATTCCTTGTGTGTCCAATCACACTTGGCCAATAAAAAATTCAATAAAAAATTCTAACTCAGCTTCTATTAAATACTTAAAATAGATATTTTTAGAAAAATATTTTGTTTGATATATGTGTGTGTGTGTGTGTGAATATTTCAAGTTGTACAGGACAGATACATGGGCATATTAAAATTAAAGGAAGATATTTAATGAATAAAAAAATAAGAATTAAATATAAATTGCTGCAAGATGCTAAAGAATAGAGTAGAATAGAATTTGTTATTGGCCAAGTGTGATTGGACACACAAGGAATTTGTCTTGGTGCATATGCTCTCAGTGTACATAAAAGAAATATGTTCATCAGGAATCATAAGGTACAACACTTAAGAAAGAGGCCAATTAAGTTTATATATTTAAAATTGTACTTTTGACATTTCCAGTTTGGTCTGGATGAAGGATTGGGTGATCCTAAAAAATAAGAGGTTATTAGATCTGGAGAGCCATGAGTTGAAATTCAGATGGCACCCCTATCTGTGGTACAATCAAGTTTAAACAAATACAGATGTTAAGATTAATTTTGTTAGCTGTGCCATTCTAACAATTTGAAATAAATTTAAAACAAGGCTCTCTTGTACAATATCTCTTTGGTTTTCACCATAGGAAATGACAGTGAGACCAATTTCCTGGACTTATGAGGAAACAATATCTGTTCTCCAAAGTGAACCTAATCAGAAGATATGTTTGTCACCGGCTCACATACAATTAAAGAAAAATTCAACTTGGATAAGAAATGTTATAGTTTTAAATTTGCAAAACATGACTTTAAAATTGCATTGTATCCTAATAATAAACATATTATTGTGAAGGTTTATGAAATATTTTTGAAATTTAACTTGGAAAATTAATCTGTTAAACATTATGTTTCAATGGCTAAAAACTTTAGTTATAATATAATGCTTGAGCAAGGGAGAAAATATGTGGGCAAATTGAATTATACTTTGAAAAAAAACTTTTATAACATGATGTATCTGTCAGGTGTGAAAGACCGCCACATGCTAAATTCCAATTAAACCGATTTGTTGTTCATGCCTACACACAGGAATATAGCTGGCACTATTTTGGCACTAAATAAGGGTTGACAGTATTCAAGAAGAGTTTGAATTAATCCACTTGTGGCAACATGTGTACATCTCCACCCCGGACCACCCCAACGATGCCCTTGAAGTGATGTCCCGGTGCCTGGAGGCCGTGCGGATCTGGATGGGGAGAAACAGACTCAGGCTCAACCCATCCAAGACCGAGTGGCTGTGGTTTCCGACATCCCGATATAGTCAGTTGGTGCCATCACTGACTATTGGGGCGAGTCACTGGCCCCCACGGAGAGGGTTCGCAACTTGGGTGTCCTCCTGGACTCACGGCTGTCTTTAGAAGAGCACATGACAGCCGTGGCCAGGGGGACTTTTTATCAGGTTCGCCTGATTCGCCAGTTGCGTCCCTTTCTGGATCGGGACTCGTTAAATACGGTCACTCATGCTCTCGTTACTTCCCGCTTGGACTACTGCAATGCTCTCTACATGGGGCTCCCCTTGAGGAGCACCCGGAGGCTCCAGCTGGTCCAGAATGCGGCCGCGCGGGTGGTTATGGGAGCGACGTGGCGCTCCCATGTGACCCCCCTCCTGCGCGAGCTGCACTGGCTCCCGGTGGTCTTCCGGGTGCGCTTCAAGGTTTTGGTTACCACCTTTAGAGCGCTCCATGGCATCGGACCGGGGTATCTACGAGACCGCCTTCTGCTACCAATAGCCTCTCACCGACCAGTACGCTCCCATAGAGAGGGGCTCCTCAGGGTGCCGTCGGCCAAACAGTGTCGACTGGCAGCCCCCAGGGGGAGAGCCTTCTCTGTGGGGGCACCTACCATCTGGAACGAGCTCCCCCCAGAGATACGGAAGATCCCGGACCTGCGCACGTTTCGCCGTGCTCTCAAAACTTTTCTATTTCAGCAAGCTGGCCTGGCCTAACTCCCATTTTTTAAATTTTTTAAATTTTTTAATTTGTGATTTTATAAATTGGGTGTTTTAATCTGTGTTTCGGCCAAAATATTTAATAATTTTAAGGGATTTTTTAATATTTGTATTATCTGTATTTTATCTTGGCTGTTCACCGCCCTGAGTCCTTCGGGAGTAGGGCGGTATAGAAATTTGATTAATAAATAAATAATAAATAAATAAACATAGAGACTCTAGGCTGTCTTCTCTTTTGACCCTACCCCCAGATTCTGTTTCTCCTACATTATTTTTGGTACCTAGTGCCATAGAAATAGTCAGATATACAGTGCTTTAAATGTTTATTGAAAATGTAAATGTAAACAAAATACTTTTTATAATCTTTGGTGGACTTGTGATAAAGAAGGAAATTATTGGAGTCATTCTTAATTCACAAGATTCTTTTAAAAAATATAAAATTGAAACCAGTTTTTTTCTTAAGACTATTGAATAAAGAACTTGAAAAAATTGGAACATTGTTACTATATATGTTCACTTGCAGTGAGAATTTTATCTGAGCAAAAATGAACAGCACGTAAATTCCCACAATGGAAGAATGAATAGAAAAAAGTTGACAGTTAATTAAAACTAACTGTTTTAATTAAAGAAAAGAATTTATCCAGTGTTGTTTTCACTTGGAAATAGCTTCTGGGCTTTATGCTCAAAATAGGAAAAAACGAAATTTTGATTTTAGGTTTTGATGAATAGATTAGCTGTGTTGTTATAGAAATAGCTAAACTGTAAAGCAAAAAGCTGAAGTCATAACTGCATTCTATATTTTATTTCAACAAAAAAAAAAGAGGAAATCACTGCTTTTTCATCTTTCTCTTTTATCTTGCATCCTTCTCCCTTAGTGAACTTTCCCTATTCCCTTTGAACTTTGCTTGTATTTGTATTTTATACTGTAATAAAGTTTAATTTAAAAAGAAAATATTATGAGTTTGTGGAAAATAATAACGATTATAAAAATGAATGTGGCCTAAAGATTGCTATACATGCTGGGAGTTATGGTTTTGCTGTTTCTACTCAGATAATTTAAATGCATTGACAAGTTTGTAATTACATTTCTATGAAATATCAAGGGTGTCCCTTTCAAAGCTCTGGTTTCCATATTAAAACTGAGGTTTAATTTTCTGGATTATATAATTTCAGTACTATAATGGAATGAAAATGATATTGAGCATGTAACATTATATGTCCAACTAGAGTTATTATTTAGCACCCTTGAAACCCTGACAAGAATTTTGTTCTAAATATAGTAGGTATTCTTGGGTATTTTCAGCATTAGATATATTTGGACATTATTGGGCAAGCAATTAAGTTCTGGCTTTAGTTCTCATGAGAAATAAACTCTGTGGAATAATCCTGATTTTAAAAACATACTTTTGTAAAACTCGATAGTTACTCTTAATCAGCCTATTAGTGGTCTTCATCTACTCAGTTTTAATTTTTTCAAAGATTATAGGTGGAAAACAATTTACCAAAAACAGCTGAACAGCAATATATTCATTAAACTTCTATTATATTCCTTGTTTAGTTAATGTGCCTTGACTGTCTCTGAAAACTTGTAGTTTAGAAGGCCTTTCTTCTTAAGAATTCTTAAAATAATTCAATAAATGTAGATAGTATACAAGAAATTTTGAAAAGACAGTTACAGTTGGTTATATTGCATTTCTAATTGTTTCAAATCTTTAAAATGTTTAGTTTTCTTATAAAATAATAGCAACATTATTTCATTAAATATTTCTCTTTCGATTTACTGGGGTCCTGTAATGGTATATGAAAATTACCTTAGGAAAAAACTGCAGTTGGAAATGTTTGGACAAGAGACAGCTAAGTTCTCAAAAGAAATATGGGCATGGCAAACGATTCAGAAGGGATTCTCCTTTTCTTGTGTTGTAAAGAAAATGGGTCAGAAATGTACTTTCAGACTTGAAGATTATGCTAATATAACCTTATAATAAAGTAAAATTAGGTTATCTAGTAGTGGTTCTTGTTTGGACTAATTTGCTATATTGATAGCTCCTAAGCAATCTATTAAAAAAATTGACTATCTTTTTAAAGTTGAAAATACAGAGGTTGATTTAACAAAACATGATAATTCAGCATTTAAATTAACTTTTTACAATAGACTCCATGTGATAAAATGTAATATATTTCTTAACACAGGGATTTTTACTCCTTTTCTACCATGGATCCCTTTGAGAGTCTGTTGAATTTTAAGGACTCACTTTCAGAAAAATACATAAATAAATAAAATACATAGAAATATATTATATTATAAAACACCCAATTATACTCAAATAATTATCAAAGTATTTTAAAACAATCTGTATAATAATAATATAGGTGCTCATTAATCATATAGGTAATCATTAATAAGACTAGGGTGTAATATTTTGATATAGTGAGATTGAAGTTAAGTAATATTTTTAGAATTTTACTGCCTACAGTATGTATGTATGTATGTATATACACACACACACACATATAAATAAATAAATAAATAAATAAATAAATAAATAAATAAATAAATAAATAAATAAATGAAGGGCTAAATTTCTGTTAGAGGTCAGTGTTTAATTGAGTTTCCATGCAAATTTATGCCTCTCCCCTGAATTTAATCTATGGACCCCAAGTTAAAAATCCTTGCTATAAAATGATATGAAATTCAGTAATTCGTTTGAAAAGAGCATGACAATTTAAATTATATAATATTTGTAGTGAAAAGCATAATGAACCAGACAGCTGGATAGGTGGGTCTAAATGTATCAATCTAAATAACCTACAAATATCCCACAACTGAGGAAACATTATAAGGCGGAATTTCTTGTGGCTACCAGATTAAGGTTGCAAAAATCCACTAGTGTGGTAGAATGCACATGGTTTGGTTGGGTGAAAGAGAGTTAAGACAGCTCCTCCCTAGCAACTGTCAGAATATCTTTAATAATGTAACTAGTTGTTTTAATTTGGCAGAAATTGAGCTTCTGCGTAAACTGAAGAAACAAGAAAGGAAACTGCTCAAAAGTAATTCTCTATGTCTTGTTGAGGGCCTGAAACATAGAGAACAATTATATTCAGCAAACTTTTGGTCATCTAAATTTTTGTAGCCCATTTTTGCTAGTTTAGCGTACCTGATAAAAGGATCATGGTAAATTCATTCTGAAATATATGAATGCTGACGTTCTTTAGTTCTAGTGTCTGGTGTGAAAAGATTTCTAAACCCATAAAATGGTTGTGACCCAGAATTTAGTCAAATCCTTTCAAGCTTTTTTGCCATGTATATTTTTAATAACTATTTGTTTACACAAAAGTACATTTCACCAAAATTCAATGACCTTTATTATTGACTCTATATAGACTGCCTTAATTCAAACTACCATATCAAGAATATGGGTTATTGTTACTTCAAGGAGTTTTAGTAATGAGGAGTTTGTGGCCTTCTACATATTATTGAACTACTTACTGGCTGGAGATTCTGGTTATTACAAATAAATATCTGTAAGGCCACAATTTATTTTCTATTAATTACCCCATTTATTAATAGTTCACTAGACAGAGGAATTAATTTGTGAATTTGCCACAACTTTTCATATTCTTCCTCTTCACAGTTTAGCTTTTTAAAAATATAATTATTCATCTGTTTAAATAAAATTTAGAAAAACTAAATGGTAGCCAGACATGGCTGTTCTTTCTTCATTGACACTGAGTGAACTACTGAATCTTCCAAGAGCAACAATCAAGAATAGAACAACAGAGAATTCATAGCAGATGTTTTGCCTCAAGGCTTTATATTTTATGATTTCACCTTTGTTTGCCTAATTTCCACTAAAACAATCTTCTCCCACTTCAGCATATATAGGGGAAGATAATGCAGTTAGGCATAACATAGGGAAAAGTAGACAGCCATAGATCTTTCTTGGGAACAGTTGGTGCAATTTACATATAGATAAAGACAAGTCCTTTTATATACATTAAAGCATCTATTAAAAAATTGCTTGATATTATAAAAAATGCTTGATATTATACTTCATTTTCTTAACTGTGAACAGAAATGTTAAATCAGGAAATGGGTCTTTCATTATTTATAAAATACCACGTCT
Organism: Pantherophis guttatus; assembly: GCF_059756535.1. Taxonomy (NCBI): domain Eukaryota; kingdom Metazoa; phylum Chordata; class Lepidosauria; order Squamata; family Colubridae; genus Pantherophis; species Pantherophis guttatus. The sequence goes on from NC_142067.1 coordinate 32,785,451, forward strand.
TAATCAATATCTCTCTAATACTGTTGCCTTTTGGCAAGATGGGAAGCAAACAAATTTAATTATTAATGATAATAATACCTTTACCTAGCTAAACTTTGCTGATCTCTAAAAGATAAATGGAGTTATACTTGTCAGTAAATGGAAAAGAGACCACCATAAAATACCAGATTTATAAGACAGACAAGGCATCCATGTGTTATAAAATTTTACTATTGGATTCTGGGAATGCATATCTATGCACGCGCATGTGTGAATGGAAAATACTATAAAAGATTAGAAATAATTTAGCACTCTAAAACATATTTTATAAAACGTTAATTTGGAATATATAAATCTGAATTTTAAAAAATAAATAATGCACCTAGTCTTGTAACTACTGGATCACATTATTAGATGTACACAGTAAAAACAAAATTAATGAGCCAAGTTGACATTTTAGACAAAAGAACTCCTTAAGATTTGGAATGAAAAGAGAGATTAGCCATGTTGACTCAGACCCAAATCTGAAGCAAGATTGTTGCCTTTATGGCAACAAGACAATGGATTTTCTGTTTGTAGCAGAATTGGATGAAATTTGCCAGAATACTCTATAGTTACTTAACTATATACAGAGCATAGAAGTAGCTTCATGTACATGAAACTGTGAAATAAAATAAATAAACAATATATATGAAAAAATACACACACACAGAGGTTCATGCATCAATAACGTTTGTTGTCAGAAAGAGGAGGAGGAGGAGGAGGAGGAGGAGGAGGAGGAGGAGGAGGAGGAGGAGGAGGAAGAGGGGAGGAGGAAGAGGAAGAGAAGGAAGAGGAAGAGGGGAGGGAGAAGAGGAGGAGGAGGAGGAGGAGGAGGAGGAGGAGGAGGAGGAGGAGGAGGAGTGGAACAAAAGGCTTGGAAATTTATGTTACAAGCAGAACCAACTCAAAAATGTACTTATAAACTAGAGACAAAAAGAGACAAATAACCATTGGGAAAAAATATAGTTGTAATTAGCACAATTAAAGTCTTGTAAGATGCCAATTTCCTCTTTTATATGCATCAAAATGCAGGTAAGCTCAAATTTATAGTAGAAAACTATAGTAGAAAAACTATAGTAGAAAACTATAGCAGAAAAACTTGCTAGGATTTCACATACCAAAATATACAAAGGATAGTTTAGAACTAAACTAAAAGCTCCAATAAAAATTATCTAAATTATTGCTATGACAAATTTATATCTACTCGCCATTAACCAGCCAGGAAACCATATGTTAATGTAATGAAATGTGTGGATGACTTTGTGGAATGGCAGGAAGAGATGCTGTCTAGGAAACAATCACACAAAAGAGACAGAAGCCAGTGGTTTAATCATCAGAGCAAGAAATTTAGGAAGGATCTGCCTAAATGGATCAAGCAGTTAAATGTGACATTGGGAAATTTGAACATTCACCCTTGCATAATCCTGTTAATGTACCTTCCAACAAAGTACAATTAGTTCATTTAGTTGGTTTCTGTCTGGTTTACCTGACAGATGACATCAATCTTGCAAGTTTGAAAGTGGGACTGGGTTATCTGATGGACCATCTCTCTCTGATTACATCAGGTTATCCCATTAGATGTGACAGAGAAGGTATGATGTAGATACCATCTGTTAAGGACTTCTAATGGTGAGGGCCAGAATGTTGCTATTCTCTGCCATGGTTCCTATATTGTGGAATATTTTCCCGTCCTTTGGTCAGGTTAGCTTCATTCCTGTTAATGTTACGGCAGTGTCCCAAGACTTGGGGATCCCAAAGAAGAGTAATTTTTTATGATTGCTGTCCTATCATGGTTGATATATGTACTCTATCCATGTCTTTTGGTTGTATATTTGAATTTTTGTTAATATTTGAATTTTTATTTTTTAAATTATTGTTTTTATTTACTTCTTTTATTTGATTGTTGCATCCTACCCAGAATCATCCTTGTGAGTGGTCAGCCATATAAATTTGATAGATAAATGAATAAATATGCGAGGAAACCCTAAATAAATCAAACTAGCTCAACAAATACAATATTAAATACTTGCTAAGAACAGTATATAAGAAGTTGTAGCTACCAGGATTTCTCTGTTCTGAGTTAGAGCAAGAACATAATTAAAAGCATGACATTGTCAGAAGCTTTATGGCCATCTTAATTAAGGGCACAACTGGCTAAAGAATTTACAGTACCTAGCTGTTAAAATACTAGCAATTGCATTTAGAAAGGAATTAAGTCTAAATTTCAGATAGAATAAAATGTTTGCCTGATTTAGGCTTAATTATGATATTTACTTCATTAAAATTAAAAGGCATATTTTGTACCTTCAGTACAAAATATTAATAAAATAAGAGAAAGTTCAATTATACTTTTTATATATTAAAAAAACATCAGATCCAGGGGTCTTCCTTTGTTTCGTAGATTTAATTGTATTGGCAAGTTCTTTTTAAAAAATGGCAAAATAAGATTAATAATTTTGTCTTTCAAAAGGGGTACAATTTGATTTTTTTTTTAATGCTCTCAGTAGGATAGGGTAGTGTCCTCATTTTGCAATATGATCGCTCTCAAGTTATGTCTAGATTTTTAGACATCTAGTCTAATAAAATCATAAATATTAGTCTAACCCAAAAATAAAATAAAATAAAATATGCACATTTGTTTTTTATTCCATATCACTGCTAAGTTGGCAACACTTAAGTAAGAATTGTCTGCCTGTTCAAATCTGCACAAAATTATGGCAAATAATAGAACAAGAGACTAAGCAAGCTCAATTATGATGCTTGGCTGATGCCTTTGAAAAAAATTGTTTACAATAACGCATGGTTACAATTGCCCCAATTATATTCAGATGTTAGAACTGGCATGAGTTTTCCCCAACAGCAGGTGTTCAGTTTGAGGCTAAGAAGAAGAAGAAGAAGAAGCATGCAAGCCAGCATAAGCACTTGTTGGACATATAGACTTTTCAGGACCTCCTTCCAGAAGCAGTAATGGTCTGATCTGAGTAGCTCTCCATGAAATGTATTACTTTCCAGATGTCTACTAAAACACGTGGGGTCAGAGGTTTGGATATGAACCAATGAGTAATAGGAAGTTTAAAAGAAAATGTTATAACATTTTGTTAGTGGGTTACATAGTCTTGTCCTGACAGAAACGTATTGACCCTCCTTTATTAGGGTTCATAAACAGCTTGCTTTTTTAAAAATTTGTCAAGCATATATAAGATTACAGATATGTATAAACATGATTATGAATACATGAAATGGATATGAATAAATGGGGACATTAGGACAGGGACGGTAGGCACATTGGTGTGCAAATACATGCCCCTTACAGACCTCTTAGGTATGGGGTGAGGTCAACAGTGGACAGTCTAAGGTTAAAGTTTTAGTGGTTTGGGAAAGAAACCACAGAGTCATGTAGTGCATTGCAGGCATTGACCACTCTGTTGCTGAAGTCATATTTTCTGCAATCAAGTTTGGAGAGGTTTACCTTAAGTTTGTATCTATTGTGTGCTCGTCTATTGTTGTGGTTGAAGCTGAAGTAGTCATTGACAGGTAGGACGTTGTGGCAGATTATTTTATGTACTACGCTTAGGTGAGACTGAAGGCGGCATAGTTCTAAGTTGTCTAAGTCCAAAATTTCAAGCCTGGTGACATAATGTATTCTGTTGCGAGCAGAGGAGTGAAGGACTCTTCTCGTGAAATATCTCTGGACTCATTCAATTGTATTGATGTCCGATATGCAGTGTGTGTTCCAGACAGATGAGCTGTATTCAAGAATTGGGCTAGAAAATGTTTTGTATGCTCTAGTTAGCAGTACAGCATTACCAGAGAAGAATCTACAGAAGATTACGTTAACAACTCAAACAGCCTTTTTGGCAATGTTGTTACAGTGAGCTCTGGCACTGAGATCATTAGATATGAGTACTCCAAGGTAATTGACAGAGTGAGGGTCATCTATGAGGTCGTATCCGCCCAGCTTGTATTTTGTGTTCTGATTTTTCTTGCCAATGTGTAAGACAGAGCATTTGTTAGTTGAGATTTGGAGTTGCCAATTGTTTGGCCATTCTGACACATAGTCAAGGTCTTTTTGAAGGGTAGCAGCATTGTCAGTAGTATTGAATAGTTTTACATCATCAGCGAAGACAATTTTTACTGACTGATTATGTAGATATCAACATTAATGAATCAAAGTTATTCTTTATGGCTATATATATTTAGGGGTCTTTGTTTAAAGTGTTTTAGAAATATGTACTGTTTTTGTTGGATATGTTCCCTTTTGCACTGTTTTTATTTTTATTTATTTATTTTATTTATTTACTTACTTACAGGACTTATATGGTCATCTACCTCATATAATGACTCTAGGTGGCTCACAACTATCAGTAAAACATAATTAAAATCATACCCTTCCTCCCAGGTCTAGACTAAACATCTTCACAGCTCAAACCCCCATCTAGCCAATGCTCAAGAAAAGAGCCAGTCTTCATCATCTTTTGGAAGGCTAAATTAGTAGGGGGATCCCTATGATCTCTGGTGGGATAATGTTCCAAAGGGATGCCTTAGGGGTCCATCAGATAACATCTAAGGAGTTTAGAGCACCCTTATTCTGTATACTCAGTAAGATAGGAAAAACGGTCCTGCAAGTAACCTGGTTCAGTGCCATATAGGACTTTAAGGTGATTACTTTGAATTGCACCCAAAACAACTGGAAGCCAGCACAGTAGTTGTTATGTGCAGCTGTATTCTGTATCAGTTGCAGTCTCTGGATTGTCTACAAGAGTACCTCCATGTAAAGTACATTACAGTAATGCAAACAGGAGGTGACTAAGGCATGAGTGACTGTGAACAAGGCCGTCCAGTCCAGGAATGATTGCACTACATAAAGTCACAATTACATTAAAGCAATTATAGTGCCAGTCTCAAGTATCTTTCCTTTACACAAATATCACATGTTCTACATTAAACAGGATATAAATTCTAGCAGAATCCCTTCCTAATGTTAATGAACAATGAGCAGCCAATACAAATATGACATTTAAAAAAAAATTGTAGTAGTTCTTTTTAAATATCAAAAATATCAGGTACATGTTTCATAGGCTCCTATATTAACATGCACAAATTTAAAAAATAATAATTTTTAAAAGCTAACATCTAGCTGGTTCCCTTCTCACCCAAAAATTGTTTTGCAATCCAAACTGCTGCTGCTTCTCCCATTTCAAATATTGACATTTGTCTGGATGAGTCTTGTTGTTTAAATTGTCCATGGATCAATGTACTTTAGCCTCCATAGCCAAGAAGTAAGATTTGTCTCAGTTGGAATGATCTTAACTGGGGCCGCTGTCCTATATGATCCTCATGCTACTTTTGAATATTTTAAAATTCAGCCTCTAAAACTAATTTAAGTATATCAATGATTTGTTTTTGCAGCTACAAATGTTGCAGTACTATAGATCAGCAAAGTGATCCTCATGTAAGTGTCAACTCCTTTAGGCCACATTGGCTAAGCATGATAGAAATTGGTTCGAAGTACTTGGACAGCTGTAAATTGTTCTGAACTGAACATAATTCGACTAAATGAGTGTAAAATTGTTTCTTATTTTCACTTATTCACTACTTCACTTTGTTTTGAGTTACTTAAACGTATTCATTTTGTTATAATTGATAATATTTTTAATATACTTTATAGCACAGTTGTGTGGATTTACAGTTTAATTAAAACATATTTGTGTCCGGAAATCTTTCTTGCTGGTCCTGAATTGCTCAGCTAATACTGAAAAGGATCTCAGTGTTCATCCAAGAACCTTGATTGAGATGACTAATGATGATCTCATTCCAAGGAGAAGTTTTGAGTTGAAGAGAGACCTGTTGATTACTTCTTTTCTCCCATATGGAAGTTAATATATTTTGTTATTGTTGTTTTGGCATAGCTTCAAAAACTTTATTGTTATTATGCAACAACAAAACCTATGTCATAATATATAACACTATTAGCAATATTTATTTATTTATTTATTTATTCAGCTTATAGGCTGGCCAATTCCCAATGATTCTGGGAAAATGGCTAGGTGGCCTCTAATTTTCCTTTAATATCCCTTCAAACTCTATGATCTAATGATCTCCAGAACAGGCCTTTGATAACTTTTAGATATGGATGTCCTCTTAGTTTGGTTTTTTTTAAAAAGTGAAGATGTCAGGCACAATGGTATGATTGAAGTTCCACCCACTGTGCTGTGAAGATCGTGCAACACATGTGGAATTCAGCCATAGTCGTGTCTTGACTTTTTCTTTTTACTATATTCTGCAGACACCCCAACCTCTCAAGCAGATGTGGGAGATCCAGGAAAGATAAGTTTTACTGGTAGACAAAATTGAATACAACTGTAATGCAAAACTCATAAACTCTTATAATAATTTTAAAGCAATTCTATTTGCAAGATAAAAAGAGTAAATCAAAGAGTAGCATCTGCAAAGGGGGCAAAGGGGAAGCCAGAATGAGTAAAGGAACATCAAACTGCTGCGATCCAAGTACGCAGCAGATCTACTGAGCATTGGAACATGTAAAAATAAAAGGTGGAGCTTATGACCCTTTGCTGTATTTTAACAAAAGCTATAAATCCTCCCAGGTCTCTGGCTACCAAATAGGAGCTGAGCCAATGACCCCGGATAAGACAATGCTGCCAGCCTAAATATATTTTAAATATAAAGCTGAAAACAAAACAAACTTGGTGACTAAATGATCTCCCAGTTTAGCCCAAAGAAAGTTCTTCTCTAACCCCAGAGAAAATGCTCAATATTCCAGCTAACATCTGTTAGCACTATCAAAACAAATAAATGTTACTTGTCTTGGTAGCATAATGCATGGAAGAGTTTTTCAAACAGGCAAGTGTATATTTTGTTGAATGTGAGACTGCAGACTGAGGCATATGGCAAATCTGCTATTTAGGTATATGGTTTATGTGCATACATTTGCAATTCCCTCAAATCAATATCCATAAAAATGGAGGGTGCCTTAGTAAGATGAGAAATCTTGCAGTTCCACATTAACAGCTTTCTTCAATCTCTCTGAATTCAGTAGGAGGGTAGCTGCCTGTATATAAGATTACAACTAGGAAAATTACTCATCTGGATAATTTTCTCTTCTGCCTTCAGATAAATGTTGATCTATGCACAACACTGACCTCTAGAGTAAAATTTGATGTTTGGCTTCACCAAAAGGTGCCTGGTTTTTGTACAGAACTACACTTTCTGAAGTATGTGATAATATTTTCTTATTAATTCTTATTAATTAAAATCTATTACATTGTTAAGTGAAAATATAAGGGTGTAAAATACAATAGCAATCTGTATACTAAGATGCTGAATTATTCTTTTTAAAGTTTTCCCTTTTAAGCAGAATATCATGAACTTTTTCACATGAATGCTATTCCTTTTTTCTTTTCGTAAAGATATTACTTACTCCATTCTTCAACCACAAAAGTATTCAAAGCTACTGACACATAAAGGATGTTTTCTAGTAGGGAGACTGCCAAAGACATAGGAAATAAGTCTTAAGCCTATGCAAGGGTGGCTTGAGGGACCTTTACAAAGATGAAACTAGTTGCCTCATTGAGATGTGCTCTGCCATTCTGCAGCCTCTTTTGGTATTGCAATGGTTGGAAACTGTTTTGTGCTGTGGAAGAAGATGTAGCTGACAGGAGTGTCAAACTGGCAGTCCGCAAGCCAGATGCGTCATGCCTGGCCACTCCCACCCCAGTTCCATGAAGGGGAAAAACTTCATGAAATGTCACCTGACAGCATCATGACGCCGTGAGTTTGATATCCATGATGTAGCACAAAGCAAAGCAAGGCAGCTGTGTTGTTTCTCCTTTCAAAGCAGGAGGCCATCTTGTTCTGCAAAGCAGCTTCAAGGAAGTGATGCATTCAAGCTTTCTTTGAAATTACTACATTTGCAAAAAACTGCATGCTCTGGTAAACATATAGGGGATTTTCAAGCAAACAGGAAGCAACAATGATAAAATAACAACAAAAGGAAATTGTAGAAATTAGAAGAAAAAGGTAAAAGATAGGTTACTTTTAAGAACAGGAACTGATTATTCCAAATACCTTTTTGAGCAGGAGACAAATGGCCTTTGGAAGTTCTCACTGAAATTTATGGAACACTTCTCCTCCAAACTTTCTCAGGATGGAGCCCCTCTTACATAGTAGGACTACGGGTGGAAACTATCCTTGGGAGAAGTTTATTCCTGATATCTTCTATTAAGACTGAATTGAAGTGTGTAAACCATAAACCTGCAGACCACTGAAGAGAGTATTTTATAATTAAATTCTGTAAGTTCTCCCTGAAAAAGTACAGTTTCCCAATAAAAAATTCTTCAAATTTCTCTTTTCCTTTAAAAGGATAGGAAATTATATTTTATTGCCTTATGTGAAATTTGCAAAGCACTATTTTTTAGGTATATGCAATCCTTTGGGAAGAACAATGGAAAAGGTGCTTTGGAGGACATAGGAGTGCAAACAAAGTGCCTATCTGCAATTCTTTAAAGCAATTTTTTTCTCCTTAGGATCACACAGCACTTAGGAAAGTGGAGCTGTTTTAAAAAATTGCAGCTGGGTGCTTCATTCATACTCCTTCATGCTCCAAATTAATTTTTCTAAATAATTTCTGAAGGACTTGGAGTTCTATTAATTAGAAGGGATTTTTATGATGCTGCAGCAGTGAGCAATAAAAGGGGAAGAAAGTGTGACTGAAAGTCACACATGAGTCTTTGTTGATGCTGGAGCTTCCTGTACCATCTTAAATTGATTCCTGAATGGCTGGATTTGATCTAGGTGCAAAGATTTAGCATGTTTTCTGGGCCACCTTTGCTTTCCCTTGCACATCATATATGGAGGATAGGGTAGTCTTTTGTTATCATTTTGCTCCCACATCACCATACATTCTGTTTCTATTCAATGTAAAGCTAGAGAGACTATTGACCTGTTTTGCACTAAGGTGAACAGATTTTATCATATTGCATGTTGGTTTGTTTCTGGGAATGATGGCTTTATTCTGGAAGTGAGGCCTTGTATAATTGTAGAGCAAATATTGTATTGAATACAAATAATTTCTTCAGTAGTTCACATTTATCTGCAGTTTATTTTTACACAATATTCTGTGACTCTATTTGCAATCTCTGAATGAGCCTATTTGCAATCCCTATTTCCACAACTGGAGAAGCATCGTATATATTGGTCCTACTTACACTTTGGTATTGGGGTAAGGATATAGGCAATTAGTAAAGTTCTACATATGTATGTTTTTTTAAATAAAACCTTAAGTTTTATAACTTAAGTTTTCCAATAAAAAAAACTTTTTACTATGCTTGAAGAAGGCTAGAGTTCTTGCTGTGCAGAAGGCTTGGGTGTGAAAATCTTGTCTCTTGCAAACAACTGGTTCCTAAGGTTCCAAAATGGCAAACCAGATCTTTTTAAAACATTCTGTTGAATTATAAAAACATTTGACAATGTGCCACACCTAGGGCTTGTAAAGCTACTAGCACAGTTAGAAGAAATATGTGTTTAAAGGCAGATCCATGGGAATCCCAAGAATTGCCAATAATTGTGTGATTTGGACATATTCCCTATTCTCAGTCTAGGCAAAATAACCTAATAACAGTAAAGTGTGGCTATAACCTCATTTTACAAAGGGTGAAGAAGAGGTCCCAAAAAAAACCATGGACAATTGTTTGAGAAAAATGGATTCTCTGTCTCACATATATTTATTTGTACAACTTTTTTTTTTTTAAAAAAATGTAAAATGTAATACGATCAAAAATTCTGAAATCTTTTCCCTACTTCAATTTTATTTTTGAAAAATGGTTTCACGTTCCTATACACATATTGAGGTCATTGGGACTTTTTTCTGCATATGTAAGAGATATGTGTTCCTAATATTTGGAAAAGGTATTAAATAACAGGGTGTAATTATTATAAATGATTATCATTTATTTATTTGTTATTTGCCTTTATTGTTTTTGCAAATAACTCAAGGCAGTGAACATATCTAACACACCTTTCTCCTCCTATTTCTTTTTCTTTCTAGCCTGGTGCTTTAGCAACCAGACCAAACTGTCTGATCATGATTATAAATTATACAGAATTGAAATACCCAAATCGTTTTTATTATTTGTATATAGAAATGAAATTTATTCAAATTCAAAAGGAACTAATTTAAATCTTTCACTTGTTTAATAGTTTAAACAATAACTCATATTTTGATTGTTTACATTGTGTAAGCATTTATGGAAGTGATAATTTTAACCATGCTTTATAGTAAAGAAATCAATGAATATATATATATATATATATATATATATATATATATATATATATATATATATATATATATATATATATATATATATATATATATATATATATATATATATGACATTCTATAAAAAGAAGAAGAATAAAAACAAAACCCTAAAAAATAAACCAACAAGATCACAACATCTTGTTTTCCTTTCCGATACCTTTATTTGATAATGATTTTAAGGAATGCATAAGCATTTTATGGCCTCAGTGGAATTCTATCATTTGTGAGACCTATTTGGCATAGCCAGTTTAAGGAATCTCAATACCAGGTTTGTACACTCCCTGTAACACAGTGCTATGTTAGAATTACAGATACCTGCAAAATGATAAAACCAAATACATGCTGTGGAACCTGAGCTAAGAATTCATGATGATATAAGAAATATATTGACTTCCTTTTTATTTTGCACCATTCTAAGTGCAATAATTGAATTATGAAATGTATATTGGGGTTTTTTTTATTCAAAATATACTTTAGCATCACCAGAGTGCTACAAACTCCATTTCAAATATACAAACAATACATCTAAAAACCTTCCCCATGAGACTTCTATTTCTAGCAATAATGTTTTATTATCCATTTATTCTTATCCTATATTTTCTGTCCTTCACTTATGTATTTTTCCCCGAGAAAACCTGTCCTTTTGTTCATAGTTAAAAATTTTATTCAATTATTAATTTGCATAATTCATAATGGACCTAATTTGCATAATTGGTTTTCTATAACACTTGCATTTATGTTTCAGATTTGCTCTTAATGAAGATTGACACTTTTGCACAGGATTGAACAGTATACTGGAAAGATCAGAATGAGAAAAATCTTGAAGACCAAAGATAATAAATTGATAAAGGTAAGCAGAAAAAGTGCTCACAAATTCTAGTGGTGTCTTAATAAAACCTCAATATTATGAAAGGGAAAATAAAATGATAAAAGAGTAGCTTGTTCAGTAATCTCAGGTATATTGACTGTGAGTAACAGGAAATTAAATGTATGAAGACTTACAGTAATCATTTGTAACTTATTTTATTGCCTATCCTAAATAAAGACATATGCAAATAGATGTAGGAAATTTATTTATTTATTTAGCGTATGGCTGGTCACACACAATATTAAAACACTTCATTTTTACAGGTTAAAACAATTAAAACAATTAAAAAAAGAGCAGTAAGAAAACCTAAGAGGAAAACAGAAATATCATTTCAGAGTTTAATGTCGAGTTTGGAGATCCAGTCAGTAGCTGTCGTTGTTATGCTGTAGGAAAAAGGAAATATGATGCTTAGTATCCCAGATACTAACATCATAAAATGTTATAGTCCTGATTCCAATTTATTTTCTATACTGTGGAAGTCTGATTTCCATGTTATGATTTCTGTGACACTCTATTCTACCCTCTACCCCCACCCCAAAAAAACAGGAATAAAATTTAGAGCAGATCTTCCTTCATTTTTTCCCCCAAAAGCTTTTTTATATCCCAGGAAGAGAGACCTTCTGAGAAGATGTGTAAGGGATCTGAAGGAACATTTAAAGGATCAGCATGAAAGCTGTTCAGCCAAAATACAATTCAAAATCCAAAAAATTATTTAAAACATATTTATGGAATTTTGCCGAACAGTTTGGAAAAAATAGAATAGAAAATACTATGAAGAAGAAAAAGAATAGGAGAAAAAGGCAATACTTTTTAGATTTAGTAATGTTAAGATGTCTGGGCTTCAACACAGAGATTTCCTGAGCTATCAATGAAGAAACAATCTGTTGAAATGTTAAAATGATTTGGGAGCAGAACAGTGGTGAGTTGCTACCGGTTCGCCCCAATTCATTTTGCCCGAGTGAAGCGAGCGAAGTGGTAGCAAAAGTAAGTGAAACCCACCCCTGGAGCAGAACAGCATCAGTCCTGTTTAGCAGAAGGACTTAGTTTAATCTGGTAACTAACACAAAATTAGTACATCTGGTTGCTCAAAAACCCTATCAACCTAAGCCATTAGCTGTATTAGTTAATGGATAAACCATCATGCAGAAAACCTTATCTGGTCACATGGAACCTGCCTGCCTCAAATCCAACTCCACTAACCGTTTATCAACCAGCTGCTGAGTGCCTAACATATCCTTGATACTCATCTTTCTGTTTAATCTGTCTTTGATGTTGGTCATTGTCCCAAATTCTACACTTTGTTTAACTTGTAATTCATGCTGCATCCATCCATCTTTACCTGCTTCAACATTTTCAAAGTTCTCATTGGTATATCAAAAGGGGAGAGAGAAAACTGTTGCCTAAAGATACATATGGTTCTGATTGCCACTTGTTCATCTATCTTCTGAGTGAGGAAACAAGCTTAGCAACACTGATTTTTAGGATTGCACTATTCCACGCTCGTTCATCTTTGAATGAAACTTGATATATGCAGTTGTTGAGAATGATTTAAAAGTTGGAATCGAAGGTAGGTAAATAATAGGATATTATCTAGGATGCTACAGAACGTGAAAAATGTAGAAATGTGAAAATCTGATGTTAAAAGAAGGAAAATAAAAAGGAGGATTTATTGTACTCTCGAAAAATGTAAGCTGTTGTGATGCATTATATTAAAAAAGAATAATTCTTTTCATTTGCAAGATAAATGAAAATGTTCTGGCTATATCTATTGATTACCTGTGGTCACCCAATTTTCATTGTTGGATATGGCTTTTAGTAACAAAAAGAAGGAATGAAAGCTCTAATTTGAAACATTGTGAATAAAGTCCATTAAATACTCAGCAATATATTTTAAATAAGGCAGCTCAGGACAAAAACAATTTTAAAACTATTTAATCGGCAGAACGGGTAAGGGAAAAGGTTTCTTTAGGAAATCAGTATGAGACAATTAAAAATGCTATGTTCCCTATCATTATATAATGGAATTTGATTTAATTTCTACAGTATTTCTAGCTATTGCACTAGTTTAACTTAAATGTTACTTTTATTATTGTACTTCATTCTTCATTATTTTAAAAACATTTTAAAATATTTGGTTTAATTTTTTTTAAATACATCAGAATTATACAACAAAGTACAATTAAGTAAGTAAGTAATTCTTACTTAAGAAAGTAAGAATTAGTTTTACAGTCCAAATATCTGATAGGCATTTGCCTGTAAAATACCAAAATCAAATTACATTTCATTGCTTAACCCATTATCTAACATCCCTGGAAAAAGCAGCCATTAATAAGAAACAAAAATGTTCATTTTTTCTTATACTTTATTCATGTGCTGTTGGGTTTCTTGCAAAAGAATATGTTATGGCATATGTGCTTTTCATACCACCGAAAAACATTTTCTGGAATTAAACAAGTACCTTATTGATTCACGCCTCACTATTTAAAAGCTGGTAGCACTCAAACAACTCACGGAATTAACATACTGTATATTTCTTGAATCTTCTATTCCCAATAAAGTAATGTTGGAAGAACAGAAATGGCCAAACAATGCAGTAAATTAATCAAGACAAAAACCCCTTTACTGCCTGGTAATAAATGGCTGTTGTCCCACATATCCTAGGTGCCCTGCTTTCCTTAGACTTGCAGATATTGAAGAGAACTAGATCGTCACAGAAATTAAGAACTACTTTTAACATGTCAGTAAATGAATGATTACATTCAAGTAAAAGAATAAAGCCCAGTAGGTGACACCATGAAACCAACATTGGCTGATCTCCGAACCCTAACTCAAGTCAGATCTTCTTAGCACTTGGGTAGGAAGCCATCAGCCAACAAGGACTAGAAGACTAGGAAGTCTAGACTAGAGAGAAGGCAATAGAAAATTACTTCTATATGAAAAGCCAGCTTATCCATGTACAACTGGTCACCAAGAATTGACCTCAGTTTTAAGATAATCTTTACCTTATTAAGTGATTGCTATCCTGGAGTTACCTGCAGGATGCTGCTATCTCACTCATTCTTTCTCTAAGAGATATAATCTGTCCCAGTGGTGGGTTGCCCCCGGTTCGGACCGGTTCTATAGAACTGGTAGTAAAACCAGCAGGAGACTCCACCCACTGACCCTGACGTCATCAGAAGCGATCTGTGCATGCGCAGAAGTAAGGCCATGCATGAGCAAAGTGAGTGCATGCGCACAATCCCGTTGCGAACCAGTAGTAAAGGTAAGTAGAACCCACCCTGATCTGTCCCCACTACTTGTTTTCTTCATTGCTGCTATAAGCTTAGCATCAGTGGTGGGCTGCTGCCAATTGTAACAACCGGTTCACCTGGAAGTGAAAATGTGAGCATGCACGAGTGCGCTCTCGCTTTGCGAGCATGTGCGCCTTCTGCGCATGTGTGCGGCATCAAAAAACCAGCAATTATATAGGATGTGATAGCGCCAGGGCAGGTGGGTGAGGCCAGCCGCTGGTCGGAACTACCGGTTCGTCCGAACCGGTCTGAACTGGCAGCAGCCCACCACGGCTTAGCAGGCTGTTTAAAGGCAGGCAGTAACACCTAGCAGCAAAGTACCTGCAGATGTCATCTTTACCTTTATTAATCCATGATGCTTTTGAATCCAAGGTCATGTGACTCTGAAATAATAAAAATGGTGTAGCCATTGCACTTGCAATTTACTTCAGGCTACTGAACAAAAACAAAAATGAAGAGACTCAAATGGGTAAATTTAAAGAGCCCAGGAGCACTTACCGTATTTTTCTGAGTATAAGAGGCACCTTTCCCTCCCCAAAAGAGGCTGAAAATTTGGGTGCGTCTTATACTCTGAAGGTAGCTTTTTCAAAGCTTTTTTTCAGTCCTAATGAGATGCTAATGAGGCACTAGTGAGCAATCTTCTCAGCTTTGCCTGCTCCCTCGACTCTCCACTGTGCTTTAATGAGGCGCTAGCAGTGACATGATCTCCCTGCTTTGCTCCGACTCTCAGCTGTTCTTTAGCTTTTTTTCAGCCCTAACTAGGCGCTAGCCGAGTGAAGCAATCTTCCCACCCACGCTTTGCCTGCTTTTCTCATTGCTGCTTCCTCTCAGCTGTGTGTTAGAAGCTATTTTTTATCCCTAAGCAGGGATAAAAAACCAGCAAACTAATGAGCTGAAGCTGACCAGACTAAGGACGCTAGCCAGATGAATACCTGGTAGGCAGGTTTTTCCCCCCCCCCATTTTCCTCCCCAAAAACTAAGCTGTGTCTTATAATCGGGTGCGTCTTATACTCAGAAAAATACGGTACTCCAGACTAATAACAGTAAAAGTCAAGGATCAATTACTATATTATACTATATTTGAAACTGCTTACTGCAATCCATTTCCTGGCTGCAAATCAACAGAGATTGAAGCATAAAAAGTTGATGTATATCCTGAGATTTTTTTTTTTTTTTTTTACAATTGATTGGGACACAGAGGGCATTTTCATAAATATCGCAGCAGCTTTTCATAACCTGCTACTTTCTATATATAGGGGAATTTCTGAGAATTCCAGAAATTGGAACAGGGGGAGATTAAGTTAGGAAAAGATAATCTAAACTTTTCACTGCTGAAGTGTAGCAAATCTTACATTTATGCCAGATCCACAGGTTATCTGATTATAGAAGTCACAAACATCTTCTACAAGCAGATTGTAAAGTATTTTAACCTGCCAATATTAAGATATCTCCTTCCTCCTTGGATGCTCTTCTAGGTTGACAAGTCATCTAATGAAATCTGAAAGTTCTAAACTTTTAAAATGTGATCATGAACTATAAAGTATTTAATAAGGGATTAATGAGTAATAATTAGACTGAAGCTATTTGTTTCAGCAGATGAGAACATGCGGTTGGCCTTGCCTGAACTTGGAAGCAAAATTGGGTCAAGTCCTATTAATCCTTGGATGGGAGATATCCAGGAAATACCAGAGCTGAGACTAGACTAGGAAGCCATAAAAAAAAAAAGTCAACTCAAAATAAGGCAATGGCAATAAATTCTATCTGGATGCCAAGAAAAGTACTTAGTCTGGTTCATGAAGTCACCATTAAGCTTGACTCAAAGAGATCTTTATTTAAGCAATTCTTTTATGAAAATGTAGCTTTCAAATTGTTTAAGATTGAAAAAGAAAAGAGGAAAGGTATAGAAATAAGTGTTGGAGATTGTATCATCTTTCACACTTATTTTAGTGTATTTGACCTCTTGGATAGGTTAGAGTAGGGCTGTCAAAATTGTGAGCTGGATGCGTCATGCATTGGCCACGCCCAGTTTAGTGAAGGGGGGAAAGTCCCGATATGCCATGTGATGATGCCATGACAACGTGAGTTTGACACCCCTGGGTTAGAGCAAGATGAGGGACGGAGTCTTCACATATTGCTCTTTGCTTGTTTTTTTACTCATCTTATTATTAGTTAAGAGTTTCTGTATTTAAGAGATAGGGAGCATCCTGTCTCTTACCCTCACTATTGTGCTTCTTACTTAATCACAATCTTCAATCTCTTCAAAGTATAATTTAGTTACAAGTGAGCCTTTTTGTCTTCATGTGTTTCTTAAGAAATATAACTTTTATTTTAAATACAATAAATGCCTGTTAGCAATCACTGATAGCTGGGCTATGCCCATACTCTACATCCAATGTTGTTATAACTTGCAGTCAAATCAATAAACCTATGACATCCAAGACAATTTGTATCATTTTCAGTTATAGCCATTTTTAATGGGTGTGCTACTACTTACTTAGCCCACATTATTTAGCCTTCAGTTTATATGCAAGAGCATATTCCCTAAAGGCTCCTGCTGAATTGAAACTCTTACAAAAAGGAAAAAAAAATAAAATTATGTACTTCCAAATATTTCCATACTCCCTTCCAGAAAAATGATTTCTCCAAAACCATTATTTGCATAATTGCTTTCAAAACATTTTTGAGAAATTTCCTGATTATTTTAAGTGCAACATTTGAATGAAAAACAGCTGCTTTAATATGAGAGGGAGTGTGGGCCAGTGGTTAGGCTATGAACTAAATGCTATTGTACTTCCAATGCTAATACACACTTGAGCACAGTCTTGCTGGACAGTTTCCTACAAGTGGCCTATGACCTTATCTTTGTTTCCTGACAGCTTGTCTAATGCACTGAGGTTTTCCACGTAGTTATTTACTTATGATCCTCAAAAATTTTATCTTGGAAAATGTACTGAAAATCATCAGATAATTTACTAAACATATGAAAGAAAAAACAAATGTTATCAAGATAAGCAATCTTATAATCCATTGGCAATAGAGTTGATTGGGTGCAATTGAGTCAAGCCTGACTCTTGGTGACTAGACAGACAAATGGACTCCATCACAATCTGATGTTGGTAACAGTCCACCACTCTGCCAATGACATTTCCCTGATATCCTGACACTGACCCAGGTCAGAGCTTCTCTGTTGTTTTTCTACTACCCTCAAACTTTCTAAGCATGTTTGCAGTCCGTAATTTATTTGTGTTACATGACCAAGGAATAAAATTTTCTGTTTAAAAATCATTTCCTCAAAAAAGCAAAATATTTTATCCAGACCTTATTGATTGGTTCTTCTTGCAGTACTCCAACAGTCTCCAAATCCATAATTCAAACACATTTTTTCTCTTGCTCTCTCTCTTTCTCTTTCTCTTGCATATAAACGCTCATTTCTATGAGAATAAAGTTCAGAATAATTAATTGTTTTTCCAGAGCTAATATTTGCAATGTCTAGCTTTCAAATTGTACATTAGCACTGGAAAAACAATTTATTATTCTGAACTTTATTCCCATAGAAATAACTTTATCCTTTACAATAAACTTTGTAATTGTCTTCCTCCCTAGGATTAACTTGTTTACCTCTCCAGTATCTCAAAAAAACGTAGTTGTCTATCATCTTCACTTTTCCATTGCAATATTTGCTTGCTGGTTGATATTATGTTTACTTCTTAATATTTAACATTATCCCAAGTTTTTCATTTTTGTTTTTTTCATTGGTTCTTTTAAATCTTCTTTATTTTCACCTACCAAACCTGTATTGTCCCTCTAATTCAAATTGTTACTATTTTGACTTTCAGGTTTGATTTCAGCTATCATCTTTTTCAATCTCGCCATTCTTACACCATACAGTAATTATTTTTACTAAACAAGAAAAACACTGAGACACACTGAGACACTTTCATTGTCTTTCCTATTCTGAACCGTCTGTTTCTCCAAAGTAGTAACATGTTAAAGAAAATTAAATAAATACAAATTCTTTAGATCAGACAAATTAAAAAGTGCTCTATGAAAACGTTGCTTTCAAATCTATTGTTGAATCCCTTTGCCACCTCTGTAATATAATTTTTTTTATTTAATAATAAAATTTTGAATTTATTTTAAAATAATTCTCTCTACCCCCAGCTGCAACATTCTTCAAAAAATATGTTTGATCATTTTTTCCATTCCTTTGACTGAAAATATTTTTTGCATGTGGTACAGTCTGCTTCATTGTCAAATTTTCCCATGATTCTATTAAACTGGAGAAAAGTGTTCCAATTTGCAACACATTTCCACTCCATAATACCAACGACCCCTCACACACACCAACCCCAAAGCAAAAACCTGGCAGCAAAATAATGTTTCTCCACAAACTTTAATTTAATTTAATTAATTCAATTTATATGCCGCCCGTCTCCGAAGACTCAGGGCAGCTTAGTAACTTAATAAAACTTAATAAAATTCTACAAAATTACACTTATGGGAGGGGGGGGAAAGAGATACAAATACATCAACTAACAAGCAGAGTTGTAGAGCTGATGTCTGTAGTCAGTGGACAAGCAATACCTTACCCTTATATTCATCCTCACAAACTACCAGGGATGTTTGTAACTAGCCAAGATTTATTTTATTTTTTTTGAATGGTGAAGCATGTGTTGTGATGTCACGATTCAAGCACTGCCTTTGTACTTGTATGGACATCATGATTCAAGTGGTAAAAAAGAAAGTGGAGTTCTGCATCTCCAATCATAATACATGTTTGGTAATTTGTCCAACGCATTCCATTGCATGCCAGACATTCAAATTCATAGAACTGGTGAAATTCCTGTGAGGAATAGCACCTTTGAAGGAGGAGCTTGTGTGAGGGACTGTAGTGAACTGGCAATTTCCCAAGAAGGAGGGAGCACATTCTAAAGAGGAGGGGGTAAGACAAGAAGCAACACATCCCAGAGCTGAATATGGTCCCATCAATTAATCAGTATCATCTTATGAGACCCAAAAGGTGCCCCAGGAGTCATGATTCCTCTGTCATCATGCCTGCCCTATGTAAGAGCATCCCATCTCCAATTCAGATGGGTCCGATGTTGGGCCACAATGTTATATGAACCTGTTTAGTTTATGTGATGGCCAGATGCTTCTGGCCAGTTCTGTTTCACTGGCTTTTATTATATCATTTAATAATGTCTGTATAATTTCTGAGGAATGAATGTTATGTGAACTTTTTTGATTTATGAATGACCTTTCAGTTTTCTCTGAATAGATTATTAACTAAAGTAATTTTAATAACATGTTCTTTAACTAAGAGAATATAATAATAATAATGTTCCCTGCTGAAGCATTCTCTAGGGCCTAGGCATAAAATACTATAATTAGTCCATTGTAATTTTTAATTCCATAATGAATCCACAGTCTCTAAAGACACAAATAAAATAACACTATAATAAAAATGCACCAAATGGAGAATAAGAGCAAGAAAATAAATTTGAGTGAATATTCAACAAGCATTTTGTGGCCTCTATCTTTTTTGGTGTTTCAAACGACTACCGTGTTTCCCTGAAAATAAGAACCTGTCTTATATTTTTTTGAACCCTGAAATAAGCATTTGGCCTTATTGCCATGCACTCAAAAGCCCGATTGGGCTTATTATCAGGGGATGTCTTATTTTGGGGAAAACAAGGTATGTAGCCAAGAATTTATACAATTCAACATCTGGATAGGGCAATTTTAGGATACACACACACACACATTATCCTTGTGTTCCATAATAGTCCTGCAGAATATTCAAGGATTTGTAGAATGAGGCAAGAAGGCACTGCCCTGTGGATTCAGTGGATGCTCAAAAGGCACTTGAAAACATACAACATACCTAACTGTTGCAAAAATAGGTTTACAATAGGTATCTGCTATGCTGTTTATTTTGCATTGGCTTTCCAGACCTTCTTTTCTTTTGTTGATTTAATAATTGATTTGGAATGTCCCAGTGTGATGTAGCAAGTGAAGAATTAGAGCGGTGCAAAGAGGACCAAAGAATCAACATTCAGGCTTCCTGACACTGTCTTGTTTCTACTCAGAAGGGCGGGGGGGGGGGGAAACATACTAAAATGCAGATGAGTCAAGACAGTTACAACTAACTCTGTCCAATTCTTCAGTTGTTACAACCAACAATGCCTCTCAGATGGCTTTGCACTCTCTTCTGACATGCATACGCATACACATTCTCAGCACTGTGTTTAATGTAAAAACTCTATGACAATTATTTTCCATTACACTGCACACATGTTTATCATTAACCTTATTTTCATTACTGAAGTCTCTATCTGTTAGTTTTCATTTCTTTTGAAACAATGTATGAACTGTGCTCAAATAGCAATATAAATTTGCAAAATTTACTTTGCAGAGAGATGGACAGAATACCAGTGAAATATCATTAGGCATGTGAAAGCCTTATTTAAATATATGAAGAAAATATTAAGAGATTGCCTGTTGAGCATAATGGTTTGGGAACATATATCCCTCTTGAAAAATTCTGGTTTGAACATGTTCCAGTTTTCATCTTCATATTATCAAACAAGCTGTATGTAATTTACAAAGGAACCATTTTACTTACTTACTGCTTCGTGGAGATTGATTTCAGAAACAGATATATCTTTTGAGTAGCTTGTTTCATTCTGGATCTGATGCTATGGATCAGAAGTAGGGGCGTATATGATCTTTTATATAATCAATTCTTGTGCAAATCAGTGAACTAAGTTGGGAAAAAAGAGACACTGAATCCACCCAGATTCCAATCTTGAACAGAAACAGCTAATAGTGGAGGGAATGTCAAGATGCATCTGGAGCTCTGGATCACAGAGAGACTTCCAAAATACAAAATCTATTTGTGTAAGCTCAGTCAGCAGAAGTTAAGTGCACAGAACTCAATTAGTGCAGTTTAATGGGATTCTGTTTAGTCACAAACAATGTATTATCTAATAACAATTCAGTTATTAAACTGAGTTTCACATTTAGATCTGGGTACTAACCTAAATACAGAATATCAACCGTGTGTAGTAGGGTCAATAATAACTTAATGGCACATAATTAACCTAAACCCAGCATTTATCATAACAATTCCAACTTCATATTACTATCAAATCTCCTCTCAGAATAAAGATTGGCAAGAGAAATTGAAAGATGGTGATGTGGCTGTATGGAAGCTTGATACGCTTTTCTTGAAAGTCACATAAGTGACTTCAGATTTTGTGCATTATGCCTCACGCTCTGTTTTGATTGAAGCAGTGGTAAAATCCAATTTTTTTACTACCGGTTCTGTGGGCGTAGCTTGGTGAGCATGGAATGGGTTTGTGGGCGTAGCTTGATGGCATGGCAGCAGCAGGATACTGCAAAATCCCCATCCCCCCCCCACTCTGAGGCCAGCCAGAGGTGGTATTTGCCGGTTCTCCGAACTACTCAAAATTTCCGCTACTGGTTCTCCAGAACCTGTCAGAACCTGCTGGATTTCACTCCTGGATTGAAGGACATCAGTTCTGATATAATGATTTCTTCATTTGACTTTTTTTAGTATAGCAGCATCAATACAAGAATGGGGGGAGGTGGAATCACTAAATTGTTGCCTGAGATCTGATATGCTAAAATACTTAATCAATGATCAAATAAATAAGGGCGATATGTGTAGTATTTCTGTTTCCTGTCTTTCGCAACTACAAAATGGCTTTAATAACACATTTATTATGGTATATGTGTAGACTACTTCATTAGATGAATAAAATGTTTGTCCTCTGGTTTCATATAAAGCATTTATATGAATGTAAATTTAGGTATCTTATATTAAAGTAATTTCTTGATGATATGGATATCAGCAATCCCCTGATTTGTTACATTAATTTTCGAAGAAATTAATAAATTTACAATAATGCATTAGAGGCTTCTGCACACTAGAGGGCACTGTTGTACTGTACTATTGATATACTATGGCTAAAAAGGTACTTATGTTTAAAAAGTCTTAAATTACTCTTGTCTAAATTAAATATGATTTGTATTATGTGTAAAATATGTCTTATTCAGCAGTATATGTAGCAGTTCTCTCAGAATTCTTTCTAGCTAGTCCAAAATACAAAAATTAGATCATAATAAAGTAATAATAATAATTAAAGTATGAAAAGCTTATAGGGTATTATATGTTTATTGATTAATTTATATCCAGCTTTTCATCTAAGAGCAAAATGCAAAGAATAAACATGATTAAGTCTGACCTAAATATAATTCTTCCTATTTCTAGTCTAACACCTTAACCAACACAAGCTACCTTTCCCCAAAATATTAACAAAATTTGGATTTCAGTTCTGAGTATTTTTGGAGCTGAAATTCAACAAATTTAGATGGGATAAAGAAAGAACAGAAAAAGGGATAGGAAAGAAAGGAGGAAAGTAAGAAACAACTTTCTCTACAGCTTGCTTTTACCACTATCATTTTAGAAATAATAAATCAAATTTTAAAAAAAATCATAGAGCCAAATCC
Organism: Pantherophis guttatus; assembly: GCF_059756535.1. NCBI lineage: Eukaryota > Metazoa > Chordata > Lepidosauria > Squamata > Colubridae > Pantherophis > Pantherophis guttatus. The sequence goes on from NC_142067.1 coordinate 32,808,504, forward strand.
AAGGAAAAATGCTCAAGAATTTACAGTATTCAATGTCAATACCAACATTTTGGCAGAAGCAGAGGAGCTGTTAAAACACTCCAGGTGCCTAATTTATTTGATTGATCAAGATTTATCTTAATTTAAAGTCCAGTGATAGGACAGATCATAGGAAAACTACTGTCCGGTTCATACAGATTTTTTAAAGGCAGTAAATTGAAAGAATATGGGCAGGGTGTATTGAAAAATGGTGTCACCAGTTGCTTGAACATATACCATTGGCTACAGCTGCACTGTTTGCTATGGTTTCGGTGCTTCCTGTTGGGATATTTCCATAAAGTGGTTCAGAAGGAACAAATTACAATCACATCATTAGAAACGTTTATTTAATTATTATTTTTTGGTGGGAAGCTTGTGGCTTGTGGTAAACGCTACAGACTTATAGTCATACATATAATTTTTTTAACAGTTTCTTGTTGCCTTTGTTCATTGCTGTCTGCTTGCTTGCCTGAAATATAACTTTCCTGGAAGTCATTTTCCAGTTTTGGTCAAAGCCACTGCAGCTGTAGAAAGTGCATGATGCAACTACTTTTTGTTTAGGAAGAAGCATTTTTGCTTGAGAGAGTCACCTTATTGCATTCCAGATATACTCGCCTAAAATTAAATCATGGATCAAACATTAAATATTGTCACTACCCCATTGATTTCAATGGATAGTTATCAGATTGTTTTAGAAAAGCATGCGTTTGGCAAAGGATGTATGGGATGTAATAGAATTGTTGGATATGTTATAGAAAGATGTCTTAGTAACAAAGAACAAGTGGTACAAGGCTATATGATTCATTTTGTAGCCAAATATTTCTCACTTTGGAAACAACCTCTCTTGCACTCTGCTCGCTGTTAGTCCAGAAAGTGGGTAGCTTGAGAAGAACACTGACACTGATACACCCTAAACTCCGCTGAAGCTGTTAACTAGCCTGGTAACAAAATGTTCAGAAACCAACCCACAACTCAGAGAATGAACCTTCACCCTCATCCTACACCTGAACTACAGATATTCGCCACCGGTGGGTAGTTTATTACAAATAGTTCCCAACATAATTAAATGATTAAAGTTTTGACTAGGACTGTAGAGACCAAAGTTCAACTTCACACTGGAAGCCATGGAAACTGGAAGCCATGGAAACTCACTGGATTGCTTCAACCCAATCATTTGCCTTTTGACTCAAGGGTTGTTGGTGGGATAAAAGGTAGGCCTTGCAAGAATTAATGAAATTACATGAATGAATGAATGAATCTGGAGTGTTGTTTTGGAAAAGCCTACTTTTTTATTATTATTATTATTAAAAAGTTTTATAAGAAATACAAACAATTTTCTCCCTCCCACCCTTCCCCTTCCCCACATAAATTATACATTTTCTTATACATAAGAAATCCTCCATATACATGTTTCCCTTAAAGAAAGCATTAAAATAAAACATTTTAATTATATTCGGAGTTGCTCTTCTCCTTCTTCCCTCATTCCACAACAAACCTTCTTCTCCTCCTCCTTTCTTTCCCGTCCCTCCCTCCTCTTCCCTCCTACCTCTTCTCCCACCTCATCCTACTTCCTTTCCCTTTCCCCCACTTCTCTCTTCTTTTCCCCCTTCTTGCCTTCACTCCTACTCCTGTCCCCTTCCCTTCCCTTCCTCCTCTCCTTTCTTCCATTCCTCTCCCTCCCTCTCCTCTTCCTACCCCCTCCTCCTCTCTCCTTTCTAACTTCTTTGCTGTGAAATATTTTCCTCCTTTAGTATCTGAGCAACTCTTATATTCTAGAATACACTTTCTTCTGCTAAAACATTTCTCTATTCATCACTTCCCCCCCTCCCTTATCCCCCCCTCCCCACCCCACCCCTGACTTCCCAGAGCAAAAACAGGGTATAGCATCTAACAAACATATGCTAAAATAAACTAACAAATTATAAAGTTCAAAGCTCCCACATGTTCTTTAACTCCCTTTGCTCCAATTCAACAACCTCCCTTTTATAAATTCTCAATACCAATTAAATTAAATTCATTCTTCCTACTTATATAGAAAAAAAGAAAAAAAACCTTTTTCTTAATGCATAATCCGATACTTTAGCAGTCTTACAAACAATAAAAATCATGAATAAATTCCATTTCTATACCAGAAAAAAAAATTTCATCTTAAAATCTTGCACATTTTATCTCATATATCTTTTAAAATAATATAGTCTAATGTTAAGCATTTTAAAAATCTCTTAATACCTTTAAAACACTTATTTACCAAATATAAATTTCAGAATCTATAGGAGGGTATCTTTCAATTTTTCAATTAACCGTCTTAATACCTCTAACTTTTTAAAAAAACAACCCTTAACTATCCAAAACTAATTATCAGTTTACAATAAAATTCTGAGTTTAACATTAATCCTCTTCGCTTCAAAGGGTTAGACATCCTAAAAGCTTATACAATTTATCTCATATATCTTGTAGAATAATATAACCTTATGTTAAACATTTTAAAAATCTTTTAATACCATTAAAACACATATTTGCCCGTTGCCAATTTCAAAATCCACAGGAGAATATCTTTCTTAATCTTCTGTTCTTCACTTCTTTTTGTATTTTTTCCAATCCTTTTTTTTTATAAATTCTTTCAACAATCCCCCCAGTTTTATTTTGGAAACTTTTAAAATAGTGATTTGAGGTTGATGTTTCTGAAATACTTGCTCTCTTCTTGAAGTCAGATTTTCTAACTTTAAATCCTCATCTCATCTCTTCTGGTTTGTATAATCATTCAATCCATTTCTTTGTCCATATAGCCAAAATTTGTTGCCATAAAGATTATCAGCTTGCAATAAAGAAACCATTTGTTGCTTTTCTGTCATTGGAATGGAAACGTCCACCAAAACCTTTGTTTCAGCTGTACCAGCCAATCTCTTAATCCTGTCCATTTCCTGATCTTCCAAAAACAAATTCTTCTGAATAATTTGCTGCTTATAATTTCCCAAGCTATTTTTTGAAAAAGCCCTTTCGATTGTATTCAGCAGGGCTGAGGTAAAAAAGTCTAGAAGTTCTTGAAAAGCCTGGACAGTCACAGCTTGGGAATTTGCTGATTCACCAGCCCTGTTGTCAGCCATATTTCAGCTACTTTGTATTTATCTAGCTATCAGGACAACAATTCAACTTTTTTCCACACAGTATAAAGACCAGATTTTAGTTAAAACCAGAACCAAATTCTTTTCCTCAATACCAAATTCTTTTCCTGGCCGCTTCCATTTAAAACTTTCTCTTAGGGTGTAATCCAGTAGCTGTAAAGTGTTAACAAGCCTTAACGAGCACTTCCCCTGGTAGTTTCTTCCTCCCGCCCTCAGGCGCCATTTTCTGCATATTAAAGCGGAGTTAAAGTGTTACTTGCAAATTTCCTTTTGTTTTCTCCTGATTTGCTCCATCTGCGATCGAAGTAAAGATGTTAAAAATCCCCCGTTAATTTTCTGCAGATTCTGGTCGCAGCTTCTAGCTCCGCTTCAGCGGAGTCGTTTCTGGTCCAGAGTGGCTTGACAGGCTTCAATAGGGAGCCCACACCCTTTGCGCCCCAGGATTTCTCCTAGCGCACTTGGGGGGGCTCTACCCCCGCCTGTCGACTCTTCTCTCTCCCCTTTGCCCGGGGAGAGGGTTCCAAGCCTCCAGACAGCAGTTTTTCGGCTGTTCTGGGGCTTTTACAGAACCAGAAAATGGGCGCTCAAAAAAGAGCGTCTTCAAAGCTGTGGAGCCAGGCAGGAAGTCTGGAAAAGCCTACTTTTACATTCCTGTCAAACAGATAGGTACCAAAAGTAAATTCACTAAGTTCATAAACCAGTGATGACGAATCTATGGCATACATGCTGGAAGTGACACGCAGAGCCGTCTCTCCGGGCACGCGAGCCATCGCTCGTTGCTCTTCCAGGTTCCAGCTTGCCGTCCAGCTGGTCTTCACATGCACGGGAGTGCTGGAAACCGGAAACCAGTCGCCCAGTGCACATGCGTGCAACGGGCGGCTGATCTTCTGGTTTCTGGTGTGCACATGCGCACCAGCCATCTTGTCTTTGTGAGTGCATATGCGCCAGAACCGGAAGACCAGGTGGCCAGTGTGCATGTGTGAGCCAGAAACTGGAAGATCATCTTCCCAGTGTGCGCGTGCACACTGGGTGGCTGCTCTTCCAGTTTCTGGCACACATGCGCGCGTGCACGCTCCCGTTTCAGCATTCAGTGCTGAAAAGGTTTGCCAACACTGTCATAAACTAACTTATTTAATATAAACCTAAGTTTTGAAATACTGGCAGGAATTACAGTATTCTTTTAAAGGAAATTGGAGTTTTCAGAGAAAGCAGGACAAATGTTTTTGTGTTAAATACTATCTGCATGTTTCCAAATGGCCAACCAAAAATGACATCATTGCTTCTAGCTGTCAAGAACAGCTCACATGGGAAACCTTAGTTTATATTACAATCAGCTGTGGGAATGCATCAGGGATGATCTCATCCAGAGATGAATAGTTTGAACTTGGCACTTTTTCTTTACATGAAATCAACCTGTCCTTAATTGGTGTGAGTCTGAGAGATTCGGATTTCCTGTAACATTTCAGGTCATTATTGCTTCAAAACAGATATAAAATTAAAGGGAAAATCCGGTTTATGCAACTATTCATTGCAGTAAAATTTACGATAGCAGAAAATAATTATGTGCAAATGGATTTCTGTTGGACTATGTGGGAAAGACTTCAATTGTTAAGCATATTATCCTTCTAGATGTTCATTGATTAAAGAAACATTACAATGTAAGTGTCAACATATACATATCTATAACAGATTAATAGGGGATCATTGTATATGCATATAGTAGCAACTTCAACATAATGCAAATATTTTTGGTTTCTCTGATTGGACTAAGTATTTCTAGAAAATAAACAATGGAAAACAAGAAAGAAAGAAAATGCACTAATAAATAAAAACTAGAGAAAAGGCAGAGTGTATTTATACTTTTAGGGAGCAGCTATGTTTTCATTTTTTCCCCGTGTAAATTGTAGAATGTTCTTCATTTTTCTGAATTGCCCCAGCACTCGATTCAAGGTGTTGGTGACCACCTTTAGAGCGCTCCATGGCTTAGGACCTGGGTACCTACAAGACTGCCTTCTGCCACTGAGAGCCTCCCACCGGCCAGTACGCTCCCACAAAGAGGGGCTCCTCAGGGTGCCCTCAGTCAAACAATGTTGACTGGCGGCCCCCAGGGGGAGAGCTTTCTCTGTGAGAGCACCTGCCCTCTGGAACGAGCTCCCCCCGGAGATACAGAGGATTCCGGATTTACGTACTTTCTGCCGGGCCCTCAAGACTTTTTTATTTCAACAAGCCGGGCTGGCCTAACTTCTCCAATTGCTTAATTTGAATTTGAATTTGAAAAGGGGTATTTTAATTGTTGGGCCAAAATTGTTTAATGTTTTTTAAACTGTTCTTAAATTTTTGTATTCTGTGTATTTATCTTTGGCTGTTCACCGCTCTGAGTCCTTCGGGAGAAGAGCAGTATATAAATTTAAATAAATAATAATAAAAATAAATAATACAGCTGTTTGTGCCTTTGAAAGAAAATCTGCCTCAGGAACAATAGAAAATTCATTGTTTATCTGGACTACACTGAGGTAAAGGTGTTTGGCAGAGTTTGGAAAGATAGCGAATACTGCATGTCTACAAACTGCCTGTATACTCAGTTACTATAAGGGGATGATAACAGAGAGATCAGTAAGCAAGTCAATGCCTGTTTTCCCCTGCCCTGCTATATGTTAATACATAAATCTATGGTAAATGAACTGCAGCTCGTGTACTTTTACTTTTTTAAAAAGGGACAATATGTACATTTTTGAGGTCTGAAATTAACCCCTGATAAACATTCTGATGTTAGATACATGATAAGTAGATGAAATGGTGATTGAAACAGAAATACAGGAGCAATATTGAGAAAATTATATCAATGGTCTCCTTAGTTCTCCTTACTTCAAGGGTCTTTAACTTCAGCAGAGAACAGGAAGATCTTGACCATGAAAAGTCTCACTAAAGGTTCCATTTCAGAGTGTAGGTAGAACAGCATTTATTTAAATACAATTAGCATTATGTTTCCATGCATTTTCCTTGTGTTGTTTTGGAAGTTATCATTCAGTGCTGCCCAGAACTATTTTAAATCTCTCGTTTTAAGCCCTATAGAAGTGGATTGGGAATTGCAGAACTGGAAGGGAAGGATTAGCCATTTCCCTCCCTCCACTCTTTTGCAGCAACTATCTCATTGAACAAGTGGCAATGAGGCTGATAGTTGAAGCTGTTTGAATCTCTGTGTATTGCACTGTCCAAGAACAGTAATAGGATGCTATAATTAAAGGACAAATATAAATACAAGGAGAGGTTCTTGAAATGGTGGTGAAAAAACAGGATGAAAGCTTATCCATTTTTGGGAAAAAGAGAATCTCTAAAGTTATCCAAGTTTCTAAAGCTTCAAGGAATGCAATTTAGAGAAGACAAACCTTTCAGCATCAACTTATGAAAACATATTATAAGGCATATCATGATTTAATTGATAACACTTTGGTTCCAAATACTATTCAGATAATTTCCTGATAAACCTTAGTGGAATGGTGTCAAAATATTCCCAAATCTATTCTTCAAAATATTGTTGTTATTATCCACTTCTATATATTTTTCAAGAAATGTTTTCTAATAAATAGGAAGATACAAGTAATGAATAAGTGATTGCATTGATTTCACTGAATCAGAAATTTACCTCAGATTTTTACTATAGCATGATCAAAAATTTTATAGAATTAAATTGTTCGAAATTTTCCTGTGGCTTTATTGAAACATGAGACAGTACACCAATAAAGTATGAGTCAGCCATTAAATATCAGCTCAGTGCTTTCATCGTGAAGTCATCTGAAACTCCAGCTCATTTCTTATTTCTTTCTTCCACACATTTCATTAAATCTTTGATTTCCTCTGCAAGATTAATCTCCCGGAATTAACATCTGCAGACACAGAATGAACTAGCATTTTGGTATGTTATCTAAAATCCATCTGATGAATCTCAGTTAAAAGACTTGATGGACTGCACCAAATGTTTCAGAAGTCATTTATTAGTCTTGTATGTATTAGTGGATATCAAAAATCAAGTTTTAGATGGCAAGGTGCTTTTTTAATGCAACAGTTTGGAAATATCATTGAACTGGTTCCTATGGCTATGTGCCATAGGACACACTCTTTAATATCATTTTTATATCATTCACTTATTAGCAATAAAATCATAAACAAGACATATTATTGTCAACAAATTGTAGAACTTATTCTCTACAATAGAGCAGCTTTTATAATTTTGAAAGTTGGTTAATATTTGGGTATTTGTGTATGGCACACCAGCTTCAATTTCATGGAGAATTTTCTCCATGCCGATATTTCCATCATTTTTGGAGGAATATATTTTGTTATAAAGCATCAAAAAAGGACGTTTGATAGTCAATGTAACCCAAAGAACAGGTTTGACAGCAGCTACAATACATGTGTTCCATTACGGCAAATTCAATTAATATGTATTTGTGTCGTAAATACGTTTGAACTGACTGGAAGAGAGTTACACTTACATTGGGAAATTGTTGTACCAAATAGGAAAGTTTGTTCATCTAATACTTTATTGTCAAATGTGATAATATGGTTTCAGGAATATATTCTCCTACTCTATCTCTGAATGTCTTAGGATGTGAACTGAGAATTTTTGCAAAAGTACTGTAAATGTTCTGAGTTCCAGCAGTTCTCGGTGATAATATAAAAAGTAGTCACAGAGCTCAAAGATTTTACATTCATTAGAATGACACTTATTCCTTGTGGAGCAGCAAAAGAATATAAATATAAATATAAATATATAAAGCATCTGTTTTGTCCAAAAAGCTACAATTTCAAAAATGTATCTCATATTCTATCCCTCTCTCTTCAGTCACCTATAGACACAGTGAAAAGTTTAAGTGCAAATGAAATAAGTGTTTTAAAAAAGGAAGTGGGTAATCTACTTTTATGCAGCCAGTTTGCAAGTCCAGTTCACTAGAGCAAACTCTGCTCCCAAGTCTTTGAAACAAGTCATATAACCAGATGTTTCTTCACAATGTCTGGCACTATTTGTACTTGCTTGCAGCTTTAACTTTGATAGAGTTGGGAACAAAATGATCTAAACCAAATTCTTAAAAAACTGACCTTTTCTAAAGTTGCTTATGATCAAATACATATGAAATACCAAAGTCTCTAAAAAAAATTATTTTAACTGGCTGTCAAATGCTCCCATTCTTTGATACCAAATTAATTTATCACTGATAAACTTTTCATATTTCCTGGCATTAGAAAAAAATCTGTCAGAGTCCAAATATTGTTATCAGAATGTGAGATATAACACTATAAAGGTCCCTATGACATTCTTGTACTCCCCATGGCAAAGTCAGAAGTGAAAGTCAATATTCTAAGGAAAAATGTATCCAGCTGTGAAAAATTCAAGACTGTAAAAACAAACAAAAAAGATCATATATTCAAGCTCTGTACTTTGTAATAACAAGTCTCTAACTCATTAAGATATACTTTATATTAATGATACTTTATTAAACACACCGTGGCAACTGTTTGTTATATTCATATGGATCTTGATGACGTGGAAAAGGTACATGGAAGAATAAGCACCGCCATCTGCTTGCTTATCTCCTGCGGATTAATAAAGCTAGATTTGGTCTAGTACTAAGAATAAGGAAAGTAAATAATGTTTCTTTGAGTGAAAAAGGTGTTTATGCACACTTAAAAGCAGCAGTGATGACAAATGTATATTAAAAGTTCTTCCAGTAAGGCCTCTGTAACCATAAGCCAGATCCAACACTTTCATTATAGGGAATGGTGATTATGAAAATAATGACCTCATAGCCTCTTATCAAAAAACAACTACATAAAGAGCCATCATTTCAGTCCTGTTTAAGGAAAAATCCAGTAAGATTTACCAGAAATAACAACGTATCTATTTTAACCTTGATGAAATGAGCCAGCTTTGTATTCCTTCCTTTATTTATAATTTTAATCTATAATCCATTCAAATAAAACCTTAGAACTTGATTGTCCCTTTTAAGGAGATTCTTCAACATTTTAACAAGCCTCTTTTGTAAAGCCAATATAAGAAAATTATCCAAATCAGTCTCTTGGTTTATTGTTTCTATGTATCTTTCTATTGTTAAAACATCAGCCAGTTTTTTTTCTAAATATCCAATATAGTATCTTTTTCCATGTCATTCTTGTAGACTATAATTTGTAAATTCACTTTCAACTGAAGTCTTGATCTTGTCATGTAAAATTTGTTCCTTTTCAACAGCAGAATATTGTTCTCCGGTTTAGATAAATAGTAGCCATACCAGACTGCTCGACAGACAACTGAATCACACTATATGCATCATATCGGGCACAATAAGAACTACCCACATATCACTGATGCTATAAACAACAGCTTTGCTCCAGACATCCACCTATTAGGGCAGCTGGAAACTTCCTGGATAAAAACTTCAATTTGCTTCAGGGCTGGACATGAGAATGGTTCTCTATTGCTCCTCCAAGTGTCACAACATTCCCTGCTTTACAGCTGAACCAAATGGATTCAATTGCCCCATAAAACCTGGTCAATCCTCAATAGAATTAGTATCAACATGGCAAGTGTGCTAGTTTCCTTCATAAATGGGGAAATGTCTCTCTTTGGAATGTAGATATGGTGCTCCAAAGCCGAAATTGTGGCATATTGTGAAACAGTGCCCTTTGAGTGCATGCAGTATAAGGAAATCCAAGAGACTTTCTGTATGCAACTCCATCATATATCTTCTATATATATAAAAGCAAAATACCACTCATGCATCATCACAAAATCTCCAGAACTGTAAAGCCTACAAACTTGAAATTTGCCACGTATGTTCCTCTTCGCTTCTAGGTGCTCACTAAGGGATTGTTCGCCCAGGAAAGGGCGTAACTGGCACACAACCCGCAGTTGCACAAAGGCCCTCCTGGCCACGACTGCCACCTGCTCTTTGAACAGGAATCGCGAGTCCAGAACCCCCAGATTATGCACAGGGACTGTTTGGGGGAGTGCCACTCCATCCAAGACCAAAGATGGCAATTTTCATAGGCCAAAGAATCCCAAACCCAGAACCACTTGGTCTTGCCAGGGTTCAGTTTCAACCCATTTCTCTCCAGCCCCTAATAGCCACCAGGCACTGTGAAAGGAAGGTCATATTGTCAATATGCGTAGATATGTCAGTCCATGGTAACAGATGATCTCACCCAACTGCTTCATGTAGATGTTGAATAGGAGTGGAGAGAGTACCGAGTCCTGCGGGACCCCGCAAAGCAGTGGGCAAGGGCTGAATCTCTTACTTCCTATTAACACCTACTGAGAGTGTCCACAGAGGAAGGAAGTGAACAAGGATAGTACAGAGCCCCACACTTCCAACCCCGAAAAATGGAGCAAAATTCACTTAACAAATCTCACTTGGCAACATAAATTTTGGACTCAATTGTGGTCGTAATCCAAGGACTACTTGTATATATGTTCTTTATAACCCTATCTTTGTTAAACATAAATTAAATTCTTTCCATACAATGATTCATTGCACAAGACACAAAATCTGTATTGAGTTGTTGAGGGCAATTTATATATTCCCAGACAGCATTGGAATCCAAGACCGTTCTTCTAGACTCCATCATGGAGAAATGCACTTTTTTTCCAATTTTGTTACATCTTCCTTTTAAAAGTATTTTTATTAAAACAAAATATCCATGCTAATGGACTATAAAATGTAAATTAGCAACAGATATTACAGGGTTCGAAAATGTAGAATTGTCAATAAAATAAAGTAAATGATGTGTGGCTAGAAAATATTTTAATGGAATTTAGATTTTCATTGATCAGATAAAGAAGATTTAGGCTCAAGTGGAATGAACGAGCTTCCACATATATGAAATCAATAGGAGTCCATCCACATAAAATATAAATTTCTGACCATGCTTCAGCCTAGATAAATCTATTGATAAGAGTGTGACATCCTACAATATATAAATTCCTAAATCATATAAAATACTCAAAGAAAATATGCTGTTTTTTTCTAATACTTCACACAAGCAATAATTATAAGATTTCTGTGAGGCAAAATGCATAAAGCTGCTTCTGACACTACCATGTTTATATTATGTGTCAAACTGGCAGCCATTAGTTCTATTGTATTATGTGTGCTTAAAAATGTGGGCAAAATTTAATATTACTTAATTTCATTAACATGCAATGTGAATTTTCTCTATATTCCCTTTCAGTTCATGGTTTTGTGTAAATTCTAAATCCTGATGATTAGGAACATGGAAGATGAGCAGTAGCTATTTCAGAATTATTAGCCCAGAACAGATGGCTTTCTGCTAATCTTTGTAACACGGATTAGCAGAAACTGACCAACACCGAGGAAACTTCGTCATTCATTTTATGCTTACAGAAAGGCAAACTTCGGAATTTAATTTCAGTCATATAATTTAATTTAAAATCCTATTTTCAATGTCAGAGGCTTTTGCTGTAAGAATCTTACCAGAAATTATGTGAAAGTGCTATTACATTTCCTTGCTTGCAAGTCAAAGGATGCTTTCTTGTTATGTTAAAATAACACTTTTTCTTCTGAATACCTGGAGCAACAGGCTGCAATGGATTTAGAGCTTTGAATGAGGAGGATGGGGCATAGTGAATTTTAGGCGGAACAGGAATGCATCTTAAGCTTATGTTCTCTAAAATAATCTTTCTGATTGAGATGGAAGTTAGATAGCAGTCGTTTGTTCTTTATTTTGCAAAAAGCCCCAACCATACACAATTTACCAGACTTGCTAGCACTCAGTAATTTGTTTTTCCCACAAATGCTTGCTTCATCTTTCTGAAGAAGCTACCATACTGGACTTCTCTGAATTTGATTTGAGGGTTGTTTGTTGGTTTTGCTGCACTTATAAAATACTAAACTGAAGGCAACATACATTAGATAGCCTGAGAATGGGTACATTTGTTTAGAGGGCAAATTCGGTTGATTGTTAGGGGCTTCCTACTTTGTTTAGGATTGAGGGATCTTTGGTTCTCTCTGTGGTTGCTTGTTTTCTTGCAAATGTTTCATTACCCAAACTAGATAACATCATCAGTGCTAGTAAGGACTGATATTTGCTGTCAGTTTATATACTAGAGCTTCTGTTAAAGGGTTGTTAATTGGACATTCCTTCCAGTTGCAAGGGGCAAATGCTTTAAGGCAGCGATACAGGTAGTCCTCAACTTACGACCACAATTGAGCCCAATGTTTATGCTGCTAAGTGAAACATTTAAGTGAATGTCCCACTTTACGACTTTTCTTGCCACATTTGTTAAGTGAGTCACTGCAGTTCAGGGGTGAAATCCTGCCAGTTCGGACCAGTTCAGTCAAACCGGTAGTGATGGTGGCAGGTGGTTCGGAGAACTGGTAGCGACGGTAGTGCGAGGCTCTGCCCACCCACCCAGTCATCGTTACTTCCTGATTTTAACCAGGAAGTAACCTGTTTTTTACCCTCTGCACATGCGCTGAAGGGTTTGCGCATGCACAGAGGGTCTGTGTGTGCATGACACAGCGCGTGCACTTCCGAACCAGTAGGGAAGGTAAATAGATTTCACCCCTGCTGCACTTGTCAAATTAATAACATGGTTGTTAAGTGAATCTGGGTTCTCCATTGACTTTGCTTATCAGAAGGTCGCAAAATGACTCCTGAGCCCTGCAGGTGTCATAAATGAGAGTCGGTTGTCAAGCAACAGAATGTTAAATCACGTGACCGCTGGGATGCTGCAATGGTCGTTAGTATGAAAAACGGTCATATAAGTCACTATTTCAGTGCCTTTGTAACTTCAATCACTAACTGAACCTTTGTTAAATCGGGACGACCTGTACTAGAGATTCCCGTTCGATTCGCCAAATTTGAGTCCTTTAGAAAGGCCTGAGTCTGCTGCCCCTCCCCCCACCACATCTGGCTGTTCAATTGACCCACCCGCAAGACCCACCCGCAAGACCCCCAAAAGCGCGTGGTTGCGAGGTTGTCGACTTCTCCGCCCAGGATTCCCTTCGCTCTATCCGCCTCCTTGCCTACAGCGCCAGCCGCGACTGAGCCAGGCCGGCGGCAAGGCTCCAAGGGGCAGCCCTGGAGAGACGACCCCCCCCCTTGTGCAGGAGGGGCGGCTGCCGCTGGTAGCGGGGCAGCCTGACAGACCCGGAAGTGGTTGAGGCTACCGGGGGGCGGCGGGAGCCAGCGGTGGGTGGGGGGAGAGGAAGGGGAGGGGGCGGTGGCCGGATCCACGAGCGGCCGCCGGAGACGCGCAGTCGTTCGGCTCGGGATGCCTTCGGACAACCGGCTGCTGCGCAGGAGAGGCGGGAAATGGTGAGCGGCCGCGAGCGCCTCCTCCTCCTCGTCCCCCCGGGGACCCGGCTTACGACGCTCTCCCTGCTGTTGCTCCTGCTGCTCAGACGGGACGCGGTTGCTCAGAAAGGTAGGTGGAGAGAGAGAGAGAGACCCGGTGGCGGGGGCAGGAAAAGCCTTCCCGCCATTGTGCCTTGAACGCTCGCCCGGAGGAGCATCGCCCTCTCTCCCTTCGCCTCGGATGTCATTAATACGTGGGGAAAGGGGGAAAGGGAGGGGAGGGGAAAGGTGGGGCAGTCAAATCCAGAGATGCTCCTCCCATAAAAACCCAATTCTGTAACATCTGCGGCGAGCTTCTGCCATCCCGTCCTGAAAAGTTCTGCAAACTTTTCAACGCCCCTTTCCCAGTCTCACCGTTTGGAATATAGTAAAGGAATGTAGAATGGCTGTTTTCACCCGAAACACAGGAGGGACTCCAGTTTTTGAGTTCCTCCAACTTAACTTTTTAATCGACGGTGCAATCTGTAGTAAAAAAGCAATGAGGGTTTTGTAGTCCGGGGTACCGTTTTTTGTTCTCTCTGCCCAGAAAGCCCAGGGAGTTTTCGCAACTTTTCACTCCCCCCAAAAAAGTCTCATCTCAGGCAGCTCTCCTTGCAACTTCGCTGATTAAATCTGAACGTGCGCCTGGAAGAAGTGCTTGCTTTTTCTTTATTTTTCTTTTTTAAAACTAAGTTGTAAAAAAAAAAAAATTGAATGTGCCACGGATCGTCAAACAAAAGAAAAGAAAAGAAAAACCTATAGTGTTGAGAAAAAATATGCTGTCATTTCCAGGACATTTCCTATTAATTTATTGCAGCAAAGACCTAAGTGTTTTGAAGACTAGTAGCGTAGCCCAGTTTCAAAAGTTTCCCCTAGTTCTGGGAAAGTAGGCAGAATGGGTTACATTCAAGAACCAATGATGGCATGATGCCAGCCAATAAGTTTGTCTGTTTTGCAAACTGCAGTCCAATTGATGTTTAGGAATAATGAGAACATTTATGCTATATGATGAAGGAAAGGTGTGTGCATTTGGAAATGGATTATTTGGAACTGTATTGTTTAATAGGCTTATTTTTGATTCGTGTTGCTGGCCTTCATAAACTACTTAGGGTCACTCTGTTGAGTCTATAAATCTCTGACCCTAGAGGTTTTACTAATATGGTAAGCATATAAATAAACATAAATTTTAGTTGCAATGCTTTAATTTTTTTAGAAATGGTGAGGTTTTCAAATTATACAATATTCTGGAAATAGTATCTGTATGAGGAGTCTACTTCTACAGCAGCATTGCTTAAGTGAATGAACCTCGCTCTCTATCCATAATTTTTGTAATACTTTAGCACTACTTAACATACAATTACATCTGTCAGTGAGGCCAAATAAGGGCAGAAGCAGAGACACTGCTCGCAAATATTGTTTGCCCTTTAAAAAAAACCTTTGTCTTTAAACACTATATATTTAAACAATGTAAAGTAAAAGACTTGAAAGGGAAGGATTACTAAATGTTAAATGATGGGATAGAATTAAAGAATCAAGAGTTGGAAAAACAAGAGGAGGATCATTTGGAAGAGTAGTGTGGATTTTAAAAGAAAAAAAAGGCTGCTCTCCTTTCAATCAGAATGAGATGCCAGAAAATCTGTCCTTCTCTTCACCTTACCACAGCATCCCTAGATTTATCATTCATTTCACAGACTGCAATTAGGGCAACTAACTGTTAGCTTACTTTGAGTTGAGGAATGCGGTTTGATCTCTGAATGTAAGATACCTTATTTTCCTTCCTTGTGAAGTTGTTTTCTTAGGTATGTGCCAAATGTTTTTAAACTTCTTTTTTGCACTTTGACATATGGCACTACTGGCATACTAAACTTCCAAACTTGTCAAAAGGAAGAGACTACAAAGGGTTTGGAATCAGGATCAGGGACATTCAGAAACTGCAGCTCTATCTCAAATCAGTTAAAAAATTCACGTTCTGTGCCATTTGGGCCTGGATCCATTTCAGAGTACAGCCATTGCATATTCACAAAGGTGTTTACAATGCAGAATTTGTTTTTCACAAAAATGTTTTGTTCATCTGTTTAGGTTTTAATGATAAAATATATGATGGATTCTAAAGTCAACATTCTGTTTTGTTATATCTACTGCAGTGTTATAACTATTTAGCCTACTGTAGAATGGCAATTGTCAATATGCGTAGTCTATTTTGCCTTGCATTATTGTAGGGATAAATAACTTTGCATAAATTCAGATTTTCCACAATAACTTGAAAATTAGTTCTGTGATAGATTCAGCTATCTTCCTTGATTTCCTACATTTCCTTAAATATAGTCAAACTAAGAGAATTATCAAAGGATAATATTAAATACCTGAGAGAGGCTTCATGCCAAAATCTAGCCAATCATGGTTTAATTACCTTTGTGGAAAGCAGCTAATTTCATTGACTACAGATCCTTCCATTTCAACAAAGTTTACCTTCAGAGTCAGCTACTATACAATAGCTTGCCTTCAGCCCTTTTATATGGGAACATCTATAATGAAACTTGGTCTTGTGGTTATAGTTAAATGGAATCCATTCTCCCTATTCTACTATGCTGTTGTATAATGATACCTGAAAAAGATTTGTTTTTCTTTGTTCTTATATGTCCTAGGTGTCTCTCAATATCTTTTCTAATTTTGTCCCATCAAATAAGAAAAACCTCATTACAGATAATATAGCCAGGTTTTACACAGAAGCTTTGAATGTGCACAGACAACTGATTATATAAATGATTAGCATTTCTATATTTGAATATAGTAGTGAATTTGTAGGATACTAATGTTTTATATTATTGGAAGCTACTAAATATATATAAAAACAGGGACCAAGGTTCCACATTTAGTTTCACTGATTATGTTCCTAGTTGGGTAATGAAACATCTGCAAACAAACTCAGAGATCGCCAAGGACTCCACAGTTCAACCTAGACCAGAGGTCTGCAACCTTAAACACTCAAAGAGCCATTTGGATCCGTTTCCCACAAAAAAAAAACCCCACAGGGAGCCACAAAACCTGGGTGGGTGTGGCCAACTCGACGTCATTCACTCCTCTCCAGTCACATGACCCCCCAGGCACGCCTCTCTCTTTCTCTCTCTCTCTTTCTGTATTTATGTCTCTCTCTCTCCCCCTCTCAGTCTGTATCTCTCTATGTCTCTCTCCCCCTCTATCTCCCCCCTCTCTCTGTATCTCTCTTTCCCCCTCTATCTCTCCCCCATCTGTATTTATGTTTCTCTCCTCCTCTACCTCTCCTCCTCTCTCTGTATCTCTCTATGTCTCTCTCCCCCTCTCCCTCTCTATCTCCCCCTCTTTCTGTATCTGTCCCCCTCTCCTTTCTCTGCATCTCTGTGTGTGTGTCTTTATGTCACTCTCTCCCCTCTTCCCATATCTATGTCTCTCTCTTCTCTCTCTGTATCTCCACCTCTCTCCTCCTCTCCCTATCTTCCCCTCTCTCTGTATCTCTCTCCCTTCCCTCCTCTCTTTGTATCTCTGTCTCTCCCCCTCTGTCTGTCTCTCCCCCTCTCTCCTTCGTCTCTCGCGCCTCTGTAATCTCTCTGTCTCTCTCTCTTTCCCCCCTTTCTCTCTCTCTCTCTCTCTCTCTCTCTCTCTCTCGATCGATCGATCGATCGATCGATCGATCTGTGCCTGTGTCTCTTCTCACTCTCTCAGAAAGCCCAGCAATCTTTCCTTGGGGCTCTTTGCTCTCCTTTTCTTTCTTCTTTTTGGAAATCCAGGCTGGCTGAGGAACGAGCGTGAACCGCAGTGGAGGCTTCCTTTCAGGTGACCCTCCTTCTCCTCTCGCGACCCCCTGGCTGGCTATGGCAGGTGCACACGAGCGGGGAGACCCTCAAGCAAGTGGATGCCCACCCTGCGTGCGCCTTTGGTGCGCTTTGGCTGAGCCCGCCTGCTCACTTGAGGAGGGTCTCCCCGCTCGTGCACACTCTCCCGGCCTATGGTTTGGTTCTATCTATGGTTTGGTTCTGCAACCCAACAAGACAGACACAGACTTTAGAGGATAATTAGAACTGCAAAAAAAAAAACAATTGCTACCAACAATTGCTTAGAACAATTAGACACAAGAACAGTTTTTTCCCGAACGCCATCACTCTGCTAAACAAATAATTCCCTCAACACTGTCAAACTATTCACTAAATCTGCACTACATCTTCTCATCATTCCCATCACCCGTCTCCTTCCACTAAACATTCTGGTCCTAGATAATTCAAGACATCCCAGTTTAAAATAAAATCAAAAAGCAATATAAAGGGAAAGTTAGGCCAGGCCGGCCTGCTGAAACAGGAATGTTTTGAGGGCACGGCGGAAAGTGCGCAGATCCGGAATCTTCTGTATCTCTGGGGGGAGCTCGTTCCAGATGGTGGGTGCCCTCACAGAAAAGGCTCTCCCCCTGGGGGCCGCCAGTCGACATTGTTTGGCTGACGGCACCCTGAGAAGCCCCTCTCTATGGGAACGTACTGGGCGGTGAGAGGCTATTGGTGGCAGAAGGCGGTCTCGTAAGTACCCCGGTCCTAAGCCATGGAGCGCTCTAAAGGTGGTAACTAAGACCTTGAAGCGCACCCGGAAGACCACAGGGAGCCAGTGCAGCTCGCGCAGGAGGGGAGCCACATGGGAGCGCCATGCTGCTCCCATAACTACCCGCGCGGCCGCATTCTGGACCAGCTGGAGCCTCCGGGTGCTCTTCAAGGGGAGCCCCATGTAGAGAGCATTACAGTAGTCCAGGCGTGAAGTGACGAGGGCATGAGTGACCGTTTTTAACGAGTCCCGATCCAGAAAGGGACGCAACTGGCGAATCAGGCGAACCTGATAAAAAGACCTCCCGGCCACAGCCGTCAAGTGTTCTTCTAAAGACAGCCGTGAGTCCAAGAGGACGCCTAAGTTGCGAACCCTCTCCGTGGGGGGCAATGACTCATCCCCAATAGTCAGTGATGGCACCAATTGACTATATCGGGACGTCGGAAACCACAGCCACTCGGTCTTGGATGGGTTGAGCCTGAGTCTGTTCCTCCCCATCCAGATCCGTACAGCCTCCAGGCACTGGGACATCACTTTAAGGGCATCATTGGGGTGGTCCGGGGTGGAGATGTATAGCTGAGTATCATCAGCATACTGATGATACTTCACCCCAAAACCACGGATGATCTCACCCAGCGGCTTCACATAAATGTTGAACAGAAGGGGTGAGAGAACCGACCCCTGTGGCACCCCACATACAAGGGGCCTCGGGGTCGACCTCTGCCCCCTTGTCAACACAGACTGCGACCGATCAGATAGAAAGGAGGAGAACCACCGCAACACGGTGCCTCCCATCCCTAACTCTTCCAACCGGTGCAGCATGATACCATGGTCGATGGTATCAAAAGCTGCTGAGAGGTCTAATAGGACCAGGATAGAGGAGCAACCCCTGTCCCGGGCCCTCCAGAGATCATCTACCAATGCGACCAATGCCGTTTCCGTGCTGTATCCAGGCCTGAAGCCTGACTGGAATGGATCTAGATAAGCCGATTCATCCAAGTACTGAGGAAGCTGTCGCGCTACCACACTCTCAACAACCTTCGCAATGAAGCGAAGGTTGGAGACTGGACGGTAATTAGCCAACACTGCTGGGTCCAGAGAAGGCTTCTTGAGGAGAGGCCTCACCACCGCCTCCTTCAAGGCAGCAGGGAAGACACCCTCTCTCAAGGAAGCATTTATAATCCCCTGGAGCCAGCCTCGTGTAACCTCCCGAGAGGCCAGCACCAGCTAGGAGGGACACGGGTCCAATAAACATGTGGCCGCGCTTAGTCTGCCCAGTATCTTGTCCACGTTTTCCAGAGTCACAGAATCAAACTCTTCCCAGATAATATTCTCAAGACTTGCCTCCATCCTCCCTCCCGAATCTACCCAGTCAGAGTCCAAATTTTCCCGAATCTGAGCGATTTTGTCATACAGATATTGTACAAAGTCCTCGGCTCTACCCTCCAAGGGGTCCTTCCGCGCTTCCTGGTGGAGCAGGGAGCGGGTCACCCTAAACAGGGCGGCCGGGCGATTATCTGATGACGCAATAAGAGCGGAAAAATAGTTACACTTTGCCGCTTTTATTGCCACCAGGTAGGTCTTAATATGAGACCTTACCAGTGTTCGGTCAGATTCAGAATGGCTGGCCCTCCAACTGCTCTCCAGGCGTCTTTTCCGGCGTTTCATCTCCCTCAGCTCCTCGGTGAACCAGGGAGCCAGGTGAGATCGACGCCGGGTCAGAGGCCGCAAAGGCACGACCCGGTCCAAAGCTCCAGCGGCCGCCCTATCCCAGACAGCCACTAGGTCTTCAGTCGAGCCGTGTGCCAGAGCCTCAGGAAATGGCCCAAGCTCCGTCTGGAACCTATCCGGGTCCATCAGGCGCCTGGGGAGGAACCACCTCATCGGTTCCGCCTCCCTGCGGCGGGGTGTGGCAGTTCGAAGGTCAAAGCGAAGGAGGGAGTGATCTGACCATGACAAGGGCTCGATCGCTATATCTCCTATCTCGAGACCACTCAGCCACTGACCAGAGACAAAAACCATGTCCAGCGTGTTTCCCCCTGTGTGAGTAGGGCCATGAACTAACTGGGTCAGGTCCATGGCCGTCATGGAAGCCATGAACTCCTGAGCCACCTCAGACGCCTCGCCGACGGATGGCAGGTTGAAGTCCCCCATGACCATAAGTCTAGGGGTATCAATCGCCACCGCGGCTATAATGTTGAGTAGTTCAGGCAAGGCCGCTGCCACGTGGCAGGGAGCCAGGTACGTAACCAGCAGGCCCATCTGCACCCCATGACCCCACTTCACAAGGAGGGACTCACATCCGGCCGTCTGAGGAACAGTGGCCTCCCTCGGACTAAGACCCTCTTTAATGATAACTGCCACCCTCCCGCCCCTTCCCTGTGACCTTGGCTGATGAAATGCCCGGAAACCGGGTGGGCACATCTCTATGAGAGGGACTCCCCCCTCCTGGCCCAACCAGGTCTCCGTAATACCCACCAGGTCCGCTCCCCCCTCCTGAACAAGATCACAAATGAGGGGGGCTTTATTTACCACGGACCTGGCATTGCATAGCATCAGCCGAAGGCCCAGGGCCTGAGGGTCTGTGCCACCTGGGGAACGAGAAGAGCATTGGGGGCCGGAGCGTGCCACCGCTTGAAGACAGCGAGCGCGCACTCCCGCAACTTATGCACCAAGATGCACCGAGACAAATTCCTTGTGTGTCCAATCACACTTGGCCAATAAAAAATTCTATTCTATTCTATTCTATTCTACTCTACTCTACTCTACTCTACTCTACTCTACTCTACTCTACTCTACTCTACTCTACTCTACTCTACTCTACTCTACTCTACTCTACTCTACTCTACTCTACTCTACTCTATTCTATTCTACCTATTTACCTATCTTTCTATCTTCTATCATTATTCCAACGCAATGATGTTCCCAGAAAATCTGAGAACACAGTGTATAGTTAGACAGTTAGGTACACTTTCCAAAATATGGAATTTGGATGCATGTCCTGGATTTAAAGAAGTGTTTCACTTGTGAATACAAAACTTATTAGATAACTTGAGTCACTAGATCTAATAAAATACCAATTACACAAATTAAACAAATTAATCATAAACCTTGCTGAGTATAAATATATTTAACTTCCATTCTTTTTATATGTTCCAGGACACATAATATATATACAAATATATTAGTTCCTTCCAAAAATATTAATGGTTAAATAAATTAGTGATTAATTTAGTAAATTGGGTCAGGCTTTATAAATTTCAAAAACAAAACTAATTATTTTTACTTCTGGGATCAAATATGTTTTAATATAGAAGTACATGCAGATTCTGAAGTACTTAGTATTCAAAACATCCCCAAGGTATTTGCAAAAGTTGGCAAATAACAATGCAGTGAGTGTGCTAGGGCAATACAGCAGCCAAATAATACCACCTCCTGACTTCTGGTTCTGCTTTTTCTTATCCCCTTTTTTGGATCTTGGTTAGTTTCATGGACAAATACATTGTTCTGTTGAATATTTAATATTTCCGTAAGTTCTAAACCTCTGGTAATATGGACTACAATATGCAGGGTATCATATAAAATAAGGGTGGAAACTTGTAGCAATCTCTAACTGTAACTCTTGTTATCCCTCAGTGCTATTTGTAAGATGGTGGAACGAAGCAGGAGAGGCCACAATTGATTTATGCTCTCAAACATTATGTAGATTTGAAATTGTTTGCTTGAATATGGGGAAAGATTATACTGTATGTACTTTTTATTCAAACACATTTGCAAATAATGTTTTAAAGTCCATGGGAGTGAATGAGGGATATCTATGTTGTTTCCTCATCTGTTTTGCATTAAACTTCTTTATGCAAAGAGTTCAGACTTAATAAAACAATATAAACAGTCCCTTTTTTTAGAAATTTAATTAAAAAAAAAATTTAATAAGTTTTTGATGAAAGTAAAATCAAAGTTATGGTTGACTGGTATTTTATACATTCTTAGAGAATGAGTTTTAAATTCTACTGTCATGAAACTTGACATATGGTTCTTCTCAGTAGCGGAGGCGCAACCTGCTTATTCACATCAGTCCCAGTGCTATGTATCTTTGCCATAATTACTTGTTCATATTATTTACTGTGATGCACATTGTGTTATAAGGAATTGAATTATAACAGGTGGTCAAGAAGAACTATTCATGAATATGGAACCATATTTCTGACTGTGATTTTCTATTCAACGAATACACAGTTCAGATAAAAAAGGATTCTAAAATAGTAAAAGGGGGAAATTTTAGACATTACAGTTGCCCCTTTCTCAATCTTTTCCCCTCAGATATATTCCTAACAAGCACATAACCTTTCGCTATCCATTATCATAACAGAGAGAGCTGAAACCATTCTAAAGCACTGTTCAAGGCCTGCTTAAAAGCGGTTGGTGTTTAGACTCCAAGGAATTCTGATTTTTTTTTCTAAAGAGCTTTTAGTAAGCCTGCCTTCTAATGTGGGCTGTGATGATCAAAGTTACTATAACATTGATTTTATTTTAATTATATGCATATATAAAATCTGTCAGAAGATATTTCTCATTGTAGGGTGCTGATTTCACATTAATAAAGAAAATCAAGATTAAATTTAGGATAGGTAAAGGTAAAGGTAAAGGTTCCCCTTGCACATACCGTGCTAGTGGTTCCTGACTCTAGGGGATGGTGCTCATCTCCGTTTCAAAGCCGAAGAGCCAGTGCTGTCTGAAGACATCTCTGTGGTCATGTGACCAACATGACTAAATGCCAAAGGCGCACGGAACGCTATTACCTTCCAACCAAAGGTGGTCTACTTGCATTTTTTACGTGCTTTCAAACTGCTAGGTTGGCAGAAGCTGGGACAAGTAACAGGAGCTCACCCCGTTACGTGGCACTAGGGATTCGAACTGCTAAACTGCTGACCTTTCGATTGACAAGCTCAGCATCTTAGCCACCGTGTCCCTTTAGGATGTGTAGCTAGATCCAAAAGGTTATAACTAAATCTATAATTATGAAACACCAACATATATTTAGTTTGTAGTCTACCCTTGAAGAGCAGATACATATTCTACGTGTGAGAAAGCAGCTTTACTGATGAATTTTTGTTTTGCAGGTGATGGATGTGGATATACTGTCTTAGGTCCTGAAAGTGGAACATTTACATCAATTAATTATCCACATGCCTATCCCAATAGCACAGTGTGTGAATGGGAAATTCGAGTAAAGCCTGAACAGAGAGTTCAGCTCAAATTTGGGGATTTTGATATTGATGATTCAGATTCTTGTCATTTTAATTATGTGAGGATTTATAATGGAATTGGACCTACAAGAACAGAAATAGGTAAGATCATATTTTCTCTCTAGTATTACTATACGTTTATATATACTTAACAGTAGAAAAATATTTCCTTTTTCTGTGCCTAATTTCTTTGAATAATTTGACTATAAGCAAAGCAAAATGTTACTTGATTTTGTGATAACACAGAGTTGAAGAAGTTTTGAAAAGCCCTGGACAAAGAACTTATTGTAATATTTCTTTGCTACATTGTCCTTTTTCCTAATTAGCCTTGTACAAATGAAAGTTTAAAATATTTATATTTGTTTTTAAAATGACAGATTCCCTGAAGTTTATTTCTTTTTTGCTCGCTTATATTTTATTTTCATTTATACATTCTGCACTTTTAATTATTACATTGATTGTTTAGTTCAGTAAAAGGCATTTAAAAAGACATATATGTATTGAGTACAGCACTATTACTTGGTATAAAGTATCTGTCATAAAATATATATAGCAAGTTTATGATTCTTCAGTGTTATATGAGAAGTGATTTTCTCTAAAACAAAAGCAAAACTTTAGTTCTTTAGATGGCAAAGATCTTTCAATCCTGATTTACTGGCCCAAATAATTCTCTACTTTTGTTCTCTTTTCGTACAGCTTATTCTAGTATGATTACATAAAATATCTTAGTCTTCTAAAAATGAATTCCTAACTCAATGGAATGTTAAGAAACAAATAATAGAAGGGAGCATAGATTTTATCCATCTGCCTGTCCAGCAGTATGATAAATGGCCAAAAAGTGAATAGAATGAGACTAAATTTGGTATTTGGAAAGAACCCCAAGCAAAAGAATGATCAAGCTTGAAAATCAACCAGATCAGATGATAAATGAATTTCATAAGCCATTCTTTACATCCTTTTCTTATCTTGTTTCGAAATCTTAAGCACACTAAAATTAACAGCACTTGTTTCTTGAAGTTTCGAAATAAAAGTCATTGGTAATAACTTGCTGTTTTGGCAGATAGTGTACATCTTTAGCATATATTATGATTTAAGTAAGGAGAGTTAAAAGTAAAACTGATTCTTGGAGATAACTGTGCTGAATCTTAAGGAGAGCTATAATGACACTGTACTAAAAATATGTTTCATTTCCTTTTATAGGAAGTTTCATTATGACAAGTTCTTCAGAATAAATTCATAGAACTCTTATTAAAATTAATGATACAAATACACACTCTATTTCTCTCCCCAGTTTAGAAAGGGTTCCCAGATTAGGAAATCAGTCCTTGGAAAGACTAAACAATATATTTGATAAAATGTTTAAGTCATAAATAAACCACTATTACTAAATAAAAACTCAACAGGCTTGGAAATGTTGAAAAAAACTATATCTCTCTATGTCTTTGGTACCTCTGAATTTCTGAGAGATTCTCAAAAGCCTGCCTTGAGAGAAAAGGTGAAACATCTTATTCATTTTGTATTTTATTATTGTTCAACTTGTGCAGCTGTTATATTTAGTGTAGATTAAACATATAGGTCTACTAAATGGTGAGACATGTAATATTAAGTCTATTGTATCTACTCTAGGCAAATACTGTGGTTTGGGCCTTCAGGTGGACAAATTAAATGAATCAAAGAGTAATGAAATTACAGTACAGTTCATGAGTGACGTTCATTTTTATGGACATGGGTTTCTGGCTTCATATTCAACAACTGATAAACCAGGTATAGTATCTAATTTAGCAATATTTTAGCAGATTAGACATCTATTTCGGTTTAATAATTATATAATCTTATCATAATAGGTTACTTCCTGTTACCCAGTTTCTGATAAATGATGTATAAAGAATTAAGCAAAAACATTTATAAAACCATATCTAGACCGGATGATCTAAAGATATTAAGCTTAAAATACAAAAAAAATATGACTAGGATACATTAATTCAAGGTGATTAAAAGAAATTGTTCCATTTTGTAGCAACAATACACATTCCTGGCCAAATAGTCATAGAGTTTATGGCTTGATGCTAAGTGTTTTATTACAGCAGGGAATAGAAACACATTTTTTGAAGGTTAGGGTTGAGGATAGCATTCCTTAGGAAAAATCTGTGGGAATAGCATATTTTTCTACTCTTCAGTCAGCTTTCCCTATTTTTTCCCAGTTCTCTAGTTGCAGACAGATCATTATTGCTTGAAGTCTAAACTAATTTGCAAATCATTTGAAATTCAGTTAACGTCTTTTAGACTACACCAATAATAGCACAGCTCTAAGCATTTTCTCACTGATGTATTAGTTAGTAATTGCCTTTAGTTTTCATATCTAAAGTTCCAAATGGCTGAAATTCACTTCAAGTCACTGGAGAACCACAGTGACCAAAATTAATAAAGATGCTTCATGGCATCATGACATAAGCTTTGACTTTGTTATTTGTACCGACATGAAACCTAATCACAAAAGATTTCATGGATAAGAATAATTATGTGGAGTTTCTATTGCATTAGTGTGCTGGTAATCATTACAGACTCCTCTCAACTGCCATATCAACTATGTTTGGGCAAAATATAACTCAGCTTATCCTATGTATTACTTCTGCTGCTCCACTTTTTAGCTTTTTTGTTGAAACATCTCTTGGTTCTGCTAGATCTGTTTTGGAATTAATCAACAGAGAGTGATTTCAGCTGATAGAAATAATGTGTCTAATTCCTAATCCATGGCATGTAGCTCATTATAGCTAAGAAAGAATAGCAGTAGTTCCTTGAGATCATAATTTATTCAATGGAAATCAAAATAAGTATGATGCATTAAAATGACTAATGATTCACTAGTTTTCAATATGGATTTTTAAAATACTTCACTGTTTAAAATATTTTGCTATTTCATAATTTTTCTTTTGCTATAATTTTTCCTAGATTTAATAACATGTTTAGATACTGCAAGTCACTTTTCTGAGCCAGAATTCAGGTAAATTTGTTTTTTTTTAATATTCTAACAATAAATTAGGATCAGATCACTAGCCACTTTTTCTCTTATTCGAACAAAATATTTCATAGAGAGAAAAAGCAGTTATGTGCATATGTGAATAGACTTTTGACTACAATTCTATGACATATAGTTGATTGAAAATAATTTTATTCAATGCACTGGGACATTTTTGTGTATGTTTTATTGATATGTTTAGCATGAATTGTTCCATACTATTTCCCACTACTAAATTATCTGTTTCAGAAGTAGTACTTAAGTATTTCAGTTTGTTATGGTTAAGATCAAGATTTATTATTACTATGGTTCATTATGATTTTAAAAAATCAAAAATTACAAACTCTAAAATTCTAAACAAAGATTTTGACTGCAGTCCTCTATCTATTGTTCTGAAAGGATTGCACTGTTAACATATTAACTGTTCTAAGTCATCTTAAAGTAGAAACTGAGGTTTATAGTACCATTCTTAGTGTAATATAACATAGCTCTTACGTCATAACAATAAATATTAGTTTATAAACTCTGTTTGCAATAGTCAGAATGAATGTTGTTATTAAATGCTTTTACAATGTATAATTCTTCCCAGAAATACTTTTTACTAATTGATTTATTTGTTTTACAGTACATATTATTTATTTGTCTTGTCATTCATATATCATTAAATAATAAGACTTAATTCCCAATGTTGTGTTCAAAATATTTTCAGACCAATTATTTGCAAAGTCACAGCACTGCAGTTATTTTTGAACAGTACTTTTTTGTGAACCTATGCCTTCCTCTTGAATCTCCAGACTTGATTTGTTTGAATGATTATACTTGTTTAATCAAGTTTATTCATGGTTAAGAATTTCAGCACAGAATATACTGGTTACACATTATAAAAATATCTGTTTTTTTCTCCATAGCAAATATTGTCCAGCTGGGTGTGTGCTTCCTTTTGCTGAAATTTATGGGACTATACCTCATGGCTATAGAGATGTAAGTAACATTCATTGTGATTTTTAGATTATTTAGTCAATTTATATAATCATCCATTTCACCATAGTGGCTCTGGATAGCTAACAATATTTAAAATCAAAATACAAATTACATAAAACATCAGTGCATATTATAGGAATCAGAATAAACCAGTTTGCCAGAAATCATCAACTTCACAGTATCCAACTAACAGTCTGAACACTGACTGCATGTTAATAGTACTTTACCAAAAATGGTTGAAATATTGTGAATTAATTCATGATTTCAAATCCATTTTCTTTCCAAGTCATCTTCCCTCTGCATGGCTGGTGTACACGCAGGAGTGGTATCCAACATCCTTGGAGGTCAAATTAATGTTGTAATCAGCAAAGGTATTCCATATTATGAAAGCTCTCTGGCTAACAATGTGACATCAAAAGTGTAAGTATATGTTTTATTAAAAATCATTGCATTTCAGTATTGTTAGAATTTGATGTGCATATAAATTTAAGTTCTGAAATATTAAACGCAGATCAGTATTTTAAATATTTTTACAAATTACTATAAAGTACAGACTAAAAGGCTTTGTTCAAAGTTTTAAAACAGTATCAGAATATGTTTTTCATGAAATTGATGGAATTGATGAATAGAGTATGGCTAGTTGTCTAAAATGTTGACTAGTAAATATGTTTAATTCTTAAAACAATGAGTTATGAAGCATCTTAACATCCTTTTTTAAGGAGGACAGTATTTTTAAGAAATAGAAATAAAACATGGAAGAAGTTTAGTATGTTTCAGAGAAGTGAAGTGTCTATTAGAAATATTTTTGCATTATGGATTGCAAGGAATCTACATCTTTTTTTAGATTTCACATGTTATTAAATGTTGCCCAGTGTTTTGACTTCAAGAAAGTACACAAGTAAAATAGTTTTTCACTGAGAAGCTTGCTAAACTGTTGGTCTCAATGGGAAGTGGGCTAATCTGAGTATCCACATTTTTTAAAGTGGCAGATATGTCTAGATGTCTGCTGTTCCTTGTATTATTTTGAATGTGAAGACTTAGTGTATGGATCTTTAATCATAATCATCATCATCTAAATAATAATTATTTAGAAGATAATAATCTTCTAATAATCATGAAAAATGGTATATTGCAAAAATGGTGTATTTTTGAGTATTTTAATAAACATATAGACAGAAATCAAGGAAAAACTTTAAATATGTTGATAGTAAAATGCAGATTTGTGATTTCTTTTTTACACAGAGGTCCTCTGTCTTCAGGTCTCTTCACTTTTAAAACCAGTGGTAAGCCTTCATGTCTCTTGGTGTTTAATGAGATCCAGACTTTATTCAGCCCTGTATTTCTTCTTCATTTTGTTTTTTTTTCATTGGTAGCTCAATGGCTAAGATGCTGAGCTTGTCAAGAGCCTTGGTGGCGCAGCAGACTAAAGTGCTGTTAAATAGCACCAGCTGCCTGCAATTACTGCAAGTTCAAATCTCACCAGGCTCAAGGTTGACTCAGCCTTCCATCCTTTCGAGGTAGGTAAAATGAGAATCCGGATTGTGGGGGCAATAAGCTGACTTTGTATAAAAAAGAACACCGCTTTGGGGAGGGGGGGGGCAAGCCCTACTAAGCAGGTATATACAAAAGTATGAAGGCTATTGCTTAACGCATTGTAAGCCGCCCTGAGTCTCCGGAGAAGGGCGGCATATAAATTGAACTAATAAATAAATAATAAATTGAAAGGTTGGCAGTTCAATGGTTCGAATCCCTAGGGCTGCATAATGGGGTGAGCTCCCGTTACTTGTCCCAGCTTCTGCCTACCTAGCAGTTCGAAAGCATGTAAAAAAAATGTGGCTGTGTGCTTAGAATCATTGTCATGTTGGAAAGTGAACCTTCGGCCCAGTCTGAGGTCCTAAGCACTGCGGAACAGGTTTTCATTGAGGATATCCCTGTACTTTGCTCCATTCAGCTTTCCCTCAACCCTGACCAGTCTTCCTGTCACTGCTGCTGAAAAACACCCCCACAGCATGATGCTGCCACTACCATGCTTCTCTGTTGGGATGGTATTAGGCAGGTGATGAGCGGTGCCTGGTTTCCTCTAGACATAACATTTAGAATTGAGGCCAAGCAATTCAATCTTGGTTGCATTAGACCAGAGAACCTTGTCTTTCACAGTCTGATAAACCTTCGGGTGCTTTTTTTGCAAACTCCCAAGTGGGCTTTCATGTGTTTTGCACTGAGGAGAGGCTTCTGTCTAGGCACTCTGCCATAAAGTTCAGATTGGTGAAGGGCTGCAGTGATGGTTGTCCTTCTGAAACTCTGTCCTATCTCCACACAGGATCTCTGGAGCTCAGTCAGAGTGACCCTCGGGTTCTTGGTCACTTCTCTTACTAAGTCCTTGTCCCCCAATTGCTCAGTTTGACCAGGTGACCAGCTCTTGGAAGAGTCCTGGTTGTCCCAAACGTCTTCCATTTGTAAATTATGGAGGCCATTGTGCTCTTAGGAACCTTCAGTGCAGCAGAAATTTTATTATAGCCTTTCCCAGATCTGTTCCTTGCAATAATGTTGTCTCTTGTCTGCAGGCAGTTCCTTTGACCTCATGGCTTTTGCATATTACAGTATGCATTGTCAGTTGTTATGCCTTCTATAGAGAGGCGTGTTCCTATCCAAATCATGTCCAATCAATTTAATTTACCATAGGTGGGACTCCAAAGTATAGAAACATGTCAGCAACGATCAATAGAAATGGAAAGTACCAGAACAAAATTTCACGTGTTGTTGCAAAGGTTCTGAATATTTACATCAATGTGATATTTCATTTTTTTCTTTTTAATAAATTTACAGACATTTCTAAAATTATGTTTTCACTTTGTCATAATGGAGTACTATGTGTAGATTAATGATAAGAAATAGATTTAAACAACTGTAGAATCCGGCTGCAGTATAACAAAATTGACAAAAGTGAAGGGAGTGAATACTTTCTGAATGCACTGCATGTCTCTTGTTCTATGTTGAATATTCAAGTGTAGACACAATACAGTTGCCAAATTCCCTTAATCTACTGATTGCTCTTTTTGTTTCTGCCTGTGTTTAGGTTGTTATGGGACACTTGGAATGGAATCTGGAGTAATTGCTGATTCACAAATTAATGCATCCTCATTTTTAGAATGGCCTGAGCATCTGGGTCAACCAAGCACTTGGAAGCCAGAAAGAGCCAGGTTGAAAAGGCCTGGACACTCTTGGGCAGCTTTTACTAATGATGAGTATCAATGGTTGCAAATAGATCTAAACAAAGAACAACGAATAACAGGTAAGTAAGTAGAAAATATTTATTTAATGGAAGACAATAAATTATTATTATTATTATACACAAAAATGACAATATACATAGCAAACGAGATAACCATGCTGGATTTCGTATCCCAAATCACTAGTCGAACACTTCCCAAGCGTTTAGGACTGCGTGATGTATTGGCGGATTATGTGAGCAGATCCCAGTAAGGTGGCTTTCTGCAGCTGACCAGTGGTGAGCTTGTCAGCGCCAATTGTTTTTAAGTGCTTGCCTAGGTCTTTCGGCACAGCACCCAGTGTGCCGAGTATCACTGGAACCACTTGCACTGGTTTATGCCAGATTAATAATAATAATAATAATAATAATAATAATAATAATAATAATAATAATAATAATAATAATAATAATAATAATAATAATAAACCAACAGCAAATGCAGCCTCTGCAATGAGAAAGATGAGACAGTCGACCACCTGATCAGTGGGTGCAGCAAAATTTCACAAACTGACTACCTACAACGCCATGACCATGTTGCTAAGATCATTCACTGGAAATTATGCCAGAAGTTGGGATTTGAGTACAGCAAAAACCACTGGGAACATCAGGTTGAGAAAGTTTTAGAGAATGAGAAACTCAAGATCTTGTGGGACTTTAGGATTCAGACTGACAGGCACTTGGCCCACAACACACCTGACATAACAATAGTTGAAAAGAAAAAAGTATGGTTCATTGACATTGCAATACCTGGTGATGCACGGATCGAAGATAAGCAGCAAGAAAAAATCACAAAGTACCGGGATTTTCAAATTGAAGTTGAGCGACTGTGGAAAAAGAAATTGTCTGTTGTCCCGATTGTAATTGGAGCCCTTGGAGCAATACCCAAAGGGCTACCCCGCTATTTAGAAATTCTAAATTTACCGGACTTGAACATTTTGACTCTACAAA
This sequence comes from Pantherophis guttatus, assembly GCF_059756535.1. NCBI lineage: Eukaryota > Metazoa > Chordata > Lepidosauria > Squamata > Colubridae > Pantherophis > Pantherophis guttatus. The sequence continues at coordinate 32,840,016 of NC_142067.1, forward strand.
AAACCACCTTACTCGGAACAGCTTACATGCTCCGACGATACCTTAACAGTTCCTAGGTCCTTGGTTAGGACTCGAGCTGCTGAGCTATTAACCAGCCTCAAAGGCTGTGAATCTCACTAAACATTAACTAATAATAATAATAATAATAATAATAATAATAATAATAATAATAATAATAATAATAATAATAATGGAATTTGAGAGAAAGTAAGAGAGAATGCTAGATGCGGTATCAATTTATAAAATTTAACATAGCCAACCATATCAAATCAAATGTCATCATTTAGGTCTTTGACTGGCCTTGACAGTAGGAAAAGAGAAATAATTTGGGTGCAGAAATTCATTATCATGAATAATTTAAACATTTTGCACAATTGTATGATTTGATGAAAACATTTGGCCACTTGGAATACGAATGTAAGAAATAGCATCCCTTAAAAAGTAATAAAGATAAAATCCATCAGCCATAGGAGGTTACAGCTAAGAGTCTACCTCTCTAGAGCCAAATTGTATCCCATATAATATTTGGGCAACTGTTTTAGCCATAAACAGTTTGATTGCTGCTGGAATGTAATTTGAATCCAGTTGAGTCCAGTTTACGGATAACAACTCTCTGAAAGATTTTAATCAGTTGATATATACTGGTATGTTAAAAAGCAATTGTGCTAAAATGCATCCTTGTTTCACTTCTCCTCATTCTTTCTGGATAAAATCAGAAAGGTTCCATACACAGTTATGTATTATTCTGAGGCTGGTTTACAGTATAATATGACTTATGAATTAGGAGCAAGACCTTTTTTTCTACTGTATAGAGGATATGCTTAGAATGTCCCAGAGTCAGTCAGTCAGTCAGTCAGTCTGTCAGTCTGTCTGTCTGTCTGTCTCTATCTAAACACACACATATACATAATACATACACATTTATATTTTATATTTGTTTATTATAAAGGGGACCTTCTGATTCACAGGTATCATTACAACTGGCAGCACCTTAGCAGAGTACCATTATTATGTCTCTGCTTATAGGATTCTGTATAGCAACGAAGGACAGAAGTGGACAGTATACAGAGAACCTGGTGTTGAGAGAGATAAGGTGAGATTAATATATCACAGGAAATCATTGTGTGTTTTTGAAATTATATTGAAGAACCGTTTTAGATCCACCCTTTAATATGAAGGTGCTTATATTCGCTGACTATAGATTGAAATATATTTATTGGAAAATTATAATTATTTGTAAATTCTGAAATTGAACACATTTTGTTTCATTTGAAGCATAGATGGTACTAATCCTTTCAGTCCCTGTGTCAAGGTATAGAAAAATAAAAAAGTATTTTATGCACTTAATCTTGGATTGAGGGAAGATTACCCACAGAAATCACATACTGCAATCCAAAAGTCAGACATAGTAGGAGAGGAATGGTTGGATAGGACTCTATATTTTTTTGGGAATTGGGTGATTCAATATCAGTATCAAAGAATATTAGTTATTCTTTGTAACTAATATTTAGTAATATTAGTAATATTTAGGCTTGATGAAATCCTTTTAAAAGAAGCAAAATGTCTGCATACAGGACACATGGAACACTCTATGAGGCAGCTGCACAAACATGAAAAAGATGCAGCTGGTTTAATGATAAAAAGGCAGGCTCTGTATATTCTCAAAGGGATCTGAATCACCTCTTTGAAGAATTTATGCAGGTCTAGTAGGTTTCTTCAGCTCTGCCTTATTCTTATTGTGTAAAATGCTTTAGTCGAAAGAGTTGATAAAATCAGTTTTGGAGGTGTAATGTATCTTTCCCTCTACAATATTTTAGTGGCAAAGGCAGCCAACATGGATTTTGCACATGGACATCCTTATTCCAGAAAACCTTTGCAGTGGATCACACTTTTGCCATAATTTTCATAGCTCCACAGAGCAATTGTCTATTGACAAGTGTTGCCTGTTGCTTGATTTTGAGTTTTGTTGGAAATCTTAATTTCTATCTTGGTGATATTTCATGGAGTATTGAATGCTGAATAAGGTCAGAAAAAAAATCAGATACTGATTTAAAACTGATTTAAAAATCAGTTAATTCTAATTTTTGACTGCCCTCTTCTGGGCTTGGTAGCTTTAAAAAAAGGGGGAAGAAGGGAATATATTTAAACTTTGCCACATTAAACTTGATAATGGTAAGTGATCATTATAACTTTCACAGTAATAATGTTTAAATGTGTTTCTCTGATTATCTAGCAATTTCTAAGATTTGAGTCAGTTGAAGAATAGTTAAAAGAGAAATCTGAACTTAGCTTGATCCTTGATGACTTCATGGACATCTCCATACAGTGTTTTTGGGTTCAGAATGGAAGTGCTTTGCCGTTGCCTTTCTCCAGGATTTTTAAAAATTTGCAATACAGAGCATTTCTAGACATTCAAGAATTAATCGGGTCTGAGTCAGATAATGTTACTTAAATAATGGTACCTATTATGGGTTTCTGATGTAGTGAGACCATATTAGGTGTGGCAGTTAATCTTTCTGTACATTTGGACAGAGAATCCCGTGAAGTTAACAGCAGAACGTTCAAGAACAGCTCAGATGAATTGCCTTACTGGAGCTGTGAAAGCTGTTGTTATTAAACAATGATCAATATGATCAAATCTAGCCATATTTATATATCACCTTGAGGTTTTAAACCCTATATCTCTTTCTCTGATAATCAACTTTTTGTTGTCTTTTTCTCAGCCTTGAATCTTGAGAACATTTGCACGGTGTTTATATAATAATCCTGTCTAGTCTCAGTTTCTTTATTTCTGCTCTTGCAAGCTTTAGCCTGCATAATATAAAAGTAAGCACTTTAAACATTACTGGTTTTTAATGATTGCTTCATTGAATTTGCATTAATGAATATATATCAGTGCTTTGAGAACTGAATGCCTGCTATGAAATAATTTGTCAAAGTCGTAAGATAATCATAATTTTCTTTTGAATTTGAAAATGAAACACTTTAAAAAAGAAAATGGAATCACATGGCAAATCTTTATTGCACATTATATGATCTTTTTTTTTTAAAGGTATTTCAAGGCAACACAGGCTATTATCAGGAAGTTCGCAATAATTTCATTCCACCCATTATCGCTCGCTTTGTTAGAATAAACCCTTTGAAATGGCATCAAAAACTTGCAATGAAAGTAGAATTGTTGGGATGTCAATTTAATATTGGTAAGTCAAGTGGATTTGATATATCCCTTATAAAATGTACAATTTTCTAATCGAGGAAGAGGAGGCCATCCTATGTGCATTGTTACTGTCCTTCATTCAGTAGGTAGGAACATGATTTTAACCCTCACAACCACCACACAGTTCCAACCCATGCTGCCTAGTTGCCTGGTCTTTGCTGGTCTACTTACTTTTGTCAGAAAAAGAGTAGCTAATCCAGCCCCTAACATACTGAAGATTTTTTTTTCTTATTTGGTTCAAATACTCAGCCCTGATCTAAGGACTGTGGAAGGAATAAAAACTGCTTGTTGCGATTAGTCAACAAGCCTTGATTTTTCTGAAGAAGCCATCTTGATTCTGTATCGCTGAACTCCCTATACTGGCATTTTTTGTCTAGTATCTAATCTCCCCTTTTGGGGGAAGATGGTTATGAAGGTGCTCCACAGCAGCTTCAGAGGACCTTGAATGAAGCGGATTATCTGGATCCCTTTCAGTTGGGATTCAGACCGAGGTATAAACCAGAAACAACATTGGCTGTGCTTTTGGATTTCTAGCAAGAGCAGGACCAGGGTTATGTGCTGCCCAGAGTCACACTTTGTGAGATGAGCAACCATTTAAACTTTATAAATCAATCAATCAATTTATATTTGAGGAATAAGTTAGGGCAGAGTCTTAATCAGGATAAGTAGCTATTCTTCCATCTGTTGAGAAAAGTATGTTTATTCATCTGTACTTCTGCAACTAAATCTGGAAGACAGTCCTGGAGGGCTCTGCCTGCTCTCTTCCCGTCCCCTCCCCTCCTCTCCCCCTCTGATCCAGAGACTCCTCTCCTTTTTTCTATGTCAGAGAGAGTATCTTTCAACTTCTATTATTGATAGGGATTAGCTTAAAAAGTTTGATTTCTTGTCTCATTTTTTGCTGGAGCATACTAAAACTGGGTGAAAGCTGCTTGTTCCTACATATTCAAGAGAGGGGAAGCAGCTGTTACGGTAAGTCCCGTGTTCCATTATGCCAATATGCTCATATATTTGTTTCATTTTCATTGAGTTACCGATTGGTCCTGGACATTCGTATCTTACATATTAGGAGAATAATGAGAATTATTCACATTAGTCGCTGGCACTCTTTATCAGATATTTTGAGAAAAAGTAAAATGATATAAAACAAAGATACCTGTTACATTTTAAATTAATGACGTCATCTCAAGATTTTGCTTTTATTTAAGTTCGGGCTCCAAGACCATCATTACCTCCACCACCCAGGAGCAACAATGACTTTTCTTTGCAGATTGATAAAACAACCTTCACCCCTGAGGTCAAGAACACTATGTTAACTCCAAGTGTAACCAAAGGTACTGATATCTAAAAAAAAAAAAAAAGCATTGCACCACTATTAATTGCCTAGCATTAATAGTGCCTTTTTGTGGTTCACTTTATTTTAAACCACTGAAATTCATTCACTAGCAATGATTAATTAATATATATTTCTGTAGCCAACAGGACATGCAGATTTTGCATACAAAATTGCTAAATTAGAAGTCAACTGTTTTGTACACTGCAAAGCTCTTAGCCTTCATGGCAGTCTTAAGAAAATATCTCCAAATATTATGGATGCTATATGCATTATTACTGGATATTTATATAAGTAAAATGGGATTATTATTATTATTATTATTATTATTTTAAAAAAGCCAAATAATTTATTTAAGATTTTGCTTTGGTTTTAAGTTCGGTCTCCAAGAGCAACATTGGCTCCACCGCCCAGGAGTAACAAAGATTTTCCATTGCAGACCAGTAAAACAACATTTGCTCCTAAGATCAAGAATACTACAGTAACACCGAGTGTTACAAAAGGTACTGATACCTAAAAAATAGCATAGTAAAATAATGCATTAGCATTAATAATACATATTTTGGTACTCTTCAATATTTACCTAGATAAAAGGGAATGTATCAAGTTTGTTTTTTAATGCGTTTATGAATTTAACATATTCTATATCTTAATGGTTTTCAGATGTAGCATTGATAGCTGTTCTAGTACCCGTGTTGGTCATGGTTTGTACCACCCTCATCTTGATCTTAGTTTGCTCCTGGCACTGGAGAAACAGGTAACCAAGTTATTATATAAGCGCTTCTAAAGGAATGTGTCATACCAACTTTGTACAGCATGTACAATATACTCAAAAATTATAATGGAACAGCACCAATTTGGGAAGGTTTGGTGGAACATAAAGCTATAAGCTTTATATAGAATGGTGCTAACATTTATTTTCACCTACTCTACTCTGGTAGAGGTTATGGTGTCTGTTAATGAATGCTGGTGAACCAGATCAGGGAAGTTGCATTTTTCTGTTCAAGAGCACACATCTCTAGATAGTATTCATGATATATTGTGGCTGCAGGTTTAAGAATTCTTAGGTACAGTTGTGTGATTAATATCTGAAGAGTTGCAGGCTCACAACAGAGGAAGATTGCTAAGAATGCACAGTGACTATGTAAAGATGAAATGGGAAAAATTAAAAAGATTTATTAAAAAAAAAACCATGAATTCAAATAATCCTCTTCAAATAATAACAATCCTTTTGTGGCAGTATTATTTTTTTCTTAAATAACTTCAGCTAAGAATAACTTTTAGAAACATTTAGATTAGGCCTGGAGGCACCAAGGTTCAAGTCTACCTTAGCTGTAGAGTTCAGGCCAATTGTGGTGATAAATTGCTTTGTGTATTGCCTTCATCTCCTGTTGGAAAGGATGGAAATTTACCGAGGGCATGAATTAATGGTAATTGACTACAGAAGATTTGTATTTAACAATACATTTAGTGGTTGAATGGCATACTTTAATAAACAACATTGCTGCTATTTATGTTAATAGTTTACCACACAAAGAAAACAATCTTCTTGTTATATTACAGCCAAATATTTTAAGTCATTTTTTTTTAGGTTTTTTATTTTTTTTTTACAAACATATCAATGCGTGAACAGTGTGCCACCTGGGTATCATGCATTCTAATAGAAATAAAACTAGTAAAATTAATTATAGTTATTACATTCAATCAATTTATATCTAATAATACACATTTATATTAAGTTACAGTCTGTCATTATTCAATTATTCCATATTTTCTCGTTATTGCTTTTATTTTATTATATAAAAGTGTATACACTAATATTCTTCCTTATTTCTATTGTATTCTAACTTTTAATCATATCACCCTTTATTGAAAAACATTTTCTTTGTATCCTACCTAAATTCTAGTCATGTCACCTACCTAAACAAGAGAAAAAGAAAAGCAAATCAGAACAAAAAAAGAAAGAAATCATCTATCCATCGTTTTTCCCGCTTCAATACTTTAATTGCTATGCTTTTTTTGACTTGCCTCCCATATTTTAAGTCATATTTCAAACAGTGATACTCTTAACTCTATCCTAAATAAGTTAATACTAATTATATATATTTTCTTTATTTGACATCATTTTCAGAAAAAGAAAGTCAGAAGGAACATATGATATACCTTATTGGGACCGTGCAGGTAACTTTAGATGCAAACTTTGTTGTAATGTTTTGAGGTTCAAATATGTGTTTCTGATTTACAGTATTTCAGTTAATATTTAGAATGGGACATGCACTTGAGTACTTTACAAAACATTTCAAATGGCATCGTTGATTTTTTCCCCATCCCTAACATTGCTTTCCTTGTGGAGCAGGATAAAAGGGTGGACCAAGGCAGATACTTCCATATAGCCCAGGAGTCATGTGGCGTCAAACTTTTAATGATATAAAATGCAGATTAAAACAAAGATGATAGGAAAATGGCAGAGGGATAGAAGGGTGGGGGACAAAGGTGTTGGTACAGGAAGGAAGAAAAAGCATTGGCTAACTTTTTTTTCAGCACAATAAAGTACAGAATAGAATTACTCAGCTTCTTACTCACCAGCTCAGCAAGTTAGCAAGTATTAACTATTTCTATAGCAACAAACTATATTGATCAGGGAAATCCAGTCAAAAGTTCATTTTTTTCTGTCTCAAGCACAAGATTCAGAAGCTATTTCCAAATAGAAACAAAGATAGATACGTTCTTTAATTAATACTGAATTTTGCACTTCTTCCAGCTCCATCGCTTTCTCCATCCATTCTTCTGTTGGCTGGGGAATTCTGGAAGTTGGAAGTCCCCGAGTCTTTAAAGTTCCAAGGTTGGATATCCTTGGTTTAAACTATAGCAACACCTCACAGGATTGTAATTGTAAGGAAGATAGGAGGAGGAAGGAGTATTAGGTATGCTCACTGCCTTGAGTTTCTTATAAAATAATAAAAAGATAAAAATCAAATAAATAAACAAATAGCTGCCTTGATAAAGGAGGAAAAGAATTAAACTGAGCATAGAATCCCAGTGATAACCGCTGTGGATTTTTGTAGGATTTAAATGATTTCACAATATGTGTAGAAGCTTGCTATTACAAAATTGTTAGATTAGCATAGAAAGGTGTTATTATAGTTGAGTACTTATGATGGAGTTTTAAATAGCTTGATTCATAAATATATCTTATAAGTCCTTTTTAATGTCTTATTGCAGGTTGGTGGAAAGGAATGAAGCAATTCTTTCCTGCTAAATCTGCAGACCATGAAGAATCATCTGTTCATTATAACAGCAGTGAAATTAATTGCCTTAGATCAAGAGACGTTACTACTGTGTTACAAAGTCAATCAGCAGGTACATCTTCCCCAGTTTACATTTATTTCAACAAATGCTGCCTATTTCAAAAGAAAGATGTATATACATTCAAATTAAATGGGTTAGCAAACATGCTATAGTTTTCCCACAGAATTTCAGATTTATGAAAGAAAATACTTGATTTAGAGCATACTTGAAATTACTGTCATATCATGGCTTTTCATCTTGGAGAAAGCTTGGAAAGCCAGCCTTTCTTTAGAGGTAGCCAGGTGTTTTTTTTTTTAATGTGGCAACAATTTTTAGGTAATTTATTAACATGGAGTCCAGATGAGTGGCAAATAAATCTAATAAATATTTCTTCTCATCTAATAAAGTTTCAACTTAGTAACCATTTAAACCCGCCAAAAATATTTTAAATGGCAAATAAAATATATAGTATATTTGTGTACTTTTTATACAGAATTATTGTTTGCTAACTTCTTCAATAAGCAAACCTTTAAAAATTGAAGTATAGGTAGCCCTTGACTACAATTAATTGAGCCCATCATTAAGGTTGTAAATTGTGCCAGTTGTTAAGTGGGTCATCTTGTGACTTCACTTGATTTTACTCCATTTTTTGCAGCTGTCGTAAAATAAATGTGACAGTTGTTAAGCAAATCCTTTATCCACAATGTGTGGGTTGGTTTTTTTTGCCAGAAATCAGAAGTAAATGCCACAAAAATAATTCCAACAGAAAAAAATAAATAAATCATGGATGCATGACTATAGGAAGCTGCATTGACCATAAATGTGAGCCAGTTGCCCAGTGCCTGAAGTGCAATCATGTGACCATGAATTGGGATAGTTGTTGGAACTTCAAATCTGGGTCATAAGTAGGAAGTCCGTTGGAACTTTGAATGGTTGCTAAGCAACCAGTCCTAAATCAGGGACTACATGTAGATAAAAGTATGAGTCTGATTTATTGTATTGTGGGGGTGGGTTTATAAAAGAAAATACTGTATGGTCCCTATAGGCATTCTATTAAAGTTTTATTAAAAATCAGTACCACAGTTTCTGATTCATTTCAAAGTTAAAGGATGACACACATATCATTTTGGTTGAGGTACAGATCCAATGTCATCCCCATCTACTACTGAGATTATCCTTGTGATTAGGCTTGTCATCTTATGCTGCAAATCTTGTAGTGGCTTTTTTCTGTGTATTGAGAGGTTTAGAAATTCACTTTTGACTCTCTTCAACAGAGTATGCACAACCACTTGTAGGAGGAATTGTTGGCACACTTCATCAAAAGTCAACTTTTAAACGTGAAGAAGGAAAGGAAGCAAGTTATGCAGATACGGATTCTTGTAACACCTCAGAACAAGAAATATATCATGCCTACGCTGAACCACTCCCAGTTACTGGACCAGAATATGCAATACCAATAGTGATGGATATGTCAGGGCATCCTGCACCTCCTCCAAGCATTGCTTCTGTATCAACCTTCAAAGCTTCAGGGACTCAAGCTCCTCCATTAGTGGGAACTTATAATAAACTTCTTTCTAGGGCAGATAGTTCATTACCAGCCACACACATGCTCTACGATACACCTAAGGGGATGCCAGGACTGAGCCTTCCAAATGAATTGGTATACCAGGTACCACAGAATATGCCACACTCCACAGAAAATAAAGAAGATATAAGTTAGAGTTTTCTACAAGTTAAATCAGTAGAGAAAAAGGTCAGACTGTTGTGTTGAAGAAAACCATGAGATTATAGGCCCAGAACAACGTGTGTTGCTCTTTTGAGGGGCCAATATACAACTACTGCTTTCTTGTACAGGTTATGAAAAACTTGTAATTCACTACTGATGGGCGTTTCATTCCCTGATAAGGCATGACAAATTTAATCTGTGCCTGATTAGTATAAATACATAAGTCATTTAGTCTCATCAATAATCATTTGATACTCCATAGGACTGATGGGCCGAAGAAAGATAGTGTTTATTACTTTTTGAAGTCATTGATACTACTAACAGTCTGATTAACAATTCATAAGGATAGTCATAGTACTGTAAAGCAAACTAAACACGAAACTGTCATTTTTAGCAAGTATTTATACAAACCTGAAATTGATCTCTGCAATGAATGAACAAATTTCTATAAATAAATTTGTAAACAAGAATTACCAGAAAAACCATATAGTGTTAATCATTCTTTTCTGGTCATTCAAGAGAGTAACTTCATTTAAATATTGCTCTTCTGTTCATGTGAAATACTGTCTAGTATTTTTCATTTATTAGCTGTAGATTCCCTAAAGCTGGAATTTGCACTAGAGCTTTTTATCTATTCTTTTTTCAAAGACAATATTTCTCTTGCTTGCCTAGTAAATGATGAATTTCAGATTTGGTCCTCTTACATATTCACTAGGTAGCTTTCTTTTTCAGCCTCAGGTTTCCCATAAGCAACATGGGCATAAGAATCAATCTGTGTTGCAGGGCTATTTTGTGTGGGTGTGTTGTGATTTAAGACATCCAAACTGTAATATAAATATTGTTATATTAATATTAGACCACAGAAAGCTTTACAGAGGATTTATTAGCTGCAGATGTAAGTTTTTCAGCTAAGGTTTATAACAAATAACCACCTACCCACCCTATTGTAGCTTTCTCCCACAGTAATAAAACTGTAGGCCTTGAAGATGGACTTTTTTATATTGAAAGGTATAATAAGCACATCAATATATTGTGCATACATTTGCAAATACAGGTCAGGATTTTCATACATTTATAAATGTACAGCTTTTTCCCCAAATGTTTTTAAATACTTTTATGCCTCAAGAAAAACACCCTGGTAGTTTTTAAATTGTGAATTCTGTTTTCAATTACATTAAAATGTGGCAAAAAAAATTTAAAGACAAATTGCTGCTCGATGTAGACTGAGATTTAAATTATTGTTAATGAGCTGATCATTTTAAAAGTTCAAAGTTATGTGTTTAGCTTAGAATTAAAGGTACTTAATCTTGTAATTCTCTTTCTCGAAATGTATATATTTGAATTGATTAGTGACCTTATGTACAAAGAAAAGTATTGAACACAAACATATTACATTGCAAATGCATTTTCCTTTTTACCATGTTTAACTATGTATCAAGAAAGCACATGAAAAAGTGCTGTTTTATACTGTATTTATCAGCACTGTAGTGATGACAAAATGGAATATTCTTTGATATACAATAGCCCAGTTTTATGGACTTTTAAATGTGTTGTGAATGTATAAGTCAAAAGACTATTGTGTATAGTGTTGCTAAATACACAATATCTTAAGTTAGTTCACTGGTAAATTTAATCATGACAATCACAACTGTGTAATATAAAATGTTTAATTTCAATTCCATAGAAATTTGCTCTTGTGCCTTACTCCATTCCTCATGTTTTTATTTATACAAATTATATGTAAATTATTTTTTATTCTGTAACTATGGTACTCTAAGGGCTGAATGTGTGAGAACAAGTGATGTATAGATTTTATACTTCCGCATATTCTTTGTATTCGTTCTTTTATGTGATTCTTTCCAACTCATGTGAGTAAAATACCTGCCAGAATGGACTGAAGAAATTTGTGTGTGAATATAGGATGGGTGGTTTTCTACTCTTAACTCCCTACTCTTGCAGGAGAACCTATACTGTTCTGTAAAAATGGTTGCCCATCTTCTTGAAAATATTCAGTAATGGAGCACCCTCAACTTCTGGAGACAATCCACTGATTAATTGTTCTCACTTTCAGGAACTTTCTTAATTCTAGGTTGTATCACTCTTTAATGATCTTCCATCTGTTACTTCTTGCCCTTAAGGTCAGTTTTGCTGCTGTTAATAGACTTATTTGCTATTTTACACCAAATCATATTGGAATGCTATGGGTGTAGCTTGTGGTTATAACAGAGACAGTTCCTGATAGCATTTAATTTAATAATTCCTGTTTGTTATCAAAACACATTTCTAGAAAGGAAAACACAAGGAAAGTAAACCAAATATTTAAGTGATAATGGCTGTTTTGCAGTTATCAGTTATAACTTTCATTTCTACTCTTGGTTTACAAGTGGAATTGGAATCGAAGTTCTTCAAACTGAATTGTGCAGGTGCATTTAATGATGCAGATCAAATTTGGATACTTTAATATTTCATAATTATACTAATACTGTATATTTATTATATTTATTAACAGTATTAATAGATTAACATTAAAAATAACTACATACTTAGTTATACTACCTAAAATGTCAAATGGCATAAAATAAGGAGAAAAAACATTTCAGCTAATTTCCCAGTGCCTACTGAAATAAAATAACCTAGGCTTGATAAATAGTACTGAGTCTTCTGAAACTTGTCTGCTGAAATTCTAATTATTTTTTTTAAAAGGATTTTTAATCTAAGCCAATTAAAATGGCTATATGGGTACATATACAAAACCCTACAATTTTGCATATGTGACATTTCCCATAAATGACTACAAAATATCACAAATGCCACTGTAAGGCTGCTTTCTAATTTCTTACTAGAATTATACATAAATTTATGTAAAGTGTCTAATTGGAAGTATGACATACAGTGGGGCAAAAAAGTATTTAGTCAGCCACCAATTGTGCAAGTTAAGTTCTCCCACTTAAAAAGATGAGAGAGGCCTGTAATTGACATCATAGGTAGATTTCAACTATGAAAGACAAAATGAGAAAACAAATCCAGACAATCACATTGTCTGATTTGAAAAGAATTTATTTGCAAATTTTGGTGGAAAATAAGTATTTGGTCACCTACAAACAAGCAAGATTTCTGGCTCTCACAGACCTGTAACTTCTTCTTTAAGAGGCTTCTCTGTCCTCCACTCATTACCTATATTAATGGCACCTTTTGAACTTGTTATCAGTATAAAAGATACCTATCCACAACCTCAAACAGTCACACTCCAAACTCCACTATGGTGAAGACCAAAGAGCTGTCGAAGGACACCAGAAATAAAATTGTAGACCTGCACCAGGCTGGGAAGACTGAATCTGCAATAGGCAAGCAGCTTGGTGTAAAGAAATCAACTCTGGGAGCAATAATTAGAAAATGGAAGACATACAAGACCACTGATAATCTCCATCGATCTGGGGCTCCACGCAAGATCTCACCTCGTGGGGTCAAAATGATCACAAGAATGGTGAGCAAAAATCCAAGAACCACATGGGGGGACCTAGTGAATGACCTGCAGAGAGCTGGGACCAATGTAACAAAGGTTACCATCAGTAACACTATGCCGCCAGGGACTCAGATCCTGCAGTGCCAGACGTGTCCCCCTGCTTAAGCCAGTACATGTCCGGGCCAGTCTGAAGTTTGCTAGAGAGCATTTGGATGATCCAGAAGAGGATTGGGAGAATGTCATATGGTCAGATGAAACCAAAGTAGAACTGTGGTAGAAATACAACTCCTCGTGTTTGGAGGAGAGAGAATGCTGAGTTGCATCCAAAGAACACCATACCTACTGTGAAGCATGGGGGTGGCAACATCATGCTTTGGGGCTGTTTCTCTGCAAAGGGACCAGGACAACTGATCCGTGTACAGGAAAGAATGAATGGGGCCATGTGATCTGTCCCCGTCCACACACACACACAAACACAGCCAGCCGAGGGTTAAGGAAGCACTTGGCACACACCCAGGTCTTTATCTCCAACTTGGCAGCGATATACACACCGTCTGCCAAGTGCTTTATTTCCACAGAAACAGAAAGATAATATACTCAGCGTACAAGAGTCCAACAGAAATAATATTCCTCTCAGCAGTTTCGGACGAGGCTTTAGTGACTATCCAAGGTTTATTTTTGTTCGTCACAGGGATCACTGGCCACCACCCTCTATTATATAGTCTCTGGGGTGTGGTCCAGTGACTCAATTCTAATCCCTAGCACGCCTCCTGAGCTGCTGCAATCGTTTATCACGCCTTCGGAGGCATGCGTCCAGGAATGACATCTCTCCCTCACTCTCATCTGAGACACCTGTCTCCCGGCTAATCTCCTCTCCCTCGGCCGGCTCCTGAGACAGTGCCAGAGGGGAGGGGCCTGGAGAGGGAGGCCTGGCTGACTCCTCTTCCTCATGCTCGGAGCTTTCTTCCTCCAATGGGACAGGCTCAGAGGGCGGGGCCACAACACCATGTATCGTGAGATTTTGAATGCAAACCTCCTTCCATCAACAAGGGCATTGAAGATGAAACATGGCTGGGTCTTTCAGCATGACAATGATCCCAAACACACCGCCCGAGCAATGAAGGAGTGGCTTCATAAGAAGCATTTCAAGGTCCTGGAGTGGCCTAGCCAGTCTCCAGATCTCAACCCCATAGAAAACCTTTGGAGGGAGTTGAAAGTCCGTGTTGCTCAGCGACAGTCCCAAAACATCACTGCTCTAGAGGAGATCTGCATGGAGGAATGGGCCAACATACCAGCAACAGTGTGTGCCAACCTTGTGAAGACTTACAGAAAACGTTTGACCTCTGTCATTGCCGACAAAGGATATATAACAAAGTATTGGGATGAACTTTTGATATTGACCAAATACTTATTTTCCACCATAATTTGCAAATAAATTCTTTCCAAATCAGACAGTGTGATTGTCTGGATTTGTTTTCTCATTTTGCCTCTCATAGTTGAGGTCTACCTATGATGACAATTACAGGCCTCTCTCATCTTTTTAAGTGGGAGAACTTGCACAATTGGTGGCTGACTAAATACTTTTTTGCCCCACTGTATATTCAGGCCATTAGCCCTAGCTTATTTACAATATACAATCAAGCAGATCTTCCTTTTTATGTTCATAAAAGCTTTTCACATCAAATATTACAACATCATATAAGGAGATACATGAGAAATGGAAATGTATAAATACAATATATATGTCAAATGAAAACAGCGTTCTTAAATTACAGCACCACTTTTTAGGTATTAATGCCACATATTGGCACAAACAACCTTCTTGCAAAATTCTTACATTTTTTGTTTGCCTTACGTTAATACTGTATTTCATAAATGAATTCTAAATGTGCAGAGTGGTCATTGCTATAGTTCAAGGAAGAATGAATGCACATAGTCATGGGTGATTATTTCCTTAGAATGTACTTTCTTATTTCGGCCTGTTCTTACCTCAGCATACTAGTCACTTTGTATAAGTTGCTATAATTAGGTAATATCTATAACAATTTTAAATATAACTTAAAAGCTTTTAAAATAAAATGCACAATGTGGGATGCTTATTTTGTAAAAAAAAAAAAAAACTTGCATAGCGTAAAGCAGGAAAAATATTTTTTAAAAAAACTGAATTCCTTTTTTAAGCTTGCTGATGCTGGATAGCTCAACAAAACTAACACTTTTCATTCTGTATCAAGGGTCTTCTAATTGCTAGGACAGAATACATATACATACATACATATTCTTCCCAATGCAAAGGAGCATGAGAAGAAATTATTCTTTGCTTTAAGGGTTGCATAGTGACTGAATTTTGAGGAAAACTGGATTATAACAACATTGTGAAGGTGACAACAGATTTAGGATATTTTCCATATCTGATAAGAATCCCCATGCTTCTCTAGCACTTTTCAAGGCAAGCTATTTTTTTTAAATTTTATTTATTATTCATATTTCTATGCCGCCCACTCTCCGAGGACTCTGGGCGGCTTACACCAAAGACAGTATACTAAATAGCATATTGGCCCCAACAATCTGGGTCCTCATTTTACACACCTCGGAAGGATGGAAGGCTGAGTCAACCTTGAGCCGGTGAGATTTGATCTGCTGATTTGCTGAACTAGCAGTCAGCTAAAGTAGCTGCAGTACTGCACTCTAACCACTGCGCCACCTCGGCTTTTTATTGTGTTGCAAATGGAATGGGGGCAGATTGCAGCTAAGATGGCTTGCTTGTAATAGATATATAATTTGAATCATGTTTTCTAATTATTTCAATTCATTTCTCTTAGGTATGTGATTTTAAAACAACTTTTAGGCCTTCCGTGATAGAAATTTGAAAAAATTACAGTGGAGATCGTCAGACAAAATATTGTTTTATTACAAAAGAATGATGGACAATAAAAGTATCTGCACACATCTTCAGCTTTGTGCACTTTTAAAGGCAGCTCAACACAGCAGAGGCTGATAGATGATAGAATGAACTACAGAAATAATCATTAAAAAAGTCCCAACTTCACAGAGCCATTTCTGCATAGCTTGATTAATTCCATTTCTAGAAGCTCAATTGTTTCTTTTTTTATCTGAAAAAAAAATATTTACCAGCATTACAATTAATGCAGGGAGGCAGGGGGGCAGAGGTCAACCCCGAGGCGCCTTGTTTGTGGGGTGCCGCAGGGGTCGGTCCTCTCGCCCCTTCTGTTCAACATTTATGTGAAGCGGCTGGGTGAGATCATCCGTGGCTTTGGGGTGGAGTTCCATCAGTACACTGATGATACTCAGCTGTACATCTCTACCCCAGGCCATCCCAACGATGCCCTTGAAGTGATGTCCCGGTGCCTGGAGGCTGTGCGGATCTGGATGGGGAGTAACAGGCTTCGACTCAACCCTTCCAAGACCGAGTGGCTGTGTCCCGGTGCCATCGCTGGCTATTGGGGGCGAGTTATTGGTCCCCACGGACAGGGCTTGCAACTCGGGCGTCCTCTTGGACGCACGGCTGTCTTTAGAAGAGCATATGACGGCCGTGGCCGGGGGGCTTTTTATCAGGTTCGCCTGATTTGCCAGTTGTGTCCCTTTCTGGATCGGGACTCCTTATGCACAGTCACTCAGGCACTCGTCACTTCCCGCCTGGACTACTGTAATGCTCTCTACCTGGGGCTCCCCTTGAGGAGCACCCGGAGGCTCCAACTGGTGCAGAATGCGGCCACGCGGGGGATTATGGGAGCGAGGGGGCGCTCCCATGTAACACCTCTCCTGCGTGAACTGCATTGACTTCCAGTGGTCTTCCGGGTGCGGTTCAAGGTGTTGGTTACCACCTTTAAAGCGCTCCATGGCATAGGACCTGGGTATTTGCGGGACCGCCTTCTGCCGCCGATAGCCTCCCACTGACCAGTATGCTCCCATAGAGACGGACTCCTCAGGGTGCCGTCAGCCAGGCAATGTCGGCTGGCGACCCCCAGGGGGAGGGCCTTCTCTGTGGCAGCTCCTGCCCTCTGGAACGATTTGCCCCCAGAGATATGAAGGATATCGGATCTCCGGGCCTTTCGCCGTGCCCTAAAAACTTTTTTTTTCCATCAAGCAGGGCTGGCATGAACCCCCCCCTTTTTTTAGCTTTTTAAATTGTCAATGGGTTTTAGTTTGAATGTTTTAAATTTTGGGCCAAAGTCATGTAATTCTTTTAAAAATTTTAAATTTTGTATTGGTATGTGTTTTAGTTCTGGCTGTGCACCGCCCTGAGTCCACTAGGAGAAGGGCGGTATACAAATTGAATAAAATAAATAAATAAATAAATAAAATAAATAATGCACTTTTTTTTTTACAAATTTAAGCATACAGAGCTAAAAACTTGCAGTTCTATTTTAATATTTGCATAATAGCCCCTATAAACATTTAGATATCAAGTACTAAGTGTTAATTAGCATGCATAATAGGTCAAACCTGCAGAAATTGTTTACTAATTAACAATTAACTATTAACTAATTAACTATTCTAAACCAGTAGCTTAACTACAACATTAATTAAAATTTTCTGTAAAAAGTCTTGAACTTGTTTACAAAGAAAATTTAATATACTTGTTTGAAGTTTTAGAAAATCTTTTCTAATTTTAACGGGGTGAGTAACAATTACGTACTATCACTAAAGAAATTAACTCAAACCAATTTCTAGTGGGGTTACTGCCATACGTTGCTGCTCATTTAAAAAAAAAAAATGGTGACAAAATAAGAAAGTGTGTCACCCTAGTCAGCTAAATGCTCTATCCCAGGTTGTGTTTGTGAAGTTGTTAGTGACAGGAGACCGAGTCTGGATGGGAAAAGGTGGGTAAGTGAGGGTCTGGATGAAGAAGATCCTTTGAGTGATGTATCTTGGAAGGAAGGGCTACCACTGAAGAGACATGTCTGTGATCTGACTGTACTCTTGGACTTCTGGTTCCTAACACAATAGAAAGGCAAGGAGACCAGCATAACTAATATGCCATTTGCAGCCCTACTTTTATGCAAGAATCTTTGTACTACAACGCGTGTCCTCATCATTATTTCCTTAGATTACTGTGATATGTGCCACAGCTGGCTGCCTTTAAAGACCACTTAGAAGCTTTACTTGGTCTAATATGTAGCAGTTCAGGTACCTCCTAGTGTTCGCTAATGAAAGCCCATTACTTGTGTGCCATGGGCCCTGCATTGACTTTCTATAAGAGACTGGCTATAATTTGAAGTATTGGTTTTACCTATAGAATGCTCTTTATAGCTTAGCATCAGCTTACATTCAGAATTAGCCCAACTGCTTTGAGGAAGCTCAAATTTGTGGGATGGAAGAGCTCAGAGGTACTGCTTTTCTGAAGAAGTCCAGTCCTCTGAAATAGCCTCCCATTAAAGTTTCAACCTTGACAGAGGCTGTTTTGGCATTTGAGGAATGACACCTGGTTTGGTATTTTTTTTTAGATCGTTAGGATTTTATTACTTTTATTTTGCTTCCAATGGTTTTCATATTCCATAAAGCTGATGAGAGCTCTGTGAGATTGCAGTAAAGAATAAATGTAATAAATAAAATAAATGTAACTTTTTAAAAATGAAAAATATCCAGAAAGAAGGAAAAGATACAGTTATTGCTATAAGGACATATTCCTTCAGACACCAGCATCTTTTTAATAGATGTTTTATTAACTGTAGTAGCTAATATGTAAATTTCACATTTGAAAAAAGGCCACAAGGGGGCACATTCTCTCTTTAGTTTTTGACATTTTTGTAGACCCTACTAGATAACTTTACCATTATTATAGGAAAAGAGTATTATATATGTTTGTATATAAATGAGGCATTTTTCAATTTATTCTTTATATTACTGTCTTTTAAAAAAAATTATGATATATGAAATTTATGTATTAAAATAATTAAAATAAATAAATAAATAATTTTATTTCTATACCGCCCTTCTTCCGAAGGACTCAGGGCGGTGTATTAATTGCAAGAATAATAATGTAACTTATTTTAGTTATTCTGGGTGGAAACTTTATATTCAGATGTCTTGCTTTATCACTGGTTTATTTCATAAGTACAAAATTAGTTAGTGTAAGTGTTAAACATTTTTTAAAACTCCCTCTTTAGATAGAGGTTAGGATTTGAAAGCAGGATCAGAAATCCTTATCAGCAAATCAGCCAAAGATTTGCTAAATGATTTCTAGATCTGTTTTATGATCAGCTATGATCTACAATTGCTGTACAATTTGAGAATAAGGAACTAAAGTATCACTATTTTGATGAGTTCAGATCAAATTGTTCTGAGATAGGCTTTCTCTCAAAATCTGGCCCCTTACTTTTAATATCCTAAAGATCTGTACAGGCTCACTTTTTTTGTAAAGCAATTGTGGCTTGAGCTCCTTATATTGCATTGCTATCTTTATTTTGATTTTAATATTTTTTCTAATTTTAACATGTTTTATTATTTAGATTTAATTTAAATTATGATAATTTTATGGGTATTGATTCAAGATAAAAACTTGCTATCTGCCAGGAATTGTGAGAATTTTGATGATGATCATAAGTCAATTGATTATCAGTCAATGAACAATTGGCTGCAACTTTTGTTATGTAGACTAGAAATGATAAATATAGATTTTTGTTTGTATTATATGTGAAATGGGATATAGCCTTATAATCTGTAACAGAAATTGTAAACAAAGCAACTTTTCAATTTGGAATGTATAAAATGGAACTTTGAGGAACTTTTAACCTCAGAGTCTTCTTTCGTTGGGGGTGTTACTTGGAACCCTGACACCTACTTCTCTTCTCTTAAAAGTCTACAGCAGGGGGGTCAAACTTGCAGCCCGCAGGACAGATGCGTCACACGCTGGACACTCCCACGCCTGGTTTAGCGAAAGGGAAAAAAGTCGTGATACATCACATGACAACGCCGTGACGATGCGAGTTTGACAGCCCTGATCTAGAGTATAAACTAAAATGTCACCGTCAGCATCCAACAAGCAACATGCAGAGACAAAAGTTTGTACCTCTGGGATGTCAATTAATCTTCTTAACTTCTGATCCCTATGGTTCCAGTCTAAGATAAAATATTTCAAGAAAGTCAGCTTAAGGCCTTCTGAGGAGAAAGGAAAAGATGGCAATGAAGACAGAACATTTGCATGTCAAAATGATTCTTAGAGTTTTGTTGCTATTCAATTCCAAGGCAGGTAACTTTTGCAGATTTAGCCCTGTCCATCGCAGCTGTTTAAAGCGAAGATCCTGATAAGCTTCTGAGTATGAAATCTTCCCATTTTGACACAAAAGGAAGAAAAGTGAGGTCTTTTAGCCTTACGGAAGGCTAAAAGGGTGGAAGCCTGCCGAATTTCAGGGGGCGGAATGTTCCATAGTCCAGCGGCTGCGACAGAAAAACCATGCTTCCTGGTTCCAATCAGAAGACAATATTTGGGGGAAGGGAAGGGTCCTTAGAGAAAGGCGGTCCCACAGGTAGCCTGGCCATATGCTATATAGGGCTTTAAAAGTGATGACCAGCATCTTGAATAGTATCTGGAAAGAAACTGGCACCCAGTGTAGCTTGCGCAACAGAACCGTTAAATGAATAAACCTAGGGGCCCCATTACTGTATGTGCTGCTGTATTCTGGACCAGTTGAAGTTTCTGAATGGTATTCTAGATAGGCATGAAGTGATACAATTGCACACACAAAAGGGACAGGGTTTGTGTCATGACACTGCTTTAATGAATTCACTTAACACCTTCTGTGCAGCAGTTCCTATACCCGTTCAGTAATTCTTAACTTTTTAAAATTATTCCTATGATTGGAATAGTTGAGAAATAATTATGTTTCATTTTCACATAACTTCAAGTTATACTGTAACTTTTTACCTTGTTGTATTAGTGCTTTTATCCTTCCAGGTGTCCCAACTCCCACATGAACAACATCTTTTTCCAGTATTTGCATTTGTTCTTGTATCTATTTCAAGAAAGCAGAAAGGGGAAAAGGTAGGAGACAAGAAACTTAATTATAACCATTTCTTCTTTTTTCTAAAAGGTTCAAAAGCATACTACATGATAACTCTATATGGAAATTCAACATTGTTACATGGAAAAACAACACAGCAAAGCTAAAAATCTATAATTGAGCCAGATCTACTTTATGGCAGAGCCCAATGGTTTGTCAACTTGTTTTCATGTAATTGCTGATTTTTCATGTCTGAACACAAATTGTTTCTCAGTTGTTCTCCTGCTCCAAAAGTCGTACACAATGCAGAATTATGTACACATGTTGCCTTTTTTCAAATGTATGCTTCCTTGGCAAATGAAATATTATGTATTTCTTTAGAGCTTAGATGTTCTATGCCAGTCATCAAGCTATTATGGTAATTCACACACTCCTTAAAAGGAGAAATGGGAGGGAGGGAGGGAGGGAGGGAGGGAGGGAGGGAGGGAGGGAAGGAAGGAAGGAAGGAAGGAAGGAAGGAAGGAAGGAAGGAAGGAAGGAAGGAAGGAAGGAAGGAAGGAAGGCTATATACATATACTTGCACAAAATATACTGTATTTATGTTTAGATAAAATTATAGTACTTCCCTTTGACTGTATTTACCTTTAAATGTTTTGCAAATAATTTCATAACCTTCCCATCTCCTTTGAATGTTGCCATTGATCTAAGAAAGAACATACTGTTAATAAAAGAAAACTGAAAACATGAAAATGACAGAATTTTTGCACTAAAATTAGAACACCAAATGTATCCAAAAGAAAATGAAAACAGAAAAAAATATATAATTCCATTCTGTAACTTGAAAGCCATACTTATGGAGTTTTTTTTTCCTCAGCCAGGAGGAAAGAGGAATATTTTTGTTCTGGATGCAAGAAGGTTCAGGTTCCGATCCTGAAGACTCATGCAAGTGGAAGCTAAGTCAAGACATCTTACAGCTGCTTCTTTGAAGTTTTTCACACAGCCTACTGATAGCTAATGTCACCTGACTTGATTAGGATGCAATGGACTAGGATGCATTTATTATTTCATCCCCTGAATTAATACTTTGCATATATGAATCACTTTTTATTTTTTAAAAATGCATAAAAATGCAAAATATAGGCTGGGACTACACCCAAGTATGTTTCCCAAGTATTGTGAGACCAGGATTTAGAGAATGACCCAATCCTATTACCAATAGTGATTGAGAAAACTTGATACCCTAGTTGTCCCTTTAATTTGGTGGTTTTGAGGAAAACCTTAGAAGGATTCTCTCCTAGTGGCAAACAAGATACCTGATGAGTTCCAGACACCGGAGAGCAGAGCTGCAAATTACCAGCATCACCACTGATGACTTCTCTGTGTGGTTTTTACGGAGCTTTGCCCATTTAGGACAGACTGAAATGTAAAAAACAAAGATTCAATAAATGCAGTAATGCGACATTATATTAGAAAATAGTGAGGTAGCCTGCTAATGGAGCACTGCCTGTGCCTACACAAATTAACTAATGTCCTAAATAAATGGATCACATAACAGCTTCTTTATTTTAAAAGTAGATATACAGAGTGTACCAAAAGCCAGAAAGCATAGGCCAATCACAATGTTTTATTAACTTTATTAATGTTACTGTACTTAGGAATGTTCGAAGATCATGTATCAACCAAGTAAGGAAGTATTTAGAAAAAATCGGCCACAAATTTGAACATTTAATGTTATTTATATAATAAGTTTATAGGATCTGCCTGACTTTTGATATATTCTGTAATGAGAAATGAAAGTGCATCCTAAATAATAGCTTACCATACTCTTCTTGAATACATAAAAGAAAAAAAGAAAGAAAAATACTAATTAAACAAGAAAACAACTAGCAAAGTTAAGTATACATATTAATAGATAAGTTAAATGAAGATAAATAGAAGATAATATTCTATAATATTATTATAGAATATTTTATACTATGCAATCCCAACTCTTCGAATTCCAGTGCTTTACATTAAAAAGTAGACAATGTGTAGTCATGCAAGAAAAAAAAGACTCAAATATTGTTATGGTGGAACTTAACATGAAGCCCACAGAGCAAAGCTATGCCATTGTCACAAAATTCTAGAAAATACAAACTCTTGCTCAATCCTGCTAATACCTTGGCTATAATCAGATTGGTCATTGCACAAACTATTGTCAAATAATGCGAACTTTCTTAAAAGCAAGTTCACCAGGCTATTTGACATTAATATAACTATCTAAATTCTGTAAGCAGTTTACATTTTTTGTCACTGGGATGTGCCAAATGAAGATAAAACACTCTCGATACAAATTAAGTCAAAGATACAATGTATAATAGTGTCAAACTGAAGATCTCTACAAATGTATTTGGATAAATCTGCTATTTAAGTATGCAATAACTATTGTTAGGAATCTTTACTCTATTAAAACTGTATCTTAGAGACATGAAATTTAAAAATTGGAAAGAGTCTTAGAAAACATCTAGTCCCAGCCCCTGCAAAGTCTTAAAGAGGCATATATTTCACAGGTAGTTCTCAATTTACAAATGCAATTGAGTCTGGTATTTAGATCATTGAGTGAATCTTAAATAATATGTCATGTGACTACCCATGTGACTGCTTTGCTCAATGACTGCAATCCTGGCACTCCTGGATATAGTCATAAGTGATCATACAGGCCATTAAGTGAATAGAGTAAGGACTGCAAGGTGATTCAGGGAATAGAAGACACAATGCTCAGGAGCTGAAAATCCTCCCTGCCAAAATCCAAGCATTTCATGTGCACATGACCTGCGCTGGGCTGACCTACGGCATCTCTCATCCACCTGGAGAACTGACTACTGTATCACTTTGCTTTCTGCTTAGATTTTGGTATCCTCTTGTCTAATTAAGAATCAGGGACTCACTGATTGAATTCAGCTCCCCTCCATGCCTGATTCCATTCAGGTCCCCCTTTCCCCTAATTCTTTCAGTGGCATGGAGAAACAGAGCTGAAATTGTTGGCATGTGGGCTGTTTCTCCATCCCGCTGAAGGAGTTCAACTCATCTCCATGTGTGGAAGGAAACTTCTGCGGGGTGCAGAAATGGAGCTGAAACCATCAGGATAAAAGTTCCATTTCTGCACCCTGCAGGAAAATGTCATCTCTCCTCTGCAAGCGGAAGGGTGCAGAAATGGTACTCAAATCATTAGGGATTGAACTCTGTTTCTCCACCCTACTGAAGCCATAATAGATAACTATTGTTGCTTAATGCTGTAACTAAGGACTTGGATTACATTTTCAGGCTTCCTCATTGACATTCTGAGGAGCTGACAGAGGAAATTGCAAATGGCAAGCACACAATTGTGGGCACTAGGCATATCTGTGAACAAATTGCCAAGCACCCAGATCGTGATCACATGGCTACGAGGGAGAGCCAGCACAATGGTTTACAACAGCCATAAGTGTTCTATGGGCCATAAAGCACCTTTCCAAGACTGTCATAACTTCAGACTAGCTCTGCTATTTGCTAAAATGATACTCGCAATATAATCAACCTATGCCCCAAGCATTATTTAATTAATAATGTTGCTAAAATAGCATCTCACTCTTTTAATCAGTCTCAAAGATTTACCTCAATGTTATATAAACCAAAAAAGTTTATATTATTATATTATTTCTTCTGCAAAAAAGAATGGGCAAGAATTTGAAGGCATGATGTGCCTGAGAGTTACATAAGGCTCAGGGATCATCCATTTTATCAGAGGAGCTTCTGTCTTGGCCTCATCAGATTAAATGGAGACTGTAATTAAGATGCATTTTTTTCTTTTTCATTATTGCTTTTATCATAATCTTTATTATAAGATCTCAAGAGTAATATTTGTTAGTATAACTGAAAATAAAGCAACTTTATTGAAACTTTATGAAACTTTAAATATGTTTCAAAATTAAACATATTTAAATCCATTTTTCAATTCAGCTTTAACAGAGGCATTATTAAAATTGTTTGCTCTCCCTATTTGGTTTTTGATTATCAGCATTCAATTACATACAATGTATATTATGAATATAGCATGTGAAACTAGAAGCTACATTGTTCAACATGACAGAATAATACTTTATACTATAAAGCAAGCATTTTCTGAAAAAGCGTAATATAAACACGCAATTAACATACGTGTGTATATTATCTCAAATTATTTTAAGCCTTTTAAGAAAAGAATGACATAGAATGACTTCTGACTAAATTACTACTTACTTTCTTTCAGGTAGGAAGAAAAGCTGTGGGTGAGATCATTGGCAGGGAGGAAACAGGAATCTGAAACCATAATAGACAACTATTGTTGCTTAATGCTACAGCTAAAACCTTGGATTAAATTTTCAGGAAGCTGCTTTGTTATAAGCCAGGCAAAATGCTCTTTCAGAAAGCAGAATTTTGCAAGCACCCAAAATTAATAACAAAAAGCTTTAAAGTGGATTAACCAAATGATGGGAACAAATATTGAACCCAATTTAGATTCTTTTCAAAGTTATCTCTCCATTATCCTTAAATATATTTTTTATTGAACTGGATGTATTTGTGATGAGATACTTTGTAGCTTTCTCATTTGAGACCAGAGTTAAGCATTATGACAAAACAGAATGTGCAAACTGTTAAGCCAGTAGCCCAGCCCAGAACAGCAAATCCAAAGTGAGTTTCAAACTGTCATTTGCCCTCAGCAACAATATTGCACAGGTATGCTATGTTGCTTCCCTTAATGGGATTTCTTTAGTGATTAAAAACAGTCTAAATACAAAAACCCACACATACATAGGATAAATATAAATAAAAGATGTAAACTTCCTTCTTACAAATATCCATGAACATGGCAGGGCAATTCTATAATAAAAACTTTACATAGAAGCATTCTTAAATATCTCCAATAGCTCGTTATGAAATTTTGAGAATTATTTAGTGATTCCAAAACTTTTTCTCATTTTCAATCACACAGCTCTGTGATTTATAAAGTATTTTGTTAACTAAATAAAATAAGTATTCACATAGTGCTCTACATTCTATATTCCAGGACAATTTATTTAAAAGCAGAATAAAAGTATAAATCCATGACATATATAGCAAGTCAGCATGGACAACAATAATGAATTATTCAAATATAAGAAGATCACAATCTTCTACCAGAACTCTCTTGAAATTCATATCTTTTCTTCATGTAGAAATTCCAGTGAATCTTTCTTTCATTGTAATTACTGTAAATAATACCTTATTCAAAGATTTGTCACGCTATAGGGTACTAAAAAAAAGCTAATAGAAATCAGGTATTGATACTGTATAGCAATGTAATAAGGCAATTGATTACAGGACACTGATTAAGACATTGTGTTATGGTGCATTAAGGTGCAAAACGGTGGAGCAAGCTAGCTGCACATCTTCTAGTTAACAAAATAATTATATTCTGCTTTGCTAATTTAAATTTTATTCTATGCCTCAATTAAGTGATTCCAAAACTTTGATCAATTAAATCAATTAGATCAATTAAAAATATCTGAGTGATCAATTAAAAAGCCCTTGTTTATATTTATATAGAGTTTTATTCATTTGAAATCCTGGCTGCCAGGCATAAGATAGTGAAAGTTTGTGGTATGAGTACGAATGCCTGTCTCCCTAAGAATCCTATATATGTGACCCGTACAATTTTTATGATTATGCTGATGATAAATGTTCTGTCAAAAGACATAGCCATCATAT
Organism: Pantherophis guttatus; assembly: GCF_059756535.1. Taxonomy (NCBI): domain Eukaryota; kingdom Metazoa; phylum Chordata; class Lepidosauria; order Squamata; family Colubridae; genus Pantherophis; species Pantherophis guttatus. The sequence goes on from NC_142067.1 coordinate 32,866,746, forward strand.
CTCCATGTCCATATGGACTAATTAGTTCACACAAACATCACATCTCTAAAAGCAGCATCTGAAAAGTCTAGGAGCTATCAGAAGGTAAGTTTTGTTTATTTGTTTTTGTCAAACAATACTCAGAAATCATACACAAATAATACTTAATAAGAAAGAAAAGTTGTTACAAACTGTTTTTTTAAATAATATCCTGAGTAGTACCTCACTGATACTCTCCTTATTACCTGGCAGTTTTAATTCTTCCAGTTCAATCACAGAACGCTTAGCTCCAAAATGTTCATTGAGCATTTTTTGTACATCTGCTGGGACACCTGGCTTTGGTACAGTTTCTGTGAGAAGATCAGAAATTTTCTTCTAAAAAAGGAAAGGAAAAAAAGGAAAGCATAATCCATATGGTGTGGAACTAATAAATACATTGCAATTTTTTCATTTGCTTCTAAACTAGACAATGATAGCCATTTATATCCTAATACTTGAAAAATGTTATTGCTTACAACAGGAGTGTCAAACTCGCAGCCCATGGGCCGGATGCGTTATGTGCTGCCAATGCTCACCCCAGTTTAGTGAGGGTGTGCGGAAAGTCGCAATACGTCACGTGATAACGTGACACCGCGAGTTAGGTACCCCTGGCTTACAACAACAACAATAGATTCAGTCTTGACAAAATAACATGAATAACAATAAAATGATAATAAAAAACAAAACAAAAACAGTGCATAGCTTCATGAATAGCCTGAAGAATGTGCAGCCTTGCCCATTTTTTTCATCCACGCAAATAAATGTTTTCTGAATTGCTTACCATGTTTCTGTTACCAACCTTCCCAATTCTGCTGTTATGCAGATGTGAGAAAGTGCCTACTGGGAAAAATAATTATTTCCAGCAACCATAGTGGGAACTCCCTAAGAGTGTCAGGTACTTTACAGCTGCAAAGTGCCTAGAGGAGAGCAGCTTTTAAACTTGCAAGATTTTGTAAAGGTAGACTTATAATAAAGTAGCAGTAGCTTGACTGGTCTGTTTCCTATCTGATATATCTGGGAAGGTTGACATCAACTTTGCAGGTTTGAAAATGCAAAGCTCCCATTGTATCCTTTATAGCTTGAGAACTTAGGGATAGTCCCTCTTGAGCCTCTTTCTCCAGCTATTACGTAGCTTTAGACTATACCCATTCTTACCTGATGGCAAGATGCCTCTAGGCAGCATCTCTTCACCCCCTTTCTCAAATACCATGGATGGTATTGTCACTTGTGAGTCATTGAAGATGTTTAGGGACTCTGCTTCACAGATAACAGAACTGAGACTCTGGTTAAAGTTGGATATTCTGGAATAGTTGGGATTGTTGCTTCCCTGCCTAAACTGCTGGATTCTATTGCCAGGCTGAGGTTTTTGGTTCTTGGAGAATATAACCTGCCACCTAGTGCTGTTAAATCTGGAGTGGTTCAGGAATCCATGGTATTCATGGCAACTATGGACTTTTTCAAAATAATGTATACCTGAATGTTTGTGTGTGTGTGTCACAAATTAGAAATGGTTTTTGTCTCGGGTCAGTTATAGGGTGATATGGCTTTGGAGACATTACCATCAGTCTGTTACATGGAAAGATCAGTCTTGGGTTGTCCTCTGGCTCACTGGGATCAATCAACCCTACAGGGAGCCATGGTCTGTTAGGGTGGCCTACCTAGACAACTAATGACCCCTGCTGGATTCCATAGGGCATGTGGGTTTTCCCCTGAAGATCTGTCTAGTAGTTCAGTTAAAGCCTTGGTTGCAGCCTGAATAGGCAGAGGCCCTGAGCGCCACTGAAGAAAGACAAAGAGTGAACCTGACCAAACATTAGACTTATTCGGGCCTACATCATAGCGATAAGGGTGACAAAATGTATTTGCAACACCTATTTACCCTAAATGACTATTCTTTGCTTTTTAATATTTACTCCTCTTAAATTGCCAGGAGGAGGAAGATTTGTTGGATATATTCACTCCCTTGAGTTATTTGTAAAAATAATAAAGGCAAATATAAATAAATAATTGCAAGGCATAATATTCCATACAGTATTGCCTCTTCCCATCATGCTTTTGGTCAAATGAAGGTTTGATACATCACTTTTTAACAAGGAGATGAGGTGCACATTAGATTTCCATGCATTGAGTCATGTTATGGTCAGTAGTGCAACCAATTTAAGCGTGCAAATTAGGAAGTCTAATCTAGACACTACATTTTAAACAACACAATGTTGTCTGTATCCTACTACCTGGGAATATATGTAGTGATAAATATATCAGCCATCTTTTTTTTTTTTTTAATTTGATTTATATGCCGCCCTTCTCCGGAGACTCAGGGTGGCTTACAATGCGTTAAGCAATAGCCTTCATACTTTTGTATATTTATACAAAGTCAGCTTATTGCCCCCACAAACTGGGTCCTCAATTTACCTACCTTAGAAAGGATGGAAGGCTGAGTCAACCTTGAGCCTGGTGAGATTCGAACTTGCAGTAATTGCAGACAGCTGGTGTTAATCACAATGCTATCAATCTGCTGAGCCACCAGGCCCTTGAGATGCTTTTTACTAAGAATGGCAAAATATGACTAATAGACTCAGAAAAATAATATATTTATTTTTATATTAGATACACAAATATACATATAGATTACATTCCAAGTTCAGTTCCATTTAGAATAGGATTTTTGGATAGAATATTTTAGATTAGATTACAATTGTATTTTTCCTTGAACTGGAGGGAGAATGAAAAGTAACAGAAGAAATATAAATGATATTGAGACTAGTTAATATATCATGTATTATTTTAAACAATCATTATTATGAAATAAAAAATCTGTATGATTTTTAATATTCATTCGAAATATTAATCAGGAATTACCTTTCTTTTTCTCTTTGGCTTCATTTCAATTTCTTTTTCATCCTTAAATTTCTCTTTCTCAACATTGAGGAAGCATTCTGTAGTCTGGAAGAAAAAAATTGAAGATTATGAGCTGGCGTTTGGAAGAACTTTAAAATACAAAGGCAATGATATAGCATGTACATGGCAGCCAAGACTTTACAGGAAATGAGAATTTTTGAAATCATGTTTGTTTTCTATTAAGATCAACAGAAGAACAGAAACTATTCCATGGCAATATAAAGGAACAAAAGAAAACCAGGCCTTTTAAAAAATTGGACAAAAACAAACTGTATAGTCATAAAATATTTATTATAACATTGACTGAATATATTGTTATCAATCAGTTAAGATGAAGTTTTAAATATTACATTAAAAAAATCTGCAAGGGATATTTTAATGGTATAAAGGTCTTAGTTTTTGTTGATCTTGATCTCTAGCCTAAAAGAGATATTGTTTTAATATGGAGCTTGAATTTTTCCCACTCTCTTGAATATTGTATGACTTAACCGCAATGCAAAGTAGAATAAAGCTGATATTTGTATTATAATGGCATAATTATTTCCCAAATATTAGAGGTCATAATAAGGTAGATCTCTTTTCTGCATTTATCATTTGGGCAAGATGGTGAGATATTCTCTCATGCACTGAAAAAGTCTCGAAAGTGAACTGGGAGTTCACAGGTCTTGTCCTTCCTTCAAATATACCTTGCAAAGATACCTTCCATGTCCATGTATTCAGCAAGAATGAGAAGCGACTATATGCATGGACATTTTCCACATGGAAACAGAATCAGTACTTAGTTGAACGATGCATAAATATTTAAGATACCCTCCTCAGTGTTTGGCAGGGATGATGGGTTACTTGCTGCACTGGTCTTGTTATATAACTTTCTAACATACCCCTTGAATCTTAAACTTAGATATTCAGGCATTTCAATAGTGTACCTTCCGTTCAGCAAACAATGACTTCATTAAAAGTTTTTAATTGTGCACTAGATTGCCTTCTATTAGTGAAAATAAAATTAACCAACCTTTTTCCTTTTCTTTGAAGAAACAAGAGTTGAACTTGAAGGCTGATGAATTGTTTCACTTGTATTAGCACATTCTTCCTCATTATCTGAAAGAGCTAAAGACAAAAGCATATTTCAAAAACACCTTCAGCATTCTATTGTTCTCCTAACAAACTCTGAGTTCATTGAACTTGGCAACTTGATTAGGTAATTATTAATATGGAAGAAAAACAGACTACTAAGATTCTTAAAAGACAGTAAGGTAAAGGTAAAGGTAAAGGTTCCCCTCGCACATATGTGCTAGTTGTTCCCAACTCTAGGGGGTGGTGCTCATCTCCGTTTCAAAGCCGAAGAGCCAGAGCTGTCCGAAGATGTCTCCATGGTCATGTGGCCGGCATAACTAAACGCCAAAGGCGCATGGAATGGTTACCTTGTCACCAAAGGTGGTCCCTATTTTTTTACTTGTATTTTTACGTGCTTTCGAACTGCTAGGTTGGCAGAAACTGGGACAAGTAACAGGAACTCACCCCGTTACGCAGCACTAGGGATTTGAACCACTGAAATGCCAAACTTTTGATCGACAAGCTCAGCATCTTAGCCACTGAGCCACTGTGTCCCTTGTAAAAGACAGTACTTTTAACAAATTTTATTGAAGTATTCTCTGAGTAAGTAAAAATGGAAATATTTACAAGAGAAGAAAAACTTTTAAAAAAATAAGCCAATAATGCTTGACATAATACTTATAGGTTTCAGAGCTCACTGAATGTTGATCACAAAGGAATGGGAACAGATAGAAGAAAAAACAGAAGTATATGGGAAATGGAGTCCAATCACGTGACCACAAGATGCTACAACCATGTGGGCCAGTTTCTAAGTACCTAAAATGCAGTCACGTGACCTGGAGTTTGGTGCAACAGTAAACAATGGTGTGGTTTGCAGGCTATAAAGCACCCTTTCTAAAGCTGTCAAAACTCCACCCAGTGTTAAACAACTGAAGATAAGTTGAGGACCACCTGTAAAAAGGACTGCAAAATATTTACAAAATATAAGTCAGAAACAAAAAGTAAAGTTGTGTTTATCTTTTTTTTTTAAACCACTCTCTTTTTTTCAATTGCCAAGATAGAGACATTTGTTTTAAATCACATAGAAACAATTCATTGTGGCAGCTGTCTTCTTTGCTGACTTGCTTATATTCTTTACACTACTGCAAATAATAAAATAAATTCTAATTCATTAGATTCTAACATGCTAGAGATTTTCAATAGATTGCAGTATTCTTTCCCAAGCACTGAAAGACATTTGCACTGCTCTATTCATATGCTGAGTCAACTACTAACCAAAATAGCTATTGCATACTGTAACCGAGGAAACCTCTATAGTTTGTAGCTTGCCAAGAAAATCTAACTGCTAACTTTAACATGTCTTCATAGATCCTGACTTGGCAGGTCCAGAAAATGGAAAGGGACACATATCCAAAGCCAAATAATAAATAGCCTCGCCTCCTGTATACACTTGTACATACTTGCTCAAGAACTCTGAAAGGAGATGAATAACTTCTATGACAGAATTTTAAGAACAATGCACCACTTGTCAATTGCTTATCTTCCCACCAGGCAGGAAAGTACATAAAGTAAGCTCCGTACTCTTTCATCCTGGAAATACCACAATTGCTCAGACAAGCAATAAAGGACTCTTAAAGGAAAAGGAAAAGTTTCTCCTGTCCAGTTGTGTCCAACTCTAGAGGCAGTGTTCATTTCTGTTTCTTAGCCGAGGAAGCCAGCATTGTTCGAAGACACTTCCAATGGTCATTGGAAGAATAATATACACCAAAATGCACAGATTGATGATACCTTCCCACTGAAGTGGTACCTATTTTTCTACTCACAATTGCATGCTTTCAAACTGCTAAGCTGGCAGGAACTGCTGCAGGTAATGGGAGCTCACCCCATCAGACTGCGCATAGATCGCGAACCCAAGCTGTCAGCTTTCCAGCTGACAAGCTCAGTGTCTAACCATTGAGCCTTAGTAATATGTAAATATCTTTGGTGAAAATGATCACTACTACAGGACCATTACAATACACTTAGTCTCGTTTTAGAGCAAATCTCTTAATTATGGTAATTAGTAGGAAATCCCAATTTCTTATAGTGATTTAATAAAACTTAGCAGCCTCCAAGATTGGCTCTCAATATAATACTGTATATGAGACACAACAGAGAAATAATACTCAGTGAATATGAGTGAGAATCAGAATATAATACACCATTAATATGATTTCTAATAAATTGTAATTACCTATTACACTAGTTACTAGAATTATTGTTCTGCCTGCTTCACCTTGGATTTCAGGATTGCAGGTAGTTTCATAATTTAGACACTGATCAACATGGAATCTTGTGCTTGCAAAATAAGGCCTTGGAGACATGTATATATAACAAAAGATAACTATATAATGACATCCTATTTCATTTTTTTTTTTTACAGTAAACACAGTGTACACTATCTTTTTCAGGACCCTAAAATAATCTTATATATTGAGTATGCATAGTATTCTATTCTGAGTTGCCCAACAATTGTAGATTATCAATGATTAACCTTATACCCCAACATTTTATACACACACACACATCAGAAACTTTTATTTACAATGCTAATGCTTCAAATTATGTTACTTAAAGGTCCTCTTCATGTACGTCATTTATACCACAAAAAAGTAATCCAATCTTTGATTTACATACACATATATAATTTCAAAACTCATAGATTCATTTCCTTTCTTTCTCATGTTAATTAACAACCTTGTTGCATTCCTGTAAAAATAATATATATTTAAAAAAAAAACAGTACTATTCAAACTTATATTCTAGTGCTATTCTTATTCTTTTGCTATTCTGATACTATAAGCAAGAAAAGATCTCAAAGCCAAAACTATTTTGAGGTATAAAACCAATTCTGATAAAGAGGCAAAAATATTAATAAATTTGAAACAAATTAATAAAGTACTTTTCCAATTTTCTATATTGCTTTAGAGTATTTGATTATGGAATTTTAAAGTCGTATTTGTTATTCAAACTAGCTCCCAAAAGATAAATCAGTACAATACACAACCCTGGTGGTATAGTGGTTAAAGTGCCATTCTCTGTCCACAGCCTGTAGTTTGATCTGATGGGCCTCAAGGTTGACTCAGCCTTCCGTCCTTCAAAGGTTGGTAAAATGATGATCCAGATTGTTGGGGACAGTATAAAAATAATAATGCTTCTACAATGTAAACCACTCAGAGTGCTATGTAAAGTGCTATAGGGTGGTATATAAGCCTAAATGCTATTTCTATTGCCATCTGTAATGTAAGGATTATTCACAAAGATAACTCAAACAATTAGATGAGTAATCTTACTAGCATTTTGTTATTTTTTGTTTAAGATGTTGCGATGTCTTTGCCATTTCTCAATGAAATAGTATATCTTTTTCTTAAAGTTGTCATATCCTACCTACCAAATCTTCTTTCCATTTATTCAACAGCAGATGTTTTTGTCTCCTAAATATAATTTGCTTTGCAAGTTCAGTCAAGTTTCTTCTCCATTTTTAATTGCTACAATTCTCAGTTAATTCCAAATGGCATCTCATCAGCCCAATTAACATGATTGTTGTTAAATGAAGACATTTTGCAGACAGATGCCAACTACTCTAAATTTAATATTTCCAGTTACACTAAAAACTGGGTGGAAAAATAGTCAGAAGCAGCTGAAATTTCAAAGGAGCAGAGACTGATTAAGTCTGTCTACATAGCCTGAATTCCATCTTAAATCTCACACACGCTGTAGACTTTTGGGCTCCCCATGTCAGCAATTTTTTCCCTTTCCAGTCTAGTTCTACTTAATCAGCAGCCTACAGAAAAGTATGGAAGAAGCAGAACGTTTGCTCATTACTTTGTGTCTTTTTTTGTATATTTACAGTTATACTGAACTTTTTACTTATGCTGCATCATTTTCTATTTTAAATAACAAATTTGCTACCATTAATACACATTTTTGTTTTTTTAAAAAAAATATTACTCTGTACTTGATCAGTTAAAAGAAATGTTGAGAAACTGAAAATTTAAACTTACCTACAGTAAATCCACTTTGTAATTTTCTCCAATTTGTGCCTGACATATTAAACTACAGTTCCAGAATTCTCAGTTGATATGATTTGGTGCTGTGCTTCTGCGGACTTATATTTCCAAAATGCATCCTATTCATTATGCCCTATTAAGTCAAATCAAATTGTTCAAATGATCTTTCTAAAAGTTGACATTCTCCTTTCATATCTTTTAAACAATGCAGTCATAGTTCCTCAATAAGTCATTTTTAACAGATAGGGCATATATTGTCAACAGACAGGTGCAGCACAATATCTTATAAACTGTAGTACAAATTTGTTTATTGTTACTAGGTAAAATGGCTGGCATACTCCAGTGGAAAGCTTTTTCTTCTATCCAGGCTTAATAAAGCTACAGAACCAAAAGAGGAGGAAAGGCTAAAGACAATAATCCTTCAAGCATCTCTGTACTGGAAACGACACACAGAGATAAAAATGACACAGGATGCAATTGTAACATGGATAGTGCTCATACCTATATTTACTTGCAGCAAGCAAACGTTTACAGCTTGCATTTTGTTCTATTCCTGCTGCAAAGAATGACAGGAGAAGAGGTCAGCTTTCCAGCAAAGTTGCCTCTCTCAAGTACTTGGAGAGCAAAGCAGGGTTGGTTTATATTTAGAGTTTCATTTAAATTAGTTCCAGGATTTATGTATCTCTTCCTTAAAGTGCTATCTTAGATCCTTGAATTTAACACTACTGCATCTATAGCTCAAAATACAAATGGGGAATGAAGCATTTTGTAACAAACTGCTCTGAGATCATTTGAAATAGGTGTTCTTGGGTGCTCATAAAGGAAAAGAAACATTAAAGTTTACATCTATAAAGACAAAAGACTCCCTTTTGGCTTACCAGGATTTATATACGCAGAAAAGGAAATTACCCAGAAGGCTGTCTTCTTAAAAATGGTAAGCTTTTATATTCCTATACGATACCACAAAAAATTAATCTATAGAACCATTCGAGATTTACATTCAATGTGAACTCTGTTAATGGAAATTATATAATGCTAATTCAGATATAAATTTTAATTAATTAAGAATGTTTAATTTCCATTTCTTTATTAATAAAAATAGACAACCCTAATATTACGCCCAAAACTTGTATGAAGTTTTGAAGGACACAATCTGATTTATTGCCAGGAACAAATTATTAATAGAAACGTTTAGAATACAATTTCTGAGAAAGAAAGAAAATAAAAGAAAGTAAAAAGAAAATATCTATCTAGAGAGACAATATTTACTTGTTTTAATGACAGACAAATGTATGGACACTCTATTCTGGTATGTGCATTTTAACAATCACAGGAAAAAAATCAAACCTTTCATTATGTTGCTATATAATTAACTTAAAATACTATAGTGTTGGGAGTATTTCTCTTGGAAAGTCAATATTAACCCAGACAGGTGTTGTTATTGAACAAATTATCAAACACCTCAGTGTTAATTTCCTTTTTGTATTATTGAACTTAGTTATCATAATTAAATCTTATTTTATTTATATGATTTTATTTTTCTATTGTTCTTAATTTTTCTGTATTGCATTTTTCCTGATATCTTAATATAAGGCAGTTACGAATATTTCAAGAAATATCAAAAAGTATCAACTATGTGACATCTGCTATTTTATCTCAAAATCCTTTTCTCCTCTACAACTCAACTAATGATTTATAAATAATCCTTTTAATTACAATGATACTTATCCTATAACAGCTTATTACAACTCCTAGTCAAGAGCAAGGGAAACTGTAGTTATATGATGGGAAGATTGTAAACAAAATCCAATTTAGGAAGCTAAATCAATTTCATACTAGAGTTTAGGTTTAGTCTGTATATATTTCTCTCCAAAATTTCCTATTTAGGGAGACAGTGACACACTCTGGTTTGCTTTGATGCTTTTCACTATCTTTGATTTCTAGTTTCCTTACCCCAATCCAGGTTTATGAAATGTGAGCAAGGTAAATATGCAGTGCGCACATGAATATTAGGGATTGTTCATTGTTCAATTTGTTAATGGGCCATGAATGAGTTATCTTTTTCAACTCTAGAAATCCAGGATAATATTATTCATTTGGAAAAGTTAAATTTGTGTATTTAAAAGTAGATGTGTTGCTTATTAGACTTCTCAATAGATTCTGCTAGCAGGAAGCTGGAAGAGATTCAATGTCTTATGTCTTGTTGAAGGCATGCCAAAATACAGCACTGATGGTATTGTGACAGTGAATTCATAATTTAATAATGCATTATATAATGACCTACTTCTTTTGAATTGTCCTTAACCATCCCACATTTATTTCATTATTACACCTCAATTTCTATTATTGTGAGAAATAAAATTATTCTTCTATATTTTCTGTGACATAATTTATATGTAGCTACTGTATCTTCCATTATCTGCCTCCTTGCAAAATCCAGCCATTGAAGGCAAAGCAGACACGTTCAACAGAGGGTTTGCTAAATGGTAGAAGTTATTTCTAAGGGAAATGCATATTTCTGAATTATTCAGGTCAGTGATTATCAGGCAACTGTGATTCTTACAGCAACAATAATAATTAAGACAGGGCAATACAGGTTAAAATCCATCTGCACCATGAAAAATCGCTGGGTGATTTTCATTCTCTCACTCCAGCCTACAGTAGGTATGACACCTTGACATAGAAAAATGAGTGTCTGAGTGTTTGATGGAGATTGGGTAGAAATGATGGAGCATCCTGGAAGAAGTAATGCAGGTAGTCTTTGTTTAGTAAACACAATCTGGATTGGCAATTCCATTGTTTAGTGAAGTACTTGCTAGGTGAAAAGGTGACTTATGCTTATATCTTATTTCACTTTTCCTTTGTTTTATAGACCTTAGGAAAAGTTACTTTTCCATCGCTGTTCTAACTACAATTGGTTGCTAAATGAGGTAGTCGCTAGAGGACTTCCTGTAGCTGGTTTGGGCTAGAATCATTTTAAAAAGAGTAATCAACACTATTTTAAATATATTTTCTTCGTTTTGCTGTAATGTCAGACCTAATAATACTTTAAAGCATATTAGCCCAAGGTCGAACTATTACCTTACCTTAGCAATAACAGACAAAGGGACAGAAAGAAGGAACAGTGGATAAATAAAGGTAGAAGTCTGGATTTCTAGCTCAAGTTTTCTATCCTTTCTTGATTTTCTTTGTGCAATTATATCATTAGGCAAAATTGATGAATAAATCTATAAAGAATGTGAATTTTGGAGATTCCATTCATATATGACTTAGTGAAATTATTGTTTTCAAGCACTTATGTCCAAATAGTTTGAAATACTATGGTATTTGTATATAACAACTATTGTTGTTTTGCAATAATTTAAAACTGTGCCTGGTGAAACATTTTGAAACCTCTTGCAAATTTCAAAAATAGCCCAAATATTTATATGTTATTTTATTACTCCTATTAAGTCAGCTTGCAATACTCAAATCTGCTATAAAGTTGCATTGTGATATGAAGTACTCTATACAAAATCATTTGCCAATTTTTTTAAAAAACTTCTGGTTCACATTTTATCAAAGGAGCACTTAAATTCTCCACTCAGAAATGTTCCTTCCGAACCTCAAAATACTTAAGGAATTACTTAGGGAACTATAAACATGAAATATGTATGATGTCAGAACAAGGCATGCACATTTAAGGGCCATCACTGATGTTTGCCCATAGTTATGCATTGTCAGAGCTAAAATATTGATGTCAACTAACTTGTAATAAGCACATAGCACCATGCCCTCACTCTGTTATTCCTTAGTATCATCCATAGATAACTTATTCTGCTGTGACATGCATATATAATTCCACTGCAATGTTATGTTTATTTAACTTTATTTTGCCACTGAAGGTAAAGAAGTCTGAACACATCATTTAAACTTATTTACAAAAAATTGTTTCAGTCCTGTTCATGTCAGTTCTCCACAACACCTATCTGCTAGTTTAATCTTCAACCAGAAGATTAAGAGTTTTGAATTGCACTTAAGGGCCTATAATACATAATGATGAACAAATGGTTTTACCATTATAGTTTTGGTGGAAATTCACAAAAGTAGAAAGTGAAAAGCAACAAAACATGGACTAAAAACTATAATTACCAAGGAAAGTAACCCTGCAATATGCTAGCTTTAGGTATCAGTCATGTCTTCGGCGCTTAATGGCAGAACCAGTTCTGTCCATACTGTATGGGAAATGAATACATGAATAAATAAAAATACTTTACAGTTACTATTCAGTTGAAATAAAGCAAAACGATTTTCAGGTTCTAGCACTTAGCAATAGCACTTAAGACTTATATACTGCTTTATAGTGCTTTACAGACCTCTCTAAGCGGTTTACAGATTCAACATATTGCCCTCAACAACCTGGGTCCCATTTTATCAACCTCAAAACGATGGAAGGTTGAGTCAACTCTGAGCCTGGTGAGATTTGAACTGCAAAATTGCAGGCAGCCGGCAGGCAGCAGAAATAGCCTGCAGTACTGCACTCTAACCACTGCACCACTCTAACCACTTAAGAATGAAATTACTCTTCTATAAAACAGAACCTTTTAAGGAACAACCTTTTAAGGAACACTAATTTTAACTGCTGTTTTTTATTTATAAAAAGATGTAAATTGAGAAAAATTACTTCTTGCAAACTTTCTTTAATTTTGTCGTCCAGTCTGATAGTACTAACAATGATGTTACAACTGGATTTGCACTAAATACGTCTGTAAGAAATAAGTGTTCGTGGTCCCAAGGCTAAAGAGAATACAATGTACAAAGCTAAAATTACAAAGAATTGAATTATTACAGGAGAGCATGGTGTTCATCTTCCCCACTCTGAGACTGTTTCTGCAGAGGTTTACAAACTCCAACCATTCATTTATTTTTTTCCCAAACTGACCTTCCAGCCAAGACCTTAGTTCAAATTTCAGAGTAGCTGAGTTGATGCATTTAACACCTGCTATTTGGTTTAAGTCTTCCCAGGACTTTAATGAAGCTTCTGCTGTTAGTAATGATTATTATACCTACCTAAGTAACTAACAACAGAGTATTTCCCATCTGGAAAAGCTGAAAGCAGTAGTAGAAGGAAGCAACTTCCTAAATGGCCTTTGACTCAAAATATATATATTTCTCAAATTCTCTAGCATATTTTATATAGCATTAACAAAAAAAAGTGAGCACAATATTTTAACAAAGTGACAAAGGTCTTATTATAAAAATTGAATCTCATTTTTGAGGGGATAAATTCTTAAAAAATTGTGAAGATGTTACCAGTTCCTTCACAGACCTGAATTAACTTAGTGTACAGTATGACAATTTAGTCTGTATCAATTAAAAAAGTTCTTTTCTTGGCATTACAAGTTTCTTTTTGTGGCTTCTTTCTTTTTATAGTAGATACGGTGTGGAAATGTTATTTTAAAACATACGAAATCTACTGCCATTTGAACTTAATGGGGAAAGTATCATATACTTTCTTCAAGACAGATAAAATATATAAACCATTTCAAATAGAGGAACAACCTAGAATCATATCCCTTAATATGGAAAAGGTTGTGTCTGCTAGTGGGAGTTTTCTAGTAGCTCCAAGGCATAATACAAGATTGAAGTAATGTGTATATATTTCTAATTCTCAAACAGCCAACCTGGAAAAAGAAAAGTAATGTAGGCAACCCCTCTTGAGAATTTATAAACAGCTTACGCCTACTTTGTGTTTTGGTAAGATTTGTCTTACAAAGACGAGGAGTGTACAATTTCTAACATTAAAGACATTACTTGTAATTGAACACCGGTAGACTTTTGTTATAGCATAAAAGATCAAGGAGAAAGTTATCGCAGAAAGGGACTAGGACCATTTCTCAGGTTAACAAGAGATTGTTCTTAATATAAAAAGGAACTTCATTGAGATTGAGGGAGGAATGAATACAAATATTGGAGGTAATATTGTTCTCCAAAGAAAGATCACCATCATGGCATCTCTGCATTACAGTGTATCCTCTAAACCACAAAATGGTGCCTATAGTGTTTTTAAAGCTAAATTGAAAGCCTGAAAGACCAGTAAGACATGTTCTAAATAAGTGCAGATACAGCACAGGGAAAACCATGTGTTTTCACAACTGAAGTTGATTAACCCGTGACCAAGATATCTAAAAACGATGAAAAAAATAAAGTACTTGATGGGACATCTTATATAGCTAACAAAGTGTCTGTAGGATTATGTCAGAATTTGCATGTTCTCTATTTCAAGCAGCAATTGGCCTGTTTTGACTGGTGTATCACCTGCTCTGGAATGATCAAAAGAACAAGATAGTCCATAATCTCTGAACAATTTACAGACAATTATATCAGTGTCAGCTGGTGGGGACTGGAAGATGAGCCTTTTCTGCAATAGAGTGGAATATCTCCACTCGGAGATTAGAATGATCCCAACCTGTTGGCCTTTTGTAAGGCTTTAAAAATGTAGCTGTGTTCCCAAGCATGGGATGCTAAGCCTGTGCGCTAAATGTATTAAAGGTCCTTTTCTTGATTTTAGTGTTAATTGCCTAGTATTTTGGCTGCTGTGTAACAAGAAACATAGATAACTGATGGCAGAAAATGGTCTAATGATCCATTGAGTTTGCCCTTTGAGTTTATGTTATTTCATTTCTTTTCTTTTTGTTGGATGATATAGATGATGGACATGTGTTTATCCCAAGCATGTTTAAACTCAGTTACTGATGACTGACCTACTACTTTTGCTGGAAGATGATTCCAAGCTTCCACTACTCTTTCTGTGAAGTAATACTTTCTAACATTACTTTTGAACTTCCCTCCTATTACTTTTAGATTATGCCCACGTTCTTGATTTTTACTTAATACTGAAAATGCTGCGTTTTAGAACCTTATTTACATCCTTAATATATATAAAGGTTTCAATCATGCCTCCACTTTCCCTTCTGTCTTCCAGGCTGTACATATTTGGTTGGTCCAATCTCTCCTGATATGTTTTGTCCCTCAGACCTTGCACCATTTTTGTTGCCAGTTTCTGGACTTGTTCAATCTTATCAATATCTTTTTTTTAGGTGAGGTCTCCAGAACTAAAAACTGTATTCCAAATGGGAATCTGGCTAAAACATTATGTAGCGAGATTAGGACCTCCTTTTTCCTGGTGATCCTGCCAGTGATGCAGGCTAGATTTTTAATAAATATCTAAATATCTTTATATTGGATCTTTTTATTGAATAGATAGACAGACAGACAGACAGACAGACAGACAGACAGACAGACAGACAGACAATCTTATTCAACATACAACTTTATAAGGAGTCAAGAAAAATTCAGTCCTTAAAAGTAGCTGATTACATTTACAGAGATGAAAAGGTCTAGTAGGTCTACAACCTTATTGAAACCTAGGTACAAACATCAGTTTTCACTTAGAATATATACAGCTGTCAATAGTAAAAGTGGTCAAGAAGGCCAGTATTGTATAGCAGAACTTCTCAATCCAGCTCAGTTGATAAATTGCACTAGAAAGTATAGACTCAGATCAATTAATCCTTTAATGACATTTAGAGGTTGACATCTTCCAAGAAGCAGTCAGCCATCAGTGCAACTGGCATTTTGGCTTTAAACCAGACATACAATTAAAATTGTATGCTGTCCAATGTTATTTTTAATCTGATTAGAGAAGGAAATTATTACTAGGATTGTGTAGTACAAACTAAATTTCATTTTTTGGGTAAATTTTAAATTATATTTTAATTTTGAATTTGAATTATATTCATTGTTTACATGGTTTGCCTGCCTGTCGAGTCAAGAGCACCCTGAAAAGGTTGTATACTGTTTTAAACTCCCCATGTGAGATAACTGCTATGTATTTGAATTTGATGTCTTCCTTGGGAACCTATAATAGGAATGGCAAGGTGTTACCATTATAAAGCCAAAAATATATTTAATTTACTATACCGTACTGTATATATACAAGTACATACATTATTGTAATGTGAATTCATGCTATCTATAATTTTTAATACATATTGCTAGAAGTGCAGAGTTCTTGTAGCTTTCTAAGCATATCCAAATTCATTCCAAATCTGTCTGTGATGATAACAGAGATTTAAGTTTGTTCAGTTGATTGATATCTTACCCTTAGCATTGCATGTGATATTTTGTTGCATGTTGGCCCATAACAAACTCAATATTTTAAAGCTAGCTAACAAAATAGCAAAATCTAAATATAGAATATAGGCATTTGCACAGGGGAAGATTCCTCTCATAGTATATAAGTCAGCAATGAATTCCCCATGTTCCCATTTTTTCTTAGAACTGTCTTATATATGGATATCAGCTGTGGAACTAGAATCCATGTTGAAAATATGTGTAACCTGAACTCTTACTATAGATACTAGACTAGTTTTAGAACTTGAATCCTGTTAATCACATTGTAAAATTCAATATATTTATGGATCTATTCCAACCAAAATCCCACACCTGCACAGTTGGCTCCCATTTTTCTCTCTATTCTCTATAATTTTAATAATACAGTGGCATTCATCTGTCATTGTAGAACTATAAAACAGACTGCACTGAGAAACATTTAATTTTAAATTAGTTTTAAAGAACAGAAATCTAAAAATACTTAATTTAAAGAGTATTGAAAATACAATACTTGAAGAAGAAGAAACAAACTTCTTGGTTTGTTTTAATGTGAGATCACAGCTATTTGTCAATCATGATCACAATTTAATGTTTTATACAAATCCAACTCATTCTGATTTTTTCTTCAATAAACCATATTTAATAAACCATAGAGGGTGATTACTGAAACATGAAAATCTCTCAATGAGCACTGTATTTCCTAAACATTAATGTGAATATGTGTAGTGAATAAAAGGTTGAATGGTTTCCCATTCAGAGCCACAGAAAGGAGACCATCTATATGCTCTCCAGTGAGCATAAATTATCCTAAATACAGCAGAAGAACTATGAAAATAGAAACACCAATATATTATGATAATTGACCAAGTGTGTATTTTATTTTCCAGCATAAAATCAATTTTAGCATTGGATAATTACCATAAGAACTGTTCTTCTCATAAGAGCCATAAAATCAGTGTTACTTTCAAAAATTAACGCTAACATTTGTTTAAAAATGTGTACTGGGTTTCTATACCCGGATTGGCTTTTGCATGAATCTTACATTATTATTAATACAGAAGTATTATGTTTTCTTTATCAGACAAATAGCCACATAAAACCTACTCTCTAAAATCTTTGTACTTATATGGAATATGACCCAAATTTAAAAAGCAAGAAGTCATACATGGAAATGTGAATGAGTCAAAGATTTGGAAGAAATTTCTATCATGTGGAACTTCATTACTATGAAGAGCATATGTGGAATTAATTCGTCATAATAAAATGACAAAGATGCTGCTTAAGGTCTCTGAATAATTATATTGATCTATGGAGACATTACTCATGATAAAGATTATCTTCTAACTTCTTGGTGTAATGATAATAGGAATAAAAAAAGTTCCATAACACATTTGTGCAATTTACAGGATATTAAATGAAAAGGTAGATTGAAAGGCCTTGTGAGCATACCACAAACTGTACCAATAATTGCCTCAATATTTTAGAAAATATGATAGATATAAAGTAAGATAAGTGTGTGTAAAAGTACATACAGAATGATTAAAAAAACATGATTAGTGAAATCTTGAATATTAAACCTACTGCTAAGGACAAAGTATTTGAGAAATAAAAACAAAGACTTTCCAACAACCTAATTTAAAATAACCGGGAAACTATTTGGGTTATCAATTATTATGAGGACAACCTTATTTCAAAAGCAGCTGTCTATGAAGGAAGCATCATGGTTTTTATTTATATTTCACTCTTTCTCTATAATTGCTGAATATAAACTGTGATTGTCCTGTTCATCTTTATATGAAGGCCTATAAATGAAAGTGACTACCCCAACATGTCCTAGTAAGATTTATGATTTGGCTATGTGATCTCTACTCTACTCACAATACCATACCCTGGACAAATAAACACTTTATATTGAAAATTCTTTATTTAAAAAACCTTCAATCTGTATGTTACAGTATATCTTTTGATTGGGAGCCTCCCAGAGTTTATTATAAGATATGTGGTTATGTTATGAATCAGTCATTGTGCTGTACAGCAATTTTAACTAATAGACATGATTCATTATTTCATATTCTAGGGAATATGACAGCTTTTCAAATTGTTCTTGTATAACCAGTTCAAGAGAGGTCACTGATCTGGCAACAACATATATGTTTGGAGCCAGTTCAGAGCAGGAAACAGGAGACCTGCCGTTTTCTTGCTATAGTTAAGACATCTTCAAACACTATGACAGAAAAATTGTATTGTTATTTATAAAAACATGACTGTTCTATATCATTTCTTGCTGCAGTAGTGAGATGGGTGGCATAACAATTTAATAAATAAATAAAATATCAATGTTCCATTCAGATCAATTGGCGATTGTAAGTTATATATCTCAGAATAATAGCTAGATCCAGCATTGTAATTCTCCATGGGCTGGTAGGGGGGGGGAGTGCGGTGGGGGGGGGGGAAACAGGACGGCTGCCTCCTGCAGCACCTTGCCAGCCAAAATAGGGGCAGCCGCCAGTGCCTTGTTTTCATCCTCCATGGCCTTCTGCAGACCCTGTGCGGCCCATTTTTGGGGCCCGTTTTTTCCATTTTTATATCTGGCCCACGGGCCTTGAGTTTGACTGTTCTAGCAAGCTCCTGTTAGGGACCCAAGCCAAGCAGCAGAGCAGAATTCTTCCAGCAGAGCCAAGTTCTTTCAGGAGTGTAGGGGCAGATCCCACTTCTGATGGGAGAATATAGCAGAGAGTGGGGGCCAGAGCAGAAAAGGCTTTCCTTCTGGAGCTCACTGTCCAATTTTTTTTAGCCAATGGGATCCAAAGTAGACCCTTTTGGTTGGAACAATGAGTTAGTTGCATCAGGGTTAGATGGTCGCTCAGATATCCTGGTCCTATGCCATGAAGGCAGGGGTAAAATCTACTTACCTTCCTTCCTGGTTCGGAAGCGCACATGCCGCGCGCGCACTTGCTTCATGCACGTGCAGACCTGTGCATTGCAAAACCTTCTGTGCATGCGCAAAACCTTCTGTGTATCCACAGAAAGTAAAAAACACATTACTTCCTGGTTAAAACCAGGAAGTAATGACACCCAGTAATGACCCCCGAGCTTTGCTCTGCCATCGCTACCGGATTGCCGAACCAATGGCCAAAATCACTACCGGACCGGGCGATCCAGTCTGATCCGGGAGCATTTCACCCCTGTATGAAGGGCTTTAAAGCAACAGTCTGAACTGGACCCAAAAACAAACTTGCAAACAATGCAGCTTGCATTACAGCTGTATTACATATGCCACCCAGAAGGCCTATAGAACTCTCTGCATAGCTGCACTCTGTATCTGTTGCTGCTTCTGAATACTCTTCAAGGGTAGCCCCATGTAGAGTGTGTTGCAGTAATCCACAAGGGAGATGGCAGGACACGAGTGTGCTGGGCCTCACATTCTAGAAAAGTGCACAACTGGTGTAAAACATGACATTGTGTAAAAGCTGTCCTACCACAATTGCAACCTTCAGCATCACTTGGAAAACCAAGGAAGCAGATGTAAAGTTGGGTATCATAAGCATAATGATGACAGCTTATCTCATGGTGTTGGATGATATCACCCATTGCATGTAGATATTGGAATGATTATGTATTCCAAGAGCACATACAAAACACGGAGTCAGTATATTTAAAGCATAATTCTAATGAATGCAGGTATTCAATTAAACAGCAGCAGCATTGAACAGATTATGAAAATGAGATTCTTTAAAAACCATTCATGAAATTAAGTATTCCAAGTATTCATAATAGCTATATTAATTGCATGCGCATTATGTTAAATGGTAGTTTCTATTATTTTACAATGAGAGGCTTGAGGTCTATTTTAAAAATTCTTGTCACAAGTAGAAATTAACTGTACGTTTTGGAAGCCATTCGTAAACATCTGGAGATTTGTTCCATAGATTTAATTTTTGCTATTTTTCTTCATTCTTACTGTATTTCCTGCACATTTTAGAAGATATGGTTAAACACAAAGTATATTTGAGTGTCTTTGTCAAGTTCAGACATAAAAGTTAAGAGTACAAAGCAAACATTTCCATATTTTTTTACTAAAACATCAGCTCTTTGTGAAAGAAAAGAAATTGGATTTCTTGAACATCCTGACCTTTGCTGGAGGTCAGATCAATTTCTGTAACCTTAAGATTCTGTTTAAATTAATAAAGAAAATACTGAGTGTAATAGGTTAAACATCTAATACAGAAACTACTGCATATAACTGAAGTTTCCATATTCTCCATTCATACTCGTGATTCTAGAGCATTTTTTTTCTTTCAGTCTCTGGATTATGGTGACAAAATTAATGGAATTTCCTCCTATGTATATTTTTAAAAATGGTGCAATAAAAAATAAAAACTATATATTTTCAATAATCATTAAACAGTAAAGACAAAATTGGAAGAAATAAAATATATTATAGTAATATATAGCTAAATGTAACAAAACATTATGAACAGAGATTCCATATGATGAGCATTGCTACTTATATGAATTTAATTCTGTTGTTAAATTTATCATTTAATCCACACCATAAAGAAAACAAACTAATATGTTGAAACCATTTCTTAAAATCAGAAAATTGACTTTCTAGTTGAATTCAAATCTCTTCATGAAATAACACATTCCATATTTTAGGAATACACACACACACACACACACACACACACACACACACACACACTGAAGAAAGATAATGAACAAATAAAAATTAAGTGGTTAAAAATTGTCTTTTATGTTGATTGTTTATTGGTCATAAACGTAAAGAAAACATTAAGCAAAACTAATCTGTAGTAGTAATCTGAATATAGTTAAACAGAAAAATCAGAAATAACACATAGGAACTATTTGTCAAAAGGCTTGAGCAACTTGCAAACAGAAAAGCAATTCTAGTTCAATAGCCTGTTCAATGACATGAGATGATCTTTAAAATAATCTCATCCCATGTTTCATGACTGTTCTTTGTATTAAACCTCACTTTGTACCACATCTCTGCTTAATGAGCAAAGGTAACTTGATTGATTGATTGATTGACTGGTATAATCATAATTCATAATTCTTAATAAAATTACTATTAAAATTGATTGATCAAGTGATTGCTTGAGCAACTTATGCCATCATCTATATCAACTTGAACACACACGTATTTTCTCCATTATAATTTGTCCCTAACTTGGTTCTTCAGGTCTTCCAATGGTGCACTCATTGCCACTGTAGAGTCTTTTCCAGAGAGCTAGGTCCAAAATAGGATAATAAATAAAAAGGAATAAAATAATCTACAAAAATTTAAACACGGTTATATGGAAGAAGTGCAATACATTGACATTTGTATAATACTGGCAAGAAACGACTGAGTGAATTTATTTTTTAAAAGGGATCAGTACACACAGAATTAATCAACATAGTCCACTACAAAATTACTTCCCAAAAATGTTTTTGTAAATGAGGAGAAAAACTCATGTCATTTCTAATCTAAGATAACCTGTGCCAGTAGTGCAGTTAATAAAACAAGACCCAATCTACTAATTATTCTCATGTGCAGTCACAAAGACATTAAAATTATTTAAAGCTTTGTGGGATTTACTCAGGACTGGATAAAGCGTGTTTTGCAAAGTACTTCATTGACAATTGTCTACAAAATTTGTTCCAGAAAATGAAGAGCACATTTTTGACCCCAAGAATGAAGTACTGTTTATGTCCTGCAAAATAATCAAGCTTAAGATCTGTTATGATTTAGAAAATTGTTGGCACTAGTACCCTGGCAGATCTTTCAGGGTCCCCTCCGCCCCGTTTTTTGGTTGAGTTCCTGGTCCAGTTAAGAAACCTTAAAAATGATACTAGGTTTGGAATCAATATTAAACAAGAGCAATTGTTAATCTAAAGTAAATTTATTGATCAGAACACTAAAATGAATTTGAATCTTGCTTTTGCCATGAACTGCTTCCTTAAATTTAACCTGATTATTTTTTTCTCAAACTATACTTTCCAAAATATGAAATAGAATGATAGATTATTACACTTATTACACCTACAGAGTGCATGGGTGTGCTATGTGTATGACAAAATGTTGTAATGGTGATTAAGATGAGTATCTTTGCCCAATCTCTAGCTGTATCTTACAATGCACAATGTACCTTACAAAATAGAAGACTGATTATCACAATAAGTCAAGAACAATATAGATCTTAGAAGAAACAATTATATCCTACTGGTATGTAGGATGAAGAGTAAATTCTCTGGAAAAAGAAATACTACATTACGAACTATTTAACTTTGTAGGATATAAGAGATAAAAAATTCAGTTTATGGAACAAAAAGAGAATGGCAGAGGAAAAAATTGATCAAGTAGGTAATAATCAATGCATATCTATGGAACAGAGAATATATGAAGCTAAGTGCTGAGACATAAAGAGATACCACTATGGATTTTCTAAAGCTAAGACTCAGGATCTGATGTTCTACAACAAATTTTCAGAGAACAACAAAAGGCATATTAAAGAAAAAGTTAGTTTGCCATTTTATTTGGATAAAAATTATTCACTGAAATGAAAGATCAGCTTGAATTGAACAATCTCTGTGAATCCCACTGTTTATATATACCTCATCTGTTTTGTCTCTACTAATATGAGGCTTGGAACCTATGAGAATGACTAGAGAAGATATAAAATGCTTTACTGAAAAGCTACCAAGTTTTAAACACACACACACAAAAATGTATGAATGAAAATGACCTAGAGGCTGCTCCAAATATATTGTAAAATATTCCTCCCCAGCTAATGATCTCAAGAGGCACACAAAGTAATTTACTAAGAAGACAGTCTGTTTCCAAAAAAATAATACCAGGATCCCACTCCAAAATTAAATACTACCACCAACAAAATATAGTTGTTTTGAACAACCATTTACTTCCTTTCCAGGAAATGTGTCATAAATAAAGAACATACTATGTGTGTCTTGGGGATGCAGCAGGTTTTAACTCTTCTGAAGAAGTTAGAAAGCTTCCTTGAGATTTGAATAATAAGTAGAACAGCAGAAATGCTACACACTGGGATGAAAATGTATCATGTCTGCCTGTATTTACCTGGCGGTGGGGAAAATAGTAAAACAACATGACTCATTTCTTGGAAAAATTCCTATTTTCCTTTAGAAACACAAAACCCTCTGCACAGTGGGATAATCATTCTCCTTAAGTCAAAAGGAATGTTATAAGCACTATCTGCAGTCATGTCATTCTAGTCCCAGCTAGTAAAAAAACCCAAAGGATTACTAGCAAAAAGTTTGGCTAATATATGCTTGAAAGAGAAAGTGAACATAAATATGTAAAGAAACAATGATATAGGTATCTGACCTAGACAAAAGGGATATAGACAGCTGTAGGTAAACAGGACGTTAGAGGATGGAAACTGAGTCTTTTAAAGAAATATTACCTTCCATTTTGGGGGTTCATATACCTTGTATAGAATTCTCAATTTCTACATAAAACACTGTAGCATGCTCATTAATGTGATTTGGTCTTTTCACTTTCACAAAATGCTCATAGAAGAAAATTATAGTTATTAATGCCAGATTTTTGGTGACAGAAGTTATGAGTCACCAACAAGTCAAACTGACAGTCACCTCATTCTGAGACATCCTGAAGCAATTATTTATTTGCCAAACTATACAGCTGTTACTATATATGAAGATAAGAACATTATCATAGATACTTGTGATCTAGAAACAATCATGCATTAGTTTATAAATCACAAATCTACATTGTGGAATACAGTTTTCATATAATATAATCAATACATGCATATAACACTTCATTTACACAAAACTTCCAAGTTTTCTGTGGCTGAGCAAAAAACTCTTGAATGACATTAAAAGTTCATCAAGTATGATATCAATAAAGTGGAAATCTGCATTTAACAAGAAAAAAAATGTTTCCAAGGAACCAGCATGGAAATCCCAGCTGTGCAAATATACTATGTGAAATGCAATAAGAAAACCAAAGGCAAAGGCAGTAATTATAGCTCAATGCTACAACTTACGTCTTGTGTACAGAAATTCCCAGTTTGCATCCAGGTAGGGCAGGAAAGTCTCCTGCCTGATACCCTAAAAATTCACTGTAAACAACACTTAAATAACCAGGAACAATAGATTAATGCCTAAACAGATCTACTGTATCCCCAGTTTTCTTGCTAGGCAAGGCTTTATTGTTTATGTCATGACATATATTCTGCCTGTATATTCTTAAATACATTAAGAAAATAATTTCACTCAGGAAGCAAACAAGTATTGTACTTAACATACTACATTCTATGCTTTTATACACACACACACACACACACACACACACACACACACACATATATATATATATATTTGTTTTCTGAGGTTTTTGCGGGTGTTTGTATGTAGGTCTTTGGTTATTCGGGTTTTCTCCCGCGTAAAATTGGAAATGTCTTGGCAACGTTTCGACGAAGTCTCATTCGTCATCTTCAGGCTGGTGTTTTCGGCTTCGTGCTTCTAGGAGCAATGTGTGATTGCAGCTCTTTCTTCCTTTTAACTGCCAGTGAGGGTGTGTTCTGATTGGTTGGGGGCTTGGCGGTGCTCTGATTGGATGGGGGTGTGTTCTGTTTTTATATATATATATATATGTATATATATATTGGTGTATATATATATTGGTTCGATTTATATGCCGCCCTTCTCCGGAGACTCAGGGCAGCTTACAACGTGTTAAGCAATGGCCTTCATACTTTTGTATATACCTGCTTAGTAGGGCTTTCGGCCCCCCCTAAGCTGTGTTCTTTTTTTTTATATACAAAGTCAGCTTATTGCCCCCACAAACCGGGTCCTCATTTTACCTACCTTGAAAGGATGGAAGGCTGAGTCAACCTTGAGCCTTGTAAATCTACATGATTTTAGAAATGAAAAAATAAAAAAGTAGGCTTCAGTAAAATCATTTAAGCTACACTAAATCAGTAGTATTTTAATATTTACTTCCCTGTAATCATGTAATTGCTGATAAAAAAACTTAAAATATTGTTAAGTCCAAAGGCCTATGCCATGCTAAATTTCCATGCATAATGCAATTGTGTTCTCTGGTTTAAATAAGGATAACGAAGATGAAAAGAAAATACATTAAAAATAGAGCAGCACTTTTAGTCTTAATTTTCAAACATTTGTTTTTATTTCTGTGACCTAGAAATAATTACCGATGACTTAAATCAAGTTGGTAAAAAAAATGGAGGTCAAATTGTTCTAGATAATAGATTGAAAGCAAAAACTAACTTACGTAGCTAGATCGTTCTAAATTTTAAACCAATAAAGGAGAATATTTGTAATGCAGGATGAGGGGTCCTTTGTGGTCTCTGAGCTTGCTTGTTTTCTTGCAGATATTTCATTACTCTTAACTAGGTAACATCATCAATGCTGTGATGATGATGTAACCTAGTTAGGGTAATGAAATGCCATAAAACCCTAAGCAAAGCAGCAAAACAGAAACAAAGCTACCCTTCTACCATGCATACCTGCTGTTGCCATATTTAATATTTCACAAACCAAGAAAATTAGATCAGAAGACACAGCAGAGATATTATAAGAGACCGTTTATTACAATAGAGGGCAGATGATAAATGCTACTTGTCATGACTGGAGGAAAATAGTTTTTCAATTCTTTACCTCATTTTTAGGTAAAAGCTTTCCCCATGTCCAACTCTAGGGTGCGGTGTTCATGTCAATTTCTTAGCTAAAAGAGCCAGCGTTGTACATTACAAACACATTTTCCATGGTGATGTGGCTGGATGACTATATATTGAGGTGCACAGAATGCTGTTACCTTCCCATACCTTTGGGGGGGGGTTCCCTTCGTGCTCTATGATCTTGGTTGTTTTCTTGCAGACATTTCATTATCCAAATTAGGTAACATCATTAGTACTAGTCACTACTGTTAAATATGAGTCAACAGGGTTCGGCAAGGACTGAGACGAGACAGATGGCTAACAGCTAACGTTTATTAGCAAAGGGAACTTTCCGGCAACAGAACAGATCATGCCCGTTTGACAGCTCTTTTATATTCGGCTGTCAAACGGGCGGCCAATCAGAAACAACTTAGAATGTTACATGCCCACTAGGGGATCGGACCCCAGTGGGGACTCAGAACACAACAACTACACTGATGATTTTATCTAATTTGGATAATGAAACATCTGCAAGAAAGCAACCAAGCTCAGAGAACACCAAGGACCCCTCATTTCAAACTTCAGCTACAAATATTGTTCTTTATTGGTATCATATCTTGAAAAGATCTAAGCTTTTTCACACCTGCTAAAATTCATATTTTAAAGGAATCAATATTGTCAATAGAACAGGAAATATTAATCAGCTTGCTTCTGTTCTTTTACATCACAATCTGCTTTGTAAGAATTAGATGTTTCTGCAGCATATAAATAAATAAAAATGATTCATCTTTATCGTGATTTAACTGAGTTTTAAAATGATTGTATGCTTTTGGCTACTCTTGAATTTTTTGTCCCTCTTTGAATTTAACTGTTATTCCTGATTTGTTTCTAGACATTAAACATGACTTGCAGACAAGGTCTGCAGCTGGCTCAGTCTCTGAAGCATCCAATATTCCTGTATGGTAATAAAGAATGGGAAAATGCCACAGTGCAATCATACCACTACTTTTTCTCTTCCCCCATCCACTTAATATTTCTTATTTGTTTTGGAAAATAAAAAAATACTCAGCTTTAAGAAGCTAGAACAAAATCCAACCCATTCTTTAATGAAATAAATTTTGTGTAAGATAAATATCAACTTTTGTTCAAAAAGTATTTTCACATCAGTATTCATAGAATAAAATGACAGAGAAAGCATTTTGGTATCAGTGTCCTCAGAAATCTGGTTCTAATCTCATAAGCCTTATAACATAACAGAACTAAAAAACTATTTCCCTTGTGTCTTTCTAAAATGTTTTAAGGAACTGTGATGTAGAGATTGAGAACATTAATTACTGTGTCAACATATTTTGGATTCCTAGTCAATGACAGACAACCACCTTTTCCTGTTATGTTTCCATGTAAAGATTTTCTAGTTTTTGAAAAGGAGGGAAGGCATAACGTGGTACAATATTGCACAGAGGTGATGTTTGTCTCTGACAAAAACTATGTTACATTTACAAAATGTAAACCTGTTGTGACAAGGATAGAGAAAGCTCGAACAGCATTCTTCAAAATGAAAAAGGGTTTCTGCAGTCACGACATAAGCCTAAGATTGAAAATCAGGCTTGTCAGATGTTACATGTTTTCTATCCTGCTTTACGGAGTAGAGTGTTGGTCTCTGACAGAAAGCCACTTGAAAAGACTGGAAGCATTTGAAATATAGATTTACAGACGACTGTTATGTATAAACTGGATTAACAAAATCGGAAATGAGGAGGTGATAAACTGCCTGGGAAAGCAAAGGGAAGTTAGAATATTTTGGACATGTGATGTGACACTTGGAAAAATACGCCATATTTTACTTAATCCTCCAAGGAAAGATTGAAGGCAAACGAGTTCCAGGCAGAAGAAGAACACCACGGCTTCAAAATCTAAGGGACTGGTTTGGACAAAACTCAGCAGCACTTTTTCATGAGGCTGTTGATAAAAATAGGATTGCCAACATGATTGCCAATGTCTGATGACGGATATGGCGCAACAGCAACAAGAAGAAACCTGTTGTAAAATTATCTGTTTGCTTGCTAATGATTCTTAAATACTAATTCTGATATGGTAAAAATGAGGATGTTGGATCCATAGATGGTACATTCCTGACCTTACAGTAGAAGGCTTTAAGCCATTGAGATGCTAATTCAGAAGCAGTGTTAACAGAATAAATTCAGCCTTCATTAGTCGTTTTCCCCAAGCAAAATGACAAAAATTCTTTCTCTTCTATCCATTGTTGAACCTGACTCTTGTGTGCACGTTTCCGTCTTCTCATTCACCCATACTCTGAAAATTAAACTGACAGATTTGCCTAGTGCAGTAAGCCATAATATGGTTTCACATTGATTTAATGTTACTTGATTCCAGCAACTGTGATATAAAAGCTACTGGATTGTGCCTTAATGAATTGTATGACACTAGTCATTGTGTTTTATTTAACAAGCATGAGTTGAGAAAATGAAGTTTTATTGCAAAAATAGACTTTTCTTTTGTCCCCCAGGATTTGGCCTCCAAATCCTACAGGAACCATGGCAGAGAACCAAGGACAAATATTTGAAGACACTAATTTGTAGACTTTGTTTATTTTACAAAAGCAAACATAAATCCAAAATTGAAAATCTGATCTCAAAGTTTAGTAATAAGATTTGGGAAACTAGCTACTAGAGAACAACTAGATCATACAATATCCCATGCCACCCATGGCTCAATCCCTAGTTTAGTTCAATACATGAACACAACACCTTCTATATACACCTTTATATTCTCCAGGAGTCCTGGAGGTGGAGTTCAATTTCTTTTTTAGAGTCACAAGGAGTGCGGTAGCCACTTTTCTGACTAATTCATCATTTTATTAAAAGACATAAGGTTTCATGAACTACAACCCCATCATATGCATAAATGACTAAATTGATGTAGAATTTAAACTGCGGATGAGATGAGGGAGAAGGAAAAGGAACTGGAAGGTATGCAAACTGGGAAAGATATGAAACTGATCATATCTTACAATAACTTTATCAATCAAAACCTTTAATGTATTAAAATTATTATATTTGTGCAGACCTTCTGAAATAGTTTCACAGAAGAGAAACTTGATGAGAGCAGGTTTTGCTCAATTACCTTAGTAAAAGTTATTTGTTTAAAACAAAGGTATTTGAGATATGGAAGTTCTGAGAGATTAAGATGCTCATATTAATTTTTCTTGTTTTGAACCCCATGTTACTTAGAATTAAAAGAGGAACTCTCCAAAGAAAGTAGATTTAAGAATGCAAGATTAGGAGCCAATTGATTACACTTCAGGTCCTTTATGCTCTTGCAAAAGCAATCTGCATCTTGGGAAGCTCTATATTTTGTTCAAAATCAGGAGAGACATGATTCATATTATGCATTAACTAAGCTTCATTGGCAGGCAACAACCATAAGTTTACTTCAAATATAACATATCAGGAGATTATCCAATTCAGAAACGGTCAAAATCTTTACTTAGTACTAAGTAATAATCTGCTTCAACACACTGCCAGAAATGGAAAAGCTTAGTCATTGTCTTACCCAAATTACTGTTTTGTTTTCAGAAGTCAACTGCTAGTAATTCAAACAGTGTCCATGGTATGCAATAGTCCTGATTAGTTAGCACCATCACAAGTCACAAGCTTGGGTATATAAACTTGAAGATTCATGTATTGAGTTTGTCAAGACATATTTGCTATATATTAGAAACTCTTAATTCTTGTCCACAAACCAACACATTCATTGGCAGAAAAATGGACCCATTTGGTTTATTCTTAACCAACTTTTCCAAGCTTTTTGAATTCAAGATGTTTTGGAACTGCACACAACTCAGATTCCCAGTCAGCATGGCCAAAGAAATTCTGGAAATGGATAACACATCTGGAGGTGTCAGCATCATCTTCTCAATTCTCAGTTAATAAACATTAATATCTGCCTTTGTAATAAAGCAGCAGAGATGATATTAGCCTCCAACGCTATTGGAGATGCATCCAAAGCTGAATTGCTTCAGCCAATGTGACAAATGATGGGGATGCTGGAGATGTTATTGAGCAATATCTAGAGAGGATCACAAGTTCTCACTGCAGTTATAACACTTGTTTTATTCCCTCAGATTTGATCCACGAGAACCTATATTTAGTGCTGAAATATCAACACATCCAAACATACAATTTCTTTGATTTGGGCTTAATGGGACATGTGAACCCAACCACTATGATTTTCAAATTATGGTTTATGGTTTGCCAGTGTGGTTTATTCAACAAACACAGATAAAACTATGGCTTTATGTAATAGGTAAAACTAACCACCATGCTAGACAGAAAAGCTCTAATGACATTCTGACAGGTTTCAATTGTTTTTAAAATTGCTTCCAAAGCTGATCTGTCTTTCTGGCTTACCTAGATATCAAACTCATGCAATTGGAGTACCTTAAACTTGTATACAAGAAAAGGTGTCCTGTTTTCCAACAAAAATAGATTGCTTTTCCTACTAATATTGCCACACTTTCTCAGACATAGTATTTTGGTTTGGGAAGAGTTATATCATGGATTCCTCCAGCTGGTCTAATATCATCCATATTCATGGGATGAGAAGACACTCAATTTCTTTTTTATAGGACTGTTTTTGCATCTTTCAAGATCTCAGTATAGTGAGGGTAAAAATTGTGCTGTCTCTTGACCACAATAAGAACAGAAGTATGAATTTATTTATTTATTAGAAATTTATATTGCCACCTATTCGCACATGGTGACACAAGGAGGTTTACAAATATATATATATATATATAAACTCAAATACTTTGGCCACCTAATGAGAAGGATGGACTCACTGCAGAAGAGCCTAATGCTAGGAAAAATTGAGGGCAAAAGAAGAAAGGGACGACAGAAAACAAGGTGGCTGGATGGAGTCACCGAAGCAGTAGGCGTGAGCTTAAATGGACTCCAGAGGATGGTAGAGGACAGGAAGGCCTGGAAGAACATTGTCCATGGGTTGCGATGGGTCGGACATGACTTCGCAACTAACAACAATAACAACGACAACGCACGCACACACACACACATACATGCATATATGTATGTGTGTGTGTGTGTATATATATATATATATAAAACAATATAAAAAACAGTAGAACTTATAAAAAAGAGAATCTTTTACATATGGAACTTCTTACATAAATGGCTTAAAAGAGGAATCTTAGAAGCAAATTCTGGCCTTCAATCTGCTTTTATAAATAGGATCAGCTTTTTATGTATTATCCCTTCCCTCAACCACATTTAACAAAAAACAAAAATTCCTATTTCCCCATCCTGCAGTTCCCTTTTTGGATAATCAGTGTTTTTCTTGTGAATCCAATGACCTACTCACTAAAAATAACTTTGTTTAGCCACAGAAATAGCTAACAGTACTTGAAGTTCAGACTGCAAAGCATTGTTCAACAAAATGTTATCCAAACAAAGTAAGGAATGCCTAACATAACTCTAAAGCATCAAGGAAAACAATTTTGTTTCTGTGGGAGTCTAGATGACGCCACGGACAAATGTTTCAGCTGTTAAAATGGTATGTTTAATATTAAATACTGTATATATGTGCTATTTAATATAAAATTATAGGTATTTATCTTTTAATTCGCACAGTATATACAAATGTTTCTGCTACATGAAGTATTTATTAATGAGTCAGGGTTTCCTGGACCAATAGCTCAGAATTCCTTGTAATATTCTCCATACTGCATAACCTTCTATCTGCCAAATAATAATGGTATTGTGTTAAAAATACCATCAACATTTCTCAGAAACCATTGACATCCAGGGAAAAATACCCATAATGTTGTAAAGAATGATCATTTAATATTGTGACTCCAAACCCATTTATACCCTTTAATAGAATGGAAAATTAAAGTTACTTAAAATATATCCTTCAGCCTCTTCCATCTTACCATAGCATTAGTTCAGTTTTACATAACAGCTAGTTTTTACTTTCCAGAAATGAGATAATGCTGTTCAAGATTCTCAAGATTTTGTAGTTTCTGAAGACTATTTTAGTTTGTCCAAAAAATAAATATGAAAATTCAGACTGTATATAGAACTCCACAGAAATGGAACGCAGTGTTGACAGCAAGAAATCCCTGGTCCAAATTTCAGCTTTGCTAAGAACTCACTGGGTGGCTTTCAAAAAAATGATTACTTCTCAGTGCTCTACTGACACATCAATTAAAACCTTTAGAACGAGTATCATCCTGCATGACTCAGTAATATGGCAAATTAGGGCCATTCAAATTGTTTTATAAATTAAAGTGTGCACCTGATCAACAATCTCAAGCAGTGATGCTAAAAATATTTCCTTTTTATATGCTCATAACCAGAATAGTAGAATACCGGTATATACCGTACATATATACAAAGTAGCATGAGGGTGGTATGATCTTAGTAGAAAATACCAGGAAATTAAGCAAAGTGATATTCAACAGAGGGTTGAAAAACAGAAATTGTTTCAGCAATTGAGTTCTTGAATTTGACATTTAAAGAATTTAAAGCTGAGTTTTCAGGAGTTTGCTCAAAACTCATCAGAGTCTCTTTTTTATTTTACAAACAAAAAACAATTACTGACTGCTTTCTTTGGGAGTTAATTTTAAAGGCAAATTTTTGAAGATGGCACATAGTATATCTTCTTAGAAAGAATAAGGATTGCAGTGGATGAGGCAATAGTAAGTTTCTGCCCCTCCCAATACCCTGGCTGTGCTTATGATATATTTGTTAATTTTAAAAATAATTTTACAGAATTTATAACATGCCAAATCCCAAAAGGCTAGATGGGTATACAATATTAAGAAAAATCAAACATGATAATAAATAGTAAATAGATCAAAATATAATCACAAGAGCAAGGAGAACAGAGCTTTTTTGTGTTTATAACACCGTATTATGCCTAAGCGAATACTGATCTGCAATATTTCCCCTCTCAAAACGGTAGGAAGCTATGCCATCAATTTTCAGGTCCTGGGTATGCAAAAACAAACAAAGAAACAAATAAAACCTAATACAGATTCAGCTCTGCAAATATCCCTCAGTTTCTCCAACTCTATTAACAAATCAGAAATAAAAGTAAGCTATATTCTGATTAAATCTAGGAAGAATTGGGAATTGGGACTACTCAAAATTAATGAAGCTATAAACTAGAAACAAACAAACAAAAAGGTGAAAAACTTAGCAACTGTTAGTTAAGTATGCAAAAAAGAATAGATGTACATTTAATATGTATATCTACCCCTGAACCTTGGTTGGACTATTTAGCAGAAGATCTCAATAGTTATCGTCTAGCTTGGAATTTACTCTTTGGAGAGATGGTCTACTGTTCCTTCAATTAAAAAGAAAATTCTTCCTGACTTTAAATCAATTTTTCTCCATTTATTTAGTATTCTGATTTAAATACTTTTGTCTTTTTTTAATTTGCTTAATTCTCTGGTGTATCTCTCAGATGCTTAATTGATTAATTTAACTGATGACTTGTAGAATCACCAAAAGTCAGTAGTGGAGCATTATGCTAGAAGCCACCAAGTTCAACTCTAATCTCAATGCAGGAATTCAAATTAAACTCTCCCTGACATCTGGCTATCAATATTCATTTGGTTCTACTGTAGTCATATTTAGTTATTTTTAGTTGTACTTGTTTTTGTGATAGGGAAGAGTATGGGCAACTTGGTCTTTTTAAAAATCTTGCGAATGCAATTGTGGAAAACAGATCCTATGCCAACAGATCAGGAAGTAATTCAAAAAATTTATACATGCGCAGAAATGGATAAATTAACTCTAGAATTAAAAGACAAGGAAGACTCAAAATACTTTATAGTATGGAATAGATGGTATAAGTGGATAAACCAAAGGAAAAAAGGGTAAAGATAAGAATCAGGGGAAATGCAAGTAACAAAAAATGCACCGTCAGATAGATAGAATAGGTAAATAAGTCACTGTTTGTAATTTGTATATATGTGTTTATGTAACCACATGTATTTAGTTTGTTAGTGTAATTGTGGTTTGAAAATGTAAATTTTATGAGTGAGAAAATTTGTATATTTTCTCTTTTTTTCTTGTCAATATTTTTAAATTCAATAAAGTTTGTTTTTTAAAACTAAAAAAAAATAAAATAAAAAATAAAAATCTTGCGAATGCAACACAATTCCTTCCCTTGACTGTGTTGCTGGGGGTTGCTGGAAGGGAGATGTCATTAATCTCTAGATAATTACAGGTAGTATAGTTCTGCTATGTAATAACTTTAAATATTTTAGAAATAAATGATACGGTGAAAAATGAGCACATATTCAAACTTTTTGTATATTGCAAAAGATAAAGCAAGTATCAGACAACATTAAAACACAAAAAGTAATCCTCAAAGAGTGGGCAGCACAATGCTGACCATACTGCAGGTCATATATTGGATATGAAGAAAATTTTCTGTTTAATCTACAATATCTACAGGAGCGGTGACTTTATTTTTGGCTAAAATTGGAGAATGGCAGGGGAGGTTGCAAATTGTTCTGTAAATCTCCCTGGCTTCACATCAACCCATGTTCTTCTTACCTCAGCTTCCTTGAGCTGGTGCATGGCATCCTAGATCCTCTCTAACTCCCATGGCACTTACTGTGGCATCTCTGTGCTCATTACCTGGGACTCCTGCCGCTTCCCACTTAACAACCCACGTGTCTTAGGGTTACAAAGGCAATTGGGATTTTTGTCTCTAAGTAACATAGTCACAGGGATGTCATGTTTTAAGACTACAATGGCAATCCTGTTCTTAACAGTTGTTGTAACCCAAGGACTACCTATACTACAAACTCAAAATAGGAATCATGTCTATTGATCTATTTCAAATTATTCTTCCTATCTAAAAATATCAATCCCAATCAATAATTCATCATTACAATTCTTTAAGATGGGGTCCCCAACCCCTGGGTTGTAGCCCATTACCTGGTATTTTTCTGTTATCATTCACATTGCATTTAGAAAAAGTGCTTGAAAAACCACAATACATTAAAATGATGGGTTTTGAAGGGGATACTATTACAAGTAGTTATTTCTGTTCAAAGAATAAAATATATTTCCTTCAGTTCTTGTGAAGAAAATAGTGTGTGGGGAGGATACTTTCTAAAATAATGCTAAACTTTTGTTAAGATATGTTTCAGCAACATACTAGCCACATTTTAGCCTTTCAGCATCTGGTAGTCTGTCATCATACAGTGTCCTTTAGTTTGTGCTTGTCTCTTAAAATTGGCTAGTGAATTACTGTGCACACATCTTAAAATTGGTAATGTTGATAAGCAGTATCTCGTAACTCATCACACGACCAATACTCATTTATTTAAAAAGAAACTAAAATAAATTTGTTTTATATTTATAAAAATATTCAAGTTCAGCTTCATCAGTAATGTATGTTTTGCACTACTGTAGATGAGGATTAAAATATATATTCAATTGGGTGGGATTTTTCCATTCATGTTCAAGAGTCCATACTTCACTTATTTCCACCTCATTTCCTAAGAAATTCATGCATAATTAATTTTTTTCAAAAAAGGAATCCAAGTGTTTTAAAATATATATTACACATGTAATCTTTATATTCATGTCTCTCTGTGTATGAATGTGTATGTATATCTATCTATATCTATATCTATCTATGTAGATGCATATGTATAGGTGTATGAATATATATATACATAATTATATGTGGGTGTGTCTGTGGGTGTGTATCTGTGTGTGTGTGCATGTGTGTATGTATATGTATGTCTATGTACATAAGCACTTGAACATATATGTGCTTGCAGTGTCTATATATCCTGATGAACTATTACAGATTATACACAAAATTGTGAGGTTTTAGACAATTTTATAACATTAGTCACAATTTAAGTAAAGAAAGGACTATTGTTATTTTTACTGGAGAAAGTAACGAACAAGCATTTCAGCAATTATATAAGTACATGTTTAAAGAATTAACTGAGTATATCATGTCAGGTCCTATACATCTTAATGAGTAATAATTGTTAAAAAGTACCAAATTTAATTATAGTATCAGAAGATTAAGCAAAGCCACAAAATCTGGTTGGAATCATGTTAGAGGTCTAATTTAATCACGTGGTTTCAGCATCTCTGGAACTCTTTAATTTTCTGGCTTTGTTTTTTGAATAGCTAATATTCAGAAATCCTTGCTCTCTATGAACATTTTCATTTTATCCTCCAAATTCAGTTTGTGGTTTAAACGAACTTCATACCAGACGCATTACAATACAGAAGGACTCTGCTTCAAACATTATTCTTTTTGTCCTAAAGCTCTTATTGCATTGCTAATGGAAAACCAACCTAGAGGTATCTTAAGTCGCCAATTTTTGGTTGACAGTGTGAAAAAGATCATTTCTTTAATAATATATACTTGACAAGGAGGCTCCCATTTCATGAATATGTCAAAACAATTGTGAGAACCTAGAGAGATGGCAAAGGTGTCTTTATATATATCTAGTTTTGACATATTTAGTGCCGTATATATCTAGTTATGCTATAGCAAGCTCAGAAGGTTCTTTTCTTGCAATATATTACAAATGCAAACTATGTATGCTGATGAAATTTTTCTTATAAGAACAAAACCTGAAATAAACTGGAATTTTCATTCCACAAATACTTTTTAAAAACCTTTTGATATGTCTTCAGATGTTGTCTCTGCTATCCTTAAATAATGAAGGAGTAACTTTACAAAGGAATATGGAACCACTTCACTTGAGGACAAATATCTTCAGACTACCATTTTAAAAGAACCTTAGGATAGAAAGTTGAGAGTGGAAGAGGAAAGGAAGACAGAGAAAAGACTATTTTTTTCTTGGAGGCAGACAAATTATTCTAAATTTAAGACAGAATAAATGGTTAAAAGAATGCTTTAAAACAGTGGCCCCCAACTTTTTGGGCACCAGGGACTGGTTCTGTGGAGAGAAGTTTTTTTGTGGACTGGAGGGGGTGTGATTATGTGTGCTGCTTGCATCCCATAGATTAGGTTTCACATGTTTGCGTGGCCCGGTTTCTGGCATGCTGCGGACTGGTGTGGGGACCCCTACTTTAAAACAAAAACAATAATATGTAAAACACCATATTATGAATTCAATGGGGCTTACTCTCAGGTAAATGCGTATAGGACTAAAATCTAACAAGCAGAGTTGATTCAGATGAAAAGAAAGTAAGCAAAAAACCAAGGTAAAAAGTATGTATACTATGCAGATTGAAATTCAATTCAGTTTATTTATTTTAGTAGATTAAGCACATAAGAACAAATCAAATAATATGAAAATAACAAAATCTCTAAAATTTAAAGCATACTTTTATATACACCCTTCCAGCCCATACAAGATCAGAAAGAGGAATACTCAAGCCAATAACTGCCCACACAAAAGGTGCCGATGGGGGGAAGATTGGTTTTGGAAATCATGTCTGAATTATCCAGATGATGGGCTGGTAGGACAAGACTGCTCACAAGGACTAATTGAAATGTGAATGAAGGTGAATATACATGTCCCAGGTTAATGTTGCAAGAATCAGGATCCGATCTCGGTTGGTCACCGGGACCAGAGGTTTAGCCTTCCGAGCTTTTGAACTCATGCTGGAGCCCAGCTTTAGGGAACTTGTCTCTAACAGAATATGTTCTCTCTAGCAGCACACTCTGCTATGCTAGAGAGAAGGGTTTTTTTTATTATTATTTTGATTTGTATACCGCCCTACTCCCGAAGGACTCAGGGCGGTGAACAGCCACAGGATAAAAAACATAAATACAAAATTTAAAACTGAATAAAATCGAATTAAACAATTTGGCCGAAGACAGATTTAAAACACCACAATAAATTAAAACGAATTAAAATTTATGTTTTAAAAAGGGAAAAAAAGGAAACAGTTAGGCCAGGCCAGCCTGATGGAATAAAAAGGTCTTGAGAGCGCGGCGGAAGGTGCGTAGATCCAGGATCCTCCATATCTCCGGGGGAGCTCATTCCAGATAGTAGGTGTCCCCACAGAGAAGGCTCTCCCCCTGGGGGCCGCCAGTCGACATTGTTTGGCCGACGGCACCCGGAGGAGCCCCTCTCTATGAGAGCGTACCGGCCGGTGGGAGGCTACTGGTGGCAGCAGGCGGTCCCATAAGTAACCAGGTCCTAAGCCATGGAGCGCTCTAAAGGTGGTAACCAAAACCTTGAAGCGCACACAGAAGACCACCAGGAGCCAGTGCAGCTCGCGTAGGAGAGGTTCCATGGAAACGCCATGTCGCTCCCATAACCACCCGTGCGGCCACACTCTGCGCCAGTTGGAGCCTCCGGGTGCACCTCAAGGGGAGCCCCATGTAGTTCCCTGAGGATGGGCTCCAGCACAAGTTTGAAAGCTCTGAGGACTAAATCCCTGATCCCAGTGACTAACCCAGATTGGATCCTGTAATTGAAATGTATTTGGTCAAAATATGATTAAGTTGAATCACATGGAAGTGAGAACAAAATATCTGAATTTGAGATCTCATAGATTTGTGCACTGTAGAAAGAGAGTATGTTGCTGAAACAGTAACTCTGAATCAATTAAAAATCAGAAAGAACATTGATTTATAACTGTAAACCTTTGCTGTTTATATACTGCTACTCAGACAAGGAAAAATAAACAAGATAAACTTGAATCCTTAGTACAAATAATGCTAATACGTTTTAATAGTGGGCAACTAGCCTGAATTCCACTTCCTCGTTTGTGGTCATAAATTGAGGATTACCTATAATATTAATTCTGAATAAGAAATTGAAATAGTAATTGATTGGAAATTGAATAGGAGCAAGCAGTATGATGTAACTACAAAACAGGAAAAATATAGTTACATAAGTATAATCACCAATCTCAGGAATTAAAAGGTTTAAAAAAATTCCATCTCATTGTCAGTTCAAGTCTTAAAACTATCTCTCTAGTGTCCTGACCAATTTTGCTAAATTAATGATACTATCATTTTCATTATAAATTTGGTACAGCCATTACCTAAGTTCCCATTTACAGTTTTAGGCCATCTCACCATCTAGTCTTCTTTACTATACATTTTAAACATGAAATTGCAGTTGGGAGAAACTTGAACCCTATGAAATTCCTAAAGTGAAATCTGATTAGCAAATCTCTCTATTAACTTCCTTATTTGTCCACAATAACTGTCCTTTTGATGACTAATCTACTGCAATTCTATTTTTAAGGAGATCAACTTCAATTCAGCAAATTATCACCCAGTTACTCAATTAAGCATTGTTAGACAACTGTGTATCAGACATCTCTATGTGAAACTTAAGTGTTGGCTGAGAAGTGACTAACACTCACATCAAGATGGGTCAACATTTCATCAACTGATTTATTATATTGTAGCATCTGACAGACTATTTGTTATTAATGAAGAGTGCTGTATGACACTCTGTATGAGGGAGGGAGGGAGAGAGGGAGGGAGGAAGGAAGGAAGGAAGGAAGGAAGGAAATTGGCAGTTCCTTTTAAGATCACTGGTTATTGTGGCCAATTAAGATGTTACCAGAGAATATATGCCAATCAATTATGCATTCATAGCTGATCTCAGGTTTTTGTACTATGGAGATTGCAAGCTCTAGTTACATTATCTTCTTAAAAAACAAACATAAAATTAATTATTTGAAAATAAAAACTAACCATTGTGTCAACTTTCACTACAAGTGAAACAATCAAATTGAACAAATTAAACTTTTAAATATTTGGAATTATATTTTAATTCATCCGGACTTGAAGGCATCAATTCTGTGACAATCTATTTCATTCCAAAAATACTTTTGATATCAATTTTTTTCTTGTAATGACTTTGAACTGGCAGCATTTTCTTTACAGCTAAGGTGCTAAGCCTTCTGACATAAAATTCAGCTTTGTACATATAAATGAGTTAGTATCGTTTT
The DNA here is from genome assembly GCF_059756535.1 of Pantherophis guttatus. NCBI lineage: Eukaryota > Metazoa > Chordata > Lepidosauria > Squamata > Colubridae > Pantherophis > Pantherophis guttatus. Next base: position 32,906,586 of record NC_142067.1, read on the forward strand.
ATTGAACATTCTTAAGAACCATGCTTCACATTCCTCATAGCATGCTAAGAACACTCTTCAACTGGAAACTTGTTTTAGTAGGTTTTGCATGAAAAATCTACCACCTGAAATATTGGCTGAAACTAGTTTTGAGAGGTGTTTTCTGCCAATCTTTGCAGATAAATTTGTATTGTTATGGAACTGAAAAAATGTGGCTCCTCAGCACAATTCTTGAGAATGCTTAGGTCTCAAAAATATACACAACAGTGCTTAATCTGGACTTGGAGAAGGCTATATCCAATACACTGAAATATTGGAATGACCACCTATGAAATACACCTATTTTTTCAATAGTCTCTTTGTTCCATGCAGGTTTGAAGTTCACAGAATGTTCTACTTCAATGGTGCTAAATGATAAATATAGTAATGTTCCATATCCAAAATGCCTGTACCCATGCTTGAATGTTGCAACTGAGAAAAATGCTAATGTATTGTTTGCGTAGCCCTCTGCATTTTATTTGGAGCACTGAGTTATCCCCCCCACTTCCTTACGTAATGCATGGGTTGGGCAACACAAGATGTGCATTTTGAAAAACTCACTAAACTGTAATTGTGTTTAAAAATACTGTGTTCTCACATGATTATCTTGTAAAGACTTTAAAGTCCCATAGCAAGATCATGTGATATTTTGGACTAAGATTGTACAAATTTTGTGGGATTTGGTCACTGAGTAAGATTTCAAACATTCTGAAATGTTTTCAAAGAGCTATCAGTACAATCACCCAACACTGTCAAGCAACAAATCACCCAATAAATAATCCATTTTTTGATGATTATAGTGGCTAATACTTTGACCATAAAAAGAATCACAAATATACCACAATATTTAATTATGACTTACAGTATCTGCTACCATGCCAATCAAGAAACTTTATATAGAGGTAATTTTATCCCATATCAGTTTATTACAGCATCTAAATTTAATTTTTTTAAAAAAAGGATTAATAAAGGACAAAGATAGAGAACTGTAATAATTCTTCAATGGAAAAAAAAAGTTGGACACAATTGCGTAAAATAAAAGATATTATTTGGAAAATCAAAACAAATGAGAAATAACTGTGCTATGCCTGTAAACACATATGAAGGCCAAGGACTAATTGTGTTTTTCAGGAAATAATATATTTTAAGGCAAGGGACCCCATATTAATCTTGGTGAATAATCAAGAATGAATCTCTCTAAATCATGGCTTTTCAAATAGTACATTTTCCACATCAAACTTTGTGTTTTCTTTAGCATTTCTTTTTAAAAATAAAAACAAAATAATGTAAAAGTTCCATGTGGTAGGAATCTTAGCAGGGAACCCATCACAAATGTGTCATAATACAATCACTCATTGTATCATTTTTCTTGGAAAGGCCTTATGAAATACTCTGCATTCTCCATATAAAAAACAATATCAGTATATTACTTGACACCTATCCGTCAATTAAACTGAATAGCTATATCTCTTATTTTAGAAGCCATAAATGTGCCCTCATCTAAAACATGGGTACTTTTTGTCTACATCCTAAATTGCATTGTTTTTACAATTATTTCATTGGCATTACACTAAGATTGAGGCACAAAAGGAAATGGACAATCCCCAAGAAAAACAAAAACAGCAATAAAATTGTTCCTGGAATACTTGATGTTCCAGTATGTTCTGAAGTGCCTTAGTCATGGAATTCACAGTCAGTAATTCTAAATAGAATTGCAAGGTTGGCTCAATAGTTGCCACACAATCTTAAAAAGGAAGCCTTGTCAATCCACACTGTTTCCTTTAAATATAATAAATAATTATATCCTTTCTACAGACATACAGAAATATAAGTACAGCTTGCAAATACTGAACTGCTTCCCAAACCAATCTATTTTTAATATTTCCTACTTATAAAAATTGACCTTTTATTTACCTTTACCTCTATTTGTATATCTGAGTAGCAATACTAATTTAAACTTTATTGATTCTTTTCAGGATTCTATCTTTGAAGACTTTTTTTATTTTCACATTGACTTTGCCTTTATCTATGTGTGTCTAACTTCTGTCCTGTTTTCTAGCAATAGTTTATGAGAAAGACAGGAGAAAGAGAAGGAAAAGAAGCAAACTAGGCAATGGTCAGATAAGAGGCAGGTTAACCTGTAGAACCAATGTGGCTGTGGGAAACTTCTAGAAGGTACCCTCCCTAGTTTGTGGAATGGTAAAGGGAGGAAGAGATGTACTTTCAGACTTCAAAGATTCTTTTTCTGTAACCTTACAATAAACATAGTACTGGTGCCTTTTAATCTGGACTACCTCTAGAGGGGCCAACATATCTTTACATTTCTTCCATCTAGTGCTGATTTCTGCATGAATTATGTCCTTGCCTATTTTGCCATTTTGCCAAGGATCCTTCAAGATTAATTATGCTGGTAGGAATGGGATTTCATATAACTTTTTAAATTTTTAATTAAAATACATATGAAGTGTATTTGAGATTATGCATTCACCTGGGGTATGAAATAACTCTCTTGTGGAAGAGTCCTATGTACACATATTGGGCTATGTACAGTATTATACATAGAGTAGAGTAACAGAAAGGAGTAGGGCTTCTTGTCCCATCACATCATTTATTTTCAATATACAGCTTGTATAATTTTTTTTAACACAGCTTTCTTAAGCCTGCCCAGATGTACTGACTATACTTGAGTATGCTCCCTCTTGGTCTAAACCAATATACAAAAAAATAATAATCCAGCATTTCTTTGCCCTGCAGATCTGTTGTAATTGTACAATGCTTTCTAAAGTTCAAATGCTTTTTTAACTTCTTGAAAATGTACATGTATTTTGTGTGATTATTTATATCATTGTGTTCTTTGTTGGGGAAGAAGAGTTCAGTCTTACACAGCATTATAGCAGAAATAGAAAGTTGGAACTAGGGCTATATATACCTTCCAGAATTAAGCAGTGAATCCACGTTGAACTCAGACTTCAAAAGCAATAGCACTTAGACTTATATACTGCTTCATAGTGCTTAATAGCACTCTTTAAGCAGTTTACATTGTCAGCAAATTTCCCCCAATAATCTGATTCCTCATTTTATCCACCTTGGAAGAATTGAAAGCTGTCAACCTTGACCTAGTCAGGATCGAACTCCTGGCAGTGGGCAAAGTTAACAATTCTGAAATTCTAACCGCTGTGCCACCACAGTTCCTCCTTGTCTATCAGCCATTCTCTACTGATCCTTGAAAACTGCTCCAAAAGAAAGGAGATCCTTTTAGTAAAGAGAGTACTGTCATAAATAAAAAGTTAGTGGAAAGGAACGCTAAAGAATGTCTACTCTTCTTTCTGAAACTAGACAGTAGTGCTAAAAGTCACGTAACATTAACACCGATTTCTACCAATAGCATCAATCATGTGGATCCAAAGATAATAACATCTGTCTGTTATCTGCTTTAAAAACAATTCTGGATGACACATACTACATAAAGCTATTGCAAAAGGTATTTTTAAATTAATGCTTAGTTACCTATTTCATATGCTAAGCCACTTACAACAATCATTCTTAAGTGAATATACAAATTCACTGATTATAAGAGCCGAGGTGGTGCAGTGCTTAGAGTGCAGTACTGCAGGCTTCTTCAGCTGACTGTAGCTGCAGTTCAGCGTTCAAATCTCACCAGCTCAAGGTTGACTCAGCCTTCCATCCTTCCGAGGTGGGTAAAATGAGGACCCAGATTGTTGGGGGTAATATGTGGACTCTGTAAACTGCTTAGAGAGGGCTGTAAAAGCACTATGAAGCGGTATATAAATCTAAGTGCTATTGCTATTTTGAGAAGAAGACACTTTCAGTTGACAGTCATTCTGCTTATGCATATCCATTATTTCATTATAAGGACCAAGATTGTGGTGCTTCAAACAGTTTGTGGATTTTAAAGCATTAGAATTGTAGTGATTTAACTAAAATGTAATGCTGCATTTTATGTGTGGGAAACTGTACTGTTACTACCATAGCAACTGCTCATAATACCAAGAGCTTAGCAATAACAAAAAAGTGAACCAAAATTATGATTCAGTTCATGCATACGTCTAAACACAATAATCATATAAAGTGACATACACAATCTTTGTTATGTGGGGGGAAAAAACCTCCAATATTTAGCCAAGGATCATTTGGTTTTATGTTCATTCTTAGGTTTTTTAAAAATAGAATTGTTTCTAAAGAAAGGTATGATGAAAACAGAGAAATGTTTGATCAAGTAAAGTTCTAGCTGAAGAGCCAATACGTAGTCCTCCTTCAAATCATCTTGCCCTAATTTCTCAGAGGAATCTGTATCTAATATTATAATACTTCATTTATCACTATAATGTTGCTCTGGTCTGCCTTTTATATATACTAAGACTGTAAATTCAGTCCCTACTGTCAGATCTCTGTACCCAGATTTGACACAGCAGAGGGTTACCTTAGATTCTATCTATGGCCCTTTTTCTGAGCCAGTATTATTAGAACAATTATGTAACTAGCCTATTACAGATGAACTTAGCACATTTGTACTGGATGTAGAATTTCTTGGCTTTCTTAAGTCATTTGGAAAATTAAAATATAATTATAAATCGATGATGTGGTCACATTTGGAATGCTATGTACTGTTTCACTAGCCCATCTTAAAAAAAAAGATACAGAGTTGGAAAACGTACAGAAAAAAGAAAATTAAAATGGTTATCCTGTATGAAAGAGGCTACAGTATTTAATGCTTTTCAATTTACCAGTAAAAACTAAGACAAGAAAGATTATAATGAGGTGTATATTGTGCAAGGTGTGGAATTGTGGTGTTTTGTTTTTTTGCTTCATATGATATAAAACTAAAATTCAGGTTTTGTGACTATTTGTTTTTCTTCTAAGCAGCAGCCAAAGAAAGAATTAAACAGAATTATGATTGCGGTATTTTCAGTTTTTTTACACTGCAGTTCAAATGACATTTTGTCCTGAAGACTATTTGCTCCAAGAAACAGTATTTCCAACGGAGCCGAACTTTTTGCCAGGCATCAAAGTGAATTCACTATTTTTAGGCAGCTACAACCCAAAGTGTATAAGAGAGTACATTACAGGAGACTCTAAGGCAACATAGGGGAGAATAAGAAGAAGAAAGAAAAATACTGTATTTCTATAGATTCCAAAATCATCCCACTGAATGATTGAACTCCCCATAATCAGCTTCTATTAATATAATACCCCGGAAGCAAAAATGCTTTTTTCTTTATCTTTAGATTAGATTAACAGAGTTGGAAGGGACCTTGTAGGTCATCTAGTCCAACCCCCCCGCCCAAGCAGGAGACCCTACACCATTTCTGACAAATGGCAGTCCAATCTCTTCTTGAAAGCCTCCAGTAATCTGATAAGAGATAAAGCGGCTGCATAAAGCAGGGGTCCTCAATTCCTGGGCCACGGGCCATGGCTCATTTGGAACTGAGCTGCACAAGTGGTGGGCATATACAGATCCATTTGTGTGGGCACCAGGCGGTCGCATTCACACGCGAAACTCTATTTGTGCAAGCGGCAGGCACTCATGCTGTAAGCTCTTGCGCAAATGGAGTTAGGCCAGATCACACACACACCTGTCACTTGCACAGAACCATCCCCTCTTTCTCCCACTGATCCGCCAAGAAGGAAAGGTTGGAGATTGGACGTTGTCCTACCTGACGTCCCTTTTATGCTCGATGCGCCGCCAATCCTACGTATGGGTAACTTGCTTGATGATTGGGTGTACTGAGTGCCTATAAATGTTTCTGCAGTCTTGGAACCGCCCCTTGTGACGTTAACCCTTCAGTCTTTTTCACGAAGAAGATAACGAGGACGACACCGACCAATGGTCAGAAGCTTCCAAACAGGATCACAGAAACCATGCTGCAGAAAAAGGAGACAAAAAAAGGAAAACACACACCACCCACAGCAGCAATGGTCGACAAACGGGTGGGCCGGATTGGCGGCACATCGAGCATAAAAGGGACGTTCAGGTAGGACAACGTCCATTTTCCTGACTCGATGCGCCGCCAATCCTACGTATGGGACATACCCAAGTTTACTCATTGTCTGGGAGGGGTCAATCCATTGGCTGTGGCTGGGTGGAAATTACAGATTGTAATACTCGTCTGCCGAAGGCAGCATCCGCAGAAGCAAATGTGTCCAAGCGATAGTGGTGAACGAAAGAAGACAATGAGGACCAAGTCGCCGCCTTACAGATATCATCTACAGACGCCTGAGAGGCCCAAGCCGCCAACGTAGCGGCACTTCTAGTGGAATGGGGAACAATGCCACCAGGCACCACCTTTCCCTGCAAATGGTAAGCTGTTGAGATACAGGCTTTCAGCCACCACCCCACCGTATGAGAAGAGACCTTCTGCTCCATGGAAGCTGGTAAAAAGGACACTGGCAAGGCCTCTGTTCTTCTAAAAGAAGCAGTGCGCTTAATATAACGCCGTAAAGCCCTACGGACGTCTAAAGTATGCCATTGTCTCTCTAAAGGATGGCGGGGATTAGGGCAGAAATTAGGGAGCGTAATTTCCTGACTTCTATGAAATTTGGAGTTCACTTTGGGTATGAAGGCCGGATCCAGCCTAAGAACGACTCTATCTGGGAAAAACACACAGAGGTCGGAACGAATCGACAGAGCAGCAATCTCTGAAACCCTCCTAGCCGAGGTTATTGCCAGAAGAAAAGCCATTTTTAGGGTCAAATAACGTAATGAGGCTGAGGCCAAGGGCTCAAATGGATCAGATGTGAGGGCTTGCAACACTAACATCAAATTCCAAGTTGGAAAACGGTGGATCACCGGAGGTGATAAATTGGTAGCACCTCTTAAAAAGGCCTTAATCCTGGAATTTTGAGAGAGAGGTTGACGACCTTCACCAGGTAAAACAGTGGCCAAGGCAGCCACTTGCCGTCGAAGAGTAGAAGGAGCCAAACCCTTGTCCAGACCCGATTGAAGAAACTGTAAAATTTCCGAAATTGTTGGTGAAGTAGGGTCTACAAGCTTGGTAGAGCACCATCTGACAAAAGAGGACCAAGAGGCGTTATAAATTTGAATAGTTGAAGGACGCCTGGCTGCCTGAATAGTTGAAATGATATTTGATGGTATATTGTCCTTTCTTAGGATGATGCTTTCAAGTGCCAGACGGTCAACTTTAACACGTCTGGATCTGGATGCTGAATCATGCCTTGTAGAAGTATCAACTGGTCCCTGGGAATTCGCCAAGGTGGACTCACTGACAGGCCCTTCAGGTCGGCGAACCACGGCCTCCTCGGCCAGTAAGGCGCTACCAGCAGAATCTCGGCCTTTTTTGAGAGTATCTTCCGGATGAGCCGTGGCAGGATTGGAATTGGGGGAAAGGCATACATTAGACCTTTTGGCCAGGGGCAGCGGAGAGTGTCGTGGCCTTCTGCGGTGGGAGACGGGAACCTGGTGAAATATCTGGGAGTTGGGCGTTCCGAGGAGTCGCAAAGAGGTCCACAATTGGATCGCCGAACCTGAGAGTGAGGTCGTGAAAGAGACGGGGATGTAGTTGCCACTCTGAGGGATCTAGATGTTCCCTGCTGAGGTAATCGGCCTGCAGGTTGCTGGTCCCGGAAATGTGTTCTGCTTTGATTGAAAGAACATTGGCCTCTGCCCAGGCCATCAGTCGTTCCGTCTCTGCCATCAGGACCCTGGATCGCATGCCCCCCTGTCTGTTGACATGCACCTTCGTGGTGACATTGTCTGTCAGAACTAAGACGTGTTTGTTGTACACATGAATCTGGGAAGACAGAAGTGCAAGACAAACCGCACGGAGTTCCAAGAAGTTGATACTGTGTCGTAGTTCGGACGGAGTCCAGGTGCCCTGTGCAATGTGTGAGTCCAGGTGGGCTCCCCAACCATGCAGGCTGGCATCCGTTGTTACGGTGATACGAGGAGGTTCCAGAAAAACAGTCCCGCATTGCAGAGCTCTGGATTCCCACCAGTGCAGCGACGTCTTGACGGCATCCGGAACAGCGACTTTGAGTGGAGAGTCTGCCTGTCCCCTCCTTTGGAGTGGCAGGAGGAACCATTGAAGAAGGCAAAAATGGCGACAAGCCCACGGCACTATTTGAATGCATGAGATGAACTTTCCCAACAACTGGGATAGGAGCAGAACAGTCACTTTTGGATGACGAAGTACCTGTCGCACCATGTCCCTGATACTCGCTTGCCGGTCCGGGGACAGGAAGACCATTCCTTGAAGGGAATCTATAACAGATCCCAGATGTAGAATACGAGACGTTGGAATTAACTGGCTCTTCGGAAGATTGAGTACAAAGCCATGGCACCGAAGATCCTGAAGGACCACCTGCCTGTCGTTGTCCGCTTGTATCCTGGAGGATGACAGGATCAACACATCGTCCAGATAGCAGACCATGCGGATGGAACGCTCCCGGACAGACGCCGAGAGAGCTGCTAGTATTTTCGGGAATGTTCGTGGCACCGACGAAAGTCCAAACGGCATGGCCCTGTATTGAAAATGGCGTCCTTCGAAGGCGAAACGGAGGTATCGCCTGTGGTCCGGGTGAATAGGTATGTGAAGATATGCCTCCTTGATGTCCACAGATTGCATCAGGTCTCCCCGCCGTATGCATGCAAGAATTGTTTGAAGCGAATGCATTTTGAAACGTCGATATAAAATGAAGGGATTCAGGTCCTTGAGGTTCAGTATACCTCTCCAGCCCCCCGAACTTTTGGGAACTAGGAACAAAATTGAATAGTAGCCGGTCCCAAGTTGGTTGATGGGGACCGGTTCTATGGCCTGTATTTCCAACAAGTGTCGAATCTCGAGTAGCATGAGATGACGTTTCAGGGGATTCTCTGAAGTTGGACATGGAAGGAAGCGATCCGGTGGGGAGGAGAGAAACTCCAACTTGAGGCCATGTGTGACAGTGTGAAGAGTCCAGGCATCTGTGGAAGTGGACTCCCATTGATGGAAAAATGCCTGAAGACGGCCCCCCACCGGAACGAGAGGCGGGAAGTCATTTTCCTCGATGGAAAGCTTTTGACCCGAAACCACGGAATGGTCTACGGAATGTGGTCTGGCGTCTTCCTCGGTCACGAAAGGAAGATCTACTTGCCGAGGAAGCGTATCCCTGATTGAAGGATCGATTGTAATAGGATCCGCTGGAGATGGAATCGGCCCGAAAGGACTGCCGGCCGTAAGGAGAAGCTCTTCGATCCAGTCTTCTGAAGGATGTGGGCAGCACCTTCCTTTTGTCACGGCCCTCTACAAGGATAGAGTCCAAAGCTGACCCAAATAGGGAAGAACCCTTGAATGGAGCAGTAGTAAGTCTCCACTTGGACTTATTGTCAGCACGCCAGTGCCTGAGCCACAATAAACGGCGAGAAACAACAGATGATGTAAGGGCCCTTGAGGCGAACTTCGCTGCATCCAAGGAAGCGTCAGCTGCAAATTCAGCCGCAGCCAGTAACTTGGTGATATCTTGTTGAATCCTGGCCTCCTCTGGGGGCACCCTGTCTCGTAATTGGCGAAGCTAAATAAGAGATGCCCTATTAAAAAAAGAGGCTGCAGTAGCTGCTCGAATTGCCCATGCCGCTTCTTGGTCCGTTTTTCTGCACGATAGTTCAGCACGCTTGTCCTCCATTCGCAGTCCATCCCCGACATGCCCAGCTAGGACCGAAGAGGATACGAGACTAGCCACAGGTTCGTCTATGGACGGTAATTGCAACAAGGATTCAAGATCTGGAGCGGCACAATACATACGCTTGTCATGGCCCGACAGACCAGCCAAGGATCCGGGACGTTCCCAAGGGCGTTGGATTACCTGGGCAAACAAATCCGGAAAAGGAATATACTCGTGTTCAGGTTGAGGCATTTTAAACAATGAATCAGACACAGATGGTTGGTCCTGTGAGGCAGAAGGAGGGTCAATGACCTTGCCCATATTAGTGGCCACTTTGGCCTTATGCAACAAGGAAGAAAAAAGGGCCGGTTTCAAGGGCCCCGGAAAAGGAGGTCTGTCGGACAAAGGCTCATCATCCTCAGACATCTCAAAGTCATCAAAAAACTCCTCCTCATAATCAGAAACCTCAAAACCATGGGCATTAGACGCAGACTTGGAAGTAGAAGGTTGAGGCGCAGAAGCAGAGTGTACTGGCCCGGTTGAGGCCCCAGCTGAAGGCTGCATTGAAGAATGTTGAAAAGTAGACTGTAAAAAACTGGAAAATGCTTGGGAGAGCATAGCTTGAAAATCAAACACTTGACCCGGAACAGAAGTAGTCATCAGTTTAGGCTGTGACGTGGAAGGGACGGCGACAGGATCTGGAGCCCCAGATGGCAACTGCCCCGGAGATGGATGGATAACAAGATCGCCCTGTGTACAGAGCAGATCGTGTCCTTGAGGAACAAGAAGAATGTCGCCCTGTGGCCAAGCAGGTAAATTGGCCTCAGTAGTATCAGACATAGGATGCCCAGATGGCTGGACTAGGATTTCCTCATCCTGCGATAGAGAAGCTTCTCCAGATTGTAAAGCAGCTTGAGCCTTATTAAACTGCTTTTCAAGAGCATTATGTAATCTGGCCACTTGCTTGTCTGCAGCACCTTCGGCTGGACCAGGTTTAGGGACTGCCTTTGCTACACCCCTGGTTTTGGCCTTTCTTTTACCAGCAGGTTTGGGAGAAGGGGCCCTGTGAGGGGAAGCCTCCCTTTCAATATCTGATGACATAGGGGACTCAGCCATCACCCTCAAAAAGGAGGACAAAAGGACTTGATAAACCAGAAGTCTTAGAAATGTGCTCCAGAAAAAACTACAAATAATTTGAAAAAAAACATTTTTTTTATATAAAAATATATATCAAATTACTTTAAATTGAATGGTCAACAATTTAAGAAATCAATTATTAGAAGTATTGATTTGATTTGATTATTACTATTTTTTTTTGGAAAAATATATATACAGATGAATTAATAATAAGGAACTGGAATTAATCACTTCCCTTCTGCCAATGAATCACCAAGTAGTCAGAAGGACGAAAAGGAAGGTGGCTGCAAAAACTTGTTAGCAGGCCACGCAGCACTTTGTCAGGCAACTGTCTGTGGAGACCTCAGCAAAATGGTGACCGCAGGGCAAATTCTGGAAAGAGAAACCACTATGCCAAACCTTATAAAGAAAGAGAAAGGGCAAAATTATTTTTCAAAAATTCATAATGCAATAAAACGATTGGTGGGAGCAAACCTCCGGTCTCCCACAATCACGAGCAGGCAAGCAAAGCAATAATAGTGAACCCTTATTTGAAAAATGAAATGGCGGGAATCACAACCGTTACCGCGCCATTGGAAAGGCAGCAGGGTATGCAAGCCTTCAGCAGGGACCGTGAGAATCAAAGCCAATAATGCCAAAAAGACAGGTGTGGAAGCTGATCCGTTACCATACAAGATCAGCGCGACCACCAACTGCACACCCGGGAGCTTGTAAGGCTGCAGGCAAAAACGCCGCCACTAACGATATGCTACCAGCCGTACTCACAGACCCCCGTGCCGGCTCTCCGACTCTTCGAAACGTTATCCGATGACGTCCTACAGGGGGGCTGCTTCAAAAAGCGCCTCTCAGCTGTCTTGCGGCGATTAGGAAGGCGGGCTAGATCGGCAGTTTAATTCCTGCCGAAACCGCCGCTTGCGCCTCAGACGGACCAGATGAAGATATAAAATGGCGGATCGGCAATGTAGTCACAAAAGCCGAATACCGCGACTGCTGAAGCCTCCAAATAGCATTCCAAAAATAGAATAAAGCCAGAAGGCACAGAAAAATTGAAATTTAAAGCCAACAGAGTATGAAAAAAGAAAATTCTCTATGGAGAATAGGCACTGAGATGTACTCCCTTTCACTGAGTGAAAAAGACTGAAGGGTTAACATCACAAGGAGCGGTTCCAAGGCTGCAGAAACATTTATAGGCACTCAGTACACCCAATCATCAAGCAAGTTACCCATACGTAGGATTGGCGGCACATCGAGTCAGGAAAATGCTGGTGTAAAGCACACACCATTTTCCACCCTTCTACTACATAGGAATCAGCATAAAGAAAGCTCAAGCTAATAATGTTTCCATTATTACTGAATAATAAGGAAAAGGAATACTAATAAAGAAAATGATTCCTTTTAAGGATAAAAAATGAAGGAAAGAGAATGACTGTATATCAAACCAAATGTCCTTTTTCATTTTATGAAAGTTGGAAAAAGATGGACAATCAATATAAAGCATTTACCCTATTTCACCCCTACTCAACATAAAAGAGGAATCTGTAAAGTCAAAGCTGTTTCATTGAATCAAAGTTGTTGATTGAGTTAACTGTCATATTAAATTCACTGTTTAAATTATTCTGGCATTCTTCCTTTCAAATTCCTATGTAACTACGTAATGGAAGTATTGACCTTAGATTCTGGTTTCTTTAACATCACAGATATGAAGATTATGAGTTAGAGGAGACTTCAACAGTTGACAAAGAGAAGGAATGGAGGAATGTGAAGTTTTAAAAAAGAACACAGATTTATTTAATTAAACTTAAAAGTAAATATTTAATTCCAGTGACATTACATTACGTTCACTATTATAAATACTAGTCTGTTACAAGTAAAAATATGCTTGCTTTCCAAAACTTTATCATTTGGCTAAAAACGTAATTCCTAAATTAAATTTGGCATATAAATTATAGCCTGGAAGCAATTCCTTCCTATGAATAAATTAAGAGTTGCTAAATCTGATATCATTAACAGATCAATTATTTATATCCAACAGGCTTCTATACTTATATCTGAATTGGCAACAACTATTATAGTTCAAGGTCAATATAGCAGTCACACTTGGAATAGAGACTATGACTATTTTAATCCGTTCTGCTAATAGATAGCAACTTCTCCATATTAGGACCTTCTTCCTTCTAGTAATATACAAAGGGCAGAGTAAGCATCAGCCTTTTGATGATACATTCTATAGTATTACAGTTTCTTTGAAGAGCAAAACTTTATAAACATAAATTATAAAACGTAGTTCATAATATATACCTGCCAACACACAAACATTCAAAGGACCAAATTTGAGTGGTAGGTCATAGGCATAAGAAATATGGACAGATGTAGATATCTTCAGGGCCAATAAAAAGAATTACTAGCATGAAATAAATTTAACATACTATATTGGCACCTAAAAAAGAAGAAACCTAAAATATTTCAGCCAGGCAAGGTGCAATTCGAAATCAATTTCAAAATGTAATTATAGACAGAAAATGTTGGACAATGTCTTTAGTACTAGCACTTCCAAATTTATAATAAGCATTCAGAGTCTGTCACACTCCATCTTGCTGGGCATCTTGTGTGAAAACATGAAGTGTATTACTCGGTCAATGGTGTCTTCACTTGTCCCACCTAAAAAGGACTAGATTTGATTTGATTTGATTTGATTTGATTTGATTGATTTGATTTTTTTTTTTTGCCACTCATCTCATTGTGAGGCAACTCTGGCCAGCTAGTATTACATTTGGGTTATCAAAACAAACTTAACTTTAACTTTACTTTATTATCATTGTACGTGTATCCACAGTATAACCATACAACGAAATTCACTTAACACCCAAAGACCAGGTCCAACACACATAACAATCCCCAAACACACTCCTACCCACCACAATTCTCCACCCCTAAACTACCCAAACATCCACACAACAGACCAAGTAATACTGTCCAACAGTTCACTGATGGTGGCCCTTTAGTTCATTGTTGAGTGCAATTATAGCTCTGGGATAAAAACTATTCAGAAAAACGTGTGGTCCGAGTTTTAATTGTTCTGAATCTTCTGCCAGAAGTACTAAACATTGGTTAAAGTCCTGCTTCTTTCTCATTAAATATTTTTATGTAAGTCTATTTCTACAGTTTTATCAGCCTGCAGTACAAAAAAAAACACACACACTGTGGCATGTGTTTCCTTCCCACTTCTCTACAGAATCCAAATGCCCAACCTAATCACATAGACAACATCAACCACATGGTGTTCTCTTACATGATCTTTTATTACATTTTCAGCACACTCCTGCTGTTGCTTGCCTGGGGGCTAGGCCGAAAGACTCATGTTTAAAGAAAAGTCGAAATCAGGACTTCCAGAGGAGGAATCCAGGGTAGTGACTGAAAATATCTTCATGGCTCTCGGCACAGGAAGTATTTTATAAACGAGAAATAATAGACAAATGGATAACATATCCTAACATACTAGAATTCTATTGGGGAGGGGGGCATAGTGGCGCAAAATTACTTAATGATGCTGGAGCTGCTGGCCAGCAATGGTCTGCACTTCAGCAGTTCAAGCCTGGCTCTGCAAAATGGGGTGAGCACCTGCCCACCCAACAATTCAAAAGCATGCAATGTTGCAAGTAAATAACTAGGTTATTTACTTGCTAGCTACGTTCGTGTGTGTGTGGAAAATGGAAACCGGCGCTGTACCTGGCTGGGCACGAGGCAACACACAGTGAGGCAAGGTGAGACCAGCAGAGGAGCTTGGAAGAGCCAGCAATCTGAGCGCTAGTCAGCTGGTGGAAGCTAGTTTGCCCGCTGCAGTGCACCAAGAATAGGCATGCAAGGATACTTTCAAAAAATGTAATCTGAGGTTAACATCAACAATGTCAACAGTGATATTTGCTTATATTTTGGATTGGGTCCAAAATGTCTTGGGAAAAAAATGACAGAAGAAGAATATGTTTTTGCTGACAAAACAAATGACAGGCCACAAGAATGACATGGTAAAAGATGTTTCATTGCACATCAAAAACATTGGTTGAAGTTTCAAAAATATTTAATTACAAATAATAAACCAAGAAAGTAATTCTTTTACATTGGATTTACAATAGAGATTTGTTAAAGCTTGGATGACTCTTGTGAATAAAGATAAAAAAGAAATGAAAAGAAATCAAGGTCTATATCTATATTACTTGTATGGACTAAAGATTAAGATTGTTAAAGAATATAAAGTTTGCTTATTTGATCAAGGTTAAAATAGGCATTTGTTATTTCTTGTAACCCTGCTGTCACCAGGAATGAAATGATGATGGTTTATGGATTTGTTTAGAGGTAGATAAGAGAGCGGACTGGTGAAAAAGAGATCATTTGTTGTAAATTAATACTAAATGAAAAGTTATTCAATTGTGATGAAGATTGGAAATCACTTTTTAATATATTTTTTGTTTTCTTTATTTTTATTTTTCTATTCTCTGCATTTTTTCTTTGTAGATTTTCTCTTATTTTCTAGTTTGTTTCTTTTAGTTTGTATCACTTTTTACTACTATAATTATAATATTTAATAAAATTACATTTTAAAAAAGTCCAAATCAACCAAACCTTTACCAAGAATCTATAGATCAAATGTAAGTAATTTTAAAATACTTTTTTCTTTCACTTACATTTTCTTTCTTTTAGTTAAAAAAATAACAATGGCTTCTCAATAAGTTTGACTTAGTTTTTTGCTAAATGGTCCTTTCTTGTTCTTCTCAAGATAGCAATATATCCACTTTGGATAATGGAGATGTCTCTCCCAATCTGCATATATAAGGAGAACAGGAAGGAAAAGGAGAAACTAGAACCATTCTAAGTCTCAAGTGAAATGTTTATGAGGACCCTCAAGTCAAATCCATCATCAAGGTGCCTTGCTTTTAAGTTTTCCAAAGGCAGAAAGAGCAACTCTAAACAGATTTCTTGTTCTGATTCAGGACAGCAATTCTTCAACTCATCATTTTACTTTTGGCAGACAAATCATGCTACTTAAATCCAGATTTCTTTGAAACCACAACCAGACATCTAGTAAGGGAAGAATGCTTAAAGAAGCAGATTGGAGCTGTGTACCCTGTCACTTTTAATTGTAGTAATAGTAATCCTGAATATGATTTTTCCCTTCAGTGATTTCTTGTTAAATGCTGGTTACTCTTTTTTTCCCCATCTTCAAGTAGTATGCAGATGCTTATAAGCTTCTGTTAAAAATGTAATTCCAGGTATTTTAATTTAGGGATAGGAGGGAACAATTCTTTAATTCATTTTTCCTCGATTCTGTTTTTTTCCTCATGTTTTATAATATTCTGTTTATAGTGTCATTAAAATGGCAGGATTTGAATGCTGGGAACAAGAATTCTAAGTGGAAAAAATGAAAACAGAGTTTTCATTAACCTTAAATTGAAGATAAAGAATATCTTTATAGGACAATTTTTCCAAAACAAGTGCCCCAAGATATGTTGGACCATAATTCTGGTTAATAACATCTGTGCTGAGTTGGTAATTACAGAACCTGTAATCACATCCGGGCAAAAATCAATGTACACTGATGCTCCATCCAAACATTCTATATGGATTCTCAATTTTCTGACATGCTTTCTTTCTTTCTTTTTTTAAAGCATACTAAGGTAGTTTTAATCTGTATTTTTGCTAACCAGTATTGCCTGAGATAGATTCACAAAACAAAGGCAATATCTTTGACATGATGAAAATAGAAGATCATTTTAATAAAGATGTTATACACAAAACTGCTGTTGACATATATCTCCCATGCATCAGAATGCACATATAAACCTCATGTAAAACAAACAATGTTTATCACCATATCAAAAATGATCCAAAAGAAAAGCAGCAGCATATATTCTGCTGAATGGCAGCAGTTAACAGAAATGGATTCACTTATGGATAAAAGAGTTGTTAAGGGAAAGAAAAAGCACATGAAAAGAGATATTGATTTTTCTTAGGAAAGAAGATTTTCACAGTTTGGGTACCACTATAGAGAAGGCGGTGTCTTATTACCAACCCTCATATTTCAAACTTTAAAGACTTTAAATGGAGCAAGTCAGCTAAGTGTAATAAATGAAATCTGAATGAAAAAGCCACACAGTCTTGCTGCCATGAATATATATATACATATACATACATACATACATACATACATACATACATACATACATACATATATATATATATATACACACACACACACACACACACACACACACATACACATACACACACACACACACATTTATTTTAATGGCTTTCTTAAAATGTTGTCTGAGACTTCTTTCGCATTTTTTTTGATGTTCCTTTCAAAGTGCATTACGGTTTCTCTTATTTAAGAAAATAAATTCATTCACACAATAAACCTTTCAGTTATAAACACAGAATAGAAGCTAGGTTTAGATATATGTCTGTACCGAAAAGCCAAAGTGTTTTGTAGCTCCTTTAGTGATAATATTTAAATTTCCTTTAGGAGTTTCTTGACTGAAACTTCAGAATTTCCAATTTTTAAATTAAAGATAGTGCATTAAAAGGGTTGAGTAAAAAATATCATTCAAAGTTTAATTTCAAGTAATAGATGATATTGCCATACTATATATGGTCTAGCAGTTATAAAAAGTTTTTTCAACAATGGCTCTTAGGGTACGGATGAAAAGAACAACCCATATGAAAAATCAAATATATAGCCAGGCAGGGGTGGTATTTACTTACCTTCGCTACCAGTTCGCAAATGTGAGCGTGCACGCCTCCTACACGCATGCAGAGAGCCTTCTGCAAATGTGCAGAGGGTCAAAAATGGGACGTGATGACGTTCGGGTGGGTGGGCAGAGCCTCCTGCCGCCGGCGCTACCAGATCGCGTGATCGGATAAAAACGGCTGAATTTCACCACTGTAGCCAGGGCATAATTTAATTTTATTACTACTGTTGAACAGGCAAGTCATCTTCACCAATAAATATAGAACTGAATTTATTAGTGCAAACTGTTGCAGAAAAATCTGCAGAAAAATCTTTGGAGTCTGTATAGTTCCTTTTTCCACCTGCACTTCTTTTGTGAATCCCAGTAAAGATCATGAGGATTTCTAAAGAAAGTTTATAGCTTTCAGATTCATTCCTAATGGAGACTCCTGTCTAAACACAGGCATCCATTGCTGATGTTTGATTAGTTCATAGCATAGTTCAGTTATCAGTATAACTAAAATGCTTGACTAGTATAAATAAAATGCTCAGAACAAAAATGCTCCTAATCAGATCTGGCAAAAAAAATGCATAGAGTGAGGTAAGTGTGACCCTACCCTGCAGAAGAACAGTGGATGGCAGGGCTTCAGCACATTACTTAGATACTAAATAGTAAAATACTAGAGATAATCCCAGGTAAACTTTCCATGAGCCACTACGTCATCCTTCCATAACTGCTCAACATTAATCATGTCAGTAGTAAGCTGATGCAATGAAGCAGGAATGTCTGATTTACAGGGTGGCAGGGCAATGTTAAGAGAACAAACATACTGCCATGTCAAGAAAGGAATCACCAAGGCTAATTTAATTTCATCTTTGTCATTCACCCCAGAGAAACCAAATATTTCTATCTTCCATCCCCACTGCTCTGCAATTATCTTGATGTTTACTCAGATTTATTGACTGAAGTTATCTTTTTTTGATTTTCCAATTTTGATTTTCCAATTATCATGCTAGCCATCATCTAAATTATAGTGAGAAGATGCACACATGTATGCATCAACACATATTATGAGGTATGCTAAATTGTCACTGGACTCTTGGTACTTATACTAAAATCACATGTAGGTCATTATATACTGTTTAGCTACGTCTGCAATAATTAATAAGAGTAAGGGGGAAACTATGAAACATTGAAAATTACAACATTTAGTATAGTATACAAAAGGAAAATACTGCTAGGATAAGGCTGAATGTGCTTAATGTGTTAGGAGTTTTAGAATTGTGGATACAGTGTCTAATCTGTAATTATTCTGAGTTTAACTTTTTTTCCCATTGAAATCAAAATAAAATGAATACATTCTGAGTCGGTTACTGGTCTTGGTAGTGAATTAATGCAGAAATATTAAGCAGACAAGATAGATATTTTCTAGATAGTTGAAATATGGATGAGGTAATATGAATTCCACTATATTGGATAGGTTTCTTCTTTCCCTTAACAGAACTTCTCATTTGTTTTATTCATGAATTCAGTTCTGATTATGATGTTTTAAGAATAATGCAGGTTTTTTCTGCACAGTTTACAATTAGTAACAATTAGTATGCAAAATCTATCCATTTATCCATTAACAGTATCTTTTAACAATTATTTCACAATAATACATAGCAGAATAACAGAACAGAGTTGGAATGGACCTTGGAGGTCTTCTAATCCAACCCCTTGCTCAAGCAAGAGATCCTTTACCATTTCAGACAAGTGGCTGTCCAATCTCTTTTTTAAAATCTCCTCTGATGGAGTACCCACAACTTCTGAAGGCAAGCTGTTTCACTGATTAATTGTTCTAACTATCAGAAAATTTCTGCTTATTTCTAGGTTGATTTTCTTCCCGATTAATTTCCATCCACTGCTTCCAGAATAATGTACATGCTCTATGTGGAACTGGCCTTAACAATAGAAAACTTCAGTTGGTCCAGAATAAGGTTCATAGAACAATATTATTACAACTTCATTAGTTATCAGCATTTTTCTGGTCATGATATTACATATGATCTATAAAACCCTATATGAGTCAGGAAGACTATGAGTCTACAGATTATCTATGGAATATTTCCTTTTTTTGGCATAAAGTAATGGGAATAAAGAGGCCTTCTCAGCAATTGTTCCCAAGCTTTGAAATGCTTTATCAAATAAGCAGAAATGTCAGTTGAAGTGCTTGTTTGCTGACTAAACTCTTAACAAGATACATTTTTGTTTTATTATATTTTTAATTTCTTTGTTATTATTAGATGCCCTGAGTGCCATTTTTGATACAACGGCAAGATAAAATGTAATTCAAAAATAATAACAGCCGCCTACCTTTTGACAAATAATATATACTCCCTTGGAGTAAGCAGGGATTTGTTTAATTTATATTCCAACTATTTCCCCAAGAGATCCAGGTAGACTACATAGGGTTCATTTTATCTTCACAATAACAACACTCTAAAGTAGGATGAGCTGATTGTGTATGACTGGCCTGGACATACCATAAATTTCCATGGTTAAGGATGGATGTGAATCTGGGTCTCCTCAGTTCTAGTTCAACCCCTTAATCACTACATCACACTATGTCTTTCTGGCTATTGTGAATTCCTTGCTATTGAGAAGGGGATATGAATGTATCTAAATCTTGGTTGCTTTCAGATTAACAATGAATATATAGCCACTACAATGTATGATCAGGAGGTATGTTATCACTGGAAGGCAATGTTGCTTCTCTAGCTGTTTGTCTGGATTACTTTAGTGATTACTTTAGTGTGGCAGCCTATAAGCTCATAAACTCACTCTGCATCTTCAATGAAAAAAT
This sequence comes from Pantherophis guttatus, assembly GCF_059756535.1. Classification (NCBI taxonomy): domain Eukaryota; kingdom Metazoa; phylum Chordata; class Lepidosauria; order Squamata; family Colubridae; genus Pantherophis; species Pantherophis guttatus. Next base: position 32,926,929 of record NC_142067.1, read on the forward strand.
AGGGAGGTATTTGAACACTCATTTGAGTCCCATTGATGTCCCATCATTTAGAGTTTAAGCTGTACATTCCAACCACTTTCAACTGCAAAAAGGAAAAAATTATAGTAATGTCAAATGATATACTTTGCATTAGGTTTTGTGTGAGAGGAGGTGAATAGTCATGGTATTGCTAGGGTGTGTAATGTTTTGTGGAGGCATCCTTCTTTGCTCAATATTAAATTTAATTGTGGCACATTTTAACTTGATTAACGTGCTCATTAGTTGTAATATGGACAATGAAGTCATTCAGAATGCGTCAGAAAATTTCAATTTCAAAATGAACCTCAATCAAGAGCTAAATTGCATTAAGCAACCCTCCTAACCTTGTTTGCTCAGCTATAACCCATAGAGGAAATATGTAGGTATTTTGACTTCCTTCAAAAAGTTATTGACAGAATATATGAAACACCAGGGTTAATTTATTTCTCTGACATTTTTATACATTGTCCATCAAGGTGCACAGGAAATGTTTCAAATCTAATAGTAAGAACATGATTCAATTTTACGGATTGCCTGGTAGAACAAACCCAGGAGCATGTATGTATGTATGTACAGTATATGTGTATATGAGTGTGTATGTTTATATTTATACATATACACATATAAATTACAGACATATACATATAGATACATACAGATATATATATATAATTTGTATTATATAAAATTTCACAATTAAGAGCTCTCGAAACTGAATGCATCAGAAACCTTTTACTCCTGAGAACCACCATCATTCTAACTTAATATAGTTGAGCAAAGTTAAGTGTTTAAAAAAATTAAAACCTCTCATGTTATATACAAACTATACAAGTGATAGAGCAAGTAAAGTTTCTTGGTGGATGGGACCCCTAACATCCCCATCCTGCTGGAATGGATGAGACAGGTAGCTATATGGGGAAAGATAGTCCCTCAGATAACCTGGCTCCATGCCATGTGTTAGGGGAGGGGTAACGCTACATAATGCTTAAAACAGTTTTCCTTAACTTTTGATACCTTGTGGTATCAAAGTTTTCATTAGGCATCTTGCTGTAAGCACACAATTCCAATTGGCTGCTTCTGTAATAAAGAACTGCCATTTACTAGATTGAATGTAATTTGAATGTATATTCATTTCTAATAAATGAAACTGATTTTTAAAACTTTTACCAGCGTGGAATTGCACAATACAGTAATTTTTCTGAAATTATTTCCTAGTAATAAACTTTAGTAGGCTCTGTAATGTTTTATTGCATATTACTGGACATGTGCATAAAAGCTAAAGGCTAAAGGCAAATGTAGAAAAAAATATTTTGTTGAAAAAAATCTTAGTGCTGAAACAAGAATGATTATTTCATAGCTGAATGGGGTAGACAATTGCCATATGGCAAGCATGTGTCTGTGTCTCCACTCAAATCTGTTTTTATTTATTTTTGTCTTAAAGTAGCAAAGCACTGAATCACTGTATAAAGACTATGTGAAACAATTCTATGGAACCGTAAATCTGAAAAAGAAAATAATAATGAATAGAGGGTATCAGCTGAAAGACCATCAATGCCTTGGAGGGAGGCAGTTCATGAGATCAAAAATGCAAAAACACATCAAAACAGAATTGTAGCTTTTCATTAAAATTAAAAAACAAAACAACTCCCAAAGACCAACCTTCTAAAAGTTCACTAAAGAGTTATCCAGTATCTATGAGCTAATGCAGACTAACTGGTGCCTTCTCCTTCTGCTCTGTCATTATCTATCAGTAATAGATGGTTTAATCCTAAAAATATATGATGCGGTTTTCACCCTGGTACTAGCTTCCAGATGGGGAGGTAAAATTCAGAATGTCATTTTATTTGAAAAGGTTCGCCAGGCACATTAAATTAATTAGCAGTTCTCTGTGAGATAAGAGAACTTAATTCTGGCAAAGAAGAACATTCAAAAATTCTCAATACATTTTACATTTAGCGCGCGCGCACACACACACACACACACACACACACACAGAGTAGTTCTATGTAACTAACATTTTGTACCATGTCACCTCACATGATATTTGATTTATGGAAGTATTTATGAATTAAACAAACTATATTTTGCACATTAAAATAATTTTCAAAACTAACAAAATTAAGAACACAAAAAAGCAGTATTTAGAAAGAGAAAGCAGATATTTTTAAAAAGGTCTTAAATGTTGCTAATAATCCTCTGTGAGTGGGCAATACCTACGTTTGATAGATAGATAGATAGATAGATAGATAGATAGATAGATAGATAGATAGATAGATAGATAGATAGATAGATAGATAGATAGATAGATTTTAAGTTTTAATAATTAAAACTGAGAAATCCAATCTGGAACAATGAATGAATGAATAACAAATAAGATAGCTGGAAGGGACCTTAGAGGTCTTCCAGTCTAATCCCCTGCTCATGCAGGAAACCCTATACTATTTCAGAAAAATGGTTGTTCAATCTCTTCTTAAAAACTTCTAGTGTCGGAGCACTCACCACTACTGGAGCCAAGTCATTCCACTGTTCTGTCAGAAAAATTCTCCTTAGTTGTAGGCTGGTTCTCTCCTTGATTAGTTTCCACCCATTGCTTCTTGTTCTATCCTCAAGTACTTAGTTTGACAATAGTTTGACTCCCTCTTCTTTGTGGCAACCCCTTAGATATTGGAATACTGCTATCATGTCATCTCTAGGCCTTCTTTTCATTAAACTAGCCATGCCCAATTCTTGCAACTGTTCTTCATATGTTTTAGCCTGAAGTCCTCTAATTTTTGTTGCTCTTCTCTGCACTTTTTCTAGAGTCTCAACATTCTCTCTCCCTCTCTCCCCCTCCCTCCCTCCCTCCCTCCCTCTGACGCACCCCCCCCCCCAGCATTCACCCATAGATATAGATATATATTTCTACTTGGTGCTTTTCCAAATCAAAAATAAGTTGCTAGTTGGTATTTGTGGATGCATTCTGACATTCTTCTACCTGTTTGTGCTACATAGTGGCTGTTGCGGTCCTTACATTGTTTGTTGTAGATAACTTCTGTTTTTTCTTCTGCGGTTGTTGGGTCTTTTAATCTCCTTAGGATGTTTTGAAGGGTTTTAGTTGGCTTGTGTACTATGCTGATTCCATATGATTGTAGTAGTCTGTTGGTGGTTTCTGAGATATTCTTGATGTATGGCAGTGTATTTCTTTTTAGGGTTTATGATGGTGGTGCTGTATTGGGTGAGTAGTCAGGGACTTTTTCATAAAGTTATGTGGATATCCATTTTGTTGGAATATGTTGTATAGATGCTCTATTTCTTTTTCCTGCTGTTTCAGGTTGCTGCAGTGTGTTTGGGCTCATCTAAATAAAGTCCTTATGGAGTTTCTCTTGTGGGAGGTTGGGCTGTTGCTTTGGTATGGTACACCTGTTAGTATGTGTGGTTTTTCTACAAACCTGTGTTTATAGCTTGCCATTGTGGTCTCTGCTGATCACTATGTCCAGGAAGGGTAGCCAGTTGTTGATTTCTTCCTCTTTGGTAAACTGGATCCCTTCAAAAATGTTATTGATGGTTCTGTGGATGTTCTCTAATTGGTCCTTTTTTATTATGGTGAAGGTGACGTCTACATATCTGATCCATATTTTCAGTTGTATTTCTGTAAGTGCTATGGCTTCTAGACATTGCATGACAACCTCAGCTATAAGTCCTGAAAGTGGTGATCCCATAGGTGTCCCTTTAATTTGTTGGTAAATCTTTATTGATACTCTATCAAGTGCTGATCTGCACTGTATTTCTTGAATGCTATTCTTTGCCATTGATGGTCAGTCCTAAAAGGCAAAAGTTGACTATCACTTCAATATTTTCAGTTTTAAATATTGTCAGTTTTAAATCTTGAATTATGAATGAATGAATGAATGAATGAATGATACAAAGTTACTAAATTGACAAAAAAACTCTTACAACATTTAGAACTTACTACATTTAGAACATAAAACACATTAAATTCATGTCATTTTAAGTAATTTATGTTCCACAAAGGAACTGAAAGGAAGGAAGGAAGGAAGGAAGGATGACAGCACACTTTAACAGAGATATATGTCATTCATTATAGTAGAGAATACCTCTTTGCAAGAGTTGAAGTCTGAATTGTGCCCTTTATAACTGTTTCCCTTCACTTGGGGAAAAAATCTAATTGCGGTATCTAGAAGTTTTGTGATTTTTTTTAAAACAGTATTTTCATATTGTTAAAATATTTAATACACACTGTGATAATCTCAGTATCATGTGCTGGTTTATGCAGATGAACAACTCCTTCTTGGATCCTACAGTAAGTATCTCCTCCTATTAGAAACGAATAATTTCAGACAGTTTAAATCATGGTTTATTTTTTTGTTCTAAATAGAAACATCATCTTGTTTTTCTCTTAACAAACAAGAATGAGAAATCAAGACCAAGAATCAAGAACATGTTAAGCTAGAGTTCATGGTTTGCATGAAACACTAAACAAACTTTTGACAAAAAAACTGAGGCCTCAGTAGGAAAAAAGAAAATGTAAAAGAAATTGTTTTATATTTATTGTTTATAGAAACAGTGTCATAATAAATAGATATTATCTAGCTTACTTTTGCACAAATAAGACAGCACTGTTATTCGACATAATGCAAATAGGCAAACTAAAAAAATGGCTTGCTGAAATATTTTTATACATATATTTAGAAATTGAGATCCTCAAATCTATAAAAATCTCATTAGAAAAATCTCTAGTTGCTTATCTCACACAGAAAAGATGAACAAATCATAACCAGCCCTTTTACAATCTTAACTATCTTCTACGCAGCAAAAAAAGGGTGTTGTATAAACATATTTTCCATTCTTATGCCAATATAGAAACTAATTATATTAAGACATAAATCTAATCAAATTATATGTGAATGGTCGATATTTTAGTGTAAAGCACATATAAGAATGACACAGCTTTGCTATTTTGTATACTAAAATAATGAAGACCAGTCTTTTGGATAGAAATGCTGCTATTGTGAGTACATTTTTGTGGCAATATAATTGCAACTGAAGTTCAATTAACTTATTCTTGTAATAAGTGGTCCTTTGGGAGAGCTTAGTTCTGACATCTTTGCATGCAAGGTATACATTACTAGTCCTGTTCCATTTTTGCAACCTCTTTGGATACGATTAAGATTATATGACATAAATGAGGTCATCCAGATTTGTAGAGATAGTTTACACCAGCTGTTAAGAATTTTTAAAGGAATGATTAACTCTTTGCTATTTCTGACTAAATAACATATACATGTAAGGCTATTTTGCATATATGGCATTTTATAAAACTAACAATAAATGAGGGTAAATTAAGAATTTGGACATCAGTTAAAATATCCATTATAATTTTTCCCTAAGTGTTATAAATAATTTTATCTCACAGGTAGGTTGTTACCCAATGCAGTTTGCTTCACACCATTTCACCATTATCTCAAAAGCTGTAAGCAAATAATGAAGTGAGTAAGGATAACTTTCTTAAACAGATTATACCACCAAATTTTTCTCAGTTCTTGGCCCTCTTAGTGTCTCAGTACATTTTTCATAGTGCCCCTAGCGTAGTTTGTGCAGTATCTAATACAGTGATGGCGAACCTTTTAGACACTGAGTGCCCAAACTGCGCATGCGCATGCCCAAACTGAAAGGTGTGCACGTGCACACGAATGTGTGTATGCGCAAACACGCATGAGTGAATGCATGGACATGCGCATGCGCAGACATGCATGCATGCACAGCAGAGACCCGAAGACCAGCTGGCCGGCAGAAGGCGGGGCATCCCAACGCTGGCAGTGTGGCAAGAGGTAAGATCTTTTTCTTTTGTGGGCTTCTGTTTCGTCATTTGCAGGGAAACAGAAGCTCACGAAAGAAACGCTGCAGAGATCTGACCTGGGGCGACAGGGCACGTGCCATAGATTCGCCATCACGGATCTAATAGATGTTGGAGCTTTGCTGAATTATCCTGCAGCACTCTGTGAGTTCACTGTGATGCCCTGGGGAGATGCAGCACAGAGTTTGGAACCATGATTCTTATCTAAAATATTTACCAATAAAACATTTGGTCCAAAAGGAACTCTGTTAAGCTAAAGAACATGGTACATTGCCTTAGTAATACAGTCTTAAAGTCTTGTTTTTAGTTAAATATTTAACTAAAGTTAAATAAACTTTAAATTTTCATTATTGCTGAAAATATTGTAGAATGCTGGGCATATGGCTACCACACATCAGTTGTGAAGAATGCAGGAATGTTTCTCTCTAAGGTGTTTTATATTGCAATAATTAGGATTTACTCTATTTTGACAGGGTACTTACAACATATAATAATACCCGGCTGTGGGACTTTGGGCCAGTCACTCTTTCAGCCCAACTTACCTCACAGTGTTTTTCTTATGGGGAAAATAGGAGGAAGAAGGAGTATTATATATGTTTGCTACTTTGAATTATTTATGAAAATAATCAAGGTGAGATTTAAAAATCTAAATAAATTACTAAATTAATTACAATGCTTTTCCTATGATTCTTTGATCTTTTTAAACTGCAAAAAAAAAGTTACTCCTAAAACCTCTTGAAATAAAAAAATATTTATTTGCCTGGTATTCATAGCCAAAAAGCAATTGAGGTTTTATGACTTCAGAATTATTATCCCTTTAATGAAAAACATCCTTTTGGTGGCTTGTGCCTGATAAATTGATTGTGGGATGGACCTGGGGAGCAAAGCAGGAGAACAAATCGTCAGATGGTTGGCAGATATTCGTGGTTTTCACCATGAGGCACTTCTTTATACAGTGTCTCATCTGCCAAATCCAGCCCAAGCCTTCTGGAAAGAAACCTCAAGCTGTGCTTGACTCAATGAGTAGGAGACAGCTGCACTGGGGGTGCACATGAACTCTGCCTTCTCATGTCCTACAAACATCACTGCTAATTCATCCAGCCTGCTCTTCTGCAATTGAAACTCCCTGGCAGCAAAATCTTTGATCCTCTAATTATTGTTGAACTACAACTCCCAGCAGTCCCAGTTACATTGCCAAAGTATAAACATGTAAAATGCAAATCCCCAACTCTGTGAAAGTAAATAGAAACCCCTTAAAATACAGTGTAGAAAGATCGGTGTATTAGTTAGTAGTGGCAAAAGATTGGGGAGTCTGGTAGTACCTTCGCCAACTAATACATTTTACTAAAATGTTTTAAGCTTTCGCAGTAATTAAAAAACTTAATGCATTAATCTGAATAGGTTAAAAAAACTAAACAAAGGAAGAAAAAGATAAAGAACAGTCTGATGACAATTGGATAAAACAATAAAAATATTTGTTTTCTTTATTTTGACAATGTAAGATTGATTCTCTAGCAGCTTTCAAACTAAAAGCAGCTTTGTTCTACTTTCATAAAATCAGTTAACATGCAATGAAGAGTTATAACATCTGGATTTAAGCCCCACCTAATTTTAAACAACAGAAGTTAATTTTATTTTGGGCAATTGAAATTTATCCTTTTTAATGTCCTTCTGCTTTAGGGTGCAAAGATAGATTTTCAGTTAAGCCTTTGCTTATTGGCACTCTTCAAAAAATAAATGCAAAATCTTTTGGATTGGATGCTGTTCAAAAATAAGGAATTAAAAAGCAATTCCCACATTTTATTTTTGATAAAGGTTATTTAGCATAAATTTGAATAATCTATCCCATGATATAACATCATCAAAGATTTGTTTCTAGTATATCAAGGGATCACAGTAGCCTAGTGATTGGGCTGAAGATGCTGGGCTGTCAACTAGAAGGTTGCCAGTTCGAGACCCAAGTAATAGTATTATGGGGTGAGTTTCCATTCTTACCCTATCTCCTACCAACCTAGCAGTTTGAAAACATGTAAATGCAAGTAGATAAATAGGTACCACTTCAATAAGGAGAATATTTGTAGCTCAGAATTGAAATGATGGATTCTTGGTGTTGTCTGAGCTTGATTGTTTTCTTGAAGATGTTTCATTACCCGAACTATTTGGGTTTGGGTAATAAAACGTCTGCAAAAAGTACCAAGGACTTCTAGGTACCACTGCAGTGAGAAAGGAACAACTTTCCATGCACCTTAGCATATAGTCAATCCACACCACATGACCATGGAAGTATCTTCAAACAACTCTTCAGCTACAAATGGAAGTGAGCACTTTAGGGCACCATTAGACTGGACAGGGGAAACCTTTTCCTTTACTATTAGTGTAACATATCTTTAAAATCTATTAATTGTGGTTGTCTTCTCAAACAAAATGATTTTTATATGGAAGATGCTAGCAATATCTTTCAAAAGCATTACTATGCTTCAACATGGAGCTTATAGTGGAATGCTATATCATGAATGCTACATCACTCAATATTCAAGTACTTCAATCTTCCCAACTCTTTCATTGGTCTTTGCACTGACACTTCTGTCTGCTACAACAGTGAAAAAGAGAATCCTAGATTTGTCCCACAGAATAATAAAAATGAAAAAGTGAAAGAAACAGGATCATTGCCTCAAAAGCCAGCTTAGAACATCAGAACACAAAAAATAAATTTCCTTCAATTTTACTTATCCATTTGCTCTAAAAATTCCTTCCACCTGTCTGTCTTATGTTGTGCTACAGCTGGATTTCAGCCCTATCTCATTAGTGTAGAAAGCTTTGAAAATATTTTATAGGTTAAAATATGGCAATACCATTTTTAGTAGCTTCCCTTCCTCAAGTACATCTAATATGATTGAGTCCTACGGGAGAAAGGCGGTATAGAAATATAATAAATAAATAAATAAATATATCACTTTTTTTCCAAAATAAGGATTAAGCATATCTGAACTACCAGAACTGATTTTCTCACCTCATATTGTATCTGGAAGAGAGATAGATATTTTTCACAGCCAACTCTACTGAACAACGTTTGTCAAAAATAGATCTGCACAAAGTGCTTTGGAAATAATCTTAGGACTTTAAGTCACCACAGTCTATTGAAAACATATGCGTATTAAACATTGCTTAATTTTATATCCACCATAAGATCTCCTACTTACATATGGAAATATGAATCACTGTTTGTAATGGAAATAATGAGTTACAGCAGCTGCAACTTATCAAATAAAGAATCAGACCTACAAAAATTAGTAAGGCATCACAATAATTAATAATAAAGGATTCTAATATTGTTAGACTACCATATTTTAGAGATATACTCAAAATTACTATTTCATTGCATAGTCTATTATTTCTGTCATGATTACATTTTAAAATTAATTACATTTGTAATAAAACTATGAATTTTAAAACAGCTAGACCGAAAGCCTTACTCTTTTAATAAAGGGTAAAACTTTTAATTATTAGTTTTATCTGCTATTTGGTTTGGTTATGAATGAGAAGACAGAGGGAGAGGGAGAAGGAGGAGGAGAGGGAGAGGGAGGGAGGGAGAGAGAGAGAGGGAGGGAGGGAGGGAGGGAGAAGGAGAGAAAGAGAGGTTTGTTCACTGCCCATATTATAAACACTTGATTGTATTTGCTAAGGCTCCCCACCCAATATTCAAGAATTAAAACAGTATTACAATTATATCTGGACAGTGCTCTCTCTGTTATAACACCCAATGTCTTCCCTACATTAAATATTATGAATTCCAGCAACATATGATTGCAAACTTTCTCTTCTTAGTATGATTCCTAAATTAAAACCTCAAGAATCTGAGGTTATATTTGTCCCACTAATTGTTTAGCAGATGTCCAAGAAAGCAAACAGTGTTAACAAAACCCCTTAAATAATCTAAGCACAGACAGAGGTAAACAAGCAACACAATGGCTTGTTTTTCTGCCCGCTAAGTGACTTACAACTGCATACAAAAGGCTGTTTTCATTCTCCAAACTATAGCCTTATATAAACGTTTTAACTAGCAAAATATCCCCGGGAATCATGGTCTACTTATTTATTTTAATCCACTTTTATCCAATATTTTATCCAAATTGCTTTGAATAGCATCCTGGGTCACGTATCATTTTACTAGCTGAATACCCGTGCTCCGCTACAAAACTATGTGATCAGGCTTGATAAATCGACACTTTCAGCTTGAAAATTAATGAGTAGTTACAATAGGCCTCTCCTCTCCCCTTGTCTCCCTCAGCCTTGCCCCACAGAAACATCTATCCTATCCTCTTCTTTCCCTCAGGCTTGCCCCACAGAAGCTTCCCCTATCCTATAGCCTTCTCTCCCTCAGGGTTGCCACACAGAAGCCTCTCCTATTCTATCCCATTCTCTCCAGAGTTATTTTCAGGTTGGGAAGGGGAGTAGAACTTCTAACTAATTAGCATCAGAGCGTGTTAATAATAATATAAGAAATACTAATGATCTTATGGTCATTTCGAAAAATCCTTTCTTAGTGAGCACCTAGAAGCCAAGAGGAACATATGTGGCAAATTTCAAGTTTGTAGGCTTTACGGTTCTGGAGATTTCATGATTACGGTGTGAGTGGTTTTCGCTTTTATATATATAGATTCTAATAACAACCCAGTAATGCATGGGTGGGTTCCACTTACCTTTACTACCGTTTCGCAGTAGGAGCATGCGCGTGCGTGCAAGCTTCTGCACATGCATAGAAGCTTCTGCACATGCGCAGATCACCCATGATGACATCGTGGCAGGTGGGCAGAACGTCCTGTCGATTATACTATCGGTTCTATAGAACCAGACCGAATCGGGAGCAACCCACCACTGCAGTAAGGAAGTTATGCTGAAAGAAAGCGTTGGTCCAATGTGATTCCAGCGAGTTTCAAGCCCAGTGAAACTCATTTTATTCAGTTTACATCAATCATAATTCTTAATTCCAAGATCCTATGTTATAAGAAAATGTGTATTGGCATTTACCATTATGTAATTCATTATTATTGATATATGAAAACATAAACTCATACATTTTCTAATACGTATCCCTTTATTATATTTGATTATAGCTATTCATTATTATTGCTAATTATTTTTCTAAAGAGTCTAACAAAAAAGCTGAGTCCACTTCTATAATGTCTGCAGTTCAACCAGGACAGATGTCAATTTTATATATGATTGAAAACAAAGATCTCAAGATTTAGATACCATGTTTCTCAGAAAATAAGATTGAGTCTTATTTTCTTTTAGACTTGAAAATAAGCACCTGGCCTTATTTTCAAGGTGTTCTTACTTTTTTTAAGGTGCAGCAGGCCAGACTCAGTGAGTTGGACACACCATGTTGTACCATCACCTCCATTCCGAACCTGCAGCATTCGAATAGAGACTTTTTAGTGAAAGGGAGAAAAATAGGAAAGAGGATTTTCCTGCCTGTCATCCATTCCTCAAGCTCAGCACAGACTGAGGGAAGGATGGCAGGCAGGAAAATCCCCCTCCCCATTTTCCTCCTATTCGTCAAAAAGCTTCCTGCGAGCTTCCTAAAAGAGGGAAAAAGCAAAGCAGCTGGCCGTGGAGCTGCTGGCTTCAGGGAAGCGGCCCAATAAGCAGAAGGACTGGGTCCAGAAAGAGAAGGGCAAAAGAGGTATTTGCGCTGCCCCAAGGGGTCAGCGGGCTGCAGCTGCAGCCAGACAGGTGCCCCCCCCCACGCCCGCGCTGCCACTTGTGCTGGCTACGCCCATCCCTTGGGCTTATTTTCAGGGTAGGAGTAATATTAGGCCCACCCCCCAAAAATTAGAGTTGGGCTTATAATTGGGGTGGGTCATGTTTTTGGACAAACACGGTAGTAATAAATACTTCGGATGCAATGCAGAGGCTTGTTTTTAAAAATGAGCTTGGCTTTTAACTTAAACACCAGTGCTGTCCTCTTCCACATTTTCCTTCCCTTGAATTCAGCAATTTCATATCTCTTTTCATTGAGATAAACTTGATCTCTGCTTGATTTCCATTGCTTCCCAAACCACGGAAAATTACATTTGCAAGTTCAGTGTGTCTCATATAGTGAAAATGGGGAAGGAATCCTTGAAGGATAAAGATGAAGAAGTGTAATACCTGGAGGGTTTATAGTAAGAAATAATGAAGGGTTTTACATGCCATTAAGACAATAGCAAAGTAAATTCTAAGTAGGCTTCTCAGAGGAAAAGCATTCCTCAACTAAAATACCAATCTTAGCATTTGTTTTTGATAGCAATTTGCTTCACTTGGAATAACAAGGAAACCAAAAATAGCTTCAAGAGAAGATCTTAACCTATAGGTAATATACAGAGTGGATAAAATAATTTATTCCTAATTATATTTAAATGTTGTAGGTTATGTGATCGTATCATCCTATTCTGCTTCATATAGAACATTTCAGGCAACCTATCATCAGAGAATAATAAAAATGATACTGATCTCCATTACAGTATAAAACATGACAATTATCACTTGATGAATTTGATTACTTTGTATTTATAGACAAAGCCTGTAATGAGGTTTTTACTCATTACACCAGCCATAAAATACTTGTACTGTACTGCATAACTCTCAGTTAAGGACAAGAAGGATCCAGATTAAGCAATTCAAAAAACATCTGTATATTTGACAAGTTATTTCTGCCGTTCTATATAGAGGTTCAACTCTCAGAAAAATTATGTCTTGAGCAGGTGTAATCTTAAAAGCTTTCTTAACTGTTTTGAGAAAATCTCAGTAACTACTATATTCTAACTAAGAAACTTATTTTATAGGCTCTGTATAATAATTAAGGCATCAGACTAGAAATCAAGAGATTGAGTTCTAGTCCCACTTGAAGTATAAGGCCAACTGGTTGACATTGGGCCAGTCATTTTCTCTCAGCCCTAGGAAAGAGGCAATGGCAATCCACTTCTGAAAAATCTTACCAAGAAAACTGCAGGGACTTGGTCCAGGTTTCCGCAAATCATACACTGAATGGAAGAACTGGGATGTAGTTAAGCTTCGAGATAAATCTTAATTTTAATGGAGAATAAGAATGAACACTAAAATGGGATGTTGTTTCTGTTGTAACCTACTGTCAAACAGTTCATCAGAGTTGTTAGTAGGCTTGAGACTGGTATGCTCAGCTTGCTTGAAATTTTAGTTACAGTATGTAGCCATCTTAATTTCTGCAGGCATCTTTTTTAATTTTAATTAAAATTTTTACTTTACTTAAAAGCCCTTACTTTTTCATTCCCAAATAATCAAAATCTATTCCAAAAGCTGCTATTGTATTAGATGCCCCAACTATTTAAGCATTATCCTCATTATTAGTACTTCAAGTGATACTTCTGATTTGATTTTATCTAGTACTAAATGACATGTTCTTACTACTGAGGCATTCTCCACAATTTTCTCCACTACTAAAAGGCATCCATTTTTCTTCATTTAGCCTTTCAGATGCTCCAACATATATGTCACAGATGGGAATACCATAGCTTTGACAATATGTTCCTTTGTTAGCAGTGTGATGCCTCTTATAATGCTTTATATAGATTGTCATGGTCTTTCTCCAAAGAAGCAGACTTTTTAAATTTCATAGTCAGTCATAATTCCTACAGATATTTTAGCTATGAAGATGAAGTCTGTTATTTGGAGCTAGTATTGCCTGTTAGCATACTGCCTATTAGCATAAGCCTAAAGGTCAGCTCTGCATTTTACATATGACATAACTCAATTTTGCTACACTAGAATTAATAGAATCAGGTTTGTCTGAAAGGAAAAATTATAAACAGAGCTGGTCAAAATGACCAGGATATTTATTTAGGTTTGGGTTTATCATCTCTGAACATAAATATAAAACTGGCAACATAATTTTTATATCCACTTCACTGCATAGGCATAATTCTACCCCAAATGGGATATTCTTGTATCCCTTCTTAGAGGGCTGTAGCTTTTTGAAATCAAAATCAAATCAGATCAGTATTGCTTCTTAGAATTAAACAATTCTCAAAATATCCACACAGCATAATTACCTAGCATAGATTCAAGTATATATTTTTTTATTTCAGTCAGTGTTTGATCACATTCTACATGGCTTTCTTTTAACTATTTTTTTGGTCATATTTGAGGCTTTCTTTCATATCCTATGGTATTGTTCTTTAATAACCTACCAACTAATCAAGCAACTGGCATTAACTCCTTTGTGGACTTGTTCAGTCAGAGAACAAAATTGAGGGCACTTATAAATATAAGAATTTAGATATAAAGTAGTGGCATTATGAACAGATGGCTATGATAAACTCACAAGATGGTCTCTACGCCCAAAATATACATGTAATACAATGAACAATGCTTCCTGAATATAGTAGGTCTTATTTTTTATGAAAATCTGATAGAAACAGCATTGTATGGATTTATTATGGAGTCCAGTGATAATCTTAATAGTGTTATATTCCAAAAAGTGGGGCAGTAATATTAGATAGGGTAAAATTATATTTTAGAGATGGGCTTCATATTGTGTGTACAGATGATTCTCACTTTAAGGGCTGGGAAAAATTTGTCTAAAATTATGGAAAGCTATTAGCAGTCTTTAGACATCTCTATCAAAGATGGAGTAAGGTTCTGGACAAAAATTTGTAATAGGTAACATTGTCATTGCTGAAGATTCTGTGACATAAATGTGAGCTTTCTTAACTACTTTATTCAGATAATATATATGGATCTATAAATCCATATGCAGAGCTGATTCCTTAGAAAGACTATATATATTTCTCTGTGTTTAAATTTTCTTTTCCATCTTCCTCCCTCAGATATTTGAAAATGTAATCTGGAAATAACAATACAGAAAGTAGTACCAAATTAAAACACTGTCAACAGAAGCCAAACGTCTATATGGAAGATTCAGAGGAAAAGAAGAAGATGAAAAGGAGACAAACAAAAAGAAATTATGTAGCAGAGAAAGACACTATCCTAACAAGACCTGAAATAAACCAGGAACAAAAAAACAATTCCAAAAAGGGTGAAGACCTTTCTCGAGATGATCTTTTATTTCTTCTGAGTGTGCTAGAGGGGGAGTTACAGGCCAGTATATAATTCTAATTTCATTACAAATTCTTCTTTTTTCTTTTTGTCTGTTGTCCCTATACTGTTTGATTGCGTGGGAATGTCTAACAGACTCTAGGAATATGGAGGAGGAAGGAAGACCTTTACAGAAATGAAACAGATAATTAAAAAAAAAAATAATAATCCAGAGATGCAGAAAACAGAGGGAAGCAACTCCATCTTAACATTTCAAATCTAAATTGAAATTTGGCAGGCTACCAAGTCAAGGCTTTTCAAACTAACAAAATCAGCAAACAAGAACTATTTGGAATTATGGCATAAACTTTATTGTTAATAGAGTACTGTAACAAAATTTTGAAAGTTTAGCAGAGCAGTTCTTCAGGTCAATTTATATGTAGTGCGATTAAGGCAGAATTGTGTTCCTCACATTCACCCTCCCCAGACTAAGGAATCTTTTCTGTAATGCAGGCAGTCCTCGACTTACAACCCTAATGGAGTTTACAGTTGTAGTCGTGACGTTCATAAAGTAGTTTTTACTATCTTTTTTGCAGTGGTTATTAAGCAAATTCTGCAGTTGTAAAGCAACCACTACAATTGATACGTGAACGCCGCAGTCTTTAAGTAAACTCATAGTTTGCTATGGGGCATTTTTTGCTAGCAGACATAAATGCTAGTTTTCAGCAAAAACAGCATAAATTGTGATCACATGACTGCATAAATACAGGTTGGTTGCTGACTGTAGATCAGAATTACACCATGAGTACATTTTGTGAGGGGGGGGTTCTGTCATAACATCCAATAGCAGCTAAGCAAGCGCTCCCTCATTTATATCGTTTAATTCACCTATACAGTTCATTTATATTGTTTAGAATAAGACAGCTTCAAATAATAGCCTAAAGAAACATTTGTTTTTGTAAACTATACTAAAAAATAAGTGCAGTTTAGGATTTGAAATTAATTATATTTAATTACAAATTATTTTAATTTTTAATTTTTTTCATAGTTAAGAACATCAGTACTTTAATATATCTTTAATTTATAAATGTCTTCCTTGATCTCTTCGCTATAATGACACCAAACTAGAAGAAAAAAATAACCTGGGAATCTAAGGGTAAAAACCCGTAAGGTTTATCTGTGATTAGAAACCATGAAATATAATGATCAAATTCAACTTTCCTATATACAGATGAATATTACATATCAAGTACTTTTTGTATATCAAAATATTATACAAATATATCATAAAGTCAGCCAATATTACATTACAAAAGTTTTAAAAATATATCACACAAATGCTGAATATGAAAAATACACTGCTTTAAGAATAAAAGCACAGTGAATTTAAGTGAAATGTTTTTAATTACATTGATTATGACAAGATATGAATATTTACAATATCAACATAATTTGAAAAGCTTATATTTCTCTGAATCTGAAACTAGAATTAGATAAGTTTGCCTTAAGATATGGGAATGTGCTTTAATGACACTTTGCCATACCACATAACACTTATTCATTCAAATTGTATTACTGAAAATCTCTCTGGAAAGATGAGATGATAAACCCTTGATTAAAACAGTGCATCTTAATGTGTTCAGTTTGATAAAACAAAGGAAACACAAATATTTGTATAAATGTAGACATTTATAAAAGTCTAATTATGAAACCTCAGAACCAATATCTGAAAAATTCCTAAATATACTGCTTCCTTACAGTACACTTAAAAATACCAGTGCAGTGTCATGACATTTTATAAATAATGTTCATATTCCAGCTGTTTGTGCGATTCATTTTTAAAATCTATTTTTCCATTCTAATTTTTTTCTTTTTTCATAGATGAAAATACTGAAATCTGTTTACTTTTTTCCAGCTCTACCAATACTAAGCAGAGTCACATCAGAATAGGATAAACCAAGTTCATTTAGAAACATTTTTTTTATTTTATTAATACAATAGGTGAAAATTCCCATATTCAGTTTTAAAGTTTTCAGATATGTTTACATTTCTTCTTGACATCCAGAAAAATACAATGAGATCATTAGACTTGAAACATGTAAAATATGCCAATACATTTTCTTGGATTTTCCAGATTGTATTCTCAATTTAATAGAAATATAAGAAATTGCCTTGCCATAAGAAAGTTAGGCTCGTTGTCAACTGCTTGATATTTTCTGCATATCTCTCCAGGGTATCAAGGAGAAAGTGTTTCATTCTTTTTAATTCGAACCCTTAGGACTGAACCAGGGGTGAAATGCTCCCAGTTTGGACCGGATCGCCCGATCCAGTAGCAATGGAGGTGCTACCGGAGAACCGGTAGCAAAAATCCCTGCCCCTCCCCATGCCCAGCTGAGCCACGCGATCATCAGAGGCTTTTTTTCTTTTAAATACCTCTGATGATCCAAGCTGAGTTGCCTGTTCGGGAGAGGCTTTTTAAAAAACCCTCTGCCGATCAGGCAACTCAGCTTGGATCGTCAGAGACATTTAAAAGAAAATGCCTTTGATGATCCAAGCTCTGACGATCCCAGCTGAGTTGCCTGATTGGCAGAGGGTTTTTAAAAAACCCTCTGACGATCAGGCAACTCAGCTGGGATCGTCAGAGCCTTTTGAAAGCATTTTTTTACAACCTCTTCGCCAAAGAGGTTGTAGAAAAAATGTTTTTAAAAGTAAAAAAAAAAATTGGCCATGCCCACCCAGTCACATTACCCCCCCTCCAAGTCATGCCCACAGAACCGGTAGTAACAAATTTTAGATTTCACCACTGGACTGAACCCTGAGACATTCTGTATTAAACGCAGGTATTTTAAATACAGTATCATATTAAAAACTGAAGAAATATCTAAATATTGATACAAATAATCGGCACAGTATAAACCATAGAATGAGACTAGGAATAATTTCTATCCAAGTGGTTGAAAATCTATCCTCATTTAACAGATCACTGAAGGTTAGAATATTAGGACTTTATGTTAAAAGAAAACCAAATTTTGGAGGTAACATAAGACCATATAAAGAATGATAATCCAAAATGGTTTCATATTGTTGCTGTATGCACTTTCCAGTTGGAAGCATAATTATCTTTGTAGCAATTACCAAGAATAAAACTAGTCTAATATGCTTTCTGGGACTAAAAGGTTTATTCAATTTAAAAATAACAGGTTTGAAAGGAAATTCAACATTTGTAATTTGCTTCTGTGGTAGGAAATATTGCCCTCTGCGGGTTTGTTTGAATTAGAGACCAAGACACACTTATGTTGAAGCATATATTGATTTAATAGTAATTAAAGTAAATCAGAGGCAGAAAGGAATTATCTAAAGAGGGGCGGGGCTATAGAATTTCTCTATAGACATGCAAATAAACATTTTCATTTGATTGGACACATTAAGCTTACACTGAATCAGCATGAATTCAGTGATACATTCCAACTAGTAATTTGCATATTACAGATAGTGATTAGATCCAATTCACCATCTATAAAATATAGCTTAAATGGAATCACTTCTTGAACAACGGGGCTTTGTTTTAAACAAAGTTATCTCATTCTTGTGCCAAATTTGATATTTTCATTTCACCGTTATCTGAAAGATCTTGGTTCCCAGACCTAGCTACTACAATTCTTCACCCTGTAACACACTCCTAGTGTCTGGTTTGTGTTATTTCCATATAAAATTTTCATTATCTTATCATCACTTAGTTACTTTAGCTATAAACACCAGCTGACTTTTCTGACTGCTCAACAAAGACTGCTAAAAAATCTTCTATTTGTGACTAAGTTATTGCTTTCACTTTGGAGTAGCCCAGTCTAAATTCCCAGGCAAAAATTCTCCTTCAATCCATTCTACTATAAATCATTTTTCAAAATTGTTGAGCTTTACAAAATTTCCATCAAATATGAATGAGGTGGAATTTTAACTAAATATGATGTACTTGATTTTTAAAGGTAATTTCTTAGGATAGTTTTATTAAAGGTATTATTAGGGTTTGTCTGTGGCTTGAAGGTTCCAATTCATAATTCCACAAATCCAAGGTCCTAAAAATCTTTAATTATATTTGGAAAAAACATTGGCACAGATAACATACAGATAATCATAAACATACATGAGTCATTCTGTCAATTTTCAGGCCAATCTTGTTTTAAAGAACTGCCATTATTATGTGGTATTAGAATGTATGCTACAGAAGGACACATTCTCTGCACAGTATATTGCCTTAGTTGTGCTAATACATGTACATAACAATAGTAATAGGACTTTCTGGCTTAGTTTAAAACAACAACTGCTTTATTCTGGTTGGAACTATTCCAACTTTATTCCAATTGTAAAGTTGTTGAAAGGGGAATGACATGAAATACTGCCAAAGCTTCAAAGTACTTTTTTACTTTGCAAAACATATGGCTCATTAAGAAGGATGAGCTTGGTTAAGAATAGCAATAGCAATAGCATTTAGGTTTGTATACCACCCTATTGTACTTTATAACACTCTCTGGGCGGTTTACATTGTAAGTATTAATTTTAATTTATTTCCCCCAACAATCTATGACCTCATTTTACCAACCTCGGAAGGATGGAAGGCTGAGTCAACCTTGCGCCCATCAGAATCAAACTCCAGGGGATGGGCAGAGTTTGCCTGCAATACTGCACTTTAAGCAGTGAGCCACCAGAATCCCACATAAAATATGAGAAACGACAAAAAAGATACTGAAATTACTATTCATTTGCACACTTAATTACAACTGTCTTTTTTCCATTATTTCTTTAGAACTATTAAGCTTTGGAATAGGTGAAACCAAGGTTAGTGGCAAGAGTAGAAGTAAAAGAGTAAAGAATGTATTAAGGGAGATGGAGGGAAGGAACAAACCATTGCTTTATATAACTGCTGTTGTTTTAATCGCTTTTCCAAACATACAAGTACCAAATGAAATTTAAACAATGTTGAATAGACTTCAGGAAAAATGATCAGTTGTATAATGAGGTACTCTTAAAATTATGCAGCAAATGCAAGAAACAATACAGAATTGTTTCAAATAGCTCATATGCAGAGTTAACCTTATTGGAGTGATTTGTATTTCTGCAGGCTCAAGATGAAGTGATAGGAGTTTTAAAGGCTGAAAAAATTAACTTGGCTTTACTAGAAGGACAATATGGCTTTGTTACTCCAAAAAAAGTCCTTGAGGCACTTCAACGAGATGCTATACAAACCAAAACTACATTATGGCAAGAGGATATCTATGAAAAACCCATGGGAGAGGTATGTATGATGCATGTTTAAACCAGGATGCAAGCATACAGGGATTAATCCTAGAATTCACTGAATAATTGATTTAACTAAAGAAGGGCAAGTGTCAACAAAGCAAAATATTGTTTTTCTGAACAGCATAAACAGTGAGTTCAGAACTTAAGGATCCCAGGCTTTAAATCTCTACTATGAACTGACATCTACTTTAATTGTGAATTTCAAAGATAATAAATTTAAATGCAGCTGTCAAAAGATAGAAAGTCTAGCCAATTAATGAATTCAACCCCTACTTTTGAATTAAGCCAGCACCTTAAACAAAACCAACAAACTAAGGGATCCTCTATAACTATTCCACATTGCTAAGACACTTGCCTCTGTTGCAATTTGACTGCCCTTTCCCCTTCCCTTGATATGTGACACACTTTATAAACAATTCATGTATAGTGTTATGCTTGGACCGGATGCATTTCTAGGCCTTAGGAGCTGGAAAATTTGGTAAACTGATTCAGCCAACTGGCATGTAGACTTCATTGCAGCAGCATCACAATCAAACTCTGTCTCTGTTTATACAAGTTAATTATTTTGGAATGGTAACCTTTGACCTTGTCAGATATTCAGTGTCAGCAGATCTTGCCCTAGCAAAATCAAGGGCTTATCCTAGGACAAATTATGTGTAAACAAGCAGGCTTAGGAGCCCTGGAATGTAATGTGTTCAGCAAACACACAATCACTTTAAAAAAAAGTTTTGGATAGTTACTTCTAGTTCTTTATTTCTATACATCAGAGTTACAGAACTTTTAACAAGCCATTTTTTAATATCTATGCATGTGCATTTGTTTGTCTATTTGTGTGTATATATATATATATGGGTGTATGCAACAGTACATGCCACAAAAACTCAAAAACTAAAAGAGATTTCGAATGACATGTAATAGACTGTACTAAAAAGGGCAAGGCATCATAGAAAAGATAAAGGAAGAAAAATGGATGTGGGATAAATAAAGGAAGAAAATATCAAGATTACTATGTAAGAGTTGTTTCGGATGAAAAGAGAATGCGAAGATGCTGCAGGGTTGGGAGGATTGACAGCCAATGTGAAGGGAAAGCGATATAGGATTGCAAATAAATTCCTGCAGATTTCAGATTATCCATTTATGATATTCCCAGAAAGATAAGGCCTCAGGCTTCTAGGTTTGATTTTCTATCCTGGGTAATTTCATAACTGCTTTGTTTGCTTGAAAGGGAAAATGTGGGATGTCTCCTATGCTTGGTAGAGAATGGTATTTTTATTTCCACAGGCAATAGGGCATTATATGCTTACAGTGGCAGTAACAATAAAAGCCTTCACTTCTGTTTAACTAGCTATTCAAAATTTCAATATTTTATTTAAAAATTTAATATTATGAATAAGATAGAAATTTGAAGAATCAGCATGGACAATTAAATAGCTGTACAATAATAAAATAATACCTATATTATCTAGTTCCAGCTTCATAGATATACCGTGTTTTCCCGAAAATACAACCTACTCAGAAAGAAAGTCCTAGCTTGATTTTTACATGTGCGCCCAATATAAGCCCTACCCCCAAAATAAGCCCTAATTAAGACGCCGCCCACTCTAGGTTTGTTGTTGTTGTTGTTAGTTGCGAAGTCGTGTCCGACCCATCACGACCCCATGGACATCATTCCTCCAGGCCTTCCTGTCCTCTACCATCCTCTGGAGTCCATTTAAGCTCACACCTACTGCTTCAGTAGGGGGTGGAGCTGCCCTACTACTTACCTTCGGACAGTTGCAGGCCTTGCACACCTCAGCCCATTTCTTCTGCAGCCAGTAAGGCTTTCCTGAAGGCCTCTGTAGCTGATAACAGAGCTCCGATCGATCCAGAACTCTGTTATCAGCTGCAGAGACCTTAAGGAAAGCTTTGCTGGCCGAAGAAGTTCCTGAAGGCCTCTGACAGACAAAAGGAGGCCAGGAGCAATGCACCTAAGTGAAGTGAGTCAGTAGATGACATTCCACCCCAAAAATAAGACCTGGTGCCTTTTTTGGTGGCAGAAAAAATATAAGACCTGATCTTATTTTCAGGGAAACACGGGTATAACTAGGTATGTGGTTCATTATAGCTCAACATAAACAATATTATGAACAAAATGTTGTCACTGAACATTTTCCAAGTTTGAGAAGAAACATTAGTAAATATTCAAAAAGATTTCACACTCAGATCTAAACCAACGTTAGCCAAAAAATCATGCCATAATGCTGTATTTATAATGTAAATACAATTGTATAATTAATGAATTTTCAAATTATAGTGAATATTAAGTCATAAAAAGTCTAAAATTCTTAGAAATAATCTATGGAATAGACATATTCCTCTCATTACAAATTCCAAACATAACTTGGACTTTTATCTTGGATAAGTTTTCCTCCTAATGCTCTATGGCAGCAAAAGAGTTTCTAACACTACTAGACTTGGCAATATTAACTGCGAAGAAAAAAATCAAAATGATATTGTTCTATTATATTTATTAAAGTTCAGGAAGTAGAAGAGTCTAAAAAATACCAGCCAGAACATTTCAAGAATCTATTCCAAAATTATAAAAACAATGTATTATTTATTTTGTTAATCATGTTAGATGTTTATCAAAAACAAGGAGCAACAGAAAGAATTACACCTGGAGTGCAGAAAAGAAGCAAGCTGCTAAGTAAATTCCTCACAATGATCTGATAATTTATTGTATGTCTGGATCTTATTATCATTGATATTTTAATAGCTGACATTACCTTAAATGATGCCAACAGCATGGGAGCTCTGGCAGTTGAGAATTACTAAATTAGAGTAATTCTATTTTAGTTCCAGTTCTCTGCCTGGGACAGCTATGAATTTCCAGTGACAAACATGTGTACCATTCTCTTCTCCTATAATGAAATACTAGCCGGGGCAAACAGATTATTTTTTAAATAATTAGAAAGTTCAGTTGGTGCCAGTTACCCAACAGCCTTGAAGATATTCAAAACCATTTTATAAAGACCGGGTCATTCCACATACACCTAGTATGTAAAACACTTTTCTTGGTTACAACGCATAGAGTCCACAAATTTATATTTATTTATATTAAAAAACAATGAACAGCAAATTTGTTTAGTCTAAATGTTTACCACTGTATAAAAGATGCTATAATAAAAGAAACTGAACTTCGTATAACAATAAGTCAAGTATGGGTAGATTTTCTATTTCAAAAATATATGCCACTGCAAAGATGAGAAGGGTTCCAAGACTGTCCAATGCTATTTTCAGCCAATAAAATGGAGACTTATTGAAACTAAATATTATGGATTTATTCCACATCAAATATAAGGGAAAATTGTAATTGACGAATTTCAAAAGTGTACTTTGTTTGTAGCTTTATTCAAAGATTATCAAATTAAAAAGTTAAGTCAGTATATGTATTGTATTCGTAGACCACCATACCCCAAGAAAATTTCTGGTAGTTCACAATGTACAAGTAAAAGAAATCAATGTTGTAAATAAAATATATACAATTAGCAAAGGAATCAAAATGCTTACAAAAACAAACAAAATAGCTCACTCTTAACTGTATTTCTAAATAGATGATAGAAAGTACCATGAAATCACCAAGGGGAAGTTATTCTAGAGTGATAGATCTGAACTAATAAACACTGGCTCTTGGACCACCCAAAATTTTGCCTCAGGGTGAAACCTTCAAAATCTTTAGAAGATGTAATATAGTCCTTCAGACACTTATACAGGATTTCATACGTTAAAAACAGCATTTTGAATTGCATTTACAATCCTATTTGTATCCAATGAAGATCCTAGAGCACAGGTGTTTTATGATCATAGTAAGTCTTTCTTGACATAAGGTAAGAGTGCATTTGCACTAAATATTAGCCCCCAGATTTTTTTTCAAATACAGTCTCATGTTCACCACATATGCTATAATACAGTATATTCTAAGGAATACAAGGAAATGTGTCCAAAATATATACAAAACGAACAACAGCACTACAGACATATCATATAAAGAAAAGAGCTGATGGAAATATAGGAAGTGTGTTGGTCTCTCTCTCTCTCTCTCTCTCTCTCTCTCTCTCTCTCTCTCTCTCTCTCTGTGTGTGTGTGTGTGTGTGTGTGTGTATGAAATGAAATATCTTCCTCTGGAAATATAGATTGATGAACTGGCCAAATTCCTCTGTTAGGGATTCTTCAGATGGGAAAAATTGCACCTCCATGCATAGACATTTTTATATATATTTGGAACATGATATATATAAACTATAGTTTAACTATAATGATTCCAGAGAAAAATGACATCTTAGACTCTTAAGAGCATGATAATAAAAGACAGAATTTAAAATGAAATGTCATTGAAAGGGCGAATGCTTTCTTAATGGAATATTTTTACTGAAATTTGATCGATTAGTTGAGGGGAGTCAGTCCCCATGTTCTTTTTTGAAATAAAATTTAAAAGTACCATTTGGCTAACGCTGGAAAAAAAAACCCACTTGCCCCATACTGCAGATGAGTAAATGCTTGTTTAAAGCATTGATTTGTGTGTGTGTGTGTGTGTGTGTGTGCGCGCGCTTATGTATGCATGGGCACATACAAAGAATTTCATTTGGCCTCTTTTATTTATGACTAATTCCAGACAAATTTATCCCAAGTTTTATATGTAGAAAAATGCAATATCTAGATTGCCGATCAGAAAATCCAGTCCAGCAGAGACAGGCCCTCTGATAAAATCATGAAGTCTAGACTATCTTGGTCAAAGGACTTGTAACTCTGCCAAAACAATGAGAAATGAGGGAAATCTGTTTTATATTATGTTTCCTTTTAATAAACAATAATTCAACTCATCAGTGTAACAACAGCAGTTACAAAGAACTTTCATCACCTAATAAGGAAGCTGAAACTAATTACTATATGGAATAAGCCCTTTTTCCGACTGGAACAGTTAATGTGCCAAACAGAGAGCACTTCATTGGTTAAAAAGGAGAGTTTCCAAACAAACAAACAATACTGAATAAATCAACATGATTATCCAGAACATACTTTTAAATATGCAGACTAAATGATAAATGATAAATTCTTAACATTCCTCACCAAAGCCAGTGTATCAGTAAGATAGCAAAGAAATATAGCCTAGAAAGGAAATAGGAAATGCATGCTTTGGCCTTCAGTCCTATAATCCCTAATCTGATTAGGCATTCTGGAAAGATTTGTTCGTTTGTTTTTTTTATAATTTAGCTTGTGTTCCATTCTAATCATTTACCTAAAGCAGGGGTGTCAAACTTAATTTCATTGAGGGCCACATCAGGACTGTGATTGACCTCAGGGGGCCGGGCGTGTGCAGCCAACTGGGTGGGCATGGCCATCTTGATGCCACTCCCCAGACTGCTGGCATGTTTCCTCTTTGCATTGGGTAGACCAGGCCTGTTTCCTCTTTGCATTGGGTAGACTGGGCTGAAGCGATGTGGGTAGACCAGGCCAAAGCCACGATGGCCCGATGTTTCCTCTTCGCATTGAGTAGACCGGGCTGAAGTAACGCAGGCCAGACCCTTACATTTTCCAGGATGGCCCCGCGGGCTGGATCTGACCACATCGCAGGCTGGATCCGGCTTATGGGCCTTGAGTTTGACACCCGTGACCTAAAGTATAGTTTTACTATGCACAACCAGGATTAAGACAACTGAGAAATAAAATCAGATAAAACAAACATCACATCCATGATGATGTAGTTCAAAATCTTTAATGATAGAATGTTAAAGATTCAGTTATGGTGTTTAGATTCTAAAGACTCTGAAGACTACAACATATAGTCTTATGATCACAATTGAGTGCAATATTTCCATTGCTAAGCAAGACAATTTTTAAATTTTCAATCTTTTTGCTATAGTTGTTAATATGAAATATGGATAAGTTACTTATACATTTTTGAATAAATAATAAATGTAATAATATATTCTTAGCCAAAATTAAGAAAAATGATAGACATCTTCAAAACTGAGGACCTTGTTACTTTTTTAGCTTGACAAATTGGTTGAAAAACATAAAGAAACACATAGACGGATGCTTGGCCAGCTCCTCATGGTAGAAAAATCTCACAGGCAAACTTTGTACGACCTTGAGGACGAGAAGAGGAAACATTCAGAATACATGGAAAAAAGTGACGAGTTTACCAATTTATTAGAACAAGAACAAGAAAGGTAAGGCATTTTTACAGACAAGTAATAAAAGTCATTGTATATTTTTGTATTTATTTGTATGAAGAATGTGAGTATATCAGTGATCTAATAAGAAGTCAATTTAACCTTATATAATATAGAATAGAATAGAATTCTTTCTTGGCCTTGTTTTGGACGCACAAAAAAATTGTCTTGGTGCATACGCTCTCGGAGTACGTAAAAGAAAAGATACATTCGTCAAGAATAATAAGGTATATGAAGTTAGAACTAGTTTGATGTAGAAACCATGAGAGTGAATTCTAATCCTGGGTGGTCTAATCCCTGGTGAATATGGGCCAATCACTTTTTCTTAGCCCTTGGAAGGAGGCAATGGTAAACCAATTCTGAAAAACCTTGCCAAGAAAACTGCAGGGACTTGTCCAAGCAATCTCTGAGCATCAGGCATGATTGAATGGAAAACAAAAAATGAAGTTAAGTTAGATGTAGAAAATATATTTTAGTTTTACACGATCATGTAGAGACCAGTCTTTAAAAACTTTTGGCAGCATTAATGTTTGCTGAAGTCTTTTGTTGTGACAATTTCCCTAGATCTCTTTTCTTCTGAGCTGGGAAAAGAGCTCAAGCAATCAAGACGCAAGGCAAGCTGCTGGAAAGGAGGTCTCTCTTTTTATTCCAAAAACAATAACAAAGACCCTGTTTGGGGCAGCTGGCGACTGACTGGTGTATTAGTGAAGTTTTTATAGAATGTTGAGCCTTTTGTTCTAGGTTTGGGAAGGAAATGTGAGTGTGATGTATGCTTTTATGATCAGAGAAACTAGGAGAAGTATCTTGCTTGCTATCTTTCTTATGAGTAGAGATTTTCCTGTGGGACATATGGTTCTTGTCGCTGTTCCCCTTGGATGTAGAAAGTTTGGGCATAGGTGCCTTTTAATTTGGTTCGCCTTCTGTAATCAGTCTCCATCTGCCTATGGTCTCAGCATTTGAGCGATCCCAGCACCTTGACTTCATTGTCTTTCCATGACCTTTTGAGGTTACTGGATATATTGTATCCCCACCTTAATTTATCAATGAAACAATGAATCTTATGAATGGAGAAAGATTTCTCTGGCAATAAGTGTTACTGGCAGTCAGCAATGAGCGGTTTAAAGGAAAAGGAAGAGACAGGGGTATTTTCCCATGGGGATTTATTCTAACTTAGGGAATTTTGAGGGGGGTCTTCTCACTTTGGGGGAGAGTCTAACTTTTTTGGGGGAGGTCCAAAATAAACTGCACACTTTGCTTCTGGTTGTTCATATCTCTAAATCATATACAAGACTCAGACTTTAATAAAATTTATAGAGTCACTATTTAATTAACTCTGGATGGCTTACAATAAAAATTACCAATAAAAAACCCCAGTAAACTGTGATGATCTGATAAACCAATATGAATCAAAAGGATCTTGATAATAAAATACAACTACAGAAAGTCAGACGTAGGGAAACTTTCAAAGCGATGTAAAGGATGGGAAGTTTGGGGCATTGTGAACTACTCGGACCCATTACATGACATTCTTTCAGAGCATGCCCATTCTACCAGATGTTCAGGTATCCAGGATCCATAAAATGAAGGACTTTAAAGGTTACAAGTAACACCCTATTTACACCTGGATGATCATATAATCTGTACAGGCTCAAACCCATAGTCATATTTTGTCATGGTTGAGCCTGTTTGTCACATACAGATCTTTACAGCCTCCAGGTACCACTACATATCTTTGTTAATATTACTCGTTCCGTTGCTTTAGATGTTCACACTGAATATAATCAGCATAGACTTCTTCTCAGCAGATGACCCTATCAGTGGTTTCAATGGCTTTAGATAAGCCATTTATCAGATCACTGGGAAGAAGACAAAGGTCCAGGTCCTATGTAGAGTAGACCAATCTAATAAGTCCACCTCCTTGATGTCAGTTAGCAGCACTGGTGAATCTAAAATAGTTAAAGTGATGTCAAAGAACTGATGGTGACATGTTAAAGTGATGACAAAGGACTGGTAGTGATATTGATCACCCCCAAATCACCCCCATAATTGTTGCAATACAACAACAAAGAGCCTTGGTAATACAGTGGTCTAAGGCACCCTGTTATTAAGCTGGTTATTAAGACCATCTGCCTGCAATTACTGCAGGTTCGAATCTCGCCAAGGCTCAAGGTTGACTCAGCCTTCCATCCTTTCTAAGGTAGGTAAATTGAGGACCCAGTTGTGGGGGCAATAAGCTGACTTTGTATAAATATACAAAAGAATGAAGGCTATTGCTTAGCGCCTTGTAAACCGCCCTGAGTCTCCGGAGAAGGGCGGCATATAAATCAAATTTTTTTTAAAAAAAAAGGCTCTTTAAATTGTTTACTTTGATTAAAAAAAAAAACCACAACTACTTTTAGAAACCACTTCTGGACTTTGCTTGAGGTGGCAAAAAATGAAACTGATTTTGGGTTTTACTGATTAGATAGATCTGTTATAGAAATGGCTAGTTTATACTATTATGAAAAAGTAAAAAGTTGAGGTTAGATGTTAATTCTTATTCTACTACACCAAAGGGAGCCGGCAGTCAATGCCTTTTCTTTCTTTTTCCTCTCTTCTCTACACTTTTCTCTTCCCTTTTCTTTCCCCTATTTTTACTTTTATTTGCTTTTGTATTTCTGTATTTTATATTATAATCTAATAAAAAGGATTAACATGGGGAAATAAATTAGGAAAAAAATCCAATTATAGTTCAACATACCTGGAAAGTGCCAGATAGCAAATGGCTAAATTCTGCACAGATGAAATATGGGATAGGGCTAGAGAAGACTTATTCTAAAGGCTTAAATAATTATAGAGCTTGCAATATTAGCACACGTGGCATTATACTGTAAAAAGTGGATTCTGTGACTGATTTGGAAAAGTCTAGGCTTTCTTAACAATTCTATGTCTATACCTGAAGTCATCATTCTGTGGAGCAATAATAATAATAATAATTACACTTTACAGTATGCTCAGAACGAGTGGTATTTTGAGAGGCATAGCAACACTCAAATCCTAGAAGTCACAGACTAAAAAAAAGTGCAAGGATAGGACCCCACAAGTAGCAAGAGGTAAAAATTAAAGAAAAATATCAAGGGAATACATTCCAGATTTCCTCACCCCTCTAATGGAAGATAGAAAAATGTTATTTTAAAAAGAACTGCATACTTTGAGAACAAAAATTAAACATTAAAAACATCTCTTAAGAGTGGTCAGGGAAATGCAATGGTCATATTCTCTATTTTCTGGACAGTTATACTTAATTCTCAATGTTGTGAAATCAGTGTCTATATTACTTTGCTCAGAATAGCTTCCAGATAGAAAAAGTTCAATTTGAGAATGTCAAAATGCATCATTTTCATAGCATATAATGAATAGATAACACTTCTCCTTGCCTTCATAATCTAATGTATACCTGTGTTTCCCCGAAAATAAGACCTGGTCTTATATATATTTTTTGTCACCAAAAAAGGCACCAGGTCTTATTTTTGGGGATTGTCTTCCATTGACACACATCGCCGCAGCGGCACCAACAGCCTTACCCAGCAGAAGCCTGCTGCCAGCCCACTTCTTCTGTGGCCACTTGTCGTTGCTTGTGTGTGTCGCTCCTGATCAATCTGGAGCTCTGTTATCATCTGCAGAGGCCTTTCCTGAAGGCTTCTGACAACGAAACAGAGGCCGGGGGCGACACGCACAAGAGGCAACAAGCATCTGCAGAAGAAGTGGGCCAGCAAGGCAAGGCAGGTGTTGGGGTGTATGAGGCCTGGCTGCAACTGTCCGAAGGTAAGTAGTAGGGCAGCTGCATCCCCCAACCCCCACTTAATTTTTACCCATGCACCTGGCCCCACCCCATGCACCGCAGAGTGGATGGGGTCTTAACTGGGACTTATTTTGGGGATATGACTTATATTGGGTGCACATGTAAAAATCAAGCTAGATCTTATTTTCGAGGAAACATGGTATACATCCTGGCACCACTGCCAACATTCATCTTTCCTACTGCATTTCTTAATTTAACTTTCCTACAGATAAGTCCACAAAGTGTCATCTATAGATGTTTTTCCCAGGTGCTTCATAGACATGCTGGACTACAATTTCATTAATTGCCATCCAGCACTACAGTAATAATCTAACACATCCAAAGGATGCCAAGGTAGAAAAGAATGCGCTTTTAAAAAACTGCTTGTTGATTATGTAAACAGGTTGGATAAATTCTCATAGATATGTGTTCAAATGCAATAGGGCATGTACCTAAGAGAAATATGGGACAATTTGATGAGATATCAAATTCAGAAATATTTTGTGCAATGTTGATATCTCACAGCAGACTGATTAAAGACTCACAGACTTAAAAACTCTTTGTTTCTAAGCTAAGACAAAATAAAATTCAGACATGTCAAGTGTGAAAAGCTGGTTTATGAAATAAAATATTATATTGTCTATAATGAAATCAGTGCCAAACTAAAAAAAAGATGAATAGAAAAAATATTTTAAAATAATGGATAAATATGTGATTAACATTTTAATAATTGGAAATGATATTTTAAATATTTACTGGTTTATGTCCAGAAAACAAAAACTAAGGTAGGATATGAAATTTCAAAAAATGCAATGGAAGTAGTCCACATTTTGTGACCACAATTGGGATAGGCAACTTGGTTATTGAGCAAATCAGTCACTAATCAGTCACTAAGTGAAAAATCACATAATTTTTACTTCAGGTTTCTTTTGTTTTACAGAATCACAACCCCTAACACCTGAGAGGACCCAAACAAAGGAAAGATTTCCAGAACTCAACTCACTTATAGTCCTTTTCCCCCACTCCCCTGCCCTTGAAATGTTCACCCAGTGCTGGGATAACTAGTAAAAAAAAATTGCATTTATATTCATTGGAAAGGAAGGGATTACAAAGGAGTAAGGAGGCACATAATAGATAGACAATAAATATTGAAAGTAATATAGGTCAGGTATTTACTTAGTGCGTTAACAACCTTTAAGCCAGAACCTTGAATTTCATCCAGAAGTCAACTGCTAACATAAGCAGCTCCAGAAGCAACAGGGTCATCCATGCATATTAAAGAACATCCATCACTGCCTGGATCACCATAGTCTGAACCTGCTGTAACTTCTAGGTACTCTTCAACAGTAATTCCATGAAGAGCACATTGCAGTGTGGGGTGATTAAGGCATGAGTGACAGCAAACAGGAAAGGTTGCAACTAGCACAAAAGATACAGCTTTGCAAAAGCCCTTTTATCCACAGCTTCCTAATTATCTTCAAAGTAGGAACTCTTAATTTTGAGGAACTCCTAAAGTTTGGGTCACCTCTGAGCAGTGAAAAATGAGTTGATTGGCTTTGCATTAAATCAACTATACAGATTGATGAAGGATAGGAAGCAAAGTGAAAAGCACGAGAGTGAGTTCTGGAGAAGGCATGTTAAAAGGACAAATGTATTTGGTGTAAGTAAGTACAGTAATGCACATTGTGAAAAATCTTATTTCACTTATATACTGAAAGACGATGAACTTGCAGTGACCAAGCAGAAAATGACTCTTGGAACAGAAGTAGATACAAGCTTAATGAAAAACAGATTCTTTATGTGGCTTCAGTGACGGAAGTTAATTAATTCAAGGAAAACTTGGAAATAACTGTCAAGATGCAAGATCTTTACAATAATCTTCATGCATTACTGTTAGATAGTGTCACAGTGCTTTCAGGTCACAGGAAATGATCCAACACATAGCACCAAAAATCTTGTGGTTTGTTATTATTAACATAGAATCCAAGTTTATTAGTTTTGCTTTCAGACATGTAAGGCAACCTATGCAGTATTTCATTAAGGAAGCATAATTCCTTCTCCCCCTCACCTTCTTTTCTTTTCTACTTTTTGCTACTTACCTACATTAACTAGTTCCTTGTATGCAATGTAGCATATGGATGTTTAGGTATATAGCTTTTCCTATTAACTTCTCACTTACAGATGGGAAGGGATGCTAATTACACTGGCTGGCAATCTCCCTTTGACTGGTCATCTGCACCAACAAGACATGTCCTATGCTGACCCTTTATTGGTAGTCTTCTTCAGATTACACTTGGGACCATATCAGTAGTCTTGACCCAGGCTTCCTTCAACCAACATATCTTCTGCAGTTCAGATGGCTTACAATCCAGCCATCATCTTTTATGCTTCCCCTTAAGTTTCCCAAACTTAACATACTCTTTGTTTTCATGCCAGCACATCAAGTTCTTTTTCCTTTCAGAAAGTTTCCACCTGGGAGAAAAGTTTGTTATCTGCTCTGCTCCCAGACTTTGTATCAAAGAACATCTTGGTTTTCTGGAAGTTCACAGGATAACAAACAATACATACAGTACTTGCTGCATACTATCAAAGATTCTGAAATTGTTTCAGAAATAACACTGTCATGACATTCCTCTATATCAGAGGTCTTCAAACTTGGCAGCTTTAAGACTTGTGGACTTCATCTCCCAGAATTCTCCAGCCAGCATAGCTGGCTGAAGAATTCTGGAAGTTGAAGTCCACAAGTGTTAAAGCTGCCAAACAGGGTGGATTTGATTTAAATCGAGTTGATTTAAATCACAATTTAAATCATGATTTAAATCACTAGTAAAAAGGCTTGATTTAAATCAACTCGATTTAAATCATAATTTTTAAAGAGCAACTGTCATCTCTGCTACTCCTTTGACCCACTGTTGACTCACCCATAGTCCCAGTGTTGCAGAATATACAGCCTCATGCTACATAACTAAGCTCCATTTCATGCTGAATAAACTAAATTATTTATGTATCTTAAATAGAAAACTATCTTACGATAGATTTTTACCCCAAAAGTTTTTTATTAAAATAAATTCGATAAAAATAAAAAAAAATCCGATTTAAATAAAAAAAAATCTGATTTTTTTGATTTTTTTAAAAAAATCATTGATTTTTATCCACCCTGCTGCCAAGTTTGGGGACCCCTGCTCTATATATTACATAGTACAATTTATAACTTCTCTAAATTTTTGGATGCAAATTCATACATACCGCAACATTAACTATTTATTTTGGAAAAACTTGAAAAAACTGAAATCTGTTAGTTAACTTGATTAGTCTGAAGGCAAAAATGTGGTATCTAAATTAAAAATGAAACATCTCCTCCTTTTGTTCATGTACTACACATTTTTCCATGACAAGCATATAATGAATTAATTCAAAATTATTTTTGTGGTGCAAGAATGAACAAGCAAAATAATCAAGTGCTTAGAATAATGTTCTTTCCTTCTTTTTCTCCCTGTGAAAAAAGCTTACAACATATAATATTAGGGATTTCGGTGGAGGAAGGAGATTCAGAAGCTATAAACATGACAATTGCATATGACAATTCTTCGACTTACAACCATTCATTTAGTGACTGTTTATATGTGATCTATGGTGACGTGATCAAAATTCTGGAGCTTGGCAACTGGCATGTATTTATGATAATTACAGCATCCTGGGGTCATGTGATTGCCATTTGTGACTTTCCCAACCAATTTCTAACAAGCAAAGTCAATGAGAGAAGGAATATTCTCTTAATGATTGTGTGATTCACTTAACAACCATGGCAGAAAAACTATTAAAATTGGGTGTGACTCACTTAAAAACTTGCTTAGCAATGAAAATTCTTTCAAGTCATGTTGGCAACCAATTTCCCTTGCTATTAACAGACCAATTAATGCAAGTTGCAAAGGAAATAGACTTTAAACTGATATCAGCTTAGATAAACTTGGAACAGAATGCTGATTTAGGGTGCAGATTTTTGATCTAACATAACATGACCTTTCTTAAATTCTCAGTATTTGAAATGGGCTCTTCCACAATGTACTCTTAAACACTAGGTAAGATTCGATAACTACATATAAGACAATTTCATATCCTTTGTTGAAGGATTCAGGATTACTTAAATCCTTTAAGTATTTTCTGTGGTTGATATTTCTATCCATCTTTACAAATCTTTATCAATGTTTCTTCATTGTATGTTTCTAATATATCTAATCACTACACTCCTTCCTGAGACATGTTTCCTTTCCACTCCCCCACCCCCCAGCCCCCACAAAAAAGGACCAGCAGTCAATTCCAATTATGGTTCACTTAAAATATTCAATCTGAATCCCTAGAACTGCATAAAATCTTTGAAAGCTTTGAATGTGGTACATAAAGACCTCAAAATGTGTTATTAAATGGTAGTTTTAATACAATAGAATACAAAATAATAGATGATTATAATCATACTGTGTTTAATTTTAATTGTATTTTATTTAAATTTAATTTAATAACTATCCTGGCCTTTTCCACTACATTTTGAGGTGTGTCCCTTATCGCAGTACTCAAAAATGAAGGTAGTAAAACAGTAACTATTTTAGAGCCACATAAATACCAACTAGAAGAAAATGCTTATAATTTATCTACAACTACAATTTATCTACAACTACTTTGGGAATCAACTCAAAACATTCCATAAGTTTATACAGAGATATGTTCTATGTCATAATTCAATGTTATGTCTAAACGCACACATATACATAAATAAAACTGAATAGATTAGACTAGACTAGACTAGACTAGACTAGACTAGACTAGACTAGACTAGACTAGACTAGACTAGACTAGACTAGACTAGGCTAGACTAGACTAGGCTAGAATTCTTTAATGGCCAAGTGTGATTGAACCCCCAGGGAATTATAGCATCCATGGCAAATTAGATTTTTCTGTAGTTCTGTTTCAGAAACCTCCATGTTAAATTAATAAGTGACAAATAACATCTTTACAAAACATTGTAATCAGACTTGCTTCTGTCCAGAATTTGAGCCAGACACACCCTTTTATTGGAATACACTGTAAAGGAATGCAAGTCAGTCAGTTCCACCCTTCCATTCACT
The DNA here is from genome assembly GCF_059756535.1 of Pantherophis guttatus. Classification (NCBI taxonomy): domain Eukaryota; kingdom Metazoa; phylum Chordata; class Lepidosauria; order Squamata; family Colubridae; genus Pantherophis; species Pantherophis guttatus. The sequence goes on from NC_142067.1 coordinate 32,962,302, forward strand.
ATCCCTTAGTTTTTCATATTTCTTTTCAGACATTCAACATATTATTCTGCTGGAGACAACAAAATATTCACAATCCTCATTGGCAGTTTTGAGGGCAGAGTTGCCCGTTTTATGTTTTGCAGCATATAATTCAGGACAAAACAAGATGAACATAGCTGAATGCTACCTGCCTTTTATTTACATAATGTCAACTTGCAAAGCTTTCAAGTTGCCATGAGCAGGAGGGAGGGAGAACTGAAGTGAATTCCATACGTTCTTCCTGACTGCAATCAGAAGGAGGGTGTTAGGTTTCACAGCCAGCCAAAGTGGTTAATTGGAGAATGTGATTTATGACATGGCCAGAGAGGAGGGGAGAGACAGGGTCATAGGGGAACGTAAATCTACATTGGATCAGTCCTAACTGCATCCAAGTATTGCCGGAATGTTGCTCCTAATAAATGACTGTATTTCCTTTGAAGTTTGGATCATGGCTCATGAATTAATTAGGGCATCTTTTGGAAACTTGACACATAATTTTACAGTAGGGATAGTCCTCACATTATGACAGCAATTGAAGCCAGGATTGCTGTTGCTAAGTGATTTGGCCATAAAGTTGAGACTAACCAGTTGCTGTTGTAATCCCAGAACTGTGCAGGTCATTAAATAGAAGAGTTGCGAGTCCCAGGCAACTTTTGTGAGGTGCTATGAAGCATTGGGAACCCATGTTAATATAAGAAGATAAAGGATATACTTTTCTACTTGATGTCCACTCTAAGGGATTTCCAATGTAACAGCCTCACTACTTCAGGGCCGTATTTCTTTTATCCCAAGAAGCGGGTGAAATTGCCTACAGAGTAACTTCAACTAAGCCAGAAAATCAGACAATTCTGTGTACCCAAAGCTTCAGTACATGAAAAGCAGGCATATCAATAGATAATAAAGTTTCTCCTGTTCTCAATTGGCTGTCAGAATAAATGCTGTTTCCACAGCCTCTTTTACAGAAAATGCTGTAAAGAAAGCTAATGACATGTGAATACTGTTGACTTATTTAGTTAACATATATGTCCAGCAGATTCTAATTTAATGCACATTGAGCTATTGTTGAAGACTGCATTGTACTCAAATGCAATCATTTCCTTTCGGGTTTTGGCAACTTGTATGTATTACTTATGCTGAAGGCAATGTATTCCAAGTTGTGAAATGGATACCAGATCACTGCACATTTGACCTGTTTCATGGGTATCTTGTGATTTGTAGGTGAGTGAGCAAGACCCTCCACAAACACAAATTTATTCTATAGAATATCCCAGTGGGAGAGACCAAATATTTTAGCCACTACAGCATAAAGATAGGCTCAAGGAAGTGATGCACACAGACAAATGACTTCATGCTTGCATTTGAATAACAGACTATCACTTCATAGCATAACTTTCAACAGATGGTGGGAAAGCATACTCTTGTCAAAATCTCCATGATTCAAAGGTTTCCACAAAGATCCTGGTGCATAATGAAAGGTTAAAATAATGGCACAGAAACAATACATCTTTTAAATGTAAAAATAAATCAAAAAATGAAGAAGTCAAAAGGAGTCAGAAGAACATTAGACATGCCCCAATAATCCAGTTTTCCTGTACCTAAGCAAAATTGTCCAACTATGCTGTTTCCAATAGTGCAGACTCAGAAAAAGGTAATGGGAATTAACATTAATGTTGGCATGTCTGTGCTGAAGTAACCAAATGTTTTCCTAAATGTGATGCTATTAAATAGCTTAAACCATAATAAATTCAGAGATACATCCAATTTTACATTTTAAATCACTGTCTTGACTTCAGTCAGGAAATATATCTCTAATTGTAAAGGGCAGCTGCAAAGCCAGTCTGTGGAATTTAGTATTATCCAGTCTCAATATAGTCTGATAATTTTCTTGAAATAAAATATGTAAAGTATAGTAAACATGGACTGCATCGTACAATATCAGCTAAAATTCTGATGATCTATGTCTATACAAAGAATTAATTTCAATCAATTTTTCTTCATTATTTGCAAGGAAGTACTATGATCATGAATAACAGTTTCTCAGGAAAATAAGAGAAGTGGCTTAAATCCATATTTATTAAACTTTTAAGAGCACCTGAAAACAGGAAATTTTATTAGGTAGAATTTCTTATGTTATCCCATGTGTTCCATTCAGATAAAATACTGGATAGACAATAAAGTTAATGCTGACCTATCTTGCAAGTAACTATGAAGCTCTGTGATCCACCCATGATAATACATAATAAGCATACTTCAACATACCAAAAATAAAAATATCAGGAATTGTTCTCATGCATTTAATTAAATAAGCCAACACACACAGCTTCTCACATTATTTGGGTTATCAATGCAAGCTTTGTTTGGATGCTTCCTCTCGAGATACATACAGCCAAGACACTGGTAAACCAAACTGCATATTATCATTGTCTACATAAATCACAGATCTCACTTTGCTGTAATCCTTTGCAGTGAGAAGCTGGAAAAAGGCCAAGTGAAAACATAATTTAAACACTAAATCAGTTACATTCCAAGGCATTTGCTTAGTATTTAATAGGTTCTCAAGAGATGAGAAAATTACTAAAGTGCATTGTTTTGACATGAGACAGGGTGAGTCATTGCTTGTCACTATATTTTAGAAGTCTCCATATTTATTGTCTGAAATGAACTTTAAAAAAAAGTTATCAGTACATCCATATAGAGAAATGCATTTTAGACTAAATACATTTAGTTGAACTGTTACACTGAAGAAATGTTTCCCGTTTCTCTGATTCACTCTGTCTGTTCCTTTAGAGTTCTCCTCTATATACATTGGGTGGGTTTGAACAACTTTTCCCTTCAAATACTGCCAGATTCATTCCTGTTCCTTCTATTTGGCACACATCAGTTTTATCAAATTGTAAATATATGAAGTGTACATTTGAAATAACTTGGGCAAATCCAAAGCATGAATATAAAATTAATGTAAAATTCACTTAAAGCCAGGAAAATGGAGCATATTGTATATATTTACGATATATCTGTTTTATACTATGGATTATATTTTTATTTTGTTGTATGATTTTAAACCCAACATTGTGGGCATGAACATTTTCATTTAAAAATCCAACAAATTTATCTGGAAATCAATTTTTTAGTTTTTTAAAGGTGTAGCAGCAATGATAGTAAACACATTGTAGAAAAATAATTTAGTAAGAGTACAATATATTGCTATTACATTTTGAATATTGAAATTATATCACACATTTCATTATGGATTTTGTTCTAGCTTATTTATTTTTCTCCATGGTATCATGAACAGCACAAACTAAATTGTTCAACGTTATTATTTTATGAAATGATTTAGATGAGTCTTGTACAAGATAAAGATACAACAACATACAATTATCAAAGAGTAAATATTTTTGAAAGATATCCTGGCTGGATATTGTGAGATATTTATTTTCTCTTTCTCTGAAGAATGTGGTTTAGTTATTTTGCTTGAGTTAAATAGATTATGTGACACTGTTGTTATTCAGCAGTGGGAGGTTGCTATGGCATAAATCTCACAGGTAGAATGTCCTGTTTTGGGACCACCAAATTGAACGATCAAATCACTTATTCCAAAAGAAAACAACATGGATTTTATGAAACATTTTAAAAATGTTATCACTTATTCATAGCATTGCTTTTTTTGGTAGTTGCAGTAGAAGTCCTCATACACGGTAGTGTTGTTGTGACTTTCTAATGTGATAAATGCATAAACCCACCCCAAGAATTGTTCTACATGTTAATTAAACACTCTCTTAAGAAAATCTGCTAGCATTATTCTGCAGGCAAGACAATCTGCAAGCCACATGGATGCAGGAAGTAGGATGTGTTTGGTGGTAAGACATGGAAACAGTTGCAGTGAAAGAAAATCCTTTCAACCTCTCTCAAATACGCCCTTGAAAAAATATGCCAGCCTGCCACCAAGACACCTTCCCCAGACACCTTCCCAGATTAATACAGGTTAGATTATTACAGCAATTGCCCTAGAATTCCCATCACTAAACAATGCTGTGATGAAATGTGGTAACTCATTGTTAACATATCAAGATTTAATAGTACAAGAAGATGGAAAACTTAAGATATAGAAAACAATGGACTGCAGAAGGATTTAGTTTTCAATAGTTTTCATATACATAATTAAGAAAAAGATTTAACATGGATAAAAAGTAGCTGAAATTAAACAAGATAATAATTATCTGCAGCTCACATTGGAAGTATTCCTGGGGAACTGATCCGTTGGCTTCAGTAACTGGTGGAAATGAACACAATGCTGACAGAATCTACCAATAGGCCCTCTGCTCACTTGGCCAAGCTGCTCCTCCAAGGCTTTATGAAGGGCCAGCAGCTTCTATCACAAGCTGCAGAGCAATGATGAGCCTTCACAACGGCTAACTTGCCACAGCCAACTCACTGCAGGACAACTCAGTGTGGGACAAGAGTTATGCTATTATCAAATAAATGATGAAATACAATCATTAAAGAAAGAATGCAAAGGGAGGGACAGAATGAAATGCAAATGGCAAAAATTAAAATAAGTTTTATTTATTTTAAATAATTAAATAGAATTGTTAAAATTGTCCTGCACCGAGTTGCCCATGATAAATTGGCTGCAATGAGTTGGCCGTGGCAAGTTGGCCATGGTGAGTTGGCTGCAGCAAGTTGGCCATGGCAAGTTGTTCCATTCAGTTCCAAACAGCATGCAACTGCCAGCTTTGTCCCAAAAATTGCAACTGACTCCTTTTCTCTGGCTGGTCTTGCTGCACTCTCAATGGTTGGCGGGCTATCACTGCTCATACCAGTGGGGAAAGATGAGGGTCCTCTGCCACACCCATGCCCTGCTTTTCTGCCAGTTTCCTTCTTCTTCCTTGGCCACACCTGGCAAAGTCCTTTCAACAGACAAGGCTCTGCAACTTTGCCATGATCGCTATGCATGTTCTGGGCTGTACCCGCATCGAGCATCTGGATCCTAAGCAAACTGCCCTTCAAATTTGCTCATGAGCCCAAGATGATCATGACCAACAGTCATGATCTGAATACTTTGATTGTTGCATCTTTTGTGTAGGTTTACAGCCTGAAGTGATGATGCCAATAGATGTTTTATATTGTGAATGTTCCATTATTGTAGTATTCCAGCTGAGACCAAGATTTTTTCATATTTTCTCTCTCCATTTCATAAGGAGTTAACCACCTAAGCATATTAAATTTTAAGGCCACCAGAATATCATACTTCAGACCCAACTCTTATCAGACATTACGGTAATAACATCCCCTATCAATTTATATTTCTGTTTTAGTGTATTTTGATAATGTGTTAAAGTTGGTCTTGCAAGAAATGTCTACATTTGGGATTTGATCTCTTGAGTAAGATTTTTATCACTCATCTCTCCATTGCACATGGATAATTCAAAGCTTCTCCATTTCCAATTTTCATAGATTCCACTCTTTGAAGCGCTAAGTGATCACTGGTATAATCATGACACTGAAGTCATTCATGCTTTGACTATAAAATCAAATTGATTTTATAGTTTTGGACTATAATATTTTTCAGCATGACAATTTGGGGGGCAACTGTGATCTTTTGGCAAAGGCAGATGTAAGAATTTACACCTTGTATTAGCTTACTATCTAGTTTTATTCCATGGTATGGACAGAATTGATTTTAAAAAGATTGAATCTTGTTCATGTTGATTTTTTTGGCTAACTGCACTTCTCACTACATTGAGGTAATTTAATTGTCTGCTTGGATATTGTGCTGATGAACAAAATATATCCAGCAAACCAGAGATGGTTGAGCATCTTGCAATTGATGTTGATATATTTATCTGTCGAGACCTTTGAAAATTTATTCCAAGGCCGCTGTGAAGAGCTTGGGAAAGATTTTGTCCTTTTGCCAAATACTTATTTTATTGAGATATTAACTGGGCAGTAAAAAAGAGAGATGTTAGTTAAATACCATTCCATTTAATAATACAATTAGTTTGGTAGAATTCTTATTAAAGTCGTAATTCCTCAAGACATCCATTACCCGGTTCATTACTATGTTGTTTATATAATAATTTCGATAAGAATAAAAGAAGATATACTTAGCACATAAGAGTCATTCAGTACACCAGAACATCAAATAAGTGGAAAAATTAAAGAAGTCAAGAGAAAAATCTTTACAGGCACTTTAATAAACAATCCTAAAATGGCAATAGGCAAGCAATCCTAACTAGAAGAAAATTCCACAGGTGGGATGTCATTGCCTGATAGTTACTTTATTTAGCAAAGCTTTGTAAGTGAGTCTCATTTTTAAGTATTAATGAAAGATATATAAATCTGAATTAACAAAATTCTATGTAAAATCTAAGTCATTGGCTAAAAGTAAACAGATAAGCCTTCTCTTAGTGCGACTGCTAACCATTGAATACAAACTTTTAAGCTACAAAAATATCAAATCTTTCCCCCTCTAAAATAGAATTATAATCCATAATAATAATATGTATTGATTTTATAGTGTTGTCAATAATTTACACAGATCTACTCCGCTTGTAAATTCTTTTCTCAGACATTTGGCAAAAAAAGAATCCATTTCTTTTGCAATTATCTAAAAATGTTGGAAACAAGAAATACCTAGAATCAGGGTGGATTTGATTTAAATCGAGTTGATTTAAATCACGATTTAAATCATGATTTAAATCACTAGTAAAAAGGCTTGATTTAAATCAACTCGATTTAAATCATAATTTTTAAATTTTTAAATTTTGTCATCTCTGCTACTCCTTTGACCCACTGTTGACTCACCCATAGTCCCAGTGTTGCAGAATATACAGCCTCATGCTATATAAGGAAGGTCCATTTCATGCTGAATAAACTAAATTATTTATGTATCTTAAATAGAAGACTATCTTTTACCCCAAAAGTTTTTTATTAAAATAAATTCAATAAAAATCAAAAAAATCCGATTTAAATCAAAAAATCCAATTTAAATAAAAAAAATCTGATTTTTTTGATTTTTTTTAAAAAAATCATTGATTTTTATCACCCTGCCTAGAATTCAATGGATTTGATAAGCTTCGCTGCGATATATTCCTACTAAAATCTAGAATCCAGAATTGATAAAATATTGTAAATATTTTTACAACATTTTGAACTGTTCTATATCTTATTTATATACTTTTTGCACAGTATTTTATAAATAGTAAACTGCAATAATTAACTACTAAAACAATGATAAACCAAATGTTTCAACATTTTATAACTATGTTGCTATAAAAATAAAAGGAAAGATTTAAAAAGGAAAGGCTCTTACATTCATCTACTGCCAAAACTGTAGTATGTCCAAGGTTTTTAAGAAATGTCCCTTAAAAAACAGGGAGATGTGTCCTTTTGCAGTCTAAGCATGTGACTGCAGAGGGAAAGAGATCAGACAGCAGGTTTATGCTAAAGGCTAAGAAGATAAACAAATCAACATCTGAAAAATGTTTACACATTTAAATGCCAAACAAACATAATGAATGCATGTAGATTTACAGAAATTCTAACATCTTAAATTACTTTGCAAAACTTTTAAACATTATTTCACTAGGAATCCAGTGACGTATAAATTTAATAAACAACAAAAACCATAAGGATAGCTATCACAGGACAGATTTAAAATATGTTACAACATATAGTATCTATACATTTAGAAAAATAGAATATATTCAGATGTGCCAAAATTATGCTGAAAATTAATAGATGTTTTTTCCATACTGCACATTTATTCATGTGCATTATAATTGTGCAGTATGGAAAAAACTGGAAGAAATCAGAAGGCATTCAAAATTCTTAATGATGATTTAATAGTTGTAAAATGATTTTTAATAACTACTGATAACACTCATTTTAATTAAATAAGAGGAAATAAGAATTTCTAGCAGAAAAGGAATACAATAGGTTTTGTGGATTTTTATTTATAGTATCATGCCACTAGTTAGATACAATTATTCAACTAATTATATATTATATGAAGCATACAAAAAAGTTTTTATCACTTTGTTCATACAAGAACAGAGCTTTTATCTTGATTTTTTATTCTACTCTTGAAAACCAGTATAATCTTGATTAAATCTGTAGATTGCATTCCTGCATGAACATTTCAACTCATGTTCCATAAATGTCTCCAGGGTGTGGTAAAAACAAATCTATTATTGAGAACTAAGTCCTATGATATGCAGCATTCGGAGCCTTAAAAATACTGCATAAATCCACCAACATAATCACAAAAATTATGCATTCTTACTGATAGCATCATCTAATGTGTTTTTTTGCCTATAAACTCCACTGTTTTTTACATTTTTGTTCCACTAGAAAATTTTCGGCACAACTCAAAAGGATTCCAAATTCAACAACAATCAATCCATTATATACTTCTCCTTGCCCTTTTGCCCTTAGAACAAAGTAAGACTATTTTTACTTTGCATGAATTTAAGTCCTTAAAAAAACAAAATATATACACATTGAGAAAAATTAAATACATGAGCTAGAACTTGTTTAAACAAAACAGCCCCTTGATCAGCTACATGTACCCATTCTATGGCTTATAGTAGAGAAACATTCTTTTCCTTGCCTTTCTATTACTATATGCTGTCTATTTTCTTACCATTATTTCCAAGTACCATTTCAAACATGTGTTGCCATTTAAATCTCAAGAAAGGTATCTCTCAGCTATCCCCTTTACATTTGATGAAAAGGCAGACTGAATGGAGCCATGGAGCATGCCATTAGCAGTTATTCACAGTTCTGTTTTAACTTCTTTCGGCAACAAGGATATTTAAGGATAATGACGTCTGTGACTCAAAATGCAGAAAATAAAACTTCTTAAACCAACTGCAATGGCAAGTTGTATTGCTTCTAAAATGTCACATTAAATAAATAAATACTTCATCACAAAGAGTTTCTAGATAGAAGATTCTACTGCAAGTAAATTAATTACTCTATCAAAACTACTATCAGAAAGTTATATAGTCCACCTTCCCTTAAGGCTTAACCCTTAAGATTTTATTTTATGTCAGATACCCATTTGGGGGGTTTACATAATTTCCACCCATTTCCATAATTTGGGTGGTGGGTTTCTTTATTTTTACACAGAACATATTTTATGTAGTTTTTTTTCCGGTTACAGTGACCACCAGGAGGCAACACATTACTGGTTTCATCCTTACTGGGAATCCTCTGACATGGGTAGCCAAATGTTATTCTATAGCAGGGCTGTCAAACTCGCAGCCCATGGGCTGGATGCATCACGCGTCATGTGGTCTTCCGGGTGCGATTCAAGGTGTTGGTCACCACCTTTAAAGCGCTCCATGGCTTAGGACCGGGGTATATACGAGACCGCCTTCTGCCATCGACAGCCTCCCACCAGCCAATACACTCCCACAGAGAGGGGCTCCTCAGGGTGCCATCGGCCAAACAATGTCGATTGGCGACGCCCAGGAGGAGAGCCTTCTCTGTGGGGGCACCAGCCCTCTGGAATGAGCTGCCCCTAGATGTGCGTATGATCCCTGACCTGCGCACCTTTCGCTGCGCCCTGAAGACCCTCTTGTTTCAACAAGCCGGGCTGGCCTAACATGAATATGAATTTTAATGGGTGTATGTCAGTTTTTAATTTGTGGGCCAAATTTTTGTATATTTGATTTTAATGGGTTTTAAATTTTGTAAATTTTATGTGTTTTAATATGGCTGTACACCGCCCTGAGTCCTTCGGGAGAAGGGCAATATAGAAGTCTAATAAAAGTAAAGTAAAGTAAAGTCACGCGCTGACCACGCCCACGCCGATTTAGCGAAGGGGGGAAAAGTCACGATACATCACGTGACACCGTTGTGACGGCGCAAGTTTGACACTCCTGTTCTATAAGGTTCAATCCCTATAATTGAACTCACATATGTTTGCATCTTAGATAACTATACACAGTGCCTTAGCTTTAGAAACTATTTATGGTTCTGGCACTCAACAACTCCAAGAGAAGATATCTAGAAGTGTTATCAGAATGGTAAATGCAGTCCACCTTCTTTTAAGGTCTCATAGCAGAGAGATACATATTATGTCATGCCCCCTTGTATAGAGTTTTATATGATTCCCTTCTCCTCTTATAATTAGGTTTTGTAGTTGTGTGTCAAGAGTTAATATCAGTTATCATCATTTGGAATTATAGTCAAAAGTGCTTCTACCTGAGCAGCTATTTGGGCATTCCATACTATCTCTTGGTCCTCTGTATTGAAGAATTTTTTCTTGTAGTACTTTTACCTCATCCTCACACTTACAGAACATTGGACGTCAGTGGAACACTCTGAAGTACTGAGCACATACATATGTATACAAATAAGATGTATATGTATGCCTATAAATATATGTAGGAATGAAGAGAAATAATTCCATAGCATTTTAGTGCCTGTGAAACAGATGTTCCTCAATCAGAGTGGGATTTGTGATAATAACAACAGCAACAAGAAACCATTTTAGAAATCAAGTTATACCAAGCTATATATCCTCAAGCAGGAGACAATGAAAACGCAAGGCTAAAAATATTTAAAAGGGCTCTTTTGAGATTTTAACCACCAGAGAGCTATCTGGAACAAGGCAAAATTCAGGCAATCTAAATATCTCAGACACTTGTTAATTTTAGTTGAATTGTTAATTCTTATGTATGTCTCACTGAGCTTCATTATACCTAACTTTGATTGCTTATGCTACAAGATAGATTTTTTCAGTATAGAGGCAAAACCAGGGGTGTCAAACCCGTGGCGTCACATGACATATTGGGACATTGCTAAACCGGGCATGGGTATGGCCAGCGTGTGACACATCTGGCCCGCGAGTTTAACAGCCCTGAACTAAACCATACAATGAAGACAAATATCTAATTCATCCATCAATTATACATATAGATCAACTTGCTGAAATGGAGTTATTCCCTTAGAAACCAACTCTACAGAATATTGTATATGGAATATATTAAATGCTAGCTCAGTTCAGCAACATTTTTGGACTTGGACTTTTCTACACTTATACCGAATTTTTCAGAGTATAAGACGCACATTAGTTTTTGGGGAGGAAAACAAGAAAAAAAAAAATCTTGCCTACCAGCATCCATCGATATTCATCTGGCTAGCGTCCTTGCAGAAAACAGCAAACAGCCTGGTCATCTTCAGCATGTTATCGCAGCCTGATTCAGCACAAGCAGCTGATTGGCTGTTGGATCAGCCTCCCGGAATGCCACCAATCAGCTTTTCCAGGTTGTGGGGATCACCACAGCCCATCACTGTCTCCACACATTGCGTTTTCAGCCTCGGCATGCTCCGTTTTAGACCCATTCCAGGCTGCCAGGATCACTAAAGCACATCGCCACTGATCGACACCTCCGCGCATCGTGTTTTTAGCCTCCGCACATCGCGTTTTCGGCTTCCGCACAACCCATTTTTTGCCTCTGCACATCGCATTTTCAGCGGGTTCCAGGCAGCGGGGATCAGCGGTGGTGGTAATTCCCATCACCTGGAACCGGTCAAAAACGCAATGCACGGACGCCAAAAACATGACACGTGGAGGTGGCAATGTGATGTGGCAATCCTCACAGCCTTGAACAGATCTAAAATGGAGTGTGCAGAGGCCAAAAATGCAATACACAGAGGCCGAAAACTGCTGGCGGGTGGGTGGGGCTTCAGCAACATTCGCTGTATTAGATGCAGAGACATTTCCACCCACTTTTGGGTGGGGAATTCATCTTATACTCCGAAAAATACGGTAATTGATCCTTTTTAGTAAACCTTCAGTGTTCTTGTATCTCCCATGGGGAGGAAAATTAATTAAATTGTTCAATTTAGAAAATGTGTGGAATGAATTATGCAAAATGTATTCATTTCTCAGTTAAATTACCTTATCTTTGTTACTTTGTCTTACATAGAATTGAAAATACTTTAAAATGGTGCACATAACCCAGAACAAAGGTTACATCTCTAATCAAGATGATCCAGCACAGCTCATACATCTGTCAACCAGGTATAAAATGCAGCTTACTGGGTGCAAAATCCAGATCTCTGAGCATCTCCTACATGCATATTTAGGTTCAAGCCTTTCACATTTCAGTAACCAAGTTACTCCATTAATATAATAGGACACTGGATTTTTAATAAATAGAACTATAAAAATTTAAAGCAAAAGTAGACAATCAATGCCCTATTGGGTCATCATTTCAGAGATATTTTCCTAAACAGAGAAACAAAATGGCCAATGGTGAGCAAAAAAGCAGTGGAAGTAGGGGCAACTACCAATTTCCAAACAGTGTCCCCAGATTTCTTGTTGGAATCTGGAAGGAAGTATCAAAGCATCACTCTCCTTTTCCTTCTCTTCCTTTCTGTTCCCATCCCATCTGACCCTATCTAATCCTGTAGGTAAGTAGCTGCTGCTAGGTAGGGTGGGAGCGAGAGATTGCAAATTTGGCTGGGATCTGTCATAGAACATGTGATTGCAACAACAGCCCACTAACAACCAGTGGCGCAGAAGCAGTCAGAATTTCCCCAAATTTTATCCCCTCTGGAGTCATGGGTTCTGGATTTTGAATGCATTTTTTCAAATAGCCCATTTGAGCTATTTTGGTTCAAAAATTGTTGCCCATGATGCACTTTTTTGCCCAGTTAGTGTAATGACAAAGAGTTTTAGTAATAAACAGATATACAAACATTCATCATGTAACTTATAACATATTATTTGTAGAATATATTTGTAGTGATAGTTTTCTCATGACACATGTTCACACATATTGCTAGGATTTTTAAACTATGATTTGTGAGCATTATGGGTTGACCATATACTTTAAATTACAGCTATATACTGCAAGTCTGCATGAGGCTGCTAATCTCTTTTGCAACCCGAGAGCCCCCCCTTACTGTGACTGTTGAAAGCAGTATCATAGTAACATAGCATTTGAAGAAGGAAACTGCAGTGTAGCTGTAAAATAGGAATAACACATATAAGACCACAAAAATCTAAATACGTGATGTATTCATGTTCTCTGAATCATTACCCTGCCCACTGTAGCTCTTGGTTTACCATCAAATAATAATTGCAGTCCTAGCCACCAAAAATTTGTCCACTAGCCACAAAAAGGCTATCTACTCCTGTCATAATAGAGTGAATTCATGCATTATGTTAAGCAAAAAATAAAGAAATGACATACTGTATCAGAAAGGCTCTTGGCTCAAATCAGCATGGTCATCCTTATTTCTTTAAAAAAATGTATATTTCTTCCAATCTTAGAACACAATTAAATTATTACTGAAGTAACAAATCCTGGAATTCAGTTTGACATTGGGAATTTTGGCATGGGTTTCTACTTTAAAAATGTTTCTTAATTCTACAATGGTGATGACTACATTTATAATTCAAAACATTAAAAAAAAAATACATTAAGATAACAGCATGATCACTTTAGGGGTCCTTGGTGCTCTCTGAGCTTGGTTGTTTTCTTGCAGATGTTTCATTATCCAAACTAGGTAACATCAACAGTAAACAACCTCAGCAAGAACCTCTCATTTAAGCTCTGAGCTACAAATATTTTCCTCTTATCAATACAGTCACTTTACCTCAACAATTTAAAATGAGATACAAAATTATCATCAGTGGTGCTATTCAGCCGGTTCTATTCGGTTCAGGCGAACAGGTAGTGGCGGCTGCGGGAGGCTCCATCCACCCGCCCGGATGTCATCACGTCCCATTTTTGATGCTCTGTGCATGCGTAGAAGGTCCTGCGCATGCGCAGAGGTGGCGTGTGTGAGCGGAGCAAATGAGTGTGAGCATGCGCTCCCATTTGCGAACTGGTAGCAAAGGTAAGTGAATACCACCCCTGATTACCATGTATCTAAAGTAGCACGTAAGAAATAGTGAGTAGAAATCTGAAAAATCACTACATTTAATTTGGTAGTGGGTACAGATCCACCAATTTTTAAATGTCTTAATTACTGGAGAGGGCAATGCAGTGGACATTTTATCTTATAAGTTTAGAAAGAACTGCAAATAATTCAGAAGTTTATTACTTCTCTCCTACTTAGCTATTACCCCACCTTCCATTGTAGTTGCTGGTAGGGCATTACTTGTATGCTGTTTTTTAAATTTGTTTTTAGAAAATAAAAACTCAGGTACATGGTGATTACCTCTGAGTCAGAACATCAGCATTCAGAGAACAGGAATTTCCTTTTTGTTTTGATAAAGGACTTTAAGGAATCCACAGAGACAGAGACAATGCTATAGGATTAGCACTGCTTAAGGACTTTCTGTACTGCCAATTGTATGTCTGGAAGGTGGAGGGATTTGGACATCTGGCCTCAGACTCTAAACTATGAAAACCTGAGATAAGTCGCAATAGAAGATTCTGATTAAAATTCTGTGCTTTAATCACAATGTCCACCATATTCTGGGTTTTGGCAACATCATAAGCCTAATTACAGCATAGTTTTAAGAGAATGTGTGAATGATCCCAGCAATTTCTGCTTGGGAAAATATACCAGTCCTCTCTTTCATTTGTAACTTTCCAAAGCACAAATACAGTGGCATTACAAAATTAAATGTATTTTGTTTACAAAGAGACAGGGGTGCCAATAAAATCTGTCACTGAACTACATTTCTACCTAGCTGAGAACTGCAAGTTTCACAGAGTACATATTGTACAAGACAAATTATAGTCAGGTTCTTCCTCACCCCATTGGTAAATTCAACTCCTATATTTCTTTTCACAATTTCCCAAATTTCCATGAGAAATTAATTTGCATTTTTCTCTACAAAAATTAAGTCCGGTTTTTGAATATTTGTTTTATCTATTTGAGATTCTTTTATCAGATCTAGTAAACTCTTTCTAGTAAACCAGATACATTCTTTCTCTCTTTAGTCAAATCTAATTTAATTTAAGATTGAGTGTAGTTTAATAAGCCGAGTCATACATTTAGTTGTCAATTTTTTCCCTATGTTGTCTCAGAATTTGGGGACTTGCATCTCAATCTACCTTATTCCAGCTGATCTAGAAAAATGGTACAATGCTAGGTTTATCAGCAGCCAGTACCTGCTTCAGCAGCTGGAAGAGAAGTGGTTTATGATAGCAGTTGTAGATAATGAAGGAATGCACAAGCAACCCAGATAGGAAGAATAATGGAGAAGCTGTTAACAACAGGCAAGGATTCACTGATAGCAATGCAAAATTATTTGATTTTGTCTTCTGGTTTACTCTAGTCCACGGGGACAGCAATGGGAAAGATGGGCAAGCGTGCGAAGTTCCACTCACATGCGAGCACAAGTGCCTGCCGTTCACCGAAATGGAGTTTCACATGCAAGCACAAGTACCCACTGCACGCACAATGGAGATGTGCGCATGCGTGTGCGCCTGCCATTCACACGCTTCCCCCTTGCACCAGGCCGGGCTGCCAAGCTTGAAAGGTTGGGGGCTGCGGCTCTAGTCTACAGAAAATGAATTTCCAACAGTTCTTCTAATATCAAATTTCTCAAGTTGGGAATCCGATCTTTCAGAGGGACTTGCAGACCAATCAAAACAGGTTGACTCTTCATTCCCATGAGTAGTAACCTATCCATCTTACAATTCCTTATTCTATGTTCTATGACATCTTTTCATGCATTAGAAAACTGTTATCATATCTTTCTTTAGCCTTCTTTTCTTTAGGCTAAATATACCAAGTTCTTCATAGGGCTTCGGCTCCAAGCCCTACATTTTTGTTGCTCTGCATTATTTCCAGTTCCTCAGCTTCCTTTTTCTACTGTAGTGACCAGAACTGGACATAGTACTCCAAATGCAGTCTAACCAGTGCAGGATGGACACTATCAAATCCCATGACTTTGGCATTATTTATCTGTTTATGCAGCCTAAAACTGTATTAGTTCTTTGGGCAGCTGCATCATATTGATAGCTCATGCTTAACTGTGGTCATTTCAAAACACCCATATCCCTCTCATTTACCTTATTTTAACCTCTATTAAAGACTACTTATCTTGTACCTGTGCATCTGATTTTTTCCCCTGAAATGCAGAATCTTACCTTTCTTATCAATGAACACTTCACTGGATAAGAACCAATGTTCAAGTCTATCAAGATCCTTTTGAATTCTGAACTGTTAGCAATTGCTCCAGCTTTGTGTGATCTGCAAATTTTATGAGTATCCCTTCTGTTCCCACTGCGTAATTTATGAAGATGTTGAAGAATACAGAACCTAGAACAGAACTCTGTGTACTTCCCTCCATGTGAACACAGACCCGTTAAGGACAATGCATTGGCTATAGTTGTTCATCCAATTGCAAATACATCTGGTAATGGAACCTGCATCCCACATTGTTCCAGGTTATTATGAAGGAGGTTATGGTCTATTTTATTAAATGTCAGGTAGGAATTCAGATAGCTAAAAATATCACACTAAGCCATAGAACACTGTGGTTTAGCTTAACCTGTCTTCCCTTATTGAACAATCATTGATTAAAAATATGTCTTAAAATGATGTGTTGTACCTACCTAGAGACTGAAGAAAAATCCAGGAGACTTTCCTATTGTGCTCCTTATTTCCTAATCAATGCACATAATTTCTTCATGGAGCAGAATACTTTCATCTCCAAATAAGTTGCACAAAAAATAAAACCTTGAAGCCCCAAATTATTTGAAATCACTGAGTAGACAAAATAAACTGGACTAAATAGTAAAAAAAAGAGCAACTTTGTGTTGGCACGCAAGGCTCGCAATGACCTAATCAGGCTTTAGCTCTAGTTTCTCTGATTCTGTGGTATTCTATCCTGCCATAATATTTACAAGTACAACAATATTTTAAAAACTATGATTAGTTTCTATGGAGACAGGAATTGTTTAGATGGAGTCAGCAGCTAAAATAGTGCCTTTCCTCTTACAGTTTATTTGTAAGATCCCACTTTTTTTTAACTCTTTTGTATTAGCTAACAGACAAAACTGCATTTATCTACCTACCCTTAATTCATGGAAACAAAGTAGTTGAACAGCCAAATTATTGACAGATGGTTCTGAACTCTATTACAATCTCAGTTGTAGAAACATAGGTAGCCAAAAGTCTTCTGCCAAAAATATTTGAGAACCATTGCCAATGATGAAATTGATGCTACAGAGCTGAAAAAGTCCCACAGTTCAATGTAGCATTAGGTAATATTATCTAAAATATTAAAATCAAATGTATTGCTAAAACAGGAAATAGAAGTGGATGCTTCCAATCAAGTTGCTTTAGAATTTTTTTTTACAGAAAGAATATTTTATGATAGCGTCATAAAAACTGACACCATAACATAAAAATGTTGCCCTCAGCACTCAAATAAAACAAGGGGGCTTATTCCTGTAAGAGTACCAAAACCGGTACTTTGTAAAGCTTTATTTTTTTCACAGTATTAGTATGCTGTAATTTAAGCCTGATTTAAAGGAAAATGAAGCATTTTTAAAGATGAGTTCACATAAACAGATATAAATGAAGTCCTGCATACCAAGAAACATTTATTATACAATATTTCTGACACATAAAAAAATAAAATGGGACACAGCCATGATACGGCACATTATTTGCTATATTCTAGCAAATAGAAAGACATTATATTTGTCATCTCCTGCTGAACTCTGCATATTATTTCAGTTTATGTCCTGCCTTTCCATCTCCGTTTTCTTGTTTTATACTCATAATAATCCAGTGAGTCTGTTTATGAGAAGTAATGATAAGGGAAGAGACACATGAATCTTAGTCCTTCCAGCGCTGTTCTGATTCTGAGCACTGGTTAAAAATAATCATGAAAATATAGATAAAACTATTTATTTAAACAAGTGATTATAAACATAAATGTAATAGATGTGGGATGTATGGGAATGAAAGAAGAGATTGATTCACACTTACCTAAAATAGTATGACTGATATAAGAAGAAAAAGTCATAACTGCCTTCAGTATTCGTTGTCCTAAAGACAAAGTCCAATGATAATTCTCACTACTAATAAATACCAGTGGTAACCAGTTTATAGCCAGACAGGACCTCAAAGAGTTTTGACAAAGTTAGATTAATGGCATTTTGTTTGACTTATTTCTATATAAATAAACACATTATTTGGATCTTTTACTATAAGTAATAGAATAAAATTCTACCATGTTTTGCTATTATTTATAGTTCTGAACTTAATGCTTGGCTATTCTCCTGATCTGGATCATAGCAAGTAATCTAATTTACAAGATTTTATTTTTGATTCCTGGATTTTGCCTTGTTTTCTAATTATTCCTTTAAAGCCCTACATGGCTCAGGGCCAGGGTATCTTTGAGACCGCCTTCTACCGCATAACTCCCAATGACCGGTAAGATCCCACAGAGTTGGTCTCCTCCGGGTCCCGTCAGCTAAACAATGCCGGCTTGCGGGCCCGCAGGGAAGGGCCTTCTCTGTGGCTGCCCCAGCTCTCTGGAACCAGTTACCTCCTGAGGTCCGGACCATCCCCACCCTATTAGCCTTCCGAAAAGCAGTGAAGACCTGGCTCTTCCGGCAGGCCTGGGGCCGTTAATCTTGCTTTTGCGATCTGGCGAGATCCGGCCATGAATGGTGTGAATGAGTTTTAATGTTTTTAATGTTTTTAATTTTTAAATGTTTTTATAATGATTTTAAATGCATTGTGAGCCGCCCTGAGTCTTCGGAGAGGGGCAGCATACAAATTGAATTAATAAATAATAAATAAATATTCAAATTATGACAGATGGCATTTTTTCACATAAATATGTGTGACAAATAAATTGGGTGGATTTTAATAGCAAAATTACCTTCAAGTCAAGTTTACTCAGACACAAGGAAGCAGTGTTCTGGCATGATACAATAGAGATATGCTATTGCCTTTTTATGGACTTTAAACATAAATAAATTCTGTTTATATTATTATGGCTTTTCTGATATTGTTCACTGTGAGGCACTCTTGACAACAAATTCAGGAAAATCATCCTTGAGATATCTTGGCTTTGATCTTGGCTAGTTATATATCTGTGTGGCTCTTTTTTTAAAAAAAATAATAGTAATAATAGTAGCCAACTGTTTGGTAATGAATAATAAGCATAAGATATAAAATATAGTCTATCCCACTTTAAAAGAACTCATTGGAAGTCTATATATCTGATTAGAGAAGAGATCACAAAAGTTTTTAGATCAGGACACACATTTCAAAGTTTAAGAACCTGTCATGAAGGCTATAAAAATAGCTTCCATTCATCAATGGCTGTCTTGGAAGTCATCAGCAGTCAAATGCCCATTTTCCAGCTAAAAAGAGTCAAACTGGTGATGTTCAGTGAAAGGCGCACTCACACAAAGCATACATAACACAAATTTAGCCCTAACATGCTCCAAAAGAACAGAAAAAGACAGATAACATACGTATATCACAGGTGTTTTTAGCTCAGGCAAAATGTTCTTCATTTCTTTTCTACTCCTTATATCCATGTTGTCTGTAACTTTTCTTTCCCCCCTAATTATATTTCATACCTCTGTACTTTTTCTTTTTTCCTGAGTAGGTCCAGAAATTTCCAAATAAAGTAATGGCTGCAACCACCATCTTCTTTATTGGGATTAAAATGAAGCTCAGAAATATTATGGGAAATACAGAAGTAACTAAAAATAGTATTTGTTTTGCAACATCTATCTCTCATTCACTCTTTGTAAATTAAAAGACTCTTAGCTAATTGAAAAGATGGACAAAGCAGGGACATTCATGTGTTTGAAGTTGAGTATCTAGACATCATGGTGCTTGGAACTTAGAATCTTCATGTCAAGCCTTATCATTCCAAATAAATGAAAGCAATTTGTTATCTTTTCTGATAAATAGATATTCCCAGCTCATAAAGTATGAACATGGTGTTCCCTAAAGATTACATTCCTAAAGAAGTAGGGTCTATAAACAAAACTCCTATTAGCAAGAGCTACAAGAGACTGAATATTATTTTCTTTTATAGTGCCACAGGGAAATCCCATCTGCCCTTTTTCTACCTTGCCTTTGCCTGTTTATCTGGGTTTTGTCTTTTCAGGCTGAATCTGAATATGGCCACTTTGAAAACAGAAAGTTGAAAATTCAATTTAAAAAATGAAAAATAAGTAAATAATGTAATTATTCAGTAAATAATATGGCAGCGTGGAAGCTTCTGGTGTTAATATGGAACGCAATGTGACATAATACACATTGAATAAACAATGCACATTGAATAGGAAAAAACAATTAGTACAACATTTTATCTTAGTTTTTCTAATGCAAAAACAAATGTCAGCATAGAATTTGTGTTTTTGTAGTTAGTCCAGATGCACCACATGAATACCCAACTGAAGTTTTTATTTCTAAAAACTTCTACTCAAAACTTTCTTTCAGTATTAATGAGACATGCACTTCATTTCCTTTCTTAAAGCATTATGTAATATTTGCTCTGTCAGCCAGCTGCAAACAGTAATCTCTGATGATTGCATTTAAACTGAAATGCAAAGTACTCAGTGTATCAATAATGGTAAACATAAGAAAGTGTTTCCAGTATGCATTATAATCTGTATTCAGATTAGAAATCATGCAAAACATTTTACCTGTATATCAACAGCCAAGAAGAACAAATTTGAGCTTTCCAATTCCTTTTGTATGTGAAGCACTACCATCAGAGTGAACATTCTCTGAAATAGTTCCTCCTATCTAGAGGACATTTTCCATGGCCAATTCTTTGCAAATTACAAGTTTCATAATTCCTCACTTTTTCACATTTGTATCTTTGTAGCCCATCCTTTCTTCGCAACCTTAATCATTCTTTATATCAATATATACACAACATATTGGAAATGGGGAAGGACAGATAGTATGAGAAAGCTAGTGTTATAATAATGTATCATTATAATTTATTTTTTAAAATTTTACCTTGCTTTTCCACTAGGAAATTTTCAAACTTTTATCCCCAAATAATTACATAATACATAATTAAATACTTCAATAAATATTAAATAGAAGAGCATTATAAATGAGGCAAAACTATTAATAAAATTCTTTCTCTTCTTCCAGATGCCTAAAATCAAGAACAAGTCAAAATTAATAGGGCTGGGGGCAGGGGGCAGAATTCTATTGCTATAACACCACAAGTAAAAACATTGAATCCTGTTTGAATCTATTTTTCAAAAGTGGAGGCAAGAGAGTAACAATCTGATTCATAGACAAACTCACTTGGAAGAAGCTGCCAGTTCCAGACCCTGCTTCCAGAATATTATGAAACAGGGCATTTTAAAGTATACTTATCAAACACTTTTTTTTAATGACTACACAGAAGACATGTAGATTAAACTGAATTACTCGTATTTTTATAACATGAACCATCTTTAGAAAGTCAAGCTTTAGTCCGTATGACACAGCATTAATCTCTTAATACTTACCATACTATTTACAATGTTTTGCAAGCATAAAAACACATGTAGATAACCAACCATGACTGCAATCCTAAATTCATTTTATTGGGAAGTAAATTCAGTTTAATCTATTACAACCCATTTTTAATAAATGTTGGGCATTGTAAAAGACTGAATTTCAATGATTCAGACCTATCCATTTAGCATATTACAAAATAGTATGTAGTATAGTACATAGAGTTTTTAAAATTTTTAATACTATTTTAAATTTTCATTAATATGCATAAAATTTAATCAGATAATTCTTTCAATGAATTTTCTGCAATCGTTTTCTTACACACTTCCTCCATTTGTAAAGCAATAGAAAATTCAGTATAAAATCTAATGAAGACATTCTTCTGTAAATTGAAACCTATTCTGCGTTTTTTCCTGTATGTAGATCAAATGAATATTATCTGTAAAACCTTATTAAAACTTTATTAATACCAACTAATTAACCATTCTAAATATACTAAATGAGAGAAAGTTTAAAAATGGGTTTAAAAGGAAAAAGTACATGCACTTTTACACACAACACACCCCTGTTTCTCATCTGGCCTTCCCATCATACTTGAAGAATTGTTTTCTAGTTACATCATCAGGAAATAAAACACAAGGAAAAAAGGCTTGATGTTCATACTTTTCTCAGAGGAGGCCAGCTAAGCTTGGGTGTTCCCCCCCCCCCCACACACACACACTTCGGCAACTCAGAAAATAAAAGAAAAATTAAACAAATCCAGTTGTGTTATGGAAAAAACAACACAAAAAAATTAAAATATTGCTCTGCGACCACTTCACTATTCTATTATTAATAATAAGAATTAACTTGTCTAAACTTTTCAATGCATTCATTTTGGTCACAAATCAATCTGACATATGAAATGTTTCACAGTCCAAAGTATTTGAAGCCAGAAAAACACACACAAGCATAAATATGCATGCACGCATGCACACATACATATATTTGTAGTTCTGGTTATCACTAAACTACACTAAATACAGAATGAGACTGCACAATATAGAGTTCCTTATAAGGTATTGCCATGACGTAATGCTTCATAGGCTTTGGGCAAGCAGAGAGTTTCTCTCTCATTGTTTCGTGTAACTGCTGGAATGCTCACATCCCTAATGCCTAAGAGAAACACAATCTGAACACTACTGAGCAATAATTAAATCAAGAACTCTTCAGTGCATTTGCTGAAGGTAAGAGGGAGACTGTGGGAAGAAGTTTCTTTTAGCAGCCAATAGGCATTTTGCTTCAAAAATCAGTTGGTTCACTTCATATTATTTTCACAGCAAAACTTTTGGACTTATGCTGAGATCAATTATAATACTAAACAACTTTCCGGTTCTCCTTCTAAGCATTAAAAGATTTCAATACAAAACTGAAGCATTAAATTAAGAAAAAGGGAGAGCTAGGAATTACATGTAATTTCCAACTGTGTGCTGGACAGAGTCATAACAGCATTTTAAACTGGAAGAAGACTCAGTGACTTTGTAAATAGTATGAAGAAAGTTGTAGCAGCTTTTTGAATACATCATGTTATATGTTATAGGCATGTAGAAACATGTATTTATTAAGACGTATTGTGCTTTTGATCAGCTTTAGTAGTTTTAAATTTGGAAAATGTAAATTATAAATCAAGGCAATAGCATTGACAGTAAGAGAATTATTACTTTTACCATTTTAATTCACTTTAAAATTAATTGTATATGCTCATAGGGGGGAAAGGTTTTTTTAAACTTAGAAGTGTTTTTCAAGAAAGTTGTTTTATTTTAGAAATTGCTTTTTCTCCTCTGTATAACATATGCTGTTGAAAGGTAACTATCAATGTAAACTACCTGGTACTAAGGATAGTCACAGTACAGAATTATGTTTCCTATATCAGCAATTACATATTTATGATAAGATTAAGACTGAAGCAAACTAAATTAGACATGTAAAACACTTATTATTTAGAGTGAGGGTGGGAATAAATTTGAAGATTTTATTTCCATTTATTCAGATCATTCTTCCAATTCTGTATTCATTAGCTATCTTACAATATACAAAATTTCTCAACTATATAAACATGAAAATAGATCTCTTCAAATTACAATAACAACAATTGCTATGCCTACGAAGGTAATTGGAGGTAAGCAATGTTACTTTAAGAAAATCAGTAGAATATTTTATAAAACAGCAGTTTGCATAGTTTATTAAGGACATGCTTACAATGTACACTTCTTTAAGAATATGTATACTGTTCGAAGATATCAAAAAATGTTTTTATTAATAAATTGCATAATCT
This sequence comes from Pantherophis guttatus, assembly GCF_059756535.1. Lineage (NCBI taxonomy): Eukaryota > Metazoa > Chordata > Lepidosauria > Squamata > Colubridae > Pantherophis > Pantherophis guttatus. Next base: position 32,986,069 of record NC_142067.1, read on the forward strand.
ATTGTTAATAAAATATTCTAAATATCTACTTGTCAGAGTGAAGTTCTCATTCACTATGATGACACTTTTATCTGATGAATTAACCAAGTGTAAAGCAATAGTTTCTAAGACTTTAAACTAATAATCTAATGATAAATAACCCCATTTCTTTTGGTACTTTCAGGCTATTTTGTTAAATGTTAGAGCAGCTCACTTTATTGATTTTCAGAATAAACTAATTCAAAGGAATTGGGATTTTAAAAGACTGTTATTTTTATGGAGCTTTTTTTTAAATGTAGCCACCATGTTTTAGTTGGATTTGTAAACATAAAATATGCTGCCCCCAAATTTTCCATAATTAACGGATTACTTTAAAATATATCAACATTTTACTGTTTATTAATTTACAAAGATATTACTGGATTGAGAAAACAACAATCTCTGAAGCAAAGATCATCAGGCTACATAAAACATAAATTATAACACTTTTCAAAAAAATTGATTTGCTGAGAAAGCAAATGATAGAGAAACATTTTTTCCAGTCATCTGGTTTAAAAACTTTTGAAAACAGGAAATGGAAATAATTATAATATAATTTAAGCACTAATGGATAAATTGCATTTATTCTATTCAAAATCACTCTCTTTAATCACTACATCAACTAGAGATTTATTTGGTTCTCATCAGTTGATTTTAGAATTTCACCAACAAATTCATTTTCAAAACTAAAAATCAGGTTTTCCTCTACTCAGTGCCATACAGAAATGTAGGCCTACAATCCTTCAAATCAATCATGGCTAATATTTTGGTTGGAGATTGTAGGAAATAGTCTAAAACAACAGCAGAAATATGACATAGCTTATTTTATTATTTTGATTATCAATAAATTATTTTAGATGATATTAACAGATTAGATAAATTTAAGTATTTGATTTCCATGAGAGATTTGTACAGATGCTTAGCTTGCCCAGTCAAATTAGTGGCTTAAGTATTGTTTATTATTTCTATACAGTACAGCACAATGCTATAATCTACATTGCAGTAATTCTCTTTCCAATTATTCAACATTCACAAAATCTTTGTGACTCTGCGACTCAGTTCTTACTTATAGATTGCTATGTTTACAGAAGCTTGAAAGACAGAAGCTTGAAAGATTTTGGACAGGAATAGCAATGCTACAATTATATTAATATTACAGTAAATTGTGTGAATTTAAGTCAAGTTATCCATGAGATGAGTAACATTTCCATTTTTAAATAAACATGAACAATGCTACAACATGATAACAACATGATAAATTATGTCAGTTGGTTTCATTCCTACACTGTTTTTCCAATTACATAAGTTTGGATATCACTTAATACTAAACAATAACATTGTTCCTTGCACGTGACATTGAAGGAGCTCAATATGGCCCATGCTGCAATTGATTCTTTCATAATACAGCATATAGCATCAACTGATGTTTAGTTCAAACACAAAAAAATTATAATATGATAAAGTTTTATCTTGGGAAAGTGCCATGAATGTATGCCATGAAAAGCTTTATAGTTACACCAGGACTCTTAACTGAACCTGCAAGCAAACTGGCAGTCAATGCAACCCATGGAACATAGATGTAATATGAGCTGACTGAGGTGCATAGGTAATTGCTTATGCAGTGTAATTTTGCACCAACTGAAACTTCCAATGCTTCCAATACTAAAGACAGTTCCAGTACAGAACATTGTAGTAATCCTTATGAGTGATACCAAGTGGCTTGAGTGATTGCAAGTAGGATGTCCCAGACCAGGAACATCCTACTTGCGGTATACAGTACATACTTGTGCAAAGGTCCTTCTTGCCACACATCCTCCTCCCTTTTCTCAAACAGAAGATGTACTTCTATAAGGACCCCTGATAAATTCTCCTGGATTAGTGCAACCCCATGCAGAACAAGAGATGGACACTCCCCAGAACCACAAGCCCCAACATCCATTCAATCTTGCTTAGGTTGAGCTGGAGCCATCTTCACCCAATTTCAGGCATTGATACAGAATTTTCAGAGCATCACATAATTGGACAAAAGTAGGAATGTAAATTTTAGTATCATCAGCATACTGATGCTACATCAGCCTCTGTCATTGGATAACTTCTCATTCCTTTTAATAAAAACCTGATTAAATAAATTATAAAACCCTTACATTTAGCTGCTGCCTTTTCTCCAAGGAACAAAACATAACTTTCATGATTTCCCTCCACGCTACCCAAGCAACTTTGTAAAATAAATTAGAACTAAGAGAATGTGTCTTCACAAGTATGGCCTAGTTTACACACTTACCATGTCCTCTCTAGTGTTTTCCAAATCTCAAACTTTTCATCTCTTGGTCTATTTATTATTTTAATAAGCATGAGGAATCTATGGACCTCCAGGTGTAATTGAATTACATTTTCTAATCAGCATGGCCAATGGAGTAGGAATTAGGAACATCTGGGGGATTATAGGTTCTCCATACCCATGAAAATCTGCTACTGATAAGAGTTAGCAGTAATTCCAAATACAGATGGGAAAGTCAGCACACTTTCAAGGGGAGTAGACCAATTTAGTAGTATTGAAACAAAAATATTTAAACTGCTGCTATCTGACCTTGGAAATTAAACAGATACATGGGAAAAGAGAATGGAAAAAAGAGGGGAGTTCCTCCTATTATATGGCCATTTCAGTATCTGAAGCTTGATCCTGTGGCCAGAGCTTCTAGAAAAAGTGACCATAAAGTATAGTTCTTGAAACTATTCTTGTAAAATAATATTTTATTATCAATAAACCTTGTGAGCAGCACAATGAGTTGTTACTGAAAGAGCTATGATGGCGCAGTGGTTAGAATGCAGTATTGTAGGCTGACTTCTGAGGTTGGTAAAACGAGGACCCAAATTGTTTGGAGACAATATGCTGACTCTATAACTGCTTAGAGAATGCTGTAAAGCAGTGATGCCCAACCTTTGGGGCTTAGTGGCCCGGCTAGGTGACAGGGGAACCTGGCTGCACAAGCGGTGGGCCGGTGAACGCACACGTGTGGAGTTCAACTTGTGTGAGAAATAGGTCAGTACACACATGTATGTGTGTGCAGCTTAATTTATGTGAGAAGTAGGCTGGCACACATACACATGTGTGCGCAGCTTGAGTTGCATGATCAGTGGGCTGGTGGACATGCGCATATGTGTGCAGCTCAAGTTGACCTGTACATGCATATACTAATGTGCTAGCCTGCCACTCGTGCTTCCAAATAGGCCACAGCCCAGGGTTTGGGGACCTCTGCTATAAAGCATTATGAAGCAGTATATAAGTCAAAGTGCTATTCTTATTGCTACTGACAAACAACCATTTTCAAATTCATCTAAAAATATAAACTAATATAGGAAAGCAGATAAGTGTCAACATTCAATTTATTGTACTATGTATTATTTTGCTTCAGTGTCATTGTTGCTTAAGATATCAACACTATCAAGTAAAGTGTACTAATATTTGAAGGAAAAGTTGACAGGAACTTCAGAAAATTACTCAGTGGAACATCTAAATATAGTGTTACTGCCCAAAGAACATTTATAGTGAAGCAATGCTCCTTGATCTCTATGAGACTCATTGCCTGGTCATGCAAGTACATTTAGAATCAGTATATTACTGTAATGCCCTTTTCAAAGTATAATCAGCTTTCTAAAGAATTATGATCAGAAAAGTCATAAACCTATGGTTTAGATACAATATTTTGAAAGCAAAGACAGAAGTTATTCATATAAAAGACACATTTGCAGAGCAAGAGCAGAGCTCACTAAATACTGTATTGATTTTTCTTAACCCCTCCATTTAAGTAACTTGCATACATGTTTGCCACATATCAAGAAATAATACTTAGCAGCTGCATATAAAACTAAAATTCAAAAACTTTTCAGATTTAAACTATTTTTAAAATGTCTTCTTAATAAGAATGCAGCTAGACTGGAGTAGTTTAACTTTCCAGTTTACAAACAATATATGTGTTGAAATATTAGTTCTAATATAAAGAGCTGCTATGTTATTGATATTCAATGTGAAAACAAAATTACAACTGAATATTTTCCCAGAACAAAAGCAGAGCATTACCTGGTATTCTTGGTTCAAATTCGTCCTCTCAAATTAACCAAGTTGATAATTTTGGGTTGGCCACAAATTTCCCATCGCTGTAACTCTAGCAATAGAATTGGACCACAGGGGATAACTTATGAAGACCACTGATTCTGTTCAAAATATTTTAAGCCCTTTAGTGCCAGGCCTACTAATAAAACCTTAGCAGAATTTTCTGGCTAGTTTAAAACTAAAGAAATGTTTAATACTAAACAATTCAGGAGCTTACAGCCAACCAGTTATATAACATAAATAACTAAATCAGAATGACAATATATCTAAAATGAGGTCAGTCTGTTCTCTGATTACATGGAAAAGGTTAAGTGGTAAGTTTAATTTTAGCACAAAGAAGGCAAAATTAGATGAATTAGAACTCAGAGATCTTTCCTCATAGTCCTGTGCTCTCACCACCATCCCACATCTCTAGTGTCTAATCATCTGCATGACAGTAATTTCCAATAATTTCCTTGCTGATGTAAAAGTTAAGTGACTTCCAGTTTTGACTATTCTAAATAAAATTATTTGTTGCTTTTCTGGCCTAGAATAAATTTGCGCATGAGAGGGAAAAAAGGAGACAAGAAGAATCTCATACATATGCAATTGCCAAGCAAGCTGAAGAGGAAATCAAACGGCCCTTTTGTTCAACAGTTCATTCAAATTCTTTTTTTAACAATCTTTAACATATTGTAATAACAATTAGGACTCAAACCATGATTTATAGCAATAAATAAGATCAAGTTTGTTTCTGATGTCTGTATGGATGGGATCAGACCAAAATTTACAAGCCGTTTTGAGTCGAAGTGAAAATTCTCCCCAAGAAGTCCTTAGTTTTGTCTGTAATCTATTGCTGTCCCAGTAAAGAGTTGGATACCTATAGCAGCATTGTATTGGTACTCGTACAGTAATGGTACCTCTCTAGGAGTCTGTAGGAGCCTCTCTAGGAGTCTGTAGGAGCCTCTCTAGGAGTCTGTAGGAGCCTCTCTAGGAGTCTCTGGAGGCTGGGGACAGGAAAAAACGTCACTTCCTGTCCCACCGGGAGTGGGGAAATGGGCCCTTTCAGCCTCCATAGGGCCTCCAACGGAGTGGGAAAGGCTGTTTTCGCCGTTCCCAGATACACAGAGAGGATCTGGAGCCAGGTAAGAAAGAAAAACGGGCCTTCCCCCCCCACCAGCCCTCCAGAGGCAGGAAACAGCCTGTTTCCCTACTTCTGGTGGGCCCAGAAGGCCCGAAAATCAGCTGGCCGGCGTGCGCATGTGCCCCAGAGCTGAGCTGGCGTGCCCACTAATATGGCTCCACGTGCCACCTGTGGCACGCGTGCCATAGGTTCGCCATCACGGTCCTAGGGTCTCCTTGGCAGAGTTGTTTTTAGTTCAGCTATCTTCAGAACTTTGTTGTAAAAAAAAACCCCTGCTTGATTAAAAAAGAATAGGCTGTAGAAAGAAGTGTACAGGAGAGTTAACATTCATCCTACAGCCATATTTGTCTCACTTGTGGTGACTTTTGGGGAATTAAATCAATAAATATTCAGTTTGCATCAATTCAATTTCAGTAAGTATTACTCGTAAGATGAAGATTCTAGTTTATCATTATATAATATTTTTATATAAATCTGTAATATAACAAGAAGTTTAGGACAACTGTTTATAAACATGCATGAAGCATGTTTATAAATTCATGAAGCATGAATTATATGAAAGCTTTAAAAAATACCTTTTATTGCATACATTAATTGTAAATAGATATAATGCTTTTCGCAGTACTAAATAAATTCAGGCAACCTCTAAAATATTCCAGAAACTCGTGTTTCATTAGATAATGTGACAAATAAGAATAGTTATTAATCCAAAAGAGGATTTTTGGTTTCTTCTACCATTTTCTACCTTTCCAAATCAAATAAAGGTACAAATAGTGGTTTAGAATGCTAATCAGCCTGAAATTTGAGTATTTAAAAGAACTCTTTCGCTATATCAGCAGGCCAGTTTCCTTAGATCTGGGCAGTCTACAAAGATAAGTTATTGTTCTACTTTGGTAAAAAAAAACATTAAATGATGATGTGAGTAAGAGAAGATAGTAATATAGAATATTCTCCCTCAAGAAAGACTTTAGGTGACTTTTTGAGTGGTGTAGAATGTATGTCTTTTAAAGCCCATTTGTTTCACTAGATATTTGTAAATGAAGTGGCCATTATAGAGGTAGTCCTCGATTTGCAACCATAACTGAGCCCAAAATTTCTGTTGCTAAGTGAGACATTTGTTGAGTTTTGTCCCATTTTACGACCTTTCTTGCCTCAATTATTAAGTGAATTGCTGCAGTTGTTAAGTTAGTAACATAGATGTTAAGGGAATCTGGTTTTCCCATTGACTTTGCTTGTCAGGTCACAAAAGGTGATCACATGACTCAGGAACATTGCAACCATCATAAATATGAGTCAGTTACCAAGCGTCTGAAATCTGATCAGGTGACCATGGGAATGCTGCAACAGCCATAAAGTGTGAAAAAAGATCATGTCACTTTTTTCAGTACCATTGTAACTTTGAACAGTCACTAAATGAACTGTTTTAAGTCAAGAACTACTTGTATAATGTAATGGTATGGTATCTAGAACCTTGTTTTGATTTTTTCCCATATCTGTAATTAGATTTGTCTTAATGATGGCTATTTTATATTGTTACCTTGCTGGAATAATTTTTTCTAAATGGGGTACTTCAAATATTTCAACTATATAAATGAAATCTAAATATTGCAACTATATAAATGGTACAAAAATGAAATGTGAATGGGGATTCAATTACAGCTTTTTACTTGTGTATTATTTCCTGGCATTCAACATTCTAAGGCTAGTCTTTTTCTAATAGTTTTGAACACTTTTGTCAATGATAGAATACCAATGTTAAATATTAAATCAAAATCATTTCTCCTAACTACTGTTCTAAGGAATGGCATTATCTCTTATTACAATTCAACATCCATGTTATAAGAACTTCTAAGCTGAGTGAGAAAAGAATAGGGTTTGACCGAACCTGTTTGATTTAAGCTTTAGCTTTTCAAGTTATGATTTGTGTTTCTTTTTAGCTTCTACAAGAACTAGAAATATAACTTACAGATATATTGAGATACTTATGCAATACAACCTAAATGAGAGAGTCAACCAATTTGAACACTGTTGTATGTTGAGTACACAATTTGTCATAATCTTTCTTGGGTTAATCATATGGAGAGAATTAGAAGGCAAGGAATGTGACATCCAGAAGTTACCGCCAACTGGAGAAAAAAGGAAATGATAGATTTCTTCCCAATTAAAGGCTGAAAATCATCATGCTTCCTTTTTCACTGTTTCACTTCCTTTTTACTAGGAGAAAAAGAGAAGTTACTTGGCTTCCAATTTAATTCCAGCAAAAATACTACAGTTTTAGCAGCAAAAATCCAACAGTTCTACTTTTCATTTCATTATATTCTTCTTTGGATGAAAGAGGTTGAAAATGGTTGTCTACAACTGTATATAAGGGAGATGTGGATATGTCTGCTGTGCATGTAAATAGATGTATCATCAAAAAGCTTTGTGCAAAACACAAGGCTTAAATTTTTCTACCCATTTCTTTGAATTTCCTCATTTTATAAATCTTTTGTTTTTCTTGTGTGTTTTGTCTTTTTTCACAGGTTCCTTATTAAATTGTCTACTTCCTTTAGTTTGCTATCTCATGCTTGCTTATCCCAGTTGTCAGGTATTCTATATGTTTAATTTTAGTCCCTGCCAAATAAACAACCATTCAGTTTAGTTTCATGAGCAACTGAATATTATATAAATATATACCATCAAGAAAACCATCGATCAGAGGTGAAGGATTTATCACTACTACTGCACTACAATGTGTATAACCAGAAATACCTATGAATAATTTAGTTTTTGTTGACAAATTCAATAATTTTTAGTCTTATAACCACTTGGTTCTGCTTTAAGTTGCCAACCTATGTTTAAAAAATATTCTGAAACTTTCATTTAATCATTGTAAAACTAGTTTACATATGAATTGGATAATTAAATTTATAGTGTAAGGGCAGGATAAAATATTTTAAGTTGCAGAGAATTTACACTGAGCTTGTCAGCTGAAAAACTGACAGCCTGGGTTTGCGACCTGAGTGCTGCACTACAGAGTAAGCTCTCGTTACTTGCCCCAGGTAGCAATTCAAAAGCATGCAAATATGAGCAGATAAATAGGTACCATTTGGTGGAAAGGTAACATGCTGGCCACATGACCATGGAAATGTCTTCAGAAAATGCTGGCTCCCTTAGCTAAGAAATGGAGATGAGCACTGCTCCTTAGTGTTGGACACGACTGGATAAGGAAAATCTTTACCTTTTTTAAAAAACAATATTTATATTATAATGTATTTATATATATAAAGAAAATAAATGCAGTATATTCAAATTAAAAATCATAAATTTGGAAGATATATTTACATACAATAATTTTTAAATGTCTTTTGTACTTTAACAATAACTTTAACACAGTCAGTACCACAACTATTCTTGCTGTCATCATTTTAACTGCATTAAAAGAAAGAAAAAAATTCTCCTCACCAATCTTAAATTGGACACATGGAAAAATAAAAAACAACCAAATCTTTAATGACAAGGATAAAACACAATTGTTTTTAATTGTGTTTTCTGCCAATTCATTCTTTTTAAATATTATGTACCATATTTTAATTATTTGGAATTGAAATACAGAAAGCAAATTTAATAAGATACTAGACAAATCGTGACCTGATATGTCATCATTTCAGAAATATTTCTCTACTAGATTCCTTCAACAATGTCAGAGCTTCTTACATAATTGAAAGCTTCTTTAAAATTCAGGGAAATATTTAGAGATGTATCTGCCTTCAAAGTAGCCCATGCTGAACTGGATAGTACTGCCAAGCATCAGGAATACACATTTGTATTATGTCATAAAACCTTTAATTTGTATTACTGTATGTCATAGAACATAATTTTTATGTCATCAAATTTTTATACAATTTGCCAAATTTCAAACACACTTGAGTTATGCATCCTGGATTTTGGGCACATTCTGTACATTAGGCCATTTCAGCTCATTTTTAAACTTCCTTTAAAAATTGTTGCTCTATGATGCATTATTTCATCCACCTTAAAGATTACAGATATAAAAGTTTTAGTAATATATAGATGTCAATAATAATGTACAATATTATGTTTATACATTATATTTCATAAAGAAAGAATATTTTCCTTTCTTTTTCCACATTACTAGCTACTGAATTAAACTGAATAATTTATGCTTCCTTTACAAAGTGTTTTTACATAAGTTCCTCTCTTTTTAAAACAGATGTACTTCAGGGATACAAGAGTAGCTACTTATTCCCACCAGGTTTTAATTCCATCATTTTTTTTTTCTTAACTAAGAAGGAAAATGTTTCCAATATGTTAAGACCCTCCCTGTTTTTATTCCTAAATGAATTTTCTTTTGGAATAAGTAGGATGACAAAATTCTTCCAGGAATACTCCCGATTTTATACCAAAATTAAAACCACAGATGTTGAATTAGTTTTTTAAAAAACATAAGCAATATACAATACGTTAAGACTTTCACTTGAGTACATTTATTTGGATTACTTATCAATTCAATTTTGTTTATGTAAAACACATGGACATTAAGAATTTGCACCATGTTTAATGGAAAAAAATATTGTGTTCACAAGCATGAGTGCCTTTTATTGCCAAAACCACCTGTTTGTTGCTTACATATGACTCACTGATTTCTTGGCCATAGAGACATTTCTCTATATTTAAGTATTTATAATAAGTTCCAAGTGACTCATAAAAAAAATTATGTATATTCACGCACAAACCTGTGCGCATGCATACGTGTGTGTGTGTGTGTGTGTCTTTAAGTCATGTAAGTAGGAATCAAGAGAAAGTAAAAGAAAAGCAACCCCCTTCTTTCGTGGTTGAAGACAACAAATTGGGAGAGCATCAGTTTACAGATATTTAAATAACACTTATTTCTAAGAATCAAAATGGTTCTTTACTATATAAAACCACTAGATAAGAAAAGAACAAAGAACCAATAACAACAGACTATAATGTAAGTGCAATACTAATGCAAAAATATATAAGATAGATAAGACTGGGGAAAGCAAGCAGTTCAATTTTCATAGATTCAGCAGTTTAATAGTACTTTCACCTTCATTAAGACAAAAACTTCAAAACAATATAATAAGATTCAATGGCCCATTTTATTAAGGTTCATGAAGGTCCCAGTTATCTCTAACAAAGATAGTTAAATGGTACTAATACATTCTTCATCCCAAACGTCTATCTGAATGATAAATTGTATAAATTAAGATGCTCCATGCCATCTAATACTACCTAGATTTCCTATTTAATGCCTTCACTTTAAAACAGTGTAATAGTAGTTTCAAGATACAACAGCAAGAAAATTAATTATTATGGAAGTAAAGGAACAGATTATAAAATATAGGTCATTTAGTGAAAGATGAATATACCTTGTTTCCCCGAAAATAAGACCCTGTCTTATATTTTTTGGAACCCTGAAATAAGTGCTTGGCCTTATTTTCGGGCAGGTCTTGTTATTTTGGGGTATGTGGAGCAAGATGGGGCTCCTCTTGGCATCTTACCTGATTTCCAGCTCTGTGTTTAAATATTTTCGGGGAGGGCTTATTTTAGCACATGCGCTCAAAAGCCCAATTGGGCTTATTATCAGAGGATGTCTTATTTTCGGGGAAATATTTTTGTTTGTTTTTATGTTTAGAAAAAGCTATCTAACTGCTATAAAATTAATATATATATTTCTGAAATTTTCAAAAGAAAAATATGACAAATATTTATATATAGATATAAGGTAAAGTCTCCTTCAAATTGAGATTGATTGCTCAACACATCATGAAAACATCTATTTAGCTTTTTTGGTAATTATATAAAATGGTTTGCCATCCTTCCGCTGGATGTTTTTATTTTCTTGTGTAACACACAATTCTTTATTAATATTTTAAGTATTTTTACAACTGAGTCTCATTTTCTTTCAGATTAAAAAAGCTCCTTGAACAAGATGCAGTTTATCAAGCAAAAAGAGAAAAGGAAAACTGCAAGAAAATAAACAAACTGAAGGAAGAGCTAATAAAACTGAAATCATTCACTTTAATGCTAGTGGATGAACAACAACAATTAACAGAAGAGCTGAGTCAACAAACTGAGCAAATTCAAAATTTAACCACCTCTGCAGAACAAGCACATGAAAAAATCTCCACTGCAGAATCAAAAGCCCAAGAACAGGAGCAGAAAGCTCTCAGGTTGGAAGGAGAACTTCAAACACAAATCAGAAAGGCTTCTCAAGAACAGGAAGCTACAATGGCCAAATTAACCAATGAAGAGAGCCAACATCGCCAGCTCCGCTTAAAATTAACAGTTCTTAGTCGACAGGTTGATGAACTTGAAGAAACTAACAAGTCCTTAAGAAAGACAGAAGAAGAACTGCAAGATCTAAGAGAGAAAATCAACAGAGGAGAATGTGGAAACTCTACCCTTATGTCTGAAGTAGAGGTGCTCCGGAAAAGAGTCCTAGAAATGGAAGGAAAAGATGAGGAACTCATAAAATTGGAAGAGCAATGCCGAGAGCTTCATAAGAGACTAGAAAAAGAAGCCACACAAAGTAAAAATTTTAAAGTAGAAGTTGATAAACTCAATAAAAGAATTATGGAGCTTGAGAAACTGGAGGATGCTTTCACCAAGAGCAAGCAGGAATGTTCCTCTTTAAAATGTAACCTAGAAAAAGAAAAAACATTAACAAAGCAGCTGTCACTGGATCTTGATGGCCTAAAAGCTCGCATAGGAGAGCTTGAAACCACTGAGAATAAATTAGAAAAAACAGAGTTCATACTTAAGGAAGATATGTCTAAATTGAAATCATTAACTGTAATGCTTGTAGACGAAAGGAAAACAATGAATGAAAAAATAAAACAAATGGAAGAAAAGGTACAGACTGCAAATCTACAGCTGCAGTTGGAACAAAAAAAAGTTATGTCAGTCACAGAAAAATTGATTGAAGAGAGTAAGAAAGCATTAAAATTTAAAAATGATGCTGAAGAAAAAATGACTAACCTTACAAGGGAGAGAGATGAATTGAAAAACAAACTGAAAATAGAGGAAGAGAAGGGAAATGATCTCTCCTCTAAAATGAATTTGCTAAGAAAAAAGCTTCAGTCCTTGGAAACCATAGAAAAAGAATTTCTTAAAAATAAACTTAAAGAGACAACAAAACCTAACCCAACTTTCCAGCAAGAAAACAACAAGATTAAAGAACTAGTTCAAGAAATTGAGAAGCTGAAACATAAACTGAAAGAAATGAAGGCCATAGAAGATGATCTCATGAAAACTGAAGATGAATTTGAATCTTTAGAACGCAGATATGTTAACGAACAAGACAAAGCCAGATTTTTATCAGAGGAACTTGAGATAGTGAAGAGAGAACTGGCACGATACAAGTTAGCAGAAAAGACAGAATGCAACCATGAGCAGAGATTATTCAGAAAACTCAAGGAAGAAACAGCCAAGTCAGGTCATCTTTCAAGGGAAGTAGACGCACTGAAAGAGAAAATTCATGAATATATGGCAACAGAAGATTTAATATGTCATTTAAGAGAAGACCAGAGAATCTTGCAAAAGAAACTTACTCAACAAGAAAATAAAAACAAAGAATTAGGCAGAGAAATGGAAACTCTTAACGAAGAACTGCAGAGGTATAGGCGTTTCAGTAAGAGCTTGCGACCAAGTCTCAATGGAAGGAGAATCTCTGACTTACAAGTTGCCTCCAAGGAAGTACAAACAGAGCCAGTTGACAATGAACCACCTGATTATAAGAGTCTAGTTCCTTTGGAACGGGCTGTCATAAATGGACATTTATATGAAGAGAGTGATAATGAAGATGATGATAATGATGATGAATCAATGATATCTTTCAGTAATTCTTCAATTGCAAATGTAGCTAATAACAGCAAACTTTGGATCCCCTGGATGAAGTCCAAAGAAAGCCACATTCAAAATGGAAGAATTTATGCCAAGCAGAATGGGAATTGTATTCAGCCTGGAAATTTAGTTTTAAGCCACACACCAGGCCAGCCTCTTCATATAAAAGTCACTCCAGATCATGAGCAAAACACAGCCATGCTTGAAATAACAAGCCCAACTTCAGTGAATTCTCACTCTTTTACTAGTACAGCTGTGATACCCAATTGTGGCACAGCAAAGCAAAGAATAACTATAATTCAAAATGAGTCTTTAACTCCTATAAAATCTAAATTACCTGATGTCTACCCAGCTCAAGAGCAAGCCATGACACCTCTTACTATGACCACTTTCGCTAGATCTCAAATACCTGAATCATGTGCTTCTGTAATAGCTGAAAGAACAACGTCTCCTTTGGCTTTGACAAGTAGAAGTTCCCCTGAGCAGTTACTTTCACCAGTGTCCTTGGAAATGATTGACAAGCATACTGTCTTCAAAATATCCCCCGAAAAACAATCATCTGTGCACTTTCAAAGATCTAACAGTTCTAATTCAAATGTAATAACTACTGAAGATAATAAAATACACATTCATTTAGGAAATCCTTATGCACAAACTATTTCTAATTCTATAAAAAACAATAATCCTTGCACTCCTGTGCAAGATAACAGAACTCCAAATGGAACACCAAGTAAATCTGTCAACAAAATTACCAGCAGCATCACTATTACACCAACTGCAACAAGTCTCCCCCGACAGTCACAAATTACAGTAAGTAGTGTCTACCACTGACTTTTCCTAATTCTGCTGACATCCATATCACTATTGCAAATGTATGCTCTCCTTCCCAGGAAGACTATTTTTGGGACAACCTTAATGAGAAATTGGGACAAATTCTTTGCATGTGTCAATAACAGGATACAAAACTAACTTGCTGGCTTGTCTCAATAATCATATGAATTGTGCACTTACTATATATCTGTTCTGTTAAGTATTTTCTGTTAGATACCTAGATATGTAGCTGTATAAATGCAACTTCATGTATTTATATTTTTACTATTAACTATTTACTATTAGTTCATCTTGCAATCATTTCACTGACAAAATTTAACATAAAACAGTAAATATTTTTCTAACCATTGCCTGCAAAAATCATTTTATTTTTATTCTTGTGTAAAAGTTTAAAGTAAACCATGCATATTTATTTTTAGTCTTTAGTCGCCTCTTTTAATCTTTTAACCAGATATTAATTTTTAGTCAGTCTGTTGACTGGATTTGCTGTGAGCTTAATATAAATATTTTCAGATTGGGCATTATATAAAATTGCATGTATTTTAAATGGTGATAATGAACTTAAATGAGACTCCAGAACACTGTACTAGTTAAGTGAGCAACCTGAGAACCAGATGGTTGCTTAGATATAATTTGAACAAGCTGATAATTATCTGGTTTAAGCAGTCTTTCCTAGCTCACTACCCATAAATAAGTAAAGACTACAAATCCCAGAATTTCCAGACAACATATCCAAAATTGGCCTGAAATGTCTAGAAGGCAACAGGTTTTGGAAGACTGAAGTAGAACAATATAAGCCTCTTGGTGGGTTTTTTTTTTAAAAAACAGCCTTCAGTACAGGCTGTTTTAAAGATTTGATACATGAAATGTTTTCAGTGATTAGGAGGAGCGAACCCCTATCAAAACAAAATTAGCAAAATACTTTTTGAAAGATCAATGTTTCTCCTGCTTATTTTTCCTTAAACATAAATTAAGATATAATACCCAAGTTGTTTAAAGCCAGTAATTTCTTTTACCCCATATTTCTAGGAATATAGGAAACTATCTCAGATGTGATTATTTATTCATCTAGCCCATTATTCTCTACATCAGACTTTCCCAATCTAATGTTCTCCAGATGTGTTGGAAATCAACTCTCATTTTCCCTGCTATCATGCTATCACCCCTGCTTGATGTGAAGTCAAGGAGATGATATCATTCACTTGGGGAGGCTGATCTCTAAAGTCTCAGGCAAAGAGCCATCTAATCATATTGTATTTGATTTTTTTACATGGAGATGCTAGGTAGTCTCATATCAAGAAGATGTGAACATTTTTTTAAAAAATAGAATAGGTAGTTTTGATAAAACAGGCAAATAATCTAAGAACAATTAATCAGTGGAATGACTTGCTTCCATAAGTTGTGGCTATTCCAATACTGGAGATTTTTAAGAAGCGTTTGGACAACCATTTGTCTGAATAGTATAGATTGGGGTGTCAAACTCACATCATCACGGCAGTGTCATGTGATGTATCAGGACTTTTTCCCCCTTCACTAAACTGGGCATGTGATGCATCCAGCCCATGGGCCATGAGTTTGACAACCCTGGTATAAATTTTTCTGCTTGAGCAGGACGTTGGACTAGAAGATCTTTGAAGTCCTTCCAACTCTGCTATTCTGTTAATTTAAGAGAAAAGGAATAAATGTATTAGGGATATAAGATAAGCAATATTTTCTTGGTACTGTAGTTTGAGAATAGATAACTCTTGAGATGTTGCTAGGAGCCTCTCTTCTGAAGCAACAAGGGGGAAATCAGCTACAGTTGATTCTTAATTAGTATTAGTACTGATGAATATTCACAAGAATACTAAACAAACAACATAATAGTCAAACAATATAAAACAATTACAACTCTTCATTTCAGTTGACCTAAATCTTCAATTTAGTCATTTATTTAAAAAATGATTTATCAAATTAATTTATATTGCCACCTATTTTTTTTTTTTTTTTTTGCAATTCCAAGCAGCTGACCCACAATTTAAAAAACCCACAGTAAATAGCAAATGAATAGGAGAAAATCGTACAAATATAGGTAGCACTTGAAGCCCCCACAGCTTAGCTCCAACCACACAAATAACACATAAAATAGTCATCCATACCAGGGGAACTGGTCATAACTCACTTAACTGTGTGGCTTAGCAATGGAACTTCTGGACTGAATTGTGGTCGTAACTCAAGAACTTTCTATATTTAATATTAAGCCCATATCTCCTTCAGTACTGCAACA
The DNA here is from genome assembly GCF_059756535.1 of Pantherophis guttatus. NCBI lineage: Eukaryota > Metazoa > Chordata > Lepidosauria > Squamata > Colubridae > Pantherophis > Pantherophis guttatus. The sequence continues at coordinate 33,002,287 of NC_142067.1, forward strand.
AATTGATACTCTAGTCCAGGAGTGTCAAACTGGCAGCCCATGGGTCGGATGAGTCATGTGCAGGTTACGCCCACCTGAGCTCTGAAAAGGCAAAAAACATCACGATATATCACATGATGGCAACGTGACACCACAAGTTTGACACCCGTGCTCTAGCCTGTGTGCATGTGTAATTCACAAAGATTTACTCAAGATCAGCTCTTATGAACAATTTATTTAAATGCACAGAGAAAGATGATCACAGAGAAAATATTTAAGATCTTTATTTCTATTCAAAATGCCAATTCTGTACCAAATACCATGTAAAAAACTATCATAATATTACTGTAATCGGCTGGCAACAGATGATGCCAATTGCCTCTAAGATTCTTCTACTTTTAACTTAAATATAGGGTTCTTCTCTAAATGCTTCAAATGGTAACCACATCCTATGAAATTAAGCAATTCTATCCTGAACCCACAGTAAATTAAACATCCTATAATATGAGATTTAGAAATTCTTGAATCATCAATTGCATCATAAAGGGCAATGGCAAGGTATATATATATAAAAACAAGCGTTTACCCATTCTTTAAAGATTCATTTAAAATGTGTGTGTGTGTGTGTATGTGTGTGTGTGTAAAACTGAATGTGTGTGTGTATCTGAAAACAGCAAAATTAAAGAAAATTTGGGTCATACTATAAGCTATATACAAGTACTACTTTCCTGGATGAGTTGAAAGTTAGATTTTTTTTTTTCCAACAGAGGCCAGCCAGGTCCCATTGACATACATAATTAGGGAAAAGGAAAGAAATTGTCTGCAATTATTCCCCACATTTGACAATCCATAGCTACAGCATTTGGGCAAAAGAGATTTTAGAAGTGGCAAGGAACATGTAAGAGCATGCAACAGTAGCTTTCTGAACTTCCTTCCTCTGGCATACCACTTCCCAGGCTACAAATTATCTGTTCAGTGAGCCTTTTGCCAAGCTGGGCTCAATAAGTCGAAGGGGTTTAAAGGTCCGTTTACATAATCAGCATGTATTTCTAGTTGCCTTGCTTATTGTAGCCTGAAGGGGTAAGGAAGAGAATGAATTAGCTTCATTATTTTTTTCCGTTTAAGATAATCCCTTCAGAACACCAAAAACAAGAAATAACTGAATTGGTGTTTAATATTTTTATGCTGTACAAGCGGGTTATACTTTAACAATATAGGTAATTCTCGACTTACAACCACAGTGGGATCAGAATTTTCGTTGCTAAGCAAGATGTTTACTAAGTGAGTCAAGTCCGATTTTACAACCATTTTGCTCTTTAAGCAAATCGCTGCAGCTAAATGAATAATGCAGTTGTTAAGAGAATACAACTTCCTCCATTGACTTTGCTTGTCAGAAGCCAGCTGGGAAGGTCACAAATAGTGATCACTTGACCCTGAGATGCTCCAACTGTCCTAAATGCATGCCAGTAGCCAAGCACCTGAATTTTGATCACATGACCATGGGGATGTTGTAAGAGTTGTAAGAGCAAGGACTGGTTGTAAGTCACTATTTTCAGTGCCACTGTAACTTAAAATGCTATCTAATGGTTGCAAGTAGAGGACAGCCTGTAGTGTATGTAAACAATCAACATATTTTATAACTATGAAATTTAACATTTATTTTCTAAGTTTCCCTTGTGGAGCAGTATCTTGAGATAAGTTCTTATCCAAATAATAAGAGAGTTATTTATTTAGAGAATGCATCATATGTAATGTTGCAGCTGAAATATTCTTAATTATTCTTAAGAGATTAAGACATGCTTTTATCATCTACAGCAAGCTGATATGACTCTCCCACCTTTATATTTCTTTCTTTTAAATATATTTCTATTTCCTTTTAACATTGTTTAGTATTTTACATTAGTATTTCTCATTAGAGGACTAATGAAATATGTTAATATAAATTTGTGTTTTGTCCTCTTTATGTATAATATTCTACTGACATAAAATAGTTCCCAACAGTGAACAATTATAGCCAATATTACAAACCCAGAATATGAGACTTTGATGCGTGAAAGGAAGATTCATCAAGAGGGCTTCATGATCTTGAAAGAAATTCTATAGGCAAGAACCATTATGTAAACAAAGTAAGCTAAAACATTCCTTAAGGCCTGGCAAACAAGGTAGTATTTGGAAGAGACTTGGACAAGATCCTTCCTGGTTCAATGGGATATATAAGGAGAGGTAATGCACAGGCTTGCATGATTCTATTATTATAGCCTATTTCTAAAAAGGATAGTCTTCCTATGGAACCAAATTCGTGACTGGGTCTCCCCCTAAAGATAGACAGGATCTATCAATTTGCAATTTCAAAATGCTACACTATTCTTTAAGACAGAAGTGGCCAACTCTGGGACATCTACTGATCACTTTTATAGCTCCTGACATTTTTCACAATTGTGCCTCTGATATTCAGAAGTGTAATTACAATTTTCTGTGGTAAACTGTAATGCAATGAAATAATAGCCTAGCTAGGTCTTCTAGCTTAACAGGATGATTTTCCCTAAAGCCATCACTATCCCAAATAGACTCCCAGCAATTAGCAAATGTCACCACTATACCCCTGTGGCTTCAAAGACAATTTAAAAAAAAAAGAAGGACAAAATAAAAGACAAATCTATACTCGCTTAAGAATAACCTAATGAAAAGTTACTTTTCAGCAGGTATGAACAGGACTGCAGAACATACAATATAACCAGTTACAGTAGTTGTGGATACAGTATGTGGCAGAATGGCATGTAGGACAGTGGTGAAATCCAAATTTTTTTACTACTGGTTCTGTGGGTGTGGCTTGGTGGGTGCGGAAGGGGAAGGATACTGCAAAATCTCCATTCCCACCCCATTCTGGGGCCAGCCAGAGGTGGCATTTGCTGGTTCTCCAAACTACTCAAAATTTTCACTCCTGGTTCTCCAGAACCTGTCAGAACCTGCTGGATTTAACCCCTGATGTAGGATCACTTAGAAATCCCCTATATACAATGGAGCTCTCTCCTATGTACAGAACTGAAGAAGCATCTACAGATGGCTTGTAACTCATCTATCTATGCTACCTGATATTTAAAAGATATGAAAAGTCCAAGTCACAAGTTAACAAAAGCAAATCAGTGGCAGAATGAACGCTATTTAGTGTTACATTGCAGCTACTCTAGAACTGATTACTTTCACAAAAAAACTAATTTTATTGCAAGAGCCAATATATCACATAGCAAATAAAGCGGTTTTTTACCTGGGCAGATTATTTCTCCCTCTATATAGAATTGTTTGAAGTTCACATAGCATGCTAAACCATGCTTTGTTTAAAACCACACAGTGGCTTTGTGTAATAAATAAATCTAACTTATTACCTACTTGACCCATAATAGCTCTCAAATTATAGCTTTAATATATAATTTCACATCCCTTCACATTTTCTTAAGTGGGGAAGTCAGAGATTGAATTTTTGGATGCAAAATCCCTTTTTCTCTAGCGCTACAATTCCTCATTTAAAACAAAATGCAACTTTTATCATACAAATTGTGACAAATCTTAGTTTGATAATCAGCAGAATTAAAAGTCAGTGGTTTCTACATATACAATTTGTACTGTCAAAAAAAGTTCTTAATGAAGTTTAGAGCCAATTTAAATTTTGTACAGATGCTTAATTGGCTATTTGTCCAAGGTGATTAGAAATGATAACTCTTAAAATTTATTCCGAGTTATTTCCTAGATAAAATTAGAATCACCTGTATCCCATGCTAGCCACTTATAGAACATTTTAATAAAAAACCTCTGAAGGGTATTTAATTTCATTGTTACATAAATTTAATGAAGACATATGCCAGTATATATTTAAATATTTATCAAATATAGGCATGCAAAGCTGCTTCATTCTAATAAATTACATGTTTTAATAAATTAAAAATAAATTAATGTAAGTTAATATGGTCTCATCAAGCAAACTATTAGAAGGATATCATATCAGATGATGATGAGAAAAATACTCAAGGTCAATTTTTACACTGCCAATACTGCTCCTCCAGTTGATCATCAAACTTAAGTCATCAAGCTTAAGTCTTGCCTGCAGATTCAGTTTTCCTGCATACTGTAAATACTGTTTACATTTTTAGCCTTAATTTAGTGGGAATGGTTACATGTAATTAGAGTTTAATGCAGTCCTATCCAGTCCGACCATTTCCAGATGTATAATTTTCTTTGTTTGCCACATGCTTTCTCACAAGCAAGCCCTGAGTTCTGGACTCTGCTCCTTCCTGAAATCCAGAGATTAACAACATCACTAATATTAAAGGAGACATTGAAAGGGGGTTTAAAATGTTGGATGTCAGCTGACCAGAGTCTGGTTTTTTAGATGATCTGGGAAACTCGGCAGTTTATAATGAACTACCAGAACTCTAAGCCAGTACAGATAGTCCTTGACTTACAACTACAATTGAGCCCAAAATATCTGTGCTAAGTGAGACAGTTGTTAAGTAAATTTTACCCGATTTTATGACCTTTCTTGACACAGCTGTTAAGTGCATTGCTGAAATTGTTAAGTTAGTAACTTGTTAAGTGAATTTGGCTTCCCCATTGATTGTTTGTCAGAAGGTCACAAAAGGTTTATAACCCCATAAAACTGCAATCGTCATAAATACATGCCAGTTGCCAAGCATCTGTATTTTGATCACATAACCATGGGGATCCTGCAACGGTAGTGTGAAAAACAGTCATGTCAATTTTTCCAGTGCCATTGTAACTTGAAACAGTCACTAAATAAACTGATATAAATAAGGACTACGTGTATTAACCAAACAAGTAAAAATTCCAACAGTTGCAATCATATCACATTTAGCGAATGGTGAGAGCTGAATTAACATATTAAATATTTTATTCCTGTTATTTTCTGCATGATTATTATGAACTTCAAATGCCACGAAATAGCCCCTTTGTTGCATAACTGTGACCTATTTAGCGTTGCACATAATATTTTGTTATTTCAGGTTTCCTATATGAACTTTATTAGCAATAATGCCATGTTTACAGTTGCTTTACAATTGATGTTCTCAATATTTTCTTACAGTTAGGAATATGTTATATACATCTCTATGTCTCTGCCCCAGAATCTAAGAAAATTCAAATACTACGAACTATTGAGCTTTGCTGCCATCTAGAGATAAGAAGTAGATTAAATCATTTAAAAGCAACACCTTACGAAGCATTTGTCAAAGAAAACATTGTACTTCATCTCACAACAATGAAAGATCACCATAATCTCAATGGGCTATTCTCTTGGCATTAGGAATCTAGTTCTTTCTGAACCGGGATAACACTATAGTTGGTTCTTCTAGTAAATCTATCCACAAACTAGCCAATATTTAATCTAGATATTGTGATTACCAGCCCATATGTTTATCACATGATATGATGCATTGTGCCAACCCAAGGAATTGGGTTAATTAGAATAAAATAAATAGCCATAGCTCTGTCATGCAAGTGAAGCCCATAACTGGGTTTATGAGCTTGCTGTTTGCTTGTATGATGAATTGCTGTTTGCTTATATTTTGCTTAGTATGTTGTACATATCTGACAAAAGAGTTATGTACACAAGGATTTACAGTTTAGCATGAGGTGTGAATGCCGGCTACATAATCTAGTATATTCATTTTTTTAAAAAAAAGTAAAAAATAGTGGCATGTTTTGAATATATTTTTTCATACAATTTATACATTAAAATTGATAACTGCAAATATTTTGATTTTTTTTAAATTATAGATTGCTGATGTTTTCCGTCAAGCAATTCCTATTAGAAATCCTAAATCAAAAACCATCAGTACAACAGTGCTACCAGTGAGGACACCTTCTGGACAATAGAAGAAGCCAACTTAAGATACTAAAGATGGGACATCAGACATCACCAAATATATTCCCAATGCTGCTACTCAAAATGCCAGGAAGACATGAGGCTGCTGATGTGTGAGATAATCGTTACCTAACTCCTAAGTAGAAATGATTTTTTGCACATCAATACAGCAAAAAAGATTGATGTTGACACTGGAATTAAAAAGCATTGGGACTTTCTTATAACCAGAAATCTACTATTCAGTATAATCTTGCCCCATTTTCCTAATAGGAATCAAATGTTTGTCCTACACTATGGACTGGATGAAGTTTCCACTTAATTCAAATGAAGCTATTGTGAATTCCCTATCTAGCTCTACCTTTATATTCTGGGCAATGTCAAAACAACAGCAACACTGAATAGAGCATGATGAAGAGATTTTAAAAATGCAACTACCATAGAACTCTGCTATTATTTTCTCCCAATTTCCCAGTGCAGTATTAAGAGCAATTGTATTCTTGATTCACTACTCAACCAACCTTAAAGAGATAAAGAATTCTTTAAGGACCAAGGACAAGGAATCAGGGAGAAAGCAAAGTATGCAAACCCTAGAAGGACAAGTGCATTTTTATGCTCAGCAGGAAAAAAAAAGCAGCGATATCATGACACTGTAAAATTACCATAGGATGATAAAATGTTACCATTTTATCAGCCCCAACCCAAATCACTCCAGCTCAAACCCAAAACAAGAGGAAGAAATCCTACATATTGCATACGCATATGAAGAAATGGATTACTGTCACCAACTGTGCATTTGATGTGTTTTTCAAAGTTGAGATGCTGTGAATTTTGCTTACCACCATGCATTTTTACATCAATGTTTCTAACATATGGTAAATGAAAAACTATTTTTTTAAATTGGATTCTTTTAAAATTATTAGACCTGTATGGAATGTAGAATAGGCAATAAATTATTTTAATATTTAACCCTCAGTATAGGGATGAACAACATTTTCATTAAATAACATTCCTAAACTACTTGTGGGTGCTTCATCACTGGAGGTTTTTAAGAAGAGACTGGACAGTCACTTATCTGAAATGGTATAGGATCTCCTGCTTGTGGCAGGAGGTGGGACTAGAAGACCTCCAGCTCTATTCTGATTGATTGATTTACTATTCATAGAAAAAAATGTCAATTATAGAGAGAAAAGCACAGGTGATAAAATTAAAAGGATAACTGAAGGAGACTCCTAAATTATTTGGGATTGTACAAAATGATATTCTCAAAATCAATTGACTAATATAAAAACAACTTTCCACAAATGAGTGTCTCTGGAGGAGACAAAAGCTACTTTTAAAGGAAACTGAAGCCGACCTGTTTGTAGATACAGTTATATGAATAAAGGCTGACTAACAAAGCATACAATACAAACTGATGGCTTGTTTATATAAAATGATAGCAAGCCACAGCTCATTTGCTATAGAATTAATCCATTGCTTTCAAAAAGTTAATTTTTTTCTCTCTCAATTGTTGCTACTACAACAAACCTTATAAAGCCACAATTATGCATATTAAATTCCTCATTAAAACAGAACCATATCCACATCTCAATATAAAAGTTAACTTTGATTAACCAATTGTTCAATACACAGCACACAGAAATTATATTGTATCTTTCAAGAATGTTTTAATTCCTCATGAGATAGGAACCATCCCTCACTATATATCAGTGGGAAGAAATAACTCATTTGTTTAATTAGGTTCTCTTTATCTTGTTTTCAGACTTTTATGGAGATTATATCACATTCTAGGTTATACTTATGCAAAAATACTGAAAATTCAAAAGGGATCATAAACTTTTAAACACCACAGTAAGTTGCTCTTTAAAAACTAAACAGGCAAGACCTAGTTAATCCTTGGATAGGAGACCATCAGGAAATCACAGGACTGTACTTTGGACTGTGATCTTGAAAATATTTCCAAGAAAACAACATGGCCATATTCATTATAGTCATCAGGAGCTGAAGTGGATCAGAGGATGGACAGCAAAAGTTATATATACCTTGATACACTGTAAAGCCTCAATGAATGTTTATAATATGCACAGGTAAGGCATACACACCTGTATACACCCCAAAAGCACAAAGCAAGAACTGGTAACTAAAAACCACAGCTTGGCCTCAACCTATGGTAACTGACCTGAAAACTCTGTAAGATTAAAACAGTGTGCACAAGAGGAAGACATATCACACTGAACTGGAGGAAAGCTGTAATAAAATAGAATAGAATAGAATTTTTTATTGGCTAAGTGTGATTGGACACACAAGGAATTTGTCTTGGTGAATACGCTCTCAGTGTACATAAAAGGAAAGATACATTCATCAAAAATCATAAGGTACAACACTTAATGATAGTCATAGGGTACAAATAAGAAATCAGGAAACAATCAATATCAATATAAATCATAAGGATACAAGCAACAACGTTACAGTCATACAGTCATAAGTGGAAGGAGATGGCTGATGGGAACGATGAGATTAATAGTAGTGCAGACTTAGTAAATAAATAGTTTGAGTGTTGAGGGAATTATTTGTTTAGCAGAGTGATGGCGTTTGGGGGAAAAACCGTTCTTATGACTAGTTGTTCTGGTGTGTATATAGCATCATTTTGAGGATAGGAGTCGAAACAGTTGAAAAATGTAACTAATAAAAGAAAATAAATACCTAGATACCATATTCTGCTAAACAGATATTTCAATGCATACAAATGCAGCCAATCAGTCTCTAGAAAGTGTACCAACATTTTTCCATAAACCAGTACAGAAGAGCCCCTCAAGACTCACCCCCTCTCTGCCCTTTCCATTTACTTCCAATAATTGTTATTCTGCATCCTTTGCCCAACGTCTCTGCCTGCGGTTTGAGGGTCCACTTGTATCTGTTTTCAGTGGAATCACAGAAATGGCATATCTGTTCATTGGCATATCGGTTTTATAGTCCATTTAAGGAACCAAATTAAAAAGCGGTACATTCGATAGAAGTACTCAAGAAGTACTTTTTATGTACTTCTCCGATATATAGAAAATAATTAGCCTACCCTTCCCTCTCTTTGACTGGAAAAAAGAAACCTGGTTTTCATGCAAGAGCCTGACGACTCTTCCTTTCTGAGTCGTTTTCTAAATACCCAGAGCAATGCGAAGAGACTGCAGTTAAATATGAGGCGATGAGACCGTCTATAAAATTAGCCAGGCAGCATCCCAAAACTTCCACGCTTTCCCCAAAGCCGGGTACCTGGACTAATGTTGGTTCCTTCAGGTGTCTCCCACCAAGGCTCGTCCAACGTGTCTGCCATGCTGTGTAACCCACGCCGCCCCTGCTCGCTGCCGGCTGCAGCTTTGAACGCCTGAATCCCGCCCAGTGGGTCGGGCAGGGAGGAATTTCAAAGGGGAGGTTAACTCTCGTTTCGCTCACAGCAGGCAGTGACCTGGGCTGGAGGCAGGAAGAGGAGGAGAAATGGCACTGCAAATCTACAGAGTTGCGAACAGTTCATTGCTCTATGAGTAGGATAAGGCATTCCACTACTCCGTGTAATCGGACTTGCTTCTGAGGAAACACATGGCGGACATTTGCTTTCGGGATGCGATTAGCTGCGCTAATGCAGCCTTTGCAAAACCATCAACTGCGGTTGACATCCCGATGTTTTCTGCTCGCAAAACCCTTAAGCCATCAAAAAAATAAACCGTTATAGAATGGCCTGGCTCAACGGTAAACCAAACTATATTTTAACCAGGGTTGTAGTGTAGGCTCATCATCCGCAAACGAAACTACCCCTTAGCAGGTGACGGGGGCTCATCCGTGCAGTTTGGGTTGCAGGGGTCTCTAGCAATCCCCGAACAATAGATTGCTTACTTTTTAAATGTCGTGATTTTTGTTTACCGTTCTGAACCTTAAGCTATATTATTTGGCTCCGAGTTATGTCACCGGGTTTGTGATTGAACATAATGCCGACAGCAAAATGTGAAGTATATCTTGGGTGTTTACATTTCGAGCTGGGTTGTGCTGTGTGCTGGAATAGACTCGAACCTGATGATGACACTTTAAAAACAATGCCGCTGGAGCGTGGGGCGGTTGTTAGCGTAAAGGCATGGTAAGTTTCGAGGGATTTATGTCAGTTTCAGTCTTCAATTTTCAGACGATCAGGGATTTATGCCAGTAAATGCACCTTAATTAAGAGCGGTAAACTAGCTCAAGGGACTCCAACCTTGGCAACTTTTAGACTTGTGGACTTCAACTCCCAGAATTCCTCAGCCAGCTTTGCTGGCTGAGGAATTCTGGAAGTTGAAGTCCACAAGTCTAAAAGTTGCCAAGGTTGGAGTCCCTTGAGCTAGTTCACTGATCACTTCATCAGACAAGCACCTCTGACATCTACCAGAAGCAGATGAAGGTCTGTTGGTTTATCTCTTCACGATGTGAAGCAGATCAGAAAAGATTTCTGACTTCTAACCGTAAAAGCCCTCAAAAAGCTTCCCGCTCCCAAAACATGCTTAGCTGAGATCTGTACATCTAATGTATAACGAAATATTATGCAGTCTCCATTAAAAAAAAACAAAACACCACATATACAATATAATCGGTTAGACTTCCAGGTTGAAATCGTATGCCTATGGATTCCGAAATAAGCTCCAGCAGAATCTTCAGTGCATATTTGTATTCTTAAAACTTTGTTTTCTGACCTCTTGACTGAAAGCTGAAGTTACGGATATCTCTTTTGCCCGCAGGAACCCGCTTCGAGGAAGCAAAACGAGGCGGGCGAATCTTAACTATGTTATAGTTCTATATGTTGGCGTCATCGTAGCTGTTTGCACTTTACGACAGCCATACATGAGTTTGGGGTGTGAACGGCGCAGAACCTTGGAAATTTAGATCACGCTTTACGGCACGGCTAGGGGCACGTCAACAGCTATGGCGGAAGGGGAGGCAGCGTCTTCGCCGAGTAGCTGGTGAGTTGAACTGGCTAGGTAATAGACTGCTTGGGAGGGACAGAGGACTTGCGGCTTCTCCGCTGCCAAAGCTCCTCACAAAAACGGGCTGTTCATTACCCTGTTCGAAGTCAACCTGCACCAAGTGGCTGTGATAGATGCCACTTGAACTTACTCTTAGAAAACGTAGTATTGACGGATTCTACTGTGTCTGGATCTCTGCAAAGTGTGATTCCTGGGCAAATCTTCATGACTCGTTTGATGTATTCATTTGTTCATTTGTTCTTGTTTCTAAATGAAGACAAGGGAAATAGCTTAAAGTTCACTCAGAATTCCATTAAGGTGGAGGTCTTTTTTGATGAGCTGCAAAATATTTCAAATTTATTTGAATTTGGTCTTTCTCACCAAAACTGAACCAAGAATTAATGGACGAGTATGACAGTTGAAAGCTGAGTGAATTTCGCAGTTTCTACTCTATTTATAATGTAAACTTTTTCCAAGGAAAAAGATAGATTGAAAAATAGAGAGATAGAATCTTCCAACTCTATCGATCATTTCAGTATGCTTGTAAGATGGTTTAATGATTTGGAGTAGAGCAGCAACATTTCTGACTTCTAACCATAGGAGCAATAAAAAGCATCTCTAAATCATATTTTGCTTAGATCAGCGTATGTACAGTATATTGGACTTATTCCACCCATTGAGCTTCATGGCTGAATCTGTACAGGTAGTTCGCGACCTACAACTACAATTGAACCTAAAATTTATGTTACTAAGTGAGACATTTGTTAAGCGAATTTTGCCCCATTTTACAACCTTTCTTGCCACAGCTGTTAAGTGAACCACTGTAGTTGTTAAGTTAATGACATAGATGTTAAGTGAATCTGGCTTCCCCATTGACTTTGCTTGTCAGAAAGATTGCAAATGGTAATCGCATGACCCTGGGACACTGCAACAGTCATACATATGAGTCAGTTGTCAAGTGTCTGAATTTTGATCACGTGACAACTGGAATGCTGCAACGGTCATAATGGTAGAAACCGGCATAAGTCGGTTTTTAAAGTGCTGTTGTTTCTTTCAACTGTCACTAAATGAACTGTTGCAAGTCGAGGGCTACCTGTATTTTCCAGTATTTATCCACTCAGCTGTCAATGATTGCTGAATGGGATGCTATATCCAGAAGACATGCTAGATATCTTAATTATCAAGGGGCAGGTATCCTTCAAAGTGCCATCGTTTCCAGAGTTTGCTTGTGAATTCAAATACTTTTGGCTAACAAATAGCATACTGGATTTTCTGAATTTAGATCTTACTCAACAAAGCAGTTTTTTTCATTTGTGGTTATCCAGTGTCAACTGTTTTGTCAAGATAAACAAATATTCCACAGTCTATCTTCATTTCCCAGTAACTTTCAGTACAAACTATAAGTAGTTTCATGTCTTATTTTAATTTTGTTGACCGTTTATTTGAGTTAGACAACTGAGAGGATTCGGGAGTTTAACCAGGATTTTAACCAGGTTTTCTTTAAAAATAACCCCCTCTCAATTTGATAAAATGAATTTTCTTGAATTAAATTTTATTACTACTTTTATTTAAAGTCTATATATAATCAGATCCTTAAATGTGATTTATTTTGATTCTCAGAAAGCTGGACAGTGAAGATAAAAGTGGTTCTTAGTTTTAGCTTCCATTGATTATTGATGTCTTTGCTACATCAAACCCATATTTAAGTTTCTTTGTAAGCATGTCCCCAAAAATGTCTAGCAGTCTAAACAATTAGAGAATGACAATCTAAAATACATTGTAAGAAAAGAGGAATGCCCGATCCTCCAGTCTTGAGGTGGACGTGAGCAATTTATATGAGCAATCTGAACTTTATTTTTATTTATTCAGTATTGTTTGAATTACTATTGCTGCTTTACTGCCCTTTCTGGTTTTCCATGGATTTTATGTCCCATATGTTGAATGAAATGTCTCACTCTTTCACACGTATGTTCATTCATTGTTCTATATTATTGTATGTATCTTGGACTCATACAATGTTTCTGCAAATATTGTGTTATGCTGTTATACAGTGTTTTTCTGTTCCTGTATGCTATAATAGTTTGCAACCTTTTATTCTTTCAGTGGAATATACAATAAAACAAGAGTTGTACCACACCCATCTGAAGTCAGTACATGTGACTGAAAGGGTGGAGTATTTTCCAAAGGGCAGGAAGAAGTTTTAAACCCTGCCTTTTAGCCAGAATTTCCTGTATGGTCTTGTGGCCAGAGAAGTACTTGATAGTAAATTCATTTGCTGGTCTACCTTAACAATCCTGAGTATGAGTGTGAGTGAGATGGGCAGTATCTAAATTAGAAAAATAAAAGAATAAAATAAGCTAAGTACAATCAGAATTGGTTAGATCATGTTAACATAGATTTTATTGGGTAATTGAGTGAAAACTCAAAGAAGTCCTGTATAATATGCTGAATAGACATTTCTGAAATTATTAGAACATAAGTAAAAGCTGCTAATCAGTATCAAAGGGCACTGTGATGTTGGAAGTATTAAATGGAAAGTCAGGGGTGATCAAACTCCAGTCTTAATAGTCTTTCTATAATTATTTCTCTTCGATTACTCATAAATTATTTCTTATAAGTTCATATTTTAATTCTACATAGTGCTTTTTTATCAATTTGTGAATCAAATCTCATCAATTATAATTTGTTTCAGGGAGGTAAAGCCTTCTGTAAATGTTTTACAATAATTATAACTGAATGACATTTCCCTTTTTTTCTGAGCATTTCATATGACTCATTTATATATTGCTGGATAAAATTTTCATATCAATATATGTCTAGGTTCACACATTATACTAGGATTTAGAGAAATCAGGTTCACATAAAGACAAGAAAGATAATCATTTGATTAGAAATTAAGCCCAGTGACAAGAAAGAATTTTTTACTCTTTTATTTTAACAGATATTTAAAGCACAATTAAGAAGACTAAGAAAAAGAAATTAAAAAAGAGGCATAAGCTTTTTTAAAATAACATTAGATTAGTACCATGTATAAATACAGTCTTACATAAATTTTAATTATTATTAAAAGCAAATCAATACTTTGCATTGCATCAAATGATAAGGATCGTTCATCATAATAAACAATTAATATGAGTTTCTACTTTAAGAAAATCTCTCCTTATTAGACTTTTTTGTGATTCATTATAATAACCTAGAGTTATTGTGTTAAGAGAAACCCAAAATCTGTAAGTACTTCCAAATCCACATGCTGAATTTTCATCCATAACTGGTTTCTAGATTAAATTATTCTTTACCTTTATACTTTTTTTGAAATACAAAGGTATTTTTGATATTGACGAGGGTTTCCATAGCTTAGTTTATCATTTTTGTAAAAAAGGGATTATTTGTAATTTCCAATAAAAAACATAAATATACTGTTATCTGTTACAGAGCCAACACCATATACTTTGCAGGAAAGTAAGATAAAACAATTTGATTCATTGTACAGGGAATCATTTTGCCGAATGAACTTTATGATATTACCTTCAACTATGAGGGAAAAAATGAACCTTGTTACATTTCCTGCAATTTTGTTTAATATGAATTATCTGTTTTGCAATCAATAATTGGAGTAATATTCCAGAAATAAATAAATACATACATACATACTCATTTTCCCTGCATGTAATGCCAGTAAAGAAAGTATGAAGGAGCTTGGTTCTTTTAGCCTTGAGATAAGATGATTGAAAGGCTGTACAGGTAGTCCTCAGTTTATGATCAGAACTTGGATTGCTAAGTGATATGATTGAGTGAGTTGCACCAAATTTATAGTCTTATTTGTCACGATCTTTAAACAACTCATGATCATTAATCAAATTCAACTTCTCCCATTGACTGTCAAAGCCCCTTGGGAGAGTCACAAATGTGACCCTAGATTGGAGCCAGACGAGGATGCTGCAACTGTCAAAAATACATGCCAGTTGCCAAGCATCAATTTTTGATAATGTGAGTGTGGGAATGTTGCAATGGTCATAAGTGCAAGGACCAGTAGTGTCACTTTTTTCAGGACTATCATAACTTTGAAGTTCATTAAATGCATGGCCATAAGTCAAGAACTACCTGTATGATACTTTCCTTCAAATAAGGAAGCTACTTCTCTTTTCAGCTTTACATAACTCAGCTGTACAAAGTTTGAAAATGACATATATGATTTAAGGTGTTATTAACACGTACGATGTGTACCTTGACACATTTGTGCTTTGAATCACCTTTTCCCCTTTAAATCTGAATCACTTTATAGCCCTGGACTACATTCTCTTAGATATACATTAGAGAACTGTACATGTCAATTTCATGATAAGAATTTTAATTCTGAGATTCTTAAATTTGTTTCCACCTATGCCATTGAATTTGAAATTAGTAAAGAAAGAGATGAAAGAGATAATATATTTTGTATTTAGTAATAGTAATATATACAGAGCAGCTTTGTTTAAAGGGCAGGTTAACTATAGTCGTATCTGAGTAAAATAAATACATTATAGTTTGAGTTGTCTGCTTATTTTTTGAGTGCTTATTTTTTATATATTTTCCTGTATTTATCCCAAGTTTTTATCTTAATCATAAATTAACATGCAATTACCTGGTAGCAGCATTTCTTATTTTATTTTAGAATTAAAATTGTAACTCTCAGTTTTATTTACATTTAATACACAGTACATAGTTAAAACCATTTTGGACGTTGTAAAAATCCAATAAAAGTTTCAAATAGAAGTATTACAATACAGGCATTATATCATGTGGTGCTTTCTATGTAGATGTGTGGAAAACTAAATGTTCAAAAACATTTTTTGGGTAATAAGATTTTTAAGACTACTTGTTTGATAATCTGTGGTTTATGAAGCAGTTTTATTAAATTATTGAAAACAAACATTAAAAAACAAGCTGGGAGACTAACCTAATCAGATTTATTACACTATTGCTGGTGCTTAGTGAGACCACACATAAAACTAACTTGGAGTCTACTGGAAGAGATAGGTGTTAAGTTACTTCTTGAAGGCTAGCAGGTTGCGGCAGTGGTGAAATCCTGCCAGTTCGCATCGGTTTGGGCGAACCGGTAGTGATAAAAGCTACCGGTTGGTCCAAACAGATATTTCCGACAATCAGCTGTGCCGCGCAATTTAAAATTGCTAGAAAGCAAGAAATTATGCTTTCTAGTGAATCTAAATCGCGTGGCACAGCTGTTCCTCCCCTCGCTGTTCTACTTACCTTCCCAAGCTTCCTTTTTCTGTGTGCAGTGCACCTTTGTAACGTACTGCACATACACATATGGACACTGTGCATTTGGTGCGCACTGTGCATGCATGCGCAATGTGTGCTTGGCACACACCGCACATGCACAGGCAGTGAACCAATGGCAAACCGGAGGGGGAGATTTCACTACTGGGTTGGAGCCATACAAGCCAGAAGGCAGAGCAAAATTTGCTTCCATGGGGCTATAAAGAAATGCAGAAAGAACCTTGAAGAAAGTATGCAGGAACAAGTAAGAAAAAATACTGTAAAGGGAAACTCAGCCCTGGGAAAGATGACAAAAAGAAACTTGAAATAGCTCAACTTTATTTTCTTTGATTTAAGATGGGGTAGAAGGAATAGACTTTTAAAATTATGTTATTGTACCTAAAACAATTAAACTGCATTCCTATAATCCTTGTGCTGCTTCCTGATCTAGTCTGCTTAAAAGGACTGACAAAGGCAGGTATGAAGAGAAATGACACAAATTCAAGCTCCCATTGGAGACAATAATTTAAGAGATGGGACTCAGAGTGCCAACCTTGTCAGATCTTATTAAATGGGCAGAAACAGTTGTGGGGAGCTTCTCCCACAAACATCCAGATCATGAAGGACTTGTTAGAATACTACCAGGACCTCGAATTGCACCCAGCAGTCTTGTGGTACCATTTTCAAGGCATATCTTTTTCACTTTTATAAATGAAGGCAAATATACTGTAGTGTCCCAGGATAATGTTGCAGGATCCAATCTAAGTCAGTTACCAGAGGTTTAGTCTTCTGAGCTTTCAGACTTGTCCTACAGCCCATCCTCAAGGAACTTCCATCTAGCAGAATGTGTGTTTTTAACTTTTATTAACAGCTTAGTTTCCATTAAAAAAAAGCTAAGTTAATAGCACTATGGAATTACTTTTAGATGTAAAATGATAACACAATCTGCATGCTTCTTTAGAAGTAATACCCACTGAAGTTAAATCACTTATTGATATAAGTTTAAACCATAAAAATGTTTTTGTGTCAAATGAGATTCATCTTAATCATTTATGCTTCAAATTACGTGCATTAAGGTTAGTGCTAAGAGATGAAATATTTCAAAAGTTGAAACCACCATTACCTTAAATCTACATATAATCTTACTCAATGTTTGTAGGGAAAATGATCTTGCAGAAGCTCTGGAAGAGGGAGGCTGTGATCTTGAAACGGTTAGGAACATAGTCCAAGGAAGACCTCTGCCTGAACACCTAAGAGCCAAAGTTTGGAAGGTAAACCTTTCTTACATATTTGGAAAATGATATTTTTTTCTGAGTTATGTAGTTCAGAAAAGACAGGAACTACTTGTTGGGCCATTTTATTTCTTTTTTAAATGACGAATATTTAGTGTATCAGTGATACGTGATATATAGCAGTTAGGATATTTGAGCAGAAAAATGAAGATTGAAACCTACCCATAGCCATGGAATCCTGCTCAGTGACTTTGGACTAGTCTCTGCTGACAGCTGAGTTACCTCACAAGATTGTTGTTATGTAAAAACTTTGGAAGAGAGAATGCTATGTAGCAGTGGTGAAATGTAAAATTTGTTACTACCGGTTCTGTGGGCGTGGCTTGGTTGTGGTGGGGGTAATGTGATTGGGTGGGTGTGGCCAACTTTTTTTTTTTTTTTTTTACTTTTAAAAGCATTTTTTCTACAACCTTAAGAGGTTGCAGAAAAAAAAATGCTTTTAAAAGCCTCTGATGATCAGGCAACTCAGCTGGGATCGTCAAAGGCTTTTAAAGGCACTTTTTTTTCTACAACCTCTTCGGCCGAAGAGGTTGTAGAAAAAATGCTTTTAAAAGCCTCTGACGATCCCAGCTGAGCCGTGCGATCATCAGAGGCTTTTTTTTTACTTTTAAAAGCATTTTTTCAGCCGAAGAGATTGTAGAAAAAATGCTTTTAAAAGAAAAAAAAAAAGCCTTTGATGATCGCGCGGCTCAGCTGGGCATGGGGAGTGGGCAAGGATTTTTGCTACCGGTTCTACGGTCCGAACCGGGAGCATTTCACCCCTGCTATGTAGACTGTCGAAGGATAGGACATATAAATCTAACAATAATTGTAATGACTATACTTCAACTTACATATAAATTGTATATATACAGTACCAATGCATCAAAAATATTTACTCAATTAACTTTTCAATTGCCATTCATGTTTCAAGGAAATAATTTCAAAAGCAAATTCAATATGAATGTCTTTCTTTTTTAGAGTCAAATTATGCACTGCATAAATAAAACATAGATTTGTTAGTTTAACTGTCATTTTTAAAAGGGAAATCCATTTCTGAAAATGTAACTGGCTTTGGAGAAGATGTGTGGAAAAAAATTCTTTGTTTCTTTGATCTTTCTTTATTGAAAGTTTCCTGACCCATATAGCAAACTGTGTCAAAGTTATTTTTGCAACATCAGTAAAAAGATCTGGATTCACAGGGAAAAATAATGTTGGGAGGATTTAATTTCAAATACAAAAATAATTTTTGGGAAATGGTTTAATGACAGTCTTTTCCATTACAGTATATTTCCAGTCCTAGCACATGCTTTCTGAAATGGCATTTCTTTTAAATGAGTCCTGAAATACTGTTACATTTATTCAGCTATACCTGCAGTTTCTCTTTAAACCCAACAGGTAATAGTTTACTTCAATAATAAATAAAGAACACTATAGGAAATATAATACACTTGAAATACTAATTTAAAGAGTGCTCACAGTTCTTTGTCACACATTACTTGAATGCATACATTCAATTTGATCAACAATTCTTACATATCATTAAATGTAGATTGTTCAAGAAGATGGCTGCATTCGTTCATTATAAAGAGCCAGTAGTCACTGATTTCATTACTTATACTTGAAACAATGTTTCTTTGAATACTTTTTTTAAGTTGGTTTAAGAATTGTATCTTCATTGCAGTCAATATATGTAATATTTCTTCCTTATTTCCTTTTATAATTATTTTAGATTGCATTAAACGTTGTAGGGAAAGGAGACAGTTTAGCATCTTGGGATGGTTGTTTAGATCTGCCAGAACAATCACTGATTCACAAAGATTGTCAAGAACTAGTTGGTGAGTCTGAAATAATATTTTGATTGTTAAGCTGAAAGCTACCTATAATATTTATTACCGTGTTTCCCCGAAAATAAGACCCTGTCTTATATTTTTTTGATCCCTGAAATAAGCGCTTAGCCTTATTGCCATGCGCTCAAAAGCCTGATTGGGCTTATTATCAGGGGATGTCTTATTTTGGGGGAAACGGTATCTTCATAACAATTACGTTTTTATCCAATCCCTAAGACGCCTGAAATTCAAATACATGTGTTAAGACTACTTGAAATATGGTACAGAGAGACTAAATTTATTTAATCTTATACGGCTCTCATTTTTTGACAATTTATATGTAACAATGTAAAATAGAAGTATAAAAAGTCAGTTACAGAGAATCTGATATATCACCATTTGAATAACAGAACCTTCAAGCATTGCTAAATGTTTTTCTTTAAAAATGAGACTTTAAATATGAGTCTAGAGAATCTCCAGATATATACCAACTCTATCTGGCAGAGTGCAATCCCGTCAAGAGTCAAAGATGGACTATTCTAGAAATAGCTAGCTTCTGAGTTTGCAGCCACTGTTTCTTTCTGCAATTCTATTTAGGTCTCTTTCTCCCCAGTCAGATCCTATCAAGCTATTACTCAGGTATTGTTCACAAAACAATTTTCACTACTGCTGACATTCAGTAAACAACAGTTGCTGAGAGACCTTACTTTGCTCTAGGGATGCTATTCAGATATCCATGGAAAGTTTTTTGATATCCTTTGGTACTAGGTGTTTTTCTTCTTTTTTAAAAAATCAGCTAAACTGTTCTTAACTTATTTTTGTTGTTTTATTATCTCTTTATCATTTGCCAGTTTTGGGGAATGACTTAAGGTCATAATGCATAACTTATACACTATTTCTTTTTAGATCAGCTGTCAATAACAGAAGAGGATAAGTCAGTGTTACGTTTGGATATTGAATCTGTGATTACGTTTTATTGTAAATCTCGTAATGTTAAATACAGTTCTAGCCTTAGCTGGTCCTATCTCCTTAAACCTTTGGTTCATCTTCGACTTTCACGAAGTGACTTGTACAACTGCTTCTATGCTATCATGAACAAATACATTCCAAGGTAAAGAAATCATTTATGACCATTAAATTAAATCTTAATTTTTATTTTATGGATATCACTTTACCTCTTTATTGTCCTTTCTTTTTTCTCAAGGTGGCATTTTTTATTTGAATTTTTTAAAATCATGAACCTATGAAGATAGAATTCTTCGGATCCTTTGTTTGTCACATATCTTTATGAAAATCATTCATACAGGTTTTTTTTTAAATATACAATCATTTTTATTGTCTCTGCTTCTATTGCTCTTTTTTTAGGGACTGTTTTCTGAAGGGGAGACCATTTCATCTCTTTAGGCTGCTCCTCCAATATCATGAACCAGAACTATGCTCATTTCTGGACACAAAAAAGATGACGCCGGATTCATATGCACTCAACTGGGTAATAAAGTGAAAGTAGGAAAATATAATGAAAAGCGAAGTTCTATAACAGAAAATTTCACACACTGGTAACAACGTCTAAACAAAAAGAATGCATTTTTGCACAATTTTTTTGTGGCTAGGATATTATAAGATTCTGATTTCTGGTATTAAGTTCTTATAGTGAATTCACTTGTTCATAAGAGGTCTTTCTATGGATCACAAATTATTTTATGTTGGCCCATAACAGATAAGCAGAAATGTCTGATTAACAATGGTAATTTTCCCAAGAATTAAAGGATATAGGGTTTTATTTTTGTTGCACTTTCCTGGCATGCTATTATACCCACAGTTCCTAAAGAATTATCTATGATCTATCTATTAATCTAGTATTAGCCATATAAGAAAACACACAAATGCACAATTTAATCATTGTTTAAAATCAATAAAAATCACAACATTTATCCTACAAAGAAGGATGTTTATTAATATGAAAATTGCTTTGTTCTAATAGGTGGATGCTTCAGAATCTTTATATAATGTGCAATCGAACTGATTAAACTCAGTGATTGTAAAGATTTTATAAAGAAGTATATTTAATTTTCATATCTTATAATATCTGTCATCTTTAATAAAGAATAATCATTTATATTATATAAAGACTAATCATTTATATAATCAACGTCTATCTTTTTGGATTTTAAAATTTACTTTTAATCAGAATATATTTTTAAAACGTTCCTGTGGCTTAATCTCTTTATATGAGAATTAGGCTGCACTTAAAAAAAACAGCTGATCCATTGTAAATACATGTATAAAGCTCTTCCATGTTTTCTATTCTCAAAAATATTATATTAGTAAATGTTCTACTTAAAAACTAATTTGAGTTGAATCTACCTTTACATCCCCTATTTACTTCTGTTAAAACCAAAATGCATATGATCATGCATATATGAGGTCTGTTTCTCAGCCAGCAGTTTCAAGAAATAAAATTAAATTGTTTTGTTATTCTGCATCATAAACAATACCGTGTTTTAAATTTACAACTAAAAGTTTGAGCATATTCTTTTGCTGTCAGGTTTCTGAGAGCAGTTCTTAGAACTTCTTATAGTTCTTTAAACATTAAGCATTAATTAATGGCCTGTGTTTGTAGGAAAATATAACGCTTTTGTTTAATACAAGCCTAATTAAAGTTTGAAGTATGTGCAGTGATAATTTTGGCAATCCGCTTTCTGATGATTGCAAATTGAAATTGTACACTTAAACTTTTTTGGCGGTTTCATGGCAGTCACATTACCTTATTTATAGATATATGTTCAAGATTGGAATACATGAAACAAATTTAATATTTGTTTTAATATATTACTAAAATCTGCTTCAGTTTCTTTTTCATCTACTTTTCAGCTTGGGTCCCTATTTTCAAGTTACTGCACAGATGAAGTCACCCAAACAATATGGGATGGATATTTTCAGCTAGCAGATCCATTCTTCATTTATTTCCTAATGCTTATCATTCTTGTTAATGCTAAGTAAGTATATGACAGCAAATTACTTAGCTGCTACTCTTGATTCTTTTTTTTTTTACACCTACTTTATGTTTCTCCATTTGCATTTTCAGGGAATTGATCTTGGCACCAGAATCCGATAGTAAAGAAGATGTTATGAGTAAGTTCTTCAGCTTTAATGTAATACTATTTAGGCAAAATAATACAGTGAAGTTCTACTGGTAATGTGGAAGACTACATTTTCATATTTTTAAAAATAGGTTAATGTAAGGTCACATTGAACTAATTCAGACCCAAAAATAAAAAGTGGTTTAATGCAGGACTGTTTTGTCAGATACATCTGCATTTTGTCAGTGACTGGTGTACCATATAACCTTTCTACAAAATGATTACAAAATATTGTTATATTTTAAAAGTCCCCTTTCACATTACAAATATTGTTGTTTTGGTCTTGCTCTGCTTTTTTTTCTGAATTATTTCCAGTTATCTGCTCCACCATTTACATTTTTGTTATCTGTCCATTCAGTTATTATATGCTGACTTCTTTATCTCAAATCGATGGTCTTTTGGGAAAATATACAATTATATACTGTGGAGCTACTGCAACGAATACAAGCCCATTGAATCCTAACATGTATACATGCTCACACATCAAGCATTTAGTATGTTCCTTTCTCTTCCTCTCACTTTACATCTTGAACAATTTTTTTGCTACCACTCTTTTTCTCTTCTCCATATATGAGCAATTTTTAATCAAGCTCCAGGAGTGAGTGAGGTTGCAGTTATTTGTGTAAAGTGGAAGAACACTACAAGATAAGGAGACGTTGCTTTGGTCACCAGGACACAATCTCTCTTTCTGTCATTAGCACATCTAGGTTGGTTAGCAACAGCACTTTGCGTCTTTATTACATGAGTTTTTATATTCTCCATGTTACAAGCCATTTCTGTGAAACTTGATCATGAACAAAATCATATAAGTATTGATTAAAAGAGAATAATAACATAGAGCTGTGCTTTTAAAAAAATCATCTTGTAGTACTTGATGTAATGTTTTGTATATTTCAGACTTTCTTGAAAAATCTCCTGGCAGTTTGGAAGTAGAAGATATAGAAGACCTTTTCTCCCTAGCACAATATTATTGTAGCAAGACTCCAGTTTCTTTCAGAAAGGTAATTGTCAAGCACATTGAGCTGTCTTCTCTATTCTTACTTCTGCTGACTGCCAGCTGACTGCAATTTGGCAGTTCGAATCTCACCAGGCTCAAAGTTGACTCAGCCTTCCATCCTTCTGTAAAATGAGGACCCAGATTGTTGGGGGAAATATGCTGACTCTGTAAACCACTTAAAGAGGGTTGTGGAGCACTGTGAGGCAATTATAAGTCTAAGTGCTCTTGCTCTTGCTATGCCCTCCAGAGGATGTGTACTAATACTGTCATCGATCTTAGCAGCATAGATGTACTTTAAATTCCAACAATGAACTAGTTAAAGGATAGATTCAAAATGACGGCATAAGGAATAAACATGTAATATAATTATATTAATTCTTCATTAATTGAATTAATCCAATAAGAATGGCAGACCTTGAGATCGTCGATTTTAAGTAATAGTATGCCCAGCATTTCTTTCAATATCGATTGTTATTGCTTAGAAGGAGCTCCATAGTAACTTCTGCCAAACCCAGATGACTTTTAAAAACATTGATCCAAATCTCTGTAATTACAGTTTCCATTCACTCTGCTAGATGGCAGTACTAGGCAGGTTTGAGTAACCTTACATGAGAAGCCACCAGGAACTACTAAACAATTAGATTGTGTTGAGAAATAAAATCTTCCAGAAAACAACAGTGACAAATGTCTTTCATATTTTTATTGCCCAGAGTGTCTTTGTGAGAGAGAGCTGGTAGCAAATTATATGGGTATATCCATAACATCACCAGACACTGATGTAAAGAATGCTCCATTAACTCCCAGTTATTAAAAACAAAGTTCAGTAAAATATTACATTAAATATATGGAAAAAATTGTAAAGATCCAGGATGTGAATGAACTGAGGATCCTGCAAATAATATGTAAAAATGCACATGTAAACATCTATATATCTAATTCTGTATATGTTATAAAAGTTTTATCCAAGAGCTTACAAAAAGGTCATGGTTTTTAATGTATTGGCTCTGCTTATGTTTTAATATTTAACTATTGTTTTTTTCTTACTGGCATAGGAAAATCACAGTCTATTTGGCAGCAGCTTATTGGGTATCAAAGATGATGACTCAGACTTGAGCCAAGCTTTGTGTCTTGCAGTTTCAGTATCAGAGATACTTCAAGCAAATCAACAACAAGGGGTCAGTAAGTATTCCCAAAATGGGAAAAATTAAAATCATTTGCTACATCTAGAAGAGTACTTAAGGGTATTTTAATATTAGCAAGTCAGACAACTGAATCTCTGATCCGCTGCTGTGATTAAATTATTTGATTTATTATCTCAATATTATATATAGATAATATAGTTAGGATGTACGTCTCACATGGGTACCAGTAGTTGTTTTATCTTATTAAATATATTTTGGACCACATTGTTCTGCCAGCCCAGTTATTTTGAATCCAAAGCAGAAAATGTGCTTCATGTGGGATATAAGTAGACTCTCCGCACTTATCAGCTCCAATTTTAAAGGCACACCTTTTTTTGGGTTCACACAGTAGATGTCAGCTCTTGGCTGCAGATCAGATGAAGAAATGTACTCCACAGGAATTATTGCATTATGCTTTACTAATACAGGCTAGTAACAAATCTTTCAAGCCTGACTACACTTGACTTTATCTCCCTCTTATACTCCAGTGAAAAAGGGGGAGCCTGCCAGAGTCTCCTCCAAATATTCTCTTGTTTCGAGCATTAAAGATTGTTTCAGCTTCTTGGCTTGTATAATGGTTCTTGCCTATTTCTCTAAACTCATGTACCTGACTCTCTACAGTGATCCGAAGAATATATGTATTTGAGTTCAGATAGTAAGGATGTGCCAACAAAGTATGGTGACCTGAATGTTTTTCTGACTACCATGAAAATTGATGTCTATTTTCATATTTGTTATAATCATAACCATCTCACTGCAAAGTAACTTTGTAAAAAGCATTTTCAAAGTGCACAACCCTTGGCTAAAGGAGTTGGCTGTATGCTTTTGTTAGCATAAATAAATTATCTTAAGATATGGTGCATTTTCTCTGCCTTACCAACTGATATTATTAAAAAATATTCTTGTTATAGGAAGGAGTAAGATTCTTTGTGGTGGATTGTCGCCCTGCAGAACAATACAATGCTGGCCATTTATCGACTGCATTTCATTTAGATTCAGACTTAGTAAGTAAGCTGTCAGCTTAATATGTTTACTTTTAACTTTTTAGAAGAAAAGGATAGAGTTCAGATATTGCATCAAGTGATGTCATATTGATTTCACTTTTCAGATATCATTCTGAAAATGAAATAGTCTCAGTCTTCCATATAAGCACCCT
Organism: Pantherophis guttatus; assembly: GCF_059756535.1. Classification (NCBI taxonomy): domain Eukaryota; kingdom Metazoa; phylum Chordata; class Lepidosauria; order Squamata; family Colubridae; genus Pantherophis; species Pantherophis guttatus. The sequence continues at coordinate 33,027,947 of NC_142067.1, forward strand.
CCCTCTCTTCTGCTTTTGATAAGGAGCATGGCATATGGAATGGTGATGCGATACTGTACTGTATGTGCAAGAATCCAGTTGCATAGCAGGAGATACAAGTCTGAGAATATTAAAATTTTAGTTCCAAGTGTACTAGGTTCCATAGCTGTTGACTTTATACTCTCATGTTTCAGGGGTTAGTTTTTCATACTGGAAGCTGTTTGTGGACATTCTACATATTAAATACAATAACAGATGGTTTACAGAGGGATTTGAAGATTAGTATAATGTTTGGGTTAATCTGTTTGTTTTTTTTAACATTATGATTAGATGTTGGGTTGATTTGATTATTAGAGACTTCCTCATCTGGAATATTTGTTAATTTAATATAGTATTTTTGTTAACTCAGGAAGGGAAAGCTTATAACTATTTGTAAGGGGAGGAAAACCTATCAGTTTTATTATTATTTATTATTATTTATTTTTCAGCATCTAGCTGGGGTGGATTCTTTATGTTTAATGTTAGATCTATTTGACATTTGGGGGGTTTTGTACACAAGAATTTTTTATTCTTGTTAGCATTGGATGTTCTTTTTTCTATTTTATTCTAGTTTAGTTGATAAACTAAATTTAAAAAATATTTTCATTACTGCTATGTAAATCTTTTGTAAGTAATTGTTCAATTGTGAGACTTCTTCATGCCTTGCCTAAATGTTTTACAAAAGCTGAAATATTGAAAAGTAAAATCCAAGATTGATCATTGGGATACTTAACCCCTCCCCTATATAATAAGGAACCTACTGATGAGCACTCTGCTTTTTGTGCTAGTTGTTTGTTCACTTGATTTTACTGTCACCCAGCTAATTACTTAACTAGCTTTCTGATCAAACCTCATGGGAGACTAAATAAAATTATTTGCCAAATTCAAATTACATTATGTCTACAACATTCCCACAAATTACTGAGAAAGTTACCCATTTAAAAATGAGATGAGATTAATCCAGTAAGATTTGTTCTTGACATTTCCACACTGATGTCTGATGCTGGTTATACTGCTTTCAAGATGCATATATCCACGAAGATATAACTATAGATCTCTGTGTAGCTGACTTTTCCAAAACGTAGTTTAGTTTAGCTATAGAAAAACATAATAAATGAATTAGCTATAATAGTCTCTTAACAACTGGCTGAGAATTATTTTTTCTCAATTTTAAATATATCAGTAGGTTTTTTAAAGTGATGATTTAGAGAAAGAATTAAATGATCAGCTGAACAGATGTGCAGAAATGATTTCTGCTTTCGCCTTCTTTTACAGATGCTTCAGAACCCATCAGAATTTGCCCAGTCTGTGAAATCTTTGTTAGAAGCACAGAAACAGTCAATTGAATCTGGTTCTGTAGCTGGTGGAGAACATCTTTGTTTCATGGGTAGCGGTCGAGAAGAAGAAGATATGTACATGAACATGGTACTTGCACATTTCTTACAGGTATATCTAAAATTCTATCACATATTGCCTTTAAACACGATAATTAATTTCTTTCCTTTGTATGCCATCAATTCAATTTGGGTGATACTCCCATCCTTACCATACTGAAAAAATATTTGCAATTAATTTTCATAGATGTAGGGTCCAACTGTTTGGATTATTGCATGTAAATTCCCTGTCAAACAGTTAACTGAATTGTGAAAAGTTTGCACAATATATTGTTGAATTGTATATGTTGTATAGGGAGGAATGTCTGTAGTAATGGGAGGTAAATTTTGTTATGTGTGTTCACCATAAACATCAATATTTTTAATAAACATTAAAAACATAATTCTAGGCTTGAAAAGTCCCTTAAGAGCAAGAGAGATATTTTTAAGGTAGTTAAAACACAATTTTTTCTATGGTTTTCTGCCACTGGAAGCCACTTCTATATTAAAAATGCAGATTGGGGAAACCGGATTCTAAACCTTTTTTATGTTATTTGACTCTTATCATGAATCTGGAGATATTGCGCCTCTCACATGTATGAGATTGGTCCTTAGGCTGAGAAAGGAGGAAATGTTTATTGTTAATGAAAAAGGCCCACTCTTATTTAGAAAGGGAACTATAAGACTTATTGACCTGTTTCAGTGAAGCACCAGCTTTTTCAAAATGAAAAATGTCAAATAGATCTAACATTAAACATAAAGAATCCACCCCAGCTAGATGCTGAAAAATAAATAATAATAAATAATAATAAAACTGATAGGTTTTCCTCCCCTAAGGCTTTTTTTTTATGTTACACTTATTTTGTTTTTAAAAAATCCCTATGCTAATCTCATCTTGGTGATTTCCAATTTTCTTATTTCAGAAAAATAAAGAATACGTAAGCATTGCTAAAGGTGGATTTATGGGTAAGATTTTCTTTTAACTACAGGAATAAATGGAATCATGGCTCATTAAAGAACTGCAACATTTGCTTAATGACAATCACAAAAAGGATCATAAAATTGAATTGGTCATGTGAGTGATCCATTTTAGGACCATTATGATTTACAGCCATATACGTTAAGTCAAGGACTACCTATAGTTTCTATAATATTCTAGGATGTTTATCTCAAGCTGCACTGACCAGAGATCTTAACCTCTTGGTTTTGAATTCCATAGGGATTATAGTTTTAATCCTAATCTGGTCTAAAATAGAGTCTGACAGAAGTTGAGTCTTTTTTTTTCTCTTACGTTAATATTAACATACAGTATTTGTTCTCATAGTTCCCACTTCAAAATTCTGCTTATGACCTAATCATTCTTAAATTTAAGAAAGATTGTATGATTAGAAAAAAATATTTATTCCTATTATTATATGGCACCCAACTCCTAGGAATCCTGAGAGTTTTTAGTAGCTTTAATTGTGCAAGTTTTGGATAGAACTGAATTTGTAGCTAATGCCTTTTACATAATATGATGCTTTATAGAATGCATCATAATTATTAGCATATTTGAGCACTTTATTGCATACATTAGTTAACATTTATATACACCTGTTAGTTTATTACATTTTAATGAGGTTAACAAGACAGTTTTGCTCAATCAACATTAATTTTTTTTTCATAGCACTGCAACAGCACTTAGCAGACATTAACATTGAAGGACCAGAAAATGGATATGGCCATTGGATTGCTAGCACCTCAGGCTCAAAAAATAGTATTAACTCCTTAGTTGATGTGAGTGTTTTTTAAATCAAATTATTTAGCTTTTAACATAAAGTTTCATGATTGTATTTATTTATTTATAATATAGAACAACATATCACATGCATTGAAGGAGAAAAGAGATGTTAGGCTTTGTTTCCAGTCAGCTAGTAAACCCTTTCCCAGTTAACAAATTTTAATAAAGGGCATAAGTGATAATTAGCGCTACTTTAAATTTGATACCTTAGCTGAACTGTATGTTGGCCTAGAAGTGGAGCTCTCCCCTCACAATCAGGAGGCTGTGAGTTCAATCCAATTAGCAGCAAATATTTCTCTCTCTGGATGCAATGAGAAAATATCTGCTGTGAACTCTGCATAGGCGTCAGGAAGGCCATTCGGCCAGTAAATGCTCAGGTCCATTCAGTTGCCAGGACTCCACCCCGATGCAACGGATTACAGGGTTGTTAAAACAAAAAAATGTGATTCCTAGCATCATGTTATAAACTAGATTATGGCAGCGTTTTCCGTCTTCAGTTGCCTCTACATTAGGAATAGCCAATGTAGTAACAAAAATATAGACTTTTATTTATTTCGCCATGTTTTTAAGAGAAGAATATAGAAACAAGACTTGCCAATATATATGCTCTATATGTTACAGTCTAAATAGTTCATATACTGTGGCCATATGTAGAGGTTGGTAGAGATTCAACAGAAACTATAAAAGCAAATTTCAGAAGCACTTCGGGGGGAGCATGCGTACCCTTGGGTGCTTAGATTTCACTCTTTTGTTCCTTGCAAATAGTGCTTGTATCAAGTTCAGATTTTGGTGATTATGGAATATAAATGAATTATACTCAGAAACATTATGTTTTTTTAGGGTGATTCTCCAAATGGATCAAATGATGGAAAGGGTGTCAAGTCTCTGGTAAACAAGATGACTGAAGCTTTAAAGACAAAATCTGTAAATGTGAAAGAAAAAGTTATTAGTTTTATTGAAAATACTTCAACTCCTGTAGATAGGTGAGTTATATTGACATATTTATTATAGAAATGTGAATTCTCTGGAATGTTTCACTTTACCCCAGAATACAGTGATTACATCTAAAATACTAAATTACTTCTTTATCAATTCCATGGATAAATGATAATCCGGGACTGGATTGATACATTTCAGGAAAAAAGAAATTTTCCAGAAACACCGTTTTCAGATCACTATTTCTGACCAATCTTCTTGCATGTTAAATCACACGTTTTATTCTTCTCTGATTGTTTTATGCTTCTGTGAAGAGATTTAATGGGTTGACATTAGAATTATTCCTATGTGTTAGCAAACATATATGCAACAACATTTTTTAGATTGGAAAATTTGTTATTTCTCATTTCTTGTTCCACCTACCGTATTTTTCGGAGTATAAGACGCAATTTTTCCCCCCCTAAAAGGGGGTGAAAATTTAGGTGCGTCTTATACACCGAATGTAGCCCCGCCCACCCACTGGCCCCCACCCTTGGCATCTGCTCCCCAGCAGTTACCTCCTTGCAGCAAACAGTAAGAAAAAACAGCTCCTTTCAGCTTCAGCACATCCTAATTAGCACAAATTGATTGGATCGGCCTCCCGACTCTCAGTTGATTTGTTCTCAGCTGTTTTGCGCAGGGCTCTGCTGCTTGCTGCAAAGAGGTAAATTGCTGGAGCAGATTTTTTTTTTCCTTGTGCTAATCAAGCTTTGCTGAAAACGAAAATGAAAGTAAAGCAGGCTGTTTGCTGCAATGAGGCAAAATTGCTCAGAGGATAGGCAGAGGGAAATTTCTTTTTCTTCTTTTCCTCACCAAAAAAGGTAGGTGCGTCTTATACTCCAGTGCGTCTTATACTCCGAAATTACGGTACTTTTCTCACAGCTCCTTCTTAAACTCTTGAACCTTGAAAAGTATTAAGTGCTGTAGGAGATCTATGTGTGGATGTGTATGAATATATATGTGTGTGCTTTGTGTGTATATATATGTATGCATCCATGTGGGGGGGAGTATATATACACACACACACATATACTCACTCAGATACATATACACACACATATACACATATTCATGAAAGCCAATGGGGTATTGTGGTAAAAGTGCTGGATTAGGAGTCAGGAAAAACATATATGTTTTTCTTTTAGCCAGTTTTTTCCTACATAACCAAGATTTTTCTACAGCCCTAGCTCAGTGGAGTCACATCCACTCGATTCTGGGCTTTTTTCTTCTGGCAGCCAGCAGGCCTTATGCTGCCCTATGCTGCTTAGTGAGAGACTTATATAGATCTATTTCTGGCTCGTTAGCCATCATCAGTAAGCCACACCCACATCTTATGTATCCTCCCTGTAAAGGTACAATATCTATTCTGGCAGGCCTGCTGGCTGCCAGAAGAAAAAAGCCCAGAATCGAGTGGATGTGACTCCACTGAGCTAGGGCTGTAGAAAAATCTTGGTTACGTAGGAAAAACCTGGCTAAAAGAAAAATACACATAAAACCTACGAAAAAGTAAAAAAATATACATACATACATACATACATACATACATACATACATACATACATATATATATATATAACATTAATTCCAAATGGGAAGACAAAAATCAGATTTTCTTAATATATTGTAATTATTTATTCTGTCCTCTGCCCAATTTGATATAGAATTTCTTTCAATCTTCCCTGGCCTGACAGAGCAAGTATGCTGCGGTAAGCCACATGCAGAACCATCTGAGTAAAACTGCCTTTGTCCTTTTTTAGCATGACTTCATACTATTTGTAAGCATCAGTTATACTGTCAATGGTTCTCAGAGTTTTTAAAATTAGGAGTGCTTTACATCAAGCTCAAATATTTAAATTACTAGTCATAGATGTTCACATTCATTTATAGATGACACATGCATATGTAATAAATGCTACCTCCTTTTCAGTATGATGCAGTCAAATGTTAGCCACAATTTACTATTTTGTTTGAACGTTAAAATGCAGCTACATTTTTGATAATCCTACTCAACAAAATGGGATTCTGTGGTTAATTAGATTTTGGATGAGAGTTGAAAAATTGATATGGAAGAGAGGTTTCATTATTAAATTACATTTCAATAATTTTAAAAAGTATACCCTTATGGCATACCTTAAGTATATTTATATGGCTCATTACATTGCCAGTGATGCTTTGACTAAGTATCACAGATAAGAATTTTGAAATAATTCAGTAATAAGAACCCAATGGATTTCATAGGCACAATGCAAGAAGAAATCATTTTGACGATGGACAGATTAAAGTAGCCAGAATTGTTATGGTAGATAAATTTAGCAGTTGTCTATGGGAATATTGTTTCTAAATTGTGGTTGTATTTAATATCACCTGAATATCTAGCTTACAACAGCAAATTACCTTAAAGGTATTTATTTATTTACATGAAGTGTGAGAACAGCTACCCTCTTAAACTAAATGACTGGAAAAATGTAATTTGGTTTGCAAACCATGGTGTGCATTAATGTTTATATTAAAACAAGCAGATTATGGCTAAAGGTCGTGTTCTTATTAAGCACATCAATAACGATTTCTCTATTGGCATGTATTCCTTATACCTTCTAGAAGTGCACTTAAGCCCATCAAACTAAGGTATCTCATGGGCAGCTCACAAACAAACAAATAGACCATATCAATCTTAAAACAACAAATCAGAATTAGTGTTATCTTTGCCTAGATAGCGACTATAGTATGTTGGGCTTGTAGTGAAATCTGAAAGAACAGAGAATTGTATAGGCCTTTAAAGCATATAAAGGGGGCCTGCAAATTTTGAAACAATTGCAAGGAAGGATAAATTGTTGCCTAAAGCCATTTTGTAAAAACAGTGGGCATTCTTGAGATAGTAAATAAACAAAGTATCCAGTAGAATATATTTATCTCATACACCAGCTATTTTATTGAACACTGTCAGTGTTACAGATGCTTATCTTTACTAACAAGCACCCCTCATCTGGCTTTCTCTGGATGGCGCATGTGTTGTCTCTCTTCAACGCAGTTCAGTTTCCTATTATTTTAATCTGCCAACTCCTAGAAAATGAAAGCATTTACATTCAGGAATAGAGATAAATGTGAGTGTTCCCATCAGTTTTCCCATTCTTCTTTCTTATGTTACCTATTTGCAACTTCTAGCAGCCATTTCTACACTAAAAAGTGAAATTTGAATCATTTTCAAAAGCGAATCAGACAGAGATTTTCTTATACCTAATCAGCATTACAATTTTTAAAATGTATGCATAACATGCTGGAATGAGCTACTTGCTGTGAAGTATGAAACTATTTAACATGGCATTCGGTTTCTGTAATAAAGTGCGCTTTCAGTAATTGATGAAAGATGAATGAGCAAGAAACAAGATCCATCTGTGAAAAATCTAAAGAAGAAATGCTATAATTCACATTCTACAGCTCTCAAGTCTGTTCTATTATTGATGTTATGATTTCTCCAGAGATATTTATTAGATTAAACTAACACTTAAATATTCTCAGTTTTTTATCTGTCAGTATTGCATACATTGGTTGGAAACCAATAATAGTTTGTCCCTAAACATGCCTTGATATATTACCACTTTAAGGAAACCTTTGACTTAGATTTGTTAAAACATAGATGTGCAGTGTGTTGCCCTCTAGATGTTGCTGAATTACAAAGCCCAGTGAGAAGAGGAGCTTGGAACTGTAATTTAATAATATCTGGAAAGCTACATAAACCCACTGAAGAGATCTGTGTTTTCTGACTATGCTTACTGAACTTTTCAAACCAAACTTCTTGTACGTAATACAGTCCAGCCAGTTCAGTGCTCTTTTGCTTGCTTTTCACTAATTCAGTACGGTTCATTGCTTTTGCACAGCCAACTACCTTTATCGAATTCTTTGACTACACGCACACAGATTTACACCTGGATCACATTGCATGCTGCTAATGAGAAAAATGCTTCGATAAATTATATTTTAAAATGAAGATTATTTTTCCTTTCTTATGTTCTTTCCCTGCCAATAGGCATGTCAGCAGCAGTGACCGAGTAGGAAAACCTTATCGGGGTGTGAAGCCGGTTTTCAGTATTGGAGATGAAGAAGAATATGATACTGGTATAGTAAAAGTTATTATAAGCAAATTATGTGTTGTAATTTCTAGCTAAGTCTGGAATTCTGTTATTAAAAAGACACTCTAATTGTGATCTGAAATTCCAACTGAATCTGCAATATTACCAATATCATTTTGGAGAAGCCATCATTCATCAGACTTCAGATACACCTTACAAAATCCGAAGGCTTTACAACAGAAAAGTGCATTGTTTGGAAAATCAAACAATGATGATGAGCAGCAGTGTTTTATTTCATGAATTTCAAATTAGAATGAAAAATGTTTTTCAAAATATGTGACAGAAATCGAAAAGATTTTGACCATGACAGCATTTTTTTTCTTTTTCAAACAGATGAAATCGATAGCTCTTCAATGTCTGATGATGATAGAAAAGAAATCGTAAACATTCAGACTTGGATAAATAAGCCAGATATAAAATATCATTTCCCTTGTAGTGAAGTGAAAGAAAGCGGACACATGTTTCCTAGGTATTGTTGCATTGGCTTTATAAACTTAATAATGTTTCTAATGCTAAAAAGTGGCTCCCTCTGTCTTTCTCTTTCTGTATGTGTGTGTGTAGGTATACACATACACATACACACTTTAGTATAGACAATTGCTAGCTTTTAAATGCTTCTGTAATTTTTCTGTAATTTGTAATTTTATGTAGGCTTCTATAATTATTTTCCAAATTAACCTTTAACCCTACTTAATAAAAAAAAATAGGGTGATTAATTAAGTGTCTGGATTAATGGCTCACAGATTGTATTGCAAATTGACTGCAGATAATCATTTCATAGCAGATATTTCGTTTTGGTCGTAGCATAATATTATATATTTGCACTTTTACCACAATATAAAACATGTCCACAACTTGATGAAAAGTCAATTGTAAACTTGCCAAATAACTGTTATGTATAGTCACATATTATTATTATTTACAAAATGCATTTGGCTCATGATAATAATGCTGAGGATGGGGAAGTATCTGTTTCCTGATATAATGCCAGTTATTTTCTGATATATTTTTTTTATAGTCACCTTTTGGTAACTACAACACACATGTACTGTTTGCGAGAGATTGTCTCTCGAAAGGGATTTGCTTACATACAATCTCGTCAGGCACTAAATGCTGTGGTCAAAATTACTTCCAAAAAAAAGCATCCAGAATTAATAACCTTTAAGTATGGAAATAGCACTGCTTCAGGCATAGAGATTTTGGCAATTGAGAGGTAAGATTTTACTATGATTACATATGAACTACATATGAATCATCCATATATTTTGAGGATTCATTTATGTATCAAAATGAAATAATCAATTGACAGTAATTTCTAATATTGTTAAGCACAGCCTTATTATATGGGAAATTATAAAGTCATTATATAAACAATGTCTCATATTTAATGAAAAATGCTAGTATCAGAGGTGGGTTTCAGCAGGTTCTGACCAGTTCTGGAGAACCGGTAGCGGAACTTGAGTAGTTTGGAGAACCGGTAGCAGAAATTTTGAGTAGTTCGGAGAACCGGTAAATACCACCTCTGACTGGCCCCACCCCCATCTATTCTCTGCCTCCCGAGTCCCAGCTGATTGGGAGGAAATGGGGATTTTGCAGTAACATTCCCCCGGAGTGGAGTGGAAATGGCGATTTTACAGTATCCTTCCTCTACCACGCCCAGCATGCCACGCCCACCAAGCCACACCCACAGAACCGGTAGTAAAAAAAATTTTAAACCAACTACTGGCTAGTATTTTTTTTGGTTTGATTTATATGCCACCCTTCTCCAGAGACTCAGGGCGGCTTACAATGCATTAAGCAATAGCCTTCATACTTTTGTATATTTATACAAAGTCAGCTTATTGCCCCCACAGTCTGGGTCCTCATTTTACCTACCTTAGAAAGGATGGAAGGCTGAGTCAACCTTGATTATATTACCATTCAAAAGGCTTAGCCTTCTTCAAGTTCTATAGAACTTTTTATACATTATTTAGTTGGCTAAACAATAGTCTAGAAATTATTACTCCTTGTGTTTTAATTAAGATACAGTTTAATCACTATGTTAGATCATGAGTGAATCATCTACATACATCCTGCAATTTTGTGATTCTCTTAACAGCAACATATTAATCAGTGTTCCATATAATTTAAACTTTTCCCAAGTGTAAAAATAAATTGGAAATTAGTTGCTAGGCAACTAATATTTTATATATTTATGTATTTATCAAATTTATGTAGTCTCCATTTTACAAGTAGTTACTCTGGGACAACAATAAAGTAAAACAAAAATATATAAAAACAATCATTATCAAAAATATACAACAGTCATGATTAAAAATAAAAGTCTCAAGAGAAAATAAATATTAACTATATCAGCGGAGCCATCTTAGAATGTCAGTGGTCTCCTGGGATCTCAGCCTAAGGACATAGCCATGTCTTGAGAGACTTCCAGAACATTATGCGGGTAGAGTCTGAAGGCGGAGTGGAAGAGAAATGACACACTGATTCTTTATCTCATTTCAATTTCTTTGGAAATCAGCATCACTGTATATCTATGCCTGAGTATGTGTGCCCGTGTGCGCATGCGCGTCATATATAAGGATCCTATTGATCATGATGCAATATTTTAATTGTACTATTTTATATTGTGAAAGGGATTTAGTATATTAACAAATGATGTTATCATTTCCATTTTTAAGGTACTTGATTCCAAATGCAGGTGATGCCACCAAAGCTATAAAACTACAGATTATGAAAGTACTGGATGCCCTGGAAAGCTAATAAGAACAGATGTTTTCACTGTGTCTTCAGAAGAAAGTGGTGGCCAAAATATTTTATGTGGCCTAAAATGACTTGTTGCAGCTGAATACTAACCTAAGAGGACATTTCAGTTTATTGATGGGAGTGCCTGGATAACCACTTTATGGTAGAAGTAAACTATACTTTTGAAGAGATTTTTTTAAAGTATTTTCTTTAACACATTTGCAAATATTGTTTGTTATAAACTTGAGTTATTTTTAAAGTAGCTTTGGAGAAGCTGACTTATTCGTAAGGAGAAAACTCAGTATATAGATCTGTTTGAAAAGATGTACTGTAGCCAGGCAATACTTTCCAATATTGGAAAATATTTGAACTACATAATTCACAATTGAAAACAAGACATATTTTTACAAGCCTTGAATATTTGGCTTGAACTGCTACGCATAGTATCAGGATTTGGCACAGTACTTGAGGCAAGGATCTAGGACTTCTTTAAAATAACATTACATGCTATCAAACTTGGGGCAGGTTTATAGGGACATACAATGTGTATGTAATTTTTAAAGTCTTCTATGAGGTTTAAGAGAATAGTTAAATTCCGGAAGCTTGAAATGGTAAGCAGCATACAGCAGTTGAATGTTAACAGCTTTATGCTCTAGAATGAAAGCTAAGGTTTACCAAAGTCAACATTAGATTGGGAAATGAAATCATAATTCATTTTTCATAAGAGAATATAAGAATTGGCTACACTAATGGACATGCAAATATAATCTTTCAGAAACCTGTTCAAAATCTGTCCAGCACTTACTAAACTTGCAATGCGCATGAGTGAAGCAAAGTGTGGAAACTTTATGTATGATGTCTTTAGTTTTTCTTTGAAATGTATCAGCTGAATACTATTAATAATGTCTTCAGTGCTTGAGATTAAAAAAATAAAATCTGGTGCAAAAATCCATAGTTTTTAAAGATAACCAAAATGGTTGTGAGAGGTATTTGAATGCACTTACAAGTCTCAAGGAAATCCTGTAAATGCTGACATGAAAGCTGCAAAACGTGAGAGTAACAATTCTTAGGATTTCAGTAGGTTGGACAAAAAAATAATAGAATATCTGCAGATCCAATCAACATGCCAATGGAAACTAAAATCAACTGATCTTCACTACCAACTCTTTTGAACTCTTAACAAGAATCATGTAGGCACCTTAATCCTGAAACCAATACTCATTTTTTAAAAAATAAAACAAGTATATAAATATGAATTGCATGAACTGCACTTTTGCCAATACTCCTATATTTATAGTTCTGTCCCAGAGCTGTTGCATTATTTTTTTCCCCTTTCTCTACTCTCCTTTTAAAAAGCAAATTAAAATCTCCTAGAGGTTTTCCTGCCTAATTTAGCAATGACACTTTTTTCATAATATTAATGTAAAGATGTTCGTGCAATTGTTTATAAAAGTGCTATTGTAAATAAATCATTACTACTTAAAAGCCAATTATTTGTCCAAGTCATTTGGATACAGGATGCTTGATCCAACCGTCATTTCCAAGAAATAACAATAATAAATCAACAAATCTACACTTCACATCATTAGATTGGGTTAATGCAATTCTAACTATTTTTTTTAACTCTGCATTCTTCAGTCTGTTCTGGAAGGTGAGGAATCTTCTGTGAATCTGAGTGCTTGCAAAGTAACAAGTGTACACTGGAAGTTTCAATGAATTCCATCCAGTGATACTGGTGAAACTTCTTTTTGCATTCTCTGCTATACAGTTTTTAGTGTGGGTAGCATTACTTCTGCTTAGCGCTGTTGCAAAGAGTGTGCAAAGGCTTGTACAGTTAGTTATACACACATTTAAATGTCACTTCCTTGACGTACCGGTATTATCTAAGATTCTAAGGAGTATATGAAGTTAATACAACATACTGAAACTCTTCTTAGTAACCATTTTTGGTCTAAGTAGGGTTTGGGTTTAAAAGACAAAGTGGGATTTGGAGTGTGGGGGACACTTGTTGCAAACACCCTAAAGCAGTCATGTCTTTTCATGTGCTTATGTGGCTGCCTCTGCAGCTGAAAACAATCCTCAAAAAAGAAGCAATTGCTCTAAAGTGTTCTGACCAGGCACTGGGTATTGGGTGGATTGACTGTCCACGGGATGTTCAAGTTATATTTTGTCTTTGAATCCTAATCTCTGCACTGCCCACTTTCCTCTTTGAGCCAAGCTTATTGTCTTTACTTTTACTACACCTACATTACTATTCGAGCAGGCCATGAGCATTGGAGCACCATTGTTATATACTTTATTAAAAGGGTTTATTAGTTGTTCAACAGACGATGGTATTTAGGAAAAGCAAAGCAAAACAAACTGTAACTGCAACAATGAAAGGAATAAATACTGTAAATTCTATGTGTGGAAGAAAGTCTAACATAACTGGCAGAAGAACAAATTCTAGAGCCACTTAATACAGAACAATGGAAATTTAACAAACTAAAAGGCCTGTCTATATAACACTGTCTAAGCCCAAAATAAAACCTTGGGGTAGGAGGGCTACTACTGAAAAAGTCCAGTCTTTCAACAACTGCCTACTATATGAATTTATCATGGGAATGCTAACTGCCATATATGAAACATAAAATAAGTGATATGGTATTAATTTGTGGGTGATATTTTTGGTCCTGGTCTAATTTAATGTTCCTGATTTCACTGCTAAAATAAGTCATAAATATTTAAAGCGAAGCAGTGTTTTCCCATAAAGCTATGAATTTCTAATTTGATCACTGATTAAATGTGCTTAAAATTACATTGTCGTATAAACGTGTAAGATTGCAAACAATTTTAATGAAGGTAAATCTCATAATTAATCTAAAACAAGTATGCTTTTAAGATACAGTATTTCAGTCTGCAGTCCTTAGAACATTGCAGTAATTAGTGATCACATTTGACTTGCAACAATTGTTTTTGAATGCTCAAATCCATATTTTACTACTCAAAATTATCTTGAAATAGCAATAGCACTTAGACTTATATACTGCTTCATGGTGCTTTACAGCCTTCTCTAATAAATATTGGAGGCAATATGCTTACATAATCAGCATATTGCCTCCAACAATCTAGGTTCTCATTTTACCGATCTCAGAAGGATGGAAGGCTGAATTAACCTGGAGTGGTCAGGATCGAACTGCTGGCAGTTGGCAGTTAGCCTGCAATACTGCATTCTAACCACTGCACCATCATGGCTGTGCTGCACTTTTTAAGTAGAAAAGATCAGCATGAATGTATGTTACATCTAACTTACAGTCAATCAGTGCTGCTTGCAACACCTTATCAGCTCTCGCCACTTGCAATTTGTTTCATGGCTTGGCACAAAGGTGCTTTTCAAAAAGTCAACTGGACTTTCTTGGTTTTTTTCTTTGAAAACATTTCACTTTTCATCCAAGAAGCTTCTTCAGTTCTGGCTGGATGAGAAGCAAAATATTTTCAAAGAAAAAAACCAAGAAAGCCCAGTTGCCTTTTATAAAAGCACCTTAGGGACAACCATGACGTAGATGACTGAGAATCTCCATAGACATTTTCATGACTTGGGAATGGCTAGGATTGAGAGGGCTGGAGGTATAGCCTTGATCCACGGTCAGAAATTTATGCTGAGAGCATGCTCACCTTTCCCAGAGACACCAATCTTCCCTTGAGATCATGATCAGGTAAATGGTTCACACAAGTTGACAACACATAAAGAATTATTTGTTGACCATTTAGCTTTCTTGATTTCAATGTAGTGAGGTTTTCCTTAGGCATACACACACATTGCACTCTTTTTGCTCTCAGTCACAAATTTTACTAACTGATAAAAGAAATCGGAGAAGAGTGGGAAAAACAGCTGACCTTGGTGAAGTTAATACATTTTACAACATTTTTAAATCTGTATTATTTATTATGAGTGTGTGTCAGATCTATGGGACATGATTCTGAAGGATTACTTTAGAGGCCTTTTAATACACTGGGGCCTACACTGATAGTTACTTAGGAGAAAATACATGACATCCTCAACTTGTGCCCAAAATTTATGTTGTTAAGCTAAACATTTGGTAAGTGAGTTGTGCCCCCATTATACGACCTTTCTTGCCACAGTTGTTAAGTGAATCACTGTAGTTAAGTTAGTAACATGATTGTTAAGTGAATCTGGCTTCCCAATTGACTTTGCTTATCAGAAGGTTGCAGAAGGTAACCTGATCCTGGGACACTGCAACCGCCATAAATTTGAACCAGTTTCCAAGCGTCTGAATTTTGATCATGTGATCAGGGGAATGCTGCAATGGTGGTGAGTGTGAAAAATGGTTATCAGTCACTTTTTTTAAGTGCCGCTGAAAGTTTGAATGGTCATTAAATGAACTCTTGTAAATCAAGGACTACCTGAATTGAGAAATATTATTGGTACAGAGAATATGCCTAAGGCTTCACATCATGAAGTAGAGTTGCCAACTGAACAAAAAGTAAACAATTAGACAACAGATTTTTGCAGGTCTAATTCCTCATCTTGGCCATTCTCAGCCCAATAACATCACCACTTACAAAACATGGTCATTTCTCATCCAACACACTTGGAAGGTTCCAGATCAACAGGGAATACACACGCCAGCACCCATTCTAAAAAATAGATTAAAAATCTACAGTATTATAATTTTAAATTGAAATTCAACACAAATTATTAATAATATTGTTTTATGTGTTAATTTTTACAACAATATTAACATAAAAATATCACTGGCTCCCTACAACCATTACTTCATATATTAATTCTCTACTAATTTGTTGAAACTCCCTTTGATGGTCACGTTGGTAGCATCAAATTCTTTAATAAGAACACTACACTAAAGAAGTGCTTTTATTACTTTTTTTTTTTTTTTTGCAGCCTATCTCACTCAAGGCAACTCTTAGAATCATTCTTAGATTGTGAGGAAGATTAAAAACAAAGCAACCCCCCCCACTTTGCATACTTGACATCATGCAGAGTTTACATACTGTACCTCTATCATGACCTCCCTTTACCCATTTTTGACTGTAAACCAGAATATTTCAAGTTCTTGAACTGTTTCTCTGACTTTGGTTACTTTCCCTCCCCCCTCCCACTTTGGTAAAGGTGCAAAACAATATCCTATTTGAGATGCAATGATCAGAAGAGTACAGCATTCCAATCAACCTTACTCCTTTTTACACAAGGGCATCATATTTGAAGTTTTATTTAATGTTTCATTCTCAATATGTTTTCTTAAATAGTCACATTCTGGGTTTACATTTTCATTGAGCTACGCACCAGGATGAGTTGCTCTCAGCTGAAGTTCCATTAATAAATGTGAAATTTGGTCTTTATAGACAGCAAGACATGCAGCTCTTTGCACTGAATTACATTTGCTATCTTGTCATTCTTGTTTTACTTTAGGTCAGAGGTCTTCAAACTTGGCAGCTTTAAGACTTGTGGACTTCAACTTGTGGAGTTGAAGTCCACAAGTCTTAAAGCTGCCAAGTTTGAAGACCTCTGCTCTAGGTGGTATTCAGTATATAAGAGGAGAGCTGCAAAATCCCAAATGGCTGCTAAATGGCAGCAAATAGGTTTCTATTGTAGCAGGCGTCTGTATCTTTGTAGCTCAGATATGCTCGTCTGATTAAATGGAGTACAGCCTTGTTCATGACAGCTCGCTCTCTCTACAGGGCTAATAATTAGAAATTCAGCAAGCTTATCATTCCTCTTCGCAGTTTTCCATGACGAAATATTGGGCTTTATGCTTTTCACAGATTTTCACATACTACAAAAGCCCTGACGGCGGAAGCAAGGAGGAAATAACACAGCCCTTTTTTTCAAGGATAGAGAATCTGGAATCCGCCCAATGATCTGGACTTCAACTCCCATCATTCTCAGAGACACTATTGAGAGCAAGGGCTTGTGGGAGTAGTGTAAAATAAAAATCGGGAAATAAATGCTCCAAAAAGAACTACATTTCCTAGAAGCCCTTGCTCTTTTTGGGCATGCGCTGTGTTCTCTAAGGATCTTTTTTCTGGACAGCGGCAATCCTTAGTGAACCAATGTTATGCAGCTGGTGAAAGGAGTCATGGCCAGTGAGTACCGTAATTTTTCCTACAAGGGGAAATTGTGTGCTCGGGTAGTTCAGTTTCCACTGAACGCTTAATAAGAGGAGAGTAAAAGAGAAGAGAAACTTTGTCTCTGGCCTGAGGCTTGCCTTCTGCTAAGGGAAGATGACTGGCAGAGGTGCTAAGTTCCTTTGTGTCTAATTTTTGAACAAATTTAACTTAGAAACCTGCCAGTGCAAATTTATGTAGGTTGACGTCGAGCTGTAGTCGTGCAATGGCTTGGTCTGTCTTGGGTGCGGGTGAGGAGAGCAATTAAGAAAAAAGGTGCTGCTTCTGTTTAAGAAAATCTTTTCTCTTACCTTAAGTACTCTTTTTTTTTGTAATTTTGGATAACTTCAATGGAAGTTATCCAAAATTACATCTAATATAAAGTTATCCAAAATGTGCATCTAAATATAAAGAAAAAAACCATTAGCAAATATAGAAATCAATTTATCACAGTAACTTTCATGAATCAGTCTATACTTTAAATTGTATTTGTTTATATGTATGTATGTATGTGGTTCGTATGTGTAATTCCCAGGTATATAACTATGTTAGTAAATTCCATTCAATCGGATCTGATTCTCAAAGTCTGCCTGGACAAGTAGCTAGAGTTTTCTTGGCAAGGTTTTTTTCCCCAGAAGTGGTTTGTCATTTTAGGACTGAGAGAAAGTGACCCAAAATCATTTCATGGCTAATGTGATCTCCTGGTGTCTATCCTGATGTCTTAACCACTACAATAAACTGGTTCTCATTTACAGTAATATTTTAAATGAATTTATGTCTATTTATTATTAACATTTAATACTACAAATTAACTTATCCTCTAACTGGAGCACTTTGATATTTGGCATGTCTCTGAGTTACTGTGCAATGAGCTGTAATGTTAAATGTGTTACTCAGTTTGCTCATTTGGACTCCAGTTATAAAGTACTAAAAAGTAAGTCTATGTTATTTGTACCATCGGGTTGAGGTGCAGGAAAACATTGGTGATAGGCAGTTCTGCTATTCTGTCAGTTTTGTAAATTATGCTCCAGTAAGTTCATAAAAGATGTTTTGGAACTTTTTTTGGAACTCTTTTTTTTTATCTGAAATTTTGGGAAACCTTATAACTACAATAATTTTATAGCATTGTGCACTCAAGAAATAACATTTTATGATCATGGAATGATACCAAGATGTTTCATTCCTTCTGGCTACTTTTGCTCATGTGACCAGATAAATTGAGGATGGGCAATCTTTTTGTAAGGATTTCTCAAAATTGATAATATGGTTTCCCTAAAATAGTAATATTGTTATTTTTAAAGGCCCAATTCACCCCTACACAGTACATTTTCACTAACATGTTTTTAACAACTGCATCATAGAGTTTGCTAATGTTAAACTTTTATTCAACACAATTTATATAAGGAAGAGAAAGCAAAGCTTTAGTTGTTGGGATTGGGTTGATACAGAATTATGATTTTAATCAAGAGTGCTGCTTAACCCCTCTTTTTTCTTTACATCAG
Organism: Pantherophis guttatus; assembly: GCF_059756535.1. Lineage (NCBI taxonomy): Eukaryota > Metazoa > Chordata > Lepidosauria > Squamata > Colubridae > Pantherophis > Pantherophis guttatus. The sequence goes on from NC_142067.1 coordinate 33,046,590, forward strand.
TTTCTTCATCTTGATGCCATCTAGCTACGTAGTTACATTGAGATTCCAGTCCCTGTTCAACATGATCTTTGGTACCCTGAATTTTTTAAGATTTTTAGTTGCTTAACAGTGGTCTGGGAGGCAGGTGTAATTTCTAATTGAAAATTGATGGTAGGATTTTTTGTTTTTCTTCATAGCTGATCCTTTATCTTTTTTTTTACATTTAGATTTTCGTTTAGCACTCATCCAGCTCCATGTGTCTGCTGCCAAAACAGAGAACTTGAACAGAGCCTGTAGACTTGTGAGAACTGCAGCAGGACAAGGAGCAAAAATTGTAATTCTGCCAGTGCGTATAACTTTTTTCAAAAATTACTCTCCAAATTCAGATTTTATTTTATTTTTACTGTTCCTGAGCCCTACACTTGGTGTTTACTTTTTCTCCCTGACATAGTTAGGGATTTCTTTTCAAGATCAGAATGAATATTAAAATTGGGCTTCAGACAAACACTCACTGCCGTAGCTATTCCTGCATCTATATGCTACTAAAACTATCCTGCCGGTTGATTTCTAACTTTCAAGTACCCAAAGAGTGCATCATAGCACAACAATTTTTAATCAAGGTATCTCAAATCCACTACTTTAAAGAATGCACACCATGTCCAGGACCCATTACTCCTGTGTAATTGAAATTTCAATGTTTTTCATGCCAGTTGTATTTGCAAAATTGTGGCTGTTGCAGCATTTTATGTTTTTAAAACATTATTTCTTGTTTTATAATGTATTTTTCACATATTTTAAAGTTGATATCTTGTTGTTTTTCTGCAGAGCACTGGGCTCTTTCCAGATGTTTTGTGGAAATTTGGTGGTTTTGTGATATTTTTCTTGGCCATGTGACCAATATTTTAGAAAATGTGGACAGTTTATTTTGATTTAAAAATGGGTTTCATTCTGTTTTCAAGTGAATATTAGAGCTTCATTTGCAGTGATAGAAGGCAAACTGGGATATTAATGTGTGTGTGGGGAGAGACATTTAAGTAATACCTGTGGCCCAGATGAGTTTTCCCATTTGTTGAAAGTGCTTATCTCTGACTCTGCTTAGTGAAGTTGAAACTTGTATCAGATGTAGCCAAAATCCAAGGCCTTATATATTAGTGGCCCAAAGCCATGCAGCAGCTTTCATGCCTGAAAGAGGCCAACCAGCCAGATGCTTGCTGACTACACCCCAAATAATTCGATGTCTATCCAAATAGTGATCCCAAATAACTCCATGTCTATCCAAATAGTGATCTTAATTAAGCAACAAAATCAGAGCAGAACTTCTTTGAACAGCAAAGGATTTATTTGCTTATGATATTTGAAGCCTAAGTTTATAGATCAGACTAAGCTATAATGTATGTTTTGAGTGGCAGAGGTTTCCTTAGCTATTAAGCCGAAGATATCACATTATGGCTTAGTGTGCTGTTGAAACCTGTAGAAGCTTATTCATTCAGGTAGTCCTTGTCTTATGACCATAATAGGGCCTACTGATCACAGTAGTAAACTGGGACTAATTTTACAATATTTTTTGCAGCAGTCATTAAGCGAATGTGGTGGACATTAAGCGAACCCATTGTATGCTGTAGGGCAGTTTTTGCTGGAAACTAAAAGTAAATGCTAGTTTCTGTCAAAAACATAAATCATGGTCACATGGGTCATGTGACTGGGGGGCAAACATCACAACTTCAAAATTGGGTTGTTAGTCCATTTTTGGGGGTCAATTGTAACTTTGAACTCTCACTAAGCAACCTGTTATAAATCAAGGACTACCTGTACTGTGGTGAAGTGTAGTATATTTTTTATTCTGCCTTGATTTATACATACCCATCCACACAAACACCCACACAAACTCAAGGCGATAAACATACCTGATATTCCTGCCTCCTATTTTCCTCACAACAACAATCTTTTGAGATGGGTTGGGCTGGTAAAGAATTACTCACACAGTTAGCTTTTATGCCTGAGAGAGGCCAAGAATTCCCAGTATCCTGGTTTCTAGGTAAGCAACTTAATCGCTACACCAAACTGGTTATCTCTCATGATTTATAATGTAGTATGACTTCATATGTTATGTGAACCAGGTTTGTATAATTCCAGTATCAGTTCAGCCATTTAGCTTCCTCCAGCTGGAAGAAAAAAAAAGATATTGAATTAAGTCTGCTCCAACAAATCTATTGTCATGAGTGGTTTTTTTTCTTATGGCCAGTCATTTTTGCATTTTATATTTTTATGTTACTTTTTAAAAAAAAAAAAAAAGATATATTCCTTAAATATGTTTACATGGGTGTCTGACTTACTTTGGTTCTCGTTATAGGAATGCTTCAATTGTCCCTATGGCACAAAATATTTCCCAGAATATGCAGAGAAAATTCCTGGAGACTGCACACAGAAGCTCTCCAATATTGCAAAGGAATGTGGTATATATCTCATTGGAGGTAAATTGTTATTTTTAAATTTTACTTTTGTATATAAATACAGCAGGGGTGAAAGTTAGAACCAGCAGGTTCTTACTGATTCTAGAGAACCGGTAGCAGAAACTTTGAGTAGTTCGGATAACTGGCAAATACCACCTCTAGCTGGCGCCAGAGCGGGGTGAGAATGAACATTTTGCAATATCCTTCCCCAAGGAGGGGAGGGAATGGAGATTTTGCAATATCCTTCCCCTGCCACACCCACCAAGCCACGCCCACAGAACCGTTAGGGGAAAAAAATGGATTTCATCCCTGAAATAGAGCCCATTTATTTGACTAAATAATCATCTTTGTTTTTAACAGGTTCTATTCCAGAGGACGATGCAGGAAAATTGTATAATACGTGTACAGCTTTTGGTCCTGATGGCACTATGTTAGCTAAATACAGAAAGGTAGAAAAAGAAATTCTTGTTTGTCCCTTTTTCTTTCAGTTTGATAACATTACAGATAGTCCTTGACTTACGACCACAATTGACCCCAAAATTTCTGTTGTTAAGTGAGACCTTTGTTGAGTGAATTTTGTCCCATTTTACAAATTTTCTTCCACAGTTGTTAACTGAATCACTGCAATTGATAAGTTGGTAACATGGTTGTTAAGTGAATCCGGCTTTCCAATTGATTTTGCTTGTCAAAAGGTTGCAAAAGGTGATCACATGACCTTGGGAAAACAGCAAGAGTCATAAGTATGAACCAGTTGCCAAGCATCTGAATTTTGATCATCTGAATCATTGGGATGCTACAAATGTTGTAAATGTGAAAAATGGACATAAAGTCACTTTTTCAGTGCCATTGTAACTTGGAAGTGTCACTAAATGAACTGTTGTAAATTGAGGATTACCTGTATCTGCCTCATTTAAAATAAATAATACAATTCTTTATTGAGAGAAGCGTGGATGTCTCATTTAGATATCTTAGTAGAATCCTAGAATTATTTCTTTTGTCACATTTTCCCTCCTACAGTTTAGGAATAGATTTTACTTAAAAACAACTTTTAAAAATACTGGAGTTTAGCTTGAGAATCTGAAACTTAGCACAGGTTCTAATTTTTATAGAAGAGCTCAAGGTCTCTCATTTCCATTTTCATATCTGGATTTAAATTGACTGCATCTGAGTCTAGGGACTTTTGTTCATTTCCCTATACTGTCAATATCACACAATTTTATTTCTTTTATGACTTGTATGACAGTGATAATAGCAAAGAGATTTAGGCTAAAGCTATAAACTGAAATTTTAACTTGTGGAAACGTTTTTGTATTTACTGCAATAAACTGGAAATATTAAACAAAACTAATTAATTTTCTCTGACTTCTTCCAATGTATGAGATTACTTCCAATAGTAATAATTGACAGATGGTAGGTAACAGAGGTTAGTGTGCATGTGTCAAAGAAGTAACTGAAAAACAAGGACATTTCAACACATTGCTTCTGTCACAATCATCCACTCCTTGTTAACTATATTAACCACTAAATTATTTACTGTTGCAATGATCCTGGTTTAATTATTTCTAGGAAGAGCTGGTGGAATGCCATTGTAATTTAGGCAGTCATCATACCCATTAAACAAAACTTCTGTGGTGCTTTCTGAAAGTTAAATATTTTCAAGTGATCTAAATGAAGTATAAAGAGCCTTGGTGGTGCAGCAGACTAAAGTGCTGTTAGGTAGCACTTAGCTGCCAGCTGCCTCCAATTACTGCGAGTTCAAATCTCACCAGGCTCAAGGTTGACTCAGCCTTCCATCTTTCTGAGGTAGGTAAAATGAGGACCGGATTGTGAGGGCAATAAGCTGACTTTGTATATAAAAAAGAACACGGCTTAGGGAGGGCCGAAAGCCCTACTAAGCAGGTATATACAAAAGTATGAAGGCTATTGCTTAATGCACTGTAAGCCGCCCTGAGTCTCCGGAGAAGGGTGACATATAAATCGAACCAAAAAATAAATAAATGTGTTGCTTGTGTATACGGTATTATTTGACATGTTATATTGGTTTGTACATATAGCTGCATTAAGACAAAGTGTACTTCAGTTGAGAAATACCGTTTCCCCTAAAATAAGCCCTCCTCGAAAATATTTAAACACATGCACAGCTGGTCCCTGATATTTCCTCTGGTTAGGGTTAGGGAGAAAGAGCTGGAAATCAGATAAGACGGCAAGAGAAGCCCCGTCTTGCTCCACGCGCCCCAAAATAATAAGACATCCCTGAAAATAAGGCCAAGCACTTATTTCGGGGTTCAAAAAAATATAAGACAGAGTCTTATTTTCGGGGAAACACAGTACATGAATTTCTTGCACTTTCTGGCAACTAGCTGCCTTGTTTCCCATAAATACCCACCAAGTCAATATCTTGCCATTAAAAAGCATACCTTTTTTCCAGACTACTGGCTTAAAGTTTATTTGAAACTTTAATTTAATTTAACTTAATTTAGATTTAACAGAAATGTCTTAATGTTTTTTACTACTCACAAGAAGCTAGGATCAAAATGGTTGACTCTCAATGTATCAATCTCATCTTTCAGTTTAGTGATTGGTCATTTCTTCCTGGACAAAGCTTTTCTCTGTGTTTAATTGTAAACTGATGGTCTGGCATAGCAGTAGTTGGAAGGGCTCAATGTACCATTGCATTCAATGTGCCATTCTGTGAATTTGGGCAGAGAATATGCAATTAAAGAATCTTTAAACAAGAATTGTCTTCACTTTTAAAACAGATTCATTTGTTTGACATTGATGTGCCTGGAAAAATCCGATTTCAGGAATCAGAAACTCTGAGTCCGGGTGACAGGTTTTCTGTATTTGATACACGTAAGTAAAGGAGCTTTGTTTTTGACAGTGAAAACTAATTCACTTTCAGATTTTTTTAATGTCATTTTTTTTTCTAAAGCTAGGATTTTATTCACGATTAACATTTATCTTAATGTACATTCAGTTCCATCATATTTGATTATAAATTATAGTCAAATGTACCATTATAAATGTTTAACATACTTCATGGTGCTGGAGAAATTCTGTGAATTTCTCTGTATGTAACTACTTATTTGCAGAGTTCTTAACTCTATTTTTAGTAGAAAGATATGAATTGATGAAATATTTAATTCCTGAGATGAAACTTGTGATTTAGAGCAAACTTGCTATATGGATATTATAAATCAGGATTCCTTTCCTCTGACATAATAGATACTTTATACAAAAAAACTAGCATTCTAGAGACATCAATGTTGATCTATAGTAATAAGAAATGTCTTGCATGTCTTGTTTTGATGCAGCATACTGTAAAATAGGAATTGGCATTTGTTATGACATCCGATTTCCTGAGCTAGCTCAAATCTACACCCAGAAAGGTAAAATTGAGAAAAATAAATCTTACCTCCCTCCCTCCCTTCTTCCCTCCCTTCCTTCCTTCTCTCTCTCTCTCTCTCTCTCTCTTTCTTTCTTTCATTAAATGTACATGGCTATCCATCTACTAGAGCAGGGATCTCCAAACTTGGCAACTTTAAGACTTTTGGACTTCAACTCCCAGAAGTCAAGTCTTAAAGTTGCCAAGTTTGGAGACCCCTGTACTAGAGAAATCCAGGGCAGCAAATAAGGATAAAAACACTCATTATATCTTATTAATCCTGGCTCAGTACTTAGGGGAAAAGGCAGGTCTTCATCATTTTCCCGAAGGCCTATAGTGTTGAGGCCACTCCAATTGTGCTGCAATTGGATAGAATTAGAACGAGTTCTAATAGGTTTTCTGCTTCAAAACGGCAACCATTCCACTGGCAAATCAAAGCATCATTTCCAAGGGGCCTTTTCTAGAAGTCAAGTGGTGGTGATGATGGTGGAGCAGGAGGAGCAGGATTATTTAAATATATTAGCTGTCCATCTCCAGTAAATACTAGTGTACAAAAGTGGAAAAAAACAAAAAACTAAAAATATAAAAACAGACAGTTCAGACCAAAATGATCCAATAAACAACAAAATCAACAAAACATAACAGAGGCTTTAAACCAATAAACATCAACCCTGGGCCTGGGAGCAAACCATTGTTTTCAATTATCAGTTTAATTTCAATTATCAGTTTGGAATTCTAATCTGGCAGGTTTTACTGCAAACTGACTTCTTAAAATTATACTGTCAAATATACTTCACAGACTCACCAATGAAAACAAATAGAAAGATTGACTAAAGTGTAGCAAATCAACAGTGATAACTTTCTGTTGCCTACGTTGATCATATTGTCATCCTATCTTCCTTTTGAAGGTTGCAAACTCCTAGTATATCCAGGGGCTTTTAACTTGACAACTGGGCCAGCTCACTGGGAACTGCTGCAGAGAGGCCGGTATGAATCAATTTATTTGTGCCTACACTCATTCCTACATTTGTTACATTGAAATGACTCTCGGTACTGTAACTCTTGGTTATTGTATTTAACTTTTTAAAATTTAAATTCAAATTATGTTATCCCATTTGCTGATATTTTAGATACTTGTGATCTAATGTAGTGCTTGCTATTGAATTTTATTGAACTAAAAAACCCAAAGTTTTCCATATTTAAGAAATCAAGTGCCACATTTTTAATTCCACCTGAAAGGACTAATTGGCTGATACTCTTCCTTTCCCTTTTTGGCAGAGCTGTGGATAACCAGGTCTATGTAGCAACTGCATCTCCTGCTAGGGATGAGACAGGATCTTATGTGGCTTGGGGACATAGTACAGTAGTAAATCCATGGTAAGTAAGAAAACAAACTTCTTCCACTAATATATCACAACTAACAAGACAAAATTGCTAAATTAAAATGTACAGTATTTTTTTTTAAAAGTAGCAATTACCCTCACATGTTCCTAAATCTGGCAGAATGAATGTTCAGCATTATCTCTATGGTGCCTTAGTAGAAAAAAATTGTACCTTTGCCCTGATCGCTAAAGATTTCCTCCTTCCATTTTGTTTGAATTCACAGATAACCTCATCAAAGGATAATTTTTACTTCAAATATATTTTTAATGACATGGCTGGCAACACATTTAGGTATTCTATTCTCTTTTTAATCATTTGAAAATCCCCATGCCTGAAATATGTTTCATATTTTTGACTAGATTTTTTTTTAGAAAATGAAAAATGATTATAAAACCATTGATGAAAGTATCAATTTTGTATCATTACTTTTAGTAATATCATCCAACAGTACAGGAAAAAAGGGAGATGCATATGAGAAAGAATGTATTTCAGTATCTAAGTTCAAGCCTACATTATTTCAGAACTTATTGCTTTATAATCTTCTGCTATAAGAAAATCAACAATACAGTTAATAAGTACAAGAAAATATTCAAACAGGTTAGATTTTACACATTGTAAAGTTTTTATCTTGTCTAAGATGAATTTTAGTATACCTGTTTTACCATTGAAATGCTAACACTTGCTCTTTTTTTCATGTGATTTCTTTTTTTAGCTGGAAAGCAAAGATCAATACTCTATAAGCCTTGAAATGATAGGTTCATTCCAGTTCCTTTCTGCTTTCTGAAGCAGAACTTCAGAAAAAACATTTGCATTTTCTGAAATAGTGCAAAATAGACACAGCCTTTAGATACCTCATAGAAAGCTGAGGCTTACAAGTCCACAGCTTGAAGTTGTGAAGTCCACGAAGATAAAAACAAATGTGGAACATATTCACACATTCCTGATCTGTAATATTGATTACTTTAGATCAATCTCCATTAACTCCTGGCCATCAGGTATGTTAGGACTACATTTGGAAGGAATTATTTCAGCACGTCACAGTTCTATCAGGATTAGGAAATATTATCTTAAACTGAAGTACATTGTGGTTGTCTTTATCTTTTAACAAGAAAGGAAGAATTGTGTAGGACTTGAAAGCACATTCTTTTTTCATTTATCAGATTTCTGTATTGCCTTTGAACAAATGCAGGTTAAATTCTGCTAAGAAGCAACTCTGAGGAAGAAGTGATTTTTGCCAATTTCTGCTCCTTGAATAATGTGTCTTCCCTATTTTTCAATCTCCATTCATTAAAAGTGTGGAAGAAGTGCATTTCTAGAACAGTTCTAGGAGGTGCCCCTTGACGACCAGCAGGGGAATAAGAAATCAGTAAGGTCACACTATGGCAATACATGATTTGTTAAACTTTTGTTTTCCTTTCTAGGGGTGAGGTTATAGCCAAAGCTGGCACTGAAGAAACAATTGTCTATGCAGAAATAGGTGAGCTGTTAGGACTAATTTAAATCTTACAGAGGCTCTTGTAAATTAGCTAAGTAGTTCTGTCTCAGTTTTCTGCCTATTAGTTGGAATATTGATCATATTCAGAAGGTTGTAAGCGTGAATAAGCGTGAAGTCATTTAAGAACTTTTCATCTATAAGAGGTGCAGCAATTATAATAGTTCAGTCTGTTGATATAAGATTTGCCTTATGAAGATGTAAATATACAGTATTACCAAGTCAATGCATTGCTTCAGATTTGGTTGAGAATACATATATCAGAATTTGCTGGAACATAATTGCAGCTCTTTCCGGTAATTTATTAAAGCATGCATCATTTTATAGGATCATATAGCTCTTAGGGGATGCTTTTATTTTGACCACACAACACAGGAAAAATACAGATGCTTTAATTAGTGGTTAATAGGAAATGTGTTCAAGCTACGTGTTGTATAATCATATCAGTATGGGAAGGAAACAGAATTGGGATTAATATGGCTTTATTTTTTTATACAGACTTAAAGAAGGCTGAAGAAATCCGTGAACAAATCCCCATTCTTTCTCAGAAACGATCTGATCTTTACGCTGTTGAAGCAAAAATTGTATGATTCTAATTTGGACTGACACTTTTTCTAATAGCTATTACTAGCTAATTCAGTGTAATAAACTAGTAAATCAAGTTTATAGATAATTAAAATTATCTCCATATAATGGTGAAAGTTTGAGTTTACAATTTTTTTTAGTCTGCACAGATTTTGGACATCTTGTATTGCATTAGAAACTTTTCTGACACTTATACATATAAAAATATTTTTATGAAAATGGAATAATCAGTAATATTAAGAAATACTCAATTTTAGACAATATATTTTTACCAAAATAATACTGGATAAAAGCAGAAAATTTCCATTTTTGTTAGTTGACCTAAATTGGTTACTCCTGAAAATTCATTATCAAATAAATGCATGCTTCTTTTAAACTTTGGTGTTTATTTGATTTTATGAAAAATAATCAGAAGAGATTAAATTAGCTAAACTCCAACAGTATTTTGAAGACACTTTTGAAGCATCATGCAAGTCTCAAAGATGTTCATCCAGTTCTAATGTGGAACTTTTGTGTACAAGAATCAATTACCGTACATTCTCTGCATTAAGGTTTAGTCAGCTGCTGGCAAATCAGATTAGTCAATATGTAAGCCCTGACCAGATTGCAAAGCACTTTAAATCCTTTAATTTTGTAGGCACCTTACATGAATTAAGTGCCATTTAGATCTCTGCTTCAGTAGTGATCATTGGACCTGACTTTAAAAAGGCTTGGTTTTTTTTTACCATATTCATCAAAAAGGTTTGAGTTATTACCTAAAGAAGCAGTTTTGGCATTCTATCTCTTATAAGTCCCAACATCACAAGGTCCAGATTGCCTTTCTACCTTCTCATTACTCCCACTTCCCGATTTATATGAAGAAGTAATCCGGTATCTCCCAACTGACCCAGAAGAGCTTGTATTTTCAGCTGCTGCAGCTATCCATAAATTATCCTTGGTTCCTTCCCATCAAACTAAGCCTCATGCAGGGATAGCTTTATCCAAATCTGGGATGGTTCCATACCTGGAGGTTGATCGGAATGAACTTAAACTACAATTCAGTTTTCATCAATAATTCAGATCTATAGCTAGTTCTATCTTGAGAACCATTTAGAAATTTGGGCACTGTAGTCCAGTTAATTAACCTACCATTCTGGTCATTCCAAGAGTGTTCTAGACCTCTTTCCCCCTTAATTTTTTTTTAAAATTTGATTTATATGCTGCCCTTTTCCGGAAATTCAGGGCGGTTTACAATGTGCTAAGCAATAGCCTTCATCCTTTTGTATATTAATCCAAAGTCAGCTTATTGCCCCCACAACTGGGTCCTCAATTTACCTACCTTAGAAAGGATGGAAGGCTGAGTCAACCTTGAGCCTGGTGAGATTCAAACCTGCAGTAATTGCAGGCAGCTGGTCTTAATAACAGGGTGCTTTAGACCACTGTACTACCAAGGCTCTTATATTCAAAACTGGGAATGGTTTGTTTGGAACACCAGGAACTGATTCCAGCTGCCTAGACTGCAGATATTTATGTAGTGCTTTAAATAAACAGTCTTGGTCACTCAACCATCAATTACAAGCCAGATAGGACAACTAAACTCTTTTAATGTTCCATAATTAATAACTCTCTTCAGGTTTTTTTACACTTTTAAAAAATATCTTTGGCCGATGTACTGTAGGAACCTTTTTTTGGGGGGGTGGGGGGGTGGGGTATTTTTGCTTTCTGCAAGCAAATGCTTTCCTACCTTGTGAAACATCTTCCTGCTCGTGATTTGACAGGTCCCCACCCTTCTAGCCTTTCGGAAGGTCGTTATAATTGGTTGGTTGTGATTTTTTTACTGAGGTGCTGGAATTGTATGGGTGGGGGGCATGGAAAGAAAGTAGATGAGCCTGCTATGGGGAATCTCCAAGAGACAATTGGGGTGTAGAGTTTTTATTTTTTAATATTGTTTACTGGTTTTATGATTGTTTTAAGCCATCCAGTTAAGATTTGTGGCCATATAAATCTTTAAAATAAAATTTATGCTTGTAGAAGAATATCTTCTGATGATTTTTAATTGCATGAATAATATTAACATATAACAAATCAACGCCATATGTTGTAGTCTTTATATAACTTTTAGCAGCATTATCAATGTGGTGTGTATATAAACATATACAGCCTCTGCACTATCTGACAACAAAATAAAACATTAATAGAATCCATCCATTTCCCCATTTGAAGTCTAGCTTTTTATAACATTCTTTTTTTTAAAAAAAAATAGCAACTTATCAAATAGATGAGAAGGCTGTATGGCTATTAATATTCTTCTGTTTCCTCTACATACTTCATTCCCATATCCCCCTATTCACTCTACACCAAGAGCTGCAGAGGCATAATTGGGCCTTGCTATTACATATCTGTAAAAATTCTGAAAAATACAGCCCAATCATGAGTCAAATAATGACAATGTTAGAACAGCCAGAATCCTAAAAATTATGTCTTTTGAAATATCCAATTTCACACTTTGTGCACATTTTGAAGACAATTATAGTCTATATTCACAATTGGGGTATTTCAAGGCTGAAACTCATCCCTAATATGGAATGGGTTTTCTCCCTAAATTTCAGCAAAGAAAATAAACAGAATTTTAGAAGTTTCATTAATTTCATTTGTGTAACAGTTTCTAATACATTTTCTTTACCCAATTACAGACAATTTCCAACCAACACCCTAGACCACAGATGTATAAAGATATCTGAACATATTTATTTGGTGACTTTACATGTATAAGTCATTTACAAAAAGAATCATATGCATTGTTTCAGTGCAACTTTAAATATCTGAACAGGCAAAAATTCTGATAATTCGAAATGCTAGTATTAGTTCACACATGCTTAATTCTTCATTGTTTTCAAGAGAGAAGTGCCTGTATAGCCATGCAAATAAAAACCCCTTTGAAAATATGATGCAGTCATGGTAGGGAAATGAGATGGAGACATAGGAAATAAAGTTTCATTGCACTGCTTTTTTTGAAAAGCTGAAATTCTAACTTGAACATTGAGCAATATTATTTGACTTTGCTCAATCATTCCAGGTCAGCCACTGTCTTTTAATAAGTGAAAAAGACAACAATCTTTGGGGGAAGATATTGTAAATATGATTTTATTTCTTTGGCATTTGTAGCAAAAAGAAATTCCAATAAAGGAATACTCAAATGTGCTACACAATGCATTTCAGATAAATTGAAATAGCACTACAAGAATTATGGATTGAATTTACAAATAACAGGGGAACAACTGATAACATCTTTTCTAAGTACTCTAATTCAAAGACTGTTTAAACAGAACTAAACTTTGTATAGTGTAGTATCAATACAAGAAAATATTGTTTCATGAAAGAATAATTAGCTATAGTTTTCAAATCAGTCAGACCTTTTGAACCAAGCGTCATTCCAAGGTTCTAAACTCTTGTATGACACAGCAATTGTAGCATATTGTTTTGAACAGTTCCAGGATTTCTTAGGCAATTTTGCTATTGTTGTTTTGAAAAGCTCTTTAATAATAAAATTATTTCTAAGAATGCTCAAATCAAAATAATTTGCTTTCGGAACACAGAACATCCTCATATGACAGCGAATGAGCTATAAACTGTTTATGAGAGTGTCCTGAAAACTAGTATAGCCACTGTCTCATATGAAACAGAAACCAAAGGGAAGTAAGGAAATGTTTGCATATGAGATCTTCTTTTGGGAAAAAAAAGCTTCAGTACCTATTGCCACAAAATCTTCCCCCTCAAACAATTCACAATTTTTCTTGTTTCCCCAAACCTAAAATAATGAAAAAGGATTCTTATATATATAAAATACACAGCACTATTGTTAAAATCAACAGAACAGCATGTTGCATAACACTCTTGTGGTTAGAACCAGTCATTCACAACAGTTACCATTAAAAAAAGTCAGATTTTTATTTGCATGGCCAAAATAATCTTTGATCCCCTTGCAATTTTGTTTTTAAGTTTCTTCTAACAATTATTTGATGGGGGAGGGCAAGGGGGGGAATTGCTTTCTTTCTTGAATAGCCATTTCCACAACACCTAAACATTTAACAGAATTACAACAGCACAAAAAAAAAGTAACTTCCACCATTCAACACACTGCAACAGTGTCTTTAGGACTAGGTTGAAGTGGGCAGCTTTACTTTTTAAAAGATCATTCCTCCCCTATTCCTTTTTGTTTTACAGCGTTGGTGGCTTCAATCCATATTTTTTAGCAACTTCTGTCTGGGCATAAGCAGCATCACAGAGTGAGTAGAGGTGAGCCATTTCCATTTCTGATTTGGCTAGATTAATAGCTTTGTTGAACATTTCAATGGCTTTATCCAGATTGCCCCTGCAATAGTGAAAAATGTATTATAAAAAAAGAAGCAAAGACTGATCTGGCAACAAGTAGAAATCAGTCATATATATTTAAAGTTTAAAAATAGTCTACAACTGATATGAAGTTTAATAGAACATTAAAAAATATACTGTATTTTTTGGAGTATAAGATGCACCCACCTCTAAAAGTGGGTAGAAATGTCTGTGCATCTTATACACCAAATGTTGCTGAAGCCCCACCCTCCTTCGGCAGTTTTCAGCCTCCATGTGTCGTGTTTTCAGTCTCCGCGTGCTCCATTATAGACCCGTTCCAGGCTGTGGGGATCGCCACAGCACATCGCCGCCTCCGCGTGTTGCGTTTTCGGCTGATTCCAAGAGGAGGATATTACCACCACCACCACCAATCCCCACCACTTGGAACCGGCCAAAAACACAACATGCAGAAGCCAAAAATGCGAAGCACGGAGGCGGCAATGGGCTGTGGCGATCCCTGCAGCCTAGAACAGCTGATTGCAAGTATTCTGGGAGGCCAATCCAACCGCCAATCAGCTGCTCGTGCTGAATCAGGCTGCGATAACGTGTTGAAGCTGACCTGGCTGTTTGCTGCAAGGATGCTAGTCAGATGAATACCAATGGATGCTGGTAGGTAGAGGCAGAATTTTTTTTTCTCATTTTCCTCCTCAAAAACTAATGTGTGTCTTATAACTCCGAAAAATACAGTAAATTATAAAATTTTGGAAACAGCTGTACGGCCACCTCCCAAAAAACTCAAAGGTTAGACATATCTGATCAAAGGAAAGACTATGAAAACATTTTATCTTTAAATTAAATTCATAATGGGAAAATTTGATGATTGTACAATATAACCACAACAGGTTCTTTTTTAACTAATATCCAACTCTGCCTGAACTAAACATATGTTAATCGAATTCTACAGCTACTGAGAACAATTTATAGTATGTTGTTTCCAACAGTAATTCAGAATTTTAGATGTCAAACTTGAAAAAATATATTTACCTTTGCACTTCAATTGTCCCCATGGTTTCATATGCAAAATCACATTTGTTATCAATTTCAATAGCTTTGCTTATAAGTTCCAAACCTTTATCTAAATCTTGCTTCCACTGAAGCTGAAGTAAACTGGAAAAAAATCATTACAGATCAATGGTGAATGTTTAGTCCACAACTCATGTGCATAAAAATGACAAACATATTCCTGCTGAATCAGGCTTGGATTCATTTTCACAATAGCTGGATACATTTTAGATGAAGCAGAAATCAAAACATGTCCCTATTTTTGCTGTAATTTACAATCAGAGGTATTCAGAAAAATAGTTACACAAAGTAACAAATGAATCAAAATAGCAACCCTTGATAGATTTGCTCTCCTTGAATTTACCCATTCTCATTTTAAAATTATTCAATTACTGGTCATCATGAAACTCTTGCAGTGATGAACTTTACAGGATCATGTAAATACATATTTTGTTCTGTCTGAGCTAAATATCTTTTTGTACAGCTTCACTGGACCCCCTATTGTAATATTTTGAAAATGAGAGAAAAAAGCTTCTCTCCATTCACTTTTGTCCATACCAAGCATCATTTTATACATCTCCCCCATCTCCTTTTTTCTGGCTAAAACACTTTAATTCTACAGGCAGTCCTCGACATATGACCCCAACTGGGACTGGAACTTGTCACTAAGTAATGTGGGCAGCGAGTCACAACCACTTTTATGGCCTTTTTGTCAACGTTTAATGACTTCCCCCACTGACTTTATTGCAAACTGGCAGGGAAGGTTGCAAATGGCTATCATGTGACCCCAGGATGCTGCAACCATTGTAAATGCTAAGTGCCCGAACTGTGATCATGTGAATATTGCAATGGCTGTAAGTTCAAGAACTGATTGTAAGTCCATTTTTTCAGTGCTATCATAACTGAACAGTTGCTAAAGGATTGGTCATAAGTCAGGAACTACTTGTGGTCACTTTTTAGAAAGAAAGGTCTTTGAGTACTGGATCCTTTCTGTCACTGCACACAGATCTGGCATTCTAAATTCAAGTTCATGGTGTCATATTTAAAAGAAAAAAAAGTAATATGAATGTTTTGGCATCTCATTAACCCATTTAGTAGTTAAGCAACTGACAAACAGAAATAATGTAAACTTTCAACTTTCACATTTGATGCTTAAATCAACAATTTCAGACTATGATCCACAGTAATAGTACAGTTACAAGAAAAAGTATGTGAACCCCTTGGGATTACGTGGAGTTGTGCATGAATTGGTCATAAAATATGCTCTGAACTTCATCTAAGTCACAACAATAGAAAAGCACAGTCTGCTTAAAATACTACACAAACATTAGATGTTGCCATGGTTTAATTGAACATAACATGTAAACATTCACAGTGCAGGGAGGAAAAAATATGTGAGTCCCTAGCCTAATGACTTCTCCAAGAGCTAATTGGAGCCAGGAGTGAGCCAACCTTGACTCCAATCAGCGTGATATTGGATGTGTTGCTGACAGCTGTCCTGCCCTTTAAAAACACACACCTGTTTTGGGTTTACTGGTTTCAAGAAGCACTGTCTGATGTGAACCATGCCTCGCAGAAAAGAGCTCTCAGAAGACCTACGATCAAGAATTGTTGACTTGCATGAAGCTGGAAAGGGTTACAAAAATATCTCCAAAAGTCTTGATGTTCATGTGTCCACGGTAAGACAGACTGTCTACAAATGGAGAAAGTTTAGCACTGTTGCTACTCTCCCTAGTCGTGGTCGTCCTGTAAAAATGACTGCAAGAGCACAGCGCAGAATGCTTCATGAGGTAAAGAAGAATCCTAGAGTGTCAGCTAAAGACCTACAGAAATCTCTGGCACATGCTAACATTTTTGTTGACACATCTACAATAAGGAAAACATTAAACAAGAATGAAGTACATTGGAGGACACCACGGAGGAAGCCATTGCTGTCCAAAAAAAATATTGCAGCACGTTTGAAGTTTGCAAAAGAGCACCTGGATATTCCACAGCACTACTGGCAAAATATACTGTGGACAGATGAAACCAAAATTGAGTTGTTTGGGAAGAACACAAACACTGTGTGTGGAGAAAAAAAGGCACAGCACACCAACATCAAAACCTCATCCCCACTGTAAAACATGGCGGAGGGAACATCATGGTTTGGGGCTGCTTTGCTGCCTCAGGGCCTAGACAGATTGTTGTCATTGATGGGTATATGAATTCCAGAGTTTATCAAGACATTTTGCAGGAAAACGTACGACCATCTGTCTGCCAACTGAAGCTCCGCAGAGGATGGGTGATGCAACAGGACAATGACCCAAAGCATACAAGTAATTCAACAAAAAAATGGCTTCAACAGCACAGAATATGCCTTCTGGAGTGGCCCAGTCAGAGTCCTGACCCCAACCCGATTGAAATGCTGTGGCATGACCTTAAGAGAGCGATTCACACCAGACATCCCAAGAATATTGCTACACTGAAACAGTTTTGTGAAGAGAAGTGGTCCAAAATTACTCGATTGTTGTGCAGGTCTGATCTGCAACTACAGGAAACGTTTGGTTGAGGATATTGCTGCCAAAGGAGGGTCAAGTTATTAAGTCCAAAGGTTCACATACTTTTTCCTCCCTGCACTGTAAATGTTTACATGTTATGTTCAATTAAACCATGGCAACATCTAATGTTTGTATAGTATTATTTTAAGCAGATTGTGTTTTTCTATTGTTGTGACTTAGATGAAGTTCAGAGCACATTTTATGACCAATTCATGCAAAACTCCACGTAATCCCAACGGGTTCACATACTTTTTCTTGCAACTATAGTTAGGGCTAAAACCCAGCTATTTTACCAATAAAGTTTTATCATGATTCACTGAACAAGTATTCTGTACTATAATTACTATATTAGCTGTATTAAGAAGTGCTACTGTATAATTAAAAATTATGTCATTGTATGTGAATTTAATATTAAAACAAATAGTTACCCCTTATGAACGTAGGTAGTAGCATTATCTGGCTCAAGATCAATACATTTATCATACATATCATCAGCTTTGCTAAACTGTTGTTGGTCTGTTAATGCCTGCATGGAGACACAATAACAACACAGTTCATCCATGAATGTTTAATAATAAATAAAATATTGTTGTTTATTATTAAATTTATATGCCACCCATCTCACTATCTAAAGCATCTCTGGCCATCTTACAATACATAAAAAACACAAATATACAAACATTTAAAGCATTAACATTAATTAGATAAAACTAGGAATTAAGTACCCAAGAGGTACAGGGGCGGGATCTTATTCCTCCAGCATAAAGTGATGCCATCGTGATGCCAGGCCAATCGGTAGAGCTAGATTTTGAGGCCCTTCTGGAAGGCCAGGACATTGGAGGTGGATCTCATTTCTAGCAGCAAGATGTCCTAAAAGGTGGGGAAAAAGTTCGTTTTCCAAGATCCTGTGAGCTGAAATTCATTGACCGACAAAGTCAGTAAAGCGCCCCTTCTGCCAGAATGAGTGGGGCAGGCCAACCCTATTGACAGTTCCTCAGGTAACCTAGAACCATGCCATGAAGGGCTTTAAAGGTCCAACACCTAGAATCAGACCCAGAAGCAAACCAGTAGCCAGTGCAGCTTGCTTAACAGCAGTGTTATATGTGTTACTCTAGGCCCTCTAGAACTTTCCGCATAGTTGCGTTCTGTGCAAGTTGTAGCTTCCAAATATTCTTCAAAGGTAGCTCCATGTACAGTGCACTGCAGCGCAACCCCATCCAGAACTAAAGTTGCTAAACTTCCAGATCCCTAAGCTCCTCACACCCATAGCCACTGAGTGTTGGCAGAGTCGAGCTGAAATTTGTTTTCTCCCATCCAGATCCCCTCAGCCTCCAGGAACTGCAAAAGGGCAGAGACAATAACACTTGGGACACCCGGGACAAAGATATATTATTGAACATCAGCAGCATCCTGATAATACTTCATCCTGGGATGTCTGATGATCTCACCCAGTAGCTTCATGAAGATATTAAAAATATTGTACAGAGTACTAAGTACTAAGCCCTGTGATGCATCATAAAGGAGAAGCTGTGGGCTGGACCTGTTACAATTAGGACTGGTCTTGGTTAAAAAAAAAAAAAAAAAAAAAAGCCAAAATCCTGCTCTCATCTACAAATGTGATAAATGCTGTTTCTGTTGCAAAACAAGGTTTGAAGCTCAATTGAAAGGGTTCCAGATAATTCATTTCATCTAAGGCCCTCTGAAACTGCCATGCTGTTCTCAATATATTTTTTTAGTCATTAGCACTTACATATATTTGCATTATCTCCTACGGTGTTTTGCACGTAACATCTCTTACAACAATATTTTATATTGAGCTGGTTCATGATAGCACACGAGCTTTTTAAATAAGGGACTAAAGAAATTATGTACCTGAGCATACAATGCATAACCTTCAGCACACCTTGGAAATTTCTTAATAACATCCTCAAAACCTTTCATTGCTGCTTGTACTTGCGAAGTATTATTTCCAGTATAGGCTTGACGATACTGCAACAAAAAAGCATTATTGAGTTAAAAAAAATAAAGCCTTAGTAGAAAGCATACATACTCACTCCCAGGTAATTGTAAGTGCAACTTCTAAACTTGCTACAAATGATATTATTTTTCCAAACAGTTTGTGAGATTATTTTACAATAAAGCCTAATAAACTGTCAAATACTCACCAAAGCAAAACATTTCTGTGCCTGTGCCAAGGCAGAATCTGGGCGCAAACGGATACATTCATCAAAATCTTCTACAGCTTCTTCTACACGGTCAAGCAAAATTTTTAGCTGAAAAAGACAAAAACTATCAAATGAAAGAAAAATCACCACTGTAATACAGTTACCAGTAAAAACATACTCACTCAACCTTATTACATGGTTGAATTCTTTAGAACCCTAGCAGATGTTTACAAGTTATGTAGCATCTCTCATAATGTCATTATTATTAAACTTTTACCTTGACCAAGGTACTGATGAATGTAGAATTATCACTTCAATATGCATAATTTAGTACACAGTTACAGTAGTTACCATTTATTATTTTTAGTCTGTTGCAATTTTTCTCCTGGAGTTATCCATACAATGAAACATGAATTTCTGATGAAATGTGAAAAATATTAAGGTGGTAGAATAATCCCTACCTGTCCTCTATGATGATAAACATCTGCATTCTGAGGATCAATATCAGCAGCCATATTGAAGTCTTGAGTAGAGAACAAAGGCTGTTGCTGCTGCATATACATACTTCCTCGTTTGATGAGAGCATTAGCACGAAGCTGTTGAGAAGAATTAAAACCGTTATGCATTTCTTTTCCTAGATATTTCAGTTTTATTACGTAAGTATCTTTTTGACAGTTTCTTTTTAGATTTAAAAGCTCTCTGCACTAGTAGCTCAGGTAAAATCTTAAGTCTCTTCTTTTGGACTATGCCTGTCACAAAATGGCTTGTACACAATGGACACTTAATACCGAAATGGTATTATTTCCCAAAATAATACCATCCATAATTCATAGAGCTTCTAAACTCTTGATTGCTAATATCCCTCCAATAAAAACTAATATACTCATGAGAATTAAAACACATCACATATAGTCTAAACAAGTAACTACAGAAAGCATATCAGTAGTGCACTCCGACTGATGTACTTTACTACAGCCAAGGGTTATCAGCAGTTGCAGGACCTCCATAAAGAGGCAGCAAAAAAGGGATGGTACAGCAAACAGCATTATTCCCAAGAAAAAAATGGCTGCAAGACTTTTATCAAAAGCAATATTTGAGAAGTGGAATACTTGAAAGAACTGACTACTTACTATACTGAACTTTAAACATTACATTCTGAAGTCTATATCAGAGTATGGGTAGCAAAAAGTTAATCCTGTAATACTGTCATGTGAAAACAGGCAGCTCTAGGGGCAAAGTGGAAGCTAGAGAAAACATAAAATATTTTTCAGCCCACCATAAAATATCAATTCCTTCCCTAGAATTATCAGGGTTGTCCTTAGCACATTTCTTCTAGAGAAGGGAGGAATTTTTGCAAACTTCACATTTGTTCTAAAATTTTGATTTCCCCTGAAAACCACATGATATAGAGCAGGGGATAATACGAGAACAACACAATCACTTCTCTTCTTGAATGTCACTATTACCACTAAGAAAGGTTTTGTAAATCTACAAAGCACTTACCTTTACATTTGCATCTTCCATAACAATAACCTGATTCAAATCAGGATTGGCAGCATTTGCATTACCAATAAGTAAATAGAATGTAGCTCTTAATAGCAAAGCTTCTGCCATGTATTTTCCTTTAGCTTCAATTTCTTTAGTACACTCGCTAATTATTTTGTCGTAGTTTTCTTCCTCCATATATTTCTTTGCCTTTAAATAGCCACCGCTGAAAGAAATGTGAAAAGCAGTTATTAATATGCAAGAGAAATGTTTCTCCAGTTCTAATCAAAACGATATACAAGCTATTTCTGAAAAACCACCTAGATGAAAGAAAATTCTCTTTATATATTTTGTAATAATATTGGACTAGCAAGATTCTAGTAATTCCCAATGCATTTGTAAGACTACATTGAACCAAGCAATTCTAAATATGTGCAAATCCATCCATTTTTACAGATTTGCTATTTATTATTTTATTTTATTCATTTAAATATTTAGATAGCTACCCATCTTCTAATCAACTCTGGGCAGCTCCCAATCCAAAGGATTGGGATTTGATTAATTAGATGGCACCCAATTAAAAGGATTGTCATTATACAGAGCCATATTCTTGCCTTAACCAAAACTAAGCAAGCTGAATTGCTTGTGCATTTGATATTTTCTATAAAACCAAATTTCAGATATTCTGTCATTGATTTTTGAAAACAGATTTTCCTTCAAGTATCTAAACAATCATTCAAAACTATAAGAAAGTAAAGTATTGTGTTTATTCCATTTTTTTAACTATAGAAATCTTCTATAGCAGGAACAACCTGACATATTTTGGATTTACAATTCTGATAAGCCCTAGAAATTAACAAGGGAACAAAAAATTATGGCTTCCAGTTGGTCTAAAAAAACAAACCACATCCTCAATCACAGCTTTAATCACTGTTAAGGCCAACAGAGACTATGGTGAGAGCAAATGTATCTATGATACAATGCAGATAAAACAACCAGGAGCGCTAAATCCACACCAGCATATTTAATCAGCAATACAAAAAGCTACTTTATAGTCCCAAATGTGCTTTTTAAAAAGCTAACTGGACTTCCCCCCCCCCCCCCGAAGATGTTTCGCTTCTCATCCAAGAGTTGATTTTTGAAAAAGCACCTTTGAGACAACCATGACCTGGATGACTAAGAATATTCATAGACATCACTTTAATAGTCACTTTGAAAGGAGATGGGTGGCAAACAAATTTAGTAATTAAATAAAATATCAAATCAGATAAATGGACCACTGTTCTTAGTACTATATATTCTGATATGAAAAGTCTAGAATTTCAGTTAGAAGTTTCTTGCCACAGATTGAATAAGTCAGGTAGAGAGCCATGTGCTATAACACTGAGTTCCAAATTATGCATGGAATTTTAACTGAAGTGAATGTTCAAAAGTGTACAATCCTGCAAAATTTGTGAGGTAAACTTAGGAATTCATTTCTTCATACCCATTTCCTCTTACTTTCTATTCCATCCCAGATTCTTTTCCATTCCTGAATTTTGTCTTCACAACTCCTAATTATCTTGGTGTCTCCTTAATGTAACAGCATAGAACAGGGGTTTCCAACCTCCAGGCTGTAGCCCACTAACAGGCCTCAGCCCATTCAGAATCAGGCTGAGCAAATGGTGGGTGCTCGCGTGCCTATCACTCACAGAGAGCTATCCTTTCTTCTCCCCACTGCCAGGCCACAAAGCTGGAAAGGTTGGGGACCACTGGCATAGAAGACTATGTAGCCTCTTGCTTTTCCTGTGTTTAGGGAAATTGCTTCTTGGTCTTGAACACAGAGTGGGATTTCAACAGCCATCTCCTTTGGCATTGGCATGTCCCTCCATTCCACTGAAAATCAATCTTCCTCCACAGAATGACTTTTCAGCATTCTGTTACTAAACGTGGCCACAATAAGCTAAAAATAAGCTGCGTCTCACAGTCAGTGAAAGCCCTTACTGTGTATCTACATAAGCTCATTTCGCTTTCAAAAAATACAATAAATGGTAATAAAAATAATGTGTTCTATTTATATATCATATGCTACAATTTGTACTGGAAGTTTAGTTGCTTAACTGCTCAGTCACTTACTTTTCTTTTATTACGGAGACCTCTCCTTCTTTATCTTTATCTTCATCAGATTTCTCTTCCCTTAGAAGAGGCTGAGATATAATGTCATCTGTGAAAGAGCTGAAGTAAGATTTGATAAACTGTGGTGAAGGCATCAAGGGTTCCCGGTTCTATAAAAAAGGTAAACATTGATAATTTGAGTAAGGCAAACCAGCCAACCCTATTAAAGAAATAAAATAAACTATCAAATTATGTTCAGAATTTAGCTGTAAATATAGCCAACTGACTTTTCTTCCGATTATTAGCTTTTTCATCCTGTTTGATTTTCTCAGAGTTCAATATTCCATTTGTTGCGTTAAGTGTTAAAGAGACCCTTTCTCAAGAATAATCATTCAATGGAGATGTTTTTGTCATTATTTAGATCCCAGGTAAAAATATTTTTGCAATATTGGTGTACTGACTGATTTTTTGATTAACAGATATGTCTATGATCCATAAAGCTCCATAAACCTTTGAAAACATGCATTGAGAGATATTAAGAGTTGAGAGTAGTTAAAAGGTCAAAATTAACTATCTGATTGCTGCAAACTAGAACCAAGTGTCATTTTAGTGACTTCTATTACATGATCAAAACAAGATATCTCACAGTTCTTGATATGAGTCAGTTAATGATAACACTCCAATAAGTTCATATAAATTCTATGACATTTCATTGAAGTTAATATTACTAAAAAAAGAATTGCATTTTGAATATTCTTATAACTTTACCAGCACAACTATATTTGTGTAACCATTTAAGAAAGCCAATGTTTTACCATTTATTATAGAGAACAAATCATACCTTATATTTGTCTTTGGCTTTTTCTTTCCCAAGAAGTTTAAGAACTTTATCAGCTAGCAACATACTTTGCTGATTTTGAAAGCCCTCTAAAATGCAAACTGCAGTAACATCTGGAAACATAAAGAGAAATTTCTAATCCATTAGTTCTTGGAATGCTATCTAGGAACATGTACTGCTACCAAGTACATTTATATCCCACGGAACAATTAATCCTGATGTTGGAGATGACCAGCTGAGCATCAGTTGCAAATACCTTAGCGTCCACAAGAGATCTAAGCCCAGCCCACCTTGAATTCCATTAACTCTTACCTACCACCAATTTGCTTTGGCCATTAGTAGTTCAGATTATTATAGAGCGCTTTAGCATACAATAAATCTATATATTCATTTGAACTGCCTGGACTCGAGATTTCCTGAGTTTGACACCTATCCAAATTTAATTTCCAAATTCTCACATCACCATGCTTGAAGAACAGATTTTATTTAATGCTTAAATAATCTTTCTGTTTAATGATGATATATTTTAATGTACAGAATACTCACCTTCTAAACATTCTTTTTTGTTGTCTAGTTTCTCATGTGCTTTTGCACGCCTAAAAAGTGCTTTCACATATCTGGGATTAAGTTCAACTGCCTTTGTGCAGTCCTGGGCCACTTCTTTCCATTTTTGCTATAGATACAAAAATAACTAATTAACCTATTTGTTCAAATAAAAAAAAGTAATATTGCTATAGATTTCAAATACTTGTAACATAAATATTAACTGTAATCCTGACTAGCGATTAGACCCATATAATAAAAGGATCACTTTCTAGGCATGAAATACATTTCTCTTCTTTCCTTTATTTTCACGTGTTTTGCTTTCTTAAAACTACAAAAAAAATAAAGTAGTGTTGGCCAGCAAATACTCTCAGGCTCTAGAATGCTATGACAAACTTTAAATTCTGGCTAAACGTGTGGTCACAATGTTGTTCAAAAGATTTACAGGAAGTCAGAGGAAAAGAGCTGCTCAAATCTCTGGAAGCAAGAAATTCCAAAGCGGAAGGCCATAAGAAAGAAGGCTTGCCATCTCGTCCATGTCCACTACACGATATAAACTAAGCAGGCTTTCTTGTGATAGTTTCACCGGATGAGCAGTTTCAGCCTTGGAAAAGTGGTGCTTGATGATATATAACATTATAATATAGGTCATCACCACTATTTGGAAATACTGTTAACCAGGACAATATTAGTAGAAATGTTATTCTAGTATAAGGGGATTATACCCTTTCTCAAAAAAGCACTGGCAATTTTCCTGATCCAGGTCTTCAAATGCTTTCTAGCAGATAGAATTTTTGCTTGCCTCCAAGCTGTTGAATATACATAAAAGTTTTTAACCTCAATCTTTTGTCAGACTTGTAATTCTTAATGTATGGTTTTTTTATTCTGTATTTTAAATACTGTTAGTTGCATTTGGTACCACCCCCTCCCCCCCGGCAATAAATATGGGCTAAACTGAAAAAATACTAAAGGAAAAATCTGTACAATATATTTTGGAAGAATTATAGATATGAATATTTAAGCAACAGGAAAATATGAAATGAGAGTTGAGACATGGTTATGTCTGCAAAGACTCAAAGTTCTGTTATCATTTTTAAAACCAAGAGAACTTCATTTTTAACATCTACGTAATTTGATACATTATTAATTATTATTTTTTTGCAATGGGTGGCACTGTGTCCAATGTGCCTTCTGACTGTACAAGAAACAGGTGGAAACTATATTTAAATTGCAAATGAACTTAAATATAGATTAGATGTTTTCATACCAGTTGTTCATAAGCTGCAGCTCGGTTCTGATAAAATGTAGAAAGGTCGCTATTTTTTTCAGAAGGACATAAACTGATGGCTTCAGTATAGCATTGAATAGCTTGTTCGTATTTTCCA
Organism: Pantherophis guttatus; assembly: GCF_059756535.1. Lineage (NCBI taxonomy): Eukaryota > Metazoa > Chordata > Lepidosauria > Squamata > Colubridae > Pantherophis > Pantherophis guttatus. The sequence goes on from NC_142067.1 coordinate 33,072,284, forward strand.
GCTTTAAAGTATTTGTTGCCTTTGTTCTTTGCAGCCTGTGCTTTATCTAGAGGACTCTGAAAATAAAAATCATGTATGAATTCTTACAAATGAAAATAGAAAAAAGCCAGCTTTGGTTAAAACTTCATAAACTTTCAAGTCAATTGTAAAGTTCAGTATCTAAACAGCAGAGTTACTACATACATTTCTTTACATACCAGAATTTAACAACGCAAACATTAGCCATAGAACTTTCCAAAGGTCATTTCTTATAACATCAACACACAAATTTGTGACCTACACTTCATTAAAAATAAAAATGTCACATTCTTCTGTCTACCAGAGGTAAGTATCTCTTGCCCTCTATGAAAAGTATTGTCAGCAACCTCTTACTTTGCAAAGCTAGACAATAAACAACGGCTTTTTCTGCTTGCTAGTCATTACAAGATTGACAAAAAAATAGAGAAAAATAGCTGTTCCCCCAAAGGTAGAATATTCCATTTTTCCTGTTTTCTGCTTTACTAAAATTTCCAGCAAATCGGGCAAAATTCTGGGTTCTGCGCTCTAGCAAATGTTTGGCAGAGATTTCAATAGCAGTTCTACTACTGTCTAACCATTTGTCTTCTCTGTATCTCATCATCTCTCTTTTAAGGATGTCAAACAGCTGGGAATGAAAATTATATGGGACCTTCATTTAGTTTGGAGAGCATAGAAATCTATTAACTTGTAATATCTTGTAACACATGTAAGGCCATTATTACTTTACAAAATATATTAAATTAGGTGTAACTTAATTATCTTATAGAAGTATACCTGGTGTATAAAACTGAAAACCGTTTCTTCAGAAAATAGTTACAAACTTAAATATTTTCACACCTCTATCCCACACTTCATTCCATCGCTCCCCAATATTTTTTTCTGTTGCTTCATCCTCAATTGTTCTGTGGTCACTAAGTAAACTTAATTGCCAGACATTCAGAAAGGATTCTTCTCCTTCAAGCTATTTCTATAAATCTTAGAGATCTTACAAATCTTAAGTCTATTGATACAGTACTTTCCTCTTTGTGGATAGTGATATTTTGATGACAGGTTCACAGCTTGGAGAAATTACTATTGGAGGAGAAAAGCTTTTTCAAATATTTCTAAGTTAAGGCTCTTTCCCAATACTATATGGCACAAATCCTATAGCTGTTAGCTTGAAGGAACTAATATTTACTAGATTATTTATTTATTTATTATTTATTTATTACATGTATTTATATGCCACCATTCTCCTGAAGGACTCAGGGTGGCGAACACAAGTTAAGAAACAAGTACAATAAAATCATAATTTAATCCAAATAATTAATTAGTAGTAAATAATAAAGCCCGGAATCAATCAATTATGAAAGAGTTGTCCTGGGAATCATGGACAATGTGTTTGCTATAGCATTGTCACAATCAGATTTTTTTTTAAAATGGTGTGATGGCCTGAATTCTGATCATTGTAGTTCCCAATTTTAAGTTTCTAATGGTAAACACGACATTCATAAATCATAAAAACCAATCATCATTTGGTATAAAGATGCAGATCTGACACACAAAAACCTGATTGTGCAAGGGTAGAAATCTTATCCATTCAGGATTTGCCCAATTGGCTTTTGGGTCCATCAATAGTCTTGACATCAGAGCTTGGAAGTAGGGCAAATATTGATCCTCAATAAATACCACACCTGGGACCGGAATCTCTGCCTCCAAGTGACAGGACAAGAAGTTATGGATGGAAACTTATCAGAGGGAGACTAAACCTGGAAATAAGGAGGAATTTCCTGACAGTAAGAACAGTTACTCAGTGGAATAGCTTGCGTCACTGGAACTTTTCAAGAAAAGATTGGACAACCACTTGTCCAGGATTGTATTATAAGAACTTGGGCAGGGGCTTGGACTAGAAGATCTCCAAGATCCCTTCCAGCCCTATGATTCTATAGAGGATATGAATGCCTCTATGTTCATCTGGATGAGGAACAAGCAGCCACTCTGTTGCCAGCAGAAACCCTGCTTAAGTTTCTCAACCTGTTTCTAGGCTGGTGTGGTGTTTCCTCACTGCTTGGTGTTTGGTGACTTCAACTTCCATGCTTTGGTGAGTGGGTTTCATGGCTGTTATTGTGACCATGGACTTGTCCCAGGTAATCTCTGGATATGTCCAATACATACTGGCAAACATCCTTGGACCTTGCCTCTGCCTTCAAGTAGCTTGCAATGAACTTGTTTTGGTGGGCATTATGTACAAAAGACCATTTACTAATATGAGGTGTACTATCATCAGCATGCTGATGATCTTCCGATATTTATCATCACCTCAGGTTAGACAGGAGATGCTATTAATGTTTTCTGCTAGTGTCTAGAGCTGTCAGGATCTGGATGTTGTGAAATGGATTGAAATTAAATTGCAGCAAGACAAAGTTGCAGGCTGTTGATCAAATTGCTCTGACTCTTCTGGTATTGTATCTTGAAGAGATGGCACTGAAGGAATAGTCCATGATGTGGTGGCCTGCTAGATTTGTGACTGTGTAACCAAGATACCCAGGTTACACAGATACAGCTGGGGTAAAATTCATTAACATTCATTTCCATATTACTTCAATATGCTCTACCTGGGGCTGCCTCAAGTTTCAATTAACAAGGAGTGTAGCAGCCCACCTATAACTATAAATTATCTCTGTAAGCATACTGCATCTGGAACTCCAAGCTCTGCACTGGCTTCCTATTAGTTGCTAGGTGTAACTCAAAATATGCACTGTTGCTTATAAAATCCTACATGATTTGGCACTGAGATACTTTCAGGATCAACACCTGCATCCTGAAAGAAGCTTTGTGATTCTTCAGTTCTGCAACGATGCACATAAGCATTGCTTCTCAGTGATAACACCAATTTTAAGTAACAGTCTTCTCATAGAAGTTAGGTTGGCCCTCCATTGATGTGACCTTCCAAAAACCTCTGAAAACTGAATTCTGGAAGGCCTACGGTGAGATTATTTGGCATGATTGTTTTCTTGATATTATAGTTTGTTTTCACATGTTAAAATATTAAATTTCTACCATGACATTTATTTAAATTATTATGTTGCCTGTAATTAATGTCATGAGTCTTGAGACTTAAAAGGATGTAAAAAAATACCATTCAACCTTAACTGCATGAAAATTTATAAGTGTCTTTGAGTGTCCAAAAATAATTTTAAGTTAATTCAGCTGCATGTTTGACAGATTTCTCTGAACATATACATTGAAACAATGAGAAAGCAGTGTGCAATTGGAAAAAGAATGCAAGAGTAAAGATTGATACGCAGATCTATGAAAGCAATACATTATAAGGTTTCATACCTGAGTATGATGCACCTATATCTGGAATATGAAATACTGCTTTAACTACAAATCACTATTTTTAAGAAATTATATATAAAATGAAAACCATAAGAGCCTGAAATAAAACTCCTTACACCAAAAGATCTTTAATCTTAGAAAGAAAAAAAAAATCAAAAAGAAACATGAAAAAAAAATGATGTCTAAAAGTGGATAATGAATAGTCCACTTATTCTCATATAATTTTAGAACTCAGTTCCATCAATTAGATATTTAGTGTCACCAATTAAATTCATTAGCTTGTCCACAATGGCTATATACTAGTTTATATATTTACACACGGTTTATATATAAACTAATACTAGGTATTAGTTTATATATTATTAAAAAATAATTTTTCAGGACTTAAAAAACGCCAAATTTAAAAGCTTTTTCCCCAGTAAACAACACACACAATACCACCATTCAAAATTTTGAGTGTAAGGCATGTATCCATTCCTATTAAAAACCATTTGTGTATTTCTCTTCTCATAAAACTCAGAATAGTAACAGAGAAGAGAAGCCTTGAGGGAAGGCGAAAAAGCAGTCGATTAAATCTCGAAGACAAACCTGGCCCAGCAAACAAAACCAATTTCGCCCCACCCCCACTTCTTGCCGACTGAAGGACGGCAGCTACTGATAATCAGGTTGCCGTCAAGAAGTCACGTGGCCCAGCCCTCTCTTTCCCCTCGCAGCACAGCCCCCCCTCCCCCAAACGAACCGTTGGAATAGGGACCCATGGAACCCGACCCGTCCCCTTCAAGCACTTCAAACCGCAAACTTGCGGCGAGCCCTGCCAACCCCCCCACCACGCACGTGGCTCGCTCGCGCGCCGCAGCCTGAACGCTTGCTGTGGCGGCCTCCCGCTCTTCCTCCCACGAAAACCCCCGGCGCTCCTTCCCCGCTCAAAGCCAATTTCGCCCATCGCCCCCTCTCACCATCTCGTCGCCGCCGGCGGAGCCATCGAGGCGACTACCCCCTGAAGGGTCGGTGAAGGCCGGGCTGGCTCTCCCCTCGGGGGTCTTCCTCTCGCTGGTTCCTTTGCCTCCGGCCCGCGTCCCACGTCTCCGTCGGTTCCACAAGTAAATTGCTCCGACCCCAATCAGCGGCACCCCGATTACCAGCGCGAGCTGCCAGCGCGGGATCCCCGAGCCCGCCCCGTTTCCACCTGTGGCGGCCTCCAGGGGCTTCGAGGCGGCCATGACTCCCGCTCGCCTCGCGCTTTCAGTGGCGGCGGCGAAGCAGCTGAGGAATGAAAAGAGTCAACGGAAACCAGGGGCATAACGGGAAAGGCGGTCTGGAAAAGCTTCCGCCCGCGGCCTGCTACCTATTACCTCGTATCAAACCCTAAGCTGTAGGGCCGCCTGCTGGAGGGAAAATAGCAGGGCGGACGCGGATTGGGTTGAAAGGAAAGTCGAGGCGCTTGTTCGTTAGACCAGGTGCGGGTTGGGTAGCACGGCGAACTCGTACGTTGACTCATGCAAAGGTCGCTTAAATTTTAATGTTTTAACAAGGAAGTACAAAGGTTCGTCAGATTTGAAAATAAATTCGATAAGAGTGTGCCTCTGCCTACTAAGTCAGGGGTTTCCAACCTTGGCAACTTTAAGACTTGTGGACTTCAACTCCCAGAGTTCCTCAGCCAGCAAAGCTAGCTGAGGAACTCTGGGAGTTGAAGTCCACAAGTCTTAAAGTTGCTAAGGTTGGAAACCCCTGTACTAAGTTATATGGAAGGGAGAGTCGGTAAGGCCGGAGACACCCAACAAATCTGTACCCAGCCAGAAGCATGTGTGGTAAAACAAGGAGGATAGGTGCTGAATGAATGCAAATTAAGATAAAATGCTGCTGATCTGAACCAAAACACTTTACCTGTGGGACGTCTGTAGAGATTCTCAGTCATCTAGGTCACGGTTGTCCCAAAGGTGCTATTTCAAGAGGCAACTGGACTTTGTTTTATCTTTGAAGAGCTTTCAATTCTCATCCAAGAAGCTTCTTCAGCTCTGACAGGACAGCGGGGAATGGAAGGATTTATATTCCTTGCAGACAGCTGGTCATTTGCATTCTTTTAGAGCAGGAGTGTCAATCTTGCAGCCCACGGGCCAGAGGTGTCACAGGCTGGCCACCCCATTTTAGCAAAAGGAAAAAAGTTGTCGTACGTTACATGATGACAGCGTGACACCTGAATTTGACACCCGTTATAGAGGGTTGTTGAAGCAAAGAAAAATTTACCAGAGAAAAATTGCAGACTATGGGAACCAGGAGCACTATTCAGGTGACCCTAAGGACACAGATAAACCTCCAAGTGCTTCAGCGACCCTCTAAAACACTGGTGTCAAACTCGCAATGTCACGTTGTTACATGACATATCACAACTTTTCCCCCTTCGCTAAACTGGGGTGGGCATGGCATGACGCACCAGCCTGCAGTCTAAAAGGATGCAAATGACCAGCTGTCTTCAAGGAATATAAATCATTCCATTCCCCACTGTCCTGTCAAAGCTGAAGAAGCTTCTTAGATGAGAAACGAAACTTCAAAGAAAAAGTCCAGTTGCCTCCTAAAAAAGCACTTTTGGGATTACCTATGGTACCCACAGCACGGGTGAAATCCAGCAGGTTCTGAAACGTTCTGGAGAACCGGTAGCGGAAATTTTGAGTAGTTCAGAGAACTGGCAAATACTACCTCTGGCTGGCCATGGAGATTTTGCAATATCCTTCCCCCAGGAGTGGGGAGGAAATGGGGATTTTGCAGTATCCTTCCCCTGGAGTGAGGTGGGAATGGAGATTTTGCAGTATCCTTCCCTTGCCACGCCCACCAAGCCACACCACGCTCACCAAGCCACGCCCAAAAATTGTAGTAAAAAAAATTGGATTTCACCACTGACCCATAGGTGTGCAAGTGAGCAATCAATACAAAAGAAATACATTTGAGGTTTGGTCATGGGGAAAGAATGACCAAAGCAAAATTTCAAAATGATTATGTGAAGGAAGAATGGGTTTAGAGGTAAGAAGAGATGTAGAAAGTCATGGTTATAGAGAGCTGATGAGATATTCAGAAAAGGAAGGGGTGAATAGTTTATAAAGAACAAAATACATTGCTATGAATTAATATATGAACTGGCTTAACTACAGATAAATTTCTTTATCTTATATCTTGTACTTTATTGAGCTTACTATTTTTATTCCTTTATGTGTTTTGCATAATATTGTTTACGCTAAAATGGAGTAGCATGATTGGAATAAAAGTATGTAATTTCAATACAGAATAATTATTTAGCTTCATATGCAATTGTGGAAGGGAGTTTACAGTAACAACCTTTGCCCCAATTTATGCTTATTTTTTTGAAGAGATGTTGTGTAATTCTTCCTGAACTTGATGACTTCTAAATGTACAGAATTCCCAAACACTTAATGGAATTGACATATTGACACTTGGTATTTGGCAATTTTGTAAGGGAGTCTCCTAAAGCGAAGCTACCTATGAATGTAGAAAATCTTTTGCACAATTTTTATGTTTTCTTTCTTCCCTCTTGAAAACAGCATCTCATATTATTTTGCTGTTAATGAAATGTTGTCTAGCCTATTGCCAAACATGATGGCTATTTTAAAATGAATTTGCCTGAATATTGCTCACCTGCAGATAAATTACTTCCTGAGTTGCTTCTGTCGGTTTGACTGTAGTGGTCAGTGGAGGGAGTTCATTGTATTTTCTTCCTATTTTGTTTCCTGAAATATTTAGTTGAGGGAGAAGAAAAATGGGGTTTGTCTCTGGTATACAAGCTAATAAATGTTTGTTTGATTCTCTATTTTGATACAAGGGTGCAGCTGTGATAGTTGAAGATGATGGTATTTGCCTGCCTGATAGTTTCATTGGTGGTAGGTGCACTTTAAACACTGATGGTAGCTTTCCTGGTGGTTTTAATGGTGGAAGAGAAAACTTTGCCATAGCATAAACATCTGTGAAACTCTCCTGAGAAAAGAAGAAGAATCATTTTTAAATTAAAAACAAGATAGATATTGTTGTTTTTGAACTATACCATGTTCTTTCAAGGGGCATAAATTGCAGAGCTGAAAGCGTTCTCATAGGTTTTGTCTCCTTAAGTAGTATTTAAAGAGACAAGGTAATTAAAAATTTGCATTATTTTCAATTGGCTACTAATAAAGGTTAAAGAGAGATATAGATCCTTGATGTTCTATAATTAATTGAATCCAAGTTAGAGCTTTCTTCTGGAAACAGCATCAAGAAGCCAATTTGCCTGAATCTCTTATTGCTTTAAATAACTCAGGCTACTTTTTCCCCTTTCTTTTAGGTTTCAGGAGTTCTTTATCACTAATTTTCTGAGTATGCAAAGACCAGCCATGTTAGGGTGAAACCTATGCAATACAGGTAATCCTCAGTTTATGAATGGAGTAGAGCCTGCCAATTACATGCGTAACCCGAAGATTCATTGGTTGGATCATGTTAATTTCACCCTGCTTTCCCCAATGCATTTGTTAATCAAATGCACAAGTTGTTAAGTGCACATGAGGTATCTCAAGGTGGGGAAGACCATGGGGGGGGGGCAGTTAGTGCTGGAACAGGCCACTTGCTTCCCAATACCCAAGGCCTCTCCCGACCCACTGAGATATCTCATGCTCCTTTGGGGTCCCCACAGTTGTTTCCCCATACTATCCTGCCCTGTTGGGTCTCCACAGGCACTGGGCACTGTTTTGCTACCTTATTGGATTCCACTTGCTCCTTCCCATTCCATTTCTGATCGCTTAGTTAACTTTTTGAAGATCTCCAGAGCAGGCTAACTTACTCCCTGAAGCTGCTCATTCAAACCAACCACCCAACAGCCAGCAGGAAGCTGTTGCAGTGCTGCGCAGGCCTGGACCAAATGAGGCCTGCAGGAATACTGGGCTCATGGCAGAAAAGCAGTAGCCTTTTACTCAGATGTTGGTGAAGCTGTAAGAACATGATATCTAAGGAAAACAGCTTTACCAGCATCTGAGTAAAAGACTTCTGCTTTTCTGCCATGAGGCCAACATTTCTCATGGCAGAAAAGGCCTGGGTGGGGCCAGGCAGCCAATCAACAAGGAGCTTGTTTCCTTTGTCTCATTGTTCTGAACCGATTCCATCCCATTATGAATATGATTTGATTTAATTTTAGTTTTCAACATTTTTTTTCAAGTACCCAAAGGAATCAAAAGAATGAAAGAAAAAACCCTACATATTACAAAGAGTAGTTCTAATCAGAAAAAGAAGGACCCAAAACAGATGTGGGGGTATATATAGAAGAAGTATATAGAAGAAGTATAGAAGTATAAGTATCTATAAATTATTATAGATTGGCTTTTTAAAAAATTCCGAATGAAAGAATAAAAATAAATTGATATTGTTCTGTTCTCTAAAATGCAGATGTTAATTAATGAAGGGCAGTCCATGAAAAGGAAATAATCTGAGAAAATGTAAACGTGGCAACATGCAACAAAATTTAGTATGTCCAGCACATCTTTTTCTTTTATGAGTTGGCTTTTGTAATCTAACATTTTAGTAAAATTGTGTCAGAGGACTAATTTTGCTTTAGATGAAAACCAATACTAGATAGTGAGAAAAGGCCACCTAAAGTTTTTCAAAGCAGCACAGAAAGGTCTAAGAAAGATAAGTGGAGAGAGAATTAGGTTAACAATTATAAAAATATTTACCTTGGTAATCAATTCTTAACTTTATTATGGGTCAAAATTCTGAATAAACATGCATATAATATTTGAGTGTAATCATTATAAGATGTTTGTTCCCAACTAATTGGGATATGTAACTGAAAAATATTTTCCACAAACTCATGTTTCTGTAAATCTAGATGACCACAAAGAAAAATAGCACTAAATATTTAGAGCAACTAGAAGAGTGTGTGTGTCCCTGTTTTTATTTCTTCCCAATAAGCTTATTTTATCTGTTTCTAAACTATGTATGTAATTATATAATTATGTAATTTATTCCTATTGGCAACTTTTTAAAAGAAAGGGATTTATTTTCTTTCCTACCTGAGAGTATATCCTGGTTATCTGCTGCTTTGTAGGCTTTTCCATTATTTGTAAGAAGAATCACATTGGAGTTTTACGCATCAGGCAAGTGTTCAATAGAATTCAGATATTAACCCATCACCATTTGCACATAATCTTCATTGAGAGCATCAGTCTGTATTCATTGTTCATGATGTTTTTCTTCTTAAGAATTAAAAAAACAATAGTTTTGAGCTTAAAATGGAAGGGTTTAATTTCAATTCCACACACACTCATGATAAACAGGTAAATAAAATAGATCAATAAGTGTTCAGGATGTTTTAATGGTGGAATTAAGGAAACTTAAGTAGGCTAAGGAATGACCAATGTATTGCTGGTGAAGAACAGGGAGCAAAGATGATTGGACATGAAGTAGAGCCACTATTAAGGCCTACCTTGTGGCTATAAGGGTGGTGAAATGTAACTTTGTCTCTGCCCCCATTGTTTTGCCAGTAGTTGCCCAGTGGTCCTGTTCTGGATGACTCAGTGCTTCCTTGGAGGGACAAATACCAAATCCACATAAAGGCTTGCTGTGAGGAATAAGATGTGCATCTGGCAGATAAAATCGGTTACATGCATTCTGTATGGTATTGGACTCTATCTAGCTTTAGAGCAGAGTCTATAGAGATGGAGGGAGCTAGATCTTGCAAGGTGATCTGGGAAGAATTCGAGCCCATGGAACCTGAGGAGATGGACAGTATAATGGTCAGGACAATTCCTGACAAAAAATAGAAGGGCTTTTCCGTTGCTGTGGACTCAGCAATAGCTACAGCCCACTATCTCCTAATCTGGGTTCTTCATCTGCTATTTTCCCTTACTTAATTTTGAAGCTAATAATTGTAATTGACTGGATGTTTTAAAGGTACAGTTTTAAAACTTGTTTCTGTCTTTTAAATGAGAATGTTATATCCTTGTATTAATACCTGCCTATTCTTTATCAAAAGATATTTCCTTACCCTTAAAGATGCTTTTGTCTGAAGTTTCCTTTCCTATAAGCCAACTTAATTGTTAAGAGTTGTTGAAATATTCAGGTTATTGTCTCACATGATCAAGATCATAGAAGGCCAGCATCAGCAGAATTATTAAATCAGCAATGATGTCACTGGGCAATAGACTAGTACAAAGTTGGCTTTGGAATTAAAACTATACTGGTGCTAATTATCATGAACTATGTATCTTTCTTTATATTTGCAAACCTATTTACTGTGTTTATATTTAACAGAAAGGAAATATGTCTGTGTAATTAAAGTTGTATACAACATAAATAACAAACATGGCTTGCATCAGATATTATTTTTTTTTTTGCCTCAGTAAGATTTTCTTGTAGAACTGTTCTGTATTAGTTCTATCCCCAATCTTTTAGTAGATTTATTTAGACATAGAAGGCAGAATTTATGTTCCCACCAGTACTATACCAACTTGGAAGTGCAAGTTAGATTTTAAAACAGCAGAATATCCCCAACAGAGTGATATTTTGAAAAACTGTTTATATAGAAGAGCCAATTTAATAGCATCAACTGATGTATCAGAAAAAAGTATTAACAGTGGCCATTAAGTGAAGTGCTATAGGCTTGGCAATCACCAATAAATATGTTATCTTTGATATTTATCCCAGTTACAATACAATACAATTCTTTTTTGGCCAAGTGTGATTGGACACACAAGGAATTTGTCTTTGATGCATATGCTCTCAGTGTACATAAAAAGAAAAGATACATTTATTAAGGAATCATAAGGTACAACACTTAATGATAGTCATAGGGTACAAATAAGCAATCAAAATCATACTAGGAAACAATCCCAATTGGTTTTAGGACAGCACTGAATTTCAGTCAGTTAAGAGTAGAAGAATGTACTTTGTCAATTAATTTGCTGTTATATAATGTACAAATCATATTATAATTTTTAGCAACATTTTTTTTTAACCAGCTTCTTAACAGACAGTGTACAGTGCAGCATACAGTATGGGTGAAGTTAACTAATGGCATAGGGTAAGGTATCAGTACGCTGATGATACTCAACTTTTACATTTCTACCCATTCCCAATTATGTGATGCTGTGAAGATTCTATATCCGTGTCGGGTCTGGAGGTTTGGGTGAGAAACAACTGACATTCATCTGAACCCAAGCAAGATTGAATGTCTTTGGATGTTATGGCACTCTGGTGCTGACAATTTTCCATCTCTCAAATGACATTGTACTGCCCCAATCAGAACCTGTGCACAATTGGGGGGTCCTTTTAATGGCTCCTATTTGAGGAATAGGTGGGAGCCACTGGAAGAATCTTTCCACAACTACAAGATGTATTGTACATCAATTGCATCCATTCCTGAACTGGGAGCCCTACTCACAATCATTCACACCTTTATTACTTGTATTATGGAGTATGCTGCACATGGGGCTACTCTTGAGAATTTGGAAGCTTCAACTGGTTTAAAATGCAGCTGGGCAGGCAGTTATGTACCTCCCACAATTGGTGCATGCTATGTCTCTGTGTGGGTTGCATTGGTTGCCAGTCTTTCTGGATACAATTCCAAGATGGTGAATTCTACAGTATGGGATCAAATTATTTGAAGGGCCATCTCTCCAATCATACTTATCTCTCCCATCAGGTTTGATATGTACGGCCATGCTCGAGTTTCCATCTGCCAGAGAGTGTCATCTATTGGAGCCCAGGAAGAGAGCTTTTTCTGTCATGGATACCATCCTGTGGAATATATTCCCCTGAAGATCAGATTAGTCCCACCCCTACTGGCTTTTCTCAAGGCCTTAAAAACATGGTTTTGTCAATGAGTTTGATAACATAGGAATATGGTAGAACCAGTGTAGTGGCTACATTGACTATTATTTTTGGAGATGATTACCTCAACTATTAATTTTATGTTATGATTTATATGGTTCGACATTGTTTTTATTGTTTTTACTAATATTGGTCTGCAGTTTTTATACCACTTTTTAATTGTTTATGAACCAGCCAGTGTCTTGTATGGAAATGGACAGCTATAGAAATTTGATTAATAAACATATATTTTAGGGCAATCATGTAAAGTGGTAAAATGGGATTTATTTCTATAGCTGTTTGAAAAATATTGGCTAATGCCAGACATTAATTTTGCCAGAATGTGTCTTTTCATTTGTACATCAATTCCATTGCTCTTAAGGTTCACAAACACTTTTAGAGCTTTGTAACACTTTGGAGACAATTTTTGCATAATCCTAGATAAGTATTTTTTCCTCTGCCAAGCATAACTCTCTGCAGTAGATACAATAGCCAGTAGCCAATAGCTGTAATGACTTCATTACAGAGTGGCATTAATTTTTCTTGCTACCCAAATAATTTTAAATAAATGGGACTACTTTTTTCTAATTCTGCAAAAATAGATCAATGCATGCAATGTTCTTGTATATATTTTAAAAGAAAGCATCCTGAGTTGAAAATATTATCATCATCACTTTAGTTCTATTTGATTACTCATATTTATATACTCAAAAAGATAATACAAGCAACTGACAGTTTATCAATAATCTTGAAAACTAATGAGATTGTGTGTGTTTGTGGTGTGTGTGTATGGTCCAGGATAGAGATGAGGAATGAAAATAGAATGAGCAAGGAGTGATTGAAAAATGATTGAAGAATATATAAATATTAAAAGGGCAGAGTGAACCTTAGAATCACATAGGGCTGGAACAGAAACTCTTCTAGTCCAATCCCCCTGCCCAAGGCAAAAGTTCTTATACTATCCCAGACAAATGGTTGTCCAATCTTTCCTTGAAAACCTCCAGTGATAAGAGTACCTAAGAGTACCTAGGCTAAACATACCTAGTTCCTTCAGCCATTCATTATATAATTTAACTTCCACACTTCTTCTAATTATCTGGATAAGTTATTTCTGCCCAATAGTGATTGTATTGAAGTGTATATTAATGCCAATAGGAATGTGTGGTTTCTAAGGGAAGAACTAAAATCAGTCCTGAGAGGGATGTGTGTGTGTGTGTGTAAGCTCTGAAACAACTGGTTGGAAACTCTCACAGATGTTCTCTGAGTTTCTGAGCAGCATTGGGATCCTTCGTTTGTGCTTTTTCGGAATCTGCGACGGGAGAGGCAGCTGAAATCCGAGGCTTTCAAGCAGATCTGTGGGCGCTTTTATGTCCCTGGAGGACCTTCCGCATCCGAACACTCCGCCTCCCGCTTACTGCCACATCACTACAGCCCTCTTGATAGCGTGTCTCGCCTCCGACAGAAGGCAGCTGTTTGGAGGGTGGGGGCGGAGGGAGACGGTCGAGAGGAGGGATTTTTGCCAAAGTCCAACCGGAGGCGAGAAAAGATGAAAGCGGGACGGGAGGAGGGCGTGAGTGCCCCAGCGGTGGCGCCTCTGGGTGGTTGTCGAAGAAGGCGGGATGGAGAAGGCAGGGCTGTAACGGGAGCATCCGTGGCGAGGAGTAGCCGAATTCTTCCTCGTCACGGAGAAAAGAGGTGCGCTCCGGCACGTCCGCACATTTGACTATGGACAATCCAGGATCCCGCTCGTCAAATTCCACGTAAAATTCCACTCCGGAGGGTGCTTTAAGTTGCAGAGAAGCAGCGCAAGTTCGGTAAGTCTTTATGAAATGTTCCTCTCTGTGTTTCTCTGGCTTCTGCACGAAAGGGGAGTTGCAAGCGGAGTTCTGATTAGATTAAGTAATTAACCTTAACGTTAATTACTTAATTACAACATAACGGAGAAATATAGCAATAGCACTTAGACTTATATACCTTTTCACAGTGCATTACAGCCCTCTCTAAGACGTTTACAGAGCCAGCATGTTGTCCCCAACAATCTGAGTCCTCATTCTATCCGTTAAGAGTGGTAATTTGTCAATAGTACTAAACTTGGACCCATGAAGTTAAAACTTTTGATCATTGGAAATTGTTCTTGAGCTAGTTCTTTTGAAATACATAGACTCCTTGGGCAGTTCAACTGCTAAGTAATTTCAGCAGAGTAAAGAAGAAGAGATGTTGCGGGGAATGGAGGCTGCTTGGTAATGCAGAAATATCTGCCCCTAAATAAATGAGAAATGGGAAAAGTGGGAAGAGATGAGAAGGAGGACAATGCAAGACTGGAGATAGAGGACTCCCCTTTGTAATGTTATCATGGGTTTTGTTTTTTAGTATGAGAGTTTTTTTTTTAATATGGGCTAGAAGAAAAACAAAAAAAGTGAGGATTTTCATCCTACAGATGAAAATATAATTTTAAAAAATATTAGATTGTGAGGAAATGGATAGGTTAACATTAAAGATAAAAGATAAAGAAGATACAGAATATTTTTTAACCTGGAATTTGTTTTACCAATAGTTAGATAATAGAGGTACAAATTAGAAGTTGGAAGAATACCACTATGTACAAGAAAATATTATTATTATTACTATTACTATGTATAACTAAATTGAATCAGACAATACATTATGAGACAAGCACTTATGCATGTTAAAGAAAAATGTATAAAATGTATGTATGTATGTATGTATGTATGTATGTATGTATGTAAACAAGCAGACATCCTGCAAGCTCCGGAACTTAAAATTTTAAAAGAATTAATATTTTATTTTACTAAGCTTTCGTCAGCTGTCTGCTGACATCGTCAGAGTAGCTCTGGAGCTACTATATCCAGAGCTCGCAGGATATCTGCTTCTTTATTTATTAATATACCTGGAACGCATATTTTTAGAATAGTTTGTAATATATTGTATATATACAATTTTCCATTGTTCCTTACTTTCGATATATAATCTGTAGCGCTATCAATAATCCAAACTTTCTGGGATGGTCAGAAAACAAGACACAATTAAGTATTTTATTGTAACATTTTTAAAAAATTCCTGAGCCTGGAATCTTGATTGGACTCTTATGGGGAAACAAAGCAAACTGACTACTAAGAGGAGTGATGGATATATGGTACAAATTCTAACTATGCAATCATATGAATAGAATTATAATCCTTACCCATTTCTGACTGCAAGGCCCTGTATTATCAGACTTTGATATGTCAACATAAAAGAACTTCAGTGGTTCCCTCATTGCTGCCTCAGTTCCCTACACCTGCAGTGAGCATTGTGGGGAAAATAAATGTGAAGGCAATCAGGAAGATCAAAACCTTGGGAAATATCTATGACAAAAAGAATAAAATAAATTTCTGATAAATATCTCTTATACAAGCAGGTTTTGAAGTCTGGCACAGATGCTTTTATATACAAGTACAGTTCAGAATATTAGGAATCGTGTTTTATTCCTACAACAAAATATAATTTATTACTAGATTATAATAAGCTGCATCTTAGATTTGGTCTATAAATATGAGATTCTTCTGAAATTTACTTTATTTTTTTGAACTGCTTTTTCCACAGTAGAAAAAGATGGCCAATTTTAAAGGTCATGCTCTTCCTGGAAGTTTTTTCCTTTTGTTTGGCTTGTGGTGGTCTGTGAAATACCCATTCAGGTACTTCTGTCAAAGGAGGAAAAATATTTATCTTGGTTCCAAGGCAGGATTTCAACGCTTAGAATTTATTGAAGGCATAATCAAGGTTTTCTTTGCTCTTATTGGTAAGTTTATATTTTTTAAAAAATATATAATTCTAAATAAGTATGATTATGATTTAAAGTATCTTTAAAGAAAAAATTGATTTTAAAAAAATATTAACGTTAAAGCAATTTATAGTTGATGCCAGACTGTAGTCTGGATTCTATCTAGTGTTGAATAATGTTTCCCTGCATGGAGATAGAATTCAGTAACAAAACTGGACAACTAGCCTGTTTATTTTATACCTTAATCTTTAAAAAAAATATACATATTTTTTGGATTGCTATTATGATGCATTTTGGGCTATATGTTTCATTACAGTAGAATACGTTTATACATTGGTGTTGTTATTTCATATATATCTCTTATATTTTAGCTTTATTGTCAAACTGGAACAAGAGATTATTTTATTATATAATTGTATCTGTATTGAAGAGAGAAGTTAGCAGTTTTCCTTATATTGTTTTTGTTCATTTTTATGTGCTGCTTTTGAACTTTTTCCATTGTCCCTCCTTCTTGCTTTTCCTTTTTTTTGTAATTTTACATTTTATATTTATCTTTAAAATTAATAAAAATTCTAATATACATAATGTATAACTCTAAGTAAGAGTTAGATCTTTCCAAGGAGAAAATAACCATATCTTGCTAGAACTTCAGTAAAGGACACGGTGTTTTCACTTGTCCTTATCAGGATTAGCATTCTATGGTTATATTGGCTACATTTAGACATTCATACATTCATACATTTATACATTCTAACTTATTTAATAAACCACAAAGCAAGGAATTTGGAGAGCTGAAGTCATCAAAGTTGGTTTCCAAATGTTCCATTACCAGGCTAGATAACATCTTCAGTGGAATTTAGAGAATGTCAGTGTTGGTGTTATTCTGCTTACAAGGAATTTGTATAAAAGCACACAAAGTTCTTATCAGAAGAGATTGCGGTTTATTCAAGAAATTTAAAAAATCATTACATAAAATGAACCGTGAGATTGTCTTGGTTACAAAGTGTGGCTCCATTCTTATCTCATCGCTTGGTAACCATGGGTCCTATAATTACGTAGGGTAAAGCAACCGTTGATGTAGATATGATGGTGATCTGGATATGGCATCTGTCATCCCATTGATTGCCATTGTTGAGTTGACTGGTCTGGTTGGCTAGGTGTGGGTATCCCCTTCCTCCCACATCGTTCCATGTGCATCCCTCCTGAAGCTGTGTGTTCAGTGGAAGGGGATGACCATCCCAGACAGAAGGAGCGTACTAATTATTCAAGGATATACAATATTTTTTGAAACCAGTGGCAAGCCTTAACATTTCTCTTGGGCTTATCCAGCTTTTCCTGTCTGTTGGAAGATAGAACCATTACAGCTAACATAAGATTCAGGTGACCATCCAAATAGTTTAGGGATACTATAGTAAAATATCTTGGGTGACCCCTGTCAACCCTAGGAATGTAATTTAAACATCAAATACACTTTACAAATATAAGCAAGCATGAATTTCAAAGACTCGATGCTATGGTCTGTGATTTGCTCACATTATAGGTACAGTATTGCATAAAACACGAGATGATATTACATTTGTTTCAAGAAATGGAAATGTGCAAGATAGTGTATGAATGTTTTCACACAGACCTCAGCCAAGGAAGTGTGTTTTGCAGTGTCATTTTTTTTTCTCTATAGGATTTTATACATGGTAAGTAAAAGTATGGAGGATATGGTAGGAAAATGTGGGAAGTTTTACAAATAAAATACATAATTTATGGAGCCATTATAATTTTATTTGTGAAGCAGGCCTATTGCACAGTAGCACTCTTATCTGGAAGCAACTTAATATCCATTAGGTAAAGTAATGATTTGAATTTTTTTTTCTTTGCATTATGGCCAAAACAAAGCAAAAGGTTCCCAGCATATTTTTTTTGTTATTTTATACCCAGGTATGGCAGCAGAGCAGTTTGTTCCTGATGGACCTCATATGAAGCTATATAATAATGAAAAAAAGCAGTGGAATTATTTAATGAATTGGCAGCATGCAACCATGTACCTCTTCTATGGCATCTCAGGGCTAGTGGACATTGTGACTCACAGCACAAATGTATTACCAGAGGCCTTAGACCGAATGATGCTCTCACTTGCTGTTTTTGTGGAAGGTGAGCTTATGGTATTTCACTGCACTGTTTATATAGAATAGTTTTCTGAATCCAAATAAAAAAGAATAGACAAAGTTTATCTGTTTGGTAACTATGTCATGTAATCAATATGAGATGTAACAGAAATAGGGAACAATAATAGATGTTTAAATATTATGAATTAATGAATTAATATGCCTGTTTCTTTATTAGTGATGCATGCAGAGTGGAAGATTTGTTTTATTTAAAGAAGATTAAGAATTAATTATGTTTGAAATAATTAAGCATGACTGTCTTTAAATTACATTTAAAGATAGTAAGCAAAAATCATTGTAGGTACCTCAAAGGATGTTTTTCAACATTAAACATGTAAACAACCGAAAATCTTCTGCAGTAGCAGCCCCGAATTACATTTATCTAGCATCTGCTTAAAGAATATGGCTCAAGTAAATAGATTGTATTTATTTGTTTGTTTATTTAACTTTATACAAAGTTAATTGTACACAAAGTTAAAAATACCATCTTTCTGCAAATTTGAATGCATACATCCTATATATGTTTAAAGATTCAAAATAAGAAAACATGAGCATGGCACTTGTACATTATAGCTCCTCCTATGGTGGAAATGACAGCTTCCAAGGATTTTCTATGACCTGCTAAGACTTTATATTAAATATGTATTAAATACATACTTTGCATGACACAAAACCGAGAGCTTTTTAGCAACAATCATGTACGAAGC
Organism: Pantherophis guttatus; assembly: GCF_059756535.1. Classification (NCBI taxonomy): domain Eukaryota; kingdom Metazoa; phylum Chordata; class Lepidosauria; order Squamata; family Colubridae; genus Pantherophis; species Pantherophis guttatus. Next base: position 33,091,105 of record NC_142067.1, read on the forward strand.
CTGCAGAATAAAAAGTAGTTGACTTCTTATTCCCTTTCACCAGGTTTTCTATTTTATTATCACATCCATGGGCGTTCCATGTTAGATTTTCATGTTCATCAATTACTTTTAATAACTATCTTCGGAGGTGCTATCTGCATATTCTTGGAAGTCTTTTTGCATAACAGCATTGTTCTTGAGATGTTCCGAACAAGTCTTTGCATATTGCATGGAAGTTGGTTCTGGCAGGTGAGTGAATAATTTTTCTTTTCCGTCCCGATACATTAAAAACAACTTTTGAGATTAGAACCAGGATCAGCAAATGAGATCCTCAGACAGCTGCTGAAGATTTATTGGATAAGATGAAGATTTATTCATTACTTCAACCCTTCTCTGCTTCTCTTTATCTGCTAAGGCAGGGGTCGGCAACCTTAAACACTCAAAGAGCCACTTGGACCCTTTTCCAAAAGGAAAAAAACACACCAGAGCCACAAAACCTGGGTGGGCATGGCCAACTCAATGTCACTCACTTCCACCCAGTCACATGACCCCCCCTAGCCACACCTACCCAGCCACAAAACCATTCTGTCTCTCTCCCCGTCTCCCTCCCATGTCTCTCTCCCTCTCCCTCTGTCTCTCTCTCTCTCTCCTCCCCTCTCTCCCCCCTATGTATCACTCTGTATGTGTCTCTATGTCTCTCTCTCTCTTCTCCCCTCTCTCTGAGGGGAGTGTGTGTGTGTCTCTCTCTCTCCCCCCTCCCTTCGGGTGACCGTCCTTCTCCTCCCCACACCGCTCGTGATGCCCTGGCTTGCTGTTGCTGAGCCAGGAGCGTGCGCATGTGTGGGGAGACCCTCCCCAAGCGAGCCCCAAAGCACAGCAAAAGTGCACATGGAGTGGGCGGCCGCTCGCTTAGGAGAGCCTTAACAGGATGTGGCTTCTCTCCTGCACTAATGATCCAGCCATCGCCTTGCCATTTCATCCCCCACCCCCGGAGGTTCTTTGGCTGAGTACGGAGGCTGCGAACTCCAGCCCAAAGCGGCAGGAAGCGAAGGCTGCCTTACATGCAAATGTGGCATGAAGGCAGGTACAGGGCAGCTTCGCTCCTGCATTCTCCTCCTCCTCCCACTCTCATGACGCCCTGGCTGTGGCTGAGGCAGGAGCGTGTGCACGCACAAGGAGACCCTCCTCAAGTGAGTGCCGAAGCTCAGGAAAGGTGTGTGCAGGGCAGGCAGCGGCTCGCTTAAGAGGGTCTCCCCACGTGTGTGCATGCTCCAGGCTCATCCACAGCTGGCCAGGGTGTCACGAGAGTAGGAGGAGGAGGAGAGTGCAGGAGCAAAGCTGCCCTGTACCTGCCTTCGCGCCACATTTGCATGTAAGGCAGCCTTCACTTCCTGCTGCTTCAAGCTGGAGTTCACACCCTCCACACTTGGCCGAAGAGCTGCCGGGGTGGGGGATGAAATGGCAAGGCAATAGCTGGAGCATTAGTGCAGGAGAAAAGCTGCATCCTGTTAACACCCTCCTAAGCGAGCGGCCGCCCACCCCAGGCACACCTTTGCTGCACTTTGGTGCTCGCTTGAAGAGGGTCTCCCTGCATGTGCACATTCTCCTGGCTCAGGGGGGAAGGAGAGTGCAGGAGTGAAACTGCCCTGTACCTGCCTTCGCGCCTTACACTTACATTTGCATATAAGGCAGCCTTCGCTTCCTGCTGCTTCAGGCTCCAAAAAAGAAATAAGAGGGGCGAGGGGCAAGGAGCAAGGGGCAAGGGGCGGGGTCAACCAGTGATGGGACAGGGAGCCGCGGCAAAGGACCCAAAGAGCCGCATGCGTCTCCGGAGCCATGGGTTGCCGACCCCTGTGCTAAGGTGACTGCAATGTAATGATACTGGAGATTACTCTGAATTATTGTAAACAGTTACAGTAGAGTGATGACCACTCTTTGTTCTCCTATCAGTGCCTGCATCAGTCATTTTATCTCCATCTGCTTGTTTCTTCAGAGGAAAAGAGACTAAGCTCTAAACTGCCAGTATTTTCCCCTGTCCTGCTCCATGAACTCTGAGATAGACCAAGATAACAAATTAGGCAGGAATGAGAAACTTGTTAATGATTGGAGAGGGTAACAGTTGGGGGATGAGATGAATGAGAGGGGAGATGACATCTTTAGTTAGCAGAGCTGTGTGGCAAAGTATAGGTATTCTTCTATTAACCTTGGGCGTCCTCCTGGACTCACGGCTGTCTTTAGAAGAGCACTTGACGGCCGTGACTGGGAGGATCTTTCATCAGGTTCGCCTGATTCACCAGTTGCGTCCCTTTCTGGATCGGGACTCCCTACACACAGTCACTCATGCCCTCGTTATCTCCCGCCTAGACTATTGTAACGCTCTCTACATGGGGCTCCCCTTGAGGAGCACCCGGAGGCTCCAACTGGCGCAGAGTGCGGCCACGCGGGTGGTTATGGGAGCAACATGGCACTCCCATGTGACACCTCTCCTGCGCGAGCTGCACTGGCTCCCGGTGGTCTTCCGGGTGCGCTTCAAGGTTTTGGTTACCACCTTTAGAGCGCTCCATGGCTTAGGACCTGGCTACTTACGGGACCGCCTACTACCACAAACAACCTCCCACCAGCCGGTACGCTCTCATAGAGAGGGGCTCCTCCAGGTGCCAACAGCCAAACAATGTCGACTGGCGGCCCCTAGGGGGAGGGCCTTCTCTGTGGGGGCACCTACTATCTGGAACGAGCTCCCCCCGGAGATACGAAGGATCCCGGATCTGCGCACTTTCCACCGTGCTTTGAAGACACTCCTATTCCAGCAGGCTGACGTGGCCTAATTTTCTCCCCTTCTTTTAAATTTTTAAACTGAAATTTTAATTCGTTTTAAATTATTGGGAGTTTTAAATTGTCTCGGGCAAAAATTATTTAATTGGGTTTTAATCATGTTTTAACTTTTGTATTTATGTGTTTTATTTTGTGCCTGTTCACTGCCCTGAGTCCTTCGGGAGTAGGGCAGTATACAAATTTAATAAAATGAAAATGAAATGAAAAATGAAACCACCACAGGTGGGATCAGAATTTCAGTTGCTAAGGAAGATACCGTAGTTGCCACAGTTGTTAAGTGAATTATTGCAATTAAGTGAATCATGCAATGTTTCTCCATTTACTTTGCTTGTTTTCTTTTGTTTTGATTGTGACCTAAATAGTGAATATCAAATAAAGTAAATATCTAAATCAGCCTTCCCTCTATCATCCTAGTATAATGGAGAAATTACTGGTAATTTTCAAAGACCTAGAGTAGTGTTGGCGAACCTTTTGAGCACTAAGTGCCGAAATGGGAGCGCATGCATATGGGGGAGCGCTGGAAACTGGAAGAACAGCTCCCCAGTGTGCACGCGCAGGAGCACCACAAACTGGAAGAGCAGCTCCCCAGCGCGCACACACAGAAGTGCCGCAAACCGGAAGAGCAGCTAAGCTTCCAGTTTCTGGCATATGCATGTGCGCCAGTCACCTGGTCTTCCGGTTTCTGGCATGCATGTGTGCATGAAAACCAGCTGACTGGAGTGCTGGGGAACTGCTCTTCCAGTTTTTGGCACTCCCAGTGTGCGCGCTGGGGAGCTGCTCTTCCAGATTCCTGCACTCCCCCCTCCCCTGCGTGTACTCCCATTTCAGCATTCGGTGCTGAAAACGGGTGGGATCCTACCGGTTTAACAACCAGTTTGATAAGCACACGCTTCGCGCAGTTTGGAGAAAACTCACCTTCTGCATTGCTGCCGGCAAGGAAAACAGCTGAGGCGCAGCAATCCACTCTGCCGCGCCGATCAGCTGGGCTTCGGAAACAAAAATATAGGTGAGTATAATGCAGGGGCGGGCAGACCCACTTCAAAACTGGAGTGAAGCGGTTCACTCACAGCTGATAGTCAGAGCTAACGGTTCCCCCAAACCGGTAGAAACCCACCACTGGCCAAAAAGGTTTGCCAACAGTGCTGTAGGTCTTTGAAAATTTCCTGGTCGAAACTTGAAGCTCAGTTTCCCGGTGCTCGCATGTGCACCAGGGAGCTGCTTTTCCGGTTTCTGGCGCTCCCGTGCACGCAAAAACCAGGTGGCCAGCACACATATGTGTGCCAGAACCCGGAAGAGCAACGGGTGACAGCTGGCATGCCCAGAGAGATGGCTCTGTGTGCCACTTCCGGCACACGTGTCATATGTTTGCCATCACGGACCTAGAGAATACCTTTGGAGGAAAGGCTGATGTCAAACAGTTCTAACACGGCATTCTTATAATAGAGGTAGATAATCTGCCATCTTTTGGGGATATGCAGCCCTCAACTTCAGTTTATGTGGCCTTCAGTCTAATTAAAGAACTCTGCAAGAGATTGATTTTTCATCAGAACTATTGGAACTGAGAGAACAGAAAAAAGTGGATATCAGAATGAGAATAGGCATTTTCAAAGAAGCAGAGGCATAAACTTTGCTTTTTACTCCACTCATCACATGCTTCAGCACTACTAATTATATGGGAAAAAATGGATCTCAACCAAAAAAATGTAGCCTACCTCCGCCTTAAACTATAATAAAGAACACACAAGGCAGAAAGGAAATCTTATAACTGCCTTTATTTATGGCAATTTATATAGCCACCCTTTCAAAAACAATGCGGGATGATGCTAAAAAATAAACAATAAACAAACCTAATAATAGGACATAAAGCGGTTTTCACCAAAGGCAATTCAAAATTTGAAACAGCCATCCCAGATAGCTCTACTAATCCCCCTGACCTAATGCCTGGGGATGCTATTACACAGGGTAAACCAGTTTGAGAAAAGGCATGTTAGGTATGAATGACCAGACCACATATGTAGAGTATAAACTAGCTATTTTATTGTTCTATGCTAATTTCACAGGAAACTTACCAGGCTGGCAGCTTCCCCCCAGGAAAGACAAGATAAACTCCAACAACATTCAAGAAATCAGGCCTTGCCCTCTTGTGTTTACTTAATGACTCCAGACTAATTCCCAGCTTGACCTTTCCTGACTAAGATGGTTGCTCTCCAACAGCTTCCCAAACCTGTGTATATTACGCAAAAATTGGGTAAAAGTGGTTTTTCTTTTGGTAATGACACACAAACCCATTACCCAATCACAACTGGAACATTTATATAAGGACTTTCTGATAGACAGTTTTGGATAACAAAAGAAAAGGTTTGGGAAGCATTAGTTTAAGAGATGGGTCCTGAAGCATGGAACCCTACCAGATCATATTGAGAAGCAAATACCCTGTTTCCCCCAAAATAATACATCTCCTGATAATAAGCCCAATCGGGCTTTTGAACGCATGGCAATAAGGCCAAGCGCTTATTTCAGGGTTCAAAAAAATATAAGACGGTCTTATTTTCGCGGAAACACGGTATAATTGGAGAGAGGTAATCCCATAAAAAAACAGTATTTCTAATGCCCTTTTCCTTTTTTTTCACAGATTGGATTTGTCCTTTACCCTCCAAATGGACATACAGAATGGAACCAAATGGATCACAATAACATGATGTTTCTGACCATGTGCTATTGCTGGCATTATGCAATTACACTTCTTATCATGGCAGTCAATTATACTCTAGTCAGCTGGTAAGTAGATATTATTGGTATTTTAAAGAGCTCCAGTAAAATGTCAAGAATTTCTCATTTTATTCAAAATCTCCACACATTCAAAAATAGGTCCTCCAAAGGGATAGGAATGAAAAATTATAGCCATCTACGGATCAAATGGCATTCAGCCTATAACTTTTGAAATATATAATTGTTCCTTGATGCTTGCATACAAATTGCAAACAAATTGTGTATGTAGTTGTATACATAATATAAAAACTGTTTATACTTGTGCTTGGAAGAATGTCAACTCTTTAATTTCTTCCTAAAATTCTTTTAGTTAGCTTATTTATTTTGAGATGTAATCCTATGTAATCCTTCAGCACAGCACACAGGTTTAGAAGAACTTACTATATAAAACTAAGGAAGGCAAAGCTTTTGATTATGCCTATTATTTTTGTTGTTTTATAATTTATACATCCATATAAATATGTATACTGATTAATTTCTTGGCCACACAGTAATATAATAAGAGGAACTTTGGAAAAAGAAGTAAATATTGGAAAAATAGATGGAATATTAGAGTTGGTTTTTGCATTCAATGTGCCATCTCATATAAAAATAACTATCCTCTACTTCACTGATTAGCTTAGAATGTGTGATGATTTAGCATGAATTGTTCTTGTAATTTTTCTTCTCCAGGGTGGTTCGGACCAAAATAATGCAAGTTCCATCCATGGAAATTGGATTACTGAAAACATCTGAGCGAGAACAGGAGTCAGAAGATGAAATTTAATTCTACCGAAACATTTTCTTATAGTTCACTTTCTATTTTAGTATTTCTAGTGCCTGGTGATTCTATTCCCCCCCCCACCCATTATTTAGTCTTACAAAATTTAGACCTTAATTTATGAAAATTTCATTACAGCACTGTTTTTCTCAATTGAAGTAGAAACATGGCATTATAGCAGTAGCATGTCAAATGAGAATCAGTTCTGGCCATTAACAAATGGTGGATCCACTCTTTCATTGTTCTTGGGTAAACTGGGAAAATTTCACATATTTTTCAAAAGCCAGATGCAATCGTAATGTAGCAGAAAAATGGACATATATTAAAATAGTAAAATGGATCAATTATACATTAAAACTATTTATAAACATAAAGAATTTCTAGGATAGATTTCAAATTTATATTTGTAAATGTATTACTTTATTTGTTTTTTATTTTTGTAATTATTTATTATCAAAAAATACAAAAAGCCAAACATTTTGTTTCAGCAAAAAGTGATTTTCCAAAATTACTGTGTATATTACTTTACATATGAGAATTACCTGCAGCAGAGTTGGCTTATTTTTATAAAAAGAAGAAGAAAACTATGAAGTCAAAGTATATTTCAGATTATTTCTATACTTTGAATTCATTCAGTGCAAAGAAAACCCATGCCATGTTTCAAATCTCTGTTTTGCACTGAAGCTTATGCAAACCTTGGAGAAGAGATTGACTGGGTTCGCACATTATGAAGTACCTTTCTCCAAGTCATTAAAGTATCTACGTGAGGGCACTTGTGATGTGCATGTGTATGTGTCCAAAAAGTCACGATCAGTCTGTGACCATGCAATAGCAGCCCAGCCCTTCTTTTGTGGGTATCACAGAAAGTTTTGCTGCATACAGACTGAGAATTTATGAATCATTGTCAGATAGGATCACAGCTGGTATTTCTGCTAAAATGAAGATTAGCATAGCTTTATAAAACATGAAGAGGATTTGCCTGCAGACAGTGTGTTTTTGACAAGTAAACCAATAATTGTTATTTGTAAACAAATCCCCCCCCCCCTTTTGTCCTTATGCTAACATATCTTTACAGTGTTGCAGGAATGGCAAACATATTTAGAATGCTGGTGGCAATGGCAATGGCACTTAGACTTATATACCGACTCTGTAAACTGCTTGGTATACAGAGTCAGCATATTGCCCCCAACAGTCTGGCTCCTCATTTTACCCACCTCGGAAGGATAGAAGGCTGAGTCAACCTTGAGCCTGGTGAGATTTGAACTGCCAAATTGCAGGTAGCCGGCAATCAGCAGAAGTAGCCTGCAGTATTGCACTCTAACCACTGCACCACCATGGCCCCTGCCCTCTGGAAGATACTCCCATTGGAGGTGAGGTTCACCCACCCCTGGCATTCAAGGAGCCTAAAAATTTGATTCTGCTGCCTGATCTGGGTTTTTCAACAGGGGCCTTCTATGTTGGGGATGGCTGATTGGTTAGAGAAGATCACCCCCAGGCCACCCATTCTCATGTTATTTTAACTTTTAATCTCTTTTCAGTTTTTCTAATTTCATTCATTCATTCATTCATTCATTCACTTTCTGTAGCCACCCATTTCAGTTAATGATTCTGAGATACTTGGCCAGTTAGCAGTACAGCCAGGAAACAGGTTCCTTGACACAATTCAGCACCCCAGGCTTGGGAATATCATCTGTGCATATTGTGAGAGGGACTCTTTGGAAGAATTCTATTCATCTGAAGTAATATGGCATGAAACAATACTCAGGAAAGACTATAAGATACGTGCCTTTAGTTTTAACTTAAAGTACATACTCAGGTTAGAATATCTAATTTGAGATAAAACATTAAGAATGTTAACATAATTAAAATATTTTATGTGTCTCTTCAACAATTATACATTTGAAGAACTCTCTAGTTTTATTTGTATATGGAATACAAAAATGGCCATATTAATTGCTATTTGAAATGCACTCAATATTTGTTTTAAAACAATTTTTCTTATTCAGGAGTAAGGAGAATCCTCTCAGCTATTCACAGATGGTTCAAGTCCTTTAAATTTATTAATAGTTATTGGGTTTTAACAATACTTCAATGTATTATAGTGTGTGTTGAAATAAAAAGTTTTAGTTTATTTTGAAATAAGTACAAATGAATGTAATGAGCTACTTTTTATTCTAGAATCTATAGACCAATCTACTTAATATGCTTGCTCTAAAAATCTAATATTACGACCTTTGGAAACAGCTGGTCATTTGTTGCTCAAGTGAGAATTCTGGGTTGATTAGTTATATCTTTGTTTTCTTGACTATTTCACTGCTTATCATCTCCCTCATACAATGGTCATATATCAATGGGGTCAGTTATGTCAGAACAGGAGTTTAACATAGCTAGACGTGGTCGTATCTGGAAGACATAGCTGCTATCTGTTTCAAATTCAGTGTTCTGAAATCTCAGTACTCAGGCATTAGGCTAAAGAAAAGCATTGAAGATATATTTCCTTTGTTTTCTTCCATAGCAGCTCCCTGCCAGGTAAGCATCACTGAAGACATTCATTAATACAGTAAAGAGAATGTTGTTATTCTAGAGATTCTATTATATTAAGGCTTTTTATATGGTTCCAAGTATCCTGCTTTTTATAACTTTTGTCTTTTAGACTTTTAGCTGGAGAAAGTAATTGATTGCAGCTTTGACATTTAGCCCAGTCCCAATAACAATATTAATATTTAATATGGAATTTGACTCTCTTAGACTTGGAAACACTGATCAAAAGAATCTGGCAGGCTTATCCTAAACATTCTAATACATGATATATGTAGGTCAGTAAGGACTTTTCATTGTGTCTTCTGACTGCTAATTGGTGTTCGTGGATGTTGCCTGCTAGTCTTCTGCCTATATGTCCTACATAGTGGCTGCTATTGTCCTTACACTATATGTTATAGATGACTCCTACCTTTTGATCTTGGACTACTGGATCTTTTGGTTACTTAAGATGTTTTGGAGAATTAAATTGATTTGAAAAGTCCTTAATGCCACAACATATAGACAGCCGACAAACTGTGAGCATCTTAGACCAAACTAACTAACTAAATAAAGCCACTAGGAAATTTCTGGAAACTTGGCATTTAGACAAATCAGCTATCCATAGACACATAAGATAAATGACATTTTCACACACCAAAGAGACAATTAAAAAAGCTCACAAGGAAATCAAAAGACCAGACACATTATCTTTAGCAGCCTGCACTCAGATAAGCAGGGCTTAACACCAAACAAGCAGAAAACAATACCCTACCAAGGAACTACCAAGAGCAAAGTCACCTTGGAGAATAAGTCCTCTGCTGTAATTATTGCTTCATTAAAAACTTTATTTGCATGGCATGGGATTTCAATTGAACTTGTTTGTGACCAAGTTCGATTTTGCAAGTCAAGCAGTGCAGAAATTTAGATATAAGTGGGGCGTAAAGATAATATAGTGTGAAGGATAAACAGAGGATAGTTTAAACAGTGAAAGAGATACTAAATAAAACCAAACCTCTTAAGAATGGCATTGGGCCATATCTTGCACTATTTGCCTGGAGGAATAAATTAAGGACAGAGGTTCTTTTAATTTCTTTGCAACTGTTAATGGGAAAGTCATTAGAAAGTATGCCCACAGTGCCCACTCATTTGGCTCCTAAAATACACTCTTTTAGACTCACTGCACTATCCCCCAGTGCAGCAATATGACAAAAGTATACATTATTTTTCACCATAGAAGCCTGGTGAACAAGTTAGATTTCAGATAGACAACAAATGGATTCCAGTTTCTAATGTTTAAAAAGAAAGAAGAGCCTTTTATGTTGAAGAACCTCATCAAAAGAGGAAATATCAAAACAGCTATTGCTATATGACTTACACTAGTGGGCTGGCTCCCTTTCCTGAAATTAACACAGAAGGCCTAGAGCAGGGGTGTCAAACTGGATTTTTTTTGACACTCTGCCAGCCAAAACAGGGCACAGGGGACCGCACTGTGCCCCGTTTTCAGCCTGAACGGTCTCCTGCAGCACTTAATCACAAAATAGGGGTGCAGAGAAGACATGCATGGGGCCCCCATGCCTTATTTTCACCCTCCATGGCCTCCTGCAGCATTCTGCTGGCCAAAAACGAGCGACGCGGAGGCCTTCTGAGGCTTCCGTGCGGCCTGTTTTAGGCCTCCCCGACCTCCAGCAGCACTTTGCAGGCCTCCAGCAGCACTCTGCTGGCCAAAAATGGGCCCTATTTTTTGGCCGGCAGAGTGCTGCTGAAGGCTGGGGAGACTGAAAAGGAGCCACACAGAGTGCTGCTGGAGGCCGGGGAGGCCGGAAAGGAGCCACACAGGGGGCCGCACACAGCCCATTTTGGCCAGCAGAGGCACCTTTGATATTTCCAGGCCAGCCCCATGGGCCAGATTTAAGTACTTTAGTTTGACACCCCTGGCCTAGAGGATTTAAACTAAGACATGTTGCATGCAGGAAATTAACAGCAAATGCAGCTCATGTAATTCCTGTACAGACACAAAGTTGTAATTCTTTAAAAAAGATGTGGCATAAAGGCATTGTGTCTTTAAGGAAAGTAGTCAGCAGATGCCTGATAGATGCCTGATAGACAACTGCCCTTAATGACTTGAATCTATGCTATATAGCCCAGGGGTTTCAAAAACAAGGCCCAGATCCGGCTCGCAGGATGCTTACATCTGGCCTGCAGGGCTGCCCTGGAAACAGCAAGGGACCGGCCCGCAGTGCCTTTGCCAGCAAAAACAGCTTCTATTTTCACTGGCAGAGGGTTGCAGGAGGCCATAGCAGCCAAAAACAGAGCTTGCGAGGGCCACAGGCAGCCCTCCCAAGCTCTGTTTTCACTGGCAGAGGGTTGCAGGAGGCTGTAGCAGCCAAAAACAGAGCTTGCGAGGGCCACAGGCAGCCCTCCCAAGCTCTGTTTTCACTGGCAGAGGGTTGCAGGAGGCTGTAGCAGCCAAAAACAGAGCTTGCGAGGGCCACAGGCAGCCCTCCCAAGCTCTGTTTTCACTGGCAAAGGGTTGCAGGAAGCCGTTGCAGCCAAAAACAGAGCTCAGAAGCCCATTTTCGCTGGGAGATCACTTGGGCTACCACAGGCGCCCCCGACACCAGTGACATCAAGCTGGCCACGCCCACCCTGGCCCTGTCCCCCCTGTCCCCCTGAAGTCAAACATAACTGTGATGTAGCCCTCGATGAAATGGAATTTGACACCCCTGTTATAGCCATTGGGTACTCTGGAAGCCTGGATCCAGTTCATATAATATAATATGGGATCTTGTTTAGAATATTAATTATTCTAATTATTATTTATTTAGATATTTAATACCTAATAAACAATAATAATTTAATATTTAAATAGACAAAGCAAATAATTTGCTATTTCCTAAAAAATTGGATTTTGCTTAGAAAGAACAAATATTTTTACTAGAAATGAAATTTTATAAAAGCATGATCTAAAGTAGCCTTTATAGGCAGTAGCCGAATGTGCTGAACAGACGAAACTATTGCCAAAAAAGCTAATGCTTTTGCAGCATCAACAAAGAGATAGCGCCAGGACAATGAGAAGTGATAGTATCACTTTACACTGCACTAGTGAGACCACACTTAGAATATTACATCCAATTCTACTCACCATGATACAAAAAAGATGTTGAGACCCTGGAAAGTGTTCAGAGAAGATTAGAAAGGATCAGAAGGCTGAATCATACGACGAACGGTTGAGGGTGCTAAGTATGCCTAGCTTATTGAAGAGAAGGATTGGAGAGGACATAATAATTGTCTTCCAGTACTTGGGTGGACTTCCCAAAGAAAAGAGGATTGACGTATTCTCTAAGGTGCCAGAGAGCAGGACAAGAAGTAATGGGTGGAAGCTTGTTAAAGAAAGATTCCAGTTAGAAGTAAGGAAGAATTTTCTGACAGTGAGAACAATTAATCAATGGAATAGCTTGTCTCCTGAGGTTGTGTTGTGGGTGCTCTATCACTGAAGGTTTTCAAAAATAAGCTGAATTTAACTGGAAAGCTATAAAGCTCCTGCTTTGAGCAGAGGTTTGAACTAGAAGACCTCCAAATTCTCTTCCAGCTCTATGATTCTATGACTAATGCTGTCCAGACATTCACTGATGCCCTTTCTAAATATTGTAGCAACTACAATTCCCTAGTGGGATCCAAATCTGCTCAAAATAGCAATTATTAATAGTAACAATAGTAAATATTATTACAATTATTTATTATAGCAATAAAGAAAATAAAAAACTATATTTGTAACTTTTCCCATAGTATACTAAATTGCCTGAATGATATTCTAATATCAGAAAACCATAATTCAACACTGAAACAGCCATTTAGTGTCATTATCCATTAATAAAATGTCACTACTAAAAAGGCCTTTGCCCAACTAGCCATCAACCTTGCTCCATTTAGCAAGACACTGGAAGTATAGTCTCAGGTTGCTCTTGCATAAGTATCCAGTCCATCAACATTTTTAGGGATTTATCCCTTTTAACAAATCGTCTCTGGCAATCCTCTCTAGAAAAACAAGAAGAAACTTGAGAAGGAATACTTGTCTTATGATCAGATTCAACAGTCTTACCCAATTCAGTTCCTTCCTGATTTGTTGAATTTCAGCTACTGGTGATTTTGATGATTAGAAAAGGTAGCAAATGAAAGAAGGAAATTATGATGTAACCTTAGAGAGGGGGGGTTAAATATACAGTAAATGTACGTATAGCTGTTCTAAGAAGATTGGAAGCTCTCTTCCTTTCCCCTCCGGTCCCCTCCTGTCCTCTCCCCTCCCTTTGATTAATTTCCTTTTTTACTTTCTTTTCACTTTTCTCTATCTTTTTATAATTTTGAATTTATTCGTTTTATTCTATTGAAAACCTCTTTAATAAAAATTCTAACATCTATCCATCCATCCATCCTATCAAAATAATTTATAGGTCAAACATATTTAGACTATAGGACCCATCTTATAGACATGCCTGACTTTTATAATCACCATTTAAAAACCATTAATACCGTTTTACACCTGTAGTTTTTCACTTCTCAACAGTGATTGTATTTCTCCAAGCAGTGTTTTCACGCAAAGCAATAAAATAATCATTTTAGAAGGCAAGTAACACTAAAGACCTGTCTTCTTCCATTCAGGTTGCCATGCCACTTGCGCATTCCTCTCTCCCAGTTCTTATTAATTTGATGAAATAAAATCTGTTTGGAAAATTATTTCAAAGAAATGTATTCATAAAATTTTTTAGAGATGGGTGGGTAACAGTGCTCTTTAAATTTATTAATAGTGAGATGGTCACACAAATGTCCTTTTTATTATACTATAATCCCTTGTGATTTGCATTCTCCCTGGCTTTCACTGCTGCAGTAGAACCCATAGGAAGCCATCTTATCAATAGGAATGTCAACCAGAAGAATCTGTTGGGAGGGGTGGGATGTGGGTGTAAAAATGTCAAGAAGCTAAACCATGATTTATGGCTCAGCACCCTTTCTGAATTCATATCCAGGGAATTGTCCACATCTTTTAAAAATGACATCTTCCTTATGAAGGTTACGTATGGATTTCTATGTCTATGAAAATAGACCATGAGCTTTGCAAAGCCATGTTTCCATTTAACTTGTGAACAATTAGAGGGTGAGGGCTTATTTAATGGTTGTAACCACCATCTTCATTTATGTTGACATCTCAAAGATGCCTCCTCCAGTGACTACTACGGGAAGTCCTGCTTTTGGAAAAGTATTAGGGAATTTATTCTTTTGGAGAAAATTAGATAAATCATCCATATCTTTCCTTTCTACAAAACTCTTAAGTTCTAAATTTACCACTATGTAGGAGGTTGATATCAATCTTGAACATGATGAGCTCTTCTAATTCCGTAGTGAAACTGTGATGTCACAGTGGCAATGCAATTTTTTTCTGTGCACAGCAATTCCAACGAAAAAGTAGTTACACTTTGAAGAGTTATCTTTCAGGAAACCTCTGCTTGTGTTTTGATTTGCAGCTTTCCCCCAGAATACTTTCTTATCTCCTCTTATCTGATCCTTGGAACAACTTTGGCAAAAAAGTTACCTGTCTTCCATGCATATTCACTACTTTGCACAACTACTTATGCTTCGATACCATCTCTCGTGTCCTTCTGGTACTACTTCAGATTAAACAGTGGCCATTAATAACAAATGCATAAATAAATGAATGGGTTAGTGGCTATATCTTAGCTACCGTATATTATTCAAAAATTCAATTAAGCCATTACATAGTTTGCAAAGTTCTAGCTTAGTATGTTATAAAGCAGACAAGTCAAACTCAAGGCCCACAGGCCAGATCTGGCCCATGCAGTTAGATCTGGTCTGTGGGGCCACCCTGGAAATGGCGAGGGTCTCATCCCTATGGCCTTGGGCCACCTTGTCCCCTGGGCATGTGCACAGGAGGCGGTGAGCACATGGGGGCTGATGGTGCTTGGCAGCAGCTGCAGTTGTTAGCCTACCCCTGCCCCCCCCAGCCTCTCCACACCATGCCTCACCTCAGTCGGCCTCATAGAAGCAATCGCAAGGGGATGAGAGGGTACCAGGCAACTGGTGCAGACACCGTGCAGAAGTGATTGCGGGGGGAGGGGGCAGGGGAATGGTGCTGGGTAAGCAGCAGAGGCTTTTGAGTAATAACTACAGGTTGGAAGGTTTAGATTCAGCTCTGCCCTTTGTCTTCTGGAGATAAAACTGTGTTAGGAGAGCTCATGCTGCTGAGAGAAAGCAAAGCCACAAGCAGGGCAGGTAGCGCAGACCTGGCCTAATTTTCTACCCAGAAACAGTTCAGGGGTTTCATTTAGATTCCCCACCCCACCCTGATATGATTCTGACGGTATGAGAGCTGATTCTGGTGGTGTGCGCGAGTGGTGCAGGGGGTGGATCTAAATGAAGCCTCTGAATTGTTTCTGGGTAGAAAATTAGGCCCAAGCCTTCCCTGCCTGCGGCTTTGCTCTCCCTCAGCAGCACAGGCGTCACACGGATCCCCAAATGCGGCAGCAATGGTTTGCCCCATTTTAATGGTAGACCTTTCCTAACAGTTTTATCTCCAGAAGACAAGGGCAGAGCTGAATCTAAACTTTCCAACCTGTAGTTATTGCTCACTTACCTGTGCTGCGTGCCTGGCACCCCAATCCCCTGGGATCATTTCTGCACGCTGTTGCAGTTGCTTGGTGTCCTACCCCACTCCCTGCAATTGCTTCTGTGAGGCTGGCCGAGATGAGGCCGAGGTGTGGCGTGGCATGGAGGGACTAAGGGCGGCAGGGGCTGGACTCTCGCTGTTTCCAGGAAGCCATGTGGGCCAGATCTAACTACATCATCGGCCCAAGGGCCTTGAGTTTGACATGTCTGGGTTAAGGTGTTAGCCTAGAACCAGGCGACTGTGAGTTCGAGTCCTGACTTAAGCATGAAAGCCAGAAGGGTGGGCCAGTCATTCTTTCTTAGCCCAACTCATCTCAGAGAGTTGTTGTTGTGTGGAAAATAGAAGTAGAATTATGTATGTTGTTGTTGTTGCCTTGAGTTACTTATAAAACTTATAAAGACAGGAATAAAAATCTAATGATAAAATAACCCAATTATGACAGCTCCACCTGTTGTGTGAATATAATTAATCATGTCATACAAACCAAGCCTAAATATGGTATATGGATCCAATTTATAATATACATCAGTATTCACATCATTGCCTCACTTGAAACCAGTGAGAGTTTATTGGCTACTCAGCATGATATACAAGATTATTCAGCCATCTGTTGGAATACTATTAAATTCTACAGCATACTTAATACCATCTCTATAGGACACAACTTTGTGAACTTTGATCGCCCACGCAGTACGAACTTTGTTTCTTCTTTAGAACAGGATACATCAAGATAGGTACTCTACAGTAAAAATGAAAATCACTGGTGAAAGATTTCAGAGGAAAATGATAAATATGTGAAAAGCTTGCTTCTCCTATAGATTAACCTTTCTATAATATAGATGTGCATAAATATTAAAATAGTCTTTGTATTCTTTAAGTAGCAAGGAAATCAGAAGACTCATTCCCTGGCAAAAACGTGAAATGTTTCCCTGCTTGTCAGTTACTTAATCTTGAGTCTAATTTATGAAACCCGCTGGCAATAAAACAAGTCAGACAAGGTCTTAGACTGGAAAACTATTGTACAAAAAGCTTAATTACCAGGATAGTTTTTATTATACAAAATACTTTACAATTCCATTCTTTTAAGATTTCAGTTAACTAAACTGTTCACAAGGACCCCAAAATATGTCCTTCCTAACAGACAGGAAGCAGCAGGTGAAGCTAAGCAGAATCACAACAGATACCTGTACAATTAGCACAGGGCCCCCACAAGACTATGTGCTCTCTCCATTCTCTTCTCTATATATACCAATGACTGCATCTCAAACGATCCATCTGTTAAACTACTGAAGTTCGCAGATGACACAACAGTGATTGGTCTCATTCGAGACAATGATGAATCTGCATACAAATGGGAGGTTGAACAATTAGCCTCATGGTGCGATCAGAACAATCTGGAACTGAACACACTCAAAACCATAGAAATGGTGGTGGACTTTAGGAGAAACCCTCCCATACTACCACCTCTTACAATACTAGACATCACAGTATCAACAGTAGAGACCATCAAATTTCTAGGTCCTACCATATCTCAAGACCTAAAATAAGACACCAAACATCAAAAACGTCACAAAAAAAAAAAAAGCACAACAAAGAATGTTCTTTTTGTGCCAACTCAGAAAGCTCAAACTGCCCAAGGAGCTGCTGATACAGTTCTACAGAGGAATTATTAAGTCTGTTATCTGCACCTCTATAACTGTCTGGTTTGGTTCTTCAACCCAATAAGACAGACTCAGACTTCAGAGGATAATTAGAAATGCAGAAAAAACAATTGCTATCAACCTGCCTTCCACTGAGGACCTGTATACTGCACGAATCAAAAAGAGGGCTGTGAAAATATTTACAGACCCCTCACATCCTGCACATAAACTGTTTCAACTCCTACCCTCAAAACTACACTATAGAGCACTGCACAACAGAACTAGACAAAAGGAGTTTTTTCCTGAACGCCATCACTCTGCTAAACAAATAATTCCCTCAACACTGTCAAACTATTTACTATATCTGCATTACTATTAATCTTCTCATTGTTCCTATCACCCATCTCCTCCCACTTATGACTGTATGACTGTAAACTTGTTGCTGGTATCCTTTGTTTCCTAATATGATTTGATTGCTTATTTGTTCCCTACGACTATCATTAAGTGTTGTACTTTATGATTCTTGACGAATGTATCTTTTCTTTTATGTACACTGACAGCGTATGCACCAAGACAAATTCCTTGTATATCCAATCACACTTGGCCAATAAAGAATTCTATTCTAATTCTAATTCTAATTCTATTCTTTCCTTTTCCTATTTATTCTGTGGATATATCGTAGCTCTTCTATTTAAATCTGTTCTACTTGCTTATCAAGACTGACCTTGAATTCATTAAGGTGTAACCAGGCTGCACCCACTGTCAAGAAAAAACGTCTTGGCCACATGGATGAAGTCACCTGTCCTTTAAATCAAGTGGTAGAACTTTATCTACTGTAAAATCTCATGAGAAATGTATTTATCAGTATGGTACCATCACAGTGTTGGAATGGGCCCTGCCTTGGGGTTCCTGTTCCTGTGTAAGAAATGTAGTTGTTAGACTCCCATGGGGTTATGCAGGGGTAACTTGAATCCCAGGCCTGTTTGAATCTTGCTAGGTGACGATGTAATGAAGGGACTTCGGGCAATTCCTATTATGGCTTAATGGCTTTGTCCTGGTTTAGATCTTGAGTGAGGGCTAATCCTATCATGTCCTGAGGACCATGACTTTTGTTTTGTAGAAAAACTGACCCAGCCTTTGTTTTGTAGATAGGTTGGCACAAAAATATCTGCTGGGCGGGGAGGGAGCTGAGGCTCTGCATTTATGTCTTTTAGAAACATGTTTCTTCTTTAGGGAAAATATTATTCTGCCTTTTTAATATTTCCTACAATATTTCATTTTCCTAGGGAGAGGGGTGGGTGCTAACTTCCTACAGTAGAAAGGGTCGTCTGCTGAACTTCAATCTGGAGCTCACTGTAAACCGCCTCTTCCTCCTAGAATGCATTGCTGTACCATATAGCACAATTTTACAGGATATTGTAGAAAAAAGACAAGGCAAAAGATCCCCACTGCTGACAGAATTTCTGCTGGTATTTTTATAAGAAGGCAATGCCAAGTGTATTAAGACTGTCATGTTAACAAGATGGCATACTCCCTCTTTGAGGAAGCTGGGCGGTTCAAAAATGTATACATTAAAATAAATTTTCCTAATGTCCTAAATAACAGGGAGAGAATTTTATAATTTAAATTACATGACAATTATGCCACACCAAGGTGGCTGTGAGAGAAGAATTATTGTCTATTATGCAGAATTCAGTTCTTAGGAGCAGAAGAGCATATTTTTATTGTTTCAGTTTCATCGAATTTCAGTGGTTTCATGGCAGAATCTAAAAGCAACCTTCGACTGAACACGCATTCACGTACCGCCCTAAATCCAACTAAAATATGGTTTAATGCAAAGGGTAAACGTTGCCACTGAACACTTATCACTGCAAATGTTGTTGTTTTACAAAAAATGTTAATTTCACAAATCCACAAGAAATTCTTTTCTGGCAATCCGTTCTACCACGTGTAGAAACAAAAGATCTTCTTTCAGTTACGGAGAGGGGGGGAAGGGGGGGACCCGCAGACGATTCCGAATTGCGTATTACGACTTCCCCGACGGCTCTTCCTGCGCCTGCGCAGCTCCGTTTTCCTGTGACGAAGCGTTTCCAGGCCAGGTACTCGCTGTCGGGTCGCGAGTGCGGTGCGCATGCGCGGAGATTTGGGCTTGAGGGCGGGGCCGTGACCACCTTGGCAGATTCCCTTTGCCACGTACGGCGGCGGCGGCGGCGGCGGCGGTGAGTAGCGGGGACTTTGGGCCGGGTGCGTGGCTGAGTGGGGCGCTGCCCATGATCTCCTGGTGCTAGAAGAGCCAAAATCGAGGCAGCCGGGGAACCGTGGCCTTGTCTTGAATGGGCGCGGCCGAGCTGCTCTGTATGTGTTATGTGGGGGGCTGCGGGGTGGGCAACCGGCCGGAGGATCGCGAGGGGAAGAAGGAGATTTCGCCCTTCCATTTTTCTCGTGAAAAAGAAAGAGGTAGTTGAGCGCCGGTCAGCTGCTGTCACTTCCTGCGCCCGCTTCCCTTTCCTTTCAGGGTTGCTGGCCCAAAGGCGAGCAGCCTCATCGGCCTGTTGCAACCAAACAGGGGAAACTTATGGGGCGCAGTGCATTATTCCGGGGTGTCACCTTTATGGGGAGAAAGATCTTTGCTTGGAAAGCTGCTTTTTATTGAAGGGGGGGGGCATTCCTTCCCCTCCCCCTTCCGATGCTGGAAACTTTACAACGAGGAGTTTGTAGCTCTGTGAATTAAGGTCCCCGAGGCTGGGCTGTGAAAACCGGGGTTCTCCCAGTGATGCCCGATTTAAAAAGCTACAAAGGATCCTTCCTTGGAAAAAGGGAAGATAGTGGCCAAGGTCATTCAAGCTAGATCGCCACTATATTTAAAAACAAAAAAGATGTGGAGACTCTTAAGAGAAGAGCAACAAAGACGATTAGGGAGGGGACTGAAGTCTAAAAAGGAATGAAGGTTGCAAGAATCGGGAATGTCTAATGAAAAGAAGGAGTAGGGGAGACATGATAGCAGTGTTCAAATATCTCAGGGGCTGCCGCAAAGAAGAGTCAAGCTATTCTCCAAAGCATCCCAAGACAGGAGAAGAAGCAATGGGTGGAAACTAATCAAGGAGAAAAGCAGCTTAGAACTAAGGAGAAATTTACTGACAGTTAGAACAATTAATCAGTGGAAGTGGAAGTTATTCATAACTTATCTCCAGAAGTTGTGAATGCTCCAACACTGGAGGGTTTAAGAAGAGCTTGGGCAACTATTTGTCCGAAATGCTATAGCGTTTCCTGCCTGAGCAGGGAGTTGGACTAGAAGACCTCCAAGGTCCCTTCCAACTCTGTTATTCTGTTGTTGTTAGAGGGAGGGTTTTGCTTTAAAATCTGACTTTTGAAATGAATGGATTTATTCCACATAAATCCATGGAAACTTGTCTCCTTTGAAAATTCTTAAGAATCCAAGCTCTCATCAATTTCTTCACTTCAGGAGCTCTTTATTTCCTAGGTATTCCACCTCCCATAGGATTCTAATACTTAATCACCGGTCAAAGTAGAGCATTCTACTGAGAAGTGTTCAATTTTTAATTTTTAAAATTAAAATTACAGTTAAGTTGTGCAATTAAGTTACATGATTGGAATTGAAGAGCTTGATGATTTCTGGTGTAGACTTACAAAACGTAGTGGTGCTTTTTGTATATTTAACATAACATTGTAAATTATGCTAGATATACTGAGACTTTTAGGGTGTGTTTTTCATGTGAAAGTAAGAGTCTGACAGGATGGGGGCAGACTGTACACATTGTGAAATAAATAATGAAATAATAAATTTAAATAAACTCCTTGGACCATCACCTAAGGAGGCTTTTATTAAAATAATTGCTTTATAATCCTTCAAACTGAACCAGAGGTACATATACAGGTAGTCCTTGAGGTACAACCACAATTGAGCCCAAAATTTCTGTTGCTAAGTTAGAGTTTTGAGTTTTGCCCCATTTTACAACTTTTCTTGCCACACTTGTTAAGTGATTCATTGCAGTTGTTAAAGTTAATAACAGGGCTATTAAGTGCATCTGGCTTCCCCATTGACTTCACTGGTCAGAAGGTCACAATAGTTGATTACCTGATCCTGGGACACTGCAACCGTCATAAGTATGAACCAGTTGCCAAGCATTCTGATTTTGACCATGGGGATGCTGCAGTGGTCGTAAGTCACTTTTTTCAGTGCTGTTGTAACTTTGAATGGTCACTAAATAAATAGTTGTAAGTCAAGGATTACCTGTAAAACATTCAGCACTGTAAAGCTATAATTACAGGTAGTCCTCCACTTACAATCATTCATTTAGTGACAGTTCAAAGTTGCATGAATAATGAAAAATGTGACTTACTACCAGTCCTCACACTTATAACCAACATAGCATCACCACAGTCACATGATCAAAATTCAGACATGTCAATCAGCATGCATTTACAATGGTTGCAGCATCCTGATGACCTTTTATGACCTTTCCAGCCAGCTCAAGCAAAATCAGTGGGAAAAACCAGCATGTATTTACAATGGTTGCAGCATCCTGATGACCTTTTATGACCTTTCCAGCCAGTTCAAGCAAAATCCGTGAGAAAAACCAGATTTGCTTAATGACCACACATGTTCACCACAGGACAACTGCAGTGATTTGCTTAATAGCTCTGGCAAAAAAGATCATAAAATTGGGCACAACTGACTTAACAACAGCCTAGCTTAACTAATGAAATTGTAGTCATAGGTTGAGGACTACCTATAATTCCTTAACATATGTACCATACAAGTTTTATATGTCTGGAAATATACAGTTGCTGATTTCAGTGAGGCTTAGATAAGTGAATATAGGATTTTAGGCCAACATTAGTCCCAAATTATCTGCCTTTAATGAAAATTGCACTGAAAGCTTCATATATATCCACAACAAATTCACTTGTAAGATTTTGGCCATTTCTTGATTACAAATTAAACTTAAAGGATGACATTTAGAGCAGTAATAAAAGGTTCCAGAACATTAGTTAATTTGATACAACAAACAAAGTAAGTTTTATGGCATCTTAAATATTGGTAGGATTCTTATGGAATATCTTTCAGTGATGATTCTGAAATGGATATTGGTTTTTAAAATTACTGTATGCCACTATAGATTAACTCATTTATACTTTCCTGTTGTACAATATAATTGTTAGATTACAAACAAAAAGATAAAGCAAAAGAAATGTAGAAGAGTCTGTAGTCGCTAAACAAATAATATACTATTTTAAAAATACATTTGGGGGAACTTTATTTCAAAATGTTGTTTATATTTGAATCTTTAAAAGATACGACAATAGTAAGAATAAGTTGAGGTTTTGTCAAGACAAAGAACAAATACATTTTATAGGTTAACTATATTTTATGTACAAATAATGGAGAAGATTAGATCCCAAGTAGGAAATAATTCCTGAATATCAGAAAGATTTCTATTTCTCTGATACCTAAAGTCAGAAATTATGTTCTTGGGGCTGTAGCATTGCTTCACAGTTCTTGCTGCAACTTAAAATATGTATATTAACCAATAAAGATTTCATTAAAAATTCTTAATTGGATTTAAGCTTATTCTTCAGTTTATCTAAATAGCAGCAGATGATAGCCTCTTTCTTGTTTGCATCAGACAACTTTGCTGGGTTATGCTAGTCACTGCATTATACAATATTTATCTTGTAATATATTGAGTCCATCAAGCAGCTGGTCTGATTGTTATCGCTAGGGAACTGGGGGTTTATTGGTTTGTGTACTGGATTTTATCTATAGTTCAGTTCACCTGGAGACACAGAGTGAGCTGGGCAACCATATAAATTTTCTTAATAAATAAATAGTAATCATTGAAACAAATTGCTTATACTTTCTCTTTCTCTCCCCTCTCCCTCCCAGTGTGTGTAATACTTTTATTTAATCAAACACTAAATCAAGATAATGCAATACAATATATTAAACAGGTCTTGGATTTATTATTCCTCATACTGTATGTTATCTGCTGAATGAGATCCTCTGTATTCTCCTTTCCTGTTCTCCAACATAGGCAAAATTCATTCAGAATTTTGTTCATATGTCTGGATTTTTTAGTACTGGAAGGAAATAAATACTGTACATCCAATGGAGAATTAGGGAATGTTCTTCTGTATGGTTTGAGGGGGGAGCTGTCAATATGCTATTACACATGTTATTTGAAAATGGTTTAGAATTGATAAAAAACTGAAATTTATAAAAATCATCTTGTGTTTTTGACAATTGAGTGATAATACTAAATATTAAAACGTGTTTTACATGGGAACAATGTAAACTATAGGGATTATAATTGTTTAGATGTTCATTTGCAGGCATTCTTTCCAATCATTAATCCTCCTAGCAAGATTTAAGTTTTTGGCTCTAGAATTATAGAACTGAATATTTTGCAGTTTTGAACTATGCATAACCTTTCGGCCACCAAGTAACCTGATCTGTTCTTTCTAAACTGCCTTCTACCTTGGCTTGATGAAATATAAAATAATAACTGAGTTACATAGTTTACGGTCCTAATTTATTCTTAATGGGATACTTAAAAGCAGGATATTTTGGCAATAATACAACTCAAGTATTAGTGAAATCGGTGTAGAGTCAGGGTTATATCTTGAGAATGTAAACATTTAAATGTAGACTTGCTTATGAATGATATTTGTCTCTTGAGAGATGATAACAAAACCTAACTTAATGTTCTGTTGCAGGTATTGTGCACTACTGCCTATTTTGCTAATCAGCACTGCATGGCGGGGCATTTGACATCCAGCTGAAAGCAAAAATCATTATTCTTTTGGGAACCAGTGCAAAACAGGTGATTTACACATATATTTTTATAGGACTTATCAAAGTATAAAGTATCGTGAAGTTAGAGTGATTTCTCTTTTTTATTATGATGAAATGTCATTTGTAAATTGAGCTCAACTCTTTAAATAGCCAATTTTATCTAAAGTAATTGAAACATTGTTTTCATCACCCCTTAAAATTAATTATCCAAAATCTCTTGATATCCTTCATGAGAATCAACACAAAAATTGTGAGATTTCACGTTATGACTCCAGAAGTCTTGCAAAATAATCTCCCCATGACATTTCGTAATCTTTTTAAATTTTCTGTTTTTATTTCTATTTTTTTTAAATGGGAAGTTTAAATGTTGACAATGGATATCTTGGTGACTATGTCACTCTTGTAGTCAATAATATACTGTGCTATGCTATTTATGGTTGATAAATCTGCAATTGTCCCTTATAATTTCACACTTTTTCATGTGTCTACATTTTTGAAATTATGTTTTAAAAGATTTATTTCTTTCCTAGTATACCAAATAGAGGAGTATTTTTTAAGGATGACAATTCTTCAAAATTTAAATCACAAATTCAATTTGGGTCACTTTGAAAGAAATCTAACTTTCCTTCAGAATTTTACAAAGCTACTGAAACACCAGGGCATGAGATATTCCTAATAGTAATGCCCTGCCATTTATTTATACACCTATATGAACACACACACACACAGCCGGTGTGGGGGAGGCTTTTGTTCCTTCTCCCCACCATAAGCCTACTTTGTATTTTGGTTAAATTGATAGATATTCATGTTACTAATCCATTTTTATATTTCTGTAAGAAGATCTGTAGTAACTATGAACGGCCAACTGGATTTGAGTGGAAAGCTTATAATTAAAGCTCAGCTGGGTGATGACATTAGGAGAATTCCAATTCACAATGAGGATATCACCTATGATGAGTTGGTGCTGATGATGCAAAGAGTTTTCAGGGGAAAACTGCTGAGCAACGATGAAGTTACAATAAAATATAAGGATGAAGGTAGGATTTTTTTTTACTTTCCATTTTCTAATGTCTAATAATGAAAAGCTAATGGAG
Source organism: Pantherophis guttatus (assembly GCF_059756535.1). Taxonomy (NCBI): domain Eukaryota; kingdom Metazoa; phylum Chordata; class Lepidosauria; order Squamata; family Colubridae; genus Pantherophis; species Pantherophis guttatus. The sequence continues at coordinate 33,116,192 of NC_142067.1, forward strand.
TCTTCAACTTTTGCTTTGGAACACGTTTTTTCTAGTGCATGCAAAGCTATGAATTACAAAACAGAACAGTATCAATGTAATTAGATCTTTCTTAGTTACATTGAATCTTACATTATATAGTTACTTTATGATAATATGATTAAATTGCAACAGATTTTCTATAGGAAGTAATGTTTTGTACAATAATACTTGTATATGTATCTCCTCCTTTGTTTTATCTTCTGTGTTGGGCCATTGGCCACATGTTTGAAACCAGTCTAAAATGGCTGTTTGCTTTAAAATGATTGCAAGTGTGTGGTAACTTTTATAGTAAAGTATGAAGAATGCAGAACTAAGATTTAGGAACTAGTGACATAGGAAAGGATTTATAACATGAAATTTATCCAGTGGAGTGGACTTGTATTGGAAAGGCAGGTAGACGAAAGAAACAGCTTGGAAATATAACCTGTCCTTGAGAAATCTTTTGGGGAGTGATGAAGACATTTTCAATTGGAGATTTATATAGTCCTACAATTAGCAGAGAGTGATATTATGTGAATCCCTGAAGAGGCAATAGTTAATGCAGTAAATATAAATTCTGACCTATATGTATGCAGTTTTCATAATTTTTAGTCTTAATGGAAAGCTTCAGATAGTACTTCTCAGATATATATTATCCAAACTTCCTCTTTTGTTTAACACTGTAACCAGAGAAAAAACAAACATTTTCTGTTTTTTGTTGGAACATTAATAGAGCTTACACATTTCATAAATGATTCAGAAGTGCTTTACAGCTCTTGTAACTGAAGTATTTTTAGTAATTAAAACACACCTTTGTTTATAGGTTTTCATGTATTTGAAAAAAGCAGCTGTTTCCATGGAATAATTAAAGCATTGCATTTATTGTGATTATTAGAATAACTTCATCCTTTTTCAGAATTTACATAGAAGCCTGAAAAACTATATACTTCAATAAATGGCAGAGAGATATTCCACCTGTACTAGAGCCCAAACACTTCTTTCAAATTATTTTCAACCTAGGCACAGCTCAGTTAAATGGCATAAACTGAGTGGTTGCATTTTGTAAATTGCATCTTGGATGAGTTTAGTGGCCCTTTTTGTTAGTTACTGACTGGCAATAATTGCATCTTGGAGCACTATTATGGTTATAGCACAGCCTTAAATATTACATACCCAAGGTACCTATTAGCAAAGTTTGCTGTGAATATCTTTAATTACTTCCACTTGAACATTTAGTGCTAATTTTTCCATCCGTGCTATATATATATGCTTACTGTCTTGGGAACATCCTTGCACTATGTCATAAGACATAGTCATCTCATGTTTAGACTACTGCAACAGTTCTAAATGGGCTACCCTTGAAGAGCATTCAGAAGCTACAGCTGGTGCAGAGTGCAGTGGTGCTGGAAGTTTTGAGGCCCCAAGAGTGGACTATGAAACACAACTTCTCTGCGAGCTGCACTGGCTGCGTGTTTACTTCTGGATGTAAATCAAGATGTTGGCAATCACCTTTAAAGCCTTTCATGGCATGGACTCAGGTTACCTGAGGGACCAGCTCATCTCAGTGAGATTAGTTTGCCTCACCCATGCTAGCAGAGGAGGCAAGCTTGCAGGTTCCATTGGCCAGGAGATTTTTAAAAATCTATATATCACAAAGAATCTTTATGATATCAAAGCGCCCCTACTGTTACTTGAAGAATACAGAGTAAAGCCTTGGAACACGTTTTGACAGGACTTCAACTCTGCCTGTGCTACCAGGTTTTATTTGATTCCTTCCCTCCCAGCTGCTTGCTATCTTTTGGAAATAGATTTTTAAATGACTGACACTGATATGTGAGGGTTTTTTTTTTGGAAGTTGTATCTGATTCCTCATTCTTCTTAATTAACAGATGGAGATCTTATAACTATCTTTGATAGTTCAGATCTTTCCTTTGCAATTCAGTGCAGTAGAATCCTGAAACTGACACTGTTTGGTAAGTAAAAATATTGTTAAAAGTTGCTTGATACTTTTTTTTCTATTTTCCTTGGTAATAAATTTTCTTTCATTCCCAAGAAATCACGTAACTGTTCAGAACATAGATGGTACATATCATTTGTTCTGAAGAAGTTACCATATTTTTCAGGGTATAAGACGCACTGGACTATAAGACACACCTACCTTTTTTGGTGAGGAAAAGAAGAAAAAGAAATCTGCCTCTGAGCAATTTTGCCTCATTGCAGCAAACAGCCTGCTTTACTTTCATTTTCGTTTTCAGCATAGCTTGATTAGCACAAGGGGGAAAATATCTGCTCCAGCAATTTTCTTCCTTGCAGCAAGAAGCAGAGTCCTACTCAAAACAGTTGAGAACAAATCAGCTGAGAGTTAGGCCGATCCAATCAACTTGTGCTAATTAGGCTGTGCTGAAGCTGAAAGGAGCTGTTTTTCTTGCTATTTGCTTGCAAGGAGGTAACTGCTGCGAGGCAGAGGCCAAAGGGTGGGAGCCAGTGGGTGAGCCAGTGGGTGGGAGCCAGTGGGTGGGTGGGGCTACATTTGATGTATAAGACACACCTAAATTTTCACCCCCTTTTAGGAAGGAAAAGGGTGTGTTTTATTCTTCAAAAAATAAGGTAATACATGTTATGTACAAGTTATAAGGTCTTAAGACTATTTTGTCTTGTGAAAACTTACTAGTGTGGTATCTGTTTTATAGTTAATGGGCAGCCAAGACCGTTAGAATCAAATCAGGTAAAATACCTTCGCCGAGAACTTATAGAGCTTCGCAACAAAGTGAATCGTTTATTGGATTGCTTAGAACCGCCTGCTGAGCCAGGACTTTCTACTAGTCTGCCTGAAAATGGTAAGTTGATAATCGTTACTTAAAAATGAATTGATGTGGATGCACTTTCTCATAAGCTACGCTTGCCTAAAAATGTACAAACATTCCAAGGTGGAAATGCTTTGTTCCCTAAACATCCTGTTCCAGCCTCATTTACCACTTAGTTTATTTAAAATATTTGTATTTGCCCATCTTAAAATGAGAGCTTTGAGTGCCTCATAATCATAACAAAACTATAACAGAGTAAAAAGAAAACAGGAAAACACAGCCCCATAAACTCTCCCAATGCAACCTATAATACTCTCATGCATTTAGTTTTATTTTATGGTGCCTTTAGTATTTTTTAAATAAGTGACTCAAGGTGGCAAACATATATGCCTCTTCCTATTCTTACAACAGACCTGTGAAGTGGGTTGGGCTGTGGGATAGTAAATGGCCAAGATCACCTAGGTGGCTTTCGTGTCTGAGGTTGGACTAGAAGGGACAATCTCCTGGATTTTAGGCCAGCCCATTAAACACATCAAGTGTCCTTTCCTTTCTTAACAGAAGTTAAGAAAGGAACTGCAAAATTGGTTTGAATTAATGTGTTTTAGGTGAGGACTAAATGCTTTTCCAACATGGAATCATTTCTAATAAGGTCCAATTGAAATATTCTGGGTTTGGAGTTTTGACCTTGCAACTTTTTGTGCATTGCTGTAATTGCTTTAAGTCTGTAAAGTTTAGGCTTGTTACCTAACAGTGTTAAGTGCTACCGTCATCTCAGGCTTTTGAAAATTTCCACCTCTGTTGCAGATGTTGGAGAGGGTAGGGAAGACAAGCCTACTAGTGCTGATTCAACTGTCAAGCCGTCTACTCAAGTTATAGCAGCAAGTATGTCTGCTTTTGATCCATTAAAAAATCAAGATGAAATCAACAAAAATGTCTTGTCAGCATTTGGGCTGGCAGATGATCAGGTGTCGGGTAAGAATATATATTTTATTGAAACTGTTGCTGAAGTTTGCTCTTTCAGAATTGGCCAGGCATATGGTAATTTTATAGATGGTACAGGTAGTCCTCACTTAAGGGCCATGCGCTAAACAATCATTCAGTTTAACAAAAGCCTTGGAAAGAGTGCTTTACGGCCTGTATAGTACTTCCAACCATCACAAAACTTTCTCTCTCTCCTCCTTCCCCCCCCCCCTTTCTGTCACACACATGCACACACAGACACACACACTCATGTGTTTGCAGCCTGGGTACTCGGCTACCTGCTTATATTGCCAAGCATCTTGTGATCACTGGCTTCCTCAGAAAGCCAATGGGGAAGCTGACAAGGTTGAAGCTACTACCACTTGTCAAGAGGACTCCCTGATAGGGAGAGAAGCCACAAAGACAAAGGGAGATAAGGATTTTAGTTCAGTGTGTTCGCTTAACATCTGCAACCAGGAGTGCTAGAATTAGGGTCGCTGAGCGCAGTATTCATGTGATATCTTACTTAACAACCAAGATTCCATCCTAATTGTGGTGATTAAGTGATGACTACTTGTACGTGAAGGAATTTCAGATTTCAATTTTTTGCATTAATTATTTTTACTCCCCCAATGGAACTGAAACTCCATATTCTCTCCCCCCCCCCCTTTAGTGTCTTTTATCTAATGTACTTTTTTCCAACATGGATTCAGTACAAGCCTATATCTCTTAAGTAAACCACCACAAGTATACATTTGAATCATCATGCAGGTAGTCCTCAACTTAACCACCATTCATTTAGTGACTGTTCAAAGTTGCTATGAAAAAAGTGACTTATGACTAATTTTCACACTTAACAAACGTTACAGCATCCCCATGATCACGAGATCAAAATTTACCATGTCTCTCCAAAAAGAATACCGAGTCTTATTTTCTTTTGATCCCTGAAAAAATGGCTAGGCCTTCTTTTTGGAGGGTTCTAATTATTGACTTACCTCTCGGCAGTGGCACCAACAGCCCCACTGAGCAGGAGCCCGCTGCTGGCCCACTTCTTCTGCGGCCACTTGCCACCACTCGCACGCATCACCCCGACCTCTGTTTCATCTTCAGATGCCTGACGGAAGGCATCTGCAGCTGATAACAGAGCTCCAGATCGATCCGGAACTCTGTTATCGGCTGCAGATGAAAGGCATTATTCTCTCTCAGCCTAAATCACATCAAAAGATAGTTGTCGAGATAAAACAGATGACTAGTGTATAAGAAATCTTGATATTTCAGTGAAAACTTGAGATATAAATGCAATAAAGACATACTTGGCTGACGATTTATTACTGTATTAATTTACTAGGGGCATAATTAGGCTATGCAGATTTAAGCATTTATCTGTTCACATTGATTGAATTTTAAGCAATGGAAAGTGATGTTTTAGTAGGCAGTCACCATCAGTTCATAACAGCTGTTAATAGTATACTCAGGGATTGCCTTGGTTTACATAAATCTGACTTACAAAATCTGGGAAATCTATATATTGGGAATATATGTATACTGAATTTCTGAACAGCAACAGTGGCAATATATTAATCACACCTGAAGATTAATGGCAATTAATCACACCTGGCAATATATTAATCTCACACCTGAAGATTAATAGTTAAAAAACACACAATAAGGAATTTTAAAAAATGGAGAATTCAGTTGGTAGAGGAAATTAATCTTAATTTTTTTTTACATGCTAAATATTAACAGTGTTTTTTAAATGACAGATAATTGCTACTGCATAGTAGATACACATGACTACTCGTTGCAGAACTATCCCTGAAGTTTAGTGGAAAGATAAAGTTGCAACATTGATTTAATGGATTGGATTCATATCTGTTCGCAGTGTGCTGTGAAATGGATTGGATTTAACTTAATTAGCTTGGAATAGACACTTAAAAATAAGTTCCAGTTAACTTCAATACCAGTTAAATCTTTTAGTATGATTAATATCTGAATATGATGAAGTTTAGAATTTGCTCGCTTGGATGCACTCCAGAATCTGTCTGTAACAGTAATTAATTCAGCATTATAAGGTACATTATAGGAAGTTAATATCAGTTGGAGTTGGTACTACTCTGAATAATTATGAATAATCGTGAAACTCATCATAGTTATTTTTGTCTAAGCGAATGGTCAAAACAGCTGAGAAAATTACTTTGGTCAGTATCAAGTCAGTAATACTACTATTTGAGTTTCAAAAAGTAATATAAGCAAACAGCAGATGGCAGCATTTTAAAGCAGATATAACATGGCAGCACTTAAATTTAAAAATGAATTTTAAAATGTGGTTTAGAGCATACAATGGTACTGCCATAGCTGTACAAAAATTGCTAATTTGGAGCCTAATAGCATATTTGCATAGTATTGGAGAGATTGTTTGCATTATTTAAAATAACATTTCTCTAAGTAGTGAAATATGTATTATGTTCCCAATTTTATAACTGGCAGTTGTTAAGTGAACATCACAATTGTTAAGCAGATACCACATTTGTTAAGCAAACCAATTATTCACAATGTAGTATTTTTTCTGAAAATGAAGTGAATGCTGGTTTTTGGCAAAAATGTCACAAAACACATTCCCAGACTTGAAAACCCTGGGTATAATTTCCAGAAACCCTCCAAAAGTAGTCATCGATTTGTGATTTCTAAGTGAGAGAAGAGAAAGCTGCATAGGAAGTAATATTACCTATATTTAATTAATTTGATTTAAAAGAGACTAAAATTATATGAAATTGAATTTTATTTCAATGGTTTCATTGTGGCTCCTATCCTTTTTTGAAGAATGGATCCAGACATCCATTCAAAGGCTAACTAGAAAGCTATGCATTTCTGACACAGGGGATTAATTGTATTAATGTTCTGCAGCTATCTTAGTATATGCTGTTTATTTATTTGCATCCCACCTTTATTATGAAAGTAAGAACATTGGATTCCAGAACGCATAGCAGATTATTGTTCATTATTTTCTTTTCAAAATATTTTCTTTTCCAGGGCCACCCAGTGCCCCGGTGGAGGAACGTTCAGGAACACCTGACAGCATCACTTCTGCATCCTCTGCAGCCCATCCACCCTGTGTTCAACCACAGCAACCATCATATGGAGGATCTCAGCCCCAAACTGGTCAAATAGATGGTAAGCAATTCATTCATGTTTATCCTACTCCCAATGAACATAGTTGCCCTTTCATATCTCACAATGTGATACAGTTTATGACGTTTGCTCCTGCAGTTCCACACCACTTTTGGCTGTTTGCAGTTTTGCTTAACTGTTCCTGGCCTTGCTACCCTTACTTCCGTGACTCTGTGCCTCACCTTTAGATTTCTCTCAAGCATTTATATCTTGTGATATCGTTGAGTTGTTTTTTTTTTAATCTTTGTTTTCAAGCCACATTTGTTCAAATTCATGTCTGGCTATGTATATGTTTAGTCATCGCTTCTTCATTTTTTTCACTGTCAAAATGTAATTCTGTTTCTTGGAATTGTGGGTGTTGTTTTATATTACTCTAAAGTACTTTATATGCTAACAGATGGTTTTTAGCTGTTTTAATTAATCAAATACAGGAAACATGCATAATGTACGATTTAAAAAGGGTTTTTTTGATTGTGTAACCTAGCACTAGGTGGTGCACTAATGCTGAGTCATAATAAAGAGTTCTCTAAAATGAAAGCATAAAGGCTATTTGAAGGTTTAGCATAGTGGCTTAAAAATGAAGCAATTACTAGAAGTACTACTTAAGTTTTCTAAATAAATAGTCAGAAATATTATCATTTTTAAATATCTGGTTCATTTCACAGACATTAGGTACAGATGATAGAAAATTCCAATATTATTTCTGACCTAAATATATGCACACAAAACTGCCTTTCCAAAGCAGTGTGTGTTTATGCAGGCTCTTCTGTGATTGTTGTTATCTTCCTCTTGGTAGGTATTCTTTCCACAGGCAGTTAGTGATAGTGGTCCTGCGGACTGAGAGAGAAGGAAGCGTACTGCCCTATTGATAAACTAAAAGTTTCCTCCCAAAGTGTTTTGCATATAATAGATTGCTATCCTTCCCTAAATCAATTTTTATTTACTGGCAAAAGGCAACTGTATATATACATGTATGTACTGTATTTTTCGGAGTATAAGACGCACCTTCAGAAAAGAAGCCCCCAAACAGAGCTTCAAAGGCTTTTTTCTGAAGCTGTTTCAGAGGCAGAAAAAAAAAAAAAAAGCAAGGCCCAGAGCTCACAACCAAGGAACCTGTTGCTAAAATTCACCTCTGGGAAAGCTGATTGGGGGTATTCCGGGAGGCTGATCCACCTGCCAGTCAGCTTTTTTCTTATTTTCCTCCCCAAAAACTAAGGTGCGTCTTATACTTTGAAAAATATGGTATGTTCTCGTAGGGAAATGGTTTGGAGGAGAAAATATAACGACATTCTTGCAACGGTACTTTTGACCCTAGAAAATAATCAGTTACAGGTAGTTCTTTATTTAAGAGCACAATAAGGACCAGAATTTCTATTGCTAAGCAAGGCTGTAAAGTGAGTTGCATCTAATTTTATGAACTTCTTTACCATGGGTGCTAAATGAATCACTACAGTTAAATAAATCAAGTGGTTGTTGAGTGAATCAGGCTTCCCAGATTTGGAGGAAGCTATCTGGAAAGGTCACGAATGGCTATCACATGTCCCCAGAGCCCTGCAACCGTGCTAAATACATGCTGGTTGCCAAGCAGTCAGATTTTGATCATGTGACCATTGGAAGCAACAGTTGTAAATGCAAAAACTAGTTGTAAGTCACTTTTTGCAGTGTCATTGTAACTTTGAACAATTGCTACACAAATAGTTATAAGCTGAAAATTCTTATTTTAAGAGAACAATATATGAGAAAGATAAAGCTAAATAAGCAATATTCTAAAGTTGTAAAATTTTTAAATTTTAAATCGGTAGGCCAAATGTATCAACAGTATCCACAACAGGCTGGATATCCTTCTCAACAGCCACAAGCTCAACCTCAGCAACAATATGGGGTACAATATCAAGGTAAGCAGGTGGCAGGTTCTTCAGCATTGCTAAATAGTTTTGTAACTACTTGAATACTTCTTTTTAGTTTAGTTTTTAAAGAAAAAATAAAGCAGGAATGAGTTATTAATGCACAAGTACTTTTAAAGCTCTTCTTATTCTCAAGTCTAGGTACTTTTAGATACTGTATGTTTAGAGCTGTTTTGAAGTGATAATGTATATATTCCTAAGTAGCAACTGAATGCTACCATTGCCCAGAGCTGATTGCTTTAATAGTTTATATATAATGATATATATCATGCATATTTCAGTGTCTTCATTTTTTAAAGGGGATATTGTACAATAGTTTGAAAAAACAGATGGAATGCATTATTATAATTAAGTTTAACATAAAAAATAAAAACAGTAGAAAATGCCCAATTGCTTATGTTTTGCTTGCTCATTCCACCAGACTGCAGATTTCCTCTAGAAAAAAAATCTAGCATCCTACAGTTACAGTGAAACCAGTCAAATATTTTCAAATGCCCAGTAAATCAAATGACTTTTAGAAGAAAAGCTGCATCTGAACGCTTACATTTCCCTTGAACATTTTGTTTAGGATGAATCTTCCAAAACAAAATCTGAGGCCCAGCTCCTACAAAGACACAAAATAAATGCCTCCTGAGTTTTAGCAGCTGTTAATCAGTATAGTTACCAACAGTTCCTTCTGCGTATGGAAATTAGTTTTGTGATGCAGATGTACATTACAAGATGATAGTCTTTTACTTCTTAGTATCATCAGTAGCTATAGGTCAGCTTAGTTCAACCAAAACTGTCTAGTTGTGCTCTTGATTGTTTCAAAGTAAATTTTGAGCCCAAATTCAGGTGAGTTCAAAATTGACTTCAGAGTGTATTTTAGTCATTGCTTTCTCTTAAGGATCCTGAGTTTTTAATAATTATTATGTATCTGATATTTAATGCTAACAGGATTCCAGTCATTGGAGAGGTTTCATTGCAAGTAGCTTCAGGTGTGTTTTATGCAAGAAATAAATGGAGTTCTTAGTCTCCCCATCCCTTCCAGATTTTTGTTTCACATTACCAGTGAATTTCTCTTTGAAAGTTATTTGTGATATAACTGAACACATAGAATTAAAAATATATACACTCCTATCTACGTTTTTGTATTTGTGACAATTATATCTGGAGATAATATTTTGCATTCAAGTGTGTATTGATTATTTCATGCTGGGATCTACATGTACACATACAGACATACTGATAGTTTTGGAGGTACTAAGCGTTTTGAACTCTAAAATTTTTGACTTGAAACTTGGCCATTTTGAGCTCAGACGTTTTCAGCAATCTGGTTTTAGAAACAATGTTGAAACAGGCATTTCTCACTTTTTAATGGATTATTATTGGTATTATGAGTGCAGAACAAAAATATGTTCCCAAAATAGCATTTTGTGGTTGGAACAAAACACTCAAAAGTCATTTATAGGTTTTGTTCTGCTGGAGAATAATCATTGGCCCCTCCTATGGAACATTTTGAACGGGGCTATTTTGTTACAAACTTGAAACAAAACTTGTTTCCCATTTGGTCCACACTTCTTTAAAATGTGCATCTGTTCTAAAGAGACCTTGTACGTATCAAAATATGTGAAAAATACTATATTTTGTTTATATAATTTTATGCATAAATAATACAAATTCATACAGTTTCACCTTGTCTACCATCTTGTCATTTTTTTAATGGTTTATATAGATTTTTTCCCCACACATATGCTTTGTTGAAGTGTGTGAACTGTACTTTTGATAATGCTGGATATTAAAAAAACCTGTATTTTGTTCACCTACACAAATCAACTTTTAGAATAAAGTTTTGTGAAACTGTTCCTCTATGCATACAGAACACCATGTTTATACACATTCAGGGCTGAAGAATTCTAAATTCATTTTTTCAATAGCTGTACTTAAATTTTATAACTGTTTCAGAATATGCATACACATTTGTGCACACACACACACCCACGCAGAGAAATTAATTTTCTATATGGTAAAGGCAATTATGTACAATAGCATGCACAAAGATGGAAGAGTATTGAAATTTCCACAATGGACGAATGAATCATAAGCTGTTAGAATTGGCAGAAATGCGAAACTTTCCTGTTTAGTCAGATGCTTTTCTAAGAGGCTAGGAACCTTTTATAGGCATTATGCTAAACAAAGAATAAAACAAATCAACAATTTGTAGATTTTATAATAGAAAAAGATGAGAACTTAACTGTGGGGTTGAAGGGATTTCTGGAAGAGATGAAAGGGAGGTGATACCCTGTTTCCCCCAAAATAAGACATTTCCTGATAATAAACTCAATCCGGCTTTTGAGCACATGGCAATAAAGCCAAGTGCTTATTTCAGGGTTCAAAAAAATATAAGACAGGGTTTATTTTCGGGGAAACACAGTAGGTTGTCAATATCTGTTGAAGAGAAGATTGGGAGTTGTTATATTTTATAAGTGTAGTCTTTTTTTGTTTTTTCTTGCCCCTTTTTCTTTTCTAAATGTTTTTATTTGTCTTTTACTTCATGTAAAACTCAGTATAAATAAATGATGCTAATATAACGAAGCAAGTTCTACTTTCACCTAAGTGTTGTTTTCCTTGGATCTCTTAGCAGGTTACAGCCAACAGACTGCTCCTCAACAAGCACAGCAGTTCCAAGGATACAGCCAGCAAGCCTCCCAGGCTCCAGCTCCACAGCTGCCAGCTCAGCCTCCTCAGCAGTATCAAACAGGCACTTACGCTCCACAAAATTATACAACTCAGGCCTCCCAATCTGCTAATTATAATGTAACTCCAGCATCGCAACCTGGAATGGCTCCTAGCCAGCCCAGCACCTACCAGCCAAGACCTGGTTTCACCCCACCTCCTGGAACTACTATGACTCCTCCTCCAAGCGCCCCTAATCCTTATGCACGCAGTCGTCCTCCATTTGGCCAGGGCTATACTCAGCCAGGTCCTGGTTATCGATAAGGAAACTATGCTGTTAAAGAGCCCCAGGTAAATTCAAGCAGCTGCTGACGCTGTTCCACCTGTACAGACAAGAAGATTCTTTAATTGATATTTAAAAAATATTGAAAGGCAAAATATTGTATGGTATCACCTTTGCTCTTTAATTTTCTGGGATAAATGACCAAATGAATCTTGTCTCCTGCTTTAAATTGTATTGGCTTTCTAGTTTAATATTTGTCCCATTGGAAACTACCTAAATGTATGTAAAGCAGATGACATTCTAGCTTGCCATATTAAACTGCTAGGTAAAAATCTAGCTGACTTACTTGAATTGGTTTTACTAATAAAATTAAGTACTAAATTCGATCCACTTGTTAAAAATTAGATACATATAAATTGTAACCTTCACAATACAATTGAATAAAAACATTCAAATCATTATTTGATCAGTTGCAGAGAAGTCTGTTTAGTAATTGTTATACTTCTATCTTTCTACAGAAAACTAAGTCTCCAACTCCCTGGATTTTATTGAAATATTTTTCACATAAGAACACATTTGAAGCAGTTCCTGTTATTGTAGCAGCTGAAAAATGTTGTAGTAAACATGGTGTAAATTTGTTCTTTTTCTTGCATATATCAGTAAAAATGACAGATACTTGATTAATGATTATAGCCGAAGCCTTGGCAGAAAAACTCAAGCGAATTAAGTAAATTAAAATGCCTTTCATAACAGATATTAATAGCAGTTTAGGACTCTCAGTGTTCAGCGAGCAGTAAAATTCTTGTACTGGAAACAGAATGCTGTTGTTATGTGTTGTCTTAACATTTTGATTAGCTAATAAATAGCTTATTTTAATTATTATTTGTAAGTTAAGGTATGTTACCATGGCACACTTGGTGAATTACATCAGAATATTGGTAAGGCAAGATCATGGGTTGTTCAGAGGGGCTTATGAGTGTTTGTTTTTTGTTTAGACCACGGGTGTCAAACATGCTGCATCATGTTGCCGTCATGTTACATTGTGACGTTTTTCCCTTCACGGAGCTGGGGTGGGTGTGGCCTACATGTGACGTATCTGGCCTATGGGGCACCAGTTCGACACCCCTGGTGTCACCCCAATGTTATGTGCATAATGTTTAGAGCATTATGCACATAACATTTTTCTTAATTCTATTCAGATGTCCCTGCTCAACACTTTCTTCTTTTTTTAAATCAAGCCCAAGGATCAAAGACTATAATGGTTTATTAAAACCTGTACTATTTTTATCTGTTGTATAAAAACACATTGAATTAATGGAGTCTTAAAATTAGATGATCCAAAATATTGGAGGGAAGAAAAACTACATGGTAACTATAAAGTATGCAACAAATTCGTACTGTCTTTAGCAGCTATCTTTTATTGAACAGATACTTTTAAAAGTTTATTTTCACAACATTGAATATGCTTGTCAATTACAACATACTCCAGAATTTCAGCATCAGTCCTTGGTAAATTTTCCCCACTCCGCCCTAGAACAGCTTTTCAGTATCAGTGTTATTCCATTTATCTTGTGCCTGTCTCCTTGCACTTCAATTTGGCATGTGAGAGATTCAGGTTTTGTATGCATCTAATGATCTTTACCTATGTACTGTATTCTTTTCTTTTCCGCCATACCTATTTTGAAGCTTAAAATTCAGCACTTCTTTCCACGAACCAAAACAATTGCTTAAATATATCTTGTTTTAAGAAAGTTTGTTTACTATTTATTTAAAAGATTTCTATGGCCCTCCATATTAGAGTTACAACTTGGGGAGGCTTATAACAACAATTCAAAAAGCACGAAAACAATAAGAAAAAACTAAAAGTTGTATTCATCATCATCATCATCCCAGGGTATCCAATAACTACCCCATGGCTCCCAGTTCACTGTCTAGATAAGGAGCCAGGTCTGGTTGACCTTCTGGAAAACTAAAAGGGTGGGGGCCTGCTGGGACACCTGGGGGAGGGTGTTCCATAAAGTAGTAACAGCTTTGGAAAAGGAATGCTTCATAGATCCTACTAGATGGCAGTATTTCCGGGAAGGAATGTGGAACATGCCCATCCTATTCAATCTAGTAGGACAGGCAGGTATCGTCAAATGAGAGGCAGTTCTGCAAATAACTTAATCCTGTGCCATTAAAGCTTTAGGTAATAAGCACCACTTTGAATTGCATCACCAAGAAAACTGGTAGCCAATGCAGTTGACACAATAGAATGTAACATGGGGAAACCTGAGGCACCCAACATTTAACTTCAAAGTTTCTGATCTGTTTTTTGAGAGCAGCTTTATGAATGTCAGCCCTCCCAGGTAAATCAGAGCAGGAAACATAATCAGATTCCACTTTATTGTAAGGTTATATTAAGAAATCTTGTAACTGTAAAAATACAAATCTGCGGCTGTCTCTTTCACAGTCTGAGAAGATAAGGAAGGTACCTTCTGAATCTCATTCTTCACCCATTAAGTAGGTGTACCATACTCTCTTATGTGATGGTTCCCAGGCAGCATCTGTTCCCTGTCTCTCAAGGTGTTTCTTACATATCATTACATGTATTACACACATTTTCTATTGAAAATGGATCACAACTATCATTATCCCTAGCTTGAAAATATAGTGAATGAAGCTGCTAGAAGATGCTCAGAACAACTTGGCATGTTGGTGTCAATTACACACTTATTTCTTCAAGGACATAAGCCAGGGGCGGGTTCCAAATCCCATCACTACCGGTTCGCACTTGTGCATGCAGCACTTCTGCGCGTGCACAGAAGCATCTGGGTGGGCAGGCAGAGCCTCCCACTGCTGCCACTACCGGTTTGCCCGATCAGGTGCAAACCGGTAGCAGCCCACAAGTGATATATGCTCCTTGGTTTTAGCAGTTGCCAGTCCGTAGTGTCTCTGCCTTGTCAAGTGTTTGCTTCAAAGAATCAACTTGATTTGAATTGAATCAACAAGTTAATTGGCTCTGACTGATCTCCCCACAATAATCAGTAAAACCAATCTACTCCCTTTTTTTCATGTTAAAATCTCATTATATAATTTCTTTTATTACAGCTAATAATATCATGATTGTTTCTTTTTTCATACTTGATGCCAAAATATTGAGGAATTCCCATCTGGTTATCAGCTTCAGAAAATTGAACACGAGTTAACAAATTGAGTCTCAATTTAAGTAATATAAGAGTCTTCGTTGCCATTAGAGAAGCCACCACAGGGCTTGCAGTGGAATTTGTTCTGGGTAAAGATGTACAACGTCCACATATTCTAATAGCCCAATTTCAGAGAGCCAGAGGTGCTTTTACCTAGTTTTAGTTACCAACCAGCTTCATGAGTCATGCCTTATATTAGCTGTATCGTGACACAGTCCTTGAAAAGTGTTTTGAACATTCAGATAGCACAAAATGCAGTTGCTAAATTGGTGTCCTTTATAGACTTCAGATTTCTTGAATTGATTGTATTGATTTTTGGATGTGTTGTAAGTAAAATGAATTAATGTTTATTAGTACCTGATGTGACATTTTGCCAAGGAATAAACAAATTTCAGAATCTTAACAAGGAACTTAAATGCTGTTCACAAGCATTCCTGTAAGGATCGTTTGGACACTTTTCTTGATAACTCCGAAAATCTGTGATCCGTCTCTCTAAACTACACACAATTCACAGAACAATATCTGTGTTCGTTTCTCCTACTACACACAATTCACATAGACCTCCAACTTTCCATGTTTATATTCCATATTTAGGCAAAAATTTACAAATTTTTGTATTATATAATACAAAAATTGTCAAGCCCTTCAATTTTCGATGTACAAGCTTGTGAAATTTTGAAACTCTTCCAAATGACCTTTGAAATGGGGTGACTCGATATATTTTATATCTTAAAAAGCTCATGAAGTAGAGTTTTATGCATTTGAATTTGTCATCAGATAATTTAAAGCAATACTCTCCCGCATGTCTCTCTTCATTATTTCAAAATGATCAGAAGGACACTGAAAAGCCTTATAATGGGTTATTTTAAAAAATTGCAGCAGTAGGAATTATCTTCAAAATAATATCCACTCATGTTTTTTTAAAAAAATGAATTTCAAATTAGGTATTTTTAGCTTTGTATAATAAATCAAATATCAATGATTAAAAATATTTTATTAAGAGTACAATGTACCTGCAGTGTACTTATATTTTCTGTAAACAACCAAACCAATATTCCTTATGTTTCTTAGATTTGTATACATTAAAACTTACATCTCTTTATAGTGTTTAAATGTTTAAGTAATACAAACGTAGCATTTTATGCAGGGAACCACTGAATTATTTTCAAAAACAGTCTTCATTTTCCATTTTATAAAGCAGATCACATTACTCTTCAGTTTTATATCAAACAAAACATTTTTAAATACATGTACTTTGCATATGCTTTGACAATCTTCTATACAATACACTAGGCCACATTTTTCCATGTTTAACTGAAATAAAACTGCCTGATTACATTCTTGATATGATTTACACACTGCCAATCTGAATATACACATTTCCCACAAAAAAAGCTTCAAGGAGTAAAATGATTGAGTCTGCTGTGCATTTAAAGAAGGAAAATCTGTTTGAAATACTTACATAGTCTTTTTAAATGGCATGTGAACTTTGCTTTCAGATATCTATACCAGAGTACACAGTATTTTTGAGAAAGATTCTTCCATTAACAACAGCAGAAAAAAAATTAAGGCTTTTGCATCTTTATTTCATCAACAATATATTTTCTCCCTGTAAATTGATTGTGTGTGTATGTGTGTGTATTTACAATGAACTAATTCAATTTATGGTGGGAGACAAAAATTGAACAGCCATTTCAATATTATTTATATATATACCAGTAAATGCTATCAAAACCAGTAACCTCCTGACACAACCAATTTTAATGCCATTTTATAAATGTTTGTTGCTACAATCCAGTGTATACTGGGAGTGCAGAATAAAAGTTTGTACCATTGAATTGAAATATCCCTTGTGTTGAGGGGCTCTTGCACAATGTTAAAGATATTTAGGATAGTAGAAGGTTATTGGTATGGGTTCAATTAACAGGATTCTTTTTTCCTGAATGATATTTTAATTGAAGAAATCTGAAATCAGAGTGTCAGTTTTATCTAAAGTTCGAATAAAATCTGCAACTTTTCAGTTGGACTGGATTTTTAATAAAGTGGCAAAAATGTCCAGGAATTAACTTAGAGAATAATTTAAGTATGTTTGAAAAGAAGTAGAATGTGACCATTGGCAATATACATTAATACAATTTCAGAAGTTATTTTTTCTTATCCGCTTTTCAGTAAAGGTGCCTCAAAATATCACAACAATAGTAAAAAATAAACTACACCTTTTACAATAAGTAGATAATATAAGAGACTATTAGGGAGCCAGCTTCCCAAGACATCAATTTATGATATTTCTTTCTGCAACATAACTGCAAATCTGAACATTTATAATTAAGCAGCCAATGCTATTGAAAGTTTATGAGTATTCTCACTAGATTTCAGTTTGTGATATCACAACAAACTTTTCTCTGAGCATGGAAGATCAGTTTGTTTCTTGTTCTACCATTTTCCAGGTATTGTAGTTCCACACTCATACCAATGAACATAAGTATTGTGTGTTCCAGATCCTATTTTTCCAAAGTGGACAGGTTCCTGACGAACAGCTCTAAAATAACCTAGTTAAAAGAGAAGTTCAACATTTAGTAAAAATTGAAAATGGGAAAAATGACACATATATGTATAATTAAGTAGCTACATTTTGATCTTGAACATACGAACTCTAAACAAAATTTCATTTCAGGTGTATATTACATATGATCATTTTAGCACATATAGAATTGTTATGAAAACCAACATTTTAAATGGCTTCCTGTACAGCGTAATCTTTCGGGTCATGCACAAGTATAGCAACGTTATTTTCCAGATAAGTATTATTTGGGAAAGTCCTGAGGGTGACTTTGTTTTATGTTCATCAAGACGCAAAATGTAAGTAAATACAATAGATAAATAAATAAATAATACATATCTGCATAGATAGCGCTTGAGAGACCAGAATGACAAAAACCAAGAACAAAAAGTTGATTAGGAGGTAATATTAAAATCAACACAAGACTTATTTTTGCTTAGTAATAACTGAAATAGCAATAATAGTAATAGTTTGCTTAGTAACAGTGAAATTGAGTCTCTGTGCATGTCAATATGAATGAAGACCTCTGTATAGCTGTGTGTTTGTAACCTAGTTTTATCTATTCTTAATAGACCATTAAATAAATTTGACCAAATGAAAATCATCAAGCAGACTGAGTTGGCAAAATACACTTTCATGTATGCTTTCTTTATAAAAGGACATTCTGCCAACGCAATGTTAATTTTATAATCTTTGGGATGGTCATTTCAGACATTGCTGAAATACTCATACAAATTGTGTTCAGTTCCTATCCTATTTCGCAATTGGAGAGATGAATAATCTGATGGAACACTGTAAAGCTTTGTAGGAGGAACTGCCTTTATTCAGTAATTTAGGCTTCAGAACGATCTGCTGCCAAGGGTATCTCCTGTTCCACACAGGGAGGGCGCATTTTATGGTCCCTTCATTGAAACAATTTTATTGTTCGGGATCCAGGAGGCACAGCCTCTGAGGGCAGCTCTGTCCTTTTGAACAATTTCCCCCCATCATACAGTTGGCACCA
Organism: Pantherophis guttatus; assembly: GCF_059756535.1. NCBI lineage: Eukaryota > Metazoa > Chordata > Lepidosauria > Squamata > Colubridae > Pantherophis > Pantherophis guttatus. Next base: position 33,134,714 of record NC_142067.1, read on the forward strand.
ATTCTATAGGCCTTTAAGGGGGGCAGTTAAGAGCAGTATTTTCCCCTTTGGGATTTGCAGTCATGAATTGAGTCTCCAGTGAATAAATGAAAAGTTTTCATTTCTGTGTGCCATTTTGCTTTTTAATATGTTTTAATGAATTTGTACAATTTTATTTTTGTATGCTGCTGAAAGCCATAGGATTTGAATTGGGTCTCCATATAAATGTATAAACACATGGTTATGAATGTATACTTAGTTGTTAGGTATGTACTGTATCAAAGTTGACTCTTGTTCTACTTTCATCACAAAAATGACAACTCTGTATTACATTTAAAGGTGGGAAATATACTTAAGAGTCCATTTATTATCCTCTGTTTAAAACATACCATCTTTGGAAGGCAGTTGATCTGATGGAAGCATTTGCCCTGTCTTTCCATCTAAATATGAATCCACAAATTGACAATGATCTTCTCCATGTCCTCTCTGATCTCCTATATTATAAAATGTGCCTAGAAAATATTAAAAGCAATATTAAAATATGATTACAATTCAATCAACTAAAAAATAGGCTATAGCCTTTACAATGGTAATTGGCAGCAGAATTTCCATCAGTAAATGATGTAGTGGTAAGATAGCAATAGCACTAGCACTTAGATTTACATACCATGACCACATTGTTTAGCGCAGAGGTGTCACACTCAAGGCCTGGGGACTGAATCTGGCCCATGGGGTGTTTAGGTATGGCCTGCGGGACCATCCTGGAAACAGCGAAGGACTGGCCTGTGGTGCCTCTACCAGTGAAAATGGAGCTTGCAAGGAGCTCAGGAGCCTGTTTTCACTGGCAGAGCACTCAGGCCACCATAGGAGCCCCCGACATGAGTGATGTTGAGGTGGCCATGACCACCCTGGGCATGCCCACCCCGGCCCCCTGAGATCAAACACAACCCTATGCAACCCTCAATGAAATTGAGTTTGACACTCCTGGTTTAGCACATGAATCCCAGCAGTCCCTGTTGCCATTGTTATCCAAATTCCACCAGTCTTAGCCAAAGACCCTGATCTAAACCATTCCCAGCGTGGTCCCTCCCATATTTACACAAGTATAAATGCTATGCTAAACTAGGGAAGATGATTAATACATGGATATTTACTGCATACAAAGCAACGTAAGTTCTGAGGCATTCAAATGCTTCTCTTCTGGTTGGAGAATTTCAGTCTCCCAGTTGACATTGATCTGTTATATGTTTATATAACCACAATGATTTACAAAGAACATGTTAGACTTTTGCATAGCACATTCCCACAAGAATCCTGTGGTGAGGGATAGAATAATATATGCTCAAACTCAATGGTTGCCAGCATTAAGAAGAGTACCCATGATGTTTCATTGTGTTCTCCATACTGATTATCCATGACATTTCATGTTGCCTACATACTGATGGAGCTGTCTTGGTGATGGCTACAAACTTTTTGATGTTACACTTCAAAAACATTCCTAGAGTTATCAATCATGATTACAAATATCCAGTGCAATTCTACAAATTTGCTGTGTCTGAAATCTAAGTCCAGGCATATTCCTGAACCTAATGATGTCCTGTTCTGGCCATATAAATACCCACCTACATGCTTACTTGCTAATAGTCAGTTAAGAGAGTTTTAATTTTATACCTTTAAGTGAGTCACTGAGGTAAATTTTATATCGAAGGGAGTTACACAACTGAACACCCACAAACTTCTTGTACCAAGTCCTCTTGACATACTGTTTTCCCTTACATTCAGAATAGTCATCAGAATTAAATCTGACTTCAGTCCAAATTGCATCTTTCCCCACTGCAAGAAAATAATATATGAGATTTTGATTATAATATATGCCAAAATATACATCTGACATAAACAGAATATTTAAGTAAAAAAGCAATGTATAAGAATATTAGCATTATTATATTTCCTCTTTCTTATCATAAGTGAAAATAAAACACACACTGTAGTAAATGGAAGTAAATACAAAATATATTGCAAAATCTACATTCCCACCCCACTCTGGGGCAGCCAGAGGTGGTATTTGCTGGTTCTCCAAACTATTCAAAATTTCCGCTACCAGTTCTCCAGAACCTGTCAGAACCTACTGAATTTCACCCCTGGAAATACTGAGTCTCTCATCTGTACTTCGATAACTATCTGGTTTGGTACAGCAACTAAACAGGAAGAATACAATCTCCAACGGATAGTTGGACCTGCAGAAAAAACAATTGCAACCAGCCTGTCTTACATTAAAGACATTTTGTACAGTGGTGGTATTCATCTGGTTCTATCCAGTTTGGGCGAACCAGTAGCAGCGGCTGTGGGAGGGTCTGCCCACCCGCCCAGACGTCATCACGTCCCGTTTTTGATGCTCTGCACATGCGTGCATGCTCCCATTTGCAAACTGGTATCAAAGATAAGTGAATACCACCCCTGATTGGGTAGGTCCGAAGGAGTGCTGAGAAAACAGACCCTCATATCCTGGACATAAATTGTTCCAACTCCTCAGGACGCTACTATAGGGCATTGCATGCCAAAACATTTAGACACACAGACAGTTTTTTCTCTTGTGCTATCACTCTGCTGAACAGCTAATTCAGACAATATTGTTTTATATCTAAGTATATTTACCCATGTTGTATGGCTGTAATATTATTATTATCCTTCTCATCTTTTCTACTACCCCCTATTATTGGTATCATACTATGTTTATTACTTTGTTATTTTGCATATACATTGAGAGCACTGGAGACAAATTTCTTGGGTGTCTAATCACACTTGACCAAATAAAGTCTTCTCTTCCACTCTACTCTACTCTACTCTACTCTACTCTACTCTACTCTACTCTACTCTACTCTACTCTACTCTACTCTTTCCTATTCTTTTCTTTTCTATTCATTTGGTTTCTCAAGAGAAACCATTCTCCAATAGCTGCCCACCCTATTTCCAAAAGGTATAGATTGTAAAAATAGGCAAAATGCTTTTCTCTTTTAAACCATATAACAGTACATTTTTCAATCTCAAAAATGGTCTCTAATAAGCATGCTACTTGTAAAGAAAACTTACTTGAAATAGATTCTGTTATTCTTGGGTCAGCTGTAAAGAAAGAGAAGGAGGGAAGCAGACAGAAAGAGAAGAACAAGCACAAAGATCAGGGTTCAAGAAACAAACAAACCTAAGTTTTATACATATAGTAAAGGAATTACAAAATAAACTTTTTAAAAAGAAATTAATGTAATTAGCATGAACTTTTAGAATTATCAAGTTGTTTGACATTAGAAACAAATCTGTTCGAAAACTAAATAGTTGAGTTCAAACTACTGAAAGGTATGTTTAAAAGTATTTATCTAATACTTATTTATCCAAAATGAGATTAAAATGGTCATAAAATGAAAATGAAATGAAAAATAATATAATAATATAAACACTTCATGGAATTTTAAAACATATTTTATTTTTTAAAGAAATTTTACAACATCCCAATATTGGTTTGTACTAATAAATGAAATGTTAATTGTTCATTCTGAATTCCAATTTAAAACAAGTATTATTGTGAAGTTTGTACAGATGCTATAACTTTTTGATCTAAACAGAATTATAACTTTCTATTTTATTTTCCTCTATAAAATTGTAAAGAATTAAAAGAGAGTTATATCTAATCGATGCAGTTATTGAAATTCTTACCCGATTCAGTTCTAAATGGTTTTGATTCACTACTTGGACCTTCCCCAAGAGGGTTGCTAGGTATCACAACAAATTCATAGCTACAAAGAAAATAAGTAAAACCAAGTGCATTTAAAATTTACAATGTGGTATGAAATAAATAGGAAATATGTAATTGGCATGTATAATTAAGGTAACTTTAATATTTAAAATCTCAATATGGTTTGGCAATTCTTAAAAATTTAGCAACATACATTGTTTCAAACATATTTAAGGAAATGACAAAACCCTAAGCAGCATTTTGTCTGTATAATTAATAGACAAACAACTCTTAAAACTGATCATTTTAAATACCATTAAAACAATTAAAAAAAAATTTTTTATCCTGCTTTTATTATTTTTTTTATAAATAACTCAAGGTGGCAAATATACCTAATATCCCTTCTTTCCCCAATTTTTCTCCACAACAACCTGTGAGTTGAGTTGGGCTGAGAGTGACTGGCCCGAAGTAAACCAATCAGATTTTCATTCCCAATTTTCCATTTAATTTTGAGGTTCAAGGTGAAATATACTGTATCCTTAAACTTCTCAGTGAAATCCTAATTTAACAGGCTCAAACTGCCATGCTAGAGCCGTGGTGGCACAGTCAGCAGGCTAATTCTGCTTACTGCCAGCAGTTCGATTCTCAATGGCTCAAAGGTTGGCTCAGCCTTCCATCCTACCAAGGTTGGTAAAATGAGGACCCAGATTGTTGTGGGGGGCAATAGGCTGACTCTGTAAACCACTTAGTGAGGGCTGTAAAGCACTATGAAGCAGTATATAAGTTTAAGTCCTACTGCTATTGCTTCAGATATATTACAGGTAGTCCTCAATGTCGAAGCATGAATCAGCTTTGTTCCCCCCCTGGGGAAAACTGTAATTAATTAGAGGTGACTGGACCTTGTTTTCCATGGTGCATACTCTAAAAGAAAGAAAACCCGAAGTATATATTCTAAGAAACATTTTATTATAAAAGTAAAACAAACTAGCTAACTACATCGTTACCGGCAGTCTTATCACACAGATGGACAAAGGAAGTTAGAAAAGAAAGAAAGAATGTAGACATGCACAGTAGTCCAATGTCTCACAAGACCAGCCTTATCTCTATTACTACAGATAAGGTTCTCGGCCAGTCTACCGTAAATCTTAGAATGGGAGCTCAGCTGGCAAACACTTAACGCAGTGACACTCAAATTATGTTGGCATTGAGATTGGGATTACCATAGATAAATAATACAGTTGAAAATGTTATATCATGTGCAGTCCCAGTTGTTCTCATAATCCCAGGACCAAATAAATTAATATAAGAAGCAAGGACCTCACATGAAAGTGATGTGGGATAAGGCAGGTATTGTAGGTGGGCACTAAGAACTGTGGGGTTTGTTATGGCATGGGGACTTAAATTGGCCCTACTCAGTTGTGGCAGCTTTCAGAAGTCTTAGCCCACAACCACTGCCCTGAGGCTTCTACTTCAGGTCCAAAGCCAGGAGGACTTCCAAGTCTCAGCAGCATTGCCCAGCTGCAAGAACCAGCTAGTCCCATGCCACAGCAATCCCTATGTGGCCTTAAATCCCATGCTTCCAGGTGCTTGTCCACATTGCTCCCTGGTGCCTGGCTGGTTTCTTGGGACTTCTGCCTTTTTCTAGGCAAGGAACAAAAGTCAGCTGAGGTGGTGGTGGGGGAGAGCAACCATAAATGCTTGTCCAAATTTTTATCACATGTCCTGAGGGTACTTGATGGCCTGAAGTTTGACGACTGATCAGAAGTCAATTTCTTCAGCGCCATTGTAACTTTGAATAGTTGCTTAACAAATGTATGCAAAGACTTAGCTCTCTGGAGAAGACTGTAATATTGTGAAAGTGAAAGGAAAGCGAAGAAAAGAAAAGAAAAGAAAAGAAAAGAAAAGAAAAGAAAAGAAAAGAAAAGAAAAGAAAAGAAAAGGACAACTGCAGCAAAAGGACTGCATACCATTACAGTGGTAATGGGTGCACCTTGGAAAACCCGAAGGACCAAGTTAGAGACAAATATTCATGGACAAAATCTATGTGGTCATGAGAAATTAACACTAACTTCATAGTACATAATTAATTAAACAATCCTTAATCCTGTTCCATCTTGTGCTGCTCTAAACTGGTTTAAGAAAAATCTGCTCTGAATATGTGTGTGTGTTTGCACGCATGTGTGTATGTGAACATACATGCACAAACATATAAAATAAAGTAAAATATATATTTATTTGTATCCTACCTTTATTATTTTTACATTTATATTTTACAAATATCTCAAGGCAGTGAATATATCCAATATACCTTCTTCTTCCTATTTTCCCAACTACAGCCCTGTGAGTTGGGCTGAGAGACTTGACTGGCCCAAGGTCACTCAGTTGGCATCCATGGCTAAGGTGGAACTAGAACTCATGGCCTCCTGGATTCTAGCCTGGTGGATATACAAACTCTCTCTCTCTCATAAATTAAATGATCAAAATGCATGCATGCATGTATGCGTGTGTGTGTGCGTGTGTGTATAATTAGCTTTAAAATAAAATCCTTTTTTTATTTTCCCATTTTCGCCCCATTAGGCATTCTAGTTATAACAATTGCTTGACAGGAGAATGCCCTGGACTCAAAATCTGCTAGGTTTCAAAGCTGGGACATTCTGCACATCAAACCTCATAAGGAGCATGCAGTTGAGAAAGGCTACATGCTACATGCTGCAGTTGTCGCAGAGTTACTTGAGGAACAGCTGGGAAAATGAGATGGAGTTTGTTCCTGCCTCTGTATGGGAGCCAAAGTGCAGGAGTTTGGCTAGAACAAAGTGTGGTGCTGCAAATAAACCCACACCAACACACACTGGAAAATATTACTTTTAATTTGAAGCAGAAATGGTTGGAGTCTGAGTTTGTTGGAGGCAGAGATCAGCAGAAGACAATGTCCATTCTTTCCAGAAATTATTGGTGGTTTATACTCATGACAAGGCAATCTGATAGTGCAGATATGGCCAAACCATTCCACAAAATAGGCATTCAGAATAGGCATTCAGAATAATCAAAAACCTATACATTTCAGTGGCTTACAAAAATATTTCTAAATAATATTAATGATGAATATATTTGAATATTGGCCATGAGACAAACCAGGTAGCCAGACAGACTATTATAATGGGCCTCTTTTCATGTGCCATATGAGTAACTAGATATAGGTGGATATCAGTGGGAGACCAACAATACCATTCAATATTATATGATGGTAACTGATGTTGACTCACTTTTCTCCTACTGCTCAGGAAGGGCACCTAAAAAGGGCACTCTCCTTTATTTGGACCAATTCTCTTTGTAGTGGCTGATAGTTTCTCTTTTTCCTCTTAGAGCAGTGTTTCTCAACCTTGGTAGCTTGAAGATGGGTGGACTTCAACTCCCAGAATCCTCCAGCCAGCGCTGCTGGCTGGGGGATTCCGGGAATTGAAGTCCACCCATCTTCAAGCTTCCAAGGTTGAGAAACACTGTCTTAGAGGGATCTGTTGATAGAACCTTTCTTCAGAAAGGCTATCTCTAGAATAGCTCTGTTGAAATAATGGAGTAACCTAAACAATGTGGAGAAATCTTAACCATTGGTTGCAGCTAGTGAATTATTATGCTTGCTGCTAGGCCTGGAATCCATGGTAGCATAATATGTCAACAATAATGATTCCCTATATTATCTGAATGGAATTATGCCTGAACATTCAGCCATATTGTCCAGCATGGATTATTCTGCAAAGGGTTCATTTCAACAAAGACTCAAGAATGTTTATGTATATGTTGGATTGAAGCCAAAATAGAAAACTAGTCATGGGTAATTGGTAGTGCATGACATTTATTGTTAATCCAACTATTATTTTAAATTGGCCAACCATATCTTTAGTTTTTGTGAAGATTTTACGTATTATTTGTTAATTGCCTCACATTCCCAGATGAAAGTAACTGATGAAAGACTAAATCACCCAAGTATGAAAATCCACAACATGTAATATTGTTTTTGAATGTTTGCCAAGACAAACCTGGCTAATTCCAACAGTATTTAATAATTGGAAGAAAACTGAATGAACCAAATTATGGGCAAAATATATTGTATTTTCTTGTTCTTTTTCCTAGTTAAGTCTTAAGATGTATTATTTCCTTACTTCGCAGTACTGAAAACATTATTTTTGGTAGCTTTCCAAGTTTGAAAGCCAAAATACTCCTCACCCAAAGGGAAAAAAAGAAACAGAGCAGTGATACAAAATTGATTATTGGTTTCTGTTGCCATGAGAGATTGGAACACCTGCATCAGGACAGTGTCTTTAACAAGCTTATGGAATTTTCCAGCAAACCAGATGTCTAAAAACCAAAACCAAACTAAAAACCCTACCCCAAACCCCAAATTGAACAGCAATAACTGCTAGAGATTTAAAGAAGTAACATACAAAATGAGCATCCCATAAACTTTAACATTTAAAGTATGGGTATGCAACATTTAATTACAATGCCTATTGACAACTGATAGTGCTAATCAGCGAGCTATTGACATAGGGGAAAAAAACCCATTTAGTGATCTTACAAACCCAAAGTCAGAACTTTTGAAGTTATGTTTTACAGTTTTACAGTTGATAATATTCTATCAGTGTTTTAGCTGTTCAGTATAAGAAAATAAATGTCCTTAATTAACATTAGTATCAAGCTTAGATATATAATTACTGTTACCATGCATATTCCTAAATTACTCTATTTCCCTTTGCATTTATCTGTAAAGAACCTGCCACTTATCTTTTGGACTCATGTGCATTTTCTTGACTAACTTGTTCATAACATATATATATATATATATTAGCTCCTCTTCTAGCTATATATCATATTATGCATCCTTCATTAACTTGTAGCATAAACTGCTATTTACTTTTGATAAATGTTAAGATAAAGTCCTTTTTTACTGTAATTTTCTCTTGCTCTCTTCTTCTATCTGAAAAGGCTCATGATTATGTAACTCCACTTATGTTCATATTATATTCATATGAACAGGTTAGCAGCTGAAGAAGAAGGGATATTTCAACAGGCAACTAAAGAAAGAAGATTAGATTTGGGGATCTCTCAAATGAGTCTTTTCCTGAGTTGCCTTCCATTGTTTTGTCTTAAATCTTTGTTATATGATGTAAGCCAGGGGTGTGAAACTCCAGGCCCGGGGCCCAGATCTGGCGCGTGGGGTGCTTAGTCGCCCTGGAAACAGCAAAGGACTGGTCTGCAGTGCCTCTGCCAGCGAAAACGGAGCTCGGGAGTGGCCACGTCCCCCCCAGCCCCCCCGCGATCAAACACAACCCTGATGCAGCCCTCAATGAAATCGAGTTTGACACCCCTGATATAAGCTAATTGATCAATATCCTTAAGCTCTAGACACACAGTCTAGTGCAACAGGAACTAAATTCAGATACTGCCACAATCATTGTCAGTTCATTCAGACTTTCTTATTTAGGAAGTTGTGTTTTAAATGTGTGAATAGTAACTTTTGCCCTCATCAACTCCATAATGGATTATTGTAATGAAGATTACTCAAATGTTCAACTGTTATTGAATGCAGCAGCCTGTTTGCTTGTCTAAATTCAGTAGTGTTACACCATATTGCACTGCTGGTTGGCCATGCATATGTTTACTAGTTTAATTTAAAAGGCTGTTTTTGATCTTGGGTCCAGGACATTTTCTGGACTGTCCTTTCTGAGTGGATTCAGCCTCATCTGTATGAACAAGATGGAAGAGATACTATAGATCCCCACTTCCTATTACAGTGGCACGAACAAGGAAGCAGCCATTCTATGTGGCTTCCATGTCTGGTTACAAATGTTTTTCTTCCCCAACTACAGATGGTACTTTTACTTTAGTAATGTGGGAAAACTGCTCTTTTGCTACACATTTGAAGCCTAATATCTTTTTTCCTGGCACAATCTTTTATTACTGAAGTTAGTTACATTTTAATATATTTTGTTTAGTTATGCTAAATTTATTCACGTTCCCAAACTGACTGAATGGAATAATGTACAAATTTTTGCAGTGTATAAATAAATGTAAACTTAAATTCATTATTTTAATAAAACCCCTTTTAATAACATCACCTTGTATTAGGTTTCAGGTTTTCCACTGTAGAATGGGTTTGATTTGTGGTTATAATGGACTTATCTTTTCCAACTGTGCCTCCATTTTCTGTTGATACAACTTTGTATTCTGAAAATAAGAAGATCATGTTCAATTACTTACATCATTTCAGTTTTGTAAAACCTCTATCTGGTGTCTATTTTGCTCCTTCATGCTCCCACTGTAAACAAAATATAGTTCAAAGTAGATTTATTTTAAAAATTAGAAGATGTTATCAGTGAGTTTAATAAAAAATCCCTTTAGTTGTATAGTTAATATAGATTAATTCTGAAATAATATATCAAAACCTTATTTCCCAATAACCTTGTTTAATGTCTCATAATTTTTTAAAATTGCTAAGGTAGAAATGAATACAGAAATAAGTGATCAAAACAGTTTGCCTCAACTTACTTACTCTATGACACTGGTTTAATTATAATCAAAATGGATATTAATTCATAATATCTTCAACCAGGGCTTTTGGGGGAGGAATGGTGGACTGAAGATGTCTCCATGAAAGTGGAGCCAAGAACTGCAGGGAAGAATAACAACCAGGATTAGAGTGGCTCTTCAGAACGTCTCAGGACAAGAGGAGACAGGAGATTACCCACATGTGCTCCAAACAGTGGTCCTCATGAGGAGAATGCAGGATAGTGGTGTCGCATGGATTTGAATACAGGGAGACAACAGGAATAGCCATCTTGCTAGCAAACTTAGTTGGTGCCTTTTAGAATTCTAAATTTGCCTTAGGCATGAAAGCTGGCTGGGTGACTTTGGGCCAATCACCAGAGGTTCAGCCAGTTATTAGTTTTTGTGCAGTTCAGAAAACAGGCTGATCCCACCACTGGCTGGCCCCACCCCAAATATGGTTACAAAAGGTGATCATGATTCCAGAACACTGAACGGTCATAAATATGAACCAGTTGCCAAGCATCCAAATTTTGATCACGTGACCATGGATTTGCTGCAACAATTGTAAGTGTGACAAACAGCCATAAGTTACTTTTTTCAGTGCTGCTGTAACTTCAAATGGTCACTAAAGCAACTGTTGTAAGTGAAGAATTACCTATATTTTGTTTTGGAAAAATCATTAGCTGACTGAATGTTTAAAAATAGTTGCAACTCATTTTTTCCCCCAGATATATATAAGGTCCAAGGTATTGAAACATATTCCTGATCATACATTGTGTGAACAGAAATCCTAAATTTTGTAGAGAGCAATATTTGATTGCTCTCTGTCATACAACTTTCAAAATATCTATTACTGTGTAACAATAGCAGCATCACTAATAACTAAAGAAAACACAATAGTTCTAACTCTCAAGAAAAACTGACCATGGACACATTAATAAATTTAACAATAGAATAGAATAACAGAATTGGAAGGGACCTTGAAGCAGGGGTAAAATCCAGCAGGTTCTGACAGGTTCTGGAGAACCGGTAGCAGAAATTTTGAGTAGTTCAGAGAACCGGCAAATACCACCTCTGGCTGGTCCCAGAGTGGGGTGGGAATGGAGATTTTGTAATATCCTTCCCCAGGAGTGGGGAGGGGATGGCAATTTTCCCCAGGAGTGGGGAGGGGATGGCAATTTTCCTCTGGAGTAGGAGTAGGGTGGAAATGGAGATTTTGCATTTGCCCTGCCATGCCCACCAAGCCACGCCACCAAGTCACATCATGCTCACCAAGCCATGCCCACAGAACCGGTAGTAAAAAAATTTGAATTTCACCACTGCTTGGAGGTCTTCTAGTCCAACCCCCTGCTTAGGCAGGAAATCCTATGCCACTTCAGACAAATGGTTATCTAAACTCTTCTTAAAAACTTCCAGTATTGGAGCATTTACAACTTCTGGAGGCAAGTTGTTCCACTGATTAATTGTTCTAACTGTCAGGAAATTTCTCCTTAGTTCTAAGTTGCTTCTCTCCTTATTAGTTTCCACCCATTGTTTCTTGTTCTACCCTCAGGGTTAGGGTTAGGGGTTAGGGTTAGGGTTCTTTGGAGAATAGTTTGACTCCCTCTTTTTTGTGGCAACCCCGTAGATATTGGAACACTGCTATTATGTCACCCCTAGTCCTTCTTTTCATAAGACTAGACACATCCAGTTCCAGCATCCGTTCTTTATATGTTTTATCCTCAAGTCCCCTAATCATCTTAGTGAATTGAGAGTACATAGAATAATTACTTGACAATTCTGACATAGCTGTCATGGACAGAGAACACCATCTATCATGGCCCCATCAGACCCTGGTTTGGAGAAGGAGGAGCAGTTGGAACCGGGACCGTCTGACAGGGGTGGCATGTGTCCCTTAGAATGTTTGGAGAGGCCAGGGTTTGGTGATGATGCTGTCCCAGGACCCTCAGGTATTGGGGGAGGTGGTTGACCATCTGGAGAGCTGCCTGCCTTCACAGACACAGAGGATGATCGGCTGCAGACAAACGATGGTGCTGATAGGCAGCAGATCCCTTCTGATGAGGAACAGCTGTCTCCCCCACTTGATCCAGGGGCATGGAGAGTAGAGTGGAGGCAAGCTGAAAAGAGGTCTGCAAAGCTACTCAGGAAAAGCTCACCCTGCCCCTCCTCACCGGGGGGGGGGGAAGGGTGACTTAAGGAGAAGCCAGGGGGAATTTATCTTTGTCAGTAACAATTGTTTGTTTGATTTACACTCTCACAGCTTAACTCGTGCTTATGCCTGTGCCTTGCCTTACCATGTGGACTGGCCTTGCCCATCATACCTTGACTCTGAACCTTGCCCTGTGAGCTTGCACCTTCTCTTTGGATTTTCTTTGTTGTTAACTGGCTTTTGTTTGAGAAAGTGAAGGTGGCTGGCTTCTGGGTAATGTAGAGTGGAGCTGTACCGGCCACTGTAGGAGCATTTGTTGTGACACTTAATCTGAGGAATAAAGGACTCTGTTGATGCCTGCCTCTGCCTAGGTGACCTGGGTCATAATACCACCTGAAGATCATTATTAATTAATTAGGGTATAAATTCTAGTTAGAATAGAAATCAGAGATCTAGAAAAATTAGGAGTTTTCATAAAATAGGTTGAAGAATGCTAATAAGTCCCCAATGTTTCAAAACGGCTTAGAAGACCTGTGTAAATTTACACAATGCCTGGACAAGACAAAAATCTAGCTAACCTGTTACAGTTTCATTTTCTGGTGGATTCCAACCCAGTACCACAAAAGATGAACATCCCTCAACAGTCACCACAGTGAGGTTCGTGGGAGGTTTTTGGGGGGCACTAGTAGCCATGTCTTTGTTGTCCCCCGTATCAGATGGAAAGTGTTGCATAGTATCTGTGATGGAACAAGGTACATCATCTTTTTTTTTCAGGTATTTCACATGGTCACCTGAAAAGACAATATCAACATTTGCACTTAGCACAAAAGAGATGATAAAGGGAAACTTTAGATGGCAACATATTACTTCAGTACTTGTTCACAGAGAGAAATGCTTTCCACAAACTATTTTCATTATAAGCTTCTTAATCAGGGAGGATTAGAATCCTTTCTGCTCTTTGATGTCTACTTAGAAAAGAACAAAATATTTTTATGTTTGATATTTGAAAGCATCCTATCACTTCAAACATTTGTTGCCTAAAATATAAAACAGAAATCTCAGATCCCTGAAATAGGTTTACTTTCCAAACTGGTTAAAACTAAAATTAGAGCATCTACTGCAGTGGTGGTTGCTACCGGTTCTCTCCAGTTCTTGCGAACCAGTAGTGGAAATTTTGAGTAGTTCGGAGAACCGGTAAATACCACCTCTGCCTGGCCCCACCCCCAATCTATTCGCTGCCTCCCAACTCCCAGCTGATCGGCTAGAAGGAGAAAATCAGGATTCACTTGACAAAGAGAAAGAAAAACCAAGATACTGTCGTTTTAAATTGAGAAGCCAAGAAGCCTCCCAACTGATCAGCTAGAAAGAAAAAATCAAGACTCGCTTCTCAGCCAGGAGATCATTTGGCAAAGAAGAAGGGGAAAAAAAAAAAGATGCTGTCGCTTTAAATTGACAAGCCAAGAAGCAGTTGCTGGAAGGTTTTTGCTTGCAGAAGCGAAGTGACATTCAGCAGTTCGTTTCTGGGTCAGCTGAACAACAAACTGGATAAGTTTTGGGGTTTGTGCAACATGGGCTTTGTGTTTCTAAAAAGGTTTGGGTGATTTCCATTGTGAAATATCCTGTCTTGAATGAGTTTTCTGCCTGCTTGTAAATGGAGCTTGTAAATGGGGCTTCCACTTTCTATTATCGCTAAGCACCGGTAGCTGTTTTCTTCTTACAAAGTTTCCTTTATGCAGCTGGCAGGAATGTGGAATGAGTATCAGGCAGGTTCCTTGTTAGCAGCTTGATCTTTCCTTGCTTTCCTGGGAGCTTTTTCTTATGAATAATATTTTATTTGGGAAAATGAAGAGGAGGGAGTTTGATTCCTTCCCAGAGCAGGTTAGTGGGTGGGGAGGGAATGGGGATTTTGAAGTAACCTTCCCCTGGAGTGGGGAGGGAATGGGAATTTTGCAGTATCCTTCCCCTGTCATGCCCACCATGCCACGCCCACCAAACCACATCCACAGAACTGGTAGTAAAAAAAATTGAAACCCACCACTGCATAAGTCCATCTTAATATGCTATTCCTCGTATGTGATGTTTTGTATACATACAGAAAAAGAAGCACTCTTGTAATCTTTGACTTTTAGGCTTGCTATCAAACATCAGCCATAATACTAATGACTGTTTTGAACAATATGCAGGTTGTATTACCTGAATGGCTATTTTATATGTGAAATTATGACTGAAATATTTCTGCACCTATATTTGTTCACACTGTCAGGAGTTTCTCCTTAGTTTTAGGTTGCTTCTCTCTTTGTTCAGTTTCCATCCATTGCTTCTTGTTTTGCCTTCTGGTGCTTTGGAAAATACATTGCCCCCCTTCTTTCTGGCAGCCCCTTAAAAGCCTGTTGCCTATCATACTCTTGGGCAAAGCATGTGAGACATTTCCTCCTTTCATGTTCATGAAAGTGCATCGTTAATATGTAGATAATAAAGTTGAAAAAAGGCGAACAACATTTTTACAGAACTATAGATACTTTGAGGCTGGGTGTGACAAGGAATGGCTGGGAGGGGAGAGGCCAGGCGAGGCACCCCTTGACGTGAGTGACATTGAGTTGGCCACACCTACCCAGTCATATGACCATCAAGCCACGCCCACTGTCACATGACCATCAAGCCACGCCCACAAAATAAGCCATGCCCACAGAACCGGTAGTAAAAAAATTTAGAACCCATCCCTGATCTACTGTATGTCAAATATCCAATTCTTCTTTTTACATATGAAAATATGATTGGGGCACCAGTTTAAGAGATTTTGGTTCAATCAGAAAGTTCCCTGAAATAAAGAATATCTACCAAGGGTTAGCAATGATTGCTGGATGTATTAGGTGAGACAGTTAAGATGTCCAGCCTCAATTGCTTCCATTCTGTTTATGTTGAACAGAGGGAGACTCATCTGAATCCTTCTAATGTTTTAATACAGTTTAATATTAATATTGAATATTAAAATGATATTAATATTATTTTAATACTATTATTAGTATTAATAATTATTATTAATATTGTGTTAATAATATTTTAATATATAGTAGTAACATTTTAATTAAAAAATAAAAATGATTTTATTGGGTATAACAAAATAACACTGCTAAAGAAATTTGTAATCAAAATTATAAAATATTTTTAGAAATGAAAATTAATGATTCTCCTGTAGTGTAATAATGTTTGTATTGTTAGCTTTAAGGATGTAATATACAATGTAAGATTAAAACAATAATATAAAGATCACAATTGGATCTACAAAAAGTGGTTTATCCTGCAAGAATAATAAGACCTGAAATCTGTGAATGGTCTTATGTTGCTTAAAGAGCAATATAATATATAATGTGAAATATTTCTATTGTCTCTTATTATTAACCCAAATTTGCAAATTTCTTGGGTTCAGCCAATATCTTCAGTTAAAGAATAAATAAATAAATCTGGTCAGGACTGAAACAGAGTTGTTATCACTGAGATTTGGGGTTACTTTTGAAATGGCAAATACTACTAATATAAAGAATTAGGAGTTTAAATATGGGATGCAACATGTTGTAGGAAGTGTATATGTCCAGTAAGTATGTTTGGATTATTTGAGCTATTTTTAAATTCCAGCAATGTATACCCAGACGTGCACACACTTTTATATAACTTGATCTGCTAGGGATTGCACAAACTGTAATAATTTTAAATATGGTTTTTAAAGGGTTTTTAACTTATTTTATTATTTTGCGATTTGTATTATTGATTGTTGTTGTAAGCCGCCCTGAGTCTTTCGGGAGAATGGCGGCATAAAAATCGCAAAAATAAATAAGTAATAAATAAATATGTCTGGCCTCTTTAGTAGAAAACTAGCATAGAGTCAAACTGGCATAAGCCCAGAGTAGTAGCAATTTAAATGGTAAGTGGATATATATCCTGTGACTTAGTCTCCAAATCTCGAAACAGTTCTCACTCAGGAAGTGATAATAACTATTCAGGATGTCTCAGAGTTTAATGAATGAAGTTGGAAGTCTGTGCATACACTGGCTATTCTATAGTGGGCCCTGGCATATTCTACTTATCAGCTGCTATTCTGGTAATTGAAATGAGAAGGAACAAAATAAATAGTTTTATTAAAAGAGAATTTATTTTAAGAAAGTGAAAGATAAAAAGAGCATATATTGCTTAACAGTTTTTTTTTCTTATGAGATAATTTTAAACATACCTGTATACCTTGGTGTGCCTGCAATATCAGTCTCGGATGTAGGGATAGAACTGAACATTGGATTATCTAAGCACAGAACAATAGCATAACATTAATGAAAACCCTTGTAAAAACATTTTCTGTTCAAAAGCTCTTACTTTAGTCATACTTCAGTTTTAAAACCTCTCCTTAGATCATGCTTTGAATCATGTTCACATTTTCTTAGGAAATGTGGCATTGTAAAAATTAAATTTCTTTGAATTGTTGAAACTTTGATGATTTTAATCCAAGAAAATCAAATTAGTAAAATAATTAGTAACTTCATGAAATTATAACTCTTTACAATTTTAAAAAGAGGGCTTTTGTTTTTTTCTGAGTTTTTGTGTGGAAAGTTATTTCAATAATTTAATTGTTTGGTTGCCTCTGTAGAGAGTTAAAAATGCTGACAGTAAACTAACCTAATCCTTTATTTTCAAGAATACTATTTATCTTAATAGCTAGGGAAATATATAAACAAATATTCTGCTAGCAGAAAAGAATGTCAAGTAAATTTAATGTAAATTAAGTTATGAGTCATATAAAATATCAGTCAATATAACAATCAGACTGAAGTCACTAGTTCAATATACAGGTCCTTTTGAAATAAGTGAAAATTAGCATGGAATTTTATAACATGCTTCTAGAACTGATTGAAGCAATACGAGATACCATTCAGAAATGAAGCATTCAAATTCTTTTAGCATGAGAATGTTAAAACTATTTTAGGTTTATGAAATTGAATGACATTTAATACCTATTTTCATAGTTCAAAAAAGTCAGTTTAATGTTCTTCACAATGCCCTATTGTTTTAACCATCCTACATACTTTGATAAACTTGGGCACTTTACTGTTCCCCTCTACTGTCAAAAAAACACACTAATGTAGCATAGCTGCTAAGTGCCCCACCAAGACCTTGCACATTACAGCACTTGTCAGTGAAAAATGACAGTTCTCCTACAGTCTGCTTCCTGCTCTTATTAAAATGTCAATAAAATCATATTTGTCTTGGATGTCATGTCTGTCTTTCTTAGGCATATCCCAGGATCAAATATTACACAATATGGTGACTCTGTAAACCACTTAGAGAGGCTTGTAAAGCACTGTGAAGTGGTATCTAAGTACTATTGCTATTACCGGACCTACTGCAAATGGTTGTAACTGCAACATTAAACCTGTCTCAGTTCCCAACTTTCCTACAGTCAACTTGTTAGGGCTCCTCTTATGGCTACTCCTAAGGCTTGCAGAAGTAAGGTATGGTATTCAATGGAGTAATATAAGAAAAATGTGCACCGATATTTGGAATGGTATCATAACTATTGGAATTGCTATTGATTTAGGTGTTAAGCTACAAGACTGAGACTAATAAAAACATGAAGAAAACTTGGAACTATGCTATTCCATTCTTACTGTAATCTGGAGAAGCTGCTGCTGTAGGTAGCTTTTTAGGTGAATTTGTTTTCAGAAGGGAACTTGGCCAAGTGGGTTTTGCTATAGAAGTTGTGAGAAATGAAGGTGCTCGTGGTATCAAGACATTTCCTATAAGGAAAAAAAAAAAGAGAATTTGAATCATTTGGAATTTACACAGGCTTGATTGTAAAATAAACATGTCATAATGGTAAAAGACATTCGTTAATCAAAGGGATTAATTAAAAATGTTCTCTTCGAGTATTTTTTACACAAAGGGAGGCAGATATGAATTTTCATCCAAATGTAAATTCTTGAATATAAGTGGGTTAATATATAAATGTATTTATTACGATGTTTCTAGTATTCCATATCTATACAGTGTGTAGTCTATTTTCTATTGATTAGCATATGGCATAGTATGCAATTAAAAGGCTAAACAAGTAAGCTTAATTCAACTGATCTATACAAAATATATTTATTGCCATTGTAAAAAAGAACTCTGAAAAATTAGCCCAAATTCACCTTACAATGTGCAACTCTGTATTGATATTGTCTGCCCGCAGGTTGAAATGTTCTTTCCTATGGAAGCTTGAATCTGTATTCTCATATCCCAATTCTGAAGGATTGGGTAATATGTAAATATTTCTGTAAAATCTCTCACTGGGATCCTGTTTGCCCCTCCAATAAAAGTTTACTGTGGGTAGACCCACAATATTTCTCATATCAACTATCAGATATCAACTCCTGCATAGTACATTATTTGAATAACTACTTACAAGTGGATATGCATATTCTGTGGGGAAAAGGGTAAAAAGCGCAGAGGGGGTTTCAGCAGGTTCTGACCAGTTCTGGAGAACCGGTAGTGGAAATTTTGAGTAGTTCGGAGAACTGGTAAATACCACCTCTGACTGGCCCTGCCCCCATCTATTCTCTGTCTCCTGAGTCCCAGCTGATTGGCTGGGTCTTCTTTTGTTGCCCTGCTGGAAAGCCGGTTAGTGGGGTGGGGAGGGAATGAGGATTTTGCAGTATTCTTCCCCTGCCACGCCCACCAAGCATACCTACCAAGCCACGCCCACAGAACCGGTAGTAAAAAAATTTGAATCCCACCACTGAAAAAGTGTATATATGGGAGTGGGGAAGAACACAGAAGAATTATATATGGCAGGTTTCTTCACACGAATAACACAGGATCAATAAATATTTTGCCTGGAAGCGCTATAGGATGTTTGCAAAAGGTTGTGATAGTTCAAATGAATGTTTGGATGACTGATCACATGACTATCAATTGTATTTAATGCACAAAAGGCATAATTTATTTATTATTTATTTGTTTGCTGTCCATTTTGCCACAAGGCGACACTTGTTTTCTAGTTATACAGAATATAAGTGCCCCTTGAGCATATATAAAGAGAGCTGTGTACAATATTAGAATAAAGGTAAGACAAAAGCCCTTAGGAGGATGACATACTTGAATGGCCAGGTTTACCAGTCACATTGTTGGGTGGTAAAGGTCTTCTTCGTATTGGTGTAGGTCTGGCAGGAGCTAAAGGAGGTCGTGGAGAACCAGGTAGCGTAGCTATTGTATAATGTTACAAGACACCACTGTTAATGGAGGAACCACACATCATGTAATCAGAAAGAGAAAAATGGCTAATAGCTACACTTCTCAAACACATTTCTAAGGCATGAGCATCAGCGATATAAGCTGCAAAAGAACACAAAACATAGACAGGAAAGCACTAAAAGGTGTTGTTTTTGAGGCATTACATTTCTTGCAGTAAAATCTGCATGTTTCTGGCATGAAGCTAAGCAAGAGTAAAGCAAGGCAGCTAAACAAATTTGTTAGAATGTATGGTTCTGGTTCAGTTAAGAATATTTACAGGCTTTTGCTTTGTAGTATATTAGTAGGTAACAGAATAGGTTGTCATCACAAAAGAAGTTAAGTCAAGGTGAAACACAACGCCCATTTCCCGCCCTAGAAATATGACCACTGCTTATGCTGCAAAATCTATGGATTGGGGCAATAGTGCAGCAGTAGTGTTAGTCTGGGGAAGTGAAGACAACCTGCATGCTTCCTCATAAAACCAAAACTGGGAAGAAAAATATTATTTAGCAAACTGCTCAGCGCAGATCTTTTGTTAAAGGATGTTCGCTGCATTCTTGCAGTGGCAAGTGAGGGCAAGAAGGCTCTCCTCAAGGTAGTTTATCCTCCTTGAGTAAGGAGTATGGCTTGAGATGAACTGAGATAGAACTGAACAGCAGTATGAAACACTTCATATCTGGTTAGTCAGACGTTTCAGATCTTCCTATGTACATAAATATTTGTCTTTGTTATTTGTTTAAAATCCAGTAGAACTATGCTGTAATATATAATTTATAAATATTACAATTGTTTTGTTTAAATGGATATTGTAATGGCAGTAGTAAGTCTGTTTATATTAACATAAATTAATTTCACTGTCGTTAATAAGGATAATTTTTTAAAAAAATCTAAAGCCATTGTTTCCATGCATTCCTTCCAAGCTTTAATACTAGAGTAAATTCAATTTCCAAAAATAAGTCAGCCAGTCAATTATCTCCCCCCCCTCTCATCTATCATCATCTATCAATTGTTTATCTTTCCGTCTATCACAACTAAATCAGAAGCTTGATTTTCCATGAAGCTGTTGTGCTCTGTTGGTGGCCTCCGGAGCTGGCAGCAGAGTTGGACAGTGAGGAGGCTGGGGAGGAGACAGTCCTGGAGTCTGGGCCAGTCCTGGAGTCTGGGGAAGGCTTGGACAAGTGTTCTGTGTCGGAGGCAGAGATGGGGCCAAGGCCATTTGGGAGTTATGTGCTGACTCCGGAGCCTCCAGAGTCTGACATCAGTGAGGCAGAGGAACAGGGGGAGCCTGTTCCCAGTGCGCGCATGTGCAGAGCTGCCAGAAGGCAAGAACAGTTAAGACAAAAGAGGTGACTCAGGAGTAAGGCTTGGAGATGATTGGTCCCTCCCATAAGACATAAAGGTGGAGCAAAGGGACATGAGCTTTTGCCCGAAGCAACTTTGTTTGTTCTGGTCGGTTTAAACTCTGAAGCTCCGTTTTGACTTTATGCTCCGTTTGGCCTTGCAAAGCTAATTGGAATTAGGTATTTGGCAGTGTTTTAAGGGAGATAAAGGTGGGTGCTTATCAGCCTTATCCCGAAAGACTTTGACAGACTTCTGTCAGACTATTCACAAACTGCTGTGAATGAACATAATTCACAGACATTAAAATAAAAAAGAAGGCTTTTGGGACTAAGCGTGTGATTGTTACTGTCTCAGGAAGCCTTGGTAAGAACAGAAGCCAAAAGCAAGACACTGCTACCTCATTCTTTTCACCCAAGGCAAGATTCAGCAAGATTCTGCTTGGAAGAGGAAGTTTGAATACAACCAAATTTCTTGATTATTCTCTCTATTATTCTATTATTATTATTATTATTCATTTATATGCAATATAATGAATCTGATAAGAATGACACTGGAAGCAGATCAGGGAAAATACTGTATAATGCATAGTGAACACATTTTACCTGGATCTGTTTTTTTTCTTACAACTGTGGGATCCACTGATATACTGGATTTAGTACTAGAGCTTGGATGGAGTGGCTTTGCAATATCTTCGTTTGTGAATTTCCCATCTTAGAATAAAAAATAAAGATAAAAGTATTATCAGCTAGTAGACATGACAACTATATGTTATCTCACTAAACAGAGGCAACTTGTTGAGAATGGAGCCGCATGTGGCTCTTTCATCCCTCTGCTGCGGCTCCCTGTTGCCGATCGGCTCCACAATTGATAGCTTTCAGTTAGGACAGGTAGAGGAAAAGGATGCCACGCTAGGAGAAGAGTCTACTGTGGGGGAACTGGACTTCTGGTCGGCTCCAGCATTGAATGAGGGGCTTCCGGTGAGGGCCTTTGTGGCTCTTTGAGTGTTTAAGGTTGCCGACCCCTGTTATAGGCCAATATGAGAATAGAAAGCTGCACTGTACTGGCCTTTGACCTGATTCATCATGGGTTCTCTTATGCATAACACCATACTCTTTCTGTACTCCTGCTCTGTTTCTGATTTATTTGAATCTTCCTGTGCTTTTAATTTGAGGCTCATAAAGGGACTAGTCAAGCCACTTAAAGACAAAATTTAACTCAAGCGTCAAACGTTCTGATTCAATTCTCAGTAAAAGCAAGCTATATGAAGATCATGTCTCTGCTGAACTTCTGACTAATCCCCATAAATCCCCATATTAAATAACATCTGTATATATAGCAGAGCCCACATAAAGACTGTGCAAGGAATGGTGGGCGAAATGCTACGTAACTTTTAAGATAATTTTTGGGGACAGAGATTTACTTATCTCACTTTGTTTAGCAATCAGTTATAATGTATTTCAATCAGTTATAAGAATTCCAGAAACAGAATATAAAAGAAGAAAAGAAAAGAAAAAAGAACAATAATGTGAAATATTCTAAAACTGTCACAAAATCAGTAGAAACATAATCAAAGTAAATCCTATTCATAAACATACCATTTTACTGTAACTGAACTTACATCATTCCCAGTAATTGTAACATACAGAACCACCAGAACTGATAGAAAACAGCTGCAATCTTCTTTGTAATTATGGAACACTGGTCTAAGAATAGGATGAGGATTCTTTCCACTTTTCTTGTTTTAGATGAGTTACTAATCCATGCAAAGATCATGAAAAAGAGGCAGCACAATAACACATTGGCCTGCTCAATTTCACTGATCTCACAGGAACAGATGCATTCAGCTTTGAAGATATTATCATACTTCCTTTCAAAAGAGTTAAGTGAAGCAAGTTTAGAAAAGCTTTTCCATGCAGCACATACGTATGTAAGATTGTATCTTGTAGGAGGAAAACCATATCTGTTTCCACATGAAGAAACATGTGTGTTTTAGGCTCTCAGGAACATAGACTGAACATTTTTCACCAACTGAAAATTTTTATGCATACTGGTATATATATTTATAGTCATACAACATCTGTCCTAGTTCAGCATTGTATGGCAAAAGTGGCAGCATAAAAAAATAGACATCTTCTAATATCTATACACTTCGCAAAACTGTTTATATAATCCGTGAAATGATAAGTCACGCAATGTGTTTCACTGTGGCTTGGAAAATATTTTAACTAATCTTTCTCTAAATTAGGCTTCATGCTGGTTAATTTAACCTGGAATTCCAAATATGGGGTGCTAATAAGTTCACAGATGCTTCTGTTGGCACCCATCAGGTTCTCATCCATATTTGATCATTTAACAAAAATACAAAAAATAAGGTGCTGGTTTCCAGCGTTATCTCATTTCTGAAAATGTATCTGAGCGTTAAATCAGTTGGGAACAGAGGTGGGTTTCAGTAGGTTCTGACCATTTCTGGAGAACTGGTAGCGGAAATTTTGAGTAGTTCGGAGAACCGGTGAATGCCACCTCTGACTGGTCCCGCCCCCATCTATTCTCTGCCTCCTGAGTCCCAGCTGATCAGGAGGAAATGGGGATTTTGCAATAACCTTCCCCTGGAATGGAGAGTGTTATGTAAATAGGTTTGTTTTGGCGGGAAGTTTGAAATAACTGACCCTCAGCTGATTGGCTGACCACTACTGTTGTAAGGTATATAAAGGGAGCTGGCTCCCAGGTTCAGCTGCTGAAGTCTCACCATATAATAAAGAGCTGTTGTCATGAGCTACTCTGGCTTGCTGCGTCCTCATTCACCCAACTTAACATTGGCGACGAAGGTGGGATTTTGAGGCCAGAAGCAGAAAAGAGCTGAAGCCACGTTCAGAGAGGGGACCGGAAACCGCAACCGAATCCAGCCAGGCGAGCGAGCGGAGCACAGGAGAATCCCTGAAACGATGTCTGCCTACACCCCGCCAGCGCCTTTCGACCCCAAGGAAGAGAAGTGGGGATCCTACATGTCTCGGTTCGAGTGCTTCATGGTGGCAAACGACATGCAAGGGCTACCGGACGTGCGGAAGAAAGCCCTGTTCCTGAGCCACTGCGGGCCAAGGGTTTTCAACACAGCTGAAGCATTGTCGGAGCCGAATTCGGTCCACAACATTTCCTGGTCGACGCTACAGACCCTGCTGAAAGACCACTATGCACCAACGCCATCGAAGTACGTCCAACGCTATGATTTCCGGCAACGGCTACAGCAGGAGGGCGAATCAATCAGTGAATACATCGCTGCCCTGCGTAAGGCCGCAACCCAATGTGAGTACCGAGACCTGGATGAGATGCTCCTAGAGCAACTAATTTGCGGAGTAAGGGATAGCCGGCTCCAGAGAAGGCTGCTTGCGAGGTCAAACCTGACCCTACTCATCGCGCTAGACGAGGCCAGGGTGCAAGAGTCGTCAACAAAGGCTGCAGAGAGACTAAAGAGCTCCCATTTAACCAGAACAACGCAAAAGACGGCACTGGTGCACCGAGAGGCCACGAGCACCGCGAGCGAAGGGGAGTCTGAAGAAGAGGTCTACCGCACCGAGCAGTCCCGCACAGCCCGCAGGGAGCCCAGAGATGGATGCGCCAGCTGCGGAGGCCCCACTCACGACAAAACTGTAAGTTCAGGGATGCCATTTGCCGTTCCTGTGAAAAAAGGGGCCACATCGCTCGGGTCTGCAGATCCAAGGCACACCAGAGCTACAAACCACATGGCCAACCCTTCCAATCAGAGCCGGCACCACACCGAAGGCGCGAAATTTGAAGACGCTGGGGCCTACACCATACGCATCGAACAGACCTGCACCTCGCCCGGAGAAAAGGCCTACACCACGGTCGAGATCGAGGGACGGGAGTGCCAGATGGAGATCGACACGGGATCACCGATATCCATCATGTCTTGGGAAAACATAAAGAAAGTCATCCCCAGCGCACGCAAGCGACAGCTCCAGCCACAGCAACGCAGACTGAAGGACTACCAGGGGAACCGCATACCTGTCGAAGGAAAAGGCGAGTTCCAAGTAAAGTACGGGGAGTTTACCAAGAAACTGCCCCTCACCATAGTCAGCGACAACTTCCCAAGCCTCCTGGGCATGGACTGGTTTAGAGCCCTAGGCATGGGATTCACCGGAGTGAGAAACGTTAGAAGCACCCTGAAGGAAGACCTGATGCAGGAGTTCCAGGACGTGTTCGACGAAAGGCTGGGCAAGTATGTGGGGACCCCGATTTCGTTTAACCTCAACCCCAATATTGCACCCATCCGCTTAAAGCCTAGGTGGGTACCGTTCGCCCTGAAGCCCAAAATCGACATTGAACTGGACAAATTAATCAAACAAGGGGTGCTCGTTCCAGTCGACCACGCCAAATGGGAGACCCCAATTGTTACGCCGGTAAAACCGGACGGATCAGTGCGTATATGCGCTGATTATAAATGCACAATTAATAAGGCCCTGCAGCAGAGCGCCTATCCAGTGCCCATCGTTCACCATTTGTTGCATTCCCTGGGCCCCGGCAAGATCTTCGCAAAACTCGATCTTGCGCAGGCGTACCAGCAACTGCCGGTAGATGGCGCTACCGCAGAGGCACAGACTATCGTAACCCACAGAGGGGCCTTCAAGTGCACCCGCTTGCAATTCGGAGTAAGCGTAGCCCCCGGACTTTTCCAGAGTACCATGGAGCGGCTACTACAAGGGATCCCCGGGGTGGTGCCCTATTTTGATGACATGCTCATTACCGCCGATAATGAGCAGCAATTAAGAGAAAGACTGAGGGGAGTCCTAAGGAAATTCAGGGACGCAGGACTCAGAGTAAAACGAAATAAATGCATGATCGCAGTCCCCTCAGTCGAATTCCTAGGGTACAGGGTAGATGGCACCGGCATACACCCCACAGAAAGCAAGATCAGGGCAATCAGAGAAGCACCCACCCCCAAAGACAAGGCAGAGTTACAGGCCTTCCTGGGACTATTAAACTTTTACGCCATCTTCCTTAAAGACAAGGCAACAGTGGCAGAACCCCTACATAGACTGTTAACCAAGAAAACCATTTGGAAATGGGGGAAGGCTGAAGACAGGGCATTCGCCGGCATCAAAAAACTGTTATCAGCTGAAAGCTTCTTAATACAATACAATGCAACGCTTCCCCTTGTTCTAGCATGTGACGCATCCCCGTTCGGGGTGGGAGCCGTCCTGAGCCACAGACTCCCGAATGGCCTAGAAGCGCCCATTGCATACTACTCCCAGACTCTATCAAGCGCCGAGCGAAATTATAGCCAGCTTGACAAGGAGGCCCTCGCCGCCGTTTCGGGAGTAAAGAAATTCCACGAGTACTTGTTCGGGAGGGACTTTGAACTAATCACCGACCATCGACCGCTCCTGGGTCTCCTCGCGGGAGACCGACCAACCCCGGCAGCACTGTCGCCCAGGATGACACGCTGGGCCATCTTCCTCGCAGCATACTCCTATCGCCTGGTACATCGACCAGGGGCAGACATGGGCAACGCGGACGCTCTCAGCTGATGCCCACTACCTGACGGCCTAGAAGACCCCACACCTGGCATCCCCATCCTGCTGATAGATGTTTTGGACTCTGGGCCCATAACATCAGCCGAGGTTGCGAGAGCCTCAACCAAAGACCATGTGATCCGGACAGTCGCAAGTTGGGTCATGAGGGGGTGGCCGGAAAAGATTGGGAGCGGGGAATTTAAACCGTTCGCGGGAAAACGGGACGAACTGACAATGCAAGGGGGGTGCTTGCTATGGGGCGATCGGGTTGTTATTCCTTTACGTTTACGGGAAAAAGTTTTAACATTGTTGCATGAGGGGCACCCTGGGATTGTAAGAATGAAGGGACTAGCCAGGAGCTACGTCTGGTGGCCCAGCATGATACAGACATTACCGAGTGGGTGGGGAGATGCCAGCCCTGCCAAGAGTCCAGATCAGATCCACCAACGGCACCCGTGAGGGAGTGGGAAAGGCCCCAGGGACCCTGGTCCAGGATACACATTGACTTTGCAGGCCCATTTCACGGGCAGACCTTCATGGTCGTTGTAGATGCATTCTCCAAGTGGGTGGAGATCAAGCTAATGAAGGCCACTACCACCGACGCAACCATCAGGGAGCTAAGACAGTTATTCGCCACCCATGGGTTACCGGACATCCTAGTGTCAGATAACGGGTCACAATTCACCGCGACACAATTCGAGGGCTACTTAGCAGGAATGGGGATCAGACATGTCCTTTCAGCCCCGTTCCATCCGGCTAGTAACGGACAGGCGGAGAGATTTGTAAGGTCAGCAAAGGAGGCCCTTTCACGTTTAAGCCCTGGAGACTGGCAGGAAAGGATAGACAAGTTCCTAATAGCGCAGCACTCCACACCCTGTACAGCCACAGGCCGAAGCCCAGCAGAACTATTAATGGGACGGAAACTCCGAGGAATATTAGATAGGCTCAACCCCAATTACTCTCCAGAGGTTTTCAAGGGGGGGGGAGAGGAAGCTTAGAGAATTCACCATAGGAACACCGGTTTACGCTAGAAACTATGGACAGGGCCCACTCTGGGAAGCCGGGACAGTCACAGAAATCACAGGGCCCAAATCGTACAGGATAGATATGGGGGACGGGAGAATGTGGCGCAGACACATTGACCAACTAAGAAAACGGGTAACACCGTTTAGACACCGACGACAAGTTAGACGACCCCACCTCTGACCATGACTACCAGCCAGAAGCACAAAACACAAGCCCGAGTAGAGCGGAGGACTTAGCTGAGGATTCTGGTATCCAGCGCCGCCCCATCGAGGTAGTCCAAACAGCCGGAGAAGTCGCCGCCCATGAGGAGGTCCCGGAGGCCTCATTGGCGGAGCAGGGAGAAACAGAAAGTCCCTCCGACCTGCTCGACGCCGCCCCTCCGACTGAACTGCGCAGGTCAACTAGGACTCGTACACGCCCTAGTCACCTGAGAGACTTTGTATGTAAATAACACCCCAAGTGACTTCTGGGAGGGGAGGAGTGTTATGTAAATAGGTTTGTTTTGGTGGGAAGTTCGAAATAACTGACCCTCAGCTGATTGGCTGACCACTACTGTTGTAAGGTATATAAAGGGAGCTGGCTCCCAGGTTCAGCTGCTGAAGTCTCACCATATAATAAAGAGCTGTTGTCACGAGCTACTCTGGCTTCACCCAATTTAACAGAGAGGGAATGGAGATTTTACAGTATCCTTCCCCAGGCATGCCCACCAAGCCACACCCACAGAACCGGTAATAAAATATTTTGAAACCCATCATTGGTTGGGAAGCCCTTCAACAAGTCACACATGCCCTGATCACTTCACAACTGGATTGTTGCAATGCACTCTACATGACATTGCCCGTGAAGGCCACCTGGAAACTACAGCTAGTTCAGATGCAGTGATAGGCACCTCTCAGTGTGCCCATGTGACACAGCTGCTACATGAACTGCGTTAGTTGTCACTTGGCTTGAAGGGCTAATTATTTTTTTTATAAATTCCTGTTTAATATAGAGCCTAGATATCTGACAGAGCTCTTATCGCCAAT
This sequence comes from Pantherophis guttatus, assembly GCF_059756535.1. Classification (NCBI taxonomy): domain Eukaryota; kingdom Metazoa; phylum Chordata; class Lepidosauria; order Squamata; family Colubridae; genus Pantherophis; species Pantherophis guttatus. The sequence continues at coordinate 33,163,286 of NC_142067.1, forward strand.
ATTTATCTCCACTCAGTATATTCCAGCTAAGTAGGTGTGCCCCAGGTTCCCTCCATTAAACATGCCATCTTGTGGGACCTAGGAAGCATGCCTTCACTGTTGCAGCTCCTATTCTCTGGAACAGCAACCCACCAGAGATAAGAATGGTGCCCTCTTTCCTAGGGCTCCAGAAAGCTTTAAAAATCTGGCTTTGGTGCTAAGCCAAGTTTGAAGTTTATTTTTTAATGCCCCTTTGCTTTATTTTGTTGATTTTGTTGCTTATTAGGGCAGATTGCTTGGGATTGTCTGATTTAATGCTTTTAGCTGTTTACATGGCTTTTTTTTTTTTTCTAGTTTTGTATGCTGCTCATAATCCACTAGATGGCCAATATAAATAAGTAAATAAACCTAAGAAGCTTTTTTTAAAAAACATAAAAATTCTGAGTACTGCAACCTACGTTGTTTCAATTTGTGCGCATCTATTCCAAACATTCTTCAGTTTTGTATTTGCTTATAGTCTCTATAAATTGGCAACACTAACTCAACAGTTTTGCAAGACAACCCACAGCATGTTTTAAAATTCCAAGTACCAGTGCAGAAAAAATAGGAAATGTTTTGTCTGACAATTGAAAAATGATCTAAAATGGAAAACCTTACACAGACAAGCTTTCGTTGCCATAGATACATCACCAACTGGCATCTTTCGGCCATTCTCGGAATCTGAGGTCCCTGGCAGAGTCCACTGTTATTTTCTGAGAAGTTGTATTTGGTTATGGATATTTGGAACATTAAAATGTCCAACCTACTGCTGCTTGAAGTGTGGACATTAAAGCCAGCTAAACAATTAGACTGCTTTGACAGATGAGGCTCCATGCCCAAAGATACTTTGCCCAAGTTCCCATTAACTTGGAATTGGCTCTGTTCATTAGTCAAGGATGTATTTCTCAGCAACAACAAATGTCAGACTAAATGCCAGATAGGTAAATTTCACAAGTAATAGCTACACCATCTAAAAGAAAAGGGTCTGGATATTCCTCTAGGCATATATTTTTTATAGAAAATATGATAATGCAGGAATATAACTGAATTGTCCACAACAGTAGGCAAAAAAGCACAGAAATAGAGAAATAGACTTCATTAGATAATACACAACCCAATGTTTTATTTCTCATATTTACATTTTTAATATAATTTAGGACGCTATACATGAATACTATACAATTTTATCTTTTTGATCAATAAACTATGTATGATATTATGCTAGTTTTCTTTTAAGGCTTGAAAAAGAGACGGAATATCAAATTATAGGTTGTTTTTTTAAAAATTAGTGAACAGTCTGCAAGTCATGGGATGAAAAGAAAGATTTGTCCTTCAATATATTCTTGCATTATAAGGAAATATTTGATGGTCTTTCACTTTTTTTCAAATTATTTTGTATATATATATTCAAGTCATTGTTGATCCCTGGCAACTGCCTGAAAAAGTACCTGCAATTTTCTTGACAAGATTTTGGAAATGATTTTCCATTGCCTCCTTCCTAAGGTTGAGAGAGAATGGCCGGTCCAGGATCACTCAGCAGGTTGTGTGCCCAAGAAGGGACTAAAACTCAGACTTGGTTTCTGAGGCCTTAACCACTACACCAAACTGTCTCTTTTATATTAAATATATAAAACATAAATCATTAACTGTTCTATACAAAGGCACAATATTTGTTGCCTCTTTATTTAATATAACATTTATTTTGATTTAAGGATTAGTAAGAAATGGATTATTAATGAAATGCTGTATCAAAATCTAGTATGAAACAGAAAGAGTTTTATATTTCAGAGCCTATATAATTTGATTTTTTAAAAATCCAAACTTTTTAAATCCAAATTTGTCTTACTTAAACTCAATTTATTTAGTTGGGTCTTGACAAATATTTTCAATGAATAAGCAAATTGTTTATATCCTCTCTGTAGTCTCTAGTGGCGTTTCACTTTTCAGGCTGCAATTAAAGTGTCAGAACCACTAAATTTTTTCTTGCCCTCCATCCCAAAATTTATATGGAAGTAATTATGGCACATCCAAATGTTAGGACATGTTTATACTTGAATAATCACAGTTAGAATCTGTCATGGTTAAGGGTTAATTATGGTTCAAATTACATCTCTTTCTTTATTTGCAGCTATTGCTACTTTCTTAATGTGAAATAAGCATTAACAGAGCATCAAATACATGTCTACCAGGGGTGGGTTCTACTTATCTTTACTACTGGTTCACAATGGGATTGCGTACATGCGCTTTGCTTCTGCGCATGTGCAGATCGCTTCTGATGACGTCAGGATCAGTGGGTGGAGCCTCCCGCCAGTTTTACTACCGGTTCTATAGAACCGGTCCGAACCAGGGGCAACCCACAACTGATGTCTACTGAATGGCTTTATTTTCCTCTGGCATTTGGTTGTAAAACTGCAACTAATTATTTTACAATAATTGTATTATTGTTTTCTATTTATCTATCTACAGAGATAAGCAAAGGACCATAAAGTATACCATTAAACATATCTGGAACAAAGTAAAGATGCCACTACTAAACATTTCAACAATATGAGGAATAATATTTAAGAGTTACCTCTTGGTTTTTTACTCCAGGACGGTCTTCCCGGTGTTCTAGTTCTAGGAGGGGCTGGTGTTGTTCTGTGGACAACTGAAAAAAAGGAATGTCAAACTTATTAGGAACTGACTGGAGACAATGATATATTTATTTTCACTATGGTTATTATAATTCCGGTTCTCCTTATTCCAGTTCACTGGTTTTAACTACAACACCAAATTAGCTCTCCAAAAGTTGCATCTTAGCTAGCTCCAGTTAATAAAAGAGGAAAGGTAAGCATACTGAGATACAGCTTAACTTTATGATCTGCAACAGCAAAACACTGACTGGTATGCAGTGTTTTGACAGCAGCTAAGCTGATGCAGAGGGCAATATGCAATTTGGAGAAGCTTTTGGGGAAAAAACTGTATGCAGTATTATATACTAAAGCAAATATGAAGTGTAACTGTTCAACGGGCAAGATCATACTGAATGTTTTCAAAGAGACTGAAAGTAAGAAAACAAGCAGGACATTACATATGTGATTGAAGCTGGAGGTAGCACCAAAGACTGCACAGTTCAACCTTAGGCTACAAATATTCTCTTCTATTAATCCAAAGTATGGTTCAGTATTTCAAGGACCAGACAGTTTTGCTTTTAATCCAAGATAATAAACTGATCAGCTAAATTATGGTTCTGTATTGATTTTAGTAGAGTGGGTTTCCTATTTTGAGGGCTTTACCTTTTCTCAAACGTGGAGTTTTGGTGACTGTCACTTTGTCGTTCAGTTTAGATGAAGCTAAAACAAAATAATTAAACATGTTAAGTGTACCCAGTGTTGTTTTTAAATGGAATATTATGACTTTCAAAACAGAAAGTACTAGACCTTCAAAGCAATGGTGTTACAGGTGTTCTAGGAAGATTAAATTTTTGACATCAGAAACTTAGAATTAATAAGATTTCTGATTCAGAAATCTGTTTGAGGCAATATTCTGTATAGTCAGTTTCTATACTTAGGTGGATAATGTAGTATGTTTACACACACACACACACACACACACACACACACACACACACACACACACACCACACATACACACTGATTCATATAAAATGAAATTTAAGTGAATAATTGCTCATTCCAGTTAACTTTGACGTATAGATAAATAAATCATCCATAGTATCTTGGAACAATTGGAAACATGATTGTGAAGCTGAATTGATTCTGGATATGTTGCAGTTAATATACAGGGAACAAAAGAAAAGTCACAGCCACAGTTGGGTAGTTCTGTGAGCCAGATTTGGAAATAGAACAACAAGCAAGATTATTGCAAGAAAAAGAATCCTAACACATTGCCATCTACTTATTTTATTAATATCAGCAACTAAATGTATTCCTAGTATCCTTTTATTCTGTTCAAAGAGCAGTTTATGGCGATATTGGAAAGTTCTCTGGAGGTCATTCTTAATTTTCGTTTAGCACCAAAGGAAGATTTGGCTATTAATTCAAATGTTTATGTCTTAATAAGACTTGTCTTGTCTATACTTCAGTGATATCCATTTAGTTTTCAATGTGATTTTGGCTATATCCCATCATAAACTTTTTATCACCACATGACACTGCCTTTGACTAAGTCCCCATCCTTATCCTTTTAAAAGATTTGTATGCTTTACATTGCCAATGTTGTTTTGGCTCTGCGGTATTGCTCTGGCTGCATTTTTAGTAGTTTGAGTACCTAAAACCCAAAAGCAAACAAACCAAAATATATCAGTAACGATGTTAATCCCAATTATTGTCAAAATCTTATCTTTCAGACTGCAAAATAAATGCAGATGTGAGGGATAAACAGCCCTCTCCATCTCTGTTAGTAATAAGCCAAACCAAAGCTAAAAGGACAAATTACATTCAGACATTCCTTATGGGAATTCTTTTTGCAAGTAAAGTTCCTGCTGCTAGCCCAAAAATTCCCAAGCTTTGGTAGGTGCAATTGTTTGATTATTTGATCTCTGTCTAGATGTTGTTCAGTTCTAATCTTAATAAATCATGAACAATGGTCATATTGATTAGGCCTGATGGAAGTGGTGTCCTAGAAAGTCTGCTCTCCTTGCTTTCGAAGAAACATAATATCCTTTAGATTGCTGAACAGTTATTTTTACAGAAATAATACATAAAGAGTCCTGCCAGCCTATCACTTATTATTATTTAAGAGAAGAAGAAATATGAGATGAATAAAAAGTTATTATTCATTTTTCCTACATCCTTTTCTTTTCCTTCCATTATGGGTTACCCTATTAAATAGTATCAGACAACGGGCAAATCAAAAATTAAGAAACGTAATTCTTATGCAAATAGAGAAGCCAAACTTTCCTCAGTCACTTTTTCATGAAGCCGTGTATCAAATTTAGAAGATAACAATTGTGTGTGTGGTGGTGGTGGTGCTGTATGTGTATGTGTGTGTGTGTGTGTGTGTGTGAGAAAGAGAGAGAGACATAAAGACATGTTCATAAAACATATTAAAATTTGACTTTGAAATGTAATATCACCATTGATGGTGATATATTGTATAACAAAGAATTCATTAGCATGTAGCATACCCAATAATGCTTAACATATTGGCTCTCTGGGAAAAAAAAAACCCCTTACTTTTCATATAGCTTTTGTTATGACTCATTATGGATAACTAAAATAAGTTTATGTTGATGTATTTCAAGATATTATATCAGTTAGATTTCAAAACACTAATAGCAGTTTTAAAAATCTCATCTATATTTATTTTATCAAAATGCAAATACCAGGTTTAGTCTTGTTTCTTCCTTGTTTGTCAGATGGTTTGGGTTTTGAAGGAAGAAGTCGTGTTTCTTTTGGATCTGGAAAAAAGTGAATGGGATATTAATTATATTAATTAGGAATCATCCCTTGTGTTTTATTCAATAAGAGTACATTATTGTATATGATTACCAAGTGTTTCCTTTGTCTTTTCAGGGGCAACAGGTACCATAGTTGTAATACGATCTTGAGAGAATGGAATAATTTCTGTGAGACAAAAAATGGAGACATCATGAAAGAAATGGAAACATTAAAAAAAGTTAATTTTCAGTAGTTTGTTTAATGTAGTTTGTTCCAAATAATTTAGTCTCCAATACATGAAAAAAAAAATCTTAGACAGAAGGATTTTATTGCATTAAAAAGTAGTTTGGAAAACAAATATCCATGCATATGAGTGAAACCACGTATTCATGAATACAAAAGTAATCCTTGACAGGTCTTTTTTCATTTTGCCTTTTGCTTTGCCTTTTCTGACTTGGGAAATAACAATCACAGATTGATATGCTTCCAATTGTTCCCTGAAACATTACCTGCAGAGAATGTGGATTCATTTAATATGCTCTAACATCCTATAGGATGCCAGGAAAGATTAATGAAGTATTTTATGTCAGATTTATTTGACATAAATAAATAAATATTGGAACATGGTAGAGAAAGGAATCCTTTTGCAATAAGGAAAGCATTGTATAAGTTTGTAATATTTTTAATTGCATGTAGAAAAAAACTTAGAATCATCCAAAACACATTTCAAGATTCTGTAGCAATTCAGGTGTTTTGTACTTCTAATCAATCTGAATAAAATTTGAAATAAAACATATTTTAATTGCATATACAACTTCAGTTTTTCAATTTTAGGCAATCCAAATTCATATTACAATAACACAAATGTTTTAACACTTGTTTGACAATTTACTTACACAATAAATTTATATTCTGAGATAATCTCAGTTTAAAAATGGCAGGAAATTTGTTTTTCTTTTTGAGAACATGGCCAAAAAGAGGCATTAATACTTATATCTGCTTTCGGCTAATCAGGCTTTCAGATATCATAATCATGTTATATGGAAGTAGTAAGGTAGTAAACAATAGTATTACTATGTAATAGTAGTACTTCTAAAATATAGTACTAATAATGTAATGTAATAGTCATACTTCTGTAATACAATATTATTTGCATTTTAAAGACCCTCCGCTCTCAATGAATTTCAGAGGTCTTTCCTCACAGATTGGTCAAGCAATGATTTGAACCATTGCTTTTTCTTAATGAGTCCCAATTTCCTTCAAAATACTTTTCTGGTGGTATTTTAATTGGTATTAATTTAAAAAAAATAGATTTTTATTATTTTATATTAGTAATTTTGTGAAATTTCATAATCTTTTCTATTGAATGAGCTCCCCATCTACTATACAAAAGGGCTTCTGGGACTTCTATTTGCTGTTTCCTTTGCTTATACAGATAGGTGTTTTGCTGAAAATCTGCAAGTGGAGCTAGAGAAATAAAGGCAGCAATATTGTGTGCTGCCAGTTAAAATGGAGCAGGATTCCCTTGTTTTGAGCTTGTCAATAGCTTATATGAACAAACTTACTTATATGGATAAGTATTGAAGTAAATGCTTATAAAGAGCCATGGTAGTGCAGTATTGCAGGCTAATTCTGCCAACTGCCAGCAGTTTGATCCTGATGGGCTAAAGGTTGACTTAGTCTTCCATCTTTTTGAAGTCAGTAAATAATATTAAATATTTGTCTAAGGCCTATTTCTAAGTTGAGAATTTAAGTACATGTACAATTTCTGACATCAACTTTTCTTTGGATTTATGCACACTAATTAGCAAGTTTATGGTAATTATCATGGATGGGATAACAATAGGATACAACATCAATGGCAAAGCAAAGATGCTTTGCATATGTTAAAAGGAATCTTATTTATTATTTTTAAAGTTTCCACAGTAACTTGTCAGACTAAATAATTAGGCTAAACTTCTGAGCAAATTATAAAATTTAATGTTTCACCATGTAGGGATTATTTTAAAGAATTAACTTACATAAATACACGATGAAAATGTATTTAAAAAGGAGGGGAGGGAGAGGGAGGGGGAGGAAGGGGGAGAGAAGATCCTGCATATGAGTCCTGGGACAAACTATACACAACATATAGGACTATTTTATGTAAATAATCTCTAAAAGGAAAAAAGTTGCAACCTAAGAATTACTATATCCAACATTCTGTCCTGTCTGGATTTGTTGTATGCATCCATAAATATACCATGACAAACCCAGTGAGGAAGTTTAATGGTGCAGTTTTAGTGTAAAAAACAGTGTGATGAAAAGTAACAATTATATATCTACCTGGTTTTGATTGTTGTGTTTTTTGACCAGGACCACTTTTAGGTGTGGATGGATCATGATGTTTGACATTTAGACCTGAAAAGAAGCAATGAACTTTTGTGAGAATTATTTATCATAGTGATTTAAGAAATAACAATTACAAAAAATAATAGAATTCACAAAAGAATTCACAAGATAGACAAGAAGAACTAGAAGGAAATCAATGAGTTTTGCTGCTTTATTTATAGTTTTAAATTTATTCTTTGGATTCCGGTCTAGATTGCAAATCTGACAACAGAGTATTTTATTTTTTCTTGGAAGAAGGATGGTGTCACTTGAATTTTTTTGGCTCAAAATCCATTCTTACACTATTTTTTTCAAATCTGTGCAAATTCTGAAAGGGTTAATTCTAACAAATGTGGCGGATACCAGCTAGACTACTCTATATTAAGAGCAGAGAAAACAATATTTTTTTCATCTAAATTGCAGGAATTTGTCATAGAAACTCTCTTTGAAATGTATCTGAGTGTATGGCAGAGATCATATCTGTCTCTGTCATAATGGCAGCATTTTTTAATTCATCCTTTCAGTAGATGCATTTTCAGGACTTCAGTTTCTCAGGAAAATTGAAAATAAGAACAGTTCCAACTATTTATTCCAATAGAGACTCTATTTTGCTGTTTAATCTGGCACAAATGCTGGCATTTGCAACTCATTTGGGTCCTGTGTTTGATCCTGTGCCTTGATCTAAGATATATATATTTCTTTTATTTTCAGATAATTCTTTTTAGGGAATATGATTTTTTTCAAATAGCTAAAACTTGAAAAGTTTTTTTTTTTTAAATAAGCAAATAATCTGAACTTTTCAAATTGACTTGAAAAATTCTTACTGGTCAGTTCAAATTATATTACAAATCTTAAATTTAAAGGGGAAAATGTATATTCCCATTCAAATAGAAAACATGTAGAATAGCTAAATTTGTACTGATTTAAATATATAGAATAAAAGGTTAACATTACATCTGTTGTGCAATGTTCTCATGTTAAAGGTATTCTGAGCATAATCCAAGTTGCAAAAATGCTCTAAATCAGACGAAATTGTTTAGGTTAATAGCAAAGACAACCTCCTGGCTATTTTCTAAAACTGGAAATGTCTTTTACATGAGAAGTTACGAAAAAGGAAACTTTTTTTTAATAAGCCAAAAATGTGGTTAAAAATAAAAAATGTTATTCTGGTTGCTAAGAATGAATTCATCCTTTTCTTTTATACTCTGCTGGCATGTCTGTCCTATATTTTAACAGATAAGAAAAGGAATAAAGAGTTGCTACTATTTCTGAGTAAGAAACTATTTTTACGGAAAAATAAATTAACTTTGATTTTATAATGTTTGGGTTTTTCCCACCATTACTTGTTCGTTGAAATGCATCTCTCTCTCTCTCCCTCCCTCCCTCCCTCCCCCCCCTCTCTCTCTGACACACACACACGAACATAGACACAAAACTATTAAACAGATTTTTTTTTTAGTTTTTCATTTTAGTTATACATGAATACGTGCTTTTCCCCACATTATTTTATGTGAGTATGTAAAATGGAACTCTATTAAATATATTTAAAACAAATTCCTGAAAGTCGAAATAATGAATTACTCACTGGATTTGGTTGGGGTTATATCAGGACTGGAAGAAGTTTTTGGTCTGGTTGGAACTTGATGTGTTTCCTTAGGAGCTGTAAGAAATTATATTGAGGGTTTTTTAAACTTTAATATCCCAAACTACAGAGAAACAGAAGATTCAGAAAAACAGCTCTACAATTACATACATACATACATACATACATATATCTCCAATAAAAATCAGTAATAATAATGTGACTGTTTAATAAAACATGATGCTATAAACACGAGTATGTTGTAAAAAATGCTGATTAAAAAAAGATGAAACTCCAGAAACTAAACTACAATATTAATTCTCTGAACTAGATACAATGGGATCTGAGATCTATACAAGAGAAACCACCTCCCAGGCTCCTTTCCATTATTTAAATAAAAACACTGGCGTAGCTAAGTAAAAAAATGTGTTAGCACAGCTTTGTGAACTCTTACTCAAGGGAGCAGTTTCATCAAGTGACAAGAAAGATAAATAAAAACATTTGAGGTCAAATGAGGTCTATGAGTATCTGACTGGAATTTTCCGAAGTGCTTTTCAGATCTTACATGGTCTTCTGACTGAAAGATATACATGTAGACATAGATTCACAGTAAATACAGATATAGTTTTGAGAGAGAACTATACCTGTATTTAAAAAGAATTGTCTTGAATGACTATTCTTCACTCCCAGTCAGTAAAAGTCAGCTTGAAATAGCTAGGCTGTTTTCTTCTTGTTGTATGTTCCTGGTTCTGCCACTGTTGTGTATGTTACTGTTTTTTCTTCTGTTAACAAGAGGCTTCACGTGGTTGTACATTCTAATCATTTATTACCTGCCTACATGTGTATAATTTCAGTTACTTCATGGGTAACTTCCAAATGCTAACAGTCACAACCACTTGGTGCTGGCATTGCCATCCTACTGCAGCACTGGTCAAGGGCTCACTACTAATCCCTCACTCTAACTTGCTTCACACACATTTTTTTTCCTCTGAATGACTTGTCACCTGAGCTATTCTAAATAGAAACATAATACTTCTTTCAGCAGAGTGTCAGGCCTGAGTTGAAACAGCCTGAGACACAAGTATCATCCAGAACTGTAACCTGTTAGTCAGACAACTTGCCAGCCATTATAAATCTACACATAACAATACTTATTCACCATATCTTAAGAAGAGTAATTGGTTATTGGTTTTCTCACTGCAGGTGGAAAAATGAGAGTGGAACCAGGGATTCCATAAACACTTCCATAACATGCATTGAAACAGTAATGACAGCACCATTTGCCAGCCTTGTAAGGCACAGTTTTATGCCAGCAGACATTCCTGCAAACTTATGAAGTCAAGATTGCATTGAAACAGTTGTATTCCTGTACCACTGATACATACTCTATGGCTACACAACTTGATAATAATATGAAAAAGGCATTAATAATGAAGAACTTTCAATGAAAAGGTCAATGGGATGATAAATGTGATGGCATCTCACTAGACATAAAATTCTCATTATTTGAAATTATAAAAAAAGTCTAAAAATCCATAATTAAACATATTACCTGTTGATGATTTTGCTTGTTCGGTTTTAAAAATAACCTCTTCTACCTCTGAATCAGTAATATCAATAAATAAAATAAAAAACATTCCGTATTATATTGTAAATAAATTGCAATATAACATGAAAAATAAATTTTGGTTTCCTTCTGCTATAGCAGTTAACAAATATGCATATTTTATTTGACCATGTTTCAGTAACAAGCTGTATATGAAGCATAAGAATGTCTTCTGAGTATATGAAATACAAGCATTAGTTAGAAGGTTATTTTACTAATATACATGTAGCCTGTTGGCCCCTGACCCCTCCAGCAGACAAATCCGAGAAGGAGGAGGAGGAGGCAGTGGCGTGGAAGTTAAGGTCAGCATCAGGGCAACCTGGGAGCTCCGAGTGGGAAGAGGAATGGAGCTGGCAGAGAGAGAGAGAGAGAGACAGATGAAAGAGTGTGGGCCATCGGTCAGCCCCCTGTTGGAGAGTCAACAGCCCCCGAGTCTGGAGGTGGTTGATGAAGAAGAAGATGAATAGTTGGGTCCAATGCCTGATATGAGGCAGAAGGAAGACCCACTGCTGCTAAAGAGGCCCCACCCTAGCTCTGGGGATAAAAGGCAGGGGGCGGAGATGAATAGGTGTGGCGGACAACTATTCATCTTACAGCCAGATGGACTTGTTAGCCTGCAAGAGAATCTTTTTGCCGGGACTGCCAGCATTCCTAATAAAGGAATCTTTTGAATTCACGTCAGAGGGTTTGTTGTGTTTGGGGAGCTGGGTCAGAACAATACAGAGCATTGCACTCAGAGGCACAGGCTCTGTCTGTAACTTTTTAAACCAATTATTTTTTTCCCAAGAATTGTGCAGAAGATAACCAGACAATCCCAGAAAAACATGCAACTGCTTTAAGAAAGGGTGAACAGGTGTACTCCATTCCATTTTTTTGCCTTTTTGAATCCCAGGCAATGCACACCTGTAACATATAATGGATTGTTTCTAATACTCTTACTATGTATTTGCCTATGTATAGCCATTATTTATTATTATGAGCAGAAAATGATAGGAATGCATTTGTTTGTTAGAAAGGTTTTATGAATGATTGGGAATATACAGATTGACTTTGTTAGTTAGAATATAATTCTGATTCCATTTTGCATAAGCATATACTCATCCAGTGGTGGGATTCAGCTGGTTCAGGCCTTCTCGGGCGAGCTGGTAGTTAAATTGCTGGCTGGCTCCACTCCTCCCCTCCCCACCCCTTCCAGGAGTCCCAACGCGCCTCATTTTGGGTCCCAGGGAAGCCTACTAGGCTCAAAATGGGGTGTGGGGAGTGCAGCGCACCCACCTGTGGCCCGTTTTTGCTCCCAGGGGGGTGCAGGAGGCCAAGTGCTGTCTGTCACACCCCTGGCCACATCTACCCAGCCGGTCATTAGGGCAGAGAACTGGTTGTTAAATTATTTGAATCCTACCACTGTACTCACCCAAAGTTAATTCCATTTACCTGAACCATTCTCAGACTGAAATACAGATGTTTGCCTTTATTTTTTGCTACCTACAATTGTAGCTTTTGGAAGCTACATTATGTGGAGTACATCTAGCTTAATAACCACAAAGTGTAAACACTCATTAAACAAACTAGCACTTCCATCCATCAAAAACTATTGAGAAAGTATTTTCATCATCTGATTCTTGAAATGAGCAATCACTAACATCCTTTTTCCTATATTATTTTCAGCGTAAAAATAAAACTACATCTCTTTAAGACACAGAATATTTTTCTTTCTGTTTTCAGTTAACTGTAATGAGAACATAATGTGATCTAATGGGAATATACTGTAACATACAATACTATTATAAGAACATATGATGCTGATTATGCAGTATAGATTGGTTGTCTTAAATTTCTTTAAGTATTGAATCACACTCTCAGGAAAAGAATTCCTAGCTATGGCCAAAAAAATAAAATAACCAACACGATCAGTGTATTATTGACAAGATAAATAGGGATTTACCATGCTGAGGTGGTGGTACTTCAGTGCTGGTCTGAGGTTTATGCCTGGCATAATTTTTCTCTTAGGAAAAAAAACCCCAAGGAATGCAAGTTATTGATTGATACATTTTTCCAGACTCTGGGCTGTATACTGACTGGCATATTTACCAGCATGCACATGTGAACAAAGTGTATTTTATAGAATTTAAAAGACAAATAACATTCTTATGTAACATAGTTTAAATCTATGCGCAAAGGTATAGATGTAAATAGCTGACTGTATTAGTGATGAGACTAATACAAAAGGCCTTCCCATGCCTTTTAAGTTGCACTTGTACTAAACAACAGGTAAGAGGTAGTGGGGTTTCTGTTGAAAGAAAACAACCATGGTCAGAGACCACAAAGGACTCCACTGTTTCCTCCAGAAAAGCTAAAGTTGCATTTCATGCCATGTCTTCTTTTATGGATCTAACTCAGAGGTGATATTCAACTGGTTCTGACCAGTTCTGGAGAACCAGTAGTGGAAATTTTGAGTATTCGGTAAATACCACCTCTGACTGGCAGAGAATAGATGGACCCACCTCCATCTATTCTCTGCCTTCCAAATCCCAGCTGATCGGGAGGAAATGGGGATTTTGCAGTAACCTTGCTCTGGAGTGGGGTGGGAATGGAGATTTTACAGTATCCTTTCTCTGCCACGCCCACCAAGCCACACCCACCAAGCCATGCCACGCCCACAGAACCAGTAGTAAAAACCTTTGAATCCCACCACTGATCTAATCTGGCTACATAGATTATCAGAAGAGGCCCTTTTGAGAATCAGCTTACTTTCACTAGTAATTGATCTAGTTGGTTCCTTGGAAAGGGTGATAACGTGCACATCCCAGGTTATAATGTGCATTCCCAGGAAGCACATTTGGCTTCCAGTCTCCCGGACTTAAAGAAGTCATTGTTAGTTGAACTTATTTAGATTTGAACCGAATTGATATAAAATTAATTGCTTTTTATTTTTATTTTTAAAGTGTGCATTTTTAATCATGGTAAGCACTGAACGTTGCATAAAAGATAGATGGGGCATACATTTTAATAAATAAATAGATTTTAATGCATAGAATAACTGGGAAAAGAAATAAAACAGGCAGCATTTTATCTAGAAGTAATTACTGTACACGGGCAGAGATACTAAAATGAGGTTTCTTATTAGAAATTCATTTGGCATAATTAGAATTAGAAATATTATTGTTATTCATATGAATCGCAAAAATATTTTTGCAAAATAGGACTTTCCTAACTTTCATGTTTCCAAAGAAGATTTTACGAAGTCACCTGTAAAAGTCTGAGAAGCCCCTATTTGATATTCAGTACACTGATAGATTTACAGTTTCAGTAACAGATTTGTAGCTCAGATTGTAACTAAAATGCCTTCATTTCATGCTAGAACACTGTTGCTTACAAGCCATTATGAAAGAATTCTTTGCATAATTATATATATTTATAATATAACTCTTTAGATAAGAGTTATATATAATATAACTCTTATCTAAAGACCTAGCTAGGGGTTTTGGAGTGGCAGGCACTGTGTTACAGTGGTTCTTCTTCCTTTGAAGTTGGTCTTTAGAAGAGCACTTGACGGCCGTAACCGGGAGGATTTTTCATCAGGTTCGCCTGATCCGCCAGTTGCGTCCCTTTCTGGATCGGGACTCGTGACGCACGGTCACTCATGCCCTCGTCACCTCCCGTCTGGACTATTGTAATGCTCTCTACATGGGGCTCCCCTTGAGGAGCACTCGGAGGCTCCAACTGGCGCAGAGTGCGGCCGCGCGGGTGGTGATGGGAGCGACGTGGCGCTCCCATGTAACGCCTCTCCTGCGCGAGCTGCACTGGCTCCCGGTGGTCTTCCGAGTGCGCTTCAAGGTTTTGGTCATCACCTTTAGAGCGCTCCATGGCTTAGGACCTGGTTATCTACGGGACCGCCTGCTACCACCAATAGCCTCCCACCGACCAGTACGCTCCCATAGAGAGGGGCTCCTCCGGGTGCCGTCGGCCAAACAATGTCGACTGGCGGCCCCCAGGAGGAGAGCCTTCTCTGTGGGGGCACCTACTATCTGGAACGAGTTCCCCCCCAAGATACGGAGGATTCCGGATCTGCGTACCTTCCGTCACACGCTGAAGACGTTCCTATTCCAGCAAGCCGGCCTGACCTAAACTTCTCCTCTTTTAAATGGGAATTTTAAATTTGGTTTTAAATTATTGGGGTTTTAAATATGGTTCAGCCAAATTTATTTAACTTGTTTTATTTCTATTTTAAATTTTGTATTTATATGTTTTATTTCATGGCTGTTCACCACCCTGAGTCCTTCGGGAGTAGGGCGGTATACAAATTTAATAAAATGAAATGAAAAATGAAATGGGAATGTTCTAGTCCTAAAGCTCTTCTTTGTGGGGGCATCATAATTCTTTGCTATCCCTACTTCTTTTTAACAGCTACATGAAATGAGAGAGGCAGTCATTCCTCAGCATGAGGTAAAGCATCATCAGTATTCTAATGTCCCTCAACTATATAAATCTGTCCCCTCCCAAACAAGTGAAAGTTGTTGAGGTTCTGTCACAGTATCTGAAGACTATGGAAGTCTGAAGGGGGAAAACAAGTTCAGTCCAGTCCTACCATGACTGAGTGGTCGTGGCTTTTGGGTCCATGAGAGGACCCATGGGCCAGATTTCCTATTATTGATTATTACTGATTGTTGCTTTTTTCTTGCATTATTTTCTCTTATACACCTCTCAGAGACAAATTTAATAAGAAAAACTTACTGCCAAAAGGAAAAAACTAATAAATTTTTATTCCAAAATTATGTTGGTTTTTTTAATGCAGACTTTGACATATGGAGAGAATAACAATATAAAATTTTACCAGATTTTGGTAGTAGCAGTGGCTCGATTGTTGTTTTAGTGATGGAAACATGATGCTTGGTCTTTGCATCTGAAAAAGAAAAAAAAATCTTCAAAATTATTAAGATGTAAATAAGGTCAGGTCGGGCATTTTAAAATTGAAGGTGAAGGTGAAGGTGAAGAAACATGCTGTGGATATGAAGTGTACAAAATCAGCCATACAAAAGGGTTGAGGAAGAGTAGGCTCAATACATATGTAAAATTAGTGATTTATGAAAATTTCAGGAGCCAGCTTAAAAAAGAAATGGAAATTACGTGGGACTTCACGTTGTATAATATGGCCACTTCCAGCTATTTTCACATGACTGAATCACTGTGCAAGGAAAGAAAGAAAAAGCAGTACTGTGGGAAAAAAAAGTAAATAGAATGGTTAAAAGTCTTCAGTGCTAAATGACTAGCAAACCTAGAGAGAGGATGGGATTTAATGAAAAAAAGATGATGTTAGATGATCTTACAGAAAAGAAAATGTAATGGATTTCTGAACAAGAAAGTAAAATAAGAAAATCAATCAGTGTGCCAGGAAAACACTATTACCTACTATTGGAAGTTCATTGCTAAACGTAATAGGTTCCAAAACTGTACCGGGGAAAAAAGGGAACTATTAGAATATGGAAAACCTTTCATAATGCCTGTAACTGCAACACTAATTTACAAACAGAAAAAAATATTGTAGATTAAAGACAGAAATTGATACATAATCTTAGAAACTAAGATTAGAAACTAATAAGAATTAATGCACCTGAGCACCTGTTCCAAAATTGTGTTGAATCCAGAAAATACCTATGTCCAAGGAGTTGCCAGGAATGCATTATCTACCTATCTACTAAGAATCGTATTGAAAACAATTTTATCTAATGTAAAACAACATGTAATTATCAGGATTAGTAAATGGGAGTTATGGCATGCTCAAGAGTTTACAAAGATAATTATAAGCGCCAGCTGAAAATAAAAAAAAAGCAACCCCCCCCCAATTTAGAATGTCGAAACTGAAGGACATGGTTACACGTATGTACCCAAAGATGCCTCCGAGATGGTTCATAATTTTATATATTTTACAAACGTGACTCAGAAGTGTTCCATCATAAAATACATGATCTGAAGATGAAGAAATATATTGTCTCAGATTGGTCTTATTCCCCTATATGGACTCTCATAGGAAGCTTTAGTATATATAATGGATGTGTTCCGATTGTGAAGTTTACCTCTATTCCCATTCTATAAAGGAGACATTCAGGGTGTTCCAGATCATTCAGTATTGGATCACAACATTTAGAATTTATACAGTTTATAATTTTAAGGAAGTACTGACTTCATAGGATAAGATTACGCTAGATAGATTCAAAAAGTTCTTGTGTAAGGCAGAAAAAAGTAAATAAAAAAGTCACTCTACCATGTTTCCTCTCTGGTACTTCTGAAAAGATGTAGTCAGGTTCTTTAAATTTTGACGGATCAGGGCTTGACTCATAGGAAGCTGAAAGGAAGTCCAGTCTAGATTTAATTGGGTTTTGACAGGAAGGTACAAGATTCAAACTACCATGTGATATTAATCGTATCTTATGAAAGGATTTTGAACTGAAGAAGAAAGAATTCTCAAAGGGCAATGGGGGTTTAACCCTCGGGAAAATAAAGATCTAAGTCACATGAATGAAAGTGGATGGTCTGCTAATACTATGCACTGGTGTAGCGAAGTTCTGCAGGTGATCTGCAGATGATCACAGGCATGTTTTAAAAAGTTATGTTCAATACAGAAACTCCTTGTGCCTATGCAGCCTTGGGGAATGAATTATGTAGCAACAATAAATTGCATTCAATTTTACCTAACATAAGAGAAAATATAATTACCAGGTTTGGTAATTGGGAGTTCTGGAGTGGTCAAGACTTTAGGAAGATAATTATCATCCTCAGTTGAAACTAGAAAAAAGCTCAATAAGTTCTCATTGTACATATTGAAGGACATGGCTACACACATATATATGTCTAAAGCTCTTTCATCTTAAAATGGAATTGTCAGACATTATCATACTATGAAGAAATATATTGTCTTAGATGGGTTTTAATCTTCTATAAAAGATGATCAAAGGAAATTTTGGATTGTAGAATGTGCTTTCTTCTGGTTGTAAAGTGCACTTCCATTCTACTCAGTGTTGTAGAGCATTCATGATTCAATAATATACTCAGAACTTGTGCATATAATAATTTCCAGAATATCTGGATTTTGTAAACCCTTTCAATTACACTAGAACTTATCTTGTAAAGGATCAGAAAGTAGTACGTTAAAAAAATGACTCTACCATGTTTCCTGTCTGGTACTTCTGCAATAATGTAGCCAGGTTCTTTAAATTTTGATGGAATGGGGCTTGGTTCATAAGAAACTGAAAGGAAGTCCAGTATAGAATTAGTCTGCATTCTGGCTACATAGTTACATCTTTCCAAAAACTATGTGATATTAATCATATCTGATGAAAGAATTTTGAACTCAGGAAGAAAGAATTCCCAAAGGATAATGGGTAATTTCAGAAAAATGAAAATTAAAAGTAGCACGAGAAGAAATATATGGTCTTCTAATACTATACATATGTGTAGTGAAGCTCTAAATCTGATTCACAGGTATGTCTTTTAAGGTTCTGTTCAGCACAGAAACAGCTGTGTTGTTTCTAACCAAATAGCAGGAGTGCATTAGCTACTAACAATCACTCAGTATATAATTTTATCAAACATACGAGAACACATAATTATTAGATTTAGTAATTGGAAGTCCTGGAATGGTCAAGACTTTAGGAGGATAATTATAATCTTCAGTTGAAACTGGAAAAGAGCAAAGAATCCCAAAATAAGTTTACAGTGTCCATATTGAAGGACATGGTTACACCTATGTACCCTAAATTGCCTATGAGTCCTCCCATCTTGAAATGGAATTGTTATACATGGTCTACAATTAAGTAATATATTGTCTTAGATGAATTTTAATCTTCAGTGGAGGACCATCAAAAAAGTTTTTTGGTGTGCCTGAATCAATGTCTCCAGGTTTGAATGTGTGCTCTCTATTATTTTTTATACAATTTTCTAAAGCATTTTTGATTGAATCAATCATAAGGGGCAGAACAGGATTCAAAATACCATGTGGCACTAGTCATATCTTAAGAAAGGATTTTGAACTGAAGAACAAAGAATTCTCAAAGAGTAAATCTCAATAAAATGAACATCAAAAGTAGCATGAGAAAAAAATGGATTGTCTGCTAATATTATGCATCTTCATAGTGATGCTGTACATATTATCTATCAGAATGTCTTTCAAAGTTCTATTCAATCCAGAAACTATTTTTCTAAATAGCCATCAAGAGTGCATTATCTACCAATAATCACACTATATACATTTTATCACATATATGGGAACACATGATTACCAGGTTTAGTAATTAGCAGCTCTGCCGTGGTCAAGACTTTAGGAAGATAATTATCATCCTCAGTTGAATCTGGAAAAAAGCAAAGAACCCCAAAATAATTTCAAAATGTTCATATTGAAGGGCATGGTTTCACCTATTTATGTCAATTTGCCTAAGAGCTCTTTCATCTTAAAATGGAATTTTTAGACGTGATTCTATTATGAAGAAATATATAGTTTTAGAAGATTTTAATTTTCCATACTTGAATTTCAAGAAAAATTTTGGGTGTATGATCTGCTATCTTCTGGTTGGAAAGTGTACTTCCACTCCACTAAGTATTGTAGAGAATTCATGAATAATGTACTTAGAATTTATGCATATAGAAATTTCCAGAATATCTGAATAAAAGTACACTAGAGAGATGCAAAAACTTATCTTGTAAACAAGAAGAAAGTAGTATATTAAAAAATTCACCCTACCATGTTTCCTGTCTGGTTCTTCTGGCATGATGTAGCCAGGTTCTTTAGATTTTGATGGAACAGGACTTGGTTTATAAGAAACTGAAAGGAAGTTCAGTATAAAATTAGTCTACAACCTGACTGGGAGATACAGGGTTGTGAATACCAAGTGAAATTAGTCATATCTAACTGAAGAATTTTGAACTAAGGAAGAAAGAATTCTCAATGTGTAATGGGCAATTTCAGGAAAATGAAAATCAAAAGGAACATGAGAAGAAATATATAGTCTTCTAATTCTAATACTATCCATCTGTGTAATGAAGCTCTACATCTGATCCGCAGGTATGTCTTTCAAATTCTGTTCAGTGCAGAAATTCCTTGTTTCTAAGCAGCGACCAGAGGTGCTTTATCTACCAACAATCACTTCAGACATATTTTTATCAAACATATGAGAACACATAATTACCAGATTTGGTAATTGGAAGTTCTGGCGTGGTCAATATTTTAGAAAGATAATTATCATCCTCAGTTGAAACTGGAAAAAAGAAACAACCCCAAAATAAGTTCACACTGTTCATGCTGGAGGACATAGTTACACCTGCATATGTCAAAGTACTTAACACCTCTTTCATATTAAAATGGAATTGTCGGGTATGGCCCTACAATGAAATATATTGTCTAAAATGGGTTTTAATCCTATATACAGGATGGTCAAAGGAAATTTTGATTTGTAAAGTGTGCTGTCTTCTGGTTGGAAAGTTCAGTTCTATTCTGCTCTATATTGTAGGACATTCATGATTGATTAATATACTTATAATGTATTCAGGTAATGAATTCCAGAATGTCTGGATTTCATAAATCCATTTTATAAGATTATACCATATCGGTATATATTCATATCTCATCTTGTTAAGGGTCAGCAAGTAGTACATTAAGAAGTAACTCTACCATGTTTCCTTTCTGGTACTTCTGGCAGGACATAGTCGGGTTTTTTGAATTTTGATGTAATGGGAGTTGGTTCACGAGAAACTGAAAGGAAGTCATGTCTAGAATTAATCTACATTTTGACCGGGAGGTACATGATTCAAAATACTGTGTGATGCTAATCATATCTTACGAAATGATTTTGAACTGAAGAAGGAAGTATTCTCAAAGTATAATGGGAGTCAAACATTGGGAAAATAAAGATCTAAAGTAGCATGGAAAAATCTGTTCCCCCAATACTATCCATCTCTATAGCAAGCTCTGCATATGATCTACAGCATGTCTTTTGATGTTATTTTCAATCCAGAAACTCCTTGTTTCTAAGTAGCCACTAGGAATGCAATATCTACCACCAATCACACTTTATACATTTTATCAACATATGAGAACACATAATTACCAGATTTGGAAATTGGGAGTTCTGGCATGTTAAAGTCTTTAGGAAGATAATTATCATCCTCAGTTGAAACTGGAAAAAAGCAAAGAACCTCAAAATAATTTCACAGTGTCCATACTGAAGGACATGGTTTCATCTATATATGTCAAGTTGTATAAGAGATTTTTCATTTTATGATAGAATTGTTATGCATGACCCTGCTATGAAAAATATATTCTCCAAGAAGAGTTTTAATTTCCCATACTGAGGATCAAGGGAAATTTTGGGTTATAAATTGTGCTATGTTCTTGTTGGAAAATACACTTACATTCTACTCAGTCTTTTAATCCTCAGTAGAGGACCATCAAAGAAAATTTCATTGTGCCTGGTTTGGTGTACTCAGGTTTGAATGTGTACTTCTGTTCCTTTTTTAGACAGTTTTGTACAACATTCATGATTGACTGAATTTATTTAGAACTTATGCATTTTATAACTTCAACAAAGTCTGGATTTCATGTTCATTTCGGAAATGACCAATTAGAATAATACTAGATGGTAGAAAGAAGCATATATAAAAAAGTCACTCTACCATGTTTCCTGTCTGGTAATTCTGGCATGATGATGGAGTCAGGTTCTTTAAACTTTGGAGTAACCATTCTTGGTTTAGAAGAGACTAAAAGTAAGTCCAATTTAAAATTAATCTACATTTGACAGGATTCAAAATACCGTTTTATACTAATCATTACATATGAAAGGATTTTCAACTGGAGAAAGAATTCTCAAAGGAAAATGGAGTTAAACCACAGGAAAATAAGGTCAAAAGTAACTTGAAAAAATTGTTCTCCCAATACTATGCATCTCTAAAGCTCTGCATATGGTCTGCCAGCAGGACTTTTGAAGTTATGTTCAATCAGAAACTCCTTGTTTCTAGGTGTCACCAAGAGTGCATTATCTGTCTTTGAAGGGTTTTAATTTTCTATACATGAACATCAAAGGAAATTTTGATTTCTCCGGTGCGCTGTTTGCTACATTCAAAAGAGCACTAACATTCTCTTCAGTGTTGCAGACCATTCAAGAATGAATAATGTACTTAGAATTTAAGCATGTAATACTTTCCAGAATGTCTGGATTTTGTAAATTCATTGGATAAGATTAGACTAGATCGATGCAAGCACTAATTTCACAAAGGATCATAACATAGTATGTAAAAAAGGCACTCTACCATGTACCCTGCCTGGTACTTCTCAAACGGGTAATGGGCATGGGTAATGGGCAATTTCAGGAAAACGAATATCAAATGTAGCTTGACAAGAAAAAAAAATGATCTTTTCATACTATCCATCTGTGTAATGAAGCTGTACATATAATACAATGGCATGTCATTCATATTGTGTCCAATTCAAAAACTCATAGTATAGGGAGTACAATATTCAAAACACTGTGTGATGATAATAATATGAAATGAAGGAAAAAAGAATTCTCAAAGGGTGATGTCAGGAAAATGAACATCAACAGTACCATAAAAAAAACTACTGTTTAACCATGAAAATAAGACCCTGACTTATATTTTTTTGAACCCTGAAATGAGTGCTTGGCTTCATTGCCATGCACTCAAAGGCCCGACTGGGCTTATTATCAGGGGATAATATCTTATTTCGGAAAAAACAGGGTATATGATCTTCTAATAATATCCATCTGTGTAATGAAGTTCTACACATGATCCACTTTGGAATTTGGAATTTTGCTCAGTGCAGAAATCCATTATTTCTAAAAAAACCCAACTGTATACATTTGTTATCAACCATAGGAGAACACATAATTACCAGATTTGGTAATCGGAAGATCTGGCGTGGTCAAGACTTTAGGAAGATAATTATCATCCTCAGTTGAAACTAGAAAAAATCAAAGAACCCCCAAATAAGTTCACATTGTGTACATATGGACAAGGTTTCAATTAGAGAAGCCTAAGTACTCTTTCATCTTAAAATGGAATTAACAGGCATGACACTACTGTGAAGAAATACATTGTCTGGGAAGAATTTTCATCTTTTATATAGAGGGACCCAGGAAAATTTTGGTTTCTACGAAGCTCTGTCTTCTGATTGGAAAGTGTACCTTCATTCCATTCGGTGTGGTAGAGCATTCGTGATTCAATAACATGCTTCATTCTTGTGCAGATATTAATTTCCAGAATGCCTGGATTTGGTAAACCCTTTCGATAACACTAGATAGATGCAAGAACTTATCTTGTAAAGAGTAGAACGTAGAAAAAGTCACTCTACCATGTTTCCTGTCTGGTACTTCTGCAGTGAGGTAGCCAGGTTCTTTAAATTTGGATGGAACAGGGCTTGGTTCATGAGAAACTGTAAGGAAGTCCAGTACAAAATTAGTCTGCAATCTGACAGGGAGCAAGGGATTCAAAATACTGTGTGCTGCTAATCCTATGAGATGAAAGGATTTTGAAGGAAGAATTCTCAAAGGGGAATGGGTAATTTCAGGAAAATGAACGTCAAAAGTGGCATGACAAGAACTATCTGGTCTTCTAATACTATCCATCTGTGTGATGAAGTTCTACGCATGATCCACTGGCATGTCTTTGGAATTTTGCTCAGTGCAGAAACTCATTATTTCTAAACAACCGCCAGGAATGCTCTATCTACCAACAATCACTCCACATATAATTTTATCAAACATATGAGAACAGATAATTACCAGGTTTGGTAATTGGAAGTTCTGGCGTGGTCAAGACTTTAGGAAGAGATTTATCATCCACAGTTGAAACTAGAAAAAAGCAAAGAACCCCAAGGTATATTTAGTGTCCATGTTGAAGGACATTGTTACACCTATGCATCCTAGGTTGCCTATGTGCCCTTCTATTTTGAGGAAGAATTGTTATACGTGGTCCTACAATTAACTAATATATTTTCTTAGATGAATTTCAATCCTCAGTGGAGGACTCTAATTTCCAGGAAGTCTGGAGTTCATCTTCATTTCAGAAAGGAATACGGTAGGTAAATTCCAGAGCTAGAAAGAAGCATGTTAAAAAAGTCACTCTACCATGTTTCTTGTCTGGCACTGCGGGCATGATGTTGTCAGGTTCTTTATACTCTGGTGGAACCGGTCTTGGTTTATAAGAATCTGAAAGGAAGTCCAGTCTATAATTAATCTACATTTGGTAGCAAAGTACAGGATTCAAAATACCGTGTTACTTATGAAAGGATTTTCAATGGAAGAAGGAGGAGTTCTCAAAGGGAAATGGGAGTTAAACCTTGGGAAAATAAAGATCTAAAGGAGCTTGAAAAAAAGCAAATGTTCTCCCAATCCTATGCATCTCTAAAGCTCTGCATATGGTCTTGCGCGCATGTCTTTCAAAGTTATGTTCAATCAGCAACTCTTTACTTCTAAGTAGCCACCAAAAGGGCAAGATCTACCCACTATCACCCTGTATACATTTGTTATCAACCATAGGAGAACACATAATTACCAGATTTGGTAATCGGAAGATCTGGCGTGGTCAAGACTTTAGGAAGATAATTATCGTCCTCAGTTGAAACTAGAAAAAAGCAAAGAACCCCCAAATAAGTTCACACTGTACATGGTTTCACCTATAGAAGCCTACGTGCTCTTTCATCTTAAAATGGAATTAACAGGCATGACACTACTGTGAAGAAATAGATTGTCTGGGAAGAATTTTCATCTTTCATATAGAGGGACCCAGGAAAATTTTGGTTTCTACGGTGCTCTGTCTTCTGATTGGAAAGTGTCCCTTCATTTTATTCGGTGTTGTAGAGCATTCGTGATTCAACAATATGCTTCATTCTTGTGCAGGTATTAATTTCCAGAATGCCTGGATTTGGTAAATGCTGTCGGTAAGATTATCCTAGATAGACTTAAGAATTTATTTTGTAAAGGATCAGGGAGTAGAACGTAGAAAAAGTCACTCTACCATGTTTCCTGTCTGGTACTTCTGCAGTGATGTAGCCAGGTTCTTTAAATTTGGATGGAACAGGGCTTGGTTCATGAGAAACTGTAAGGAAGTCCAGTACAAAATTAGTCTGCAATCTGACAGGGAGCAAGGGATTCAAAATACTGTGTGCTGCTAATCCTATGAGATGAAAGGATTTTGAACGAAGAATTCTCAAAGGGGAATGGGTAATTTCAGGAAAATGAACGTCAAAAGTGGCATGACAAGAACTATCTGGTCTTCTAATACTATCCATCTGTGTGATGAAGTTCTACGCATGATCCACTGGCATGTCTTTGGAATTTTGCTCAGTGCAGAAACTCATTATTTCTAAACAACCGCCAGGAATGCTCTATCTACCAACAATCACTCCACATATAATTTTATCAAACATATGAGAACAGATAATTACCAGGTTTGGTAATTGGAAGTTCTGGCGTGGTCAAGACTTTAGGAAGAGATTTATCATCCACAGTTGAAACTAGAAAAAAGCAAAGAACCCCAAGGTATATTTAGTGTCCATGTTGAAGGACATTGTTACACCTATGCATCCTAGGTTGCCTATGTGCCCTTCTATTTTGAGGAAGAATTGTTATACGTGGTCCTACAATTAACTAATATATTTTCTTAGATGAATTTCAATCCTCAGTGGAGGACTCTAATTTCCAGGAAGTCTGGAGTTCATCTTCATTTCAGAAAGGAATACGGTAGGTAAATTCCAGAGCTAGAAAGAAGCATGTTAAAAAAGTCACTCTACCATGTTTCTTGTCTGGCACTGCGGGCATGATGTTGTCAGGTTCTTTATACTCTGGTGGAACCGGTCTTGGTTTATAAGAATCTGAAAGGAAGTCCAGTCTATAATTAATCTACATTTGGTAGCAAAGTACAGGATTCAAAATACCGTGTTACTTATGAAAGGATTTTCAATGGAAGAAGGAGGAGTTCTCAAAGGGAAATGGGAGTTAAACCTTGGGAAAATAAAGATCTAAAGGAGCTTGAAAAAAAGCAAATGTTCTCCCAATCCTATGCATCTCTAAAGCTCTGCATATGGTCTTGCGCGCATGTCTTTCAAAGTTATGTTCAATCAGCAACTCTTTACTTCTAAGTAGCCACCAAAAGGGCAAGATCTACCCACTATCACCCTGTATACATTTGTTATCAACCATAGGAGAACACATAATTACCAGATTTGGTAATCGGAAGATCTGGCGTGGTCAAGACTTTAGGAAGATAATTATCGTCCTCAGTTGAAACTAGAAAAAAGCAAAGAACCCCCAAATAAGTTCACACTGTACATGGTTTCACCTATAGAAGCCTACGTGCTCTTTCATCTTAAAATGGAATTAACAGGCATGACACTACTGTGAAGAAATAGATTGTCTGGGAAGAATTTTCATCTTTCATATAGAGGGACC
Source organism: Pantherophis guttatus (assembly GCF_059756535.1). Classification (NCBI taxonomy): domain Eukaryota; kingdom Metazoa; phylum Chordata; class Lepidosauria; order Squamata; family Colubridae; genus Pantherophis; species Pantherophis guttatus. The sequence goes on from NC_142067.1 coordinate 33,189,692, forward strand.
CAGGAAAATTTTGGTTTCTACGGTGCTCTGTCTTCTGATTGGAAAGTGTCCCTTCATTTTATTCGGTGTTGTAGAGCATTCGTGATTCAACAATATGCTTCATTCTTGTGCAGGTATTAATTTCCAGAATGCCTGGATTTGGTAAATGCTGTCGGTAAGATTATCCTAGATAGACTTAAGAATTTATTTTGTAAAGGATCAGGGAGTAGAACGTAGAAAAAGTCACTCTACCATGTTTCCTGTCTGGTACTTCTGCAGTGATGTAGCCAGGTTCTTTAAATTTGGATGGAACAGGGCTTGGTTCATGAGACACTGTAAGGAAGTCCAGTACAAAATTAGTCTGCAATCTGACAGGGAGCAAGGGATTCAAAATACTGTGTGCTGCTAATCCTATGAGATGAAAGGATTTTGAACGAAGAATTCTCAAAGGGAAATGGGTAATTTCAGGAAAATGAACGTCAAAAATGGCATGACAAGAACTAGCTGGTCTTCTAATACTATCCATCTGTGTGATGAAGTTCTACGCATGATCCACTGGCATGTCTTTGGAATTTTGCTCAGTGCAGAAACTCATTATTTCTAAACAACCGCCAGGAATGCTCTATCTACCAACAATCACTCCACATATAATTTTATCAAACATATGAGAACAGATAATTACCAGGTTTGGTAATTGGAAGTTCTGGCGTGGTCAAGACTTTAGGAAGAGATTTATCATCCACAGTTGAAACTAGAAAAAAGCAAAGAACCCCAAGGTATATTTAGTGTCCATGTTGAAGGACATTGTTACACCTATGCATCCTAGGTTGCCTATGTGCCCTTCTATTTTGAGGAAGAATTGTTATACGTGGTCCTACAATTAACTAATATATTTTCTTAGATGAATTTCAATCCTCAGTGGAGGACTCTAATTTCCAGGAAGTCTGGAGTTCATCTTCATTTCAGAAAGGAATACGGTAGGTAAAGTCCAGAGCTAGAAAGAAGCATGTTAAAAAAGTCACTCTACCATGTTTCTTGTCTGGCACTGTGGACACGATGTTGTCGGGTTCTTTATACTCTGGTGGAACCGGTCTTGGTTTATAAGAATCTGAAAGGAAGTCCAGTCTAAAATTAATCTACATTTGGTAGCAAAGTACAGGATTCAAAATACCGTGTTACTTATGAAAGGATTTTCAATGGAAGAAGGAGGAGTTCTCAAAGGGAAATGGGAGTTAAACCTTGGGAAAATAAAGATCTAAAGGAGCTTGAAAAAAAGCAAATGTTCTCCCAATCCTATGCATCTCTAAAGCTCTGCATATGGTCTTGCGCGCATGTCTTTCAAAGTTATGTTCAATCAGCAACTCTTTACTTCTAAGTAGCCACCAAAAGGGCAAGATCTACCCACTATCACCCTGTATACATTTGTTATCAACCATAGGAGAACACATAATTACCAGATTTGGTAATCGGAAGATCTGGCGTGGTCAAGACTTTAGGAAGATAATTATCGTCCTCAGTTGAAACTAGAAAAAAGCAAAGAACCCCCAAATAAGTTCACACTGTACATGGTTTCACCTATAGAAGCCTACGTGCTCTTTCATCTTAAAATGGAATTAACAGGCATGACACTACTGTGAAGAAATACATTGTCTGGGAAGAATTTTCATCTTTCATATAGAGGGACCCAGGAAAATTTTGGTTTCTACGGTGCTCTGTCTTCTGATTGGAAAGTGTCCCTTCATTTTATTCGGTGTGGTAGAGCATTCGTGATTCAACAATATGCTTCATTCTTGTGCAGGTATTAATTTCCAGAATGCCTGGATTTGGTAAATGCTGTCGGTAAGATTATCCTAGATAGACTTAAGAATTTATTTTGTAAAGGATCAGGGAGTAGAACGTAGAAAAAGTCACTCTACCATGTTTCCTGTCTGGTACTTCTGCAGTGATGTAGCCAGGTTCTTTAAATTTGGATGGAACAGGGCTTGGTTCATGAGACACTGTAAGGAAGTCCAGTACAAAATTAGTCTGCAATCTGACAGGGAGCAAGGGATTCAAAATACTGTGTGCTGATAATCCTATGAGATGAAAGGATTTTGAACGAAGAATTCTCAAAGGGAAATGGGTAATTTCAGGAAAATGAATGTCAAAAGTGGCATGACAAGAACTAGCTGGTCTTCTAATACTATCCATCTGTGTGATGAAGTTCTACGCATGATCCACTGGCATGTTTTGGAATTTTGCTCAGTGCAGAAACTCATTATTTCTAAACAACCGCCAGGAATGCTCTATCTACCAACAATCACTCCACATATAATTTTATCAAACATATGAGAACAGATAATTACCAGGTTTGGTAATTGGAAGTTCTGGCGTGGTCAAGACTTTAGGAAGAGATTTATCATCCACAGTTGAAACTAGAAAAAAGCAAAGAACCCCAAGGTATATTTAGTGTCCATGTTGAAGGACATTGTTACACCTATGCATCCTAGGTTGCCTATGTGCCCTTCTATTTTGAGGAAGAAGTGTTATACGTGGTCCTACAATTAACTAATATATTTTCTTAGATGAATTTCAATCTTCAGTGGAGGACTCTAATTTCCAGGAAGTCTGGAGTTCATCTTCATTTCAGAAAGGAATACGGTAGGTAAATTCCAGAGCTAGAAAGAAGCATGTTAAAAAAGTCACTCTACCATGTTTCTTGTCTGGCACTGTGGACACGATGTTGTCGGGTTCTTTATACTCTGGTGGAACCGGTCTTGGTTTATAAGAATCTGAAAGGAAGTCCAGTCTAAAATTAATCTACATTTGGTAGCAAAGTACAGGATTCAAAATACCGTGTTACTTATGAAAGGATTTTCAATGGAAGAAGGAGGAGTTCTCAAAGGGAAATGGGAGTTAAACCTTGGGAAAATAAAGATCTAAAGGAGCTTGAAAAAAAGCAAATGTTCTCCCAATCCTATGCATCTCTAAAGCTCTGCATATGGTCTTGCGCGCATGTCTTTCAAAGTTATGTTCAATCAGCAACTCTTTACTTCTAAGTAGCCACCAAAAGGGCAAGATCTACCCACTATCACCCTGTATACATTTGTTATCAACCATAGGAGAACACATAATTACCAGATTTGGTAATCGGAAGATCTGGCGTGGTCAAGACTTTAGGAAGATAATTATCGTCCTCAGTTGAAACTAGAAAAAAGCAAAGAACCCCCAAATAAGTTCACACTGTACATGGTTTCACCTATAGAAGCCTACGTGCTCTTTCATCTTAAAATGGAATTAACAGGCATGACACTACTGTGAAGAAATACATTGTCTGGGAAGAATTTTCATCTTTCATATAGAGGGACCCAGGAAAATTTTGATTTCTACGGTGCTCTGTCTTCTGATTGGAAAGTGTCCCTTCATTTTATTCGGTGTGGTAGAGCATTCGTGATTCAACAATATGCTTCATTCTTGTGCAGGTATTAATTTCCAGAATGCCTGGATTTGGTAAATGCTGTCGGTAAAATAATCCTAGATAGACTTAAGAATTTATTTTGTAAAGGATCAGGGAGTAGAACGTAGAAAAAGTCACTCTACCATGTTTCCTGTCTGGTACTTCTGCAGTGAGGTAGCCAGGTTCTTTAAATTTGGATGGAACAGGGCTTGGTTCATGAGATACTGTAAGGAAGTCCAGTACAAAATTAGTCTGCAATCTGACAGGGAGCAAGGGATTCAAAATACTGTGTGCTGCTAATCCTATGAGATGAAAGGATTTTGAACGAAGAATTCTCAAAGGGAAATGGGTAATTTCAGGAAAATGAACGTCAAAAGTGGCATGACAAGAACTAGCTGGTCTTCTAATACTATCCATCTGTGTAATGAAGTTCTACGCATGATCCACTGGCATGTCTTTGGAATTTTGCTCAGTGCAGAATCTCATTATTTCTAAACAACCGCCAGGAATGCTCTATCTACCAACAATCACTCCACATATAGTTTTATCAAACATATGAGAACAGATAATTACCAGGTTTGGTAATTGGAAGTTCTGGCGTGGTCAAGACTTTAGGAAGAGATTTATCATCCACAGTTGAAACTAGAAAAAAGCAAAGAACCCCAAGGTATATTTAGTGTCCATGTTGAAGGACATTGTTACACCTATGCATCCTAGGTTGCCTATGTGCCCTTCTATTTTGAGGAAGAAGTGTTATACGTGGTCCTACAATTAATTAATATATTTTCTTAGATGAATTTCAATCCTCAGTGGAGGACTCTAATTTCCAGGAAGTCTGGAGTTCATCTTCATTTCAGAAAGGAATACGGTATATAAATTCCAGAGCTAGAAAGAAGCATGTTAAAAAAGTCACTCTACCATGTTTCTTGTCTGGCACTGTGGACACGATGTTGTCGGGTTCTTTATACTCTGGTGGAACCGGGCTTGGTTTATAAGAATCTGAAAGGAAGTCCAGTCTAAAATTAATCTACATTTGGTAGCAAAGTACAGGATTCAAAATACCGTGTTACTTATGAAAGGATTTTCAATGGAAGAAGGAGGAGTTCTCAAAGGGAAATGGGAGTTAAACCTTGGGAAAATAAAGATCTAAAGGAGCTTGAAAAAAAGCGAATGTTCTCCCAATCCTATGCATCTCTAAAGCTCTGCATATGGTCTTGCGCGCATGTCTTTCAAAGTTATGTTCAATCAGCAACTCTTTACTTCTAAGTAGCCACCAAAAGGGCAAGATCTACCCACTATCACCCTGTATACATTTGTTATCAACCATAGGAGAACACATAATTACCAGATTTGGTAATCGGAAGATCTGGCGTGGTCAAGACTTTAGGAAGATAATTATTGTCCTCAGTTGAAACTAGAAAAAAGCAAAGAACCCCCAAATAAGTTCACACTGTACATGGTTTCACCTATAGAAGCCTACGTGCTCTTTCATCTTAAAATGGAATTAACAGGCATGACACTACTGTGAAGAAATAGATTGTCTGGGAAGAATTTTCATCTTTCATATAGAGGGACCCAGGAAAATTTTGGTTTCTACGGTGCTCTGTCTTCTGATTGGAAAGTGTCCCTTCATTTTATTCGGTGTGGTAGAGCATTCGTGATTCAACAATATGCTTCATTCTTGTGCAGGTATTAATTTCCAGAATGCCTGGATTTGGTAAATGCTGTCGGTAAGATTACCCTAGATAGACTTAAGAATTTATTTTGTAAAGGATCAGAGAGTAGAACGTAGAAAAAGTCACTCTACCATGTTTCCTGTCTGGTACTTCTGCAGTGATGTAGCCAGGTTCTTTAAATTTGGATGGAACATGGCTTGGTTCATGAGACACTGTAAGGAAGTCCAGTACAAAATTAGTCTGCAATCTGACAGGGAGCAAGGGATTCAAAATACTGTGTGCTGCTAATCCTATGAGATGAAAGGATTTTGAAGGAAGAATTCTCAAAGGGGAATGGGTAATTTCAGGAAAATGAATGTCAAAAGTGGCATGACAAGAACTAGCTGGTCTTCTAATACTATCCATCTGTGTAATGAAGTTCTACGCATGATCCACTGGCATGTCTTTGGAATTTTGCTCAGTGCAGAAACTCATTATTTCTAAACAACCGCCAGGAATGCTCTATCTACCAACAATCACTCCACATATAATTTTATCAAACATATGAGAACAGATAATTACCAGGTTTGGTAATTGGAAGTTCTGGCGTGGTCAAGACTTTAGGAAGAGATTTATCATCCACAGTTGAAACTAGAAAAAAGCAAAGAACCCCAAGGTATATTTAGTGTCCATGTTGAAGGACATTGTTACACCTATGCATCCTAGGTTGCCTATGTGCCCTTCTATTTTGAGGAAGAATTGTTATACGTGGTCCTACAATTAACTAATATATTTTCTTAGATGAATTTCAATCCTCAGTGGAGGACTCTAATTTCCAGGAAGTCTGGAGTTCATCTTCATTTCAGAAAGAAATACAGTAGGTAAATTCCAGAGCTAGAAAGAAGCATGTTAAAAAAGTCACTCTACCATGTTTCTTGTCTGGCACTGCGGACACGATGTTGTCGGGTTCTTTATACTCTGGTGGAACCGGGCTTGGTTTATAAGAATCTGAAAGGAAGTCCAGTCTAAAATTAATCTACATTTGGTAGCAAAGTACAGGATTCAAAATACCGTGTTACTTATGAAAGGATTTTCAATGGAAGAAGGAGGAGTTCTCAAAGGGAAATGGGAGTTAAACCTTGGGAAAATAAAGATCTAAAGGAGCTTGAAAAAAAGCGAATGTTCTCCCAATCCTATGCATCTCTAAAGCTCTGCATATGGTCTTGCGCGCATGTCTTTCAAAGTTATGTTCAATCAGCAACTCTTTACTTCTAAGTAGCCACCAAAAGGGCAAGATCTACCCACTATCACCCTGTATACATTTGTTATCAACCATAGGAGAACACATAATTACCAGATTTGGTAATCGGAAGATCTGGCGTGGTCAAGACTTTAGGAAGATAATTATTGTCCTCAGTTGAAACTAGAAAAAAGCAAAGAACCCCCAAATAAGTTCACACTGTACATGGTTTCACCTATAGAAGCCTACGTGCTCTTTCATCTTAAAATGGAATTAACAGGCATGACACTACTGTGAAGAAATACATTGTCTGGGAAGAATTTTCATCTTTCATATAGAGGAACCCAGGAAAATTTTGGTTTCTACGGTGCTCTGTCTTCTGATTGGAAAGTGTCCCTTCATTTTATTCGGTGTGGTAGAGCATTCGTGATTCAACAATATGCTTCATTCTTGTGCAGGTATTAATTTCCAGAATGCCTGGATTTGGTAAATGCTGTCGGTAAGATTACCCTAGATAGACATAAGAATTTATTTTGTAAAGGATCAGAGAGTAGAACGTAGAAAAAGTCACTCTACCATGTTTCCTGTCTGGTACTTCTGCAGTGATGTAGCCAGGTTCTTTAAATTTGGATGGAACAGGGCTTGGTTCATGAGACACTGTAAGGAAGTCCAGTACAAAATTAGTCTGCAATCTGACAGGGAGCAAGGGATTCAAAATACTGTGTGCTGCTAATCCTATGAGATGAAAGGATTTTGAAGGAAGAATTCTCAAAGGGGAATGGGTAATTTCAGGAAAATGAATGTCAAAAGTGGCATGACAAGAACTAGCTGGTCTTCTAATACTATCCATCTGTGTAATGAAGTTCTACGCATGATCCACTGGCATGTCTTTGGAATTTTGCTCAGTGCAGAAACTCATTATTTCTAAACAACCGCCAGGAATGCTCTATCTACCAACAATCACTCCACATATAATTTTATCAAACATATGAGAACAGATAATTACCAGGTTTGGTAATTGGAAGTTCTGGCGTGGTCAAGACTTTAGGAAGAGATTTATCATCCACAGTTGAAACTAGAAAAAAGCAAAGAACCCCAAGGTATATTTAGTGTCCATGTTGAAGGACATTGTTACACCTATGCATCCTAGGTTGCCTATGTGCCCTTCTATTTTGAGGAAGAATTGTTATACGTGGTCCTACAATTAACTAATATATTTTCTTAGATGAATTTCAATCCTCAGTGGAGGACTCTAATTTCCAGGAAGTCTGGAGTTCATCTTCATTTCAGAAAGGAATACGGTAGGTAAATTCCATAGCTAGAAAGAAGCATGTTAAAAAAGTCACTCTACCATGTTTCTTGTCTGGCACTGCGGGCATGATGTTGTCGGGTTCTTTATACTCTGGTGGAACCGGGCTTGGTTTATAAGAATCTGAAAGGAAGTCCAGTCTAAAATTAATCTACATTTGGTAGCAAAGTACAGGATTCAAAATACCGTGTTACTTATGAAAGGATTTTCAACGGAAGAAGAAGGAATTCTCAAAGGGAAATGGGAGTTAAACCTTGGGAAAATAAAGATCTAAAGGAGCTTGAAAAAAAACGAATGTTCTCCCAATCCTATGCATCTCTAAAGCTCTGCATATGGTCTTGCGCGCATGTCTTTCAAAGTTATGTTCAATCAGCAACTCTTTACTTCTAAGTAGCCACCAAAAGGGCAAGGTCTACCCACTATCACCCTGTATACATTTGTTATCAACCATAGGAGAACACATAATTACCAGATTTGGTAATCGGAAGATCTGGCGTGGTCAAGACTTTAGGAAGATAATTATCGTCCTCAGTTGAAACTAGAAAAAAGCAAAGAACCCCCAAATAAGTTCACACTGTACATGGTTTCACCTATAGAAGCCTAAGTGCTCTTTCATCTTAAAATGGAATTAACAGGCATGACACTACTGTGAAGAAATACATTGTCTGGGAAGAATTTTCATCTTTCATATAGAGGAACCCAGGAAAATTTTGGTTTCTACGGTGCTCTGTCTTCTGATTGGAAAGTGTCTCTTCATTTTATTCGGTGTGGTAGAGCATTCGTGATTCAACAATATGCTTCATTCTTGTGCAGATATTAATTTCCAGAATGCCTGGATTTGGTAAACCCTTTCGATAACACTAGATAGATGCAAGAACTTATCTTGTAAAGAGTAGAACGTAGAAAAAGTCACTCTACCATGTTTCCTGTCTGGTACTTCTGCAGTGAGGTAGCCAGGTTCTTTAAATTTGGATGGAACAGGGCTTGGTTCATGAGAAACTGTAAGGAAGTCCAGTACAAAATTAGTCTGCAATCTGACAGGGAGCAAGGGATTCAAAATACTGTGTGCTGCTAATCCTATGAGATGAAAGGATTTTGAAGGAAGAATTCTCAAAGGGGAATGGGTAATTTCAGGAAAATGAATGTCAAAAGTGGCATGACAAGAACTATCTGGTCTTCTAATACTATCCATCTGTGTAATGAAGTTCTACGCATGATCCACTGGCATGTCTTTGGAATTTTGCTCAGTGCAGAATCTCATTATTTCTAAACAACCGCCAGGAATGCTCTATCTACCAACAATCACTCCACATATAATTTTATCAAACATATGAGAACAGATAATTACCAGGTTTGGTAATTGGAAGTTCTGGCGTGGTCAAGACTTTAGGAAGAGATTTATCATCCACAGTTGAAACTAGAAAAAAAGAACCCCAAGGTATATTTATGTCCATGTTGAAGGACATTGTTACACCTATGCATCCTAGGTTGCCTATGTGCCCTTCTATTTTGAGGAAGAATTGTTATACGTGGTCCTACAATTAACTAATATATTTTCTTAGATGAATTTCAATCCTCACTGGAGGACTCTAATTTCCAGGAAGTCTGGAGTTCATCTTCATTTCAGAAAGGAATACGGTATATAAATTCCAGAGCTAGAAAGAAGCATGTTAAAAAAGTCACTCTACCATGTTTCTTGTCTGGCACTGCGGGCATGATGTTGTCGGGTTCTTTATACTCTGGTGGAACCGGGCTTGGTTTATAAGAATCTGAAAGGAAGTCCAGTCTAAAATTAATCTACATTTGGTAGCAAAGTACAGGATTCAAAATACCGTGTTACTTATGAAAGGATTTTTAACGGAAGAAGAAGGAATTCTCAAAGGGAAATGGGAGTTAAACCTTGGGAAAATAAAGATCTAAAGGAGCTTGAAAAAAAGCGAATGTTCTCCCAATCCTATGCATCTCTAAAGCTCTGCATATGGTCTTGCGCGCATGTCTTTCAAAGTTATGTTCAATCAGCAACTCTTTACTTCTAAGTAGCCACCAAAAGGGCAAGATCTACCCACTATCACCCTTTAAACATTTGTTATCAACCACAGGAGAACACATAATTACCAGATTTGGTAATCGGAAGATCTGGCGTGGTCAAGACTTTAGGAAGATAATTATCGTCCTCAGTTGAAACTAGAAAAAAGCAAAGAACCCCCAAATAAGTTCACACTGTACATGGTTTCACCTATAGAAGCCTAAGTGCTCTTTCATCTTAAAATGGAATTAACAGGCATGACACTACTGTGAAGAAATACATTGTCTGGGAAGAATTTTCATCTTTCATATAGAGGGACCCAGGAAAATTTTGGTTTCTACGGTGCTCTGTCTTCTGATTGGAAAGTGTCCCTTCATTTTATTCGGTGTTGTAGAGCATTCGTGATTCAACAATATGCTTCATTCTTGTGCAGGTATTAATTTCCAGAATGCCTGGATTTGGTAAATGCTGTCGGTAAGATTACCCTAGATAGACATAAGAATTTATTTTGTAAAGGATCAGAGAGTAGAACGTAGAAAAAGTCACTCTACCATGTTTCCTGTCTGGTACTTCTGCAGTGATGTAGCCAGGTTCTTTAAATTTGGATGGAACAGGGCTTGGTTCATGAGACACTGTAAGGAAGTCCAGTACAAAATTAGTCTGCAATCTGACAGGGAGCAAGGGATTCAAAATACTGTGTGCTGCTAATCCTATGAGATGAAAGGATTTTGAAGGAAGAATTCTCAGAGGGGAATGGGTAATTTCAGGAAAATGAATGTCAAAAGTGGCATGACAAGAACTAGCTGGTCTTCTAATACTATCCATCTGTGTAATGAAGTTCTACGCATGATCCACTGGCATGTCTTTGGAATTTTGCTCAGTGCAGAAACTCATTATTTCTAAACAACCGCCAGGAATGCTCTATCTACCAACAATCACTCCACATATAATTTTATCAAACATATGAGAACAGATAATTACCAGGTTTGGTAATTGGAAGTTCTGGCGTGGTCAAGACTTTAGGAAGAGATTTATCATCCACAGTTGAAACTAGAAAAAAGCAAAGAACCCCAAGGTATATTTAGTGTCCATGTTGAAGGACATTGTTACACCTATGCATCCTAGGTTGCCTATGTGCCCTTCTATTTTGAGGAAGAATTGTTATACGTGGTCCTACAATTAATTAATATATTTTCTTAGATGAATTTCAATCCTCAGTGGAGGACTCTAATTTCCAGGAAGTCTGGAGTTCATCTTCATTTCAGAAAGGAATACGGTAGGTAAATTCCATAGCTAGAAAGAAGCATGTTAAAAAAGTCACTCTACCATGTTTCTTGTCTGGCACTGCGGGCATGATGTTGTCGGGTTCTTTATACTCTGGTGGAACCGGGCTTGGTTTATAAGAATCTGAAAGGAAGTCCAGTCTAAAATTAATCTACATTTGGTAGCAAAGTACAGGATTCAAAATACCGTGTTACTTATGAAAGGATTTTCAACGGAAGAAGAAGGAATTCTCAAAGGGAAATGGGAGTTAAACCTTGGGAAAATAAAGATCTAAAGGAGCTTGAAAAAAAGCGAATGTTCTCCCAATCCTATGCATCTCTAAAGCTCTGCATATGGTCTTGCGCGCATGTCTTTCAAAGTTATGTTCAATCAGGAACTCTTTACTTCTAAGTAGCCACCAAAAGGGCAAGATCTACCCACTATCACCCTGTATACATTTGTTATCAACCACAGCAGAACACATAATTACCAGATTTGGTAATCGGAAGATCTGGCGTGGTCAAGACTTTAGGAAGATAATTATCGTCCTCAGTTGAAACTAGAAAAAAGCAAAGAACCCCCAAATAAGTTCACACTGTACATGGTTTCACCTATAGAAGCCTAAGTGCTCTTTCATCTTAAAATGGAATTAACAGGCATGACACTACTGTGAAGAAATACATTGTCTGGGAAGAATTTTCATCTTTCATATAGAGGGACCCAGGAAAATTTTGGTTTCTACGGTGCTCTGTCTTCTGATTGGAAAGTGTCCCTTCATTTTATTCGGTGTTGTAGACCATTCGTGATTCAACAATATGCTTCATTCTTGTGCAGATATTAATTTCCAGAATGCCGGGATTTGGTAAATGCTGTCGGTAAGATTACCCTAGATAGACTTAAGAATTTATTTTGTAAAGGATCAGAGAGTAGAACGTAGAAAAAGTCACTCTACCATGTTTCCTGTCTGGTACTTCTGCAGTGATGTAGCCAGGTTCTTTAAATTTGGATGGAACAGGGCTTGGTTCATGAGACACTGTAAGGAAGTCCAATACAAAATTAGTCTGCAATCTGACAGGGAGCAAGGGATTCAAAATACTGTGTGCTGCTAATCCTATGAGATGAAAGGATTTTGAAGGAAGAATTCTCAAAGGGGAATGGGTAATTTCAGGAAAATGAATGTCAAAAGTGGCATGACAAGAACTAGCTGGTCTTCTAATACTATCCATCTGTGTAATGAAGTTCTACGCATGATCCACTGACATGTCTTTGGAATTTTGCTCAGTGCAGAAACTCATTATTTCTAAACAACCGCCAGGAATGCTCTATCTACCAACAATCACTCCACATATAATTTTATCAAACATATGAGAACAGATAATTACCAGGTTTGGTAATTGGAAGTTCTGGCGTGGTCAAGACTTTAGGAAGAGATTTATCATCCACAGTTGAAACTAGAAAAAAGCAAAGAACCCCAAGGTATATTTAGTGTCCATGTTGAAGGACATTGTTACACCTATGCATCCTAGGTTGCCTATGTGCCCTTCTATTTTGAGGAAGAATTGTTATACGTGGTCCTACAATTAATTAATATATTTTCTTAGATGAATTTCAATCCTCAGTGGAGGACTCTAATTTCCAGGAAGTCTGGAGTTCATCTTCATTTCAGAAAGAAATACGGTAGGTAAATTCCATAGCTAGAAAGAAGCATGTTAAAAAAGTCACTCTACCATGTTTCTTGTCTGGCACTGCGGGCAGGATGTTGTCGGGTTCTTTATACTCTGGTGGAACCGGGCTTGGTTTATAAGAATCTGAAAGGAAGTCCAGTCTAAAATTAATCTACATTTGGTAGCAAAGTACAGGATTCAAAATACCGTGTTACTTATGAAAGGATTTTCAACGGAAGAAGAAGGAATTCTCAAAGGGAAATGGGAGTTAAACCTTGGGAAAATAAAGATCTAAAGGAGCTTGAAAAAAAGCGAATGTTCTCCCAATCCTATGCATCTCTAAAGCTCTGCATATGGTCTTGCGCGCATGTCTTTCAAAGTTATGTTCAATCAGGAACTCTTTACTTCTAAGTAGCCACCAAAAGGGCAAGATCTACCCACTATCACCCTGTATACATTTGTTATCAACCACAGCAGAACACATAATTACCAGATTTGGTAATCGGAAGATCTGGCGTGGTCAAGACTTTAGGAAGATAATTATCGTCCTCAGTTGAAACTAGAAAAAAGCAAAGAACCCCCAAATAAGTTCACACTGTACATGGTTTCACCTATAGAAGCCTAAGTGCTCTTTCATCTTAAAATGGAATTAACAGGCATGACACTACTGTGAAGAAATACATTGTCTGGGAAGAATTTTCATCTTTCATATAGAGGGACCCAGGAAAATTTTGGTTTCTACGGTGCTCTGTCTTCTGATTGGAAAGTGTCCCTTCATTCCATTCAGTGTTGTAGACCATTCGTGATTCAACAATATGCTTCATTCTTGTGCAGGTATTAATTTCCAGAATGCCTGGATTTGGTAAATGCTGTCGGTAAGATTACCCTAGATAGACATAAGAATTTATTTTGTAAAGGATCAGAGAGTAGAACGTAGAAAAAGTCACTCTACCATGTTTCCTGTCTGGTACTTCTGCAGTGATGTAGCCAGGTTCTTTAAATTTGGATGGAACAGGGCTTGGTTCATGAGACACTGTAAGGAAGTCCAGTACAAAATTAATCTGCAATCTGACAGGGAGCAAGGGATTCAAAATACTGTGTGCTGCTAATCCTATGAGATGAAAGGATTTTGAAGGAAGAATTCTCAAAGGGGAATGGGTAATTTCAGGAAAATGAATGTCAAAAGTGGCATGACAAGAACTAGCTGGTCTTCTAATACTATCCATCTGTGTAATGAAGTTCTACGCATGATCCACTGGCATGTCTTTGGAATTTTGCTCAGTGCAGAAACTCATTATTTCTAAACAACCGCCAGGAATGCTCTATCTACCAACAATCACTCCACATATAATTTTATCAAACATATGAGAACAGATAATTACCAGGTTTGGTAATTGGAAGTTCTGGCGTGGTCAAGACTTTAGGAAGAGATTTATCATCCACAGTTGAAACTAGAAAAAAGCAAAGAACCCCAAGGTATATTTAGTGTCCATGTTGAAGGACATTGTTACATCTATGCATCCTAGGTTGCCTATGTGCCCTTCTATTTTGAGGAAGAATTGTTATACGTGGTCCTACAATTAATTAATATATTTTCTTAGATGAATTTCAATCCTCAGTGGAGGACTCTAATTTCCAGGAAGTCTGGAGTTCATCTTCATTTCAGAAAGAAATACGGTAGGTAAATTCCATAGCTAGAAAGAAGCATGTTAAAAAAGTCACTCTACCATGTTTCTTGTCTGGCACGGCGGGCAGGATGTTGTCGGGTTCTTTATACTCTGGTGGAACCGGGCTTGGTTTATAAGAATCTGAAAGGAAGTCCAGTCTAAAATTAATCTACATTTGGTAGCAAAGTACAGGATTCAAAATACCGTGTTACTTATGAAAGGATTTTCAACGGAAGAAGAAGGAATTCTCAAAGGGAAATGGGAGTTAAACCTTGGGAAAATAAAGATCTAAAGGAGCTTGAAAAAAAGCAAATGTTCTCCCAATCCTATGCATCTCTAAAGCTCTGCATATGGTCTTGCGCGCATGTCTTTCAAAGTTATGTTCAATCAGGAACTCTTTACTTCTAAGTAGCCACCAAAAGGGCAAGATCTACCCACTATCACCCTGTATACATTTGTTATCAACCACAGGAGAACACATAATTACCAGATTTGGTAATCGGAAGATCTGGCGTGGTCAAGACTTTAGGAAGATAATTATCGTCCTCAGTTGAAACTAGAAAAAAGCAAAGAACCCCCAAATAAGTTCACACTGTACATGGTTTCACCTATAGAAGCCTAAGTGCTCTTTCATCTTAAAATGGAATGAACAGGCATGACACTACTGTGAAGAAATACATTGTCTGGGAAGAATTTTCATCTTTCATATAGAGGGACCCAGGAAAATTTTGGTTTCTACGGTGCTCTGTCTTCTGATTGGAAAGTGTCCCTTCATTCCATTCAGTGTTGTAGAGCATTCGTGATTCAACAATATGCTTCATTCTTGTGCAGGTATTAATTTCGAGAATGCCTGGATTTGGTAAATGCTATCGGTAAGATTACCCTAGATAGACTTAAGAATTTATTTTGTAAAGGATCAGAGAGTAGAACGTAGAAAAAGTCACTCTACCATGTTTCCTGTCTGGTACTTCTGCAGTGATGTAGCCAGGTTCTTTAAATTTGGATGGAACAGGGCTTGGTTCATGAGAAACTGTAAGGAAGTCCAGTACAAAATTAGTCTGCAATCTGACAGGGAGCAAGGGATTCAAAATACTGTGTGCTGCTAATCCTATGAAATGAAAGGATTTTGAAGGAAGAATTCTCAAAGGGGAATGGGTAATTTCAGGAAAATGAACATCAAAAGTGGCATGACAAGAACTATCTGGTCTTCTAATACTATCCATCTGTGAAATGAAGTTCTACGCATGATCCACTGGCATGTCTTTGGAATTTTGCTCAGTGCAGAAACTCATTATTTCTAAACAACCGCCAGGAATGCTATATCTACCAACAATCACTCCACATATAATTTTATCAAACATATGAGAACAGATAATTACCAGGTTTGGTAATTGGAAGTTCTGGCGTGGTCAAGACTTTAGGAAGAGATTTATCATCCACAGTTGAAACTAGAAAAAAGCAAAGAACCCCAAGGTATATTTAGTGTCCATGTTGAAGGACATTGTTACACCTATGCATCCTAGGTTGCCTATGTGCCCTTCTATTTTGAGGAAGAATTGTTATACAATTAACTAATATATTTTCTTAGATGAATTTCAATCCTCAGTGGAGGACTCTAATTTCCAGGAAGTCTGGAGTTCATCTTCATTTCAGAAAGGAATTCGGTAGGTAAATTCCAGAGCTAGAAAGAAGCATGTTAAAAAAGTCACTCTACCATGTTTCTTGTCTGGCACTGCGGGCAGGATGTTGTCGGGTTCTTTATACTCTGGTGGAACCGGGCTTGGTTTATAAGAATCTGAAAGGAAGTCCAGTCTAAAATTAATCTACATTTGGTAGCAAAGTACAGGATTCAAAATACCGTGTTACTTATGAAAGGATTTTCAACGGAAGAAGGAGGAGTTCTCAAAGGGAAATGGGAGTTAAACCTTGGGAAAATAAAGATCTAAAGGAGCTTGAAAAAAAGCGAATGTTCTCCCAATCCTATGCATCTCTAAAGCTCTGCATATGGTCTTGCGCGCATGTCTTTCAAAGTTATGTTCAATCAGCAACTCTTTACTTCTAAGTAGCCACTAAAAGCGCAAGATCTACCCACTATCACCCTGTATAAATTTGTTATCAACCATAGGAGAACACATAATTACCAGATTTGGTAATCGGAAGATCTGGCGTGGTCAAGACTTTAGGAAGATAATTATCGTCCTCAGTTGAAACTAGAAAAAAGCAAAGAACCCCCAAATAAGTTCACACTGTACATGGTTTCACCTATAGAAGCCTAAGTGGTCTTTCATCTTAAAATGGAATTAACAGGCATGACACTACTGTGAAGAAATACATTGTCTGGGAAGAATTTTCATCTTTCATATAGAGGGACCCAGGAAAATTTTGATTTCTACGGTGCTCTGTCTTCTGATTGGAAAGTGTCCCTTCATTCCATTCGGTGTGGTAGAGCATTCGTGATTCAACAATATGCTTCATTCTTGTGCAGATATTAATTTCCAGAATGCCTGGATTTGGTAAACCCTTTCGATAACACTAGATAGATGCAAGAACTTATCTTGTAAAGAGTAGAACGTAGAAAAAGTCACTCTACCATGTTTCCTGTCTGGTACTTCTGCAGTGATGTAGCCAGGTTCTTTAAATTTGGATGGAACAGGGCTTGGTTCATGAGAAACTGTAAGGAAGTCCAGTACAAAATTAGTCTGCAATCTGACAGGGAGCAAGGGATTCAAAATACTGTGTGCTGCTAATCCTATGAGATGAAAGGATTTTGAAGGAAGAATTCTCAAAGGGGAATGGGTAATTTCAGGAAAATGAATGTCAAAAGTGGCATGACCAGAACTATCTGGTCTTCTAATACTATCCATCTGTGTAATGAAGTTCTACGCATGATCCACTGACATGTCTTTGGAATTTTGCTCAGTGCAGAAACTCATTATTTCTAAACAACCGCCAGGAATGCTCTATCTACCAACAATCACTCCACATATAATTTTATCAAACATATGAGAACAGATAATTACCAGGTTTGGTAATTGGAAGTTCTGGCGTGGTCAAGACTTTAGGAAGAGATTTATCATCCACAGTTGAAACTAGAAAAAAGCAAAGAACCCCAAGGTATATTTAGTGTCCATGTTGAAGGACATTGTTACACCTATGCATCCTAGGTTGCCTATGTGCCCTTCTATTTTGAGGAAGAATTGTTATACAATTAACTAATATATTTTCTTAGATGAATTTCAATCCTCAGTGGAGGACTCTAATTTCCAGGAAGTCTGGAGTTCATCTTCATTTCAGAAAGGAATTCGGTAGGTAAATTCCAGAGCTAGAAAGAAGCACGTTAAAAAAGTCACTCTACCATGTGTCTTGTCTGGCACTGCGGGCATGATGTTGTCGGGTTCTTTATACTCTGGTGGAACCGGTCTTGGTTTATAAGAATCTGAAAGGAAGTCCAGTCTAAAATTAATCTACATTTGGTAGCAAAGTACAGGATTCAAAATACCGTGTTACTTATGAAAGGATTTTCAACGGAAGAAGGAGGAGTTCTCAAAGGGAAATGGGAGTTAAACCTTGGGAAAATAAAGATCTAAAGGAGCTTGAAAAATTCCAGAGGTAGAAAGAAGCATGTAAAAAGAGTCACTCTACCATGTTTCATGTCTGGTACTTCTGGTACGATGTAGTCTGGTTCTTTAAGCTGTGTTGGACCCGGCCTTGGTTTATAAGAAGCTGAAAGGAAGTCCTGTCTAAAATTAATCTACATTTGACAGTGAAGTACAAGATTCAATATACAATATTATTCTAATCATATGAAAGGATTTTGAACTAAAGAAGTAACTATTCTAACTGTGTAATGTGAGTTTTACCTCAAGAAAATGAATATCAAAAGTAACACTATACATTAAGGATGGTCTCCTAATACTATGTATCTATGTATTGAAGCTCTACATATCATCCATGGGTATGTCTTTTAAAATCCCGGCCAGTGCAGACACTCTTTGTGTCTATATTGCCATTGGGAATACATTCACAGTCACAAACAAATGAAATTCAATTTAATCAAACTTATGAGAAGCCATTATTACCAGGTTTGGTGATTGGGGGTTCTGATGTAGTCAAAACTTTAGGAAGATAATTATCATCTTCAGCTGAAACTGAAAAAAAGCAAACAATCCCAAAATAAATTTACAGCGTCCATATTGAAGGACATGCTTACACTTATGTAGCGTATGTTTCTTACAAGGCCTTCTATGTTAAAATGGCATTGTTATGCATGGTTCTATTATGAAGTAATATATTGTCTTAGATTAATTTTAATCTCCAATAGAGAACTATTAAAGAAATTTTGTTGTGCATGGTGTGATGTCTTCAGATTTGAATGTGTACTTGTATTTCTTTTTATGCAGTTTTGTACAGCATTCATGATTGAATGAATATATTTAGAATGAATATGCATTTTATAATTTCAAGGAAGTCTGGAATTCATGTTCATTTCAGAAAGGAATATTAGATAAATGCCAGAGATAAAAAGAAACATGTTTAAAAAGTTACTCTAACATGTTTCATGTCTGGTACTGCTGATATGATGTACTTGGGTTTTTTAAACTTTGGCAGAACCCTGCTTGTTTTAAAAGAAGTCGAAATGAAGTCCTGTCTAAAATTAATCTACATTTGAATGGGAAATACAAGATTCTAAATACCATCTGATAGTAATCATATCTATGGAAGGGTTTTGAATTGAAGAATAAATTATTCTAAGAGAATGATGGGTGTGTATGTGTGAAACCCCATGAAAAATAATTGCAATTGCCTCAAAAAGAAATATTTATTGTGGTTATATGTAGTAAACCGTTGCATATGATCAACAAGCATGTCTGTCAAAGTTTTTTTAAGTTTTGAATCTCCTTGTTTCTAAGTAGCCATGAAGTATGCATTATCTAACCAGCAATCACAAAGTACAAGATTTTATCAAATATAGGAACATATAATTACCAGGTTTGGTAATTGGAAATTCTGGCGTAGTCAAAAGTTTAGGAAGATAATTATCATCGTCAGTTGAAACTGGAAAAAAAGCAAACAGCCCCAAAATATGGATTTCATATTCATATAGTATAAGAATACAGTAGACATATTCCAATAGTTATCTTGTAAAGTAGAAGGAAGAAATATTTAAAAATCATTATACCAAATTTCCTGTCTGGTTCTTCTGGCTTGGTATAGTCGAATTCTTTAGACTTTGATGGAACAGGGTTTATTTCTTTTGAAGCTGAAAAGAAATCCAGTTGAGAATTAATTAATACAGTATCTTGAAAGGATGGTAAAAGGATTCTCAATTTGATGGGATCATATTAATATTCAAACTATTTCTTAAATAACCATAGTAGGGGAACCTGTAGGTTTAAGTTCTGAATTTGCTGAGGACAGTGACCTTTTGATGTTTAACATGTTTATATTGTGTCAATTTATAAACAAATTTTCCTGCATTGGCTTTCAAATTTGAAGTTCACAATTTACTCTGACATTGTAATTAATTATACTATATTTGTTTGCATTCACCATGGAGAATTATATTAGCTTTGTTTGCTTTTACCTTTCCCTTTTAAGTCAAGTTTTGCTTGTTTAAATATTGTCTTGCTTGTGTTTTATTGCTAGATATAAGTCAGAGAATTTGATTCAGATTTATATGCATTCCAGATACTTATACATTAATGGCCACATCAATGCATTCACAACTAATTATCACATGACATAAATGTGATCATAGATGTTATTTATTAAGGTGTTTTGCATAAAATGTATATTTTGCAATATGTTGCATAACATCCAATCTGCAAAAATCTGAATGAGGCTGAAAATAAGCAAAAAATAAAGACTCCTGTCACTGAATTTCATTAATGGTTTTTCAGAATTTTATAAAATTTTAATGAAGCCTGAATCTCATATTGGAGTCTTTGAAACACTATATCCAATTCAAGTCCAAGAGAATATTTCAAACAGATATATAAAAAATACAATATTTAAAAAGTCAGTCTGCCAGGTTTCCTGTCTGGTACTTCTGGCATAGTAAAATCAGGTTCTTTAGATTTTTATGAAACAGGGCTCTCTATTAACAGAGAATTAATAGATAGACTTAAACTATTATAAAAGCAATAATTTATAACTAAAATATTGCATAGAAGAATTTTCATGAACAGAACTAAATAAACTCCAGGGGAATTGAGTTGAAAAGTAGTATAAAAGAAAAAAAGTATTGATGGTATGTTATAAATTTAAAAGAATAGATTGGTGAAAAATGAGCTAAATGATCAATTATAAGTTGATCCTGGAAATCCCTCTATTTTGGATATTATTATTTTTCTGTAGTAAGACTGATTATCACAACTTTACCATTTAATTGTGATATGTAAGGCAATCCTGTAAAACATTGATTCCATTTTCATGTACAAAGACAAATAATCTAGTCTTTCTAAAAAAATGGAAATTGTTTACTTATTTCCGTACTTTTATACGTCTGCATATTATAGTTATGACTAGCTATACATGTATCAAGGAGATTTTGCTTTAAAATTCTAGATTTTTAATTCCAGAAACACTCACATTACTAGCTGTTATTAATGTACTTCGTACAATAAAATCACCCGAGATTTTATGAGATATCTAAAGAAATAATTACCAAGTTTAGTAAGTGAGATTCTGATGTTATGAATAGTTTAGGAAAAAAATTATCTGCTATGGCATTGATGGCTAACTTTTGTGCCATTATGTGCCAAAAGCGGGGGGATCGGAGGGGCCTGTTTGCATGCCCACACCCATAATTCAATGCCCCCCATGCTCCCCCACTTTTGGCATGCAATGGCAAAAAGGTTACCGGTGGGCCTGGTAGGTCCGAAAACGGGCGAAAACGGCCTTCCCTACTCCCCAAGGCCCTCTGGAGGCCGGAAATGGCCCATTTCTCGACTTCCCGTGGATCTGGAAGTCCTGAAAATCAGTTTGCCGGCACACACATGTGTGCTGGAGCTGAGCTAGGGCAACACTTCCGTGCCCATAGATATGGCTCTGCGTGCCTCCTGTGGCACGCATGCCATTGGTTCACCATCATGGTGCTATGGTAAAAGCTGGGGGAAGGCGGAAACCACAAATAATTGAAATGTTTCATGTTGAAAGGTAAAGCCTCAAATTTGTCTTGAAATGTTAGTGACATGTTATACATGTTTTTTAAAACGTATCTCTTAGACTGAAGTTGAGTTCAGTTACCATAGAGGATTTTGACTGCAAAAGTATGTCTCACTGATAGTACCAAAGTTTTAGGATAATGTTTATCAGATGAAGTGCAAAACTTTCCCTCTCAAAAAGTTTTGTTTATGTGGCTTAATATAATCATTCTCAAATATTAGACTGTACTTTCTTGAGAACATAATCTCAATCTTTTAGAAATTTATTAGCCAATTATGTTTTATAATCAGTTGGGTTACTTAATCTATTTGCAATATTCTACCCAAGTTAAGAAGACTATTGTATTCCGAAGCATTTTTCTGCACTGGGATTAACAGCAAACGATAGTTATTTAAGAAAATAAAAAATAATCTAGCAGGTTATTTTGGAGCTATTAAATTATGATTTACCAGGTGTGGTTGGTGGAGTCTTTGAAAATATTTTTTAAAATGATGATCAAATTATAGGAACTATTGGAATTTAGATACTAATTAGAAAAATCTAATGCAATTTTTCATAGATTAATTGTAAAAGTTTTGTCTAGTAATATATTGAAGTTTTTTCTAGTAATCTGGTTTCAATTATTCCCTTCTCAATTGCAATTGTGTAACTGGTTTCAATGCAAACATGGCCCAATTAGGGGCAAAAATTACAACATATTAAGAGTCAAGTACACATTATGCTTTTCCTCTTACTTTACTAAGTCTACTGATCCAATAGGTTAAGCATATGCCTAATTCTATCAGACATGGAATCATGGACTCTATTATTTTCATCCTACCACATATTCATATCACATTTGATATTCTTATTTTAGAGGCTCACAATTTTACCCAGATTTGGCACAATTCAATAGAATGCAACAGTTTAGATTCATAGTTTATAAATTTTGGGGAATCAAATACCTCTTTTAATCTTTATATAAGGAATACAGCAGAGATGGGTTTCAGCAGGTTCTGACCAGTTCTGGAGAACTGGTAGCGGAAATTTTGAGTAGTTCGGAGAACCGGTAGTAAAAATTCTGACTGGCCCCACCCCCATCTATTCTCTGCCTCTCAAGTCCCAGCTGATCGGGAGGAAATGGAGATTTTGCAATAACCTTCTGCTGGATTGGGGAGGGAATGGAGATTTTACAGTATCTTTCCCCTGGAGTGGGGTGGGAATGGAGATTTTATAATATCCTTCCCCTGCCACGCGCACCAAGCCACACCAACCAAGCCATGCCATGCCCACCAAGCCACGCCCACAGAACCGGTAGTTAAAAAAAATTGAAATCCACCACTGGAATACACAGTATTTAAATAAAATGTTAATGATAAATTGCATGAGTAAAATATATGATTAAATAATAAATATAATGGATGGATCATACGAGTATGAGAAGAAAGTAATATGAGAATTAGGAGTTGTTGAAGTAAAAGTTATGTTACCCATTGTTGCCACTGGATGTCCATCAGTGACAGATATCTTTGTTGTAGCAGGAAGTGGAACCAATTTGTTGGTAACTGCTGGAGTATAAAAGATATTATATTGAAACAGAGGAAAGAAATCTAAGGATTCAGGGTTTTAAGTCTGGTATTTTACATGGGATATTTTAATGGTATATTATTTGTTAAAGACAATTAAAATATCATCAGCTAATTAGTATTGTATATGATTTTGAAGATTTTATATAAGTTTAAAAGCTTGCTCAAGAATGATTCAGAATCAGTATCATTGAATAAGTAGTACATTGAATAGGTAGTACATTGAATAGGTAGTATTTAGCAGTTGGCACACCAGTTAAAGCTGGGTAAAGGTCTGTCTGACCTAATTTCTACCTGCTCTTTGAACAGGACCACTGAGTCTAGAAGGAGCCTCTCTTTCGAGAAAGAGATAAAATTGGCAATAATCTGGAATCAAACTTCCAAATTGATAGCTGTTTTGATGAGATAGGAACCAATTTTTAAAATCAATGTTGGGTCCAGGACTGACTTGTTGAGGAATGGACAGACCAAAGACTCTTTCAGAACTGATGGAATCTCTCCTTTCTTCAGAGACATTGACTACTACCTGCATCACATTTCCCATCTCTTCCTTGGCCACTTTATCCAATCTTTATGTGACAGAGCTAGCATTATAGGGAACCCTGAACTTCCTTTAAATGTTAAAAACCTAACCTTAAATGTTGTGATAATTAAATAATTTATTACAATGTACATTTGTTGAGCAACTTGAAAAAAATAAGCTAGTATTTTTAAAAAAATAAATAGTAGTCCTTACTCTCTAGAATACTGAAGTGCATGCATAACTGCTGAAATTTTCTTTGGTTTAGATCGTTTCTTAGATTCTTTATGCTCTCCTTTCTTCTAGGAACTCGGGGCAACTTATAAAAGGATCAATCTTCATTTTATCCCCACAACAACAACCCAATGAGATAGGTTTGAGAGAGACTATGGATAAACTAGGGGACTAAATTATAAAGCAAACGAAGATGCAAAGAAAATATATTTTATAAATGAAACAATAGAGATTGTTTTTGAAAATTAAATACAGACAGTATTAGAAAAATGAACTTGCACAAGTGCACATCTTTAAAGCAGCTTAGGCCAAAACTGCTAGGATCATTTTTTTAAAAAAATTTCAAACATTTTTAAAGAAGGAAATAAACCAACTTTGTAGGATGCTGCTTAAAATAAAAAAAATAGAATGAGATTTGTTAAATATAAATGCTTAGAAGAAACGAATGTATCTTTTCCTTTATGTACACTGAGAGCATATGCACCAAGATAAATTCCTTGTGTGTCCAATCAAAATGGCCAATAAAGAATTCTATTCTATTCTATTCTATTCTATTCTATTCTATTCTATTCTATTCTATTCTATTCTATTCTATTCTATTCTATTCTATTCAGGGAAATAATTAAATACAAATGAATTGTGTGCTAGCACACTGTTAAGTTGTTTTTGATTTACTTAAACTAATGTTTCAAATTAAACATGCCAGATAGCTGGCATTTTAAGGATCACATCTGAGGATACATTAAATATCACCAATTCCAGTTTTCTCATCACAACGAAAAATAAATCCATGGCATATTTTTAGAAGAAATCTATCTCCTTATTAATATATTCATGTTTCCATGTTGATCTCATAACTTCTGTATCATTATAATAATAATAACAACTCTAAATAATATTATTAAGATATGCTTTAAAGAAAAATTAACATCAATTGTTTCTCATTTACCTGGATTATCTTTATATAAGAATACAAGATATTATGCTGTATGAGCCTAAAGTGCTCTTAAGTGCTAGCATTTAGTTGCCAGCTGCCTGCAATTAGTGCAAGTTCGAATCTTACCAGGCTCAAGGTTGACTTAGCCTTTCATCCTTTCGAGGTAGGTAAATTGAGGACCCGGATTGTGGGGGCAATAAGCCAACTTTGTATAAAACAACACCGCTTGGGGGGGCAGAAAGCCCTAATAAGCAGGTATATACAAAAAAGTATGCAGGCTATTGCTATAATGCATTGTAAGCTGCCCTGAGTCTACAGAGAAAGGTGGCATATAAATTGGACTAATAAATAAATAAATAAATAAATAAATAAATAAATGAATAAATAAATAATAATTGTAACAAACATCGTGGATGGGTGTATAATTACTCATTCTCTATCCTACTTGTTAGGTATCTATTGCAAAATCTCTCATAAATTCTGTCAGATTTCACTGTACCAATTATCTATTCAGGAGATAAGTAGAGCCTATATCCAGACTTTTTTTTTTTTTTTTACTTTTTTAGGAAATATAAATCAATTGTAACAAAGTTCTCAATGTTCTTCCTTAATAAACTAATGTGTATATGGAATTCTAAAATCCTGGACCAAAGAATATCTTATACACATAAACAATTCTAGTTTTATTTCAGATTTATCTTCACACATTTTGTTCTGATAGAAACATGTTGAAGATGGCTTTCCCTTTTTTATATGCATAGCTAATCCTGTCACTTATTCCAATATTAAAAATGGTATGCGGCTTGTGCTATTTCAAGCAATGATTAAATCAGAGTGGAGAGGTAATGTCCATCTTCAGCTAGAGAGATAATAGAGAGATAACTTTCTAGTTAGGTTTCTTGGAGGAGGATATTAGAGACAGTGAATTAAAGGAAATTGATAAGGATGAGTCAAAACCTTCCAGACTGAAACAGAGATTTTTGATATTCAGTTCCCAAGAATTTATTCAGTGAACAATTCACTTATGATTTAACATACCTTGAATATACAGATATTAATATTAATAATACCAGAATATTTGCAATTAATGAAAATAGATTTCATGAAGCCACTAGAAATTTTATGTAATTATTTTGTTTATGAGTATTTTAAATGCTTTCAGAATTGTAACCTAATTATCATGTACTATTTGCAATCTATGTTTAACCAAATTATTGTCCAATTATATTAATTCAGTAATTTCATAAAATGATAGCACAAAAGATGTTCTATGATAATGAAATCTTATTGGATTTCTAGATAAGTCAAAAGAACCCTTATAATTAGTATATTTTATTTCATGTTGCAATGTTATATAATAAAAACAATGTGACATGTTCTGTTATTATGAAATAATTGTCCAAAACAATAAAAGGGAAAGCTTGATCCACACTGTGGAACAAAACATTTATAGGAAAGTACATAGCAATTACCCAGTGTAATCTTTGGCTCTTCCAGATGGGGAAGGAATTGGGGCTTGGAAACAGGGAATTTTTGCCCCCTGGGAACTGAAGGATAAAAAGAAAAAATGACCGTTGCACTCAGAACTGCTTCTTTACAAGCATTTTTGAACTGGATGAGAATCCTTCCGTAACAGAATTTTTAATAAATATGAATTTATATGTTGGTATTATTTATATTTTTAAGGTTTGACTTCCCTCTTTTTTCCACACGGCAGTTTCTAAACAACTGTTTCAGCAAAAGGAAATGAGCTTGTTTTTTTGAACAAAGTAATTAATGAAATGCAATTATATCAAACTATATAGATATAAGAAACAAGTTTTATTGTGTTTAAAGAGCTTTACTTTTCTGGTTCTATATGTATAGCATTTGGCTCATTGATTTAGCTTTAATTGATTTTTGGAACCTGATCAATACTTAAAACTATGTCCATTCTGATATTTTTAGAAAGAAATTATATATATATATATATATATATATATATATATATATATATATATATATATATATATATATATATATATATATATATATATATATATATATATATATATATATATATATCTTTTTCGTAGGCTTTTATGTGCATATTTTTTCTAGCCAGGTTTTACCTACGTAAGCTATGATGTTATGCAGCCCTGGTTCTGTGAAATGAGTTTTGTGAATGAGATTTCACAGAACCAGGGCTGCATAACATCATAGCTTACGTAGGTAAAACCTGGCTAGAAAGAATATGCATATATATTCTTTGTGTGTATATATATATACACACCCGCGAAAACTTAAGAAGGCACACACACATACATACACACACACATATATATATGTCTTCTTAAGTTTTCGCGGGTGTATATATGCAAAAAATTAAAATCTCAGGTGTTTTCCCGCGTCATGTTAAAATAAGTTAGTTAAAATGTTTAAAATTCTGGTTAAAATCCTAATTTAAAATCTTCCAAAAATCCTTACAGAGCTGTCCTCCAATCAGGACACAGAGTTACAGGCTAACCCAGCATACGTCAGCAGCAGCAAACATAGAAAAGTGACAGCTCTGACCTCACAGCACACCCATAGCTTCTAAAATAAACAAGAGCCTGAAGATGACAGGGTTGTGAGCCTGTTGAAACATTGCTAGAAAGAAAAACTTTTAAGGTACTGGTAGGATTTTAGCTAAGGTTTTAAAGGACCTTGCAGAGTGCTCTGTAAGGATTTTTGGAAGATTTTAAGCTAGGATTTTAACCAGAATTTTAAACATTTTAACTAACTTATTTTAACATGACGCGGGAAAACACCCGAGATTTTAATTTTTTGCATATATATATATATATATATATATATATATATATATATATATCGATTTCCATTTTGATGTTATGACATGAATAATTTACTCTGATATTATTAAATTTAGTAGTAAATTATGTCCAGTTGGATTGGCTTCTATTAAAAGGGGAATGACCTATTTTACTCCTTTTTACACAATAAAATATTGCAGAGTTTGATATTATGAATTTTTCACTGTGTTCCCAAAAATAACTAGCATTGTAAATTTGGTCAGTATCAATCAACTCTTTAAACATATAGATCTGACGGCAAATGATTTATTTTTCTTTCTTATTATAATGAAAAGGGCTTCTTTTTCGGTATTTTTGTTCGACTTCTTTTTCTGTATTTTTGTTCTTGAGGCCCAGTCCAGTATTTAAATCCAGAACCACAAGTCCCGAGTGGGTGTTCAATCTAACAAACATACATATGTAAAAATACATTTCTAAAAGCTTTGTCTTTACCAAAGTTCAAACAGAAAGGATAGAATTGCTAGGGCCAAATCATGGTAACTTGGAAGTGTCAGTTTTGCTAGTGGGCTATGAAGAGTTTCTATGACAGAAAAGAAAAAGACAAAATACTTCACCCAATCTATTTTATTTGTTCCAGTAGGAACTAGCATACACTGATCACTCAATACCTGTTAAGATGCATAAGATAACAGCTGGTACACCATGGCCAGACAAAGAGACCCACCCATTACTATTATGGAAATAGTCCACTTATGTAATATCAAAAAATATATGCAAATTACAGATTCCTGCAATTTTATGTAAACATAATTAATTTTTACCCATTGTTGTTCTTGGCAATTCTAGGATTTTAAAAATGCTAGATGCAGTGGTTTTCTGTTGTGATTCTTTTTCTGCTAATGAAAAAAAATAGAAAAACATAATTTGGGAATTAGATACTATCACATAAAATATTATTCTAGAAGCTGATTTTTGTTGCAACTATGGCTACTTAGGCATCTACTGTAAAAGAACTTATCTCTTCATGATAAGATCTTCACTTTCCATGAGAGCAGTTTATGTTCCTAGAGAGAAAGATACAGTATATTGCACTGGCCTAGTTTAAACTCTTGAACAACAATTATTAACTTAGTATATGGAGGACAGATAGATAGTATGTTATGATAGGTAATACTTAGATAATACTAATTTCCCAAAAGGCAACTTATCCATTTATATGGCCCACATAAAATGTCATGTAACAGGGCTACAAAGAGTTTAAACATGAAAGACAAACTCCAAAAACTCAAAATCAGCAGAAAGATATAGATTTAGCTATCTTCACCAGGAATTTTGTAATTTTGTGAAATTACAAAAAGGCCGTCTTTTTCTAACAGTATAAAATTACCCACATCAATACTAGATAATAATTGTGCACTGTTAGAAAAAGACTCTATGCATGCATAGCAACAAGAGATTGAGGTATGTGTTTCTTGTTTAAAATGCCTTTGTAGTTACATTTGAGAATGTGAACAAGAACCATTGAGACATTGTGATAATTAGAAGATATAAGCTTAAATTGTAAGACCTTTAAAAAGTATTCTCCCTAGAATTGGCTTCATAGCCCAATGGACTTCCCTTTCGGTAAAAAGGGTTTGAAAATAAAATTGCCAAAATAATGATGCTCGTCCCGGTATAGCCAGCTGGCGCTATCGCTGGTTATTGGGGGCAAATCATTGGTCCCCACGGAACGGGCTCGCAATTTGGGCGTCCTCCTGGACACACGGCTGTCTTTAGAAGAGCATATGATGGCCGTGGCCAGGGGGGCTTTCTATCAGGTTCGCCTGATACGCCAGTTGCGCCCCTTTCTGGATCGGGACTTCCTACGCATGGTCACTCAAGCACTTGTCACTTCTCGTCTGGACTATTGTAACACTCTCTACATGGGGCTCCCCTTGGGGTGCACCCGGAGGCTCCAACTGGTGCAGAATGCGGCCGCGCGGGGGATTATGGGAGCGATGGGGCGCTCCCATGTGACTCCTCTCCTGCGTGAGCTGCATTGGCTTCCGGTGGACTTCCGGGTGCGCTTCAAGGTGTTGGTGATCACCTTTAAAGCGCTCCATGGCTTAGGGCCGGAGTACTTACGGGACCGTCTTCTGCCACCAATTGCCTCCCACCGGCCAGTTCGCTCCCACAGAGAGGGCCTCCTCAGGGTGCTGTTGGCCAGACAATGTCGGCTGGCAACCCCCAGGGGGAGAGCCTTCTCTGTGGTGGCACCTACCGTCTGGAACAATCTACCCCCAGAGATACGAGTGATCCCAGACCTCCGGACTTTTCGTCGGGCCCTTAAAACCTACTTCTTTCAGTTAGCCGGGCTGTCCTGATTTTATGATGGGTTTTTAAAATTTGAAATTGGTTTAAATTGAAATGTTTTAAATTATGGGCCAAATTTATTTAATTATTTTAAATCTATTTTAACTTTTGTGTATAAGTATTTTACTTTGGCTGTTCGCCGCCCTGAATCTGAAAGGAGAAGGGCGGTATAGAAATCTGATTAAATAAATAAATAAATAAATAAATAAATAAATAAATAAATAACACTGACCAATGTATTTAAAAAGACATTGGAAAAGATATAAGACCCTGCAAGAAAAGACTACATTATTGAGTCATTTTAATTTAAAAAGAAGGTGGAAAAAAGTATGTAATATCCATTTTTTTCAATTGCATGCTTGATAGAGAAAAGATTCTATGTTTCTCTTACAATGTATCACCCACCTAACTAAGATAATCAAAATAGATAGAAAAAAATATTTAATTAAATTAATGGAATTCTATGTCAAAGAACTGGAGCTAGTGATCAGTACAGATTTATCTAAAATTTGATAAATTTTAGAGATTATATAAATGTATGGAGAATTCTATAAATCAGATTACCAAATGTTCAAGCCAGCTTCAGAATGGGGCATGGCACTACTGACCATATTGCAAATCTATGCTGGATCATGGAAAAATGTCAGGAATATCAAAGCAGATCTATATCTGTTAGAAAGTTGATTGTGTTGATCATAACAAACTCTGGAGAGTCTTAGAAGACCTGGGAATGCCAATATCTGGTCAAGTTGTACAGGCCCTGTACATAAGTCAGAAAGTCACAGTGAAACAACCTATGAGAGCACTGTTTAGTTCAAAACAGAGAAAGAAGTGTGGTAAGGTTGCATTCTTTCACCTTCCTTTTTCAACACATTTGCCAAAGCGATCATATGAAAGCTAGAACTTGAAGAATCAAAAGATACAGGAAAGATTAGAGGAAAGAACATCAACAATTTTCAATATGCTGACAACAAAAATTTCTTCTCAGAAACCAAAGAAGGTTGAAAACATGATCAAAAGGTTTAAAGAGAGACAGAGAGATTTTGCCCTTTCTTAAAGATCAAAAAAACCAAGCATAGGAGTAGAAATGTCAGAATAACATTTGATGGTGAAGAGATCAAATGAGTACAAGAATTAACTTTCCCAGTATTGCAGATTGATCAGAGCAATGAATGCAGTTCAGAAATAAGGGGTCAAATTGCCTTGGGTCACACAGAATTGATGAACATGAATAAACATGAGCTTGGCAACTAAATGCATATTATACTATGCTGTTGTTTTTCCAATAGTTACCTATGGATGCAAAAACTGAACCATGAAAAAACTAGATAAGAGGAAAATCGACTCGTTTTAGGCCTGGTGTTGGAGAAGGCTCTTGCACATTCCTTGGACAGCAAGGGTAACAAATAAATAAGTATTGGAACACATAAAACTAGACATATTGCTGGATGGAAAAATCATAAAATTCTGCCTTACTTATTTAAGCCATGTCATGCGATTGAACTCACTGGAAAAGGCAGTTATGCTTCCAATGATCAGTGGTAAAAGGAAATTAGGTTGCCAAAAATACAATGGCTAAACTCCATCAAAGCTGATACCAGCCAGAACATAAAGCAAGTGAAAGAAGCCATACACAATTGGAAAAAAATTAAAGAGAGTGGCCCATGGAATCGCAGGGAATCAGACACAACTGAGCAGATAGTATTATCGTCACGCAATTCTATTACATGTCACTCTAAGTTCTTTATCTAAATGTATCAAAGATAAACATAAATGTTATAATATACATTATTTCAATATCTAGATCGCCAACTAGGACAATAAGAATGGAAATCACATATGATTTAAAGCTAATTAAAAACAAATGTTCCAACTGTTCATGTTGATAAATAGCACTTCTGTGTGCATTCAGGTTTTTATTGTACAATCATCTTGTTTCATTCATGGAATTTGTAAGATCATCCAGAAGTCATGGTTTTCTATTTGTAGCTCTCCTGTGGTTTCTCACTTTCTCTCACTTTCTTCCTACCACAAAATTGCATGTGGGAGGGATGCTCAGAACAGCTTCTCAAGGCCTTTTTATTGATGTGACTGGAGTTTAATCTATCTGAAAATATCATTTTGTATTTATGTTTTATTATTTGCCATTGGGAAAAGGAGATTTTTTCATAGGAAAAATCTCATAGCATTTAAATTGACACAACCATAGTTTCAGCTGGAAAATTGTGTGCATCCTAGACCAACCTAAATAAAGAAAATGCTAGGAAATTCTTGGAACCTTGGTATTCAGGCAAATCAGCCATCATTATAATTATAATTACAGTATATAGCTTTCAAAAGCAATAATAAAAGCTAAGAAGGAAACAAAAAGACCAGAACACATATTCTTCAACAGCCAACAGCCATTTACGCAGGGATTAATACCAAACAATCAAGCAGAAACCCTAATCAAGATATTATCAAGGAGAAAATGACCCCCACCAACACTGACAGGGCAAGCTACTTTATATAAACAGGAGCAAACCCCACTGACTAGAAAATCCTAACAAACCCCACTGATTACACTGATTCTGGTACCTAGTTGGGTAATGAAAAGTCTGCAAGCAAACATACAAAGTCAGAGATCACCAAGGACTCCATAGGTATAACCCTGAGCTACATACATTCTGTTCTATTGAAAAATATAGTTAGAACTACAGTATATAA
Source organism: Pantherophis guttatus (assembly GCF_059756535.1). Taxonomy (NCBI): domain Eukaryota; kingdom Metazoa; phylum Chordata; class Lepidosauria; order Squamata; family Colubridae; genus Pantherophis; species Pantherophis guttatus. The sequence continues at coordinate 33,222,204 of NC_142067.1, forward strand.
CCTATTAATACATTTTTGTTACCTGGAGATGCTTTTAATTTTTCAGTAATCCTAGATGTTTTAGGTATATTTTGCTTCACAGATGGTAGAGTAGAGGCTAAGAAAAAATGAAATAATTCAAACACTACACACACACAAAAAAATTCATTCATGATGCTGAAAGCAAATATTTCCTATTTATCCTATTTATTTATTTTTAATATCTGAAAAGAAAGTAAAATCATCATGCACTTACAAATATGTCTATATCTACCTACACACAGCCAATATATACCTTTAGTTTCATACACAAACACACACATACAAATATATACTATAAGACATTGGTTTGATAATGTACCCAAAGAGCCAACCAATCAAGAATGTTTGCATAATACCAAACTGTTATTTATGCTTTTCCTTTTCAACATAAATACAAAAAGAAAGAAGGATTAAACCTGCATGCTTTCTTCAAGTGATTGTACAAGATGTAAAAATGCAACATGGCTCAAAGTTCCCTTTCACATACAAGATAAAATCAAGATAAAATAATTGGTATTCCCCAAATCCTGAAAATAAAAATTATTATAAGTTAGAATACTAATTATAAGAGTACATATAATGACTTTTTGCTCATATTCACGTTCAATGAAGCAAAAATGTAAATTCATATTATAGGGATTCATAAACAAATTAATATACATGCATGCTTAAAGGTTTTTAATTACCAGGTTTGTCATGCCATCTTTCTGGGGTGGCCGAAACTTTCCATTTCAATGTAATAAATGGGATTTCAGATGGTGCTGAAAAGAGCATCAACTTATATATTTAAATATATTTAAAATTGTTCAAGATTGATTTATAAACATCTCACATAAAATCGTACATGCAAGGATCTTGTAATGATGAAGAAATTCAATTAGAAATGGACCAACAAGCTGATGAAGATGATAAAGATGTAATGCATATTTTACAGTATACAATTAAAATCTTAATGTTCCCCAAATAAGTGAGTAATCAGTAGGCAGTCAACTCACGAAGATGGTTCTAGATAAAAATGATGAATATTAATAATAATAATAAAAAGAAATTCATGCATACCTAAAATTTAAAATTCAGTTATGCACCACAATTTTTAAAGCTTTTTAGAGGCTTTAAAAAGATGAAAATAGACAAAGGTTAGTATGGAAGGAATGGCTATGGTATTCTCGAACAAATTAATTCTCATGGAATGAAAATGTTTCTGATGAAATAGAAAACTCAGTATAATCATTTCCAGTGGAGGAAAAAAAAACTTTACCCAGAGTTGCCCTTGGCCAGTCAAGAGTTTTAGATGTTTTGGATGGGAAAGATTCCAAAGTGGGTTCATTTGTTACTGCTAGGGAATAAAATGAATGTATAAAAGATGATGAGAGAAAAGCAATCTTTAAAAAAAAAAGGTTTTGCCTGTGGAAAAATATTTTTGGTTATAGAGGATGAAGCATTTTCATAGTCAATAGTTATTGCTTTTAATCCACCAATTTATTAGTTGTTATAAATGAAGCACTCAGTTTAAATTTCACACTGGTAAGAATTCTGTTCACGAAAATGTAGCTGAATTTGAACAAATGCTGGTCTAGTTACAGCTTTTATCAGAATCAATGCTACAGTTTAGAGATTTCTAACCATTCTACTTAATCATAGGGTTGGAAGGAATTTTAAAGGCCCTCTACTCCCATCCTTGTTCTGTGCAGGATCTATTACAGGATTTCTGACACAAGGACATCCACTTTTTCCTGAGGATCTCTAGTAAAGAATGACTTCCAAAGTTATGTCATGCAAATAAACTGGCATGGAATTACAGGATTGTAATGAAGAAATGAAACATTTGCTCATAGAAACACCAGTACAAAATACAATTATGTGCATGAATTACAAAAATTCAATTATTGCAGAGAGTTAAAAAAGGATAACTTCCTTTTGAAAAATAACAGCAACCTCCTTCATTTATTGCAAAGAATACTTGGGAAATCTCTTTTTTCTACCAACTAAGACTTTAAAGCTGATACATTTCTATTTCTCAGTGTTTTCAAAAGCATAGTCTGGAGTATCTTCGGCTACAGAATAGATTTGTAAATTGAAAAATATCAGGGAGAGCTTTTAGTTCAACAAATCTTCCAACCTAACCACCACTTTTAAAAGTTTTGAAAAAGAGGCAAGGAATCTTTCCATTCAGCTAACAAGCTCTTCTCATTTACAAAATACAATTATTTGCATTAGCCCATAATATGCATTTCAGCAAAGCAATGTGATTCTTAATTGCTTTTCACTATTTACTTGTCAAGTAGAAAAACAAACAAACAAACAAAAATAAGAGTTATTCAGGGGCAGAATAGCAGATCTCTCTACTGAGAACTAAAGAATAAAACCAAATATGTTTAACAATTATAAGAAAACTTAAATGAGTTACTCATGGCAGGGATGGGCAACTGTGGCCCTTTTACAACCTGTGGACTTCAACATCCAGAATTCCTGAGACAGCCAAGCTGGCTCAGGAATTCTGGGAGTTGAAGTCCACAGGTCATAAAGGGGCCATATTTGCCCATCCCTGACTCATGGCATATTTTAGTGATTAAAAGAGAGAAACAAGTAGGCAGCTTACTTGGCATATTTAGCCCTGGTATTAAAACTGAAATATGTACTATTAAGCCATAAATACAGTAAATACAGACTGGAATTCAATGAATATGTTCTAGGAGTTTGAGGTGCTGGGTGAAACTTTTGATTTACCTTGAACTACAAACTCTTTCACTTTCAAAATCAGATTGTAATTGACTATTAAGAAATGTAATTCAAGAAGTTTCTTTGGGAATCAGTTATAGTTTTTCATTGACTTCTAACCCAGCCTATACTGAGTGGTCAAATTATATGATCTCTGCAGGGATATGCTGTGATTGGTACATTACATCCTCTGTACTAGGTTTCCATATTTGTCATTTCTGGGCCTAAGAGCTTACCTCTGCCAGAAAAAGGGCAGGATACAGTGGTGGGTTGCTACTGGTTCTCCCCGGTTCGGGCGAGCCGGTAGCAGAGATGGTGAGGTGAGAGTGAACCGGTCTCTCTGACTGTCAGTTAGGCTCTCCTGCCCCCTGTGCTATACCTATCTATATTTGTTAATTTTTAGCCAGCTGATAGGTGCGGCAGAGCGGATTGCCGTGCCTCAGCTGTTCTGAAATTCAATGCGCTTGTGCAAAGTGGGTGCGCAAAGCGAACTGGTGGCAACACCAGTTGAAACCCATCACTGGCAGGATATCAATAGTTTGGCTCAATGCTTTTTAATAGATTAAGGAAAATAACATATACTTATTAAACTAAGTCCTCACGTTTGAGAAAAAAAATGTGTTCCTTTTTATTGTAGTTGGCCCAATTATAGTGAAAGTTTTTAATTTGCCTAAATTTGTTATTAATTTCTATAATTAATCCAATTTTTTCCTAAACCTCAAAATGTATTGACCAAATTTTAGTAGTCCAGTCAAGTTATTAATGCACCCCAAAGCCATGTATGTATTTTCACATTTTTTCCAATTGATTTTTCTATTTCACATAAATGTTTTTGGGATCAGTGGCGGCCTTACTGCAATCAATACTTAAAGTAAAAGTAATACATACAAAACCTATAAAATCATGCAAAAAACAAACAAACACCTAGAACAAAAACATTCTTTGTTATCTCTAAGCTAAAAAGTTCAGTTTGAGGACAATGTGGGAAGTAATGTATTAATGGAATGCATAACTAATGCTTAGAACCAGAGGAGAAAAACACCCTATAAATAGGTTTCAGTGCTTGAAATTAAAGGAAAAAATTGGGTAAGAGTTTATTATCTAATTTATTATCAAAATTTAAATGGCAGGCAGCATCTACCTCAATAATAGATTATATTTCTGAACAGTTAAATTTTGAGCTTCATCAACAAAGTTTTCCGTCAAAATTAGCGATAATACTTCTCTATGATGCACTGATCAGAAAGCACCTGGAATGCTATTTCTAGTTACCACAATGCAAAGATGGTGCTAAGGACTACCAAGAGAGAAAAGATGGTTAAGGGACTTGACCAAATCCTACAAAGAGTGGTTAAATGAACTTGATATGTTTAGCTTACAGAAGAAAAGGCATGCATTCAAGTGCATGATACAAAGATAAGGACAGAAGGTGGGGCTTATTCTCTACAATGCCTGAAGGTAAGACAAGAACTAATTTGTGGATACTTTTCAGATCCTAAATTGAGAAAAGAAGAAAATTGAGAAAATTGAATTGACAAAAGAAGCTATGAGAGCCATTAAGCATGGGAACAGCCTATCTCCTGAAGTTGTGGAAGTTTTCAAGAAAAGATTTGACAGACATTTGTCTGGGATGGTATGAGGGATTCCTTCATTGGACAGGGCATTAGGCTAGTAATGGCTTAAAATTTTAATGGGTTATTTTAAGGGTAATGGGTTTTAATATTTTGGGAAGCCAATTCGATTTAATTCTGCTTTTAAATTATTTTAAATTTTGTATTGTATGTATTTTAATTTTGGCTGTGCACCGCCCTGAGTCCTTCGGGAGAAGGGCGGTATACAAATTTAAATAATAAATAAATAAATAAATAAATAGTAGACTTCCAAGATCCTTCAAGCACTATGATTCATATGTTTCCTATGTATATTTTTGTCCCTCTTATTTCTCACAAATGGAATATATTTTTTTTGTTATTAAAATAATTAATCCATCAGCCTTCTGGATGGGAGATAAATTCTATATTCTATAAGGATTCCTTCTGTTGTCACCTTTGTCATGAATTAAAAACCTTAAGCAGACCTCTGGCCTCAAACAATTCCAGGCCCAGATACAAAACAACAAAGTTGATGAAAACACAGCAAACAAATAAATACCATTCCTTTGCTAGGTGGCCAAGGAAAGAAATTATATATTCAGTTCCCTTGTAAAATTACTACAATAGTAGCTTGGTAAGGACAGTAAATAGCAGGGCAATATAACAAAATAACAATAAATTTAATCTCCGGATGAATAGATTAAACAAAATGTCCCTATTCCTTCTGAGCCAACTTTCCATAAGGATCACATTTCATCTACTATCATAATCTTTACCTTTTGTCATCTGTCATTGGTTTAAATTTCCCTAACAACAGTTTCTGGAAATCTACCTTCCCCAAAGGATACTAACCTTATGAGAACACTTTACTACAAAATGTAAAAAACATTTAGACCTGCCTGATGCATTTCCAGCATGTTACTATCACATGCTCTAAGCATTAATTTATAACTCATAATGGGGATTAAAATTCCACAAAAATCTTAATTTTGTGACAGCCAAATCCAGTCTAAATACCTGGCTAACTGTGTGACCAACAACAACAATAACAATAACAACAACACTTATATTTGGAGAAAAAAGTGTCAAAAATAAGGAAATCTTTAAAAAAAAAGAACTAAAAACACTTTCTGATGTATGCACAAAACATATTTGATTTATGTTGCTAATGAAATTTAAAGTCCGTTTACAAACATGCTAACTTGAAGAAATGGTTTTTTGCCAACAGAAAGGACATAACCTAAGAGTTTTTATTAGGAAAATTGCATGAATCATAGTTTTTGGCTGAAGCAATTGCATTTATCCTATTTACAGATAGATTCAGATTATACATTCAGAACTATTTGTGTGCTGATAAAATATAATACCCATTTTAACAAAGAGGTCTTTTACAGAAACTTTAAATTCATAATTAGTAGGCCACCCAGATTGCTTCCTATAGAAAAAACAATTTTTTATAACAACTAAAACACTTAAATATGTTGTTTGGACATATTTATTGAAGTCTCCCAAGAAAATTTATTTGAAATAAGTATCAAGCCAAGTAGTAAAATCTTACTTTGTAATATCAATTCATTAATGGATCAAAAGCAGTTAAGGAAAATTAAAATTAAAAAAAACACCTTTAAATCTATGATGACAAATTTTAAAATGTTTTTATCCAATAAAAATAGCCTTATGGTTAACTATCCTAAGTTAACTAGAGATCCTTGTCGAATAAAATTTTTATCTTTGACAATATTGTTCAGCTGAAAGTATCTGAAACATATTTTATCTGATGTTTCATATTTCATATGATCATATTTTATCTTTTAAAACATCCTGTCTCTGTCAATGCTCTCATAAAAATTGACCTTTCTGAAGTTGCTGCTTATGCAGGAAAGAAAGTACTTTTTTTAGTTTAATATTCATGTTGTTCAAAACTAACATCACAGCTCTGATCCTTTTAGAGGAGGCCCATTTCTAATAGAATGAATATATTATTAAAATTCATTTAACAAATTACAACACACTCTCTTAAAAAAAAATCCACTACACAATGTCTTAATCCTTTCTGATACATTCAGTCACAAATACCTTCCCCAAAAAGACTTTCTCTAAGAAGACCAGAAAAGATTTTAATTTTTCTTTCTTTCCAGCTCCAACTTCCTGCTGCTTAAACCTAAATACGAGTTTTGTGCTTCATGCAAAAAAATAAACCATAATGTGAATAGTGCTTTTGTCTCAGCATGATGCAGAGAGCCTCCCATTATGATTTAGTATTATGTGTGTGAACTTTGCCATTACGGCTTGATTAACAAAACACAAGGAGAAATCCATCTAACCCAATTACAAAGACAAGGTATATTTGTGCATGCATGTACACTGAATACTGTCTTGGGATCAGATAGGATAGTTTTGTTTTATTTAGGAATATATTTCATTTCCGTACCTGATGAGCGGGCATTTTTGTTTTTTACTCTGCAATTATTTAGAGACAATTTGAAAATGATCCACAATAGTCTTTAAACTTTCCAATCTTAAACACTGAAAATAAAGGGGTTTTACTGTGATTTTAGCTATACTGAAGCTGAATCAGAAATAGTCATCATAATGGAAGTGCCTTTAGCTAAATATTGTTTGAACATATACAAAACAGCTTTATTTATAAACTGCATTATTCAAATGTAATATTGGAGAAAAATAATTACCTGCTTTTGTCTGTATAGACTTTGGAACAGCCGTTTTGGGTTCTAAAGGAACTGGCTCAGTTTTCTTTGAAACTAAAATAAAAGAAATTGTATTTCTTTTTAAAGTAAACATTGGCACAAATAATTTATATTAAAAAAATCATGGCTATTCTACAGTAAGCCTTCAGGGACATGATTTAATGCTAATTGAAGAATTTATAATATAAAGACTAGAAATCTATCATTAAGACTAAAGAAAAACTTTAAATGTTATCAAGATGGTGTTTTAGGACTAAAATAATTCAAGAATGCTAATCCTTTCTGAAGAATTTTAAAGCAAAAATATAATTAAAATAATATTGAAAAGAAATCATGCTTACCTGATGGTTCTGTTGGCATTTGAGGCATAGGAGATGGTCTTGCTTTTGGAAGTCCTAGAAACTTGTGCAGATCTAAATATTAAAAAAACAAAAATAAAACAAGAAAAGCCACTGTATGATTTCACAAATCTTGAAAAATACTTATAATTTAATGTTATAATATAGTGGACATAATCTTATATTTTACACATTCTCTGCTTACATATTAAGGGTATAAACATTTTTACTAAATCAGACTGAGGGAAACAGACTTATGTCCACAATTAGGACCAGACTTTCCATTGCTAAGTGATGTTGTTGTAAAGCAAGATCTCATGCGATTGCGTCTTGCTTAGTGACTGCAATCCTGGCAGTCCCAGTTGCCATTTTTAACCAAGAATTATACTTGTTAAGTAAGTATCCACCCCAATCCAAACCATTCCAGGCTTGATGTGTCTCAGCTCTGAGCTTCAGTAAAGTGAACAACTGCCTACAACTCCCTCACCCACCTATCTGTCCCAACCATTGAGGGACACTGTAATTCCCTAACTTTAGGCATAGGTCATACTGTAAGTCCCTTTGTATAGTGCCACTGTAACTTTGAACATTCATTGTACGAATGATTGTAAGTTGAGGATTGCCTGTCTAAGCATCTGTACAGGATGCAAGAGAGGACAATGTGTATGGTTAGGCCAATGGCCAATGCCACTCCAAAAAGATGGCTAATAAAAACAAATATGTGAATTTACAAATATGTAAAAGACCCTGTCGCTTGTCATCATCAGCTTGTAAAAGCTTTTATTTTGAGAGTTGTATCATTTTGTTTTATTAAAATGCAATTGAAAAAGATATTGACTGCAGTCCAACAGAGTGATTCATCATGATGAAGATTTATTTCAGTAAGATTAAGCATGTTTAATGTCTTTTGGATCGTGGCCATTCCTTTACGAAAACAAAGCCATTCCTTTTTATAATCAAACTGGAATTGATTGTGATGATTAAAATTACCATAAATAGAAAACAAGAGTAAATTCTGCTAGTGGTTTTTCAATGGCATTCTTAAAGCCACAATATTGTACACTGTTCGTTTAATAGCAAAGGTAGCTTGGGAAAACCAAGAATTTTTCTTTAAGTGAGATAAATGAAGTACTAATATTATTAGTAGTAAATACTGCAAAAGATTCAATTCCAAGATACGTTAATCTTCATGGTGGTACTTTTAGTTAATTTTTTTTTTAAAGTTATCATGAAACATGAATTCCAGGGGATGTATAGTGTACTGAAGACAGCTTCACAAAATCAAAGCTGATAATAATGGCAAAGACCATGGAATCTCAAAACACAAGTGATCAGGCTCAAAATATTTTACTTCCGACACATTATTTGAAGATCTAGCTCTCCAGGAAAGGCTTTAATTCTGGGAAAGGTGAAAGAAAAAAAAGAAGAGGATGACAACAAGATAGATGGACTCAGTTACAATGGTGATTAATGTACTGCTAAAAGAAATAGATTGTCATGGAGGGAAATTTTATCTATGTAATTTCTAGGAATAAAAAAAAAGACTTGGCAATAAAAAAAAATCAAAAGATACATTAATGCAAGGTATTTAATTGAGTTAAATATCATGTTTGTACTATATCTATTAGTAGCACTATTCAGTAGCTTTGCAATGTGTAAACTAAGTATTTACCCAATGTGACAAGTGGCATTTCACTCATAGGAGCTTTGCTAGGTTTTGAAGATTCTAATTCACTTTCAGTGTGAGCTAAAAGAAATAATAAAATAATATAAATAATAAAATAAAAAAAAATAAAAAAAATAAAATATGGTGCATAAGTGCACCAGAGGGCCTACCGTCCCTGTCCTAATATTTCTTTTTACTTACTCTTTTCATGTATTCCAATTATGTTTATACTTTTACCTGTTATCTTATATATGCTTGACAAATAAATAAATTAAATAAATAAATAAATAAATAAAAGGAAATAACACCTTTTCTTTACACAGTGTGATCAAATATATGTCATACTTCAAACAAAGCAGGTTTCACCAGATACTATTTTGTGTTTTCATTTCATTGCTCCAAAAGCTGTGTTGCAGTTAATAAAGGAAATGGAAATATTTCAGTGAGCAATTAATAAAGAAATATTTGATGACAGAATATTTTTCAAAATCTTACTGTTGAAATATTCCTGGAAAAGACACAGGAAATATGTTTTCTTGAGAAATAAGTCCCTTTGAATAAATACTTACTTACTTTTCAATAAACAAACATTGCACTACTGGGAAGTATTAACATACCCCTCGGTTAAAGATGGCTTTCCTTATTATCTTTTTGTTCTTCAAAAATAGTGAAATCTCATTAGTCTTGGGAAATCTATTTCACCTGCTACTATCATCAATTCTTTTCTAGTTCAAAAGTGCTGTTGCTTTTCTCTTTTTATTCTTTAAATTTCTGAAGAAAGGGAACAGTCACTTTGTTATTGTTTAAACAGAGAAAGGTAAACTTTTGTTAAAAAACTTTTTTGGTATAAGCAGATTCACTTAATATGCATATTATATCTATATTCATAACTCATTGACAGGGAATAAGTCTCTATCATTCACTCCCCAAAACTCTTTTTCTTCACTACCCTGGGAGGGGCTTTGATTAGCAGTCTTTAAAATCATTTGAACTATACTTCAATAATTGTAAAATATTCATAAGCTTATTACATGATCCATTTCTGGGCTTTGAAGACTTCATTTCATTTCCAGAGCTTTAAAAAAAGTTAAGGCCATTTTTATAAAAACTATTATTTTTCATTAGCCATTCACAACCAGATGTTTTTCAGATATGACAGAACTTCAGGTCCCAGAATTTAGAGCCAATAGAATTATTGGCCATGAACTATACTTCCAGCTTATATGAAGTGAATCTGATTGAAAAACCTTTCCTTACTTTCTGTCAACATAACACTCGCAGTTCTGTGCATAAAATTTCACAAATTAAAACTGAATACTGTTATACAATGTGCTGTTTTTACTTGCCATTACTATGACCCTATCTACACAACTATTTGGGGCACAATCTCACAATTATTCAAAAAGTTGGCCCATGCTTTTATTAGAAATTCATTGATGATATAGCACCTCATAGCCTGGGGGGGGGGGGGGGAACAGTTCATCATTGTGGCACTGTTTCAGTCCAGTACATGTTAATTTGTAATTCGAAACAGCAAAATAAAGCATGGAAAGAATATGTTACCTTGATTGACTGCAGAATCTTTTGAGATGCCAGGAGCTGTAGGTTTACTCCTTTCCAAATCTTGTTCAGCCATAGCTGTATGAAGATGGAGGGATGGATGGAGGGACAGACAGAGAGAGAGGGAGGGAGAGAGAGATTCAACAGCAGACTGATATTTGGCCCAGAGTTGATAGTTAGGGTCTGTCTTACAACCCCATTGTGAACCAGGAATTTGCATTAGAAAAGATAGTTGTTCAAATGGCATCTTTATTTTTTCCAATGCAAAATTTACTGGAATTGGGTCTGAAGTGAGCTTGATCTCATATAAATGTCCAGTCAGATTCTGAAAGAATACGTACTCAAGGGGAATTGTCTGACTACGGTCATTCCTAGGTTGTAATCTTACAATTACCTGTAAGAAGTAATCAAATGAGTTACAAATCCCTCAACCTTGTATTTCATCTGAGTGATTTATCATATAACGCTTCAGAAGGAGTCAGATCCTTGCGTTTTTTCATTAGCTGAGTCTTACCCTAAATCTTCAAACCCATCTGTAAATTCCACCAGCTGTCTAACCTCTCAGAGTTGCCTTGATTTTAGGCTCTAAATTCATTTTTGGAACTGAGTATGTACAGCTGTTTAGGTTTACTGTTGTAGTAGATTCCAGATACTTTTCTCTCATTCATCTATGTTTGTTCCAGTAGCTCACATATCATCACCTTCTCTTATTAGTTTCTAATTCCTCTTATTGTATTAGTTTCTAATACAATACAAACAAACTATGATATCCTAGTTTGTGTTACTCTTATATTTGAGCTAGGGAGGTAATACATTAGGAAGTCTTTGCCCCAGTACTACTACTGGCAAGGTAAATATCATCTGGGATTCAAACCCTGATATCCTGCGTCAAAAGTGGACATATTATCTACCATATTATCCAGTTACTATATGAACAAGTATTGTAAGAACATATGGGAGAAAGAGAAGGCAAACAACATTAGTGCAAAGTGGCTATAGGACATGAGAACAAACCATACTAATTTCCCAGAACCACAATATCATAACTCATAATAGCAGGTACCCAACAGTGAGTAAGGAGCATGAAGAGCTGGATAGCACTTGGCCCACACATGATCTCCACCTACTGGTTAAAGAAACTGAAAGTAACGCATCAATGCCTAAAGTACCCTACAGACTCAGTAATGCCTGATCAATGGGACTGGATGAATACTATTTTTGACATATGTCCAGCAGACTTCTCTAACACTAATGGACAAAAATAGTCTTCCATCCATGGATTGTATGCTGCACTGTCTAATTCATGGGGAGGAAGACAGATTTATTGGAAAGAAGAAAAGAGTTTGCCTTCCTGCTGTCAGATCTCCAGTCCCATGGAATGATCTTTCTATGGATAATCAGGAAAAAAAAATGTTCATCACCACCCATTGCATTTCTTGCCAACTTGAGGAAACCTTCTTCTCTCCACAGAATGAGAAGTGAACAGCTGGTTCTCTTCTCATACATCTTTAACTGCTTCTTCCTGAATTAAAACTTCACAAAACTACACAAACACATTAATGTGTATTCAATGGTTCTCTGGAAGTCACTGAATAAATGAGCAATAAAAATGTATGTCTCTCAATATATTTTTCCAAATAATATGTGATGTGATTACCGGTAATGAAAGGTAATTTTAGCTCAATGTAAATAATTAAAAGTTCAAATTACTATATAGAAAGAAAGAACAAAATAATCACCAGTCTGGGATTGTGGGGTGATTTCTTTTACTTCTGTTGTCTTTGATTCTGGGACCCATTTTTGAGTTTTGTTCTTAACTGCATAAAACAAGAATGCACTTCTTAATTTAAAAGGAAAGATATATCGCCTATATATGCAAATAATGTTCATCACTTGTAGTCAAGCTGTCTGAATCAGTATACTTTGATTTAGTTTACTGCTTAAATTACTAAAGCTATATTTTGATTTACCATATGTTCAATCTAAATAAAAGTGCATGTATCTTTATTTTCAACTTTCCTTAATATAAACGCTTACACCATATTGCCTGAAAATCTATTATATTAAATGCAAATTTCCCAGGCAATAATTTTATTTTATATACTTTCAGAGATTTTTCTACATAAATTTTCTGATACAAGCTTTAAAAAAATTACACTGTGTTTAAATCTTTTATGAAAACCTATGTTTTTTTCCAAATATATCTATCACAGGAAACATTTTCTTTTGTGTACATAATAGAAAATAGAAAGACAAATGATAACTAACTCCATTCAGCACTACCATCTATGCTCTGGTTGAAATTGTTTATTTATTATGCTACATATTGCTGAGTCTGCCCAGGATAACAATATCCATAGTAAATGAACTAAACATCAAATAAATAATATATCTAAACAAAATTATAGTTATTTGAGAGCAGTATTGTAGGCCAAATAAACTGTCACACATAACCATATCAAAATTTTCTGTACATTCCCATTCATGACTGTTAGTTTTTTCTTAAAGTCTACACTGATTTCCTAAATATAATGATAGGAAACAATTGAATTAGTTTCTGAAGCACATCATGTAAGTAATCAGGCCTTTTCATAGCTGAGTATACATCCAACAGCTTGTCTACCATTTCACATCATGAGCATGGTTAAACATATGGCACTTCTATGTGAATGAGAGAAAAATTCTATTCACCCAAAGTTTTCTACTTACCTACACTTAGTTTTGGTTTTTCAAATATATCCAAACTTGAGGAAGATGGAGGTTTCTGTTTTGCAATAATAAGGTGCACTACACATACAATACAGATAAATGAAGCAGTTAATCATTTAGTTTCCAAGATTCCAATCATGTAGAGATTAGTTTCAGTAGTAGAAAGAGTCAACTGGCGGAGTAGAGGTAGGAAAAGGATTATAGCTTCATCTTATAAGTATAGAAAATTATGTGTTTATTTTTCAATAACTGCCAATAATAGCCATCCTTTACCATCCCAGAGAGATGTTATGTAATTACAATACATCAGCTTTTTAAAATTCCTTTACTTCAGCAGGTTCTGCCAGTTCTGGAGAACCGGTACTGAAAATTTTGAGTAGTTCGGAGAACCAGTAGTAAAAATTCTGACTGGCCCCGCCTCCCTCTATTTTCTGCCTCCAAGCTGATTGGGAGGAAATGGGGATTCTGCAGTAACCTTCCCCTGGATTGGGGAGGGAATGGAGATTTTAAGTATCCTTCCCCTGCCACACCCACCAAGCCGTGCCCACCAAGCCACACCCACAGAACCGGTAGTAAAAAAATTTGAAACCCACTACCTCTTTACTTACTTTATGGATATAGTAGAATCCCAAAACAAAATTTTGATATCATTCAAGTTGTGATAATGCTAACAAAATAAAGGACTATTGTTACCAACAAAGTTGGCACTACCAATGACTGAAAAGCTTAACTACATACTTTAAATTTCTTTTTCATACAGCTCATTTGCTTGTATTCCAAATGCAGTACAAGCTAATAACAATTGGTTTAGCTATTGTATCCACTTAGACTGAAAGTCTGGCAGAAATAAGTTGTGAAAGTAAGCACAGAATGTTTATAAAAAATAATGACTATCTTAATCACCTAATATTGGTGCTGATACAGGAGACTGTGTCCGATGTGTAATATTTTGAAAACCTGTGGAAATAATAAGAATGAAACTGTGAGAAATCTATATACTTGTTTTGATATAATAAACCTGACACATTATGGTTGATATGAAAGATTCTGAATGGTTCTTATAAGATACATTTTTATTAAATTATACATATTTTGCAGTGGTGAAATGTAAAATTTGTTACTACTGGTTCTGTGGGCGTGGCTTGGTGGGGGGTAATGTGACTGGGTGGGCATGGCCAACTTTTTTTTTACTTTTAAAAGCATTTTTCTACTTTTTTCTACATTTTTTTGGCTGAAGAGGTTGCAGAAAAAAATGCTTTTACAAGCCTCTGATGATCAGGCAACTCAGCTGGGATCGTCAGAGGCTTTTAAAGGCATTTTTTTTTCTACAACCTTTTAGGCCAGCTGAGCTGCACGATCATCAGAGGCTTTTTTTTTTTTAACTTTTAAAAGCATTTTTTCGGCAGAAGAGTAGAAAATACTTTTCAGCAGTAGAAAAAATGCTTTTAAAAGTAAAAAAAAAAAGCCTCTGATAATCGTATGGCTCAGCTGGGCATGGGGGGGGCAGGGATTTTTGCTACCGGCTATCCGAACCATCCGCCGCCATCGCTACTGGATCAGGCGATCTGGTCCGAACTGGGAGCATTTCATCCCTGATATTTCGGTTATTTATGAAATTATGAAACACAATATTCAGTATTATCTAACATTATATAATGAAAATGTGGTTTTGAAGGTGAAAGCTACCAGTCAAAGAAACTTCGGAAACTCCAGATAGGACACTAAAAAATCAAGCTGATGATTTTAATGAAAGGGTTTTGGCAAATACAAGAGTGCACCAGGTCCAAAGTATGTTTGAAGTGCTTGGAGATAACAGAACATGTACCTGTTAGATTATGTTGCAAATGGAATTTCTAAAAATGAAGGAGAAAAACTATATTTGATATATGATAGGGAAACTAATAACTTTGTGGTGGACTAATTACCGATCAACATCAGATCTCTGAATTCCTGATATAATGACCATATGAAAATTAGAGTAGATCATTCACTACCTTCCAAGCCTTTCAAAAGCTGTATACCAATTTTGCTAAGTGGAAAACAGTGGAGATTTTTTTTGGTTGGGAAAGGAACATATCAAATTATAGCACTTATACGATGATACTAGAATGTTTTTAATAACCTAGTTGATAAAGAGCACATCACCTTGTGAATAATCAAAGTAAATATATTGATATCAGTACAGTTTTATCCTCAAAAAGCTTGTGATAGTTATTCTGCATAACCTTCCTTGATTCGTTCCTGTGCTTAAGGCTACATAAGGAAGGATTCCTGCTTTGTTGCCAAACCATTGTGTGTGTTGGGGGTGGGGATAGGGAAGGGAAACTCAATCCAGATTTTGCTTAATTTTCTGCAGGGATGACAAGCTCTGCTATATGACTTGACTAATGCAAGATTTCTCTTAGTCTGAGGGGAATTGTCTGAAACAACTGAATTTGCTGAAAGGGTTGGTATTTTAGAATATTTCCAGCATACTTAAATTAAGCAGATGTATTTTTGGTCCAATTCCATACAGGCAACACTCATATTTTTTTCATGCACATTCTTTCTATTCTATAAATATAAGTACACAAAATCCCATATTACCTTGTTTGATTACTTTAACTGGAATAAAAGTTTTTGAATCTGGGATAAACTGAATAAAAGAAAAGTAAAAAAATAATGGATACATGAATACATTTAAAGACATAAATATTGTTCTTTCCTCCTAAAATTTATTTTTCTCAATAGTACCTATAATTTTCATATGCACAGCAAAGGCATCATATCACAGCTGAATTAAAAATATTTTGTTTATTTCATAGTAAATGTTTTGTGAAGTATTTTAAACATGTCATGAATATCCATTCCAGATGCTGAAGAATTAAAATGGTGAAAGGATATTGTAATCTAAGCACTAAAACTGTTTCCAAACTTTTAAAGATGATTAGAGGCCTTAGCGAGAATGTTCATTTGAAAATAAGTCCCACATATATTCCCCTCACAATCCTATAAGAGAAAAAATAGTTTTCCATTGTTTTTGTCCAGTGTAGATAATCCAGAGCAGTGTTTTCTGGGGAATTCTGGGAATTAAAATCCACACATCATAACATTGCCAAGGTTAAGAAAAACTGCTTTCTCTTCTTGAATGGCTAAATTATATTTCAGATGGAGCTCTACCCCCATGTGTGCTTTTTGGAATTTGTTACTATCCCTTAAAGAGGCCCCAGAAACAAAATTTTCAATGTGAACTTCATAGTTAAACATTACCTCATGTTTTAGTCTAATGAATGAATGATTTTTTTTGATCCATTCCTCAACATCCCAATTTTAATTTTTTGACCTGCATTAAACTGATATTGTATGAACAAAAAATCCTATAGATCCTTAAGGACTAACATAATTGGTTATGCCATGATATTTTATATCCAAAATGGAAATCCATCACAAATAAGGATACAACCTTTAAAATTCATTTTTTTCATGATATGTCAGGAGCAAGGAATATATTTTGAGAAATGCAACAGAAGATAAAACTAATTAATTGTAGTTTTTTTAAAAAAAGTCAACATTCTCATTGCAATCCTATTAATAAGTACTCATAACAAGTCAGGTACAAACCTGAATTAATCTTACATTTAAGTAAAATAATAATGGCTTGGTCAAACTGATTGATTACAGGTGAATTGCTTCACTTTTACAATCCCCAACCCATTAGAGCGTGCCTGCTCTCTCTAATAATTAAATGAATGAGCAGATTGTAGAGTGCCTCAGAAGTAGGGGCATAGTGCAACACCAGCTCACCTGCCTCAGGCCTCCCATTCATCCCCTGGATATCTTTGCTTCCCATCCTTGGATCCCGTTGCAAACCGGTAGTAAAGGTAAGTAGAACCCACCCCTGGATTGCACTGCAATGTCTCTACGGCTGATCACAAGAACGAATGGCCATTGGACTGCTGTAGCAGTTGTAATTTGAAATCGAATTATAAATAGCTTTGTGGAGGAGGGTGGTCTGTTGTAACTTTAAATGGTTGCTAAGTGACCATTTGTAAGTCAAGGAGCAACTGCATCCCCCCCCACTTTTTTTTTTTATTTGATTTATATGCCGCCCTTCTCCGGAGACTCAGGGCGGCTTACAATGCGTTAAGCAATAGCCTTCATACTTTTGTATATTTATACAAAGTCAGCTTATTGCCCCCACAAACTGGGTCCTCAATTTACCTACCTTAGAAAGGATGGAAGGCTGAGTCAACATTGAGCCTGGCGAGATTCGATCTTACTTTAATTGCAGACAGCTGGTGTTAAATTACAGAGCTCTGTCTGTTGAGCTATCCAGGCTCCTGGATAGCTCAACAGATAGCACTTGATCTGCAAACATTTAGCAAACATTAATGGAATACTGAAATGAGTAAGTAATAGGCTGGGAACAAGCCAGATTCTTGATTCAGACAAGGGAATATATTAACCAAACCAGAATGTATATGCAAACTGCAATTTCCAGATGTCATTTGCTAACAAAAATAAACTATCATATAATGCTTGAAATGAGTGGTCATATTATGCTAAGCTCCAAACAAAAAAATCTTTGATATGACATTATGTATATTAGATCATTAAGTGAAGGCAGCAATAGATCTACAGTTAGACTTATTGACAAAATTGACAACAAAGTAACTATCAGAACCAGAACCAGATGCAGTCCATTCAATTTGCACTCAAACCTGCCAAATGTGAAATTGATGTGCTTTTAACCAAAATATGTACCATATTGATACTGCATAAAACTACTATAGTAGAATATAGTTTAGAAGGAGATAAGCTAGGATTGGAAACATTAGCTCCGAGTGCGTAGCCCAGTATAAAGTTCATTGTATAATTCTGAACCACGCAAAATTTCTCATTACAACCTATTTTCCAGCCTTTTTATTGCATAGATAAAAAGAAGATAAAAATACTTCTATGAAAGGGTTCTTTGAATTTCAAGGAAAGGTAAACATAATATTATAATGACACCAGGATAGCCTTCATTTCAAAATAAAACAAAAACAGGTTTTCTTCAGAATATTTTTCAGGAAATTATGATCTCAATATATTTTCCAGATTAAACAGTGGACAATGTTAGTTAAAATTGGAACACAGAAACAAGTCTTGCTAGAAAAAATAATTAACATGACACCTGAAAATGTAAGTCAGTGTCACTAAATTTTAAAATTCTTTGACAATGGCAAGATATATTAGAAATTTGAATAGTCTTTCTTTCTTTCTTTCTTTCTTTCTTTCTTTCTTTCTTTCTTTCTTTCTTTCTTTCTTTCTTTCTTTCTTTCTTTCTTTTACAAATTCTCACTAAATATAACCAAAACTATTAACACTGTGAATTACAGACTTGCTTCACATTAAGCACAGGCTCTTAAAGGTTTATCATTTAACTACATTTTAGGCTTCACACCAGGACTCAGTGGTAAATCTTACCTCTTTAGAACCTCAACCCTTATTTGGAAGTGGCTTAATTTGTAAGAAGACTGTGTTTATTGCCAACAGGAATGAAGATTTATACATTTTACATAACAGACAATTTGCTGTGCTGTAGCGCAAATAAATCCAAACCTGTATATAATTCTATGCTCCAGAGGTTAAAGCAGACTTTTTCCTTCCACCATTCCAGGCTAATGGATACTTGGCCATTCACCTGATGGTCTTGGGAATATTTTTACACAAAGTATGTTTACATGAAAGTTCTTCCTAGACAGGCAGAGGTATACTGAATTATTTTGTTGGAAGAAATATCCATCTGGTTCAGTTCCAATCTGGGAGAAAGGCACTGGAAATAAAATGGAGGCTGGAGGCTGATTGAAAAGAGGGTCCATTTATTGATGAAACAGAATTACATGGGATGAGGATATTTTTTGTACCTTTTCCAGTGTAATATTATAATATACCTTTTGAAGAAAATCGGTCTAATACAATATTTCATGTTATTGAAAATTCTGAAATCTTGATTTGAGTCTATTTTTTCACAATAAAAATCTATTTTTTATATAGCAATGCCTTTTCTTTCCCCAATTTGATCACAATATGGATTCATTATTCAGATATACCCTGTGGCTATTTCATTTAGTTAACAGCATAATTAAGGTAATTTACTTATTGTCTACTAACTACTGAAATTATTTTTGTTTATTTACTATGCTGCTGTGGATTTATAATTTGTCTCACAACATTCAATTTTATACAGATAGTCCTCAGTTTACAACAATTCATTTAGTGATAATTCAAAGTTACAACAGCATTGAAAAAAGTGACCTATGACCTATTTTTACACTTATGACCTGAGGTCATGTGATCAAAATTCAGACACTTGGTAACTGGTTCATATTTATAATGGTTACAGTATCCTGAGGTCACATGATCACCTTTTGTGACCTTCTGACAAGTCAGTGAGGAAACCAGATTCACTTAATAACTGTGCCACTAACTTAACAACTGCAGTGATTCACTTAACAAGTGAGGCAAGGAAGGTCGTAAAATAGGGCAAAATTAATTAACAAATATCTCCCTTAACAACATAAATTTTGGGATGAATTGTGGTCGTAAATCAAGGACTACCTGTATTAAGTTCTTCTGTATTAGCAATAATGTTGCAATTCAGAATATTAATCTATCTTTAGTTATTCTTGTAATGTTGCTAATCTATGCAATAAAAGGAGAAAAGAACAAATGAGCTAATTCTCTCATTCTCTGGACCCAAGAATCCTATCTTCAATAGCCTTGCCTTTTTTTCATAGAACATGATTGTAGAAAAATACTTCTTGAATCTATGGTTAACTGCATAAAGAGTTTTCACAATTACAAAAAGTCATCTATCAACAGATACTTTTCATGGAACAAAAACTGAATGACAGTTAAGGGAGAATGAAAATAGCATGCTTATTGTTGCTCCTTTCTCTACAAGTATAAGCAACACCCATTGATAAAAAGGGCTTATGCTCTTATATATGAAATATTTGGGGTAGAGAAGAAAAAATTTAAACATAGATGCAATTTTCAGAGATCAGTTTTCTAATTCTAAATATGCCAATGCCATCATGAGATGTAATGCTGGACTATACATATATACTATATTTAAATTCAAGGTGGATTGCTTAAATATTCTCTAACATACTAGAATGACATGGGGGTTTATTGGTTTATATCCTGTTCTTTTCTGTCACAAATATTTTATCATTGTAAGCTGCCCCAAGACACCAAGAGTGAGTTGGCTGGACATACACATTTTCTTAATAAACAAATTAATAGGATGTAGCAGCATGTAAATTAACTATCCTGTAAATTGACTAGGATATTATAAATTAAACAAATACTACACTATACTACAATCAGTATGAAGGGATTCAGCTTCTGATGTTAACAAGATGATGACGCATGACAGGAAATTTCCTTAAATTCTAGAAAGAAAGAAAAGAAAGAAAAGAAAGAAAGAAAGAAAGAAAGAAAGAAAGAAAGAAAGAAAGAAAGAAAGAAAGAAAGAAAGAAAGAAAATCCATATAGTAGTCCTCAAGGTATCTAAATAAATGGAATAGTTAGAATTTCCCATTTAGGAGATTTTGGATAGCTTCATATTAACTTTTATGATGTGATCTTGCCTCCTTGAGAAGATGCCAATGACTATAACTGAGCCATATATCTTTTTGGCCTGTTTAAAAGCAACTTCCACTTAGAAGCAATCTAGAACTAAGGAGAAATTTCCTGACACTTAGAACAATTAATCAGTGGAACAACCTGCCCAGAAGTTGTGAATGCTCCAACACTGGAAGTTTTTAAGAAGATGTTGAATTTACCATTTGTCTGAAGTGGTGTAGGGTTTCCTGCCTAAGCAGGAAGCTGGACTAGAAGACCTCCAAGTTCCCTTCCAACTCTGTTATTCTGTTATCTGGAAATCATATGTTGAAAACAACTCACCAATCTCAGATCTGTGTTCCTGTATTAATGTATCCTGCTTAATACTGCCTGCATGTCTGCATATTAAAATATTGTAATGGTGTAGTTTATTTATGATGAAAATTAAAATTAAAATAAGCATGTTAAAAAAGTAATTTACTGGTGAAATAGATACAAGTCTGCACGCAAAAAATAAAAATAAGCAAAGGAAATAATAAAATAGATACAAGTCTGCACGCAAAAAATAAAAATAAGCAAAGGAAAATATCATAATCTTGTGCATATCAAATAATTATATTAAGTAAAATTAAGTAAAATTAAGTAAAATAATTATAATCCCAGTATTTCAGCTCTTAAAATCTTCTTGAATAATTCACATATTCAAAAATGGATTTAATATAAAATACAAACAAGACAAATAAATCCAATTTATCTTCACCTTGATCTATAATTGGATAGTTCTGATGTAAAAAGAGAGTAGCATTTGTAGGTTCCTTGAACAGGATTTAATAGCAGTTTTTGCATATATTATTAAATTTTATACGGAAAAGGAAAAATTTTAGATTTATATTTGATATATTGTACAGGTGGAACTTGAGCTAGACTGGTCATTTAACAACTATTTGAAGTTCATTTAACATTTATCCCAACTTTCAACCATAATGGGCAGGCAATTTACCTGCATAGAAAATATGCTAACTAATAAAGATAAAATTAATTTTCATTGCATACCTGTGTTTGGATTTTAGGATTGTAGTTGTTCTGAAGTTCTCCATTTTCTTTGTTGTTATCTGACATAAATATACATGTATATATGTAAAAACCTTCCAATAGTCATATAAAGATACATAAACACACTAATTTTGTAATGCCAAATGTAATGTGATTTAATTTAATGTGTGTAATACTTTTATATCACAGTTAATTATAATTTTAATGAATGTATTGCCCTATTCCTCAAGCTATATTTAAACTCCAGCTGATTTCTGCAGTTAAGTCAGTGATCTAACTAAACTGGATAATATTTATGAGGTTAGATTTATGATCATATTTTACTTCTTTATTACATTCATAGCCATCATTCCCATAAAGACAATTCTACAAGCATATAAAATAGTAACTGATTCAAAAATTAAAATAATCAAAAACACACAAATAAAATAATAATAATAATCTTTTACAACTAATGTCAATTGTATATCAAGTAAGATGCCAAAAGCTATTGGCAAACAAATGTATTTACAACTATTGTTTGGCTGTCCTGTAGTCCTATAGCAGTATGTTTTAAAATCTAGGCTCAGTCATTGTAAGAATATCTTCTCTCATCTTCTTGCTGAACATATTCCTGGTACTAGCAGAATAGAACAGACTTCCCAAAGATTGTAACTTGAATAGGGCCATATGAAAAAAATCCAAAAATTCAAGTAGCCTTGGCCTAGGTTTTTATCCAACTTTATAAGCCATAACTAGCACCTATACATATACATGCTCAGAAATAGGCTATTATTAACTGAAAAAGCTGTTTAAAAGATGTTTATCTTTCATACTTTCAAAATCAATTGTCTGGGTTCATCTAAACTAAACATTTAACCGTTTTCAAAGTCAGTCCTTTCAATAGCATGTTATATTACCCTAAAACATGGGATATAACAAGATTTTACATAAAGAGGAATGCACATATTTGGCACAATAGGTTTGGTTATACTAATGAATCTTTTATGTACTTCATTAATTTCACTTTAGTTCTTTTTTCATTTGTTTTATTAGACACAGTTTTCTTGAAGAACTGTAGGAAAGGTCAGAAGTAGTCCTGTGACAGGGGAAAAATAGAACAGAATGGATACTCTTAAGTGACTGAAACCAGACTGGAATGGGAAGGGGAAAAAAAAACCAAGGCTACTTCATTCACTCTTGCTAAAAGCCTGGGAAAAGGGCCAGCTCTTCAAAGTCTTTCTCAACAGTAGGATCATGGCTATGCAAATCATGGGGTAACCTCAACCTAGAAGGCACACTTCCAGATTGTTTAATTTAAAGAATCTAGACCAGTGATGGCTAACCTTTTCCAGACTGAGTACCCAAAGCAAACGCCCAATGTGCATGCGACCCCCTTGCACGTGCCCCACCCCCACACATGCCCAATGTGCATGCAGCCCCCCGCATGGAAGAGACCTGACAACCAGCTGGCCAGCGCATGCATGCACAGTGGAGGTGAACTGTGGTGACGGCTTGCTGAGTGCCACCTGTGGCACGCGTGCCATAGGTTCGCCATCACGGATCTAGACCATGCTAACTATGCTACATTGAATTGGACAGGCAGATACTATGAATATAGTTTATCTAGTCTGGGTGTTATTCATGTATGGTTATGTTATGTGGTTATGTTCCTCTTTTAAATTATTGTGTTCTTTTAAAAATCATTAGCCACGTAGATTCTCTTTGGAATCAGACAGGTTAAAATCCAATCAATAAGTAAACAAATCTGGCTTTTTAAGCAGTGAAAGTTTGAAACCCTTAGAAATTACTTACCAAGTATAACCATTTTGTGAAAGAAACTCTTACTCCAGATCCCATCATCTGTATTGTCTTTCACTCCAAATTCATAAATAGCGTTGGGTTTCAAATTGTCCACCACTGTTTCTGTAGTTGGACAAAGCTGCAGGATCCATTTCTTATTTTTGTCCTTTTCTCTGTAGCGCACTGTATAAAATCTAGTCAATAACAATAAATATAAACCTTCAATCTGAGAAAAATGAATGACATTGTGTGCATCTTTGCTAAAAGCAAAATACAAATTTATTGTGTATTGTCACAAACTTTGTGGTTTGTTTTTTTTTTTACTTTAGACATTTTTGAATTGAGGAAATTGTGGGAGAAAGAACTTGAGATGGTGAAGTTTGAGATATTAGACAGAGTAATTTCATTATCTAAATTCAATAAAGTGCCTTGAATCAGTTCAATCCAGCTAGCCAGACTCAGGCAAATCTGATCAGTGCTCCCTCACACAGTTTTCTTAGCAACCATGCTAAGTTAGCTGAACAACATTATGCTCTATAGCAGACTTTTCAGTCTGAGGGCCACATTGGACATTTTGCAAATATTCAAGGGCCAGGAAAAAAAATAATTTTATAAATGAGTGAATAAAATATAATGGAATGATTTGTTTTATTTTGCTTAATATAATATGATTCTCAACAACAGGAAAAAAAGAAATGGGACAGCTACAAAGAAGCAATGCCATGCTTCTATGGACAAATGATATAAGAAAAATGTCAAGTATTAGAAAATACTCTGAAGAAATAATAAATTAATAACTGCAGATGAGAAAAGAAGGCTGTTCTTTATAACTTTTATTTACACAAATTTCACAAATTTACAGAAAAAGAAAATGTAGTACAGATTGCTTCTCCCCATCCTCACAAGCAAAGAAAATGACCCTCCAGCTGGCTTCTTCCTCCTCATCTGCTCAGCCCTGACCAGTTTGGATAGCATGGAGAGGGAACGATCTATGGGATCCAACGATTCCCCCATGGCAAAAAAAGCAACCCTCCAGCTGACTTAAAGCTGGCACAAATTTTAAAAGGGAAGATGCTTCTCCTTCCTCATCCAGAAATCCTCCAGCTGCCTCACAACCCCTCCCACTGGGAAAATCAAGGGAATCCTATCTCCCTTTCTAAACAGTGGTGAATACATCCCTTCTTTTTTTCCCTGTGCTGTTTGGAAAGGATTGAAGTACAGTACATGGGAGAAGTTGGCAGACCAGTGGGAAACTTCTATATGGCTAGTTGTAGCCTGCAGCTATTTCTTTCGTTTTATATCTCTCGTATAAATATATCTGCAAATACAGAAGCTTTTAAACTTCCCATTAAAACATAATCTAGTTTTCTCAACTGCCAATGTTATTTCTCTGTGTAACATGTAATCATCATACATTTAATAACAGAACTTCTTTTTTGCAAACATAATTTTAGGAACTTGCTGTGGCATAAACATATAAAAAATATATAACTTTTCTTCATGAATTATGACAATTCCTATTTAATCTAGCAGTTTTTTATTTAATTCCATGATAAAATCAGCTTCAAAGCATCATAGAAACTACGTTTCTATGGTGAAATAGCACTTTATCTACATCAGCATACAACAGCAACCTAATTAGCAGTGGTGAAATGCAGCTGGTTCTATGCAGCTCGGAGAAATTGATAGCGCCGATGGTGGGAGTCTCTGCCCACCTGCCCAGATGTTATCACATCTCATTTTGACCGTCTGCGCATGCACAGAAGGTTCTGTGCATGTGCAGAGGTGTCGCGCACATGTGAAGCAAGCGGGCACGCTCCCATTTGCAAACCGGTGGATTTCACCCCTGCTAATTAGCAATTTAGATAGCAGCCACATGATAAATTCCTGGATGAAATTATTGTCAGTTGTGGGTATGTTATGTGAATGACTCTCAAATTACATTTTTCTTTCATTTTAAAAAATATATAGCATATTCATAACTGATTAGAACTCAAAAAATCTTCCCAACTATTTACTTTTGTCTTACTGTTTGTAATTTGTTTTACTTCACTTACAATCCTTTATTATCATTATTATCTTTCTTACTCATTTCACTTTTATTGACCTTATTCTTCATCCATTCATTTAGCGGTAGTGAAGATATGAATCTGTTTACAAGTTTATTCAATTTACCACATCAAAGATAGCTGAATGGTATCATTTATAATTGTATAGGGCACCAGGGATTACAGCCCTGAATGTTATTGTGGATATATAAGGTCTAGGTAAAACAGAATAAATGTAGTTCGGAAAAGGATAATAGTGAAATAGTTTCACTTAGTTATTTCATTATATAAATAGTGTATGGTCACGGTGGTTTATATGGTCTCTTATTATTCTATTCCCTCTCAATAAACTGAGAAATTAGGCTGAGAGGATGTGACTGTCCAAATTTAACCTAGTGAGTTTTTGAAGTTGAGGATGGACACAAAACTGGTCCTGCATAGCCTTAAACCTTAACCATTATAACACACTATATTTTAAATATATTTAATACGTGGCAAAGTTGCTCAGAGAAAAAACACTTTTACCTTCACAAAAAGAAACTAAGCAAGAATTTAATTATTATAGTGCAGATCTATCCAAACAGTAATTTCATGAATATAATACATTTTTGCATATAAAACAGATTATGGAAAAACATTATAGTAGCAGTCCATTCCATTACCTCTTGTTTGGACAGTTATTCATTGTGGTCCAATCATGCTTTGGATTGACTAATACTCCCCAGGATAGGAAGACAGATGTTGGAGTTAAAGTACCTATTACCAGCTGAAGGGGTTTGTGTGTCTTTGTTTTACCTATATAAGAAATATAAAATTGTGTATTGTTTTTATATATGTATGTATATGTATATCAGAAGGCTTCTAAATTTACAAATACAACATATCTCTTTTCATCATTGCTAAAATTAGATATTGATGAGGAAGGTCCAAATCCATAGTTGATGAGTTATTTTCATTTTAGAATCATTTAATTTATAACTGGGAATATTACATCTCTTATATTTCAAAACGATACAGTCAAGGGCGGATATGTATTGTAAAAATGTCTATCATAGAACCTGCTGATAATCAAAACTAGAGAACATTGTTTATACTGCATATTCAATTACTTATAACTATTTCCATACAGAACTCTTTGGGCAATAATTTTACCTCTATATTCCAACATGTAAGAAGTAATGTAATGCTTCCTCTGCCAAATCACTTTCTATCTACAATTATCCATAGATCATACACAGGTTTATACAATTGTTTACGGCAGAAACTTTTGTGTATATATTACTCCCCATTGCCAACAATCATACTGCTCTCATGGAAGAAGATCCTTCATTCCTGTTATAACATGACTTTCTATAGGAAATGACTGCTCAATGCAACTAGCCACTAAAACTTGAATATAAATTGGAATTTGAATGTTGCAGCTACCCAATTCACATGCTCAGTCTTTATTCTTGATCTTTATTCATGAACAAGTTGAACAGTTACAATGTTTTTTTAAAAATGTCTTAGATTGTCAGTACAAATTCATCAATTAAAGAAAGGTTCATTTCACTCATAATATCTCTTTGTAAGCAAGTACTACAGTCACAAGAGAGCACATTATTTACATGTTTCTATTCACAAGGGAAAGTGTGGTGGGAATAAGTCTGTCATTCTGTGAGTGGAAGCATTCTCACAAGCAAAAAAGTTGTCTACGCTTAGAACTTTCACAAGTTCAGCAATATGCAGGTTGGTTTACTGTTGATATGACCCTTGTATATCAATAGACATATGCTCAATAGATTTTTTTCTATTGAGAAAGAGCCCCACTTTATGAGTCAAGGTGCACCAAGATGATGGCAGTGTTAGTGCACTTGAAACTTTGCCTATTTTTCATTTCATGTGTGTCCTACACACAGTGGACATAAAACCAAATGAGACTTGGATCATAATATCTTTGCTGCCACTTTGCTGCAGACACCCCTATTATGAGTGGATAATTAAGGCAGTATTCAGAGGTGCTTAATCCATATTAGGTGAACTAGGCTGTCATGTAAGTACCAAACTGAGTATAGTAATGCCAAATTTTAGGATAAAAAGTAATTTAGAAAATACAAATATATATTTGATGATGGAAGGTTTCAAATGCTAATAGCTAGTTTAGGGCTGCAATTGTTTATATTTTAGGAGAATTAATGAAACTAATGAAGCTCTAAAAATACATAGTTGTAGCATATAGCAAATTGCACATTCAATTGAACTTTAACATTTCTCTCTGTGGTTCAGATTTCTCCACTTTAATGTCTAATTCATTCTTCCTTCATAACTTCAAATATGTGTTTGTGTGTGCATACATCTGTGCCAAATTCTTCATTCATCTCCAAATGTTTCTTTCTTGATTCCTTGAATAGAGCTTACTTTTATGAGCGCACTCTAAGAAATATATTTGTCTGTCTTTTAACAACAACAAAATGAGATTTCTGTTCCTTGGGTTTTGAGTAGAATATGTATATATCTCATAAGATTTTGGGTTGAGTTGTAAGTAGTGTTTTTGTTGTTGTTTTTAAAGATATATAGTGGTTTTATTTCCATGAAGCATTTCCCAGAAATATTGGCTTGTAGTTTCTATTTTGTTATCCAAAACTCAGACAAATTGAAAAAAAGGGAAATGTTTGTGCCATTTTTTGTCTCTTCTAAATAAATATTATCCATTAATTAGAGTCAAGTGAGTTGCTCATGGAAAGAGGCCAATACCTGGCAATGCCGGCTAGAGATTAGCATCAGTAAAACTGAAAGGGAACTTCTTACTTTATTCCTCAGGAAGAAATGTCTGTACAGACATACTTAGACAACTAAGGACACCTTGAAAAGCAATCAGTGAATCTTGGAAAAGATGTAGTTGCTTTAACAGTTTGTAGAGCAATGCTTCATTTTAGCTAACACAATTTGCAAAGCATCTGTTTTAAATGTTTTAGCTTAATACCAAAGCCCTATTTTCTTCATAGAGATTAGAATAGTCTCTTGTTGTATTTGTTTGTTTGTTTTTAATTTGCCTGACTAGATTTTTAAAGCAGAATATTATTTTGGAATCTTCATGATTCCCGCTACTCTTCTCTGGTACACATCCTTTATTTTCAGGTCAGAATTCTCTACTTTTTTCTTTTTCTAAATCTAAATCAAAGAGAGATTTGCCTTGCACATTCAAAAAAAGTAGTTCAAATTTCATATATAATATATGTTATCCACTTTCTTCCTTATTATTTTCTTTTATGAGACAACAAATGCTGTGTCTTTTGCTTAAATACTGTATTTTTATATATCAAATAAATGGATGTAATTTAGGGATATTTCTGGACTGTCAGCTTCTGCTTGAGGAGTGGGTAGCAGCTGTGGTCAGAAAGCCTACAGCTTGTTTGCCAATTGTGCTCATTCCTAGTAGAAGACCTTCTCCAAGCCTTGGTTATCTGATGGTTAAACTATTGCAATAAACTCTAAAGGGAGCTATCTTTCAGCATATGGTAGAAGCAATAATTGGCAAGCCTTGCTAGGTCATTGTAACATCTCTGCAGCATGAGCGCACTGGTTACCAGTTGAATTCCAGGTGAAATTTGAGTTATCTATTAGCCCTAAATGTCATAACAAATAGTTAGTTGGATTAACTATCTGTCTCCCATAGTATCTGCCCATTGTGTGTTTTCTGAGAAGGCTGGCTTTAGTGAGACACAGGAGACAAGCTTTGTCTGCCTTTTGGAACAATATCCTCCTGGTGACCCACATAACTCCCACTTTGCCAATCTTCAACTTGCCTTTAAAAATTTGACATTTCCTGCAAGTCTTGAGTTAAATCAATGGATGGCCTCTGGGAATTATGAGGAAATTGGACAAGCTTTTTTTTTCTCTTTGCATAGGGTTTACTGAATGGATTTGGTTTTTATTGCTGGAGTTATTTTGTATTTATTGTGTTATTTTTAATTTTGTAAACAGCAAAGATCATTCAGTTAGAGAGGCCTACAAAATCAATAAATGCAATTCAGCTCAGTCAACTTGTCTGACCTACTTATGACTTCATAGGCAGGAAACATGCTAATTCAAGATTGGCAGTGGTCCCTCGTCCTCACATCATTGGACTTGCAAGTAAACAGAGTTTTCAAAGGTATTTTTCCCCCAAAAAACAGTTAGTTGACCATCTTGTCCTGCTGTATCTCCCAGCTCCTGCTTTACTCCCTTCCCTTCAGCAGCTAAGGTAAAGAAGCACCTTTCTTTCATCTTTTCCAGTTGCTTTTAGGGCAGCTTCATTGACCGTCTTGTACAAAAGCCCAATTTTTTTGGTACTTTTTGCTCTTGGCATAAATAGCAAACATAGAGAATTCCATGGAAGATAGCGCTCAGCAGTGCAGGCACTTATAGCAACATGAAACCTCTGCTGAAATATAGAATATGGAAATATGGAATTGTTCTGTAGTTTGTTGTCAGAGCTGATTGTCTTCCATTATCATACATGTGAATAATTGTGTTAATTATTTCCCACTTTTATGAGTCTAAGTGAAAACATGGGCTAATCTATCTCTAAATTAATAGCAGAAAATGTTATTACTGAGATTTGTGAAAAAACAGAGCAAACAATTTTCTGGATACATGCCATATATCAATGGAATGATTCTTCTTTTGGTCTCTTTTCAATATTTGGTTACATCATAAGAAAAAACAAGAAGCTAACGCAGATTTGACTTATGAATATGAACAATATGTAATTCTTCAAGATATTGCTGAGTGTGCTAACATTGGTTTCTTCTTAAAAAAGTTAAATAGGTTGGTTCATGTCTTGAAATTGTACATATATTTATTGTATACTGTAATAATTGTATATTTATTATTTTTTATTTATCAAATTTATATTTTGCTTAACTTTAACTTGTCCAAATTCAAGGTAGGTTACTTTAATTGGAATATAGGTCTCCTGAGTTTTTAACGGGAAAAAAAATTGTTTAACAGTTTTGAAATACCTGAGCAGGATTTCTTGTTATTTGAAACTGGTTTCACTGCAATCAAGTATCTTGGTTCTGCATCTGGAAAATATAAGTTAATAACTGTTTGAAAAATCAGACAAAGAGGAAATACTTGAATAATCAAAACCATATCATATTATTTTTCCCATTATATTATTAGTGTTTCATTAATACTACATTTAGGTTATTCAAATCCATTTTCCAAATATACAGAGAGTATAATAGCATACAAGTTTTCACTTTAAGATGTCTTGTATTAGTGGAATTTTTAGTGATGTTTATAATAAGCATAGCAGCACTGAATTGCCTAATAACTTCCTATTTCAATAAAACAATATTATTAAAATCCCTCATTCACACCTTTTAATTGTAAGAATTTCTTTTCCTAAATAGAATCACATGAATCTGAAAGTTTAGCTGTACAGCTGTATTTTCCATTAGGAAGAAATAATGAATCTGTGATAAAAGAAATCAGGAAGTTGTGAGTTGGAATAAAACAATGAAATAAATGGTTCTATTTAGAAACATGAAATCTTTCCTCTCAGTAGATGATGGAAAAAAGTAATGAACCAGTAATTGTCAAGCAATTTTTTTCCTTTGGGGTTTCAACACTGATAATATTTCCATTTACATTTACACAGTAGACTGTAAAGTACCTGAAATCTATTTGCTCCACTTTAATACTTTCCAAGTCAGTTTTTGTCACTGAAGCAATTACCCAACTCCAGTTTAGCTCAATGTCATGTGAATGAATATTGTAAAGGTCCTATTCACTCTCAGGAAAAAAATTGATTTGATTGAAACTATAAAAACTTTTCCAATGTTTTATGTTTATTACATAAAACATAAATTAAGTTATGTAATTACATAAAAGTTATTAAGTTATGTTTATTACATAAAACATAAATTAAGTTATGTAATTGTGCTTCCATATTTGATTGGAAAAGTTTTTATAGTCATTATAAAAACTTTTTATAAAATCATTAATTTATGACAAAATTAAGTTATGTAATCACCATTTCCATAAAGAGAAGCCAGTCAATTAGATAATTATTAATTCTGAAAAAGGTGAACTATTTTGGATTACAAGAAAATGTTAAATATACACTTATTGCCTTGATGTAATAGCAGTCATGCACATACAAAGATAGTATTCTTCTAAAACTAACTGAAATTTTTTGGAATAAATTCCCTGCTGACTGTACGGACTGAGAAACAGTTTCCAAATTCTTCAGAATTTGGTTTTTTGGAAACAAAGTCAAATGTGCTGATATTTTTACTCATAAACTAACAAATTCGTAATGGATTTTATATTCTCTGGAAAAACACATGGTAACAGGCAATAAATTCATTTAATGTTTCTCGTGAAAACCAGTTAAGTCACCAAAGCTTAATCACAATAAAAACTGATTAAAACAATATTTAGAGAGAATAAAGGGTTTTTTAAATAGTAATGTGTGTGTGTAAATAGATATAATTTCTCACTGGATAAGAGGCAGAGTTTTAATTAAAATATTTATTTAAAAAAATTAACCAAAATATATATCTTAAACTCCATACTTATTCAAGTTATATTGGTCAAAAACAGTATGATGAAATATCCTGAACAGTGATTTAATTAAGAACATAAAAATTGGAATTAGTTAGAACTTTAAGATAATAAGCATGTTAATCAATCTACTAGTGTATACATAGAATTCAGGAATTTCAGGTCCTTCCAGGTAGACCAATCAATTTCCTAAGAAAGTAGAAACTACTTTTTAGTGAAATTGAGTTACTTTTAAATATTTTAGACTGAAAATATGTTTTGCTACTTAGCAGTGGAACTTACATCCCTCTGACAAAGTCATCTTTCTTACTCTCTATAGCAGGTATGGAAGGAAACTGTTGAAACATTGACTATGTTTAAGAATAAGATATGTTTCCTCTGAAAACTCAGGGTAGATTAGTCAGAGCCTTATCTCAGGTTCTAGTATCTAGGACCGTAATAGCGAACCTATGGCACGGGTGCCACAGGTGGCACACGGAGCCATATCTGTGGGCACACGAGCGCATGTGCATGCTGGCCAGCTGATTTTCAGGCCTTCCAGGCCTACCGGAAGTTGGAAAACGGGCTGTTTCTGAGCCTCTGGAGGGTCTCTGGGGGGGTGGGGAAGCCCATTTCCTAGAAAGCCTCTGGAGCCTGGGGAGAGCAAAAAAATGGACCTACCGGGCTCACCGTGTCATCACGTGCCAAAAGCAGGGGGAGAGCGGGGGGGTCACATGTGCATGCATGGGGGGGACGGGGCACATTGAATTATGGGCGCGCAATCCCTCCCACTCCGCCCGCTTTTGGCACACAACGGCAAAAAGATCTAGGATGACTACTAATACATCTATTTACCTCATCCATTTCTTCCTTTCCATCCTCCTAATATAATGTCTGTTAACATTACAGCAACTCTATGTTTATAGGCCAGTAGTAGATCAACTTATATAGGGAGAGATTCTTTTCCAGATCATAATTACCATATGCTATTAAGGATAAAGATGTATAAAGAGGAAGATGTTCCAAAATGTATATTTATTCACTAAAGCACTTTTCCCATTTTTTTGTGAAATACACAAGAAGTTTATCAAAACCATTAACACTGGGAATCACAGACTTGCTTCACATTATGCACAGGATCTTAAAGGTTTATCATTTAGCTACATTTTAGGCTTCACACCAGGACTCAGTGGTAAATCTCACCTTTTTAGAACCTTAACCCTTATTTGGAAGTGGCTTAATTTGAAAGAAGACTGTGTTTATTGCCAACAGGAATGAAGATTTATACATTTTACATAACAGACAATTTGGTGTACTGTAGTGCAAAGAAACCCAAACCTCTATATAATTCTATGCTCTAGAGGTTAAAGCAGACTTTTTCCTCCCACCATTACAGGTTAATGGATACTTGGCCATTCACCTGATGGTCTTGGGAATATTTTTACACAACGTATGTTTATATGAAAGTTCTTTCTAGACAGGCAGAAGTATACTGAATTATTTTTTTGATAGATTCAGCATGCTTCTAATATTGTATTGTTGAGCAGTTTCCTTGAATTCCCTTCATGTCTTGTAATTCTTGCAGATTTATTGGAATAGTTTATCCTATATGTTTCAATAAAGTAAGAATAGGAAAAACATACTGCAGATTTTAATATTTTGGTCTGATCAATAGAAAAGATGCAACATTGGGTGAAACATTACCATCTTCAGCCCCTGCAAGTATATCAAACATGGTACTTTCTTCTTTTTGTAAAGAATAGCTTTTTTAATTCTTAGTGTTTGCTTTTACATAACAATCTTGGAAAGCAATATGGGTTTTGTCCAAAACTGACATAAATCACAATTTTTCCATCTGTATACTATGTGGAAACTCACTGAACTCTAGTGATGTTGATGCTTGGCAAGAAATATCATGTAATTATTTCACTATGTCCTCTAGTCTATTACATTTTATTCTGTAAGATGTCTTCACTTTTTCAGACTCACTTTTAAGAGGTAATAAGCCATATTGAAGAAACAAGTAAAAAATTACCATAGAGAGAGGGTTCATTGAACATATTAAACTCATTTCTTGACCTTATTAGGAGACAGTCACATTGGCGCTTAAGAAAACTGGAACTGAAGTAACATAACATACAAGATATACATTCAGAAATGACATAGTAGAATTAGGGCAAAAAGGAGCAGAAGGGCAATGATGGACTCTTAAATGGAATGATTTTACTGCCAAATATTTGCTGCTTATTAAAGAATTTTTATTAAATTATTAAATTATTAAAGATTTTTTAAAAAAATATTGATATTTTTATGCTAGAATTTCTGAGCAAATTTACACATCCAATCAAGGGATCAGGTGTACGTATCTCATATTTTACACACCATTCAGTATGGATCTTATAAGCCTTGTGGCTATTCAACTAATATTGTATATATTCAAGTATGTATGTATGTTTACTATCTTCTTTTAATAGCTTGCTGATCTCTTTGTACTGATAAAGACTCTTTTGACTCCAGCCTAGATCCTCATGACGATATGAAGTTTCCTTGGTCATAATATGAATACAGTTTGTTAGAGTCTTCTCCAGGTTGATTTTTTTTTTAAAAAAAAATACATATTGTAGCTTATTCTCCTGGAATTTATGGGTGCCAACATGGACTGGCCTAGCATAAATACTGTATTTCTGTAGCCCCGTCAGGTACATTATAACCATACAATTATTCAACATATCTTTATGCCCATGGCTTTTCCTCATTAGAATTGTTTAAAAACAATGTTTTCTGATTGCGTTTCTATTTATTAAATTCTGGTTCTATTGTGTCATTTGTAGGTTGATGCCAGTCTATTGCCCAATTGTTTAATTTGGTCTCTATTCTCTCTGCATGGGGTATTTTATAATCATTCAGTTATTGAGCATTCTGTCCTGAAGCTTTCATAACTATTCTTTCATGGACTATTTTTAAATTTTATTTTCCTTTTGCAAATAACATAACAATGTGTACATGTGATGTTACAAAGCAGAGGTCCAGCTCTATATAGTGGAAATGTGTTCAAACTGATTTACACGGGTTTAAAGCTATTGAAATTTTATCGAGAAGTTAACCCATACCACAAAGGAAGCAGTTTATAGGAACTGTATCTCACTGACCAAAAGTACTATTCAGTAATCTGCTAACTTTAGATCTTCTGCTGAAAAGAAGTAACCAGGGGAATATAGCAATTATGATAATAAACAGTCTATTTGACTAAGCATCAGCCTTCCTCCTTGAGTTACCCTTGATGCTCTAAGGCCTGGCACTTGTTTCAAGAACTTCTTTATGCATACTGAAATAATTCAGGAGAGTTGTGTAACAAGTTCCAGGATGCTGTTTTAAGATTCAGATACAATGAACACACAATTAGGGCAAGTACTAGAAAAGATTTATTTTGTATTTTAAACTAAATCTTGCAGAATAAGTGCAGTATAAAGTGAATAACCTTATATGCTGGCCAGGAACTCCCACATATTAGAGTGGGAGAATTTGTGGACCTTCTGTGCACGTGGCCTTCTTCTGGGACCATGGTTTATATTGAAACTTGTTGTCTAAGAATAATTTAGATATGTATACACTTTTATAATTGCATTGTAGATACTATTTTTATTAATGACCAACATATACTCACAGAGGTAATTCAGTTAGCAATAGCAATAGCACTTAGATTTATATACCACTTCATAGTGCTTTACAGCACTCTCTAAGAGTTTTACAGAGTCATCTTATTGCCTCCAACAACCTGGGTCCTCATTTTACTGACGTTAAAAGGATGACAGGCTGAGTCAGCCTTGAACCAGTCAGGATCAAACTCCTGGCAGTGGGCAGAATCATTCTGCAATATTGCATTCTAACCACTGCATCACCATGGCTCAGTCCTGTCAAAACAAGCTAAGATAGTGTTCCAAGGCAGCAGCATCCTTACCTCCTTTTCCTAGGTGGTTTGTTAGCCAAAGATATTTTAAACATTTTATATTTTGTAAACTCTTTGGGAAGAATTTGTGCTCTAATAATAGAGATTATAATGTACCTGTCTGTGTCTTCAGAGACCAGTTTTGGTTTAATTTTGGAGATGCTGCCTGTATGATTCTTCATATAGAATTATAGATGATGGTGGGATATAAATGGACATCTGCAGGATTGACAGAATTTTAAAAGATGTGCCAATCCACCTCCTTTGTACTTGTGATACTACAGTGCACATGAGAAGCAGCGCTTACAATATGATACCATGCACATTTTGTCATTTTGATGAAATTTTGACTAACGGGTATCACTGCATATAGTTTTTTTTAACCATATGGGGGATTGTGTTCTGTTTAGCATCATCCACATTTTCAGTATATGATTTTATTTTCAGATTTTATAAAATGTTGTTGCTAATATAAGGTGTGTGTAAAATCTGCCACTATTGTACATTTTGCAGTAAATGCAGTGAAAATAAGATTTTAATCTCTCTTCCCAAATTATCTCAAATTTTCAGTGCAGTTTGGGTATCATTTTGGACTGAATTGTACCTGAAATATTAGCCTGGTTCTTTCTGTCATCACTTTTAGGCATGTTGCATTTCAAAATATTTACATTTGCTGTTGTATTTTTCTATTGTAAGGACAACAATTGTTTCTATTTTTGTTTTACAAATCTGCATGCTGATATAATTGGAAGTTTTTAAGAAGATGTTGGATAACCATTTGTCTGAATTTGGTGTAGGGTTTCCTGCTTGAGCATGGGGTTGGACTAGAAGACCTCCAAGATCCCTTCCAACTCTGTTGTTCTGTTAATTTTTCATTCTTTTGTTTTCATTGACGAATATAAAACTATTTTTATCGCAAAAAGTTTACTTGCAAATTGATGCACTTGTAAATTATTATCGAGTATAATATTCTAGATTTTATAAAGGCGATGGTGCCACTAGGTGCCACTAGGATAGTGCCCGCCCACCAGGCCAGTGCTGAGCTGAACACAGACCAAGCTGACATCAGGCCCAGGCCACAAGCCAGTTGGTCAGGGTTGCTTTTTTTGTGGATTTCTTTTTTTTTTTTTGCAACCAATGGATCTACAGCCATATCTATCAAAAAATTCTAAATTTTATAAAGACTGTGAATTTATTTTCTTCATTATTCTGTGGAATTCCCTGGCATTTAATTTGATTTTATATGTTAGATTAGTTTAATCCTAGAGAAAAACATACAAATGGTTTCCAAGTGTCTGGAATTATAAAGAAAAATGTATTTAATTACAAAGTATTTATTGGATATATTTGCTCTAAAAGGAAAAAAAAAAGTCTTGTGCAACACAATGCTAAGTATTCACAAGGATTTGCAACCTTAGAAATCCATCTCGGAAAACATAGATTTAAACTTGCCAAAAATAGCCAGAAGGTATTTAAACGTTCCAGACCAACTACTTCTCCACTCTGAACATTTGTTTAACACAGCTGACTATGGAAACACTTATGGTACTATGAGATAAAATTTGCCCTGATGTTTGCCAGCAGTTGCTTTGAGGATCTCTAAAGTTTCATGAATATTACTCACCAAGCGCAAAATTCTTACTTGTAATAATCTGCTTTAAGAAGAAACTGACATTGTATTGCAAAAGGGCAGCAAACAGGGTTTCTGAATTTATCAGAGCCATCTAGTAATTATCTAGTTTTCTGCAGCCCAGATCTGTTAGTTCTGATTTAATATTAAGTCTAAACATAAATTTGCTGCAGGTAATTAAGGCTAAGTCTTTGTAACATTAGTTGCAGATCAACAAATTATTGACTAACATGCAATCCTTATCTTGGAAAAAAAGCTGCATCCTTAACTTACTTAACATTTGCAATAATGTCAAATTAGCCTGTTTCCTTTACATATTCAGATATTTCAAAAAACATCAGTAATTGGAAACATGCAAACAAACAAACATCTTTCAGAATATAAAAACAACTGTATTGGTAACACATATTGGTTTTTTTCCTTTCATAGCCTCTCATCTATCTTCAAGTCCAAATTAGAAGAAAATATGTGTTCAATTTGTGCAATAATTAAAAAAAAACAATTTGTAAATTGTAAATAGCCTTACCAACTTCAGTTATGTACATTTTCCCATTAGATGGTAGGGGAATATACTGGTTAGAGAAGAAGCTGCTTCCATACCCCAGGACGAAACCTTCCAGTTTAGTGCTTGGAGTTGGACGAATGTATCTCATGCACACTGCATCACTGGTTACATTGATCTGAACTTTCAGGCTTTGTTTTTTAACTAAATGTAGCAAAAGAAAGAGAGATGTTATTAAAGCATCGAACAATCGGCATTGATATTCATTGTATATTCAGAAGCACAAATGGAGGGCAGAACTATAGATGATTAGGAGCAAATGACATTTCAAGAGATAGTTTGAAATTATACTATGTAAGCAAAATAATGACTGACATTACTCATAAATTGGCTTGTTTTGTTTGCGATGATTCGTTTATAAGAGTCATCAAAAATACTTTTATTGTAATTCTTCTCAGTGTGAACTATATAAAAGGACTAGGAATAATAAACCCAAAGTGAGCTTATATATGTTATTCATTAAACTGAGCGACATGAATTGTGCTGCAGTTCAGCCGTATGTTATACCAAATAGTATGTATGATTTTCAAAATGTTGACAATCTTATGAAATGCAGCACTAGGTAGTATAATGTATAGTGTCCACAGAGTCAGTTTTAGGTCAATTTTATCCACATAGTCAGCAATTTCCTGAATTAGTTTGCAATATATTTATTTATCATGCTCATTAGCTATATTTCTTATCACCGAGGTGCTCAAAGCAATGTGTAACCAATAAACACTAAAAGAATGCAGATACAAATTAAAGTGTCGGGAAGTTACAATTAAATAAAGAAATAGATTATAAGCCAATAAACAGATTATCGACCAAGTGCTTTCATGATTCAAAATCTGATTCAGAAATCTGGTCATTGTTAGCTGTTGAGATATTCATCAATCTGACACATCACACTGTCCAGAGACATTGTTGTAATTTACAGTAACCTTACCCAAACAGATGTAAACATCCATAAACTATACTGTCATGTACACCACAGGTCGTAGAAATCTAAATGCTAATACCAAGTAGTAGGCAGTAAATTATTCTTCTGAATGATATTCTTGTCATGAAATAGGTGTAGTTTAATCCAGGTGTAGTTAAATGTTACTATGTTATCCCAAAACACTAAAAGATAATATTGAGCTCACTGAAGATTTGGATTCAAACAAAAATGTATTCCTAAATTCAGCACTTTGCAATGCATTCTCTTGTTTAAGCACAACATCAACTTTATGAATATATGCTGTCATTTAAAAGAACAATGGGACTACTATATGCACTGATAAATATGCTAAGGAAATTCAATATTGGTTAATCCCTAGAGTCAAGAGATCTTAGTTTCCCTTTTTTAGTTTTTGGAACACATGAAATATCTTTTGATGTAGAAGTTAGAGTGAGGCCATACCACATATGGCTTTGGTTGTGGTTTATTTTTTTTATTATTTTTTTATTTTTCAGTTTTTACTTTGCTGAGTTTCTACAAAATTATTCCAGATCTTTGACTTGTCATGGGTCATGCAAAACTTAAAATACCAAAAAACCGACATTGTTTAAGTCAGTCAATAGAATGAAATGATGTGCTGAAGTAACAATTCTGGAATGTACCACTATATATAATTAGGGACAGATAAAAGAAAACAAAAGTAATTTTGAAGTAGTATATAAGGGTTTTTTTCATAAACAAGAAATAAAGATAAATATTTTGTTGAGTTCTGAGAGAGTTTGCTTGGAAAATGGATGTTCACATCCTATGTTTATGTGTTTTTGCTTCCCATAATCAATATAGATCTTCTTGTTACATTTTTTATGACAACTGAACTGTACAAATAGCTTTAAATGCTTTTGTATCTTTCTATCCTTTAAAGTTTCTTGGTAATGGATATCTCTACATATGTCGCACTGAATGAAACATGAGTTATTTTCTGAAAAGTGAAGGCCACTATATTTGGACCAACCACTATTTCCAGGTTGATTTCAGAGGCAGAAGTCCAACTCATGAGTCATTGTAGCCAGATCATTTTGCTCCAGTAAAGGCTGGAACTTAGCCATCAACCAGAGCCGCGATGGCACAGTGGTTAGAATACCCACTACAATACTGCAAGCTACTTGCCGGCTGCCTGCAATTTGACAGATCAAATCTCATCAGACTCAAAGCTGACTCAGTATTTCATTCTTCCGAGGTGGGTAAAATGAGGACCCAGATTGTTGGAGACAATACGCTGACTCTATAAACTGCTTAGAGAACTCTGTAAAAGCACTGTGAAGTGATATATAAGTCTAAGAACTATTGCTGTCAACCTGAGCTGGACAAAGATACTTTTGGCTATGGCTACTACCAGCCCTTCCAACAGTGAATCTAAGACAAAACCTCAAGTCATAGTAATATTATCTCAAGAAAAGCAATTCTGTCTTGCTGAAATCAACTCTGTCCTATTTTATCCCATCCATACTTCGACAGCCTCTACACACTAGGAACAGATTTTGACAACATCCCTTGTTGGGCCCAAGATCATAATATAGAGCCAAATATCAGCATATTGATGATATTAAACCATAACATTGCTATGAATATATTAAATAGCAAGAGCAGAGAAGAATCAAACATTGTGAAAATAGTCACAATCATGACCTCCTCCATCATCATGGGTTAGAATTATGTCTTGAGATATCAGAGGAACCACTGGAAAATGGTTATTTCTTTCCATATCAGTGTCTAGCACTCCATAATACTATAGTCCAGTGATGGCTAACCTTTTTGCCGTCACGTGCCAAAAGTGGGGGGAGTAGGGGGGTAATGAGCACACATGACCACACCCATAATTCAATGCCCCCCACACTCTCGTGCATCATGGCTTCAAAATCTAAGGGACTGGTTTGGCCAAAACTCAGCAGCACTTTTCCATGCAGCTGTTGACAAAAATAGGATTGGCAACATGATCACTAATGTCCGATGACGGATATGGCACATGAAGACGAAGAATGGAAAAACTCCGTCTACTCAACATTGTTACCAGCTTCAAAACGGGGAGGGGCGGGGAAGAAGGATGCAATCATATGATCAAAGCCCTACCTTTATACACATGTGTAATGCATGCAAGTGATAAATATTTAAAAGATAATTCTTGCTATTTTTACACCTACTGAGAATTCTAGATTTCAGATGCAAAACCAAAAGCTTCACTTATCTAATTACTTATAAGTTACAGATCACTTAATCATAATAATATGAATCTGTACAATTCCAGTATTTTGAAGTAATATAATTGGCTATTTTGTTTTTATATAGGAGTTATCATTTAGCTTCATTTTGGAAAAAAGATCTATGTGGTCACTTAAAGATGACACTGATTTGATGGCAGACAGTCAATTAATTGATTTTGTTGAATTCCAGTAAATTGCAGTAACATGATTTGCTAGGTTTCATTGCCTTTACACCTGCAACAAAATAATGGACTATCCACCAGAGAGGACTATTGTTGCCAAGTCAATGTTATGACACATGAGAAATCCAACCTTATTGAGTTCAGTGGCACATCTACATGGCTCAATGAAGCCAGATTCACTTCATTAAAAAGAAATTATTAGAGAAAGCTGTGTCTTTGTCATTTCCAGATCTAGCTGTGTTTCTCTTGCTATAAGAAAAGGCAGACCAACAAAACAAACATCTGCACTGTTTTTAAATTGTTCAGTCCATCTGTAGAATTCCCATGGTATCTGCTGAAATTAGCAAACTCAGATTCATTTTATACTTTTCTTTTACTTAGCACTTTTTATACTTTTTCTCAAAAAATCTCTATTGTATCATGGGGGATAAAGGAAATTGATACCATATGTCAAGCTAGTTAACAATAGATCTATTTAAATGACAGAATGAAGAATTCCTTCAGTACATGCATTCTGAGACACATGAGTACTTTCTCAGCAGATTCAAATATGAAAAATGCATGAGGAAATTAATAGAAAAAGTCCATTAATCTTACTTTGCCTAGGTAGTTGAAAAACGTATTACAACTTACTTTTGAGCTTGCCATTTTTATTATACATAGTTTTCTTATTTTACTAGGGAAGCAGCTGATTTGGGATAAAGATCCTATGACAATAAATATTCAAGGAGGAGGTGAGGAAGAAGAGGAGAAAGAAGAAGAGGAAAAAGAAGAAGAGGAAG
The DNA here is from genome assembly GCF_059756535.1 of Pantherophis guttatus. Taxonomy (NCBI): domain Eukaryota; kingdom Metazoa; phylum Chordata; class Lepidosauria; order Squamata; family Colubridae; genus Pantherophis; species Pantherophis guttatus. Next base: position 33,264,787 of record NC_142067.1, read on the forward strand.
AAAAAGTATTTCTGGAAAAAAATCATTCTCCAAGGTTCAGTACAAATGGATTAAAAACTAATATAAATATTGCATAATAAGGAAAGTTTATTGGTTGTATCTATTGTTTCAATAATGAGTGATAATATGATCAACAACTGAAGAAATGAGATGCCACAGTGTTAATCTGTAACTGGATATTATATTCAAAAATCACAGTTGCTGATTTAATACTGGATCAGTAGGAATTAAAATTATCTAAAAAACTCTGGTTCAAATCTGTTTCTTGAAAATTACAGTCCACTGTGAAAAGTGGTGTAGCTACACTAGAAAGAAAAGTTATTTGCAAAAAACCTCATTGTGGGAAGACAATCTTTTTGTTGTTGTTCAGTCACTAAGTCATGCCCAATTCTTCACAATTCCATGGATCATGGCACACCTCCACTGACCTCCACTGTCTCCCAGAGTTTTCTCAAATTCATGTTCATTGTGTTGATGACACTATCTAACCATCTCATCCTTTGCTGTCCCCGTCTCCTTTTGCCTTAAATCTTTCCCAACATCAGGATCTTTTTCATTGATTCCACTTTTCTCATTTTCTTATCATTGGGGGAAATATGCTGACTCTGTCAATATGCTGTAAAGCATACTGAAGTAGTATATAAGTAAATGCTATCGCTATTACTATTTGGAGTACAAAGTATTTGAGTTTCAGCTTTGGTATCTGTCTTTCCAAAGAGCTGTCAGGGTTGATTTTCTTTAGGATTGATTGACTGATCTTATCTCCTTGCAGTCCAGGAGACTCTTAAGAGTCTTCTCCAACACCATAATTCAAAAGCACCAATTTTTCGACATTGACCCTTCTGTATGATCCAACTCTCACAGCAGTACAAAAAGAAAATTAAGATGATCTTATGATCATAAAGAAAATTATACACAACTCTTGTTTAATTCTCTTTCCATACTGGCTTAGGCATGCACAGATTACTTTTGAACTTTGGTATGGCCCCATTGTCATCTCCAGTCCTACTCCCAAAAGTTAGATGTTCTTCTCTAGTAGCTATAATTCTCTGTTATTGACCGCCTGTAACATTTAATGCACGGATGTCAAACTCACAGCCCACAGGCTGGATGCTTCACATGCTGGTCACGCCCACATCCAATTTAGCGAAGAGGGAAAAAGTCACAATACATCACATGATGCTGCCATGACAACGCAAGTTTGACACCCTGATCTAATGCCTGAGAAAACTGCCTTACTAACAATGCAAGATTCTAATAGTAGGCCATGTATTATAAACAAATCTGATATAATTTAAAGAGGGGTGTAAAACTCAATGTCATTGAGGGCCGCATCAGGGTTGGTTTGACCTTGGGGGGATGGGGAAATGGCCAGCTCAACATCACTCATGTCGACACCTGTGGTGGCTCGAGCATTCTGCCAGCGAAAACAGGCTCCCGAGCTCCGTTTTTGCTAGCAGAGGCACCACGGGCCAGTCCTTCATGGTTTCCAGGTCAGCACCGCAGGCCAGATCTAAGCATCCTGTGGGCCAGATCCAGTTTGTGGCCTTGAGCTTTACACCCCTAATTTAGAGGAATGAATTTAGTTCATAATTTCAACTAAATTGAATTGCTTTACAAGCCTCTTTGAATTTCATTAAAAGATAAAACAATTTCTGGCACATTGCTAATTATTGCAATTTGTTCCATTTACTTATGAGAAAGTATGTGCTAGCACATTTTTTTAATACATGCTTTTAATGCTGGAAATTGTGACACTGGTATTATGTAACAAAGAAGAACAACATTATACACTGAGAGTCAAGTCATGTATTGTCTAGTGTGTGAAACGAATGCCACATGGCAAGGCACCATGCCAGAGATTGGTGTTTAATTTGAGAATGAGGCCACTATCAAGGAAAAATCTGGAATTATTTGAAGCACAATTTAAATGGGTTAAAAAATGGTATTTTTTAAAAAAATCTGTATTATTTTAAATGTATATCACAAATTATATCATATTGTAGGTGAGGCTGGCATTGTCTTTGTTCTGCCTTCTCTTCAGCCTCAGAATGCAAAGACAATGTCCCAAAATCTTAACTAACAGACCTACTGAATTCTAATCTGAATCTGTACATTGTGCTGGAAAACAAGTAGCTACCTAGATTATCATATCAGTCTATCTGAAATGACTCATACTATTGATAGCCTCAATCAATGGTGGGTTGCCCTGGTTTGCACCGGTTCTATAGAACCGGTAGTAAAACCAGCGGGAGGCTCCGCCCACCGACCCCGACGTCATCAAAACACTTCTGCGCATGTGCAGAAGAGCATGCGGCCCGGTAGTAATAGTAAAGGTAAGTAGAACCCACCCCTGGCCTCAATGATATAGTTACAATTTTGTGTTGGCATTTTACTTAAAGCACAGAATCTGTTTATTTCTTGGTTTATTGCGTAATGCTAATCAGTGACCATAATAAAGAAGTAACAGTATTATTGGGCTGAAAATGCACTGGCTCTTAGTCCTTCAGTTTTCCAGACATTTCTATTGGAAAACAACCCTGAAGGGAAGTTTGTGCTATAAATCTTTATTATGGTATGATTTAGATATTTAGATAGTTGTAGAGGCAAATACCTTGTTTAAGTAGAAAATGTTCTAATAACTGAGAATCATAAAATATTGTCTTCCTGGAGGTCTAGATTTAGAGCAGGCTTACATCAGAGTCATAAGGGGATGTGATAGCACAATGGCTTCATGATGCTGGAACTGCCAGCCAGAAATGGTCTGCACTCCAGCAATCTGAACCCGGTTCCATGAGTAAGCTCCCACCGCTTACTCTTTGGCTCCTGCCCACCCAGTAGTTCAAAAGCATGCAATAGTACAAGGAGATAAATGGGTATCACTTCAGTGGGAAAACCTAGCCGCATTCATATGTGCGGAGAGCAGAAGCCGGCATTGGATCTGGCCAGAGCAAGGCAAGGCAAGGTGAGGCAAGACTGGAGCAGGAGCCTGGAAGAGCCAGCAAACCAAGCATGGCTAGTCAGCTGGTGTAACCTAGTTTCCCCCCTGCAATGCACCAAGGATAGGCATGCAACTCCTGAACAGAATGAACTAGATTTGGATAACAGAAAATAGTGCGGGAATTTTTTGTTGTTAATTGCAGTCATGTCTGACCCATTATGATATGTACAATGTTCCTCCAAGCCTTCCTGTCCTCTACCATCCTCTGAAGTCCATTTAAGATCACGCCTACTGCTTCAGTAACTCCATCCAGCCAAGTCATTGTCTGTTGTCCCTTTCTTCTTTTACCCTCAGTCTTTCCCAGCATTAGGCTCTTCTCCAGTGACTCCTTCCTAACCATAAAATATGAAAGAATTTTATAAATCCATGGCATAGGACCCAGGTACCTTTGAGACCGACTTCTGCCACCAATAGCCTCCCACTGGCCAGTTCGCTCCCACAGAGAGGGTCTCTGTTATGTCGGCTGGCGACACCCAGGGGGAGAGCAGGGGGAGAGCATTCTCTGTGGGAGCCCCAGTCCTGTGGAATAAACTGCCCCCGGAAATACGTAAGATCCCCGACCTCCGGGTATTTCGCTGTGCACTGAAGACCCTGTTGTTCCACCAGGCCAGGCTATCAACATGATAATTTTAAATTGGGGTATTTTAAATTTCTGGGGTTTTAAATGGAGCCAAATTTATTTAATAATTTTAAATTTTAAATTGATGTTTGTCTTGTGTTTTTAAATAGGCTGTACACCACCCCGAGTCCTTCGGGAGAAGGGCGGTATAGAAATAAAATAATAATAATAATAATAATAATAATAATAATAATAATAATAATAATAATAATAATAATAATAATAATAATGTACTCATAAATGTACTCGTAAATGTACTCATTTTTGCTGCAAAGGAGATTGGAAGCTCCTTCCTTCCTTCCTTCCTTCCTTCCTTCCTTCCTTCCTTCCTGCCTTCCTTCCTTCCTTCCTTCTATATATATCTAAAGTATCTGATCTCAGATCATGTAGTATCCCCCCTCTCCACATTTATAATATTAAGATCAAGACAGTTTTATAATCATATGTTATGATATATTAAATTATGCTTGGTGATTGAATATGAATAAATCTTGATATGATAATTAAATCTGATAATTTAGCTTTTAGTCAATACGAAAAGAACAAGTAGCAAGATAAATTGTTATTTGGTGGTTGTCATTATTTCAAAGTTATCAAATCAAAACATGTTTTCTACCCTGAAAACTGTATAGTCTAACCATAAACAATAAGAAAGACAACTGAAAGAGAAAGAACAAAAATTTACCCTTGACGTTATTACAAGAGGCCACTAGAAAAGGGGTGGACAACTGTGGCCCTTTTACAACCTGTTGACTTCAACTCCCAGAATTCCTGAGACAGCCAAGCTGGCTCAGGAATTCTGGGAGTTGAAGTCCATAGGTCATAAAGAGGCCATATTTGCCCACCCCTGCACTAGAAGACAATTTTGACCAAGCAAGCAATAGTATGGCTAGTTCTAATTATCAAAAGCTGTTGAGAGAATAGAGCCTTTTTTCCCTCTCAACTTTTGTTGCCCACTTAAAGGGAAAGTTTTTGCTCTACAAATTTCAAGGACCATGCTCTCTTTCCACAAGACAACTCTTACAAATCTGCATATGCTAATATTTATTTTTTTAAGAACCTCATGAAAAGGCTATTCCCTCTTCATTATTTTTCATGTATGACATGTTGAGGTATTCGATGTGATATTAAAATATCACAAACTTTTTCACTTCCAGCTACTTTTACTACTTATGTGAACCACAATGAACTATGGTTTTCAGTGAACAGTATCATACCTTTCCAGATTTGATGAAAAATATACTGTATATAGAAGTATGGCACAATGGTATTTTGCCATTCAGGAAAAGGAGATATAAAACAGGCATAAATAGAGTTCTGTGGAAATACTGAGTCTAAAGCTGTATTCTTAACTTAAACATACCTTATTCTCTAAGGTCACCTATTTTTATTTTGGCCATATATCAATTTCTCTCTTGCCAACTTTCTTTCTGCTTCCTTTAAACAGCTGCATTTATTGTCACATTTCCATAACTGAACAACTTTTCTCAGTTGTTAGTGTGTGAACATTTCATATCATATTAATATAGCCAAAGATTAGTTCACAGGTATGTGCAGCTAGCCATAATGCCAAAAGAATGAAGTGTACATTGTGACTTCAGGGTGCAAACTTTGTCCATTCATGCTTGTGTCACAGTGTTGCATACAAACTTGCATAGGGATGGAGCATTGAAATGTTCTTATGCGCTTTTAATAACTTTTTTTTTTAAGCCTCCACTATAGATGCTCATGAATAACCTGAAATCACTCTTGGAATCCAACTCTAAAAAAGCAATCATTTCTGAGCATTTGATTAATCATAACTAGGTTACCTGAGGAACCTTCTCATCCCAATGAGATTGACCCATCCCACTTCTTCGGGCAGAAGAGGAATATTGTGGATGGTCAAAGAATTCCAACTGGTGGGGTTCAGAAGAAGGTCATTTTCCGCTGTGGGTCCCACCCTCTGCAGCATTGTCCCCTCAAGGTGAGATCTGCTCTTACCCTCTTGGCTTTGCATAAGAGCCTCAAAACTTGGCTCTGCCAATTAGCCTGGAGCACCAATAGATGCCATTCCACATTGGAGGTAGTTAGCGGACTAAAAAGAAAATCCTACCTCCAGCCCATGGTTTTTAACTAATTTTATTTTTGTTCATTTTAATATTTATTGTTAATATTTTTATGTCTGGTTTCATGATGTTGTAGCACAGGGGCCCCCCAAGGCTGTATCCCTCCCCACTTCTCTTTTCTCTGTATACCAATGACTGCATCTCTAACGATCCATCTGTTAAAATACTGAAGTTTGCAGATGACACAACAGTGATCAGTCTCATTTGAGACAATGATGAATCCGCATACAGACAGGAGGTTGAACAACTAGCCTCATGGTGTGACTGGAACAATCTGGAACTGAACACACTCAAAACCATAGAAATGGTGGTAGACTTTAGGAGAAACCCTTCCATACTTCCAACTCTTACAATACTAGATAACACAAATTTCTAGGTTCTACCATATCGCAAGATCTAAAATGGACAGTTAACATCAAAAATGTCATCAAAAAAGCACAACAAAGAATGTTCTTTCTGTGCCAACTCAGAAAGCTCAAACTGCCCAAGGAGCAGCTGATACAGTTCTACAGAGGAATTATTGAATCTGTCATCTGCACCTCTATAACTGTCTGGTTTGGTTCTGCAACCCAACAAGACAGACACAGACTTCAGAGGATAATTAGAACTGCAGAAAAAACAATTGCTACCAACTTGCCTTCCATTGAGGACCTGTATACTGCAAGAGTCAAAAAGAGGGCTGTGAAAATATTTACAGAAGCCTCACATCCTGGACATAAACTGTTTCAACTCCTACCCTCAAAACGACACTATAGAGCACCACACATCAGAACAACTAGACACAAGAACAGTTCTTTCCCGAACGCCATCACTCTGCTAAACAATTCCCTCAACACTGTCAAACTATTTACTAAATCTGCACTACTATTAATCTTCTCATCGTTCCCATCACCCATCTCCTTCCACTTATGACTGTATGACTGTAACTTTATTGCTTGTATCCTTATGATTTATATTGATATTGTTTCCTGATTGCTTATTTGTATCCTATGACTATCATTAAGTACCTTATTGTACCTTATGATTCTTGATGAACGTATCTTTTATTTTATGTACACTGAGAGCGTATGTACCAAGACAAATTCCTTGTGTGTCCAATCACACTTGGCCAATAAAAAATTCTGTTCTGTTCTATTCTATTCTATTCTATTCTATTCTATTCTATTCTATTCTATTCTATTCTATTCTATTCTATCCAAGGTCACTTGACAGTGAGATATGTGGCATATAAACAAACAAACAAACAAACAAACAAACAAACTATACTAGCTCAAATAAAGCTAAAATTATCAGAATTGCTATTTCAATATAATTTATTGTAAGAATAAGTTACTAGTGTTTATGTTTAAAATGAGACCAAATAAATTTTAAGTCATATTGTAAACAATTCAAAAAATAAAAATTCCTTTCTAAGAAGTATAATTTTTTCTTAATTATACCATTCTAAGAGATAAATTAATAGCTTTCTACTGAGACAGAATTTAAACTGCATTGAACAAAGCGAGATTAGTAAAATTGGAGTTAAAGACATTTGAGAGAATGGACTAAACCATGAAGAGTGAAATATAGCACCTGTTTTGCCTCAGTCCATAAAAGGAATAGCAAGCTGCCCTGAAGGCATTTGATGTCTGCAGAAGTCTAGCTCTTGAAAGTGAACATTTAATACTTCCATGTGTATATTTTTCCCCCTGTCATTGCTTGCTATCTGGTTTAACCAAGCAGTAACGGCTGCTTCTGCTATTCTTGATCATTCTCTTTGCCATGTGTAGATTCCACTCTTTTCCCTTCAGACAATAAGGTATCTTACAAAAAGATAAAATCAAAGCCTCCCAAAATAAGACTATCTTAATAAATCCATTTCGCTGTCATTATCTTCTGAAAAGCTGTTTGATATTGATTTTAAAAATTATAAAAAATAACTGCAGTAGTGTCAGAACTATATGCAGTATAGTACTAAAGCTGTACACGTGAGTCAGTTTGGTCTAGTGATTAAGACACCAGCTAAAAAATAGAAGAGAGTAAGTTCAAATCCTGCCTTAGCCATGAAAGCCAGATGGGTAACCTTGGGCCAGTCACTCTCTCTCAGTTCAATTTTCCTCACAGAATTGTTGTTGTGGGAAAAATAGGAGGAGGAAGGTATGTTGGATATGTTCTCTGTCTTGAATTATTTGTAAAAATAATAAAGGCAGATATAAACAAATAAAAATATACAAATGTAGTCAAATATACCTATCCCAGAGTTATGTTTCAGGATCCAGTCTTGGTCAGTCCCCAGGAGCAGAGGGTTAGTCTTTTGAGCTTTCAGACTTGTGTTTGGAGGATGGGCTCCAGGAGGAGTCAGAAAGCTTGGAAGTCTAAACCTCTGGTCCTGGTGACTGGCCCACATTGGATCTTGCAATAAAAATATACCTTCCAGTTGTAGGTTTGGTAAGATAGAGATCAATCTGCACTAAAAAGTCCTTGTAAGCAGTGGAAGAGGGAGGTGTGAATAAAGGGAAAGAAAGTGTAAGCAATGCACACAGTCAGGAAGCCTGGCTATAAAGATAGAAGCCCAGTCAGTCACTCTCATATTCTTGTGGTGTATGTAGCAGATCACTTAGTCTCTGAAGAGATCAGCCACAGCTGCCAGTGAAACATCAGAAAATCTGTGTTTCTCCACCTTAGCACCTTGAAGATGTGTGACTGGCTGGGGAATTGTAGGTGTTGAGTGCACACATCTTCTAGTTGTCAAGATTGAGAAACATTGCTCTAGACCATGATCACTATTGTTTACATATTTGGATTTGTTAAGATAATTTATTAAAAGGCACGATAGATTTCATTCTATTTTTAAATTTTCTATTGCAAAACAGTATTTAAACAGCATAAGATGTGATTATGGTGAAAATGAAACTGATGAAAGAAGATAATAAGAGAACAGATAATCTGTGATTACTTTAATTTTCTGGTTGGTTAAATAAGTTAATATAAAGTTCTGACTGGCTATAAGATATGAGACATTATCTAAAATGAGTTGGGAAAGTATAAGAAAGAGTTGAATTAGATTTGTTCCTCGTGGAACCCAGTTTTAACATAATAGTCTTATACTGTACTGTCAGATAATGACCATAATACACCACAGATAAATATCTTTAAGCTCATTCACTACAAACAGAAGGATTACATTTCCTTTAATAGCCCTGATGGTAAGGAAAATAATAGTCTGCTGTTCCATAGCATAAAACATCTGCAGTCTTCTAAAATCCAACTTGTTTAATCTTGTTTTCATAGATAGGATTTTTATTGTACTTATTCTGTAACATTTGGCAAGTTGAGTCATGTACATTTGTTGCATTCTGTTCCAAGTTTAATTCAGGTATCTGAGCTCTTTGTCCTCTTTGTCAGATAAAGCTTAGCTTGCCATCTGATCCACATTTCTAATCCCCTCGCAGAGAAACCATTTTAAATCAGAGGTATTAGTAATATTGCATTGTTGGAAAGTATTCAGTGAGATAACCTTGTAAGACAGCTGGAGGGTTAATAAGATATGAGACATTACCTAAAAATGTGGCACTTGTTTTTATTTTCTTATTATACTATTTAATACTTGTAATAACAGGATTGGTTTAGATTACATTTTGGCCTCATTATATTACATTTTGGCCTCACTAGTGCATTGTCCTTTTTGTCTGATTTAGAGAGTATTTTAAATGGAATGCAAATAAGCGTATATTCACATGTATCACTTAGCCCATCACCAGTGTGGGTTACCCACGTTTTCCAGAGTGCAAGAACAGGCGGCTTTTAGGCTATCATAAAGAAATGGCCTAAGAATAAGCAACCCAAACCATTTGCCTGAATAACAATTTAATTCAAATAGCAGTCTACTTTCTTAGTTTTGTGAACAAATGTGAATCTAACAGATTAGTAGTGACTTGATAAAACTGCACAGCATTTTTCAGAGCTTCATGGTTCTGTTATTTAAGAAAATAACAACTACAGGATTTCAAAAGTCACAATACCACAAAATGGGAAAACAACTAAAGATGTACACTTTTATTTAAAGCCAAATATATTGGGATGATAACACAAACTTAGCGTGAACCCTGATTTATACCCTGACAATATAGTGGCAAAGGGACCTTTGCAGTATTGAGTCATATGTCCTTGACTTTTGCCAGCAGGTTCCTGTAAACACTGTATTTAGAGAAAATAAGAGATCTAAAGGCTACTTCTATTTCAAGCTCACTCGGATGAAACTCAAATTGGAAACAGGGAAAGGCTGAGTTCCACTTTCTACCTTTCAGGTTAAAAGATCAACATTTTCCCTTCTGTAGTTGCTCAATTTCTAGAATATTTCTGCTGGCCTTAGAAACTTAAGCTCCGGGCACCTAATAATATTATATACCTTATATACTTAGTCTAATGCAGGGGTCTGCAACCTTAAACACTCAAAGAGCCATTTGGACCTGTTTCCCATAGAAAAGAAAACACCGGGAGCCACAAAACTCTTCCTGTGCCTGACTATTTCTTGAGCAGCCACAAAACTATCCTATGTAGTTGAATTAAACATTCTGTTTTCTTCTGAAACTTTTTTCTTCTCTTGGATTTATCCATGGTTGGCCTACCGGGGGGTGAAAGTTCAATAAATCATGTGCTGGCAAGTGTTGCACATTGGTGGTTGTGACACATATTTTGAGTGATGGAGCTGCAGCACAGGGGTGAAAGAGCCACATGCGGCTCCAGAGCTGCAGGTTGCTGACCCCTGGTCTTATGTTATCTGGCTGAGACATATGTCATACATACATATCTGTATCTCTGGATAGAAAAAATTGTAAAAATAATTCAAAAATTCTTCTAGAAAAGGACTGGGCAAGAGCCCGAAGTTAACAATTTAACAGAGACAAATATCATGGTGTGGCCATACTATTCTCATAGACACTGAGGGTGGGAGATTTAGACATCTATTTTTGCATTATGTTAAATATAAATTAGCCTTTATATGTTTCTAAAAGGTCTTTGAATATTAGTATTTATCTGTTTCTTACAATCTCAAAATTGTGGGAAAGAATGCTATCAAACTTTAGCAATTGAGATCAGATGATGCTCCAGCATAAAGGTCTTTGAGGCCTCATGAAGACCAGGGCCTCAAGTTGTTCATTTTCGTACTAAAAGAATGCTTTCCATTTATAACCCTGGTTTTATTCCACAGAAAGATAGGCTTTTCCCATTCAATAATAACTAGCAAAAATAACTTTTGGTACTAAATTACAGGAAACAGGAAGCAGTACACAATGATCATGTTATTTAATCTAGGTGGGAATGGTCACAATAAATCATTTGGAGTCACGCAGTCTTTAAATGTAATAATAATAATAATAATAATAAATAATGGATACAAATTAAAAATGAAGTCAGACAATTCCACCCTAGCATTTGCTTGGAAAACATCTAACAATGACCCATGTATTAGTAATTATGAAAGTTTTCATAAATAAGAAAAGATGTTGAATAAAATATTTAACTTTGTGTTAGGTTTTTGGCTTTTGAAAAGACAGAAGCGATAAGGAGGACTACAGATGAATTTAAGAAAATAAAAAGAAAAAATATTTCAAGAGAAAGAATTATTAGCCCTCAGGTATATTTTACTGGGAAAAATTGGTAAAGATGATGATGATGTTTAAGAAATTCAAGAAAGGCAAGGGTCTTTTCACTTGGGAGTAGAGAAGGATGCGTCAGGAAAAGCAAACATTATAGAAAAACAAACTCAAATTCAAGTGGGCAATTACAATCTCAGTTCTGAAGACATTGCCTAAGAATTAGAAATTCTAAAAAGAGTTGTCCTTCCCTCAAAATCCTCCAACAATATGGAATAAATAACAATGTCCAAAGGGCACATCTATGTTGTCTTCATGTGTGATGAACTAATATGTCTCTATGTGTGCAACTTCTTCTTATGGACTAATCATATATGTTACCTCTCTCTGAGTATTGTGTGCACATGTGACTGTTTCTCTGTTAGGGACTGGTGTTTCTATGCAAATATGGGTACATAAAGGCTTAATCAGCACAGGTGTACATATGTTGCCTCTAACTATGTGTGCTTTTATGCTCTTGTGTTGCATCTTTATCTTTGTCTACTGATAGTACTTGATTAACAATCACTTGTTCAGTGACCATTTGAAGTTTGACGCCACTGAACGAGTAGTACTTATGACTAGTTTTCAAAGCTCTGACTCTCCCAGTTACACACACGCACATACGGTCACATATTCACAATCTGAGCACAATCTGAGGACCCATTTTGTGCTTACAACAGTTGCAGGATCCCACAATCATACCATCTTCATTTGCGACCTGCCTTGCTGGTATTTCTGGTCTCCTGTCATGTGGTGTGTCTCAATATTTGTGTGAATATGTGCATGTAGCATATGCTCTGCATCACATGATTTGCAGGGAAATAAAAAGGGATTTGCAGTGGATCATTCAGAAACTACCACCCAATTGTTTCTCTTTTGTATACAATATACTGGAATAGTTTTGTTTCTGGAATTCTTTTCTCCAGAGCCCCAAGCCATTTGGATTTGTTCTGTCTTCTGCCAGTTTCTCCCACCATATAAAATTTAGTTTAATTCCGATCAGTTTTGGCAGAGATACCCTGCATGTGGAGAAACAGAATCCCAACTCCCTTAGATAATTTTAAGTAAAATTAATGTCTTTTATATAAAACTAGGTTATTAAAAGAGCTATTTCCATCATGCACCCAGTGTAAATACTTTGAAAAAGTGTGTTGGCTTTTGCTGATTTCTAAAGTATGTTTTTACAAAACATTTAGACAACCTTTACTTTTCAACACTATGAGCAATGTGAGTGATATTATGATTACATTGGAACTTCAAAAATTCTAGCTGTTCATAACTGGAAAATTCCATACTAGTAGAGGAGCAATTGCATGTCAGTACGGATTTTGCAGAAGGAAATACTAAATAAACATGTGCAGATACATTAAGAAAAAAAAAATATTTTGAAGAAAAGTCCTAGGAAACAGAGGCCTCTCTTGCTCAATCCTGTGTAAGGGAGCTCACTACTTCCTTTATTAATTGGTTTTTATTATTGAAGTACTCTCACTATTCCAAAGATTCTTTTTCAAAAGGCAACTGGACTTCCTTTGTTTTTTTCCTTGATAACTTTTTGTTTCTCATCCAAGAAGCTTCTTCAATGCTGACTGAATGAGAAGTGAAATGCCTTCAAGGAAAAAAAAACAAAGAAAATCCAGTTGCATTTTGAAAAAGCACTTTAGGACAACCATGACCTGGATGATGAAGAATTTTCATAGGAAATTGCTCTCAGAACACAACACAACACAATAGAATAGAATACATAAAATAACAGAGTTGGAAGGGACTTGGAGGTCTTCTAGTCCAATCCCCTGCTTAGGCAGGAAACTCTATACCATTTTAAACAAATTATTATCCAATCTCTTCTTAAAAACTTCCAGTATTGGAGCATTTACAACTTCTAGAGGCAAGCTGTTCTACTGATTAATTGTTCTGTCAGGAAATTTCTCCTTACTTTTAGGTTGCTTCTGTCCTTGAGAATTTCCACCTATTGCTTCTTGTCCTGCCCTCAGGTGCTTTGGAGAATAGCTTGTCTCCCTCTTCTTTGTTATGCCTCTGAAATATTAGGACACTGCTATCATGTTAACCCTAGTCCTTCTTTTCATCAGACTAGACATACCCAGTTCCAGCAACCATTCTTTATATGTTTTAGCCTCCAGTCCCCTAATCATCTTTGCACTCTTTCTAGAGTCTCAACATCTGTTTTACATTGTGGTGACCAAAGCTGGATGCAATATTCCAAGTGTGGCCTTACCAAGGCATTATAAAGTGGTATTTACACTTCTCGTGATCTTGATTCTATCCCTGTTTATGCAGCCTAGAACTGTGTTGGCTTTTACTATTCATTCAGTTCATTCCAAAATTGATCAGAATGGGACTAATTTTTTTTTAAATATAAACTTTATTAACAAATAAATAAAACACACACAAAACATATATAACAAAGCACAACAAAAAAAATACATTATACAATAAAACAGTTATATATATTCAATCATTTGAAGCGTCTGTTTCGTAGTGATGTATCCAATTACACAATTATACATATTCCCATAAATCTTAACTCACTGATTCCTTTTTACCTCTTTACCCTCTCCTCTCTTCTGCTCTCTAAGACTTCATTTTTGTTCTGTATATTACCTTCACTTTCTGAATTTCTCTCTAAATGTTTTACCACCCATAAGGGGGTGGTTACATGCACAGCTATACTTTTATTCTATCTGATTTCTAATTATATTTCTTCCGTAGCACCCCTATGCCAATGATACCATTTTTTTATATGGTGGAATCTTCCTTCCTACAACATCAATGCATTATTTGTGTTCTGCACTCTGTACAAAAATACCCCTTTACTTTTTTCTATGCAGCATACTGTATTTTCAGATATTTAAATATTAAGATATTCTTCCTCAGTCCACTGGAGTTCCTTCACCTTTTCTTTTTAGAGGACTTGATAATTCCTGAGCATCACTTATTATCTTCTTGATTTATCCTTTTGTAGTTCCAAGAACTGGATACATTACTCCAGGGTAGATGGTCTTATTAGAACAGAATCATATGAGACGATTACTTCCTAAAGATTAACTCTGACTAATGGCACATAATCAATCAATATAGAATATGACTGTACCAAGTGTGTTAAGTACAAATTTGATCTTCATCAGTTTCCACTTCTTTATCCAAATCATCCACATTTAGCTATATCATCAGTTTATGCTATATCATCAGTATTTCAATTAATTTTTGCTTTCTGGGAAAAAATCTATGTCTCCTTATTCATCCCATGACCCCACCAAGACCATAAGCATTTGCAGTTATTATTGACCTAGCAACTTCAACCTCTTAATTTTCAAACATTATTTTTTTATATTTCTTAATGTTTCCAATTGCCTGAGAACTCTATTTTTGTTACAGTGCAATTACTGTGACATTCCTTTCAATTAGTGAATTGTTATAAACATTCTAAAAAAATATTGATTTATGAACATAACTTCTTAGTTTGAAAAAAGTCATCTATTTTATTGTTTATCAAAAACAAATTTGAGAGAAAGTTACACCATGTCCTTATTAATGCTTCTTTCTTTACAATATCTGCATTTCTGATTGATTGATTTTATCATGATTAATTATCTATGTGGTAGCTAAAAATAAATGTAACTCTTTACAATCAAAATTAGTACTCTATCATGTCCGATGAACACTACATGGTAAATGTTACATCATAGATAAAGTGGAGTTCAGACTGTCATATCTAAAAAAGGGATCATTAGGTCATTTACTTTACCCTTGCATGCATGATTTCTTATTAAAGCATTCATTCCATACTCCAAACCATCCATCACATACATTAGCCTCTGTTAAAAAGCAAGCAAGCATATAAAAAACATCAGCACTCACAGGAACAATTCCAATAAACGTATGGAATTCAAACTCCAAGTGTAGATTAACTTTTTAAATTGCTGCTTTAACAAGTGTACTTGGGCAACTCGATTGAACTCAAAGCTAAGCAGACAAAACCAGTAGGAAATCTCAGAGAAATAATTTAGAATGGAGGGAATGAGGGAAGTGGAATGAAGGAAAACATCCTGGAAGAACGCAATACCAAATCAGTTCCATGAATCTATACCCAGAAGCTGAGCTTGAAGATCTGAATGCCTGTAGTGTCCAAGTTGTTAGTAAAATATATTTTTTAAATAGTCCATAGACAATATTTATATAAGAATAAGAATAAGAATAATTTTATTTCTATACCGCCCTTCTCCCAAAGGACTCAGGGCGGTGTACAGCCTATTAAAAACACAAGACAACATCAGTTAAAATAATTTAAAATTATTAAATGAATTCGGCTCAATTTAAAACCCCAGGAATTTAAAACCCAATTTAAAATTGTTATGTTGATAGCCCAGCCTGGTGGAACAACAGGGTCTTGAGTGCACAACAAAATACCCGGAGGTCGGAGATCTTACACACTTCCAGGGGCAGTTCATTCCACAGGGCTGGGGCTCCCACAGAGAAGGCCCTCCCCCTGGGTGTCGCCAGCCGACATAACTTGGCTGATGGCACCCTGAGTAGACCCTCTCTGTGGGAGCGAACTGGCCGGTGGGAGGCTATTGGTGGCAGAAGTGGGTCCCATGCCATGGAGTGTTTTAAAGGTGGTAACCAACACCTTGAATCGCACCCGGAAGACCACTGGGAGCCAGTGCAGCTCGCGCAGGAGGGGTGTTACATGGGCACAACAAGTTGCGCCCATAACCACCTGCGCGGCCGCATTCTGGACCAGCTGGAGTCTCCGAGTGCTCTTCAAGGGGAGCCCCATGTAGAGAGCATTACAATAGTCCAGTCAGGAGGTGACAAGGGCATGAGTGACTGTGCGCAAGGTGTCCCGATCCAGAAAGGGCTGCAACTGGCGGATCAGGTGAACCTGATAAAAGGCCCCCCTGGCCACGGCCATCATATGATCTTCTAAAGACAGCCGTGCGTCCAGGAGGACACCCAGATTGCGATCCCTCTCTGTGGGGCGGCAAGGATTCACCCCCAATAGTCAGCGATGGCACCTGCTGACTATATCGGGACACCGGAAGCCACAGCCACTCAGTCTTGGAAGGGTTGAGTCTGAGCCTGTTCCTCCCCATCCAGACCCGCACGGCCTCCAGGCAGCGAGACAGCACATCAAGGGCATCGTTGGGGTGGTCTGGGGTGCAGATGTACAGCTGAGTATCATCAGCATACAGACAACTGTTCTCATAGTTCACCTAATCCAGTGAAGATATTAAATAAATGTCTCCAGATTTCTGCAAATTATCGTGAATCCTTTTTGTTGTTGTTATTGTTATTGAATGGTTAAGGAAGTATAAACTGTTACCGTGTTTCCCTAAAATAAGACCCTGTCTTATATTTTTTTGAACCCTGAAATAAGCACTTGGCCTTATCGCCATGCGCTCAAAAGTCCGATTGGGTTTATTATCAGGGGATGTCTTATTTTGGGAGAAACAGGGTATTGACAATCACACAAACTACAAATGGACAGGAATACATACACCAAGTAAGCTTACTATTAGTTTTGTATATTTTAGAACCAATTGATACTGATATCCCCAATCTGTTTATAGATAAGTATCTATGAACACTTGGAAATGCTTTTTGCATAATTATCCATAACATCACATTGTACAAGCAACATAATTGACAGACTGCAGGAGCTCTTGTGGATTGTTCACTCTGCACATATATAGAAATTCATAAACACTTGCTAGCTTCACTCCATCAAGATTTTATGATACAGGCTATATACCCACAAAAGTAGATCAACAAAATTGATGTCTTTACAGAAGGGTGGAATCTTTGGCGGTTCCACAGCAACCGTCACTTTGGCGGTTGCTGTGAGAAAAGCATAGAGGTAAGTCAAATGCAGCAAGAGGAAAGGAAAAGGAAGGGGAGGGAATCCTATTCTGGCAAGTGAGGATCACTGCTGGAGGATCATGCTGTTTTTCTTTTTAGAAAAGCTCCACACTTATTGCAAATGAGAAAAATGCCCATTGCTAAAAAATAAATACTAAATAAATAAATGGGGGTGGGGGGCAGAAATTGTCTTAAGAGAAGTGACAAGGAAAGTTATTAGAAGAAATGAGTTGCTATTCCTTCATAAATCATAAAAAATAAAACTGGTTTATGGGTTATAGTCCTGTTCTGTTCTGTTCTGTTCTGTTGAGGGCCTTTCCTTGAATGAAACAGTTGGAATGCTGGAAGCCACCAACTTCCCTCAGAGATTTCTATGTTAATTCAATTTTTTTTTAGTGAAGATAGTGTTAAATTTCTGATGGAAAACATTCTTTTATGCCCAATTGCTTTAATAGAACCTAAGCAGCAGGTACCACCAATGTAAAGGCCTGTTGAGAAGATGTCTTTAACAAATAGCTGATTCCTATGTATTGAAGACACCTCTTGACACAGGAAGAAAAAAAATGTATGGCTGAGAACTTAAACAATTGGGACCTGGTATATATGAGCTGAAGTCTGATATTATTGGAAATTCTGAAGTCCTATTTCTGAAGAAATAGATTTGAGTCTATTTATTCACAATATTTTTTATACAGCAATGCCTTTTCTTTTCCCAATTTGATCACAATATGGATTCATTAATATATATATATATATATATTAATGAATTTATTAATTCATTTATTTATTAATTCATAATTTATTAATGAATAATATTAATATAATATTATTATATATTATATAGATATACCATATGGCTATTTCATTTAGTTAAATGCATAATTAAGGTAATTTATTTATTTTCTACTCACTACTGAAATTATTTTTGTTTATTTACTATACTGTTGTGGATTTATAATTTGTCTCACAACATTCAATTTTATACAGGTAGTCCTCAACTCACAACAATTCAGTTAATGACCGTTCAAAGTTACGACACTGAAAAGTGTGACCTATGACCGTTTTTTACACTTAGGACCCTATGGTAACATGACCAAAATTCAGATGCTTGGCAACTAATTGATATTTCTGATACTTGCAATGTCCTGGAGTCATGTGATCACCCTTTGCAACTCCTGACAAGCAAAGGCAATAGGGAAGCCAGATTCACTTAACAACCTTGTTACTAACATAAGGACTGCAGTCATTCACAAACAACTGTGGCAAGAAAGATCATAAAATGGAGAGAAATTCACTTATCAACTGTCTCGCAACAGAAATTTTGGGCTCAATTGTGGTCAGGACTCAAGAACTACTGTAAGTTGCATTTTTTGAAGAAAAATAAATTTATTCATATTTTAAGCTTAATTGTGTGTAATTTTGAGTATCTAATAAAATAAATCAATTAATAAATAATGTTCAATCCAGTATTTCATTTTACCTGCTGGTAGTACAATTTCATATAATATTGCATTGTATTTGATATACTAAGATGTCTTTTGGTATTCTTAGGGACTTATTGCCTAGGAGCATAAGAATCAATAAAACTTCTGAATTGCGGTTTTGCTAAACTTGAAAAACACTTAAAAATGCCAACAACTAAAAACATGGAATAGTAAATGCATACCACAAACATTACACAATGCAGCTCTGTTCCCATTTTAAATGTCTAACAGATATGTGCAACATCTAGCTACATTTACTTGTTCCCAGCCATTAATATTTCATGTGAAATGGAAATTAAAATAAATATTACTGACAGTATTGTTATCCCTTGTCTGCAGCTACGTGGGGACATCTATGTATACACTCCATTTCACATAACAGGCAGCTTAATTTTTAAATATCTGCAGCTATTGCAGGATGCTTCTGGCATTACTTTTCTGCCAATGTTTATCTGAAATACGTTTACATGTACAGCAATCATTTCTTACAATATTTGAAGGACTGAGGCTACTATGCTCAGAGTATAGAAACCTGTTTCCTTACTCTTCCTTGAATGTCCACATAACCAGTCAACATTGTGTAGTTACACAGGTACTCCAAAGAGTGTTTGGAAAGAAGCCTATAGCCTTAAAAAAAGGCCTGTTGACCTTTTTAAGAGTGTCATGTTTTTAAACAGCTAAAGAAAGATATAACATAGAAAGTAAATATCTGTAAGACATTTAAAATGGGAAGAGAGCTGCAAGCCACTTCTGAGTTTGACCTGAAATTCTAAAGCGCATACAGTTAAACAGAGTAGATTTTGTTTGATCTACTCATTTGGGCAATCATGCCACATTTAGCTCTGTTTTTATTTTTGGTATATTCAAATTAGTATTTCATATATATCTATTTAATTAGAGACCAGGATCTGGACAGGGTCTTGCTAGTTAAGAAACCATAAAATTTCAAAAGCAGAAATAGCAAGGTGTTTCAGATTCACTTATCTTTAAAGTAAGGGTATAAGAAACTGTATTTATATACTTACACTATAGATGCATCAAAAATCCTACCTGTGGCATTACAGGTAGTCCTCAACTTACAACCAGTTGTTTAGGGACTGTTCAAAATTCCAATAGACCTACAGTACCTGAAGGGTATTTATGGCCTGGATTCAAAGTTCTGACGTTGCCCATCATGGTCACAGACTGCACTTCAGGTGCTGAGCAACTAGGCTGCATTTGTGGCCATGTAGAGCATCTTGCAGTCACGTGGTCACATTTCATGATAGTTTTGCTGAAAACCTATATTTATTTCTGGGGTTTTTTTGGCAAAATTGCACTATAGCAAACTATTGGTTTGCTTAATGACTGCCACATTCATTTAATGACCACCACGTTCACTTAAAACTACCACAAGAAGGTCCTAAAGTTGGGTCAGTCATGTGATTAATCACTTTATGACCATCACAAGTTATGACCATGATGGGCAGCCTTACTTTTCTAGACACATTTGTTCTTCATGTGGCGATTTAATGTAAACATTCAGTCTCTTTTGACTTGTTCTAAAACTACCAAACCAAATTTTAGGTAACTCCTACAGAAAATAGTATTTCCCTACTAATGTTTTCAAGCTGAAATTTCTTTTGAGTGGAATATGATATGAAAGAACATTTGTTAAAAACAGCTTTTATACTAAATCCAAATAATTAACATCCAAACATCCTATTAGTTTTCTATAACTACATTTCTTTTGCTTGGTACAAAAACAGATTTTTTTTTCTGTTCTTGTACCAAGGAATTGTTCCTTTCCTTTCCTTTCCTTTCCTTTCCTTTCCTTTCCTTTCCTTTCCTTTCCTTTCCTTTCCTTTCCTTTCCTTTCCTTTCCTTCCCTTCCCTTTCCTTTCCTTTCCTTTCCTTTCCTTCCCTTCCCTTCCCTTCCCTTCCCTTCCCTTTTTTTGTACCAGAGAAAGAAAATCTACATTCATAACCTAATGCCAGGAATAAACTTCACTGAAATGGTTAAGTCTACCCAAAAATAACTTTGGCAGCTCTTAGCATTATGAACTGAATTCAAAGCACTGCTGTTAGCTGGAATGCTTGTATTATTTTATGAAGACTGTGAATAGAAGTGCTATACTGGAGAAAGTAAGTTCAGTGTATTCTTTATTTTTTTAATTTAATAATACAAAAATTCAAAGAAACAAATGTTATTAAATGTTCAAAATACCAAAAACATTTAAAATACCTAAAAATATTACAATGAAATGGATAAATCTTTGGAATATCTTCAGATTGACAATAGGTGCAGTATATTAGAAAGAGCCTCACACTACATTTGTACATATCTGGAAAACTAGAATAAGTAGATGTTTATTTCTTTACAAAATCAAGAATAATTGGAAAAATGAAAAATAATAATTAGTATTTTCAGCTTCCATTTAATTTGAGAAAACATCTGCCTTAATGAATTGGGGCATAAAATATAGACACAAAATAAAACATTCTGTCAGAATTCTGCACTCAGATACTTATGATTATTATCCCATAAAAGTGGATAAGGTAGATATATAGAATTATCCACATGTTCTAATGAAAGAACTATACTATTTAGCTCAGAAGGTAAGCATGTTACTATATTTCCTTTGATAAATACATTACAATATATATGCATTTTGATAAAGACTACATTTTGTGCAGGAAGGATATAAACGTTTCAAATTACAAATTAAAAAAACCACATTATTTTATGGGAAAAGGTCATTATTCGCCTGACATGAAATATGTCATACATGCATAATCTAGGAAAATCTTTTCTAATTTAACTTTCCACTGAATAGAAAATAAAATGCTACTTAAGGGATTTCTAGACACACTGGGCACATCTGCAAAGCATACACTCTATTAAAAAGCATTTCAGCAAAGTCAGTAACAGAATGTGAAGCATCACAGGGTTAAAAAATACCAATGTAGTGGGCAGTTTAATCTAGATTTATAAATATGATATTAATGTTACAGCACAGATCGTTTTCAGTAAGAAGTTTAAAATGTCAGACTAACATATACTGAAGAAAAATAAATTTAAAATTTTGCATAATTTCTTTCACATTACAAAAAATTGGGTCCACTGCATTTTATAGGGACACAAGCATAGATTTTAATAGATACTAAAGACAAGTAATTGAGGAAAACTAGTATTGATGATACACAGTAAATCAAATCAGTTTTAAAGTGTTTACAGTGAAGTTGAAAGAACTGAATCCTGTTTACACACATGTATCAGAGATCACATTACATACTACCATAAGAAGTAAATGTTTAAAAAATCAACAAAACTAGCTTTTCATCTGATTGCAGTGTTTCTTGTTTAGGTCAAGAAATTATAAAGTATGTTTTATCCTTTCCTTTGTTTATGCAAAGAATTTTAAATTACTCCATCTGTCTCTGTGTCTCTTTTATGTGTTTTTGCAATTTTTACTATTTCATTTCTCCTTCACTGCATTCTTAATCCTTTCATATTTTCTGAAAACAAGATTGTGTTATAAAGGCTAAGCATTTCTTCCCTACGAAGTATGAGAACCATATCTACTTGCCTTTTGGCAATTTCCCAGCATTTCCAAGGATTTGTGCAAAATGTCCACAGAAAAGGAGAAAGACCAATCTTGATATCATACTTCCAAACAAAAAAATCCACTGTTAAAGATGCTGAAGAGTGTCATGCAAGGTAATGCAGCTGCAATGAAGTGAACAGTTCTCTCTGTCACAGAGACAGCTAAACTTTGACAGTTTAGTTTACACTGTGGGAGGAGACAGGATGACATCATAGCAACTCTCTGGAAAGATAATTTAAATATAATGGTATTACCAATCTTTTGCTTGAAACACAGCACTTGGAGCTCTGATGTGAGATTCCTTGTATAAAATGCATAGAAGTTTAATTATTTGCATGACACTAAAAGTTTGCATAAATCCCAAGAACACGTAATTTGTGTGAACTGGAGTAGAAACAGTCTCTGAAACACATAAAAGATATTAAAAGCTTGAGCTAATAATTCTGTTAACAAGGTTAATTGAGAAATTGGCGGGAAAGATTGACTCTTTCCCCAGTGACTGGACATGGCTCTCCACTGTCATATTTGTTTTTACAAGTTCTCCAGTAAAACAGTGAAAGGTTTTTTCCTAACAAGTGTTAATGTAAGTGAAACCACACATTTCTTTATATATTGATTGATAGAATAATGCAAGTATAGACCCTTCCAGCCAAGGTGACATGCTGAAGAAACTACAATCAGAAGTTCTGGGTAAGTAAAGTCTGGAAAGAACATCAAGAAATCGCTATGATCAAACCTAAGGAAGGTTTTGAAATTTATAGTGGGAGTTCTTTAACCAGCCTTATTTCTAGCTGGTTTAAACAGAAAAAATAAATAGTTGAAGGCTGCAGTGTAGGAGAGCCAAAAGTCAAATATGGTGCCATGATCAAGATGTAACAAAAGATATAAGTGAATGTCTATATTATGAAGAAGAATCTACTTTTAGGTGAAAATTCACTCTATTTTGAGGACTTCTTGTCCCGAATGTTCCTTTCAGATATGATGTTCTGTCCCCGTCCCACACTCACACACACCAACAGACGTCCAAGAGTTAAAAACCAAACCAGCCGACAAAATCCTTTTCCTTATGATAACGGAACTTGGCAGCAACCTAGTGGCTGCCTGCCAAGAGTTTATTACTTACGAAGGGTAGCAATAACTTCTCTCCGCTTCTGGTACATCAAAGTAAAATGCTCAATAATTACAGAGTAAATCAAGTCCAAATATAATCCAGCAAAGTCTATAGCAAAAGTCCGGCAATGCAGAATGGCATGGAAGCTTTCAGCTTTGTTCGTCACATGGTTTGACTGGCCACCACGCTCCCTTTTATACCCTGTGGGGTGTGGTCCAGTGACTCAGCCTAATCTCGGGCACGCCTTTTCTTCTGTTGCGCGCGCTTATCTCTGCGACGCTGGTGTGGATCCAGCCAAGACTCATTACTCTCATCACTGTCCACCTGTGGCTGCGTGGACGTGCTTGGCCCCGGCCCTATCTCTTACCCTTTGGCGGACACCGAAGGCATTGCCAAAGAGGAGGGTCTTGGAGAGGGAGGCCTTGCCAACTCCTCTTCTTCACTCTCGGAGTCCTCTCCTGCCGATGACACAGGCTCAGGTAATGGAGCCACAACATATAGACAGAGTGAACAGTATCTCAACTAAATGTCCAATATTGTCCATCCAGGAACAGGTGCCAAACAAGGAGTTGTTGAGTTGTCAAGGCAGGAAAAATAGACCTTAAGCATATGAAATAGACATCCTCAGAAATTAAGATAAAGGGGCAGAAAACCAAAATCACTTAGGTTTTTATTGGTTCAGCAAACACTGTAGATCAAGAATCATATTTGGTGCCAATAGAATTGCTTGCAGGGGAAGTTCCAAGATCAATTTCAATAAATTTATGAAATGGTTCTACATTTTATATGAATATTATATTTGAAGAGTTGACAATCTAATTATATCATCAATTTCATATTACATTTATTTATCTATATTTTCAACATATTCAGGATTTTCTTTATTAATTCAGACTTCTAAAGTTTGCTGACTATGATGTCTATCATCTTAGTTCGACTGATCCATTTAACTGAACTTCCCGCTCTGTATTCATAACAAATCCTATATTTTGCAATCCTTTGAGATTGCATAAACACTAAATTCTATAATATGTGCTTGTTTATTGGATTTCTTAACTTTGCCATAAGTTTCACAGGAATGGTTTCTAGAAAAAAGAAAGAATAAAGAATGTTACATAACATATGCTATACTGGCAAGGAGGAATTTTGAAGAATTTATAATATAACACATAATTTATTATTTGATCCTCTTATTTCAAGCAATTGTACAGCATAATCTAGTTCTTTTTAATACAGTTGTAGAATTCATGGATTTGTTATATCTCCATAGTAATAAGTAAATCTTATTAGTGTTAAATATTAAAGAAGTCTGTTCCATAATACAACTGTGTAAGATTCTATTAGGCAAAGATATGGTTCCTGATCAAAGGGTAGTACAGTAAACAGTCAGTGCTATCTTGTTGCTAATGGAGAAAACAGCAACTTGTGCAGAAAAGAGTGTTTCATAAGTAAGAAGCCGCACAGAGCGCTGTTACTTTCCCACCAGAGTGGTTCCTATTTTTCTACTTGCATTTCTTACGTGCTTTCGAACTGCTAGGCTGGCAGAAGCTGAGACAAGTAACAGCAGCTCATTCCATTACACAGCACTAAGGATTCGAACCGCTGAACTGTCAACCTTCTGATTGACAAGCTCAGCGTCTTAGCCACTGAGCCACCGCTTAAATTCTCTTTATTGTCAAAATGATTTTAATACCCCACTGTTCTGCTATTATTAATTCTTATATCCCATTGTTCTGAAAGGCATTAGTTCTTCTTGGAAGGTCCCACAGCAGCTTATCACATAATAAAAGACTTGACACCCTTTATAGATACAGTAGAAAAACAGGTTGGAAAGCAAAAGGAAAATAAAATAACTTGGGCAACAGTTCTTAATGATTTATGAAGCTGTAACACTCAGCAATTTGGATTGCTATTATTACAGCTCAGGGAGTAACAGAACAGTTGCTATGTTGGTATCTCTCACAGAGTAATTGTCAAAATGGTTTCTATGTGGAGAGATAGATAGAGAAATATGCTTTATTTCCACCAAAGTACAAGAGCTTAAAATAATACAAGAGGACAAAATGTTCAGGTAGGAATATGGAACAAAATAAAACACCCATTAATATAAATTGTTTGAGGTGTGGGATACTGGTTAAGTACATTAACTGAAGAAGACAATAAATTTCAAATTTTACAGTAGGTAATTCCAATTCAATTCAGTGGTTTTGACTGTATTGCAAAATTTAGTCACTTTCCTGGAAACTTCAATATGTAGTAAAATGTGTACTTTTCTCTTTTGCTGCCAGTTTGAATATTTTGCAACTAGCTGGATACCCACGCTTTGCTACAAAACTATGTGATCGGGCTTGATAAATTGACAGTTAAAGCTTGAACATTAATGAGTAATTATGATCAGACTCTCCTCTCCCCTTCTCTCCCTCAGGCTTGCCCCACAGAAGCCTCTCCTATCTTATCCCCTTCTCTCCCTTTCAGGTGGGGAAGAGGAGTAGAATCTCTAAACTTCCTGCCTGCAGGCCGGATAAGTCACGCACTGGCCACGCCCACGCCCAAGTGGCACTTGGAACAGAGTTCTTTTCAGGGGGGAGGGGGAGTAGAATATCTAATTCCTTAGCATCAGAGTGTGTTAATAATAATATAAGAAATACTAATGATCTGATGGTCATTTTGAAAAATCCTTTCTTAGTGAGCATTTAGAAGCCAAGAGGAACATATGTGCCAAATTTCAAGTTTGTAGGCTTTACGGTTCTGGAGATTACATGATGAGTGGTATTTCACTTTTATATATATATAGATTAAAGATATCATCAATTCTACCTTCCAGGATTAATAATCTGGGGGGAACCTGAAGTAGATGGTACACTTTCAGTGCCAGCAAGAGTGTCTAGATTTGCCAAATTAACAGAGGGTATATAACTTTGCTCTTTGATGTGATAATACAGAAACTTAGAAAATATATAGTGCTGTAAAACACTATGGACGGTATATAAGTCTAAGTGCTACTGCTGTTGCTATATATTTAGGAATACTGAAAGGGTGGTGGTGTATGAGATCAAGATAAAAATGGCATGAAATGTAGTTCTGTCCATTTGCTGATTAACTTTGCTTTTAAGTTTTTTATTGGCTCAACTGATATAGACTTTTATTTATATAGACTATATAAGACCAATTTGGTCTAGATTCAGAAGTTAAGATACCAGGCCAGAAAGTGGGAGACCGTGAGTTCAAGTCTTGACTTAGCCATAAAAGCCAGGGGTGCTACTTCATATTAGTCACTCTGTCTCAGCCCAAACCACGTTCACAGGGTTGTTGTTATGGGGAAAATAAGCGGAAGAAGATATGTTGGATATGTTCACCATCTTGAGTTATTTTAAAAAATAACAACGGTGGGATAGATAGATAGATAGATAGATAGATAGATAGATAGATAGATAGATAGATAGATAGATAGATAGATAGATGGATAGTATACTAATGGCAGATTTTTATTTCATGGAAAAGTGCAGATTTCTAGAGGTACAGAGACTCCCACAATTTGTTTGAGTCTGTATTTAATTGTTATAACTTTAGGTGGGCCTCAACAAAAATATAGCCTGTCTGTAATTGAAAAAGAAAACTGGTAACTGAACCTGGAACCCAAGCTCAGATTTTAGGCATCTGAATTGCACTGAGTGTAGTGCAGAAGCATCTTTGTACACATAACACTGTGCACAGTAAAGGAAACAGCTTAAGACTACACTGAAATGTAATTACAGCAGACACAATTAATTTCCATTTAATTTAAGTTAATTAATTTTCATTTGATTCGCATAGCTTTGCCTGCAGCATAAGATTAGAGGGCTGTAGTTTCCAAGAGATTGGAGATGAATGCCAAGAGATTTGTAAGCCTTTGTCTGAAATGTTATTAATTTTTCAGGTGAAAGCAAGCTTAAACCTTTGTAAAAATTATAGCCTTAGTTTTTATTTCAGTCTGGCAGAACAGTGCAGTGTGCAGTCAATCACGTCCACAATCCCACTTGGGAAACGGAGAAAATGTCAGCATCACCAGAGTATAATAATATTGAGACAAGATTATGAACTAAGGATGGAGAGTGGGATTTAAGTTTAGCAAATGTCCTTACAATACCATTGATATAAAATATGTTAAAGGGGTGGCTTAATTCCTTTGGTAGTTGATATTGTGGTGTTTTTAAGTAACATTATTACGTGAAGAAGATGATAATTGATAGAAAAAGCTAAAAGTTTTCATCATAACCTCTCTCAAGAAATTAGAGTGAAAATTGCCTTCAAATATATAAAGCTGGCAGAGAGAGAAGCAGGGGTGAAATCCAACAGGTTCTGTCAGGTTCTGGAGAACCGGTAACGGAAATTTTGAGCAGTTTGGAGAACCAGTAGCGGAAATTTTGAGTACCACCTCTGGCTGGACCCAGAGTGGGTTGGGAATGGAGATTTTGCAATATCTTCTGCCTGCCACACCCAAGCCACAGCCACCAAGCCACACCATGCCCACCAAGCCCATCAACCAATAGTAAAAAAATTTGGATTTCACCACTGGAGAGAAGCCATGCAGTACTGTTGAACAACAGGGATGATGTCTAATTTACAGTTTAGGATTTCCTTGATCATGCTATAAGTAAGTTTTTAGAAGAGAGGCATTGCATATAATTTTACTGAACAGGCTTAGTTAGCTAAGTTGAACTTGTGAGTTGGTCTTTTTTATATACATATATTGAAAGTAATATTTCAATTACTATCTTTATGGCTGCAAACAGAAATACTCATGTGGGTAGGTAAGTAGTCCACCATTCAGGATTTGTTTTCTGGAACATTGTTTTTAATGAATCAGGTCTCTCCTGGAGGTTTGCTGTGTCCTTACTGATGAAGTAAGGATACTATTTTTCTTTATTTCATAGAGTAGAATTGAAAAGAGGGATATGTAGACTCTGGTTCCTATAAATTAAAGTATAGAACTATACATTCTAAAGATCAGTGGTGGGTTCCTCCCGGTTCGGTCCGGTTCGGCCAAGCTGGTAGCGGTGACGATATGACGTCACCGAACCGGTTCTCCCATCCCCCACCCACCCACCCACGTTATTCTTACCTTTTATTTGGTCCCACCCCCAATCTATTGCTGCCTCCTGAGTCCCAGCTGATGACTAGAGGCAAAAAAACTGTTTAAACTCTTGCCGCGGGGCTTCAAAGGGCTGTCCTACAGCTGATCAGTGTCAAAAGCAAACAAATGAGTCAGGTCGTAAGTTCGAGGACTGGTCGTAAGTGTGAGGACCTTCCAGAAATGACTCTGACCAGCTAGCCACACCCACCTAGTCACATGACCTCCAAGCCACACCCACAAAATAAGCTATGCCCACAGAACCGGTAGTAAAAAAATTTAGAACCCACCCCTGCTAAAGATGTACAGTCAATGGTGAGCTGCTGGGGTTTGCAGGGGCTCTGGAGAACCTCTATCTAAGATTCTGTGCAGTTTGGAGAACCCCCAGATCCCACTCCTGGCTGGCCCCGCTCCACCCACCTCACCCCTCCCCTCCCCTCCCAGAAGTCCCCACATAGCCCGTTTTGGATGCAGGTAAGTGCAGGGCATGCGCAGAGGCTCAGAAAGGGCGAAAAATGGGCCTACCGGAAGTTCAGGAAGACTGTTTTCACCCTCCTGGAGGCTCGAGAAAAGCCTCCAGAGCCCAGGAGGGCAAAAACACCTGTCTGCTGTGGTGCAGGAGGCCACTAGGCCAGGCACACCATGGCCACGCCCATCCAGCAACTGGGCAGAGAACCGCTTGCTAAAATGTTTGAAGCCCACCCCTGTATACAGTTAATATAAAGTGTCTTTCTCTTGAGTTCAATCTTTGAAGAAGCAGAGGAAAAAGGCACCAGAGCAAAGAGTCTTTTTTATTTTTTGGCTTGGATTGTCTTATTCAGCAGTTGGCTGTACATCTTTTTTTTTCTTCAGAAGACCATTATGCTCTTTTCTTTCTCTGTAAAAATGAATGTTTCCTGGGAATACCAGGATTTTCAAGCTTTGTGTACAGATAACTAACACTTTGGCCTGGAATACATTCCTTGTCAAAACTAGATTTGGAAGATATAATGTGGAAATATGGAGGGAGCCCAAAGAGTAAATTTTAAACAGTTTTAAAACGAACTGATGATATTTTGATAAATATTTCCCTTGCATATTTATTAGAACCTTTTTTGTTGGAAAGTTTTGGGTGTGGTTAAAAATTGGGAACATGCATTTGCTGATTCATTAAAAATTTTGATATGGGGGATTTCTTGTGTGATCCATCTTCTTGGGCATTTCATGAAGGTTTGCCAATCTCCAAGGAAAAGATAAAATGATCTATTAAAGGAAAGTGGTCACTATAATGCTAGATGTAGTTACTGCAATCTTTTTAGCACAAAGGCAGTTCTTGGTCAGTTAACATTTAATTGATTGTATTAGCACTCCTTCATTTCCAAAATGTAGTTTATCCCTCTCTGTCACCTGAAATTTTCCTGGGAACTTTCACTGAAACATGTGAGTGGATAATGTCTTACCTAGCTTATGAAGGGGTTTCCCAGCCCTTCTTGCCTATTTCTTTATGGAAGAAGAAACACAGGACTCAGTTTATATGCCCACTTTCCCCGTTGCAACACTTAGAATGTGAAGCACCATATTTCTCTTTCAGTATGATTGAATTGCTGGCACGGGAGGAGCAGTAAAAAACAAGTTAAGAGAGAAGAATAGAGTAAACCTATAGTTCTAAAATTAGCTTAGGCTAATTTCAAGGAAATGATAAATCTCTTTACCGTCATTCTGTATCACTGATATGTATTTAATCCACAATTCCGCTCTTTGTCATTTTGGCATGAATCTCAGACTTTTAAAACTTTTCATGGGAAATATGAATCACTTTTCTCTTGGTTTTGTTTACTTTTAGCCTCACAATATAGTATGAATAATGGGAAGAAGAAAAATGGACATTTACCTGTGAGAGGGCCGTATAACTTTGCAGTTCTAGATCATGCCTTCAGAGAATGATTGATAGACTGATTGATTGGTTGATTTTCTTCCACAGTGAGAATGCAACAATGGCAGAACTTGGGAATCGAATGACATGTCATGTAGTTTCCAGGACTCAAGTCTGATTTAAAGGTTTAACAACAACAACAACAATAGAAATTACAAAAAACATTTCAGGGGCCTTGTTCATACCACATTGTTGACCCAGTGACTCCCTTCAGAGTCAATTCCATATTTTCATGTGACAATACCACAGGGAGTAGGATGACTGGAATGGTTGACTAGCAGCCATGTTTATAATCCTTCTGTCAGAACAAAAATTGGAGGCTGTCATCTGTGGAATTACAAAGATGCTATTATCGCTGTAGTTACAAATTGAATCAGTTTTGTGTAGTGATTATAAGCACTACTGTAAGTTAGAAATGGCAAGACCATGAGTTCTAGTCTGGCCTGAGGCACAAAGCCACCCGCTTTCACTTTGCAATTGTCTTATACTTAGTGTTGAGTGACAATATCTTTTTACACTATCTATATAGAAATCAAATACACTGCTTTGAGTTCCCTGACAGAAGGAAGATAGGATAGAAATGCAGTAAATGAATTATATGTTAAAGCTATGAATTGGTGAATCAAGAAATTGAAACTCTGGTGTTGTTCTTATCCATTGTTCCAGCCCATGAAGGAGGACTGAAAAGATTATACTGAAATGTAAGAAAAATATTTAGAAAAAGCATAGAAAAAGTAGAAAACAGTTATAAAAACAGAGCAGTTCAATAGAAAAGTTGTAGGTAGGCACTTCTTCACTTGATGTGTTTATATGGAGGAGACCACAGAAAACTATTGGGGATACAGGTCGTCCCCGACTTACAACAGTTCATTTAGTGCCTGATCAAAGTTACAATGGCACTGAAAAAAGTGACTCATGACCATTTTTCACAGTTACAAGCTTTGTAGCATCCCCGTGGTCATGTGATCAAAATTCAGATGCTTGGCAACTCGTTCATACTTATGACCATTGCTGTGTCCCATGGTCATCTGATCATCTTTTGCAACCTTTTGACAAAGTCAATGGAGCTCTGGTGGCTCAGCAGACTAAAGCACTGTTATTAACATCCACTTACATCTGCTGCCTGCAATTACTGCAAGTTCAAATCTCACCAGGCTCAAGGTTGACTCAGCCTTCCATCCTTTCTAAGGTAGGTAAAATGAGGACCCAGATTATGGGGGCAATAAGATGACTTTGTATAAATATACAAAAGTATGAAGGCTATTGCTTAACACATTGTAAGCCGCCCTGAGTCTCCGGAGAAGGGCGGCATATAAATCAAAATTAAAAAAAAAAATGGGAGTCAGGTTCACTTAACAACTAGCTTACTAACTTATTAACTGCAGTGATTCACTTAACAACTATGGCAAGAAAAGTCGTAAAATGGGGCAAAACTCACTTAACAAATGCCTCACTAAAACATGAATTTTGGGCTCAATTCTGATTGTAAGTCGAGGACTAACTTTAATTTGGATTCTTTCACTGAACACTGAATTGAATTCAATATTCTAAGTAGTCTTTTATAATTATAATTCTGTGGTTCTGGATTTACTTGGGCAAGGGAGACACAATCTGGCACAGTTGCTTCATACATAATAAAGAGAAGGAAATAAGCAAAACTATTTAGTTAAAACAACAAAGAGTAGGACAGTTTTAGGTGAAATTACATTCCAAGGTAGTAATATGAATAAATGGCATTCTGTAAGGTCCAGAAAGTAGGTTTGAAACTGAGTTTTAAGAATTCAACTGATCTGATTTACAGATTCCTTAACTAAAATCCAGTTTTTTGTATTAATAAAGCTAATGATCACTGTGAATTTTCGTAAGATCCTGATGTTTTATCACATACTTGGCCTAATGATCCCAATATCTTGGCCTTTTGGCAGCTGCAGTTGTATGTAGTATTATTTCCATTATATTCACGTTTGGAATTGCCATTTATTTTGGTAAAGATCTATTCTTTATATCTATTTTCTACGTGTCTTGCCTTTAAATTTTTGGGTGCATGCAAAGTTTCTTGCTTAGAAAATTCATTTAGATTTTTTTTCTTTTTCACAAAAGGTCCTTCTTTCCAATAGCGCAGACATGCAAAATCTTTTGTATAAAAGCACACAGTAATGATTTATGATATTTATTTATTTGTTCAACTTGTAAACCGCCTTTCTCCGAAGACTCAAGGCGGCTTACAATGCATTTAAAAACCATATATAAAACATTAAAAGTTAAACCATTAAAAACAATTAATGGTATCATGGAAAAATGATAGCCTATTCTACATATTTCTTATCATAATCCTTATAAAATATTTAAATTGTTCTTGCCTTATTTTTTGAAATACACTTATCTTTTATGAGTCTATAACATAATTAAACAATCTGAAACATGGATTCCTGCAATTAGTAATTCTATATCATTTTTCCCTACATAGCAATGTTCGTGTACTCCAAAACGTATTTGTTGAATCTTGGCATTGTTATTGTAATTAAAAATATCCAGCCTCTTCTACTAGAGAATGTGATGACATTCTGCTGTAGTGAAGTCCATTGGTTACAACATAATGTATACAACATTTCTTTTAATATGTCCTAAATGAAGCAAGGGAGAGGGATTAGAATGCTTATTCAACTTATTGTCATAAAGATATATAGTTGGAATTTACTTCTTGAGTTTCCTTCTACCTTTTAAGAAATAAAAGACTAAATTCATAAATATTACAAATCTACAATAAATGCTTTCCAAATAATCTTTCAAACAGGTTGATAGTAGTTATGCATCACTTCAATTTTCTGCAGAACTAAAAGCTGAAAGATAAGAATTTAGGACTTTTATATACCAATAGATACTTTATATACTTTATATATCAGTTGAAGAGATTGCTAACAATATTCAATATGTGCAAAAGCTAAGTCTAAGATGACATTAAATCCTGGATATATTTATATGATGCTCCTACAGAGCATTTCCTTGGCATCTCAACCTGACTTTTATCTGCTTCTGGGGATCCGAAATAAGTTTAATGCTTTGCTGCTACACTACCAGGTCAGAAAATATCAGAACACATTTTAATTCAAACTTTGTTATTATCAATTGCATCTTAAAATGTTAGCATACTATTTAGATTAGTGTAGAATCACATCACTGATTTCGTGATGAAAAAAGTGTGGATATTATTAATCATTTAGGTCTGTCCTGTGTTTGATTTTTAGTTGAGTTTTAATGATAAATGTTCTGTTCCACAACTCCTAGAAGAGAAGGGAACACCTTTAACAGCTTTTGCATGATTGTACAGCAAAAGCATTACAATGTTTCACTATCCTAAAATATATAAAGACTGGAGAACAATAGGTATCAAAATATGTCCAATTTTCCAAAAACATCTGCATAATTTTATAGCTTCTCGGGCCTTCTTTTTAACAGCTTGCTGCAAAAGTGTACTTTCAAATCACTTTTTTAAAAAAAAAAATTCTGCAGATAACATGCATCCTCAGTTAGGCTGGGTTATCACTGAATCTATGTAAAGTAGATGTTGCCAATTTGGTATGAAGAACGAGCCCAATGCTGAGGAAAAGAGCCATGTTATATTGCAATGATTGTTGGCTATCTCCTTTACAAGAAGGAGGGATCCTGGACAACAATCTTTATAGAAACAGAGAGCTGCAAGGTGGGAAATCTCAGGGATCTGATTTGCTGGCAAGTTTGGGAAGATAGGCAAGTCCTTGTCAATGTATTTGGGGATAGTTCACATAATAGACAAAATTGACCTTTCATGAGGGCAGCAGATCTGGAGAAGTCCATCGTTAAAGGAAATGGAATGTCAACTAATAGAGAATGAAAGACTGGTTGTAGGTTATGATCAGTGGTGGGATTCAAATTTTTTAACAACCAGTTCGGTGAGCACACACTTCGCGCTGAAAATGGAGCATTTAGAAGCTCATCTGTTTACCTTCCAAGTCAGCAATGGTAAGTAGAACAGTGAGGAGGGGAAATCAGCTGTGCCACGCAATTGAAATGAGCTAGAAAGCAGGAAATAAAGGACAGGATAGGGTGGGGGTGGTTGGGTGGGTGGGTGGGCGGGGACATCTGATCATCGGAGCTACCAGTTCGCCTGAACCAGTCTGAACCAGCTGAAAACACCTCTGGTTATGATTTTCTTATAAGGTCTGTCCTTGGGCTGAAATGTAAGCTATGGAGGATATTTCTATTCTTTGGTTTAGAAGAGATTGCAGGAAGACTTTGTCTGGATGCAAGAAAGGTCAGTTTGGGTCTTAGGATTAGGCAAAAGAGTTTTGATTCTGGTTATATTTAAAAAAACAGAGAGGAAAAGGGTGCAATCTCTTTATTTACCCTACTACCATATCATGTTCAACAAAGGCATATGGAAGAGCCAGAGGTCTAGCTCTCTTAATTACAAATTATTATAATTTCATGTTTGCATTTATTCTGCAGGCAGAGTGCATATGCAGTCCTAATTCAAAAAAGGCTTAATTCCCCATTGATACTGTTGTTTTCTATTATCATTATTGCATTTATTTAGAAAAAAATCGTATATAAATCACGCACAATTGTCTCTTAAGGGACTAGGCTTCATGACTTTGGAGAGTAATCGTATAAATTGATTTTAGAGTTTGCTGGGTGTGCTTTTCTATAGTGACGTTTGGAAAACTGATTTGTAAAAAGGATTAACCAAGAAAAAAAAATTAAGTGCGTCTGGACATATGGAATAAAAAAAAATTGTTTTGTTTCTATCCAAGACTGTAAAGGAAACCCTGAGTGTTATATCTGAAAATTGGGTGTGGTTCTTCCAGCTGAGAAAGCTAATGAGTCACTTTTAATTTGTTTGGTTTATTTTTATATAAGTTTTGTTTGCCCATGTTTGTAAACTACTTTATTGACAACAGATACAAATGTGAGATTTAAATAACTCATGTATTTGCCCATATTCACCATGCAATATAATTGACTATCACAAACGATGAAACCCTTCTCCTGTTGGAGTCAGTTGACATTGGCAAACATGTATCCTGTGTTGTATTTGTTGAGTTAACTGCACACACCCATTAGCCAGAATATTGTAGGATAAGTCAAGTGTAAGAGGGAAGAATTTACTCATTCATAAGGTTTAATTGGCAATGATTATCCTGTTGATAACATATGAGTAATGTGTGGTTATATTCTTGGCAAATAAAGTGATATGAGGTGCTGACATGTTCCTATGACTATTGTAGGAAATCTTAAGCATATTGCACAAAAACCAGTGCCAAAGATTTTGACAGTCGCTCATTAGCTGTAGCAAATTAAACACCATGCTGATGAGTACACATGCAAAAAAGGTGTCAGCCAGCCAATTATGATGACATTTCCAAGAAAGTGATTACTGAGTTATTTTCCTAGCACTGATATCCCATACAAAATTAATTCTCATTATATTATCACAGTTTCTAGGTATTACAATTACAACACATTCACCTGTTTAGAGTCATTAGAAACATTTTTTGAAACGAAAGAACATAATCAATGTAACTTTTACTTAGTTAGTAACTTTTAGTAACTTTCATGAATATAATCTTGCAATACTATAAAGTGAACCTTAATCCTATGATATAAATTGTGCATCTATTGTGTGTGTGTTTCAGTGTGTCTGAGTGCATGAATTAATTTATAGAAGGAAATAATTTTTATTAAAACAATAAATAAGGCAATTAGCCATTAGAGTTTATTTACTAATATTTACCATGTCTATTAGCATTAGCATCAGCAGTAGTAGTAGTAGTAGTAGTATAATACTGTTACAAGTGAGCAGAGAGAAAAAAAGCAGTATTGATTGGCAAAAGAAAAAGAAAAACTCCTAATTCTTTTCTCTGCTGTTATATGATACAGACTTTTGCCCCACAAACCCAATTTGACTCATCTTTGTACAACTTTACTACTAGGGTCAAGCCAACAGACAAGCAATTCTTATTCTAAGGAACAATTCCTTTCTGCAGAAAAACCAATGCTCTTGAATGCTAGAAGGACTCTAAAAGGCATGTGTCATCTTGATCTGAAGAAAGGCAGGGTCTCCTCAATAAGTGTATAGCAATTCCAATAGCCACAGAGAATTAAAGGATCCAAGAATAACCTTCCCAAACTAAAGACTATAGACCAGGGGTGTCAAACTCAAAGCCCGCGGGCCGGATACGGATCACAGGCTGCTTAGATCTGGTCCATGGTGTTAGCTTGGAAATAGCAAAGGATCTGCCTGTGGTGCCTCTGTACTGAAAATGGGATGGGGGGGGAGCTTTTAAATTATTGACATAGGCTATAGTAGCAGAATCCTGCAAACCTGAAAGGTAAAATATTTTACCTTTCCTTCCTTCTGGGCCTGGGCGGCCTCCTGCAGCACTCTGGTATCCAAAATGGGACACAGGGGAGCACAGCCCCCCTCACACCTCAATTTGGCTGTCAGAGTGCTGCAGGAGGCCGTCCAAGCCCAGTAGATTATAAGAGGAAGGAAAGATAAAATATTTTACCTTTCGGGCTTGCAGGATTCTGCTACTATAGCCTATGTTAATAATTTATAGTTCTAGTCTTCCTATGGAGTCAGTTTCTTGATCTGGTCTCTCTCATAGGGTGATCAAGTAGATCAAGTATGTATTAAAAAAACAAAATCACAGAAATGTACGCCTCTCTATTTTTATAAGTGCATAAAACCATGTGTGCGGAGGTGCTGTCATGCCCACCAGCCCCCCCCCCCCCGGCCATGCTCTACACCCACCTGGCCCTCAGAGGTCAAACACAACCCTGATGCGGCCCTCAATGAAATCGAGTTTGACACACCTGCTCTAGACAGATACCCCTTAATTCTTTAGCTTCGCATTGCTGATTGTTGGATCTTTCTAAAATAATGGCAGATCTGACAAATTGATAGCTGTATAAGGAAAAGTTTCCAGAGCCATGAGTTTCTCCTTTTGTTAGGCAGAAGACAGGCATATGCTTCTCAATGACCTTTCTGGAAGTCCATCTTATTTTTATTTGAAAGGAGTCTGGAAAATATCTCTCTCTCCCTCCCTTCCTCCCTCCCTCCCTCTCTCTCTCCCTCCCTCCCTCCCTCTCTTTCATTATTCAGAACTGCAGAGAGCAACAGCTAACACTGAACCTGCTCTCTCATTTGCCAGCCTTTCGCATATATTGTAGTGATCCTGAAGTAGGGCAGAGGCCTACAAGGACCTTCCATTTTGTTGAACTTGCAATATATCAGCATAAAAATAAAAGGTAGTTTTCCTCTGTCCAGTCACGTCCATCTCAAGGGGTGTTGCTCATCTCAAGGGAACCAGTGTTGCCCAAAGACACTTCGTGGTCATGTGGCTGGCATGACTATACAGTATGCCAAGGTGCATGGAAAACTGTTACCTTTTCACCAAGGTGGTACTTATTTAAATACTTGCATTTGCTGAACTCAATTTTGGTGGTAAGTACAAGTGAACCTCAGAAAATAACAGTTCTTAGCTAACCTTGACTGATTTTAAAAACTAAATAGGATAGTCATGATTGTAGTTGGACAGAAGATCACTAAGAAATTAAAAGCTTGCAGACTATATTGGTAACAATCATTTAAAACATTCTGTTCTAATGGAAGATCTGACTAGTAATTCAGCAACAGTTTACCATATGTAATTCAAAATCATATTTATTGACATAGAAAACTAATGATGCTTATACAGATTCCTCAGTGGAAGAGCCATTCAAATGGCACAACCATTAAAATCAGCAGTGCCATATATAGTGAGTTGGGTTGAGTTTATTGATTAGCACATAGGCCATATCAAAGTGTAGAGCTTCAAACACAAATTATTACTAAAAACCGATAAAAACAATTTAAATTGTTTTTAAATTGTAATAATTTGTGTTTGAAACTCTGCACTTTGATATGGCCAATGGGCTAATTAATAAACTAAACTCACATATATAGTGAAATTCACATGACCATTCAAGCACATCATATTCCTGAAACTTAATGCCAATATTTCAATTGTGAACATAGTGATAATACATGTCGAGTATCATTTTAATTAGAATAACTACAGCCACACAGCTAAAAGTGACCTCAGTGTACTGTATATATTATTCCAGCATTAAATGAGCTAGAACTTTCTGTACTTGCAAGGGTGCTTCTTTTGGCTAATGATTTGACTATTGCATCAAACTTCACTACACACAAAATATTTTGTTCTCAAAGCTTTGTAGACATGATGAATATGTGCAAAGATATGGATAAATTACTCAAATGTACTCTCTTCCCCGTTATGAATTACAACAACTTAGAAAATATCTTGTGCAGATATTTTAGATTTCGGCACAACATTGTAATAGTACAAGCATATAACATCCTTTATAGAAGAACAAAAAAAATGGTGTGTGTGTGTGTGTGTGTGTGTGTGTGTGTGTGTGTGTGTGTGTGTGTGTAATTGAGAGTGAGGGCAGAAACTAGATGCAGTGGTATTTTTTTAGGGGGAAAATGTATATTCTATTTGTCTTCAAGTAGACATCCTAGACATGTTAATCCTAAAGTTGATTACTGACTTTATATTAAATATATGCAGCCAATAGCTTTATTATTTCTTTGATAGCTCTTCCTAATTTTCTCTTCCTAATGTTTTTGTTTCCATACTTTCTGTCAAGAAGTTTTCACAAATGTTTTCATGTAGCTTATTTGCCTGCATCAAAACAAATCATTTCATGTTAAATAATATAGACAAATGTGTTATAGCGGAGGAGGCATACATTTGGGATCAGAAGCTTTTTCTAGATTTTTGAAACCATATGATTTGTACATCTACAAAATTATTCCCATAGAATATGTTCCTATCTACAAAATGCTACCCTAATGAGCATTGCCAGTCCTGAAATATTAATTTGCCAGAAGACAAAGTAGTACCCAATAATTCTCTTTACTATCCTATATAACTTGGGTGGGACCAAAGGCATGTTGAAGAATTTCACGGTAAACATTTTCATAGAGTGTACTATAATGAATCTCTGTAGAAATTAGTGTGTGTTTATAGTCGCGATGTAAGGTTGTGATCCTGCTCCCACAAGGTATACAATGGACTATTCCACTGCATGCTGAGCATACATACAATGCAGAAAGTTCTGCTGAATACATTCAAACAAATATGCTTAGAATATGCAATGCACAAAAAAAAATATACTCCTGATAAAAGTATTGTCTGAGTAAATTAAAAATCCAATTGAATGATATTGGACGAAATCAAGACTTTCAAAAGAAACGATGCCTTTAATTTTCACCTTGAATATCTGTCTAAAAAATTTAACTTGGTCCAAAGCTGCTATAGAGGATTATTAAGTATCAATGTCCTTCCCACCATAATCCAATTATTAAGATAGACAAGGCTTACCGTATTTTGGTTCCAAAATCAACCCAAAATCCTGGTTAAAATGAATCCAAAATGCAGCAGCCAATTTTGTATAATATTGGCAATTACTCCATGAAAATAGGGTTACCCTTATGTAGTTGTCAGCCTATTTTTATTGTATCATCTGAAAGCAATGGTCAGATGTGTCATTCACCTAATAATTAAGCTTTCTTAGTTCTAAGTGCTCATACATTTTGCAATAGGGTTAGGGTTAGAGGTTTATTTTGCAGTAACTTTTTCACACTTGTTTAACTTCATCCTGCTTTTGTTGTTTAATGAAGCTGAAAGGTAAATGTCAAAAGCAAAGAATCGTGTGAAATAATGAGTCCC
Source organism: Pantherophis guttatus (assembly GCF_059756535.1). Classification (NCBI taxonomy): domain Eukaryota; kingdom Metazoa; phylum Chordata; class Lepidosauria; order Squamata; family Colubridae; genus Pantherophis; species Pantherophis guttatus. The sequence continues at coordinate 33,304,996 of NC_142067.1, forward strand.
TTTTTAATTCCTTAGAGCCTGAAAATGAGATTTATAACAAAATAACACCTCTTATTATTAGAACTTCATGAAATAAGCAAGTATCAAGTATCCTATGATATCAAATCTGCATGTCATTAGAATTTGAAAGAAGAAAGATGTAATGTGTAATTGTCCTTACCCAACAGCACCTCACAAAAAACATACAATATAGTTTTTGTTGTTTTCAAATAATTACTTGACACCAGACCGCATCGATTTCAGAAATACAGAAATAATATGAAAATATTATGTATCATTGGGGTATGGCTAATAGTTTAAGCGTTTGGCCTTCATTGTTACTAAGCTGATGTGATACTCACTTTGGTATTATGCCCAGCAATGAAATCAGAGGGAATCTTCAAGCAAAAAACTGGGGAATTTCCAACGTGAACATTTCATTATGTGGTTTGGGGTTTTTTACATATTATTTTATGTTTTATCCTTAAATCAGTCTCAGTTGAATTGTACCACATGTTATGCTTGGAGGTCTTCCCACTGATTTGTTCAACAGAAGACAAGTAAAGGAGAGTTCCAAGCTCATCCAGATTCAATTCTGATACCATAGCAATAAGTTTATTTTCTAAATAAAACAGTGACATCTCCCTATTTCCTGCAAGTTTTGTTATTTATATTCCAGGGTTTTTGTTTTTGTTTTCTAAGCTTTTTGTGTCTGGCCACTGTGAAGAAAAAGCTCAATGATACCTGCTTCTGCTATGTTACTTTTGGATAAATAATATTAACCTCCAAATTATCTAAGTAAAATGTGTCAGGGTGTCACCAACAAGCCAATGAGTGAAAATATCAAGTTTGGGTTTGCTTTGTAATATATCCCAGAGAGACATGACAAACATTGTGAATCAATACTTCTAGCAGTCTTTTGCTGTTGGGCCATCATTCAATGGAGAGATGAAAAGGATTTGATTCCTTGAAAAGACCATAGCCTTTTCTATGGGCTTTTGACTATGAGGCAATTTAGTTCAGCAGCTTTGCTGCTATAATATTTCAAACTCTGTTTAACATCTCTGATTTAGTTCTTCTTACCATGGCAATTTTCTAAATATACACAGAAACATTCTTTGTTTCTGCTATCTATAACAAAGTTATTTCACATTTAGTTTGTTTCTTTTTTTCCTTTTTTTTTTGGTAATTTTTTTTCTTTTATTTTGCACTGTTAAAAGCCTACTGTTCTGATACATCTTAAAATACTATACAGGGCGAAAGGCATTTTTAAATGTCCTCCTATTTTGAACACTTTTTGATAGAAGATTAACCTGGCAAATACAGAATGTATGAATTCAATACAGAATGTATGAAATTTAATTTACTGCTATTAGTTGTGGCTTTGTATAGAGACTCTATAGGAGTCTCTATACAATAGGAGTTAAGTCTTTTATACATTTCCTGCTTTCCTAATGCACAGACGAAAAGATAAATGATAAACTATTCAGATCAGAGGTGGGTTTCAGCAGGGTTCTGACCAATTCTGGAGAACTGGTAGCAGAAATTTTGAGTAGTTCAGAGAACCGGTAGTAAAAATTCTGACTGGCCCCACCCTCATCTATTCTCTGCCTCCCAAGTCCCAGCTGATCGGGAGGAAATGGGGATTTTGTAGTAACTTTCCCCTGGATTGGGGATGGAATGGAGATTTTACAGTATCCTTCCCCTGCCACGCCCACCATGCCATGCCCACCAAGCCATGCCACGCCCACCAAGCCACACCCACAGAACCGGTAGTAAAAAAATTTGAAACCCACCACTGATTCAAATCACTTTGATCACAGCCACAGTAATTAACTTTTGCTGCTATTGTACGCATCTCAAAAGTATACAGTCAGGAGAAAAAGGTAAAAATTCAGAAATGAATATTTGTTGGAGAGAATATTCTCTCCAACAAATAATATACAGAATCATTTGAAATGAAAGCATCAAACTCTACTTAGCTTACAGGAAAATCTCTCTTTTTTTTTTAAAGAGAAAGCTTGATTGACATTAAGTGATTCCCCCTTTTATCTCACATCTGCAATTTTAAGACATATGCTTAGCAGTTGTTTTCTTAGCATGCTTTTTTCCCATTACACCTATCATGTACATTGTCATAGAAAAGGTCATGCTTGATTGTGTTTCATGCTCAAAGTTCATGCTCAAGATTGTATTTCATAACTTAAGTAACAAAGTTCTTGGCAATTTGGTTTCTCTCTGTATATAGCTAACTGGGGGAAAGACAAAGATGATAAAATTCAGTTGGAACTAGACATAACAAAAATCATCCTAGGAAACCTTTAAGAAGATTTAGAATGCTAATATCAGTTATAATTATATCTGATTTTATTTTCAGATGACCATGCAAATTTAAGAGGTCTAATACTTGTCTAATTTAGTATCCATGAACTGTTAGAGTTCATGGATACTAGAGCAATAGAGGCTATTGCTGAGCACATTGTAAGCCGCCCTGAGTCTTCGGAGAAGGGCGGCATATAAATCAAATTTTAAAAAAAAAATGGATACTAAATTAAATTACAGCTTAAGGTGATTGTCAATCACACAGTTTTAACCATAACAACAAGGGTATTAGAAAAGAGAAAGATTTTTCTGTAAGATGAGAAAGAATGCTTGTAAGCAAAAGACTATTGAAGATTGCATATCTACAGGAAAAACCAAGACAGGAAACACCAAGTCTGCAAAGCAATAGCTTAAATGAATTCACAACTCCAAGCAAGTTGGGAGCTGAACCAAAATAAAACATTCAAACAATGTATTCTGCAGAGATCAAGTTCACAGACGCAATATGTCTGGCTTTCTTCAAATGCGCAACCTGTAACCATAGTTACATAATTGGAGTCCTAAGAAACAGAACAGATTTCTGGTACACATGTTTCAATTAAATCAATATTTCCCCATCTTATTTGTACTGAGATGTTGCATTGAGTATGTTACATTATTCTCCCATGTACATTAGTGTTGCATAAATATGCAGAAATGTTACTTCTATATCGACTAATCTTTTCAGCAGATTGTTTTTGGTGATCCATGGCTTTGGTTTTGGGAAATAATAGCAGAAATTTTTGTTGGTTTTCCAGGTCTGAAATTTTAAAATTACTTCCTTTTTTAAAATCAACCTTTTATTCATAATTGAAATTGCTAGGTAAAAGGGTTTAGAGGCTTTTTAAAAGTCATCCCCTGTTTTATAAGAGTGAATTGTCTTTATTTTCAAATGCTCAGTAACTGCTTCAAAAAGGCCTTAGTTAGTGGAAGTAGACACAAGAATAACCACAACCAGAGATTAGAAAACATCAAAATATTTTATCACCTGTATAATTGCCTTCAGCTGGCAAACTGAAGGATTAATGAACCAATCAACTTTATATTCTAATTTCAGAGGAAAAAAATGTAACATCAAATTAACAAGACAAATATTAGTATTTATGTACCACTCCACTTTTTTTATTATTTTTAGTGTAATCAAATGCACTTATGCATTGGCAGAATATGTATATTATTTAATTCATGGGAGTTCATTGGAGTTAGGCAGCTATAATAAAATTAAATAAATGCATTTCTCAATTTCTGAAAAAAATATAATTGTTAATGTTAAAGGAAAAGATTAAATTTGATTCTTGATTATTCTTATGAAATACAAGATTGGGGATATTGAGAAGGATAAAAATACCTCTATATTTTTGGAAAGAATTAGTATTAAGGAAAAAAAATATGCATCAATGTTGATACATATTTGGAGAGAGATACCTATATTGATTCCGCAAGATTTATTTAAACATTTTAAATTTAACATATTTCAACAGTTTTCTTATATAATACAAGCGGAAGATACTAACATAACCTGGCTAAAGACAATGAATGATAGAAAGAATGGAGCTGGGAAGAAGCCCAACTAGTGCAGAGTAAACCACCCAATAACATGTGCATTATCAAAAGAAAGAGGTCTGGCAAAACAACATACAGTAAACACTTTAATGATCATGATGAGAGTTATACAAATGGACATAATCTGGAACAGCTGGTGAGTCCCAGAGTATCATGTAATCTATTGCCAACTGAGATGGATAAAACAATGAAGATAAAAAGTGCAGGAGTTTATAAGACTACTGCAGAAGTGCATAGAACAGAGCAAATAGAATTAGAATTGAACTCAAGGAAGCGCTGGATACAACATACATATTTGCATCAAATGTCCTGGGGGTTAAAAATAATTGTGTTTACAAAGATATTAAAGGGATTTTAAATTTAATACAACAAGTAAAATGGCCAGAGGATGACTCAAAGACTTTCAAGGGAGAAAAGATCAAAGGCAAACAGATATGTCATAGTCCAACACAACAACAACTTTGCAGGGAAAATAGACAAAATAGTCATCAGATCCAAATCCAAAATAAGGTTAATTAACAGAATTGGAAAAAAAGAAAGAAGAAGACATATGCAATTAAATGTGTATCACAAATATTTCTGATTGGCGGATAAATACATAGGTAGGGAAAAATGGTTTTCTATAAAGCAAATGTATGTATGCAGAGATCATCATACAAGTACGCTAGAGGCAGGCTGAAAACAATGTAATCTGTTCCTGCCATTCAGAAATAATTGTTTTATGCCGCATCAAATACGAACTACAAATCAGCTTTCTGATTGGTTGATAGAACAATTAATCACGTGATTGTCATTTTATTAAGTTTTTATCATGACTTTACCATGTGCAAACACTGGGAATTTCATATCCAATACTTATCCTCAACATCTTTCTTAAATGTTCCTCCCCACTTCTGCTTTTAGATTACTTCTAGCCTTTAAGATGAGCAATCCTTGGCTTTACTATTTTCTTGATTTATTGCTCTTTTTCTCCAATACCACTGAATTACAAATGTCAGAAGTGACTGAATGATTATACAATAACAATTAATATATGTACTAATGTAAATGAACATATTCATGGGGGATAAATCCTTTCTTCAAAATTTATCCCATGCTCTCAAAAATGATATAGGTATTGTGTAGAAGGCAATTTTTAGTGATGTGATGATATACCAATGAAATGGAAAAATAAAAAGCAGAAAATCTGGAGTATCCAGAGTTGTTGTTTATCATGCAGGAATTTGCTCAAGCATTTTAATACTTTACACTGTTATTTTTCACCTGCTGATCTTCAGCTGGAAAGTATGTTAAACAAAGAATGCCAAGAGGTTTCACATTACATATGGCTTGTATTTAGAACTGGCATCGCTACAAAAATCCAAAGCTATATACATCTACAAATATTCAGCAGAAATCCTAAAGTTGTTTTCATCTGTAATACCAATCGCTGAAATATAAAAGATGAATATTAAAACAATATGTACTAACAGTATACTTTGATGCACAAACAGACCCAGAAGATTATTGAGATTCTTTACATTCTAATGTAAAGAGAAAGACATTTTTAAAATGGAAAAATAGATGTTCTCCTTTCTTTCTTAAAATCTTAAAGTCTAAGATTGTGTTTTTGATGTGTATTACCAAGAATGGTAAGCAAATAATTAGTCCAGTTACTTAATAACAACATCATCCTAATATAAATTTTAAAAAAAATTAAATTAAAAGCGAATTATTAAATTTCAAAGCTGGTATAAAACATTATAGCCATATTAGGAACAGAAATAAATAGAATGTCAGAATTATGGGAAATTATCCACTTTAATCATTTAACATACTATTTTTAAATAACCCTTCAAGAACTCTTTTGCCTCAAACATACTACCATTGACATTGAGTAAAATAAATTTGTTTCATGGGTTCCTTACATTTTTGGATAACAAACACAACCTAAAACTTTTCATTCCTAACTCCCTTGAAGAGGATTGGTTCTTTTGGCCTTTGAGGTACAGAAATTTATTTCTTACAAAAAAATTAGTTTTGACTGTAAAAGCATACCAGGTCTCATCCTGCTATATAATTAATAAAAAAAAGAAGACGTTGGAAAACCAGATTAAAAGGGCAAAATAAACTCCACAAATTGTTATTAATACTGCATTAAATTAGTTGATAATTCACACTTTACACATGCCTATTCTAATAACTTTGTTATCATATTTATGTCATTAACCATGAGTTCTTCCGCATCATTGGTCATTCCATTTGTAAATAATTTTCTAAATTTTGTAATCCCATTCTCCAGTTTGTCCAGTTTGTCCTCACTATTGGATGATCCATTGTTTAGCATGAAGCATAATTTACAACAAGCACTTTATGCCAAGATAGCCGATGGTTGTTTCACAATTGGCATTCAATTATTTTACTTCCCACCCTCATCTAGTTTAAAGTACTTTGGGAACAAAAAGAAAATCATGAAAAGTCCTGATTCAGCATGATATTCTTCTAATAGGTTTTTGTAGTAATGTGTAGTGTGTAGTTCCTCTAGTAAATCTTGATATCTAACAAGCCAGTACTGCAATGATTCAGGATTTTCACACAGTCATGGCTGAGCAAAATAAAAAAAAAACATAGAATGTTTGTCTTTTCAGAAAGAAAATGTCCAAAAATATTGAATGGCCTCCCTAGAATTGAATTTCATTCATAGTCAAAGGAAATTTGGGAGGAAACACAAGGAAACTCAAAGAAAAAGGTTCTTGTAGCATTTTCTCACTGATATATTGTCAATATCAGTAAATAATCAAGAGTATGTACAATAGTAGCAGCACAGTAAATCATGCTATTACAGAGATTTATTGAGAAAATCTCAATACAATCTGTTTATATCTGTGCTATGCTGGTGGTAAAGGAAAAGAAAAAAACAGGTGGTTTGTTTCTATAGGGTGCTATGTTTGTATCGGTCGACAACCATGTAAGTATTTAAAATAAATTTTTAGAGATTTTATGGGAGTATGGGAAGACACCACCTCCCTGGAAATTAATGGAAATGGGTTGAAAAAAAGGACTATTGATTTAAATCAGGTCTCACAAAAGAGTCAAAACTTGGCTGTGTAGTCTTGTATGGGAGACACAGAGGCCTACAGAGCCATGGGGATGGTTGGCGCCAGAGAAACTGTCCCCCGCCTGTATTAACAACTCCTAGTTTCTCCATCTTGAATAATTTTTCTTTTCCATTCCATTAGGCAATATAACTAGGCATCTAGTTATAAAACCTGCTAAGATTATATGATTTGCCAAATTTCAATTCCATGGAAGTCATGGTTCCTGGATTTTGGTGTATTCTGTAGTTAGCCCAATTAAGGTACTGTGGTGGAATATATTCTGGATTCCCAGGAGGGCAGAGTTGCACTCCAGAGGGCAAGGAGGCAGTAAAGCTTGGGAAGTTTAGTTGACAAAAAAAACCAGGAAACCCAACCCTTGGTTCCTTTCTTTTTGAAAGAATACTCAGAGATAATCATGAGAGGTTGACCGAATTTTGCTCAATGCTTCTTATTGTTTTTCCCCAACTGTGTAATAAATCAACGAAGATAGATCATAAAAATATTTCCTTGCTGCCGTAATTATTCTGGCTAAATCTTATTTTGATAAGTTGCCTGTGTCTCAGTTGTCAGATACAACTAATTATGTCATGGAAGTTGACAGGCAGTTCTATATCTGTTATTTCTTTAATTAAGATTGTAATCGTAAACCCAGTTGCAGAGAGTAAATCAGATTTATTTACTAAGAAAATGCATAGAATTATATTATTAATTCTTTTATTTACGGGAACAGAATGTACAGTCTACAAGTAATATAAAAGATAAGGACTCCCCTGCTTTCTATATTTTTAATCATCACAGCAATAAATATGTAAGTAGATGAGATGTGTTAAATTTAATTTAGACTGGTCTCATTGGAAAAACACTTAAGTAGATAAGAAGTACTCATTTTTAAAAAAAATACAATTCTTTTTACTCCTCTCCTTTCCTTGGGGCTCATTTTTTGGTCTCTATAAAAGTATCCAGATGATATTTCAGGCCCTCTAGCCTTTAAAGCCAGAGAGAAAATTTCAGTTTTATACAGTAGGAGGAAATCACTTCACTTCCCACAACTATCCAAGACTAGTTTTTCCAGAGTCAGGAAACTTAGTCTTGGAAATCCTCAAAGGTGTTCAAATGATAGAAGTTCCTTTCCATTAGTTCAAGAATTGGCCATTACTTGTGGCCGTTATAATAAAAAAAGACCCCCTTGTCCTGAAACATAAAGCAAAAGCAAGAACTTTGAATCTTCTTATTTTCTAGTAAGCAATTATGCTTACTAGATTAATACCTAGTAAGGTATTACTAAAGTATTAATTTTTAGACTGGATGGATCACCTGCTGTAGATTTACAAAAATATGTACAATGATGCCAAATATCTTCATTACAACATATATATGGCTATAGATTAGTCTGAAGCAATAACTTTTTCTAGATCATTCAGAATATATACTGGATTGCCTGCCTGCCTGCCTGCCTGCCTGCCTGCCTGCCTGCCTATCTATCTATCTATCTATCTATCTATCTATCTATCTATCTATCTATCTATCTATCTATCTATCTATCTATCTATCTATCAATCATCTATCCCTCTTAAGTTTCATCAGCAAAGGAGAATGCATAGTGAACTACCTATATCAGAGGTCTTTAAACTTGGCAGCTTTAAGACTTGTGGCTGGACAATTCTGGGAGTTGAAGTTCACAAGTCTAAATTTAGGGACCCCTAAACTATATAGTCCCATCAATCTGCAAGTTGAGAAAAGTTTATTTCCAAACTTGTTAAATCAGTTATTTATTTAAATATTTTTCTTTTCTTTCCTTCACAGCTTTGTTTCACTATTTCTCAGCTAAGTACCTATTCTTTCTAAAAGCTGAAAATAATAGTTTTTTTAAAAATCAGAATATCAACTTCAGCTTAATTAGAAGCCAGAAGGTATGTTTCAATTCAGTGGTATTTCAATTAAAAGAGAAGCTGCCATACAAAATTCTTACTCAAATTAGCTTTATGGCTGGCCTCTAACCCTGTATATTACTTTATTACAAATTTGTTGTCTATGGTAATGTAGGAGAAAACACTCAGAGAAAAGCTTTTGTGTCATTATTTATGAATACTCCAAGTTTTAATACATACCTTTTCTTCACAATAAGAAAAGAGACAGACATCAATAGTTTAACCTATCTACTAGTGCATGAATTTTGCATGGCCAGTTCTTAAGGCTCCAGTTAGCTTTCAAAAGTCTGTGCCAATAGAATAGTTTATTCTTATTTTCAAAAGAGACGCTAACCAGATGCTATGTGTTGCTATTTTAAATCATACATACCCAAGAAGCCAATTATAATTTGCTTGACAATATATGATAGATCATTGTTAGCCTTATTATATTAAGAGTGAAAGTAAGGAGTCAAGACAACTTGGAAATGCTTTCAAGTTATAAGCCAAATAATAACCCTAAAGTGCCCCAACACCAGATGCAAATACTTATCCAATCTGTTGATTGAATTTCATACATATATTATACACAAACATACAAGTAAGTTTACATAGAAAAGTCAGAATGTCATGGCATAATATATATTAGATGTGACATAACTATATAGGATGTGATGACAAAGAGATGAATGCCATGCATAAAAATAAGCATAAAATCCAGACTAATGCTCATGCCCTTATTAAGAAAATGTTATGAAAAGGCAACTCTATCTAAATGTGGTGTTGCCTCTTTAATAAAATAGGAGAATGATGTCAGTGGAATACTGGTGTTCTCTTATGTCATTTACAGCTCTTAAATAAAATGAACTGATTTTTCTTACCAATGTTTTGGATCTCCTATATAAAGCTTTAAAATTTTTGGTCTACTGAAACAAACACAATGCTTACGTAATGGTTTTCATAAAATTCATCTAGTTTGAAACATTTCCTTGGTAAACAGAGGGATAGAATCAAGATCACGTGAAGTGTTAATACCACTTTATAATGCCTTGGTAAGGCCACACTTGGAATATTGCATTCAGTTTTGGTCACCACGATGTAAAAAAGATGTTGAGACTCTAGAAAGAGGGCAGAGAAGAGCAACAAAGATGATTAGGGGACTGGAGGCTAAAACATATAAAAAACGGTTGCAGGAACTCGGTATGTCTAGTTTGATGAAGAGAAGGACTAGGGGAGACATGATAGCAGTGTTCCAATATCTCAGGGATTGCCACAAAGAAGAGGAAGTCAAACTATTCTTCTAAGCACCTGAGGGTAGAACAAGAAGCAATGGGTGGAAACTAATCAAGGAGAGAAGCAATTTAGAACCATAGCTGTAGCCTGGCCCCTGGAGCACCAAATAGGCATATAGGCTGGAGCTCAGCAGCCCAAATATTTGACAATGCAGGCCAGCGCCTATCGGGCACCCAAACACTTTTCACCTGCTTCATTTCCCTCTGGGCGAAAAGTGCACAGCAGTTCAAGAGCTCAAATATCTCTCTGTGTATGTGTGAGTGACAGATAGAGAGAAAAAGAGAAACGGTGGAGGGAAACCGGGTAAGAGGACCAAGCTTCCCCTGCCCCGAAGCAATGTGCAACTTCTCACAGTAACGAGAATTGCCTCAAATTCTCCTTACTGTGAGAGGCTGCACGTTGCAAAGAAGAATGAAGAAAGGCAGTGGGGGGGGGGTGGAGAACAAAGCAAGGCAGGGGCTGCAGAGCTGCCCGAAAGCCCTGCATCGGCTTACCTGAAGGCCCTTCAGCCAGGCCACCCATGCCAAACTCTTACCCTCCCCCCCAGGGCAGCCACATCCCTTCACTAACCTGCTTTCGAACTCTGTTGTCTGCTGCACATTCAGGACAAGAAAAGTAGTCTGTTCGACTAGGGTAAAAAAATATACCAGTAGTTCAGACCTTTCAACTTCTCATGAAGAAAAAAAAAAATCTCACGAAGTTGGAAGGTGTTTTTACCATAGTCTCACAGACTACTTTTCTTTCACCGTCTGAATGATAGTGGAGGGGTGAGGGACCTCTGTGTGTGTGAGAGAGAGAGGGGGGTGGGGGATGGAGAGAACATTGCTGCCAGCCCGGATAACTCTCCAAGGTTGGATCGGATCTCTTTCTCTCTCTCTCTCCCTCTCTCCCTCCCTCTCTCTCTCTCTCTCTCTCTCTCTCTCTCTCTCTCTCTCTCTCTCTCTCTCTCTCTCACACACACACACACACACACACACACACACACACACACCATTCTCTCTTTAGGGATCAGAATTGCAAGGCTGAAGGCTTCAGATGGAACATTTTGAGGATATGTGTCTGTGCTGCGATCGCATGTAAAGAAAGATCGGCAGGAAAAGGGGAAGGAGGCTGGCAGCTGGGGAGGTGCTCTGGAAAGCTGGGCTGAATTGTACAACCCTCGCTGGTTCAGCTGATTAGCAGGCAGCAATTATGGGGCTGAACCTCCAGGAGGTGACTGGGAAAGGGAAGGGCTGCCTCTTGTGTTGGCCATGCCCACCCCTTCACTAGGGCTTATTTTCGGGGGGGCATATATTTATGCCCACCCCAAAAATAAGGCTTGGCCTTATTTTCGGGACATGTCATATTTTCGGGGACACGGTACAACTATAGCAATGTTCTGAATGGATGGAGGGAAATATTTTTAAATTTTAAAGATGGCATTTTCTGGATGGTCCCTTTTTAAAGCATATAAAATCAGAATTCAGATGTAGAAGAATTTTGGATCCTATATGTAATAGCCTTCAGATATTAGATTCTATTAGAGTTAGTCCAAGGAATATTAAAAGTCTCCTGACAGCTAATAATAGGTCTCAACTATAAACAGAACTAAACAACTGGCTTCTTCCATAAACAAATATAACCCCAAAGAATTAAAAATATAATCTAAGAAAATGAGAAAGTGTGGAAAGAAAATTGAAGAAGCTAACACTACCTAGGCTCCATACACTATTTGTAAACTATCTAACATTTTAGAGACTTTTCATAGTGCTATAAAGTGATCTCCTATCTGCCTGGCAAAATATCAGAAAGCTAGGCATAGTAGTGGTGTCAGATTATAAAATGGCTCAATTCTACTGGGAAACAAAGCAGGAGCCACACTATTAATGCAGGAACAGCTGTTCAAGAAAAGACAAGACAAATCAACCAGCTGACTAGTGTCTATCACTTGTAATCATTCCGGACACATTATTTTTTAAAAAAAATATTTAAGAAAGAAAATACTTGGGAAGGTTTATTAAATAGATGAATGTGAGCCACAGTTTACCGTGGCTTAGTTCTAGAATTTCATTCCAAGGTTTTGAGAAAATACTGATAATGGAAGAAATGGAAGAAAATACTGATAATGGAAGAAGACAAAAAGAAAGTGCTTTTTACTCATTAGTAAATAACCACAGTTCATTTTAGAACAATTCCTAGTCATGGATAAGTATTAAGTTTTATACCAAACTAAATCCAGGCTAACAGCTTGACTTCAGTTTGTGTCAAAGGTTTTTCTAAAGCAAGATATAACTTAATTCTCTGTGAAGATTCCAAGCCTATGGGAAAACTAGGCATACCATGTTTGTTGCATTGTTCTCAGTGATAACCTCCAACTCTTTGAGGTGATGACATGAGTTTAAGAGTTTAAGAGTTTATTGGATTTCTATACCGCCCTTCTCCCAGGGGACTCATGAGATGCCACAGAGAAAAAATGTAACCAGTATAATTGTCAGACTATTGAATGCAAAACATCTGAAAGGCCAAGACCCTATTCTAGTGGTGAAATCCATTTTTTTTTACTACCGGTTCTGTGGGCGTGGCTTGGTGGGCATGGTGTGGCTTGGTGGGCATGGTTTGGTGGGCGTGGCAGGAGAAGGATACTGCAAAAATTCCCTCCCCACTTCTGGGAGAATGCAAAATCTCCATTCCCACCCCACTCCAGGGGAAGGATACTGCAAAATTCCCATTCCCTCCCCACTCCTGAGGGAAGGATACTGCAAAATCTCCATTTTCACCCACTCTGGGACCAGCCAGAGGTGGTATTTGCCGGTTCTCCGAACTACTCAAAATTTCCACTACCGGTTCTCTGAACTGCTCAAAATTTCCACTACCGGTTCTCTGAACTGCTCAAAATTTCCATTACCGGTTCTCCAGAACCTGTCAGAACCTGCTGGATTTCACCTCTGCCCTATTCCTCTCTTTAGTTAACATAGTATTACCATAATCATGGGCATTTTAAGCACTGTTCATCTGTTCTTAATCTCCTGGTACTTAGTAAAACTAAGTTGGCATAAACATAAGTAACAAAATTCATTTTAGTGGGGTTAAATTAATATGTCATCATTAGCTGTTCTTAACAATATGTTGTCTAGATCAGCATTTCCCAATCTTTCCAGGTTGGTGGCCTGGTATGGGGGAGGAGGGTAGTTTTGTGTGAGGGGCAGGTGCAAGTTGCAAGTGGGGTTGCGCGAGCCCACAAGTTGGGGATCCCTGCTCTAGATAAGAGTAATGATGACTTTGATTGGGCCTATTGAGAAGACATTTCAAAGGCAAGGAGTGTCACTGCAAATAGTCCTTCAATTAGTCAACCTCTCTGGTTGTCCCACTATATTTCAGATAGTCTTCAGATTTAAAAATCAGATTATAGTCAAACTATTCATGTAGATTACAATAAGAATGAAACAGCTCATCAATATTTGTACCTCTAACCTACGAAGGAAGCATGAGTCTACGTTGAAAAATTAGTAGTTTATCAGTAAAATTGTAATAGTACAAGCAAGCCTTTTTAAATCTAAACCTTTTTTAGCAATCCTGCAGAAATATGAATTAACTAAAGTTTTCAATTGTCTTCTTCAGCAACCCTACGCCAAGAACATTGCAAAAGAAAATCTAAGTATTGACAATACTGTTAGAAGCTTTTTGGTTTTCTGTGATTACCTGAGCATAAATAATAAAAATGAATCCAATAGCATCTTTAAATGCATCTGATCTGCTTCTTTGCAAAGAGTACAGTACAGTACTACTATCACAGAGCTGAATGACCACCACTGTCAAGAATTATTTGAACTGACCACTGTTTCATATGAGTCTGTTTGGATAAATAAAGGAGTATACAGTATTTCAGTTTATTTTGCAGTAAACAGCATACTTTATTAAAACACTTTCTTTCAGAGCTCTTATAAGACTGATTGTTCTCTCCTTGTATAACACTTCATAGTGTCTTCCACACTTTATGTGGAGAGTTTCTTTAAAACTCTTCCTTCATGCTATAGCTAATTTTACTTTTGATTTCCAAAATATATAACCAATATGAACCTTTACTTCTCCCATTCTCTCTCTCTCTCTCTCTCTCTCTCTCTCTCTCTCTCTCTCTCTCTCTCTCTCTCTCTCTCTCTCTCTCTATCTATCTATCTATCTATCTATCTATCCATTCAGATATCCACTCACATACAAGTACATGATCATCATCATAATCATCATTATCATTTTACCCATTGTCTGTCCAGGATGAAGGCCTCTTCTGCATGTTTCCAATCAATACTCCTGAGCTTTCTTTTGCCAATTGCACCCGCAATACTTGCTGATGTCATCAATCCACCTTGTATACGATATCATCAAGAGAGTAAAAGAATTGAAATGGAAATGGGCTGGTTACATAGCAAAAAGAACTGATGACATGTGGACCAAGACAGTCATAGAATGGACCCCACTTGATAAAAAGCATCCAAGAAAGAGACCTAAAACACATGTACATACCATATAGATAATAATATAATATTATATTCCCTTGAGACACAAAGTTTTTTGGTGTCTAAAATGTGGTGGCAGATAATTGATAATTTATCCTTGATTTTGCATGTTTCCAAATGAAGTATCTGAGGTCCTTGCAATGATTCTTATTTAGATGCTTTATGTAACTGCAGTCCTCTTTTCCTTGAGCTGGGAAAAGCCTTGTAAAGGCCAGAATTAAAAAGTTTTCCAATAAATTGTTAAGAAATCAGCTTTATGAGTGGAGCTTGAATTGTGTTGTTGACAGTAAGTAAGCACCATAGAATTATTTGTCTGACTGCCAATTCTACAAAGTCTTTTTCAGGAACTTGTTCTTGGCTGACTTGAGTCCTGGCTGAATCCCAAATCTTCTAAATCCAAGGCTTTGACAGCTCTTCACCTGAGATATTCTGCTGGATAAAGATAGCTGATCCATTCAAGCCAGCTGCAAAGAATTCCCTCTCTTTTCTATCATTCAAGTCATTTATGCTTGGGATAATCATCTCAAACCTAGGCAGATCAAGTTTTCCGTTTGGGTCTATAATTCATAGTTTCTAGATAATAATCAATCACTATATCCCCATTGGTGAAATTTTTAGGTCCTATGCCATTTGACAAATCCTTCATAAAATGTATGTAGAGTTAAAGCATTTGTAACAAGTTTTCCCCATATGACGACAGTGCTGACATTCCTACATTTTTCACAAAGTTGCATGTCTCTGGTGACTTTAATCACGGGGCAGGGTGGGGGGAGGCAGGATCTTACTTATGTTTATTTTCATTAGCACACTGAGATTCCAACACAGACAAATCTGTTCAATTTTGTGAGCAAAGACCATAGAAAACAGCAATATTGAGTAGTATTAAGACCACTCAGAGGCTTCAGCTGGAGCAGAATGCGGCCGCGCGGGTAGTAATAGGAGTGTCCAAACACTCTCATGTTACACCTCTCCTGCGGGACCGGTTGCCCTCCAGGTGAGATTCAAGGTGCTGGTAATTACCTATAAAGCCCTACATGGCTTAGGCCCGGGATATTTGGCTGACCATCTGTGGCCAGCGACAGCTCCCCATCGTCTGGTGCGTTCTCACAGGGAGCGCTTCCTTGCGGTGCTGTCGGCCAGACAATGTCAGCTGGTGACCCCTAGGGAGCGGGCCTTCTCTGTGGGCGCACCTACCCTGTGGAATCAGCTCGCCCTGGAGCTCCGGGTGGCCCCTAACCTTCGCTCTTTCCACCGTGACCTTAAAACATGGTTATTTCGCCTGGCTGGTTTGGACTGAAGGGGTTTTAAAGGGGATTTTAATGGTCTTTTTATAATCTCACTGGGTATTTTTAACATTGATTTTGCTTGTTTTTATTGTTGTGAGACGCGCTGATTCCTTTCGGAGATAGGGTGGCATACAAGTTCAAATAATAATAATAATAATAATAATAATAATAATAATAATAATAATAATAATAATAATAATAATAATAATAATAATAATGACTTAGGTCATAACAATGTGGGAGAAAGCTTCCCCTTTCCAAAGTTCAAGGCAGTTTAGAAGACTAACAAAACAAGTACAATAAATATAAACTTATAACATATCTTAATATAGTTTCAACATTCTTTTTAAGTAGCCAAGATAACAATGAAAAAAAATATTCTAAATGACAATATGAGGAAGTACTACAGTGGTGAAATCCCCCCCTCCCAGTTTTATCTGGCTCGCTGAACCAGTAGTGCCAGTGGCAGGAGGCTCTGCCCACCTGCTGGGACATCATTACATCCTGGTTTTTTTACCATATGTGCATGCTCCCGCGCATTCCCATTCACGAACCGTGAAACAGTGGATTTCACCACTTAGGTACTATGACCATGATGGCGAACCTATGGAACGCATGCCTAAGTAGCACATGGAGCCATGTTGCCTGGCACGTGCAACATCACCTGTTCCTCTTCTGGGTTTCCGACGCACATGCATGCATAACAATCAGCTGGCCTTTGTGTGTGTGGCAGTGCTGGAAACGGAAGAACTGGTATTCCATTTTCCGGCGTGCACTTGCTCACCAGCCAGCTGATTGTTGCATGTGCATGCACGTCAGTAACAGGAAGACTAGCTGGCCAGTGTGCATGCACATGCCAAAAACCGGAAGTTCATTTCCCGGTGCATGTATACCTCCTGGGCAGCTCCTCTTCCGGGTTGCATCCCAGACGAGCGCATGGCACTCGGTGCCAAAAAGGTTCGCCATCACTGTACTATGAACTTATGTGCAGGAAATCATTCCACAACCTCAGAATAGTTTAAGTAAAGATCATCCAATGACAATTATTATCCTGAATAATAATTTGAAGGAGAATGTATGCATAATGAACTACAATCAGTTTATGGGATGATATAGCAATAGGTAGTCTTGCACAGGATCATGGCTATAAAAACCCATTAAACATTTAGAACATTTGGAAAATTTAAACAAAGAAAATTGATCAGATAAGTTTACTTCATTCAGATTTATTTAGTTATTTAAAACATATCCACTGAGTTCTAGGTTTGAGCTCAAAATATTTCCTAGGAAAAAGAGAAGTATAACATGCATCATAATAGTAGAAGAAATACAGAGATTTAAAATTAAAAACAGCAAATAAAGGCAAGCTTTGTAGATAATATGGTGGGAAATCACATAAATAGTTGCATAGCAGAATCGTTCATTACTGGAATTAATCAGACAAATTTCAGATCCATGTAGCTGGAAATGAAATAAATTAAATCTGGGACTTGATCTGTAATGCATATGTTTGGCCACTAAGTCACCACAGCTTCCCACCCCCTCTGGCTATTCTACTGGAGGCTTAACATTTTGCCATCTTACTTCATTCAACATGTAGTATTCTACAAACAGCAGATGATAAACATTTAAGTTTGGCACAACTTAATCAGAATTTGGATTGAACTAGCAAAAACTGTTGTTTGTAAGCACTGAAATATTTTAAAGAACCATTTTTATGGTGTGGCAGGTTTGTTCATAGCCTCCCACACACTTCAGATTTATTACTGATCATTCCTTGCTTGGGTAAGAAAGTGCTGAATACGATGAAAAAAAGCAGGTCACGCAAAATAAGAGATAAATTTATTTCAAGTTCATAAATCCAGACATTTATAGAATATGTTTATTTAAGTAAGGGTCACAAGATACAGTCTGAAAAGCATTGAGATCAAAAGGGATCTACAAATTTTGACTGCCTGCCCTTGATGCCATTTTTTGTGGACATCCTGAGCTGCTGAATCCTATGGTACCTGCAGATGTTTTGAAGAAATTATAGACTTTTTTTTTTGGCCTTGCTTTGAGCCAAGAGCAAGCAGGAGTCTTGATGTTCAGGGCCAAATTACATGTTAGGTACGAGGTCTGTGATTGAATCTTATTATTTTCTCTTTGTAGTAGAGGAGAGCAAATTGATCTCATTTTCTCTCATTGATTTTGCACTATGATTCTCTTCCACAGAATGCTGTTTAGAAGAAACATACAGTATTATGTCATATTCACATTGCATCCTTAAAGTGTTCTTACTGCATTTTGTGCTCATGGTAGATCAGTTCTTAACTGGCTTAGGAAAATCCTGTTTGAATGGAGACATTGATGATAGTTGCAAGATTTTTAGCTGAGACTGCTGTGCCTATTCTAAGACCCTATTTGCCAATTGTTTTACTTCCTGAGGGCAGGTCTAGTGGACATACCAGTGGTGGGTTTCTCCCGGTTCGCACCAGTTCTATAGAAACGGTAGTAAAACTGGTGGGAGGCTCTGCCCACCGTCCCCGATGTCATCAAAACTTCTGCACTTGTGCACGGTCCCCGCTGCGAACTGGTTGTAAAGGTAAGTAGAACCCACCCCTGGGATATACATCTTTCTGTATGCACAGTGAGAGGGCTAGAGATGGATATCTTTTCTTGGCCTCCAAAAAGCTTGCCTGCCTACTTTCGCGAGATAATGAGGATAAGCCCTTAGTCAGATATTTCTTTATGATCTGGTTTTGTTATTTTAAACAAAAGAAAGGAAAAACAGCAATGCAAAGGAACCTGTTATATAAGTCCTGAAATCAATATAAGACAATTAAAAGCTTTATTCAAGGGCAGGTAAGAATCTGTTTCCCAGTAATCAGTGAAATAAAGTAATAAAGATAGAATGAAGGAATTCAATACATATTATAAAACTATGTTGCCTAAAGAAAAGAGTATTGTGTTCTACATTTTTCTCCTCAACAGGTATGCAATCATGGTGATGGTGCATGTGTGGAATGATAGAAGAAACAATGAAAGAGAGACAGAAGCATTGTGTAAGAGATGTCCCCTTATACACCAGGAAAAGATAACATGGTCTGCAGATAACAGCCTCCTGAAAACTTCAACATGGATTCCAGAGTCTCCACTTTGGCCATCTTGATTTAATGGTGTAGTTCACTGTCAACTTTTGGCAGCACAGAGTGACACTAAGATTTTTGGCAAACTATTTAGAAATAGTCTCTACTTATTCAAAGCATTTTAAATGATCTGTTTATTTTGGCTCCATGACTTCTAGAGTTCTGGAACACTCATAATGAGCTCCCTTTGCAATGCATCAATTGAAAGTAGGGCTATTTTTTTATTTCATGTGTTTTCTTACTTATGTTATTCCACACATATCCATTCATATAAAGAGCACTATACAGTTAGATTTTATTCAGAAGAAGGGACTCTTCTGATAGCCAAGTCTACACAACAGTTGAGGATGGGCCTAAGGCCTCAGTATGAATTGCGCCAAATATATTAAAGAAAAGTGGGGGGCGGGAGTTTGGAGATTGCTTGATTTTAACTGTGAAGTGCTTATGTTATTTGAAAACAAACAAATGGTATTTTGAGGGCTACACAAAAGGAACTTAGTGATGATGCATTGTCCATCCTTGCTTTAAATTAGACTAGGAGTGAGTGCACTTTAGGGCACTTTATGCTTGTCCCACCACTACAGGCCACTCATCATTCCTTGAGTGCAAGAACAGGTGACTACCCTCCTGTCACTCACTGGCCATTGCAAATATATCCCTGCTGAAAAGGAAAACGGAAATTTTCCATCCTGGACAGTCTTTAGCCCTTCCATGTGAATGAGGCGCAATGATATAGTGAAAGCTCAGCTTCAATTAGTGACTTTGCCCCTTCAGAATGTAGGTTCTCCAGAGCAGGGATCTCTAATCTTGACAATTTTGAGACTTGTGGACTTCAACTCCCAGAGTCTTAAAGTTGCCAAGGTTGGAGACCCCTGCTCCAGAGCACATGCAGCTGTTCCTTTCTAAATTATCTAGCTGCTATGAATTCTGTTGGTAAGCAGCTGGCATTGTTGTTCTTGTTGTTCTTGTTATTACTATTATATATAATAGATGCTATTATATCTAGCAGTTATCCCAATAATAGCCTATTTCTTCAATCCATTATTTCTTATCCTGCAAGAAGCTCCACAGTTCATCCAACTCTTATGTTTTCCACTTTCAGTTTCTGCCCATACCGGATGAATCATGCTCCCTTTGCTTTCCCCAGTTTTATTTCTATTTCCCCTAAACATGTAAGTTGCATTATTAGAATAAAGCTACAAAGTTTTAGTGTATATTATAAACTATTGGCTTTCCTTTCTACCTAATTTCTTTGAATCTGCAGTGGAGCAGAAGAACAGTCTGTTTTTTTAATTGCTTTGATTATTCTAGCATCTGAACCAGATGGTCCATTTTAGAATCAAAAGGCAGGAATGTGGAGACCAGCCCACACAAGAGACAGCCAAAAGAGGCGAAGGGCAAGAAGCAAGGGAATGAGCACTCATGGTCTGTAATGGCTATGGTCCAGAGTAAGTACCAACCTAGGCCCATTGGTAATTCATAGCTGAGAAGCAGGCTTAGCTGTGGTATGGAATTGTCCTTAGTATTAGAGGCTAAATGCATCTACTTCCCTTCTGTAGGGTTTTTTCCCAGTGAAGGTATAAAGTCATTTTAGTGAATTTTGAATTACTGTTCAGTGATGGGATAATGGTTCAACTAATTTTTCTCTCAGGCCTCAGAAAGAAATATTGTCTCTTGCTAACTCAGCAGTGCTATTGTTTCTTTTACCTAATTCCACTTGGAAATATGTAAATTACTTCTTCCTTGACAAATGGCTCTTTGATTATTTATTTATTTATTTATTTATTTATTTAGTTAGTTAGTTAGTTAGTTAGTTAGTTAGTTAGTTAGTTTTGAAGAGTGGTTCTAGTTATCCTATTTTTGATTTTTGTTCTGGCTTCCATAGGGTACATCCCATATTTGAAATTAGCAAAACAAAGCTTCTCATTCAGTTTTCTTGCTAACCTTACTGCCTCTTGTATAGTTAATACGATGGTACTATTTCTTGTCTTTTATGGAAAGGATGCCACAAAGCCAGATGTCTTTCTTGTCCCTTTAAGGATGGGACAAAAAGCAAGAACCATGGGATTTATAGAATGCATTTCATTGTCAGTAGGCTAAAGTAATAGAACCCTTAAAGCCTGCCAAAGCAATTCCTATATCATCTTAAAGTGTAATTAAAGCAGCATTCCTCTGAATCCTTTTCCTCACATTCCTGCCCATAGACTGTCATTGTATTGCATCCCCCTACTGATAGTGGGCATTGAATCGTGTATTTATTTATTTATTTTTAATTTGATTTATATGCCGCCCTTCTCCGAAGACTCAGGGCGGCTTACAATGTGCTCAGCAATAGCCTTAATCCTTTTGTATATTTATACAAAGTCAGCTTATTGCTCCCACAAACTGGGTCCTCATTTCACCTACCTTAGAAAGGATGGAAGGCTGAGTCAACCTTGAGCCTTGGCGAGATTCGAACCCTGCAATAATTGCAGGCAGCTGGTCTTAATAACCAGCTTAATAACAGGGTGCCTTAAACTCCTGTACTACCAAGGCTCTATTTGTTATTTGTAGTATTGTTCAATACTACCATTTATTCAGGAGCTCACTGTAGTATGCTTCCTAAAGCTATTTTACCCCAAGCAACAACATTATGAGATAGGTTGGTTTGAGAGAATAACTAGCCAAAAGACACCCAATGAGTTTCTATGGCTGGGGGTGAACTCAAACCAATCTAGTCTTACACTTTAGCACTACACCACATTGATTCTTATAAATGGTTCCCAGTTTTTAATGTATGTTCTTATTTAGCAACGTTTTCATCCAATGCTCCTGGTCCCCAATTATACCATCTTCCAGGTATACTGTGACACCTAGATTTTCTGTGTCATAAGAACAGAAGAAGGAAATGTATCTATAGGAAATGTTACCTATAGAGGAACAATCGAGAGCATCCTGTCATATTGCATTACTGTCTGGTTTGGAAGCATTGCTGCTTCAGACAGGAAGGCCGTGCAGAGAGTGGGAAGGATCGCAGAAAAGATCATTAGTAGTTCACTTCCTTCTATCCAGGACACCACATATCCTCTTCAGAGGTGGTATTCAGCAGGTTCTGATCAGTTCTGGAGAACTGGGAGTGGAAAATTTGAGTAGTTTGGAGAACTGGTAAATATCACCTCTGACTGGCCCCGCCCCATCTATTCTCTGCCTCCGGAGTCCCAGCTGATCCGGAGGAAATGGGGATGTTGCAGTAATGTTCCCCTGGAGTGGGGAGGGAATGGAGATTTTACAGTATCCTTCCCCTGGAGTGGAGTGGGAATGGAGATTTTATAGTATCCTTCACCTGCCATACCCACCAAGCCATGCCAACCGAACTGGTAGTAAAAAAATTTGAATCCCACCACTGATTCTCTTCATGATCTGTTTTTCTTGTTACCTTCTGGGAGGAGGCTTCGTGGTATCCGAAGCAGAACATCTAAATTCAGTCACAGTTTTGTGCCATATAGCATTGGGCCGGTGTGCTTGTGGTTTTAAAAAAAATGACAATAAAGTTATCTTATTATATTGAAATAAAGATGGGATATAAATGTACTAAACAGAACTTCTGCAGTGTTGTTTTGTTCATAGCTGTTTTTTCTTAACTAACTTATAATATTTCTCTTTTAAAGTGGCTGTTTCAAAATACGGTAATTTTATTGCTTTCAGCTGATATAAGAAACAAATCTTAACTTTATGATTAATCAACAACATTAAGCAAACTTTATTTCTAAAATACTAGAAATTCTTATGAGATTCTTACATGAAGCACAGATTATCCAAATCTAATTGAAACAGCACATTTCCTCAGATGACAAGGTAATGTAAAGGTTCTGATCTGTTTGTTCCCTGCATAAAGGACATTCTGTGTTGCTGTGTCAAAGACATGGATGAATACAATTTTGAAATGTCTGGCTTTTGTTACAAACCTATTACACTCTAATAAAAACACGAGAGCTTTTTTCCTTTCATAGAGAAATGAACATGAAAGACTATAATGAAGAAGCAAACATCACTTGAAGGAAAACATTAGGATTTTTGGAATTCTTTATTTCTGAAAATTAAAAAGAAAAACATGAACTTTCTTCTCACTAAATAAGTATGTGTGTAATTTATAGTCATAACTATTTCTCCTGTTAAATGAATCATTTCCCTCTGCCCCTTTTTTTGATGTGCCTTTCGACTCTTTGTACAAATGTTTTCTTCGCATCACTTCAGTTTTGGTTGATGACATTTAAAGTTCTTTCCATAATAACTCTGTGCTCTTTATGTGTAGTGATCATGTTAGATTGGTTTTTTAAAAAAACTGACCATTTTTCCAGAATTATATCTCTCTCTACGTTATAAATCCCATGAATCATCAAAAACATAAAGATTTAAGGAAACATATTTATATTTATTTGTATCCTGCCCATTTTCATGGATTCAGGGGTAGAAATAAATAATCCAGTTCATGTAGAGCACATTGCAGTGACCTAAGTTGAAAGTGATAAGGGCATGAAACACAATTTAGAGGCTTGCCACTGGTGCACCAGTGAAATTTGGGTGAAAGCTTGAACAAGACACAGGATATTGCTTGAACAAGACACAGGATACAAGAAGATATTCAGGAGAATCCAATATGCCAAGACACAGACATATTGATTTAAAGTAAATTCAGTCTTGTCCAGAATCTAAAGAGATTCTGGTTTCAGGAAAAATCAGTCTGTCAGGTTTTAATGTTGTCTCAAATAAAATAAATTGCATTTCCAAACAAATAGTCTTTGAAGAAATCTTTCATTTTATTAAGCACGACAACCTGTCCCCAATTGTGGCGTAGCCAACAATGACTTCCTGACCCCAAACCTTCCCTTTCCATTCCCCAATTCTCTGGATCTCATTGGCCCTCTTCCAAATCACTCTCCCCATATCTACTACTTCAGCTCCCAGGAATGTCCCCCTCCCATCTCATTTCCTAGGGGATATTATCTTCAGGGAAAATAAGTAGGTGAGAAGTCAAGCGTCCTCTTGCCAGCTGCCCCCTCTTCTCCTTCTTATGTCAGCACTAGAGTAAATGCAGGTTGAAGTGCTGACACAGTCATTATAAACTCTATCTTGCTTGGATTTATGCTGAGCTTTTTACATTATAACTTAATGGCTCCCTCACAGACTCTAGACATGTCTCAGAAACTCCATAGCATCTGTAGAATAGCTTGGGATGTCAATTGATTGTCAACATATTGATTATGCCCTATCCCAAATTGATGGATAACCTTCCCCAGTGGATTCACATAGATGTTAAACAACACAGGAAAAATGGCTGATATCTGTAGAACTCTACACTGGAACTCCCTCCCCCCACATACACTAGTTAGAACCACCCATTTCAGAAAAAAATAGAACTGTTGCAAAATGGTACCTTCAATATTAAATCTTTTCAAGTGCTTCAGAAGGATCACATCAAGAGGTCTCATAGAAGCGGGAGGTTCTATTTTTCCATCAGAAGTTATGAACTAGAGCAATTAATGCTGTTTCTGTCCTGAACCTAGGACCAAATTTCAACTAGAAGGTATCATTTCTTCTTCTTCTAGGATGCTCTAAAATTGGAATCCTAATCTCCCTCTTTAATAGGAGAAGGTATTATTGAACGTATTGAATTCCATTTCAATAACTGTTTAAAAATTTCAATATTCTGATCAAGAAAGAGAAGATTAGAGATTAGCAGTGGTGGGATTCAGCCAGTTTGAACCACTTTGGGAGAACCGGTTGTTAACTTTCTGAGCAGTTTGGCAAACTGGTTGTTGGAAGAAATTATTAGGGCAGAGAACTGGTTGTTAAATTACTTGAATCCCACCACTGGAGATTAGTTTCTTGCATTCTTGCAGTGTAACCATATACAGTTTTGCGTAAGAGTTTTGTGAAAACACAGGGCTGACTATTCATATTCAATTACCTTAATTTTTGTTAATCTTATTAACGTTAATTTTCATGTTTATTTTTTATTGAAAACTTCTCAGAATCAATTTGGATAGTGAGACTGAGGGCATATAAATTTAATTAATAAATAACTCTTGTTATTATTATTATTATTATTATTATTATTATTATTATTATTATTATTATTATTATTATCAAGCATTTTTAAATACCTTGTGGGGAGAAAAAGTGACCTTCGTGCTTCTTTCTTTAAAAATCCATGTAGCACTGTGAATAAAGCATGTGAAGAGAAGGGAAAAAGCATGAAAATATCGTTCTAAATTCCTGTCGTCCTACTGGATTCCTTTCCTTTCTGTAAGCAACTAAAGATATAAATGATGGACAGTTCAGTGACAGAAAAAAAAAATCAACCACAACAATACACGAGCACACAATAGATACAAACTTAAAGTAAACCGCATCAAACTCGATTGCAGAAAATATGACTTCAGCAACAGAGTGATCAATGCCTGGCATGCACTACCTGACTCTGTGGTTTCATCCCAACCCCCCCCCCCCAAATTTTAACTTAAGACTGTCTACTTTTCACCTCACCCCATTCCTAAGAGTCTGTAAGGGGCGTGCATAAGAGCACCAGCGTGCCTACCGTCCCTGTCCTAATGTTTCTTCTATTTGTATCTATTTTATGTATCCAATCCATGCTTATACTTATTACCTAATACGTTCTTGACAAATAAATAAAATAAAATAAAATAATAAAATTAAATTAAATTAAATTAAATTAAATAAAATTAAATTAAATTAAAAAAAATTAAAAATAAAAATAAAAATAAATAAATAATAAAATGCCCTGGTAATCAGTATGATAACACAGTATGTGTGACAGGACTGCTTCTAGTCCAAGTGATACCAATCATAAACTTAAACCTATATCTTATCTATTTTGCATTTTGCCTTTCATCTATCGTTTATCAATAATAATCTTTGTTTAAAAATCTGATATATTTTGTACTATAAAATCTGAACGCACATTTATGCCAGGTGTCAGCAAAGAGGGATGAGTGAACTCTGGCCCAGTGGGGACATTTTAAATGAATTTCCCTGTCTTGTTGCCCTGTGCAAACATGAAGCAGCCAAGATGGGACAGAAACATGCCTAGAGATATTTAATTTGGAACCACTGAAAAATAAACCTGTATTTCGGTCTCTCCAAATTTTCCCTACTGAACAAAAGCATGGGACAGCATAGTTCCATGTCTTTCCTGAGTATGGTCCTCTGACAATATACTGTACATTCATTGATAAGGCAAAGTTCTTCTACACAAGGCACAATCTTTTAGTCAAGTAAACTTGGGGACCTGCTCTTTGAACAGTTGAGAATAGTAGGATGAGAATCAATCTCGGGAGGGTAGGCTAGATAACCTGGCCAAGTGAACCAAATATCTTTGTTATTGATCTAAAGGATGTAAAGCAGCAAGAGATTCTTATACTGAATTCTATTTCTTCTGCGTCAGGCGGGTAATTGTTAGAAATTCCTGTTACACATCAGTGCAAAAAACAAGACAACAAAAACAAAAACAGACTGCACCATCTCATAAAGCAACTTTAATAAAAAGATAAGGAAAGTAAAATAAATATGGCATAACTTGCTGGGAAGTGCAATGCTGATGATGTTTTATTTTTATACATTTATCAAATCTTGAAGGCTTGATTAGAAAAAAAACATATCTTTGCAACAGGCATATGTAAAGTCACATTATAAATTGACATATATTTCATTTCATGTTGTTTGTTTGCTTACTTAGAGGCTTCATAAGATTGCTCTGAGTGGTTTACATATTCTAGGTATACAGGATGAATGATACAGGACATAATACTAGAAATGAATACAAGTCTGTATTCATGAATCTCCAGATTACAGGAAGGAGCAGCAGCAATAACCCCAAGACATGTTGAAAAATTCAGGGTTTTTTATGGCTTTTTGAAAACCCAGCAGTTCAGGTCTGTCTTTCATCCTTTTCCCAGTCTATGTTGTTTCAGCTGTTTCATGTGGATTTGTCCCATGGTACCTTTACTCTTTGTACTTTACCTACAAGAATAATCAAAGCTTAGCAAAATGCATACTTGATCTTTTTCATTGCATTTCTGAACATACAATAGGTAAACCCCGAAAGAGATGATACACTTACAATGGATTTGGCAGCTTTCCACAAGGAAACTCAGTGGAGAAGCCAGGAAGTTGGAAATAGCTCCTGCTCCTGCTGAAAAAAAACCCACCAGTGATGATTCTGTTTAGGTAAGGAAATGATATTAAAGTGGGTCATGGGTTGTCTAGTAATGAATAAACCTTATGCAGATTGAAGTACAGCACATCTGCAGGGGCAGATGTTGCTGTCCCTGATTTATAAAAATTCTGATCCTAAAAAAAAACCAAAACATTCTTCTAGCAGTCCAGCTCTAGAAAGCATCCTATAAACTGAAGCCTTGCTAATATTAACTTGCCAACTTGTAATCAATATAAGATATCAATTCCCTCCGCTTGGTTTTTTATAAGGAAAAATTAGTGTACATAGAAAAGTGAACATAAAAATAACATTAACATACTCTGGAATTTTGTGCAATATATATATTTATAAGTCTAAAAAAACTCCAGCTCTTGAGTTGTTGGTAAAGTTAAGAACAGCAAATTTATAATGGAAAATATTCCACACAACTCTTAAAATGTACAAGCTTGATATTTTAAAAGAGATATAGAGGATTAGTGTTTTCTCTGAAATGACTTTCTGCTTAAGTGTAGTCTTTTTGACAGTCCTGCAAATTATTCTGCCTTTTAAAAGGTCTTTTTTTCATAGATAAAAAAAGTTTCCCAGATTTTTCAACAGAAAGATATTGTTCCCATAAAAATAAAACTTAAAGTAAATGTATGCTTAGGATTCACCAACAAAGAATATCATTGCTAGACAATGTTAGCAAGCCCTACATATCTTTACATGTTTGCAAAGTGGAAGATAAAAATTATCAAGACTGCTTGTCTCCCTGAATCCTGAGACTAATGATATTACTTCAGTTTTAATTTAATTCTCTTTTAAAAATTGAATGGATACTTCTGAGTCTTGTACACTTCTATTTGGCAATGGTCTACCGCCTATTGGCTCTCACTTCCTCAGTGAGTTTCTGTCTGCAAATGTAGCTGTTAATTTATAAATATACTTACAGATGGTAACAGGATAATCTTTCCATCTTTTTTAACCTTATTTGCCTCTATGAGTTCTCCTCCAAGATTATTCTTTATCATCCCAACTATAAACTTTTTTGTGATTTCTCTGAACCTCTAAAAGCATTTCTAATATCCCCTTCTTTGTTGTTTTTTCTATTTGTTGATTTTCTTATTTGAAATATTTTTCCTTGTACTTTCCTGCTTGACAACTGAGTTCAGCTGTTGCACATTCTTGTTGCCCAATTTTTTCCCCTGGTATTATACAAGCTTGTTCTAAAATCAACATGTCTCTATTAAACTGTAATAATTTTTTTTCTTCTGTTTTCTGTTTGTTTCTTTATGTCTTCTCTTCTTTTAACTTTTCAAGTTCACATGTCTAAAAATTAAAGGTGCAGATTTTTTTCTTATATTTATCTGAATATTTTTTTCCCAGATCAAGTCTTTAGTCATGCTTTAATTACTGCCAATCTCTTAAAAGTTCATTTATAACATATACAATTTTTCAATAAATGTTAGTTCATATGATTGGACATTAACCAGCATTTTATTTATGACCTGATACATATTTTGTTCTATAGATAGATACTCTGGATGTTTAAAATCTATATCAGCTAACCTATCACATACTAACTGCAATTATTACAATGGGGTGTGATCATTTCAATTAATTTGAAATATGGAAGAGCATTTTTTTAAAAAATAAATATTCTTCTTTCTTTTGATCAACTGTAGTAAAATAGATGTAGCAGAAGCTCCATGTGTCAGAAAGCTTAGATCCAGCCATCAAAATTGCAGAATATAAACATTTTGATTCAGGGAAAAATTATAAAGATTTATGTCTAACTACATTTCCATCCAACACCAATAAAATTATAATGATTATATAATGTATGTATATAAATACTTTCAGACTTACCTGAGTACATTTAGGCTACACAAGTCATATTCTGTGTTACATAAAACATATAAAAGTCAGCTTTTTCCTTGAAAATCAAACTAACCAATTTTTTTCCAGCAATAATGTTCCTATTAACGTGCAACGTATTTTAACCATTCCTGGTCATTAGCCTGGTAGAATTCCTGGAAACTACCTCCATTCCCGATGAACATCTGTTAGAAAGGGCTTGTGATGACTGATTAATTTAGTCGCTTCATAATAGTGAAAGGGGTTTGAATGTCACATAAGGGGCATTTTCTTCTCATATCATATAACACTATGGAAGATTCATAATGTTCACAAAACAGACTATTTGTATCTTTAAAATGGTTCCAAGAAGAGGTTTTTTTATTAATGTTTGGTGAAACATCCATATGTGATGTATGCAGGCTTAAACATGTTTTTTGCTGATAGATGATTGTGACATGCTGTGTTTAATTTATAGTGTTATTTATGCATTATATAAAATGAAGACTTCTGTTTTTTAATATATTCTTTTATTTTATTCTGGCTAAAAGCAACAACTTTCCAAGGCAAATTACAACTATTCATATATCTAAAGAACATAATGAAGCAACCTTGAGGATGGTTCCAAGTAACACCCCAAACGAAAGAAAAAGAAGCGTGAGTTTCCTCAAAGTTACATTTTATTAGAGGTGTCATATTGGCACATCTGGGGAAACCTGAATCTGCTTCCAGGGTTTCCCCCAAAGGAAAGTTCAAGTCCTTGCCCAACACCCACAAGTCCATTACATGGTCCAATTATAGCTCAGTTCCAACTGGACAGGCCTCCCAGTTCCAGCCTCCCAGGTGCAGGGAAAAATGGCATTGACTTTCTGAGAAAGGAATGTTATTATGACTAAGTATTATCCAGGCTCCATAATCCCCCCTCCCAGTTCCCCACATTAGGAAATGTAGCAGGCCTGAAGGCACAGTGACAGTAATGGCTTTCAGGCCTGACATAAACTATATAATCATCTTAATTAGTGGGATACAAAGTATTTTGTAGATAAAAGTTTCTAGTTTCCTTAGAATAAAATGATCACACAAATATTGGCTGCACATGTGTCTTATTAGCCAAAATATATACCAAAAAGGACTGGTACTTCCCTTCTTTAATACGTGACACAGATACAACTAATGCTGGTAAACTAGCCCATGTGTTCTTTGTAGTACTAAAAAGCATTATACGAAATTATCAAAATAGCAGAAATAAATACCGATAGGTGTCAATACCATGTAGTGGACTGCCATTGGCCCAAAAGTTAACCAAACTATTCATTCAACACATTTATCGCTTACATGGAGTACTTCGTAGAATTATTTCAGATAGGGGGGTGCAATTTATAGCAAGATTCTGGCGAAATTTTCTGCAATCGATAGGATCGACACAGGGACTTAGTTCAGTGTTCCACCCTATGGTGGAACGCCACCTAAGAAGTTATGTCTCATATCAACAGACTGACTGGTCATCCTTACTACTATTCGCTGAAGTCGAATAGTACACCGCAGTACTGGATGCACACCGTTCCGGGTGGTTACGGGACAGGAATTTGTTCTATCCTGGAACTGGAAGCCTTAAATTCTGAAACAGCTCCGAGCGAATGGGCGGAAAAGATACAAGCCCTGTGGCCACAGATTAAGGAGGCGCTGAACAAAGCAGCAGCCAAATACAAAACCCAGGCCGATAGGAAACGGGTCACAATGAAACCATTTAAAGTAGGAGACATGGTATATCTCTCCACTAAATATATTAAGCTGCGAGTACCAAACCGAAAGCTAGGACTGAAATATATAGGCCCCTTTTCCATCAGTAAGGTAATTAATCCAGTTACAGTTGTCCTAAAACTTCCACCGCTATTGGGAAAAATCCACCCGGTATTCCACAGTAGCCTTCTAAAACCCGCAGCTGCCATCAGACCCACACCATCCCCCCAGTCCTGTAGACGATGGCCAGTACGAGGTAGCCAACATACTAGATTCCTGAGTCCATAGGGGAAAGCTTCAGTATTTAGTACGGTGGAAGGGCTATCCCTTGGAGGAGGCCACTTGGTTACTAGAGAAGGATGTCACAGCCAATCGGCTGGTACGGCGGTTCCATAAGAGGTATCCACTAAAACCACCGGCAAAAAATAACATGTCTACTTTATGTCTTGCAGAGAAGCCCCTGGTGAAAGGAAGCTGCCTGTCGAGCCAGCGTGCTCGAAGCTGGCGTGCTCGACACTGATGGGACAGGAAGGAGGAACGGTGCTGGATATGAAGCACAAAGACCCCCTGGGAGACGCAACAATACACAACACTGGTAGTGGTGGCACTGGGTGCAGGCGGGACGGATCTGGGTGGTGGGGCGTCGGGAATAGGTCCACGCTGAGGAACGCTGTCAGTCCACAGAGCTTCATGCCTAAGACAGAGTCAACCCAATGGGAAACGAGGGGGCGCTTCCAGAAGACGCCTCTACAGCTGACGGGTGGCCGCTCGATCAATAAGGGAGGGGTGGGGCAATGAGATAAAAGGTGCTATGAGGCAGATGCTCGTAGCGCCAACTTTGAAACGTTTTGTAGCTCAGTGTTAACTCGTAACTGACAAAAGCATTAAACCAGCATTGAATCTCGTCTTGATGTGTCCTGCTGCGTTCTCTTGCTGTCTGCATGCTGTGCAAGATAAGGAGCTGAGAATAGGGATGACAGTGGGCTATCGAAAATTACATATAAAGAGCATGGATTAAGAATAGAAGAAATAAAAGAAAATTTGATATATTAATTGTATTTGAAAGCAAAGGGGGGATGAAGAAATGGATGGAATGAAGGCAGTTTAATCTTGTGGAATGGAATTGGCAAATACACCTGGAAATGAAGGTATAGCTTTTATAAAAAATATTAAATATACGTCAGAAAGGATGGATGCATATAAAAATAAAAAGTCAGAGCATGGTGGGAAAGGGGTGGAAAAGGAATAAAAGAATGTAGGAAAAGTGATTGTGCCATGGAGAGATCCCAGAATGAATGAAAATGGAGACTAGTGAGTGTTTAACACAAGACAAACTACATCAAATATGTAGTTCACGTATGTCTATTCTTATGGCAAATATAATCTAAAACCATAGATGATTTGATTGTTTAAGATGAAAGAGGTTCTGAATATGGTAAAGAGGATCTTGACAGTGTCAGAAGTAGATCTTGGTAAAAATAGACATGGCGGGTGGGGGGAGAAGATGAGAAAGAAACAAAAATAAAAGTAGAATGTTTCCAGGAAAAAGAAGCATGAATCCTCTACTTCAAAAGCATTAAAGACGATTTAATCTCCCAAGATAATAAATGGAAAGTAGACTTCAGAAAGAGCATATGGAAACTGCGTGTGAAAGTAATTACATTATTAACTGCCAAAGAAGTACATGAAGTTACACTAATGGGAAATATGTAAACATACACTTAATGGAATGACAAAGCAAAAGATCCAGATGAGAAAATTGCCTGTAAAAAAAATAAATGGGAAAATGAGAATGGGAAAAACTTTTATATATTGCATATTCGGGGGGAAATATTGGAAAGGAAACAATGTAGTCAAAAGCAGAGAAAAGAATTCTGTGGATTAAAGCAGGGGTAAAAATGTATGCAACAATAAAAATTGTTTTGGAAATGAAGATTTGCTGCTTGCTGTTTAGTTTGGATGAAAAAGTGGAAGTTGCTAAGAAATAGAAAGATCTTGGATATAGAAGGTTATGTTTTGATATTTGTGTGGCATGGATATCTATGGTATGATAAAGCTAAGATAAATGTAGACTTTAAAAAACATGTTAGATGGGTTATTCTTAGACTATGAAATAAATATAAACTTCTGCTTTATGGCTTTCGTCACAAGAAGGCTGAGAAATGATGGTTAACCTATTAAGATGTATTAGAATTTTCTCA
The DNA here is from genome assembly GCF_059756535.1 of Pantherophis guttatus. Taxonomy (NCBI): domain Eukaryota; kingdom Metazoa; phylum Chordata; class Lepidosauria; order Squamata; family Colubridae; genus Pantherophis; species Pantherophis guttatus. The sequence continues at coordinate 33,338,072 of NC_142067.1, forward strand.
AGGGAATTGTGAAGTGAAATCCGGAAAACATTTGATAATGTAAGGATAATCTTGTCAGTGTTTTTCTTATGTACAATTGATAGAAAGGTTTAAAATGGATAAAAGATTTTATGATTTTGAACAAAGTATGACTAAATTTGAAATGATATTATCTGCTGATCTATGTGCAGATCAGCACATTATTGCAAAAATCTGAAATATGAGACAGAAGAACAAATAAAAGAAGAAACAAATCTGTACCAGATAAATTATTTGGAATGTATAAAAGTGATGTATTGTAAAAGAACAAATACTTGTATGTGTATCCAAACATTTTGGATACTCATACATGCAGATACAAGTCAGAACTGTGTGGGTATATAAATCTGATAAATAAATATATATTTTTTTTCTTAAATTTATATACCGCCCTTCTCCCTGAGGACTCAGGGCGGTGTACAGCCAAAATTAAAAAACATAAAATACAAATATTAAAAAACAATTAAAATATATATAAATTTGGCCCAAAATTAAAAATACAAACCAATTAAAACATTTAAAATTTCTTCTTAAACCAGCCCGGCTTGCTGGAAAAAGTGGGTTTTAAGGGCATGGCGGAAGGCACTAAGGTCTTGGATTCTCCTTATCTCTGGGGGCAATTGATTCCAGAGGGTAGGTGCCCCCACAGAGAAGGCCCTCCCCCTGGGGGTCACTAGCCTACATTGATTGGCTGATGGCACCCTGAGGAGGCCCTCTCTGTGGGAGCTCACGGGACGATGGGAGGTCGTCGGTAGCAGCAGGCGGTCTCGAAGATAGCTAGGCCCGATGCCATGGAGCGCTTTAAAGGTGATAACCAGCACCTTGAAGCGCACCCGAAAGACCACTGGGAGCCAGTGCAGCTCGCGCAGGAGCGGTGTTACATGGGAGCGCCATGCTGCTCCCATCACTACCCGCGCTGCTGCATTCTGGACCAATTGTAGCCTCCGGGTGCTCTTCAAGGGGAGCCCCATGTAGAGAGCGTTGCAGTAGTCAAGGTGAGAAGTGACGAGGGCATGAGTGACTGTGCACAGGGAATCCCGATCAAGAAAGGGCCGCAACTGGCGAATCAGGCGAACCTGACAAAAGGTCCCCCTGGTTACAGCTGTCAGATGTTCCTCCAAGGACAGCTGCATATCCAGGAGGACTCCCAGATTGTGAGCCCTTTCTGTGGGGGCCAAAGACTCGCCCCCAATAGTCAGTGATGGAGTCAACTGACTATATCGGGATGCCGGGAGCCACAGCCACTCAGTCTTGGAAGGGTTGAGCTTGAGCCTGTTCCTCCCCATCCAGATCCGCACAGCCTCCAGGCACTGGGACATCACTTCAAGGGCATCATTGGGGTGGCCTGGGGTGGAGATGTACAGCTGGGTGTCATCAGCGTACTGATGGTATCTCACCCCGAAGCCACGGATGATCTCGCCCAGCGGCTTTACATAAATGTTGAACAGAAGGGGCAAGAGGACCAATCCCTGCGGCACTCCACAGATGAGAGGCCTCGAGGTCGACCTCTGCCCCCCTGCCAACACAAACTGCAACCGGTCGGAGAGAAAGGAGGAGAACCACCGCAACACGGTGCCTCCCACCCCCAACTCTTCCAGCTGGTGCAGCATGATACCATGGTCGATGGTATCAAAAGCCACTGAGAGATCTAACAGGACCAGAACAGAGGAGCAACCCCTGTCCCAAGCCCTCCAGAGATCATCAACCAACACGACCAATGCCGTTTCTGTGCTGTGCCCCGACCTGAAACCTGACTGGAACGGATCTAGATAAGATGTTTCCTCCAGGAATTGTGGGAACTGTCGCGCGACCACACTCTCCACAACCTTCGCCATGAAGCGAAGGTTGGAGACAGGACGGTAGTTGGCCATATTGCCGGATCCAGGGACGGCTTCTTGAGGAGAGGCCTCACCACCGCCTCTTTCAAGGCAGCGGGGAAGTGGCCCTCACTCAGTGAAGCGTTGATAACACCCTGGAGCCAGCCTCGTGTAACCTCCCGGAAAGCCAGTACCAACCAGGAGGGACACGGGTCCAGTAAACATGTGGCCGCACTAAGTCTCCCCAAAATCCTGTCCACATCATCGGGAGTCACAGCGTCAAACTCCTCCCAGATAACATTCTCAAGACTATTCCTCGTCACTCTGCCCTGATCTACCCAGTCAGAGTCCAAATCCCCCCGGATCTGAGCGATTTTGTCATACAGGTATTGTCCAAAATCCTCCACCCTGCCTTCCAAGGGATCCTCCCGCACTCCCGGATGGGAGCGGGTCACCCTAAACAGGGAGGCCGGACGATTCCCTGATGATGCAATAGAGGCGGAAAAGTAATTAAACTTTGCCGTCTTTATCACCACTAGGTAGGTCTTAATATGCGACCTTACCAGTGTTCGATCAGATTCAGCAAGACTGGCCCTCCAACCGCTCTCCAGGCATCTTTTCCGGCACTTCATTTCCCTCAGCTCCTCGGTGAACCAAGGAGCTGCATGGGATCGGCACCAGGTCAGAGGCCGCAAAGGCACGACTCGGTCCAAGGCCCCACCAGCCGCTCGATCCCAGGCGGCTACCAGGTCCTCGGCCGGGTCATGTGCTAGAACCTCAGGAAATGGCCCAAGCTCCATCTGGAACCTCTCAGGATCCATCAGGCGCCTGGGGCGGATCCATCTAATTGGATCCACCTCCCTACGGCGGGGGGCAGCCATTCGAAGATCTAGGTGAAGGAGTGAGTGGTCTGTCCATGACAAGGGTTCCATGTCTATATCCCCAATAACAAGACCACTCAACCACTGGCCAGAGACAAAAATCAGGTCCAGAGTGTGACCTCCCCTGTGAGTAGGGCCATGAACTAACTGGGTCAGGTCCATGGCCGTCATGGAAGCCATGAACTCCCGAGCCACCTCAGACGTTTCACCAATGGATGGCAAGTTGAAATCACCCATGACTAAAAGCCTGGGTGTATCTACTGCCACCGTGGCTATCATGTAGGGTAGCTCAGGTAGGGCTGTTGCCACGCGGCAGGGAGCCAGGTACGTAAGCAACAAGCCCATCTGAACCCCATGACCCCACCTCACAAGGAGGGACTCACATCCGGCTATCTGAGGCACAGTGGTCTCCCTCAGACCCAGATCCTCGTTAATAATAACCGCCACCCCCCCTCCCCTCCCCTGGGCCCTCGGCTTATGGAATGCTCTGAAGCCTGGTGGGCACATTTCGACCAGAGGGACGCCGCCCTCCGGGCCCAACCAGGTCTCCGTAATACCCGCCAGGTCCGCTCCTTCCTCTTGAATAAGATCGTGAATGAGGGGGGCCTTATTTACCATGGACCTGGCGTTGTACAGCATCAGCCGAAGGCCCAGATCCTGAGTATCTAAGCCACCTAGTGTCCGAGCGGAGCCTTGGGGACCGGGGCAAGCAATTGCTCTCAGATAGCAAGTGCGAGCCCCCGACACATTATATGGTCCCCTGCTCCCGCCATATCTGCCCCTCCCATTCACCGTGCTATGTTGAGATATGTTGAGATAATCCAGTGTTAACTTCTCAATACCTTATTGCAAAACCAAAACCAAGACTTTTCTGAACAATAACAATTCAGTAAGTATTACAATAACACTGTAAATTTAGTTTCATTCTGGTTTGGAAAAAAATCTAGTACATGTTCAACATGTTCTTCAGTAAATTGTTAAACGTTAGCTGTTGACCTAGGATTAGCTTTTCCAAAGACTGCCTTTTCACACAAAGTAGCAACTGATTTTTAAACTCTGGATGTTTCCAAACCTGTTAAATGTTGAAATTATATAGTTATATATGTCTGACTTAAAGTAACTTTTAAAGTGCCAGAATCAATTACTTGATCTATTATTTATCATTTTTCTTCACTGGTAGATTCATATACTTTTATTCATAAAATTTAAATGTCTATCATCACTCTAGAACAGTGTTTACATTTAGTTTCCATTTTGTTAACATAATGGAAATATTTTCACAAGTGACCAGTGTATTAATATATATCACCTGCTTCATTACCAGAACACATTGTGTGTGTTCCAATCTGTGCTTCTGGCTGTTAGGATTTTTCTTTCCAAAAAAACTCTTTTCTAAACCCTGTTGAATGTAATGTGATAATAATTGTAATATTTTATATTTCATGTCTGAGATATAGTTGATGTCTATTATATACAGTAGAAATAATTCAATTTACAACACCTGTCCTGTCAAACTTCATAGTTAATGTCTCATTCCTAGTTAAAAAAAACTGGCTTTGTTCTTCCAAATCCCAAATCATTTATAGTATTACATGGTCTAATGAAAGACTGAAATTGAAATAATATTTATGCTAGGAGATGTTAACAAAAGGATTCTGTCACAATCATTTGCTTCTCCAAGCAGTAGCAATTATCACTCATTCAATGTTGATCCAAACACACACATTTAATCATAAAGAAAAGGGTATTCCAAACCATTTGGGTTTGATTACACAGCTGGGACCTTTAACACACACTAAAAAAATATTAGTTATACCCATAAAAAACTCAAAGTAAGGGGGCAAACTTTGAATTTGATGAACATTGAATTATTTATTAATAAGATAGATTGACTAAAAATGAAATGACAGGGTCAAACTGAAATCTAACAAAGTATGCAAATATTTGCATAGATTCCTGTAAAAAATGCCTCCTTCACCCTGGTCTATACTGGATCTTCTCAAAATATTTATACAAGCATTGGGTATAAAAGACAAACTCTATATTTTTGTTTGTAAAACCTAACCAGAAAAGATAATGTGATATTTTTTGCAATCACTTACAGTTAAAAACAAGAATTTAAAATTTGGTAGAGAACCCTTACCTAATCTGATGCCTTTACTTGCATTGGATTTTAATTCTCCAAATCTCCAGTGATGATGACTTGACAGTCCCATACAAGTGGAGAGCACTAAATGGCATGAGGCTGCTTTTGACATGTTTTAAATTGTAGGATTATGTGAATCTGTGGTTCAGAATTTCTATTTGAAGTGGATTCAACTGATAGCGCAAAGCAAATTGGATTTTGGAACTGAATTGAAAATTTAAATCAAATTGTGGAGTTAATCAATTAATTAAAATTAATGCCTTTGAGTCAAAAGTTTCTACGCATATGTAGAACTAGAAATTTAAATCAAACCAACCTTATCTGAAAATTTAGATTCAAATATCTAAATTAAACCAATTCAATTTAAGAAATTGGTTCAAAGCATTATATGGGATTGCATCACACTTCAGTACAGTACTGAATAGAGTATTAGGGATGATTTATATACCTCTATATTATTTTTTTGCTTTTCAGTCTCAGGAAATTGGCCCTGTGTAGTACCCAATTGGCCTCTGTCTAATTGGCCAGTGCTACACTGGTGTAGTAGTACAGTGTAGTACTACTAAAAATTCAGTCCATAAAAATAATAATCATATATAAAATGTAATGCCATACTAAGCTACAGTATTTCTAAGATTAATAACACAAATATCCTTTTTGGCTAACTTTCCCACTATTTGGAATTAATATGGATATTAAGAACTGTGAACTTTTCACATATCGGTTTATGCCAAAATTTATTATAGAGGACTGGTATATTTATTGATTGAAATAATAGATTGTTGATATGTGTTACCTGTCAGTATCTATCTGAGGTGGAGTGATATACTGTAAGGCAAAGAAGGAAGTCAATATTTATGAAGTTATTTTATTTTGCTTTTACATTGTATAATTGACAGTTGATATATGAATTAATGTAAGTACAATATTTTAAAAATAAATATAAAGGGACACACTATTTTCTCTTTTGGGAAATAAGAGTGAAAAATAATAATAAAAGGCTCTATTAGCTACTACTTCTTTTCCTTTTGTACCTCCATACCTTCTCAGAATCCTAAACCATCAATATTCATTTTCAAAAATCCCACTGAAATTATATGGCAAACTGTTTCAGTTTTTATTTTTGCAAAATATAAAACAAAGACTATTTTATGTAACCCAACCAAAACTCCCTCCTCCCAAATTTCAGAAATGTTCATGGTATGGTAACAGTAACATCATTGCAACAGCTCTAAATTCCCTGGAATTCTGTTTTAAAAATGTAGCCTTAGCAACAAGAAGGTTACTGAACTTTAGAATACAGGGATCTCTCTCTCTCTCTCTCTCTCTCTCTCTCTCTCTCTCTCTCTCTCTCTCTCTCTCTCTCTCTCTCTCTCTCTCTCTCTCTCTCTTTCTCTCTTGGGGTTTGTGCATGTGTGCGTGTGTGTATTGTATAATGTTCCCATGTATAACTTGTCACATTAAAAATTTCTATTTAGCAGCAACTTTTGATGCAGGACAACACATGCATCTCTATTATGGCTGCATGAAATTCTGAGCTTTATGTTGATTATCCCTGATAAAAGGTGATGAAAAACATGCTTATGTACTATTCTTGATGGTAATACAATATTGAGTAAGATGAATAGGATAGATTCAACACCTGTCGTCCAATTACAACACGTTCAATAGTTTTTCTTTGCTTATTACTAGCATTGAAATATCACCATTGGTGAGTCCCAACCTCCATTCACTTCAGCTATTTTATCCAGAAAAACATTAGGAAAACAATATAAAGTTATATCCTTCCCCTTATTAGATATATCAGCATGAACTCAAACAGATTATTTTTATCTAAATTTATTTGCCATTAGGAATAGAAGAAAGAAAGTATATATCATGATTCTCATTATTGAAATAAAGGATAAAATCTGCATATAATAGCTACCTGGAGCTACAGTTACAGTACCTGCATCAGAATGATGAGTTTTTGATTGAATCATTGACGTAAAATTCAATTCTATTCTATAGCTAGAACTTTGACCATTCAAAGCATCAGATGCAGTATCATATCCAGTGAACAAATCCAGGTTAACGTATTCTTGCCAAAGTATGTCTGCTAAATGTTTATGCCTGAAGACTTCCTGCAAAAGAGACCTCATCTCTTCTTTCTATTTGGTCAACTTTTCTAAGTAAAAAAAAAAAATCATTGCAGTAATATTGCTTCATCATAAAAATAATGTTAAGAGGTTTTATGACATTTTTATCTTTGTTCATCTTAATATTGGACTAATTTCTCATTGGAACAGCCACATGGGCAGATGTTTTCCCTTGTGGGCATTCATACCATAATCAGAATAACTGAATCTGAACTATAACTGAAAAGACAAATGTGCTCAATCCATTAGCACATGACAAAGTCCTAAACTTTGGATGATCTTATGGAAAGAAACATCAAATGGTATTTGTTACTGATGGTTGAAACTGCTCTTTAATGAAGATTAAAGATGTGCTAATAATGTGAAGGAGATTGACATAGATAGGCAGGCATGGCTTCCTGCCATTTGTTTCTATTTTTAAAAAATCCCTACCTTATCTTTTGTTTCCCTCTGTGGGCATATCTGAGAATATAGAGAAGCACACAATGGCATATATCTATGCATTAATTAAATGCAGTGTATTTTATTTATAAGCAGTTCTAGACAAAAAAACAATAAGCAGTTCTTCACAAACTGAAATTTAATTTATATTGTAGAAGTTAGTAGTTCCCATAAATAGGATTAGTTCTTCCATTGTTTCATCTGCTGTTATGTACAATGGAGAAATGGTTGGTGAAGAAGTTGGCAAAATTGACTTGTTTGATTGGGGGAAAAACAAGAAACCCATTTATTATTGACTGGAAATGCCTTATGGACTTTTTGTTGAAGAAAGAAAAATAAAAATTTGGTTTATAAATTTAATGCTTGATAGACTATGGAAAGAAGGAAAATATGATATAATATTATAGAGAGAATGGAATATAAATGCTACTGTTAGAAGCAGTATAAAAGCTGCTTCTTTATAATTTTTCTTCCCTCCCCCCTTTTTATTTTATAACTATCCAGTATTTTTATTTAATTTCCTTATTTCTTCTCTAAAAGTTGTATTGTTTTTAACCTGTTAAAATTTTCTATAATAAAAACATTATTTCATCTGCAGAGAGTTTGGCCTAGTGGTTAAGGCATCAGGTTAGAAAGCAAAAGACCAAGAGTTCAAGACAAGTCCTGCCTTAGCCAGAAAAGCCAGCTGGTTGACTTTGGGCCACTCACATTCTCTCAACCCAACTCACTTCACAAGGTTGTTATTGTGGGCAAAATAGGAGGAGGAAGGTGTGTTGGATATGTTTGCCACCTTTGTAAAAGTAGCACTTAGCACTGGAACTTAGCAATTAGACTTACATACCACTCCACAGTGCTTTGCAACACTCTCTAGTGGTTTACAATTTCAGCATATTGCTCCCAACAATTTGGATCCACATTTTACTGATTGCAGAATGATGAAAGGCTGAGTCTAACTTGAGCCTCGTCAGGATTGAACTCCTGGCTGTGAGCAGAGTTAGCCTGCAGTATTGCATTCTAACCACTGCGCTACCAGGGCTCAGGAAAATATTTCTACATCATAGCCTAAACTAAATGATACTTCATTCTGTATTCTCCTTCTACAGTTCTGATTGCCTCTGTAGATTGGAACAATAGTGTTTCAGGTCAAAAAAACTAATTTGCAATCTCCTCATATATAAGTGCTTTTAAAAACACTTCCATTGGTGTGTTTTTCCTTTTTTTGTCCTGGTGATTCAATTACGCACTATTTATTTATTTATTTATTTATTTTTATTTTTATACAGCCCTTCTCCTGCAGGACTCAGGGCGGTGCACAGCCAAAATAAAACATAGTATACAAAATTTAAAAACAATTTAAAAACAATTAAATAATTTTGGCCCAATAATTTAAAACAACCCAGATTAAAACCGAATCAATTAAAACTGAGAGGATGGGATTAAGCCAGCCCGGCTAGATGGAATAAGTGTGTTTTCGGGGCCCCATGAAAAGTCCGGAGGTCTGATATTGTGCGTATCTCAGGGGGTAGGTCATTCCAGAGGGCTGGTGCCGCCACAGAGAAGGCTCTCCCCCTGGGGGTCGCCAGCCGGCTCTGTCTGGCCGACGGCACCCTGAGGAGGCCCTCTCTGTGCGAGCGAACCAGCCGGTGGGAGGCTATTGGCGGGAGAAGGCGGTCTCGCAAATACCCCGGCCCTAAGCCATGGAGCGCTTTAAAGGTGATCACCAACACCTTGAAGCGCACCCGGAAGACCACAGGAAGCCAGTGCAGCTCGCAGAGGAGAGGTGTCACGTGGGAGTGCCCCATCGCTCCCATAATCCCCCACGCAGCCGCATTCTAGACCAACTGCAGCCTCCGGGTGCACCCCAAGGGGAGCCCCATGTAGAGAGCGTTGCAGTAGTCCAGGCGGGAAGTGACGAGTGCTTGAGTGACCGTGCGTAGGGAGTCCCAATCCAGAAAGGGATGCAACTGGCGTATCAGGCGAACCTGATAGAAAGCCCCCCTGGCCACAGCCGTCATATGCTAGTACACTAGTGATTATATCATCATTAGTTAATATTCTCCATCTACATTTTCCTCTTTTCTATGCTTTTCTCCAGGTATTCTCTCGTTATCTTTTGTTACTGGTCAGTGGTTATCTTACATTCCATTAGATTATTTTTTTCTTATGTTCTTAACCCTGATCAACTCTTGTCTGGATTACTGCAATGCACTCTACATGGGGCTACCCTTAAAATCCATTCAGAAGCTTCAGCTGGTATAAAGCATGACAGCAATACCAGTCTTTAAAGTCCCTAGAATGGCCCATATTAAGCCTCTGCTCCGCAAACTTCATTGGCTACCAGTCTGCTTCCGAGAGCAGTTCAGGGTGTTGGTTATGACATTTAAAGCTGTTAATGCAGGGGTGAAATGCTCCCAGTTTGGACCAGTTTGGCTGAACTGGTAGTGATGGCGGCCAGTGGTTAGGAGAACCGGTAGCAACGGTGGCGCGAGGCTCTGCCCACCCACCCGGTTGTCATTAAAACCAGGAAATAACCTTTTTTTTACCCTCTGCACATGTGCAGAAGGGTTTGCGCATTTGCAGAGAGCCCAAGTGCACACATGGCGCATGCACTTCCGAACTGGTTGGAAAGGTAAGTAGATTTCATCCCTGTGTTAATGGCATAGGTCTGGGCTACCTGATGGGCTGCCTTGTCCCACTAAGACAAGCCTATCCTACTCAGGCTGGCAGAGTGGTCCTACTATGAATCTCATCAGTCAAAGAACTCCAATTATCAGTCTTCTCTGCTGCAGCATCTACCCTTTGGAACAACCTACTTTCTAGAGTGAGATCTGTCTCCACTCTCCTATCCTGAAAATCTGGTTTGCCAATTGATGTGGGGACCAAATGGGGGAGGTCCATGCTGCAGGTTGTTGCTGGATTGATGTCAGACTTCAGCTCCCCCTCCCTTGTTTATTATTCTCCATCCATCCATCTTCTTGGTTATCATATTGTTGTATTTTTGAAGGTTTTTTTATTTATTTTATTATTCTATTTTACGTTTGGTTTAAACTCTTTATTTTTTTCCCCCTTTTTACTGTTCTAAAAGTAAACTTGAAATACTTGAAATAGCCCCACAGTAAGATAGGCAACAAATAAATTTAGTAAATGAGTAAATAAATAAATGTTTCTAAAAGAGCATGGGTTTAAATACTGTAATGTATAGACTTGTAGATATTATCAACTTATATCTAGAAAATTAATGTATCTTTTTATAAATTTATTTATTTTTTCATCACATTTCTATACCGCCCATCTCACCTAAGTAGCTTACAACAAAGTTTTTTAAAAACCTATTATAGCATCAGATTATAAAAATCATTGCCCAGTTATATGGAACAGCTAAAGAACTTACTATGATCAAAATAAAATTTGACTATGAGATTTTTTTTAATCATTTATTTACTAACCTTAAGTGCATGTAGACAGAGAAGAAAGATTGCATAACATTAAGGAATCTAGAATAGTTTCCCTCTTTGTTTGTTTTTGAGTTTGGGATGATTTAAGTTAACATTATAATAATGGTATGATTACATAAAAAAGAAAAACCAAATTCTTATTTAGCACAAGTTAAGACAAAGTATAATATGTCCTTAAATCCCCTTTGCAATTATGTACACATGTTACTTGCTGCACAATAATAAAAAGAAACTTGATTTAAAAGGTTTGGCAACACAATAACTTTCTATTCTAATCCCCAAATCCATGAAATGCTTATTGTTTATATTCTCGTGCAATATATAACATAGATGCAGGGGCAGGATTCAGCTGGTTCGGGCCGGTTCAGGAAAACTGGATGCTAATTTTACATCTGGTTCGCCGAACCAGTAGTTGCAAGGACTGGCTGGCCCTGCCCCTCCTGCCCCTCCCCTCCCAGGAGTCTCCACGTGGCCTGTTTTCGATGCCAGGTAAGTGCAGCACCCACGCAGAGGCTCTGGGAGGATGAAAAATGGGTGTCCCAGAAGTCTGGAAATGGGTTGTTTCTGGCCTCTGGAGCCCGGGGAGGCCATTTTCGCCCTCCCGGAGGCTCGAAGAAAATGTCCAGAGCCTGGGGAGGGCAAAAATACCCCCCCTGCTGTGGGTCAGGAGGCCGAGTAGGTCATGCCCACCCAGCAACCAGGCAGAGAATCAGTTGCTAAAATGTTTGAATCCCACCCCTGCATAGATGATAGATGATAGATGATGGATGATGGATGATGGATGATGGATGATGGATGATGGATGATGGATGATGGATGATGGATGATGGATAATGGATGATGGATGATGGATGATGGATGATGGATGATGGATGATGGATGATGGATGATAGAGATAGCTAGATAGCTAGATAGCTAGATAGCTAGATAGGCAGATAGCTAGATAGGCAGATAGCTAGATAGCTAGATGATAGATAGCTAGATAGGCAGATAGCTAGATAGCTAGATGATAGATAGCTAGATAGGCAGATAGCTAGATAGCTAGATGATAGATAGCTAGATAGGCAGATAGCTAGATAGCTAGATGATAGATAGCTAGATAGGCAGATAGCTAGATAGCTAGATGATAGATAGCTAGATAGATGATAGATAGATAGATAGATAGATAGATAGATAGATAGATAGATAGATAGATAGATAGATAGATGTAATATAATGGTAATATCAGGATTCTGGATATGAACTAACATTGTCTATTAAAAGTTAACTATGGAATATGCATTTGATAAGAGATTGATAACAAACATTTTAATGACAGCAACTAGAAATTCTCTTTAGAGATCAAAGAAAAAGAGATAGACTTTGTAACTGGGTTACTTTGAAAGAGAAAAATGCATGTTCAATTTATATATCTTATCTGTTTTCATAAAAAAGGTGATGTGATGCTGAAAAAAGGATCTATTCACATTTGCTTCTAGCACTAAGTCCAAGTAAGGCTATAAAAATTCCTCACAGAAATGTATTGTTCCTTTTGGGAAGCAATCAGTAATCATTTATATTTATAAATATATTCTTATAAACTAATGGTAGTTCCTAACAATTAAAACATTATTTTTAAATTAAAGAATGTGTAATAATTGGTGGTTGTGGGCTCATAGTTATCATTTGCAAAGACGGAGAACCAATAACTTAAAAGTATGATGTTATGCATGCATACCATGTTTCCACGAAAATATGACCTACCCCGAAAACAAGCCCTAGCCTGACTTTCATGCCCACACCTAATATAAATCCTACCCCAAGACTGAGATTAGAAATTAATTCATTCTAATTTGTCTGAATGGAGTTTAAATAGGCATATTGTGAGTCTCTTCTGCCACCTAGAGACCATTACGTTTTTATTTAAAAAGCACCTTCAAACCCAAGTTTCTCAAAACCAAAATTACAAATCTTATTAAAAATATCATGATTACAGCATGCATTTTTTCACATTGTCAGTCACAAGGATGTAACACACAGAATTTGTGTCCTGAAATAAAAGTGTGTATTTCTTCTCTTTTTCTACCTTTGCCTGTTTTTACATCCTTAAAGATTAAACTGCTCAATTATTGTTTAAGATTAAATATGAAATCTTGATTTGGGATTCTCGTAAATGGCTTTTGTTGTTGCTGTTAAATAATGTTATTGATCCTGGCTAAATGTCACCATATGATTATTATTCAGTTCTATTTCTGACAAATGCCAGTGGAATCAGACTGGATTAGTGAGGTAGATGTTGACATACTGTAGAAGCAGCCTATTTTTAACCTGCTGTTGGTCATCAAAGAGGATAAAGACTTTTATCTGACTTTGGAAATCTTATAACATATTTTTTCCCATATATAGGATAGAAGGCTTGGAGGAGAGGCATAGAAATCCTAAACAACAAATCTATGTTTGATTTAATCCACAATTTTCATAGCAACTTGATAATTCTTCAATATCTTCTTTATTTCTTTTAAACTGAAAAGAAAGCAGAACCCTTGTCCCTTGATCTTCATTCTATTATGCTTGCTGTTTTAACAGTCACTTAATAAGAGCTTAATCTGTTTAAGCCAAAGATCACGGATGACCTAATTGTTCGGGATACCACTCTTAATAACACACAGTTGATGTAAAATGACTGGGTCAGAAGGTGAACAGCAAATACTTTTACAAGTATTTAATGAAGTCTATTATACCATATCACAATATGCCGCTGAATTTAAAACCATCTGAGCAAAATGAAGATATGATGTTTTGAGAAACATTATGCCTTTACTGTCTTTACTAATTTCAGAACTAAATTGGGATCTTTTAGATGAAGAAGCTTGCAGTGATAACCAAAAGTACTAAAAATGTTTGACATCTAAGGTGATTTGTCTGCCAAGTTGGGTAGTGGCTGAACAAAAGGTACTGATGTAGGGATGAAATCCAGCAGGTTCTGACAGGTTCTGGAGAACTGGTAGTGGAAATTTTAAGCAATTCGGAGAACCGGTAGCAGAAATTTTGAGTAGTTCAGAGACCAGTAGCGCAAATTTTAAGCAGTTCGGAGAACTGGTAGCAGAAATTTTAAGCAGTTCGGAGAACCAGCAGCGGAAGTTTTAAGCAGTTTGGAAAACGGGTAGCAGAAATTTTGAGTAGTTCAGAGAACTGGCAAATACCACCTCTGGCTGGCCTCAGAGTGGGTGGGAATGGAGATCTTGCAGTATCCTTCCCCTGCCACGCCTACCAAGCCACACCCATCAAGCCATGCCCACAGAATCGGTAGTAAAAAAAATGGATTTCACCACTGTACTGACGCCCAGACCCTGATGGCTGTTGCAGAAACAGTGCTGTCACATATTTGGCAATTTTCCCCTATTTACTACTGCAGAGGCAGTTCAATCCCCACCACCCAACCTCCTGCCTTTTTGGCCATCCTGCACATCGGCAGTACTTGGAAGTGATTCTGAGGCTACAGTAGAGGTTCAGGTCCTTCAGTAGTCCCACTAAACCAATGCTGCCCCAACCCCTGAGCATCTAACTTTACACCTAATGCTGCTGCCACTGCCAAAGAGTGCCATTGTGCAGGCAGTCAAAAGTACAGAGAGGATGGGGGAGAGAAGCTGGTGGAGGGAGTTCAACAGTTACTTTATCAAGGTATGAGACTGGGAGGACCACGATGTGAATGGCTTGGATCAGGGTGGGTCTTCACCTAATGACCAGTGGGATTGATGGAATGCAGACTGTTGGGGTTGCTGTTGCTGAGTGATGCAGCCACATGACCTCATGCTTTACCATTTATATATCAGTGAAGAGTTAGTCAAAACAAAATCAGCTTTTCCAATGTGACCTTATAATGACCTCTTGTCTACTAACTGCATATTCTCTGATAGGGGACAGAAAAACAGATGGGAGAGAACCAAACACAGATACATGCACATATACACCAGCCTGCATACAGAAAACTATATATGTGATTATTCACCTCTGACCCCTTGCCCTTTTAACACAACCCAGCCTTAATGTTAATTAATCAGATTTACAGCATGCTATATTCCATTTAAACTCCATTGACAAATTATATCCCTATGTCTAGTTCTTCTGAAAAACAAATATTAATAAACTATCCCTTTAGAGCAGGGCTGTCAAACTCATGGCTCGCAGGCCATGATACCACCATGACAATGTGAGTTTGACAGCCCTGCTTTAAAGCACTCTTCAAACCAATTGGAGAACAAAGTAAATATAGATAATGACAGCATTAACAAGGTCATAAGTGCTAAACTGAGATGAGGATCAAAGTTCTATAGAGCTTTAAAGCAATGTTTTCTTTAATGGAAAATATCTGTTGTGATGGGGAAAATATATTGAATAATTGTTCTCCAAAACAACAAAAATGTAATTAATGAAAATCTCCCCTGGCAGTTTGAGCTGTTTAAACTTGATATACATATTTCTGCTATTGCCAGCTAACCAATCTAAACTGGATGAAAAAATGCTCTCAGTATACGGTAGAACTCTTACCTCCAATCATGTGTTTTTAATTAATCAATAAGCAGCTATAGACACTACTGGTGTAAGTGGATCTGAGCCAGTAATTTGGAGAAAAAAGAGACTGTATGCTAATATTAATCCTTGGAATTGGTAGCATCTAGTAGTATCTATTCTTCATAATTAGTTAATCCCTGTATAATCTCTTATTTTAATAGACTTCATATTAATCCATATTAATCTTATGGATAACTTGTTGAAACTACCATCAAGAAAATGTGTATGCATGAAGCAACCTAATTCTCAGCCTCCCTTAGGTTAAACCTCAGTCAGCCTCAAAATTAAATATTTATATATTTGAAGGATGAGAATGAAACAACTTGTTTCAGTCCGAGCGAACAAAATTCAAATAATATGTTTCATAAAATGCAAAACTGCATATTTGTCATGCCTACCCTGAAAACCAAAATCAGTGTGAGTTAACATTAGTAAATTATATCTGCTATTTAACAAATGGAATTCTATTGTCCAATAGTTTATAGTGGTCACTGTCAAGACTTTGATGTTTTATTGGTTTATCTCACTGATAGGATTGGCTTCACTGTCCATAGCTTGAAAGACTACGTTAATATTCTGATATTATCAAGAATCATCCCTTATAATGCACTGTGCTTAATAAAGGATCGGCTATTTAATCTTAAAGAATGATATATGTAGGGTCTTCCAGAACATGACAAAAATCATGGAGTTTTTAAATCACTGAATATATATTAATAGTTAAGATTGCCAAAATTCTTATTCGGATTTTGTGTTTTGCTTAGCATAATTGGTGTAACACAAGACAAGGGGCTAAATTAATATGATTTGAGTGCTTATAATCATGCTACTGTGTAGCGGTGAACATTGCAAATGTACCTTGTTGCTTCCATTGGATCCTCAAGTAGCCACTCAGCAGAGTTCTTTGGAGACATGAAGATCTTAAAATCATCTTTTCCGCAAAAAACAATGTCAGAGTGTTCAAAGACCTAGTATGGCAGATTTGCAATGCCCCTTTGATTATAAAATTGAATGTTTGTGCTGTTGTAAGACTGCTGCAGATTTATTATTCATTGACAGAACCAGTGAATCATCTAATATGAGATCACTTTCAGATTATGAGAATTGATGATATGTACTTTTGCACTTATCTGATCTACAACAGGTTTCTTGATTTCTGTCCATCTTGGCACATTTGAGATAATCCTGGGGGATTAACTGGGTGGATTTGGGAAGTGATGAATCCATCTATGTGTAATGGAGTTGGGCTGCTTGCCTTAAAAAAGACAATGGTTCACTGATTCCTGAAATAATTACTCAGAGGATTTTGCCAACTATTTTGCCCACCTAGTCACAAATATCCCTTTAGGGGACAATATGCTTGGCAGAGTGGTGCGTCTACAGCTATATATGTTCTTAAAAGATAACAATTATTTTAACCCTTTCAGCTTGGGTCAGGCCTGTTTCTGGGACGGAATCAAGTATGAAGGCTCTGATGGATGACCTTACATAGCAGAAAAGACACAAAGAGAAGGTGATTTTACTAAGCTTGCTTGATCTTTCAGTACTTTTTCAGTTGGGAGCATCATGTTACTCTATTCCTTGTTAATATTAATATTCTATATTAATTCTATCCCTTTTGTAGGGATAGTTTCAGCTGTGTGACTGTACCTCTCGCAGTGAAGTGCTACAAAGCAATTTCTATCCTTTGTATTATTTAATCTCAATATGAATTTCCTAAAGATGGACATTAGGAATTTTGAAACTGGATGCCATCGATATGTTGATCATGCTTAGTTGTACTTTTCCATAATTCTTAAATATTAAATTTCTTAATTTAAAAATAGGTATGTCTCTAACATCAGTATCTAAATGCAGTGATGGAATGAATGAAGGCCAATTAATTGTAATTTAATCCTGACAAGATGGAAAAGTTGTGAGTAATAATTCCTTGATTCAGGTATTGGGGAGTATACTCATTTTAAATGGAATAAACTTGTCTCAGAAAAAAAAAATTGGGGGGGGGGAGTAAAGTTGTGACTTGCAAATTGTGCCAGTGATTCTATTTCTATGGATAGTGTGAAAACCAATAATAACCCTATCTAGTGGAAGATGGAGAAAGTGGTAAACATTCTTTATTTTCAATATATTCATATGAATGCAAAATGAAGTGACACTGAACTTGTGGAACATAGTTCCAGAATATGCGCTATGGGCTATGGGACTGCAAATTTGGGACAGTAATATCAAATAATAACAGCCATTTCTAATTTTTCCATTCAAGAAGAATTAAGGGCAATGGAATTAATCCAGTAATCATTAAGATCCATTCACATCACTGAAAACACCAAAAAATTACTTTACAACCATGTCTGTACCATCCCTGTAGCAACAGTGTTCAGATTTATCTCCTATGACCATTGTACTGGATTCAGCTTTTAAATCAATTTCCTGAAAAAATAAAGCATTAATTCTATATCTTGATTAAAAGAAGGAAAAGGAGAAAATTTGATATAAAGGAAACTTTATTAAAACTGAATCCAAATATATGTTGAGGGATATAGTATATCTTTGTCAGAAGACAGAAATATATATAAAAAGCATAGTTACAATACATTAAACATACAGGATAATAGGGATGAATAGAACATAGATACAATACAAATTAAATAATTTAAACCAGTGAGAATTATGTACAAAGAAAATACATAGAGAGACATGGGAATGAGTATCCAATTTATAAAGGAAATAATGTAAATCTATTAAGGGTAGCTATACAAGACAGCATTAAATGAATGATGAACAAATGGATATCGTCTAGCAAAGTGAAATTCTATGCATACAAATTTATGATGACAGACTAAGTGCTGCGTGATTCTTGCACTAGAAGAAAAAAAAATGCACCCTTTCCCAAATTAAGCCTAAATTTAAAAATGCAAAAAGTGAAAAAAAATAAAAAAATAAAATGGAATGAGAATATTTGCTCCAAGTCTCACAAACAAGAAACTGAACAAAATACTGAGAATGAGAAGGCATCATGAACTGGCAAGAAGTAGTATTGTTAAAATGGGAATGCAAAACTAATTTCACTCAGATTTAAAAATCATATAAAAACCATACATTCTGCATAGTTCACTAAAACACAGATTATTTAAAATTCAAAAACACAATAGTATTGGATTTGGACTAGACTAAAAATAAATAAAAAGTGAAGGAATACAAAAGCAAATGTAACTTGAAATAACTACAAAATTTCAATGAAAAGAAATCAACAATTGTATTGAAAATGTGACAAATCATAGACTGGATGCTGTCAAGTAATTAATATAAATTGCCACGTTTGTCTATAATGTCAATAAAGTCACAATGAAAGTAGAAAAGCGTAGGACTGGATTACAACAAAAGTGTCATCAGCACTTTAACATTCTGTTTAGCAACTGATTCCTATGCTGCTCGCCTTTTAAACGCTGTAATTTTTCCGTTGTTTTTCTATTGAAAGAAAATTCATGTTCATGTTCCATAACCAACCAAAGGATATTTTCTTTTGTTACCATATTTCAGTACAATGATTCACAACAGGCTTTATTTGTCTTGATACTCTATCCCAAAATGTGCTTTTATGCCAAACTATACAACATTGAAATAATTTGCAGAAGAGTATATTCTTCTTGAAATTGTTTAAATGTTGTATAGTTTTGGCATAAAACCACATTCTGGAATAGAGTATCAAAATAAATGAAGCCTGTTATGAATTATTGTACTGAAATTTGGTAACGGAAGAAAATATCTTTTGGTTGGTTATGCAACATTAATGTCTTAACTCTTATTCCAAGAAATTCTTGTAAGTAAAGCTGAAAATATTTTCTGCAATGAATATTTAAAATACCAAACATCACAATGAACCATACAGTTGTATTTTGTTCAACTGTTTTGTCATTTTAATTTGACTTATTGGATGAATCAATAGCCATCATAAAGGTTTTCATTAATCATTTGATAACTCCATTCTGAATGAGCAATTCAGAATATCCTTATTTTTAAAGCATATTGCATTTTAATAGTCATCATATTTAATAAGAGAGATATTTAACTGAATTTGTATTTAACATGAGAACTAATTTGGAACAAATTAAAATATAGCCAAAACTTGTAGACTAGTTCTAGACCAATATATTAAATTAATCTGAATTGTTATAATGAATTTCTGTTAAAGATACTAAATAGCTGGCTATTGGCACTTGAAACAACCCACTGGAATGATATATATACAATTTCCAGTGCTCACAATACTAGATGTCATATTTTGATTATTGACTGAAATTTATTCATTACCTAGATAGAGGACTAATTCATAGGATTTGTTTCTGACAGCTTTCAAATTCCTATTTTAAGGGGGAAACTACTAGTTGTAAATAAGCAAACTGAACAGTCTTAACTGCCTGTTTGATATCTTATTCTATCTAGCCTTGAACACAGGAGTGGTGGTGAAAGCTGGATATTTATTATTTGATTTATTTGTGGTGATTGCTTGTTATAGGTAAATGGGATTATAGATAAAGATGGGTTGGCCTCGGGCAGAGATTCCAGGGCAGGATCACACTGCGGGAGATACATGAGGACTGGAGGTATTATTCGTACACTGATGAGCAGGAGTGGCTATGATAGGTAATATGAGAATGGCCTGCACTTGGAATATGCCAGGAATATTCTTGGAGAGAAATCTCAACATCTTGCTCTCAATATTTACCATCAGGACCAGTTTAACGGATCCTTGGTGGTCCTAGACTCTGGCTGCTTCTTCTGAATGCAAAGTTGGTATGCAGTAAATCTGGCCATTATCTAACAATGGATGAGTGCTGACCTGGTGTACATGTGCCTTGGAGGGTCTTGAGTAAGATTCACCATTTCGAATATATACCTACCTTGGTTTCATGTTTTGTATCAACAAAGTCCCCAGGGAGCTGAAGCACCTCTAGAATAATAAATTAGCCATGGACTAGAGAAGAAGTGGCTGCATCATATTTAGATACAAGACCCTTGGCTTTCGTTTATTTAAAAATTATAATTTGTCTTAATTAATTAATTAATTAACAATTAATAATTGTTATTATTAATTTTATATAACTTGCTATTTTTCAGCTCTTTCCTAAATGCTTTGGACAATTTAGTTCTCTAGGTAACACAGAAACTAAATGAAACAAAAACCATCAAAAGGCCACAGTGAAGTTCAACATCAGTACATGCAGTAGATCAGAGGTGTCAAACTGGCGGCCACAGGCCAGATGGGTCACGTGCAGGCCACGCCCACCCCAGCTCCATGAATAGGGAAAACATCAGGAAACATCAGGCGACGGCAACGTAATGCCGCAAGTTTGACACCCGTGCAATAGACCAACAGAGAGTATGTACAATATAATATGATGTTTTAGCTGTTAATAAAGTAGCCAACAAACTTCAAGTAGAATGATATTCATTTCACTATGTAAAGAAATAAAATTACATTTTTACATGCTTTCTTCTGAGTCAATCATGCTGCATAATAAGCAGGTTCAAATAAAGAAATTATGGCGGGAGGAAAATACCTAAGTCACATTTGATGTCGTTTTACAAAGTCTGCAAACTGATGATCCTTGGCATAAAGTTCTATAATCCTTATTCTGTCCTGAATGTCCTGTAAAAGTAGGGGAAAAAATCATAGCAACTGTACAATCATCCTAAATAAAGCCCTATGGTTCATAGTAAGAGTGCTCTGTACCTACTTCAATATAAAATCATAAAATAGAAAATGCTATATGATATCCTTTTTAAATTGTTTCATCAAATTGGAATCCCACATTTTGACCTGAAAATGTGTATTCAGTTAGAATTATTAAATCCTTGCGATGCACAAAGTGAAAAATGAAACAAATATAAGTTGGTAAATGGTTACATGCCAGTGGTGGGTTGCCCCCAGTTCGGACCAGTTCTATAGAATCGGTAGTAAAACCGCTGGGAGGCTCCACCCACTGACCCCAATGTCATCAGAAAGCTTCTGCTCATGCGCAGAAGCACAAGCGTGCGCACAAGTGAAGCAGGCGCGCACGCACAGCCCCGTTGCGAACTAGTAGTAAAGGTAAGTAGAACCCACTCCTGTTACATACCTCCTTACTTAATTCTCTGTTATCATAAATATGTTTGATCTCTTCACTGCTATATTCAGTGGATGTCTCATTGCTTGTGGAGCTATAAGAAGTTAGCTGTGGACATCTCCGATAATAGTGGCTATATCCAGTGGTATCACTTTCATACATTGGGTTGTATTTCACTGCATATTCAATGGATGAAAGACTGTCTCCTTGCCTATAAAGTAAACAAATGGAACAAGTGTCAAACAACACTATTTGTATAATATTTCCCAAAACTGAGTTGACAATAGCTATTCTTAGGCAGTCAGAAAAAAATGAGTGAGAAGGACAGAAATGCATGCTGCTGTCCTTCACCCCAACTTCCATGTGTGGACTGTAAAATCTGAAAACAAAGTGTAGCTGAGTTCGAATGAGCCACATTCCATTTTCCATCTCATTAAAAAATTTCCATGGAAAGGTGTAATTGAATTCATTTGATTGCCATCTCTATAAACTTGTCCCATCAACACTGAAAGACTAAAGGGTGATGGATATGGTACAGTGCAGAGTTCCTCTGTGGTTTTTAACCACCATCTGAAAGGCGTTGTCTATCACTCTGAGCAATAATCAAATCTGTGCTGGAGAGGGTTCTACAAACTATAACTTCATAGCAACCCAAAAGGAATAAAACAGTGCCTCCAGTATTGTTCAAGACTTTCAGCTTTTCCAATAGTAGAGCCATAAAGCTATCCAACTGTAAGACATACATTTTCTCCTTCATTTATGAACCCACTATTTATAAACTAAGTTATCTTTAAGCTTTTGTTAATGTATAATTTTGTCTAGAAGAACAGTAAGATCCAATTTTAAACCATAAATTTGCATAAATTTGTGAACCAGGCACTGGTTCACAAATTTATGCAACATTTATGCTCTGCGTATCGTGTGTTTGCCTGTCCTCTCTTCAGCACTAGTGAGTGAATAACACAAAATAACCTTCAGCTGATACTTACACAAAGGAGTCTTCAATTTCACTTTTTGTGTTCTGGTCTCGAAGGGTTCTGGCCAGGAAGAAAGTTACAGTACAGGCTATGAGAAGAAAGACAGCTACTGAAGCTATTGCAATTCCCACAACAAGTGGCTCTGAGACATACTCTTCACAGCGCTCTCCTCTATACCACCAGTTTTCACCTACACGGCATCTATTATTTGTTCATGCCAACAGAAGAGTGAAAAAGAAAAGCAGTGATGAGTTAGTTATTCTACTGTAACCATAAATGACAGAACGTCAAATACTAGCCTTAGCTAATGCAGGATAACAGCAGCAATTGTTCATATGTTATACAATTACACAATCATAACTAAAGTATTGAGAGCCAGTTTGAGCTAGTACCAGATTAGAAACCAGAGTTCTAGTCCTGTCTCAGGCATGAAAGCTGGCTGGGTAACTTTGGTTCAGTCTTTCTCTCTCAGCTCAAATCCCCTCACAGGGTTATTATAGTCAAAATAGGAGAAGGAAGGAGTATTAGGTCCATCTTCAGTTATTTATAAAAATAATAAATGTGAGATCAAAATCAGTAAAATTTAAAAATATAGTAGCTGTGATTCTATTCATTTGAAAGCCAGTTGAATGACTATGCACTTACCTACATATTGCTCCTTGCCCTGGGATTATGTCACATTTGCCATCATTTTGACAAAAATTACGTTGCAGAAGACAAATGCTATTACATGGCAATCCATTAATGCTTAGATAACCAGGATAACAAACACACTCAGCTTCTCCACTCCACTGGTTTACCAAACACTCCGAAAACTCATTGCATGCCTGGAACTTGCAAGGGTCAGCCTGGACTCCTGGAAATGAGAGAAAAGGAATGCATATATTTTGGGACAAACAATTTTATCCAAAGTGAAAATGAGATTTTAAAAATTTAATTATAATTATAAATTTATAATTTTAAAACTAAAAGTCAATCTTTAAAATATAGTTATTAACTCAAGGGAAATGACACATTAAAAACTTGTTGGGAACTTGAGAACGAACTGTGGGTGAGGCAAGTACACAATTTAGCCAGCATTCTCCTTAGAGGCCCATAAGATACCCACAAGAGGTCTACAAACAAGGCCTCCTTTGTCATTGTAATCCCATGCACCAAATATATAGAAGTGGTCTCTCCTGTGCTTTGATATAGCACCCAATAATCAAAGCTTCATTGCTACACTGGTTCTGTATATCATTTATTCTTGTTAAACGGAACAGGTATAAAATTTGGACAACAGCAGTTATCTATAGTGCTGATCTTACTTTGTATCATGGAAAGTCTGAGGCTCGAAAAAATTGACACGGAATGATAATTGGATACAAATGGAGTGAGATGAAAAGGGTTTTGATAGCATTCAGTTATCTGAATTCTGTTGTGTTGTTCTTGCAATCTTAAAGTCTGTTTGGCAAAAGTCCGCTGCCTCACTGAAAATAAGCTAATGGAACAAAAAAAATTTAATACCTGATTCAACATCAAGAGAGTACTTATCAATAGCCAAGTTCATAGTCTGATAGGCTGTGTTGCAAAAATCTTCCAGAATCATGTACACAGAATTAGTGACATTGCGAGGTACAGGCCGTACAAATTTCATTCGGCTGTTAACCACAATACTACCATTCCTGAAGTTCAGAATTTCCAGATTCTGGAAGCCAGTTAAGTTTGATTGCAAATAAGGAACCAGCTATAATGCAGGAAAAATAATATATAAATGAAATACATCTGCAAATATAAATTATATATAAATAAATCCATTCATTCTGTGTTAACCCATTGCCCTAAACTACAATGGGATTCATTGGATCTGCATTAATATGATGCATGAGCTTAGTTTACATTGATTGTACATTGATTGTACATTATAAATTATGTAATTATTTAGTATCATGTGTGAAATAAGATGCTCAACAAATAGATTGGTCACAATTCAGCAAACACTGGCTTAATACAATGTGAGGATTGATTCATGAGCTCTACATGATAATGTATGTATGCGTATTCCTGGTTATATATCCTTTTTAAAATAATAGTATCAATAACTGCAACACATGGAAAAAGCTATTTAACTTTATAACCATGTATATGAATTAATTTTTACTAGTGGCAGATGTAGTGACAAATACAAGGTATTTTTCCATTATTTCTAAATAAGAGAGATCAGTCTATTCTAGGCTAGGGAAGTGACCAATCAGCATTTTAAAGGACCTCAAAGGGCACAAAATATCATAATTTTTTTTAGGAAAGTTAAATTCCTTTGCACAGGCAAAAAAGTAAAGTTAACTCATTTAAGGCAAAAGCATACATTAAACTGATAAGAAATAGATGCACTGTGCCATGTATGTTTATAAATATCATAACCATTCCAACCCTAGTATCTGCTTCTACAGATAGATACAACAATTTTTGCTGAATAAACTTTTCCCTTTACCTGCTAACCAGTGGTGGGTTTCAATTTTTTTTACTACTGGTTCTGTGGGCGTGGCTTGGTGGGCGTGGCATTGCTTGGTGGGTGTGGCAGGGGAAGGATATTGTAAAATCTCCATTCCCACCACACTGCAGGGGAAGGATACTACAAAATCCCCATTTCCTCCTGATCAGCTGGGACTCGGGAGGCAGAGAATAGATGGGGCAGGGCCAGTCAGAGGTGGTATTTACCAGTTCTCCGAACTACTCAAAATTTCCATTACCAGTTCTCCAGAACTGGTCAGAACCTGCTGAAGGCCACCTCTTCTGCTAACCCTTTTTATTCATTGTTATTATGCAATGCACATGATGGCAATGTATGTTGATAGTAAACAATGAAGTATATTCCAAAGCTTGAGTTAACTAATACTAATACAACAATTAAAATAAGAATATGTCTGTAACAATTTCAGTTAATGTTAGTTCATTGAATAGCTATAGACAAGCAATATTATTTTGGTAGGTAGAAGGTAAATCTGATTGTTTGCATTTTTCCTTTTACTTTATAACTGTCTCTGAAGTGTCTGTGTCTGTGAACTGAAATAAGCATAGCAAGTTAAAAGGCAAATTAGCCATTGCATATCATTAAGCTAAATGTTACTGACTTATAAACTGTTCTACAAAAACCGAATCAAGTATGCCCCTCCAATGATCACACATGCTAAAACAATAGCAACAAGCAAAAATAATATTTTTTTCTTACCAGTTCTAGAAATCGTTGTTCCAGGGCTTTATATTCAGGGGAATTTTTGTTAAACAAATCCTCTGAAAAAATCATGTTAGTAACTCGAAGGCTAAAGAATACAACTAAAGCACGTGCAGGGATAGTTACATTGTTGGGATTTTCGGGAGTAATCCTAGATATCCCAACCATTTCAGTAGAATGGGCATTGGTTGGTAATTCTACATGACTGTCAATCATAATTCCTTCTTTTTCATGGTAATAATAAGTTGTGACTTCATAGGCTTGATCTGTAACTTCCAGTTCTTCTGTGACCAAATCTTTTTCAAGTTCAGGCGATTGGATCACTGGGCTTTCCACAGTAGAATATGCTGATAAAATTATTTCCGGCTTTTCTAATTCTTTTATTATAATGGTTGTATGTGACTGATTTTTTGATGGCTCTTCTGTTAATATTACGTCATAAATTGCTGTTATTTCAGAAATGATTTCATCCTCAGTGGAAGGCTCTAATTTTATTGTACTGTATATTTCCGTAGATGTCACAATTCTTTCATCTGAGGTGACTTCTGTGTCCAGAGATGATTGGGAAATAGTTGCATCTAGTATATCCTGAATTATATCTTCCTTTGGAGAATCCGGTGTAAAGTATGTTTCATTATAGTCATGCATACCAGATCCCTCAGTTTTCAACCAGGTCTCTAAGTTGACTTGTGGTTGCTGTCCTGAACCAGAACCATAATATTCAATAGTATCCTTTTCTTTATTTATAGAAGATTGCTGGGTTTCTTCTTTTGAAAAAACTGTAGATAATTCTTCCTCAGTGCTAGGCTCTATTGCTAAAACAGAGGCTGTTGGTGATGTAAGACTGAGAGGAATTGCAGAATCACTTGTAGGTAGAATTTCTTTTGGCACAATGTGAGGGAGAACAGTTGAAGGCACAAGCAAACCTTCCAACTCTTTCTCTTTTTCAAGTCCTGGAAAAAAAATCAATGCATAGTTATGAATGCATTTTAGGAATGCACCTTATTGGATTTTGTTTCTTAAGAAACCCAAGGTTATCCTTTGTTGCTCAGCAAATACTGTAGTTTCTTTAGGACATATTCACTCTTGTATCAATGACAGAAATTCTTTTCTTTTTTCCAAATATTTAATGTAGTTGCATTAAAACCAAATCAAAGTAATTGGAATAAAACTACACATGGATTTTAAAAGGTTATATACTTTTCATTTACAAAATTCTTCTAATTTAATTTTAAAAATAAAATGTGAAATATACATATATCTCAATTAATTCTAAAAGCAGCAATCAATAGCAAGCCATTAACGTAATACAGAGTAATACAGAAGACAATAAAAAAGCAAATAAAATTGTAATAATAAAAGAGCAAAAGCAAAATTTATATGACAAAAGAATGGCAAATCTGTTAACCAAGTTAATTTTAATTTAGCTAGAAACAAGCACGTAACCTATGCAGATCAATCAAAATTGCTATAATATCTTGTAAATCCTGACAACCGCAATTTGCACCAATTACCGTATTTTTCAAACTATAAAACAGACTTTTTTGTCTCCCAAAAGGGATGAAAATATCTGTGTGTCTTATAGACCGAATATTGCCAAAGCCCCACCAACCCATCGGCCATGATTTTTGCCTCTGCACACCCCATTTTTGGGCCTTTTTTGGGCCTTTTTCAGGCTTTTTCCAGCCCATTTTTGGGACTTTTTTCAGCCCATTTTTGAGGCTTTTTTCAGCCCATTTTTGAGGCTTTTTTCAGCCCATTTTCAAAGCTTTTTCAGCCCAGTTTTTTGGCTTTTTTTGGCCTGTTTCCGAGGCATTTTTTGGCCATTTTTTTTCAGAAAAAACAGCCTGAAAAAAGCCTCAAAAATGGCCCAAAAAGGCCTCAAAAACAGGCTAAAAATGCCTTGAAAATGTGCTGAAAAAAGCCTTGAAAACGGACTGAAAAAGGCCTCAAAAAATGGCTGAAAAAAAAAAGCTTAGGACCGAAAAAGCTTCAAAAATGGGCCGAAGAAAGCCTTAAAATAGGCTGAAAAAAGGCTGGAAAAGGTCCGAAAAAAGACCCAAAAATGGGGCATGCGGAGGCCAAAAACTTTTTTGTTGTTGATTTCCTCTTCTTATAGTCCCAAAAATACGGTACGTTTGCAAACTTCAGTCGGGATTCCCCTTCACGCAAGACAGGCCTATGGAGTACATTACACTAATCCACTTGTAGGAATTTAGAACATGAATGACTGCAGAAGGTTTGTATTCTGAGCAGCTTTACACATCTAAATAAATAAATATTAGTATTTAGTGGTGGATTTCCTAACATCAGAGTTTCTATTTTGTTCTGAGTAAAGATTAAACCAAAGGGATTTATGTAATTCTTAAGAAGATATATTATATTATATATTTGAGAGAGATGGGCACTGAAAAATATGAAATATAAATAAATAAATATTTCTGTACAGGACTGCAATTATAAATATGACTTCTCCATCAATGCAATTAAAATATTCCATCATGGTGCCAAAATCTGACAATGTCTGTCTGATTGTGAAAAGTTGTCATTTCAATTACTGTTGAGGATCAGTTTTGAAGTAGCCAATCAAGAACTCTGGCAAAAATGCTCTGTCCATAGACACATCTGAAAAAATATAATTTATACAAGCAAGTCAACTTACCAATGTCTAACAAAGACAAATTAGAATGACTTTCCAAGTCTATATGGGAATCAGTTTCAAAGAACAATGGTGTTCCAGTATGTATTTTTTGTTTTTCATCCATAAAAAGCAAATCTTCTGGGGAAATGGTGATATCAGTTTTTGAATTGAGAACACTTTCAGAGTCCACAAAACCATCTGGTTTCATCCACACATTATTGTCGCTATCAAAGATAAGATCTGGTCCTGGCAAGTCAAAGGGCAAGATGCTGCTTGCAGTTGACTGAGCAGCAGAAGGCCACTCAGATACTATGGCATGATCCTAAAATATAGAGCCATAATGGTTACAAACAATGCTGATAATAATAATGCCTCAAATTACCTTATAGTTCACTCCCACATCACATAATTTGTACAATTTCCAACAAACCTATGGGGCAAATCAGAACTTAACTATATCATGGGTTGTGACTTCCTAAATATGTCATCAGAGGCATCTGGAGGGATAGTGGTGGCAAATGACAAAAGCAGTACCATAGTGAAGTGACAGTCTTACAGGGTAGACTAGACTAAGAAACAAGTGCCATGTAAATCAGAACTACTTTTATTGTAAGAGCAAATAACAACATAACTCTGCAAGTATGGATGTTGGTTGTGCTTTTCTTCCCCTTACTTTATCTTTCTGCGGGGCTTGTCAAGGTCTTGTCTGTGATGTTGGTTTTTCTACTTTGCTACACTATTTTCAGCTTAGTGTTTAACATCTTCCTCCATTTTGTATTACTTTTGGGAGAAACTACGAGTATGTCAAATTAAAAAAGAAAAGAAAGAAACAAAACACCCCGAAACCATTTCAGAGGATATTTATAGAATAGAATAGAATAGAATAGAATAGAATAGAATAGAATAGAATAGAATAGAATAGAATAGAATAGAATAGAATAGAATAGAATAGAATAGCAGACTTAGAAGGGACCTTGGAGGTCTTCTAGTCCAACCATCAGAAAACCAGGAATCACCAATCTTTCGGACATCAGGGACCACTAAATTCAAAATTTTAAATCCTGTGGACCACTAATATGAATCCAGCACACCACTCACTGAAGCACCTGGACTCCCAGTGATGGATGGGGTCCTTCAGGCACTTAGCTTGGCCGCTTATTTCAGCAACCTTAGACACTCAAAGAGCCATTTTGACTGTTTCCTACAGAAAACAAAACACCAGGATCTCTCATCTCTCTCTTTTTCTCTCTCTTTCTCTCATATCTCTCTCTCTCTCTTTCTCTTTATCTCTCTCTCTTTTTCTCTCATCTCTCTTTCTCTCATATCTCTCTCCCCTCTCTTTTTCTCTCATCTCTCTCTCTCTCATCTCTCTCTCTCTCCCCCCCTTCCCACTCTTTTCTCTCTCTCATCTCTTTCTCTCCCCTCTCTTTCTCTCTCTGTTTCATCTCTCTCTCTCCCCTCTCTCCTCTCTCTCCCCTGGCTCCTCTCTCCCTCTCTCTCTTTCTCTCTCTCTCTCATGTCTCTTCTCTCTGCCCTCTCTCTTTCTCTCTATTCTGATTTTCTGGTGCAACCAAGGTGTGAGCAGCACCAACAAGGGCAGGTAAAAACACTTGTGAGACCCAGCAATAGATGAAGCTTTGCTCCCGCTCTGAAATATGTAGCGAATCTCCATCCCCTGCCCTTTCCTTCTCAGGCCAGGTGAGGAGTGACTGGGAGGGTATGGGGTGGGGACAGACAGTGGTGGGCTCATCCAACAGGAAGCCACAGCAGGGGGACGAAAGAGCCATGGGTTGCTGACACCCATTGCTTTGGCCGCCTGCACCGCTACCCTCCCCTTGCCACAACAGCGCCATTATCTCATTCCGGCCAGCGAGGGCTGCCCTAGTCCTTGCACCTTCACCACCTGCAAAGTTGCAAGTTGCATGTACCTTCCTCTACAGCAGAGATTTCCAGCCCCACCATGAGCTGCCTGGCCGGTCCCATATTCCAGAGCTCTAATCACATGACTAGCCCATTGGTCATCCCGGAGCAGCTCCTCCACCTAGGTGCGCTGTGGACCACCAAAATTTTCTCACCACCAGTTGGTGACCTCTGCCCTATACCATTTCAGGCAAATGGTTGTCCAATCTCTTCTTTAAAACTTCCAGTGTTGGAGCATTCACAACTTCTGGAGGCAAGTTGTTCCACTGATTAACTGTCAGGAAATTTCTCCTTAGTTCTAAGTTGCTTCTCTCCTTGATTAGTTTCAACTCATTGCTTCTTGTCCTGCCCTCAGATGCTTTGGACTTAAATATAATGTTAAGAGAGACTAATCTGGACTAAGAAGGCTTCTTTATGTATAATTGTGTTAAGATATTACTACATTCCTATTCCCATAAAGCAGACAAAAGAGCTGCTTTTTTTGTTAATTTAAATTCTTGTCACATGTTCAGTGATTAGCCCATCAATAATAAGTATTTTTTTTATTCGAAATACAAGAAATAAGTAATATAATGTAGGAGAACCTGGAGAAAATTTTTGGTGTTTTGGCAATTATATGCCAAAACACCATAAGCACAAAGACTGAGGGCAATTATTTTTAATAGAAATGTTTGGACCATTTATCTACAACTGTCAAGAATTACAATTTAATCTTTATTTAAATGCAGGAACAGTATCTGATATTATTCAAAGATTTTGAAATCATTACAAAAATATATTTTGGGCATATTTTAGATTCTTTATACACACACACACACACACACACACACACACACACACACACACATATTCACACACATACACATACACATACATTTAAAAGGCTACTCTGAAAAAACAAAATATTTCACAAAAACAAAAGAATTGAAGATAAAATCTATCATAAATAATTAAACCTACAGATTAAAAGAGCATTTGAGAATCTTTGGAATATTGTTGACTTTTATCTTATCTTTCACTGAAACAGTTTAAATAATTGGGTAAATGTATATAATACTAAGAACTCCTAGAGAATTTTTAAAACTTTTGAGATATGAAATTTGTAAATTATGTGAGTTGTAATCCAATAGTCTGTTGAGCATCCAATTGAGGAACATTGTGCTGGAATAAAATGGCAATACAGGAAAATCAACTTACATCATCAATGGGTTTAGCAGTAATCCATGATGGGATTTCAGTCATGGAAACAGCCACTTCTTTTACTAAGAAGGAAAATATTAAAAAGCAGTTGTGAAACATGTTGATTTTTAAATTGTTTGCAGTCCTATTACTAATCCTAACTCATTAAGGGAGCATATGCAATTTAACACTGCCAATAAAGTTTTATAGAGTCAGAACGAGAACAGATATACATAACTCAGTGCTTCAAAGAACACAAAGGATGTATTGAGAATATGGCATCTATGATCAGAGCAAATAGAGCCATTAAAAATTGAATACACATTTTTTCTTTTTTTGTGCATGTTCTCTAGAATTTCACATGTTCCTCTTAGAGACTTCAGAATATAAGAATTATACAGCATTTCTTAAGCACACACATAAAGAACTCAAACCCAAAGAAGTAACAAATACTGGCAGAATAAGCTCAAAACAAAAAGAATAGGTGTAACAATCAAATAAAAAGAAGAGTAGATACAGTATGTTTGTATGAATTTTGTTATGATGTTTTCACAGTTGGTTTAGAGGTTAAACCAACCACTAGTTCTACCAGACTAGAAAGCAGGAGATCCAGTGGTGGGTTTCAAAATTTTTTACTACCGCTTCTGTGGGTGTGGTTTGATGGGCATGGCTTGGTGGGCGTGGCAGGGGAAGGATACTGTAAAATCTCCATTCCTTCCCCACTCCAGGGGAAGGTTACTGCAAAATCCCCATTTCCTCCCGATCAGCTGGGATTTGGGAGGCAGAGAATGATGGGGGCAGGGCCAGTCAGAGGTGGTATTTACCGGTTCTCTGAACTATTCAAAATTTCCGCTACCGGTTCTCCAGAACCTGCTGAAATCCACCTCTGAGGAGATCATGTGTTCAAGTCCTATCTTAGCCATGAAAGCCAGGTGGGTGACCTTAGGCCAGTGTGACTGCTCAACAGTAAGACTCTCCTGCTTTCTAGTCTGTTGCCTTAATCACTAGACCAAATAAACTACTAAATACAAACGATCTACTTTTCTTATTCTTTCTCACCTCACCTCAACCCACCTCACAGAGTTGTTGTAGGGAAAATAGGAGAAAGAAGGTGAGGTAGATGTGTTTGCTGCCTTGAGTTATTTGTAAAAACAATAAAGGTGGGATATAAATAAAATAATAATAGTCTGTTGGTTGTGTCTGAGATGTTTTTGATGTATGGTGATCCTTTTCAGACCTTGTGTTGCTTCTGCTGCAATGGATTGAATAGCCAGGCACTTTTTGATAAATAAATGAAAGCAGGGGAAATACTAAGAAAATTGTGGTTGATAAACTCATCAAAATAAAGAGAAGTTTTAAGAACATCAGGCAAGTGGCATATGAAAATGGTAGTTGCACGTAAAGTTATAGCGTTGGTGTGAAGTTGTTTTAGTTATATTTCTCTTTCTTTTTTACCTCGTGGTTTTATATTTTGCTTACTCTTTTTCTCCTTTTCTGTTGTTGTTGTTGTTGTTTTGCTTAATGTTGAAAGGCAAAATTGTGTAATCCAAGATTTTTTAAAGTTATAAATCCTGAATTATTATAGTCTTACAGTGGAGGTTCAAATATCACTGTTGCATTTCATCTAAATCCAGAAGCAATGACAAGAACCAGATAGTCGTCCATTAAAATAAAATATACTTTTAGAAAGAGAAATGAGGGTTGGGGTTTTTTGATACTATCATCAATCAAATTCTTGAGAGAAAACCGTTTTTGCCTATTTTAAGAGTGAAATCATTTGAGTGAACCGAAACAATATTTATATACCATTAATAAGCTGGAGAGAACCAGGATCCAAGGACAATGAAGCATTTTCAAATAGAATGTTCTTATGGAGGATCTCAGCAATGTAATGTCTGAAGTCACTATCTGTATAAACAACTGTTGAGTTGTCTTTAATTTCTGCAAAGGAGTTCTGTTCCACTTTGTTTGGCTGGAGGTTAATCCAATCCCAGATAACATTGCTCATAGCCTCCCTGTCAAACACCACAGCATACAGGACTTCTACCCTGTTAAAGGGAGAATTAGAAAGATGTATATTGTCATTTAAACCCTACATTAGCAGTTACAGCTTATGTTTTGTTTACAAAGCATGTAATATATTTCTTTGCATCTCTTCTGATAATGATTTGTTTTTTGTAATTTAAGCATCAATCTAAATACTAATTCTTATTGTCTAGGGACAGCAGCTATATTGATTATATTGCTTGACATAAAATGGTTTTTACCAAGATTTACACATGTACAGATTACTTTTATATTAACTGTAATTTCCCTGAAAATAACAGTTTCTAAATTGCAATTAGATTCAGAAGAAAGTCCAATTTATATCAATAATTATTGATGGATTATGTCAATGTATTTAGTAATATAAACCCTTCTAGTGTGAGGGTTTTTGTTAACTTTCCAACAAGCGTTAGAAACATATTTTTAAAGAACTATTTACAAATCTTTGGTTGATTAGTTGAATTCAATCTCACAACATCTACCATAACATTGAATTTATTATAGAATGCTAAAATTTATTGAAACAACTTTTTGCTTATTCAAGATAATATTTTTTCTATAGATCCTATAAATTTTCCCAGAAATGGACCATATCTGTTTAAAAGGAAACAAGTAACTATCATTATGAAAAAGTATTTAAAATTTTCTTTACCTGTTATCCTGAGTTGACCTAAATGTTAAGGTAAGATAGAGAATACCTGTTATAAATTAGAAATATTGCTCCCAAACTAAAATTTATAAACCAAATCCTCCCATAAAACAAGAAAAGAGAAATTGAGATTTAATTAATGATGCGTAGAATTTAAAGTTAATGTATTATTCTGAATT
Organism: Pantherophis guttatus; assembly: GCF_059756535.1. NCBI lineage: Eukaryota > Metazoa > Chordata > Lepidosauria > Squamata > Colubridae > Pantherophis > Pantherophis guttatus. The sequence continues at coordinate 33,372,428 of NC_142067.1, forward strand.
TAAAGCAGTTCTTTTGAATTGGAAACAGTGTTTTATATTCAATATTGACTGTTTCAATCATTTTGGAAGTAAACATTGAAACAGTCCATTTTAGACACAAATCAGCAGCTTTGAACTTGAAACAATTCATTCAAATTCAAAATCAGTGTGTTTTATATTCAAAATGGTATGAATGAAACTATTACATACCCTTTTTAATAATGATTCTGATTTCATGCTCGTTGAAGGTTTGAAAAAAATGTAAGTACTAAATTATTTAATGAACTTTTAAAAAACATTAATAAATAAGATCCAATCATGCTTTCCTTGCTCTATGATAAGCTTAGAAAGATTTGAGTTTAGGAGCCCCTTAGATTTTATTTTATTTTTTTCTTGTTCACATATCAGCTCTGACTTGGCTGATCCTATGAAGTTGGCTCATTTCAAGATTGGTTTAGCTTCTAGAAGAGAGGGATCTATGCTGGCTCTTCAAAACAAAATTAGATCTAAACTACTACTTTGCAACCTAGGAAAGTATGAGTTGCTTGTTTTTCTATTGCTTTGATCTTGCTCCCTGTAGCTTCCAACTCTGGCCATATGCTAAGGAGCAGTGGGATGTAGATAGAGATTTGGGGATTTATTCTGGATCTCCTCATAGCTTTTATTCTGCCTGGTCTTTATTTAGGAGGCTTCTAGTCTCAGGATCTTGCAACAAACTCTTGTTCTCTGACTCTCCTCCTAATGTAATATAGCCAGTTAGGTTCTAGTTTTGCATATTCTGTATTTTCATAAATAAGTCTGCTAAAATTATAACCTTGTTTAACTAATCCTGACCCTGATTATATTCCTGCTCTTAGGAATCTTTATGCAAAGGAATCTACAAACATGGCTTCAACCTTCCTCTGGCTTTAAGCAAGCCACAACCATCCCATGCACAGAAGGCACAGAAGGCACAGACATGCACAGATACTGCAACCAATGATGACTGCTTAGCCTTAGAGTTTTTGTTAAAATATCTTATTGTAAAAATACTTTCTTACTATCCTTTCAGTTTGATAGCTAGCAGAACATTTTTAACAGCACAAAAGAGATTGTGCTCTAAAACGTTTAGAGCAGGTTGGCTTTCTCCCGTAGCAATTTTCATATTTTTACAAAATGTTTTATTTCAATAGGCATAAATTATGGATCCAAATTATGCATATAATTGTTTTGTGGTCTGTATAATTATTTGAAAACATGTGTAAGAAACGAGTACTTAAACGAATACTGTCCAACCTATAAAATAGCCTATAGGGGGGCAAACTAAACCAGTTTTGCTTCTTTGATATATTTTTATTTCATTACTTGTAATCATAGCCATATGACTAATGCAAGTATACAAGTGTATACTGTCTATCAACAGTGGAGCAAAGATACTGTTATATAGTGTTCATAACACATTTTAAACTTACACCATCTATATTGTATTCATTAACTGTATTTTTTCAACAGAAAGAGAGAAGATAGGAGAAGGAAGGTTTTTAAGCAAGGAGGCCAAATATGATTTTTTCATATTGACAATATTAACAATAAGATGCTTAATTTTCATTGCTTATAAAATTATATACCTGAATTCAGTTACATGGATATTCTTGAATCCAGGCAGTCCTTCATAGGCATTCTGAATCTACATGAAAGATAGAGACACAGATCCTTAAACCCTTTTATTTTCAGAACTAATTCTCTCCTTCTCTCCCTCCCCCCCCCTCTCTGTAATTCTGTTTACTGAATTGTTGTGCAGTTTCCAAATGTATTGTCATTGCTTTTCCTTGATCAAACTCCTGGAGAAATGGAATTTATGCACTCAACATGCAAATGTAGCATGAAGTGCAGGTATGAAAACACCATAAACACTGGTCTGACATAATTGGTAGAACATTAATTTTAGCAGTAGCAAATCCAAATCTGGAAGCTGTCAATGTACTGATAAGCTAAGGTAAGATTTATGGAGGAGGAACTGGAGAAAATAATAATGTGAACAATTTTGGATTCTTTGCAATGAAAAGCACCATAGAAATATAATCAATTAATATATTGAAGTGGTACTGGTAACATAATTATAAAGTCACAGAAATTGTCCCCCCCACCCCCATGCATACACAATTTGCACATTTTTGAGAACTATTAGAACATGATTTGGAGGCTGACCATTTATATTTACTAAATATTCCTCAGTAAATATTTTTTTATTCCAAAGGTGACAAATCCAATCTTTTCTACTTATGAAAATTCCAGAACTTTCATTACTTTCTTGTATATTTTATTTAAAATTTATATTTTTTTAAGATGAAAAGTACGATTCCCTCCTTGTCTAAATAGCTTGTTTAACTACCATGTGGTTATTCTTACTCTGAATCCAGTGCTCATTATAGTTATATAAATAAAAATGAAGGAATTATGTAATCCACATCCCACATCAAGAATGCTTTGTCGGCAGAAAAACAATTTGACTATCTCAATATTCCTTCTTTCTCAATAAAAATCTTTGATGTATTTATACTCTAGCCATAATCAAAGCATTCTGCAGTAGGGAAAGATTATCTAAGGACTTTGAGAACATGGCAAGAGATGAAAGGGAAAAACTGTAGCCAAGTTGCCTATCTGATCAGGCATTTATATTATGGCATGGCTACTTGGCTGTACAGTTAGAAAACTGATGGTGTCTAGCTTAATCGAGGCCAATAACAGTTACAGTGATTTCCTGTGACTACACTGTAGATATTCTTCTCCATATGAAATGCTGTCAGAATACTAAATATGTATATTCATGAGCTTGTAAAAATATTGTAACAATTATTTCATAGATCACTCAACTCATGTTCTGTTAAATTGAACAATGGCATGTATAAATAAATCCAGATTAAAAAGTATATCTGACCTTCAGATTCAGGCCTGGTATAAAAATCTGTTTATATCAATTTCTAAAGAGGAAAAGCATTATCTAAAACCAATGCCTTCCCCTTAAGCAGGTTATAATATAAATAGTTGCAGCATTATGACCAAGGCCAGAAAATATGAGGAGTCAAGGATTGTTTATAGTTACAGCAAGAATAACAAATAGAGGGAGTGGGGAAATGCTCTTCTCAAATAACTGTGCTAAGCACATGTGACCATTAATAATTCAAGTCCGGTTTAGGAACGCTAGAAAAGCTGGATAAAACATATAGTTAATGTTTCTTTTTTTACTTTTAAAAAGCCAAAATATGATAAATATGATTAGTTACCCTGCATTTCTCTGTTGTTATTTAGCATGCTTATTCTGGATAGGAATAAAACAGGAATCCTTTTATTTCCAAGGTATCTTTCACAGATCGCTTGAAGCAGATATTATGAAGCTTGAGCAGCAACAATGAGCACTGATTGACTAATATTCTTAGATATGTTGGGCTGCCATTTCCAGTGTTCAACTATTAGCTAACTTCAATTCAATTATCATTTTTTGATTAAGACCTTGAAAAGAGATTGCTTAGACAAGCTATTTACTCTTGTACATTATGAGATAACGAATTTCCTGCTCTAATCCCAATTAGATAATGATTTCTAAAGTTTGTCTTAACAAGGGTCCAATTCCTTAATCTTCACTAATATATAACTTTTTCTTGCTTTTGCCTAAACTAAGCAATTCTGGGATTAAGTGGGAAAGAGGTTGAAGGGCTATAAAACTTGCCTACCAAATGCAACTCTTTCTAAGTCATATCCATTGCCTACCTCACCACAATCCAGACTAATTGTTGTTCTCTGAGGAGGATAAATCTCTGAAGCTGTAAGTATAGGGACCATTTTAATAAATCATTATTAATGTTAAGCATTTTTCTTGATAGCCAACCCACAAAAGTAAAGTGTATAGCAAAAATGTATAGGTAGTATAATTACTTCAGAAATAAATTGTTGAGAGAGTTGTTGGTATTCTTCAGTAGAAGGGTCGCTTAGCTCATTGATGTATTTCTCTTCAGGAAGAAGAATACTGAATACAACCAACTGCTCATGACCAGGTTTCATTAGTTTTGTATAATCTCTTGTTATCTCATTACTGACCTAGCAAAGCAAACAAGCAAAAGAACAATTTGATTTAATGAATTCTAATCATAAACAACCTCCCCAGACTATATTTCTATACCAAATAAATCTGTATGCTAGTTTCTTTCATGTATTACACATGGTACTGAAGTTCTCTGCTGGTTATTGGGCATAATTAATTTTCTCCTAAATTAAGTCTGTCCTTCCAAGCCCAATGTCTGCTCCTATGGAGCTCTGTGAGGGGAAAAAGCAATCCTTGAAGATTTATAATTATGTATGTATCTCTTGACTTTGAAATGATGTGTTATCAATTGAAATGGATTAGATATGTATCTCATTTACAGGTATCCAGAACAGAGAAGGAAGAATTTTTATGCTAGTAATATAGTCTAATTTATTTCTAACATTTTCTAGCTTACTATTAAATGCAGCAGAAATAAATTCATTTTAAACAAAACTTGATGCATTTTGAATAAAAAAATGTTGAACTACTAGGCAGAGATTTTCGATATTCTTCTAACCTTGGTTAGCCTTTGAAGTAAAAAAAATAAATAAAGAATGATGAATAAATAAATAATGAAGTTATTATTGCTCCATAAATAAAGGATGAAGTTATTATTGCTCCAATACCCAATGTCTGTCAGGCAACATCTATAAAAATTAAAGCAACCTTATAAAGCACTTTAGCTTACTTCATGATCTTCTGTCTTTTCAGTTCTGTCCAAATGACTATCAGTTGAGACCACATCAGGAGGAGGAATACTGGCAACTATACCTAAAGAAAATAATAAATGTTACGTTATTTTTAAATTAACTATTTTGTTAAATAAAGAACAATCCAAGCATGAAAAGATTATCAAGAAAAACAAAAAAAATCTGACTAAAGTTTTAGTCACATTTAACATTGACTCATTGAAAAATTGTAATCTAAATTATTGCAGAGAAACAAACATTGACTTGGCCCATCACAACTGCAGCATTTCTTTGCCTAGGAAATGTCATTCCCTTCTATAGCTAAGGACCCACTTCCATGCATTCTATTCCCATACAAAACCGTAATCATCTTGCTCCATCCTTTTCACTAATTCACAAATCAGACAACAGACAAATTAAGGAGAACAGACCTCTCAGAGTAGTAGTATCACCAACTGGAGATGGAGTTGGCATCCTAAAATTGAAAAATAAGAAAAACAAAGGAATGAAGTGTGTCTGTGTGTGAGCAACAAAGAAATAGATTAAATATTTTCTTTCAAAACTAACAGTCCTTATTCCCGTGGATCTTTCAGAAAAGAGAGACAAGTGGATAAATAATCCAATGCGATTTGTAGAATGCTTTTACAACAGATCATGAGTGTGTGTGTTTGTGGGAGTCACAGTTTTTACTGAGATAATCTCACTATTATTGGGGAAAACTTGATCATGTAGAGACCATTAAATCCAGAAAGTTATCAATTATATTTTTATTACAATTGGAAGTACCTTTTAGTATTTTCATATCTCAAATCTAGCCAAAATAATGCTTGATATTTTCTGGATATGCCTAGCTTTTTCTTTATTTTAAGTTCATATACATGATGCTTAAAAAACATATCCATTCACCCCCAAATCCTTAATATAACATTTCTATTGTGATTTGCAACTAGTTTAAAATGTATATCATTTTCCAATAATAAGAATAATAGCAGCAGACTAGAAGAGAAAGAACTGAAGATAATAAAATGCAAAGAAGTGTAAACAGAAGCAGAAAAAAGAAGAAAACAAAGATAGTAATTATAGGAGTCTTGGGTGCAATCCAAAAAATATCTTAGCATCATTTAAAACTTAAAGCATAAACCATAGCCTGTCAGGTCCCCACTTTGATGGACCTGCATGGGAATAAGGAGGAAGGGAGGGATGAGCCTGGGGCCATCTGTGTTATCTCATCTCCAGAGGAACAAGACCACGGTACCTGGGAACGACTCCTTATCCCCTTCTAGCTCAAGCTTCTCACAACATCTTTGCACCTTGGGATTGGCCAGCGCCACCCTGGACAGTTGGGAGTGGTTTCCACAGAACAACATTTTAACCTAACGGTTATGTGCAGGGAATTTAGATCCTGCCTAGCTTCTCTGCTATTATTATCTCTCAATAAAAGTTCATTTTGAAATGCTGCCTGCTTTCAAGAGTTCTGCTTTCTTGAACGGTAGCTGAGGCAAGACCTTACATAGCCAGTATTTGATACTATTTAGAAATTTGTTGTATTTAATGTCAAATTTCTTAGAAGAAATGTTACAGAAATTGAGATAACTAAATGTTATCTATTTATAAATAGATGATTCATTCTAAAATCAATGATGGTACCTCAGAACACAAGCTGAGTTATTTAACTGCCTCCATTTTTCCCTTAAGAGTTAACACACATTACAATGATAAACTTGAGACACCTTTGTTTATGGTATCTCTCGGCCATCCATAGTTGTCTCAAAGGTGCTTTTTCAAAAGGCAACTAGACTGCTTTTCCCCTGAGGAAGAAGAAGATGGCCTTTTCTTCTTCTTCCTCAAGGAAAAACAGTAATGTTGCCTTTGAAAAATCACCTTTGAGACTGAGAGATCTTTAACATCTTTGCAGATTGGTTATTTTTATGAAACCCAAGTCAAAACATAGAGACTTGAATATTCCTGATAATATTCATGCATAAATACATTATGTAGAAATATCTCTGTTTGTTTCAATTTATTTGACCTTTGATCTGAACCATTTATCTAAAATTTACCAACAACAACAAAAAAAAATAACTTCTGCAGAATGGTGGATATGATATGCAGCTACATTTGTGAAAGCCAGTGATTTCAGAGGAGAAAAAAGTTTCAGGAGACTAAGATTAATTAATTCAGTCAAAATATAAGTCTAAGCAAACCAAGTGGAATAAAATATAGCTCTAATATTCATCATAATTGAAAGATCAAGTGTGACAAATAGAGATACTGTAAACCTTAGTTTGGAATATGTTCTTTGACTGAAGAGAAAGGAGCTCAAATCACTGGAGGAAGAAGAACCTATACAGAAAACCTGCCATTTTACATTTCTTTTGTATATTGGTTTTCTTTTTAGTAATTTCCCTACTTACTATCCCAGTTCATTTTGTTCAAGAAAAACAAAGTCAGTTTTTAAAATGAATGTGAAATGAACTGAAAAATTCCTATATTATCAAAGGCATTTTCTCTGAAACAAATAAATACATGACATTCTAAAGGTAGTTCAAGGCTTTAGGAATTATAATGGTTAGTTTGGCATTAACACATAATGCCATGTCTGTTGGCCAATCACTCTTATTATATATATCTGCTACAGCACTATTCTTTATGAAGTCTTTACGAAGGCATGTTTTAATCCTGTGATGGAGAACCTATGGCACGCATGCCAGAAGTCGCACGCAGAGCCGTATCTCTGGGCATGCGAGCTGTCTTCTGTTTTCTTCTGGGTTCCAGTGCGCTGGCCAGCTGGTCTTCACATGCGCGGGAGCCAGAAGAGCAGCTGCCTGGTATGCATGCGCACACTGGGAAGATGATCTTCCAGTTTCCGGCATGTGCATGTGCATGGTCTTTGAGAGCACATGTGCACCAGAAACCAGAAGACTAGGTGTCTGGTGCACATGTGCATGCCAGAAACCAGAAGATCATCTTTCCGGCGTGCACATGCGCATCGGGCGGCTGCTCTTCCGGTTTCTGGCAGTGCTGAAAAGATTCAGCTGTTTTAACCTGTGCGCTAAAAGAGTAGTTGACATAGTAGCTGCATATATCTTCATTTTTTACTGTGTGTATGTAAATAGTATGAAACAATTTTGGTTCAGAGTAAATAAACTGCAATCCCATATATCTAAATGAGAAAAAAGGATGTAGAAATGGGAAAAAGTGATGTAGCAGGTATTTTTTTTCTTTTACTGTTTAAATTTTATAACTGCTCTTTGGAAAAAAAGAACAGCTTTTCCTGTCATGTTTAATAGAAAATAGTACAGTATCTTGATATATAAATAAATTCTGAGTTGCCTAATTACTATTCCAGTTCAGTATTTCTCAGTATGTCTCAACTTGGAAAGAACCCCTGACATTCTTCTATTTCTCTGGGAAGGTAGCATTCAATTTCAGTACTTGGGGATATATATTTCCTGCTTCAAAAAACTTTATATTATAAAAACTTCTTCTGAAATTACTTGAAATTGTTTGTGGCATATGAACAGTGATCATTTTCAATAAATCTTTGAAATGATCTTATACTTAAGAGACAGGCCACAATTAGCTTCAATTTTTATGATCAAGACTTAAAACACTGCAGAATTGTTAAGTAAATGATGCCAAGCAATAGCAAATTGGTTTTAAAACAATAAATGCTAGAGTAAAACTGAAATTATTTTGCAAATATTTGCATTTTGAAATGTGAAATTTATCATATTTAAACTTCAGTTAGATTACAATTGTTATTTTGCATGTAGTTCAATTTTAGGCCTGCACATTCTCAAAATTTTGATTGAACAATATTTTCCCCATTAATTTAAGTTTAGCCCATCCTTGGTCACTAATATACAAAGTATATTTTACAAATATTTCCCCTTTCTTTACTTGCAAAAGCCATTTATATATGTATGTATATATAAACTAAAGCAGGAATTTCTCAAGGCTGCTAATAAAGACTGAAAATATTTTTTTTTTATTTCTCAATAGATTTTACTGAGTAAAATGAGATGGAAAAAATTATGAAAACACTTGAATTACAATAAAAAACTGAAACCTAAAAAAAAAATAAGTGATTAGAATTTTGTTGATGGTAATACATCAAGGGTGTCCCTTTCACAGTTATGAATGTAAGGAGTTAATTTTACTTATTTTCAATGATATCATTGTATATTTGATAACTATAATAAAATGGCATATGAACAGTGATCATTTTCAACAAGTCTTTGAAATGATCTTATACTTAAGAGACAGGCCACAATTAGCACCAATTTTTATGATCAAGACTTAAAACACTGCAGAATTGTGATTTTGCAATTATGTAATATGGGTTCAGTTGGATGGTTATTATGTGATATCTATGATAACATGGCAAATGTTTTGTTCTAAATATAGTAGAACCACTATTGCATTTTTTAGCATTGAAAGCATATAGAAATATTTATTTTATTATTTTTTATTAATCATATTTCTATGCCGCCCACTCTCTGAGGACTATGGGCAGCTTACAACAATCGACAGTATACTAAATAGCATATTGCCCCCAACAATCTGGGTCCTCATATCTGATTGGCATTATAAATATGGGCCAAAATGGGTTCTCCTTAAGTTATTAATGATACTACCATATAAAAATTACAAAAGAAATATAATTTACTAAAAAACAATATAATTGTTACATCTTTTATTTTGGCTTTTGGTACATTTGTTAAAAGAAGTTTAAAAGTGTAATAAATGCTGCAAATTTCTATCTCAAGGACTTGGAAAAGATAAAATTGTGGTTATTTGTATTTATTACAAGTTTGTTTTCCTTAGACTATGAAAATCACTTAATCATAACATTAAGCCTAGAAAAGCTAAATTAATGTTCATACCTGTAATCTACAGATTAACTTTTTTTATGGTTGAATAGACATTAATTGTGAATTTTTTAATAAAAAAACTACATGCATAACCATGAAATAGCCAAGGACTTTTCCAAACCTCAAGGTAGATAAAAATGCTTTGAATTTTGCATGTTTGATCAATGCTATATGTTGAAAATTTTGGAAATGCTTTCAGTGCTTATAAAATATGCATTAAATTTTTAATTCTTAAAAATCTTGAATTCTACCTGAAATAGGAAGGAAACTTCAACTTATTACAAAAACTGACAAGAAATCATAATAGCAGAATAAATATAAATCATGGAAGCAAGGTTTCTTACTTCTGAGCATAGAGGTAATCCTCAATTTACAAGCATACGTTTAGCAACAGCACTGAAAAAAGGGACTTGCAACTGGTCCTTGCATTTATGAGACTGTCGCAGCGTCCCCATGGTCACATGTTCAAAATTCAGGCACTTGGCAACCAGCATGTATTTCCAGTGGTTGCAACATCCCAAGGTCATGTCATCACCAGTTGTGACCTTCCCAGGTGACTTCCCTCAAGCAAAATCAATGGAGGAAATTGGATTTGCTTAATGACCACATGATTCACTTAATAACTGCAGTAAGTCACTTAACATAGCAAAAAAGTTCATAAAATCTGGAACAACTTATTTAACAACTGCTTTGCTTAGCAATGGAAATTGTGGTTCCCAACTGTAATTGTAATTTGTGGACAACCTGTACTGTAAAATATAGAACAATATACCAGTAGATACTCACCCATCCATTGTTTCTTTAGTATAGGACAATTTCTAGAAAAATAGAAAACCATATTTTAAATGTAGAACTGCATTTTGTACATTTATGTTATATTTTATGTTTCATATATGTGCTTTTATTATGTGTCTCAAGTATTCCAAATAGCCAAACCCGTTCATTCTTATTTATTCATAAAAACATTCAAAGGAAAGGCCCCAGTAAGGGGCCTTTCAACAATGCTTACATTTAATTCAACAGATGCTTACATTTAATAGCCACATTATTGGGGAATAGGGCTATGTAAGATTTTAGATGAAAGGTCTGTTTATTTGAAAATGAATTGCTTTCATTTTATATTTTTCCTGTGTTGATAATTGACTTAGTTGCTTGGCTAAACTGGAATATAAAGCAAATATATGTGAATATACAGTGTGCCGATTCAGATTAATTTGTACATTTAATTAAAGGAAAATGTATATATATTATTAGTGTTAAGGCAAACAATCATTAGGCAAGCCATCTTTCTTGATTCCAGTTGTTGAAAAATAAGCACTGAACACTCTGAATAGGTATTACGAGTTCTAAAGCAAATTAGAAAAGGGAGGGAAATTTGAAATATTTAGTATTCTTGGATAAAATTAAGAGTTATTTCTGTTTGCTAGTATTATGTATTATGTCCCAAGCATTCAAAATAGAACAATCAAACAATCAAACTAATAAAGATATTAGGCATAAACATTGAAATAAAAAATCATAAAGCAACATTCACATTCATGTTTGGAAGATAGTATGTTAGACTAAGCATTAGTAAGATATACTACGATGCATTGTTCTGAGTATTTTATAGACTATTTATAATGTTATTATTTATCAGGCATACTTATAAATGGATTCTCTACCTAAAGAATGAAATTCATTGGAAGAAACAAAATCATGCATCAATGAGCAAATAAGAGTGCAGGACTACCAATTTACACACTTGTGGGAAAGTGCAATTTTTATTTTTATTTTTACTGGTAGGAGCAGAATTTATAACCAATAACTGAAAATTAATGGGGGAAATCAATGTATTCTCAAGAGACAAATAACAGTTTGAATTTTCAAATATTGCAATTGCAATTGCACCTAACAGGCATTTTATACAGCAAATGAGTAATAGTTTCTGAATGATTGCACTAATGAAAAAACAGTTAGAAAGGATCTGAATAGGGAAAAGAACAAACCCTCAAATCTGCCAAAATATTAGTCACTGACCAAAATATTTATTTATATAGAAAATTTATATGGCCTCCCTCTTCACTCTAGGTGATTCCGAATGGCTTACAAATCTTTCTTCCAGGTAAGAAACCCTTATATTACTGGTAGATTCAGACAATGGGATGTAAGTGCACATTTAAGAGATAGTATACAACCATCACAAAAATTGCAGTGGGAATAGTCAATGTCAGAAACACATTGTCTATTTATTGCACATTTTAAGTAAACAAATATGTAAAATGCATAAACTTAGAAGTGTTCCCAAATATTCAGATGAAATTATTTGTTCATAAGGTAGCTCAGGTGATTATCACAATACAAGTCTGTGTTTTATCATTTTGTAAGCTAACTTCTGAATTCATATTCACCAAATATTATATATCCACCGGTTTTGCAGCAGTGATTATCTACTATGGCCACTATGGCCTAGACATCTTTGGATTATAACAGTATTTCTCTTGAGACTTTAAGAGGTGGGGTCTTAATTACCCAAACAGCCATGTTGAAGTCTTCACCTCTTAAATTTGCCAAGATTGAGAAATTTTGGATTACAAGGTGTAAACTTGAAAAGAGTGGGGAGGGTGGGGAAAAACTCAGTTAGCCCAGGACACATCTCTCACTCTAAATCACTTAGGCAGCTGGTCCGATGAAAACCAGCAGGTTTAAAATAACACTTACTGGAAGTGTTTGGGTTAGATGGTAAACATAAGTATGATGTCACCTTGGATACCATGGGATTAGGCACTCACTCCTGGTGTCTGGTTTTAGGATTTGAGCAGATGATTTTTACAGAGACCACAAAACAACTTAAAGCAATATTGATACTCTATTATGGACTTGAAAGTTTTACTACTGCATAGTAAGACTGTAAGACAAAATACAAATTTAGTCTATTATGGCAGAAAAATATAACATTAACTTCAACAGCCTGTTATGGTTCTGATATGTTGGAACCATTCGACCTTAACAAATTCAGATTGCAGAAATGGATTGTAATTTACAACATTTGCAGTATGTCATACCTTTGTGTTTCTTTAAAATGTGTGGGTGGGTGATTTTTTTTTTTAAATTAAAGTAGTTGGCTTCATTAAATAGGTAAATGTTGATTAAATTCTCTCATTTGCTTTTGAACAAAAACTTTAAATGACACTTTAAATGGCTTATTTTTTCTGATTTCATTAAAATATAATATCAAAACTAATTTAGAAGCCTTTATTAAAGACTGACTTTATTTTTTAAAAGTCAGATACTAGAAGCATATATTATACAGTCATTATATGTGCCTTAGCAAAGGCATTAAATTTTTCCAACTTTTCATTTAAAAATTTTACTTGTAGCTATCACTGCAGCCTTCACAGAAGGTTATCATAAATACTTCTACATAGTTATATGAAGTTGCTTAAAATAACTAATTCCTTAATTAGGTTTTTAGGTTGTACAACATTTGGGGGAAAATTATATATGTATATATTTAACATCACTTTACAAAGGTAGTCATTTTCATTTGATATCATACAGTTTATGATAAGAGTAATTAGTTTATTGAGTTCCACTTTTTGTACATTTCCTTGCCACAAAGGAGTTAGAAAAAAATGACTTATTTTTTGGGGGGGGGCTTATTTTAGCGCATGCATTCAAAAGCCCGAATGGACTTATTATCAGGGGATGTCTTATTGTCAGAGAAACAGGGTAGAGGAGGAATAACCTGCTCTATAGTAATGATATTTTTCTGATAGCAAAAACGCAAAGGGTCTGCATGTGCCAGTAATAAAAATCTAGGAGCATGGTGGAAAAAAAATGGGACAAAGATTACTGGTAAGTACAAAGACCAAAATAATGATAGCAGGTACAATAGCCAGCCTTATGAAATGAAAACATTGAAGTGTTAGATAGTTTCTGCCTTTTAGGCTCAATTATCCACTGGAAAGAAGTAAGCAGCTAAGAAATACACTGCAGACAAGCACTTGGTACACTGATGACACCCAGCTGTACATCTCCACCCCAAACCACCCCAATGATGCCCTTGATGTGATATCCCACTGCCTGGAGGCCGTGTGGGTCTGGATGGGGAAAAATAGGCTCAAGCTCAACCCTTCCAAGACTGAGTGGCTGTGGCTCCCAGCGTCCCAGTATAGTCAGCTGGTGCAATTGCTGACTATTGGGGTGAATCTCTGCCCCCCACAGAGAGGGCTCACAATCTGGGTGTCCTCCTGGACTCAGGCTGTCTTTAGAAGAGCATATGACGGCCGTAGCCAGGGGGGCTTTTTATCAGGTTCGCCTGATCCGCCAGTTGCGTCCCATTCTGGACCGGGACGCCTTGCGCACGGTCACTCACGCCCTCGTCACCTCCGGTCTGGACTATTGTAATGCTCTCTACAAGGGGCTCCCCTTGAAGAGCACTCGGAGGCTCCAAATGGTCCAGAATGCGGCTGCGCGGGTGGTTATGGGCGCACCTCGTTACGCCCATGTAACACCTCTCCTGCGTGAGCTGCACTGGCTCCCAGTGGTCTTCCGAGTGCAATTCAAGGTGTTGGTCACCACCTTTAAAGCGCTCCATGGCATAGGACCAGGATATCTACGGGACCGCCTTCTGCCACCAACAGCCTCCCACCGACCAGTTCGCTCCCACAGAGAGGAACTCCTCAGGGTGCCATCAGCCAAGTTGTGCCTGCTGGCGACACCCAGGAGGAGAGCCTTCTCTGTCAGAGCTCCTGCCCTTTGGAATGAATTGCCCCCAGATATTTGGAACATCTCTGATCTCCAGGTCTTTCGCTGTGCCCTCAAGATCCTACTGTTCCGATAGGCGGGGCTGTCTAATTGAATGATTTTAAATTGGGTTTTAACTTTTGGTTTTAAAATTCAGCCAAAACTATTTAATGATTTTAATTAATTTTAACTAGATATTGTATATTTGTATTTTTGTATATTCATTTTGGTTGTACACCGCCCTGAGTCCTTTGGAAGAATGGGTGGTATATAAATAAAATTATTATTATTGTTGTTGTTGTTGTTGCTATTTAAAAATATTCAAATAGCTAGTAGCAAAGTGGATAGGCTCAGTTCCAATGGTAACAGGTGAAATATTGGAAGACTCAAAGGACCTGGGTAGAAAATGAAGAAAAATCTATCTGTTTGAATAGACGCTGACTGGAAGGTACATAGTCAATCAATTAGATCCGCTTATAAATCTGATTTGCCATAAACTAAATTGACCCAAAGGTTTGCCTTGGTCTATCAACAGCAATGTTATTAAGCAAGTATTATGCTTTAAATATCTGGGCATGGTTCTCCAACTGATGGAATCAAAAGAATTCATTCTAGCCGTTAAGACAAAATGTGAGTAACAGTGCAGCAGTTATTCTACTCTAGGGGTGGTCAATATATGCCTGCAGAATTTTTTAGCCTCTAGCTAGCACAATTACTATATAGAAACATGCAGTGCTTTAATTAGCATAAGAGGATTTACTACTACAAAATATGTGCAATTTAAAATAAGACAAAACGTAAACATGTAGGTCAGGGGTGTCAAACTCATGGCCCATGGGCCGGATGCATCATGCGCTGGCCACCCCCACCCCCATTTTAGCAAAGGAAGGTAAAGTTGCAATACGTCATGTGTCAACAAGTTTTACACCCCTGATGTAGGTTAATCCAGTTGAGTTTGGTTAACAGATATGATTTATTCTTAGCATTACATTTAAAAAAAACATTTCCTATTGTTCTTTTAAGTGGAATGTAGGTTTTGTTTCATACTTATCTTGTTAGTTACTGTACTTATTATCTTGCTGGGTTTTTCAAAATTTTATTCATAATTAAAATTCTGACATTCTTTTTAACTGATTTTATTTAATAGCTTTATTTAGATGTTTTATTTGGTGGCATTTACCTTAAAGTTGTAGTTTCATTATGACTTAATTTTTTTATTATTCTGATTCATTAGTCTTATCTTTCTCTATTCCTAATGTTCTTTGTATCTCCCTTGATATTCAGTTTAATATCAAGGGTACATATATGCTACTTGCCTAGCCTCTGTATTTATACCAATAGAAGAGAATATACACATTTATGCTGGTGCTCTCTGAGTTTAATTGCTTGCTGATATTTCATTACCCAATTAGGTAACATTATCACTGTGATTGAGTATAGGTTTTCTCTCTATTTATATACAGTAGTGCTATTGTAAATAAATAGTGAGCACATCCCACACACACTCACACTGATGACATTCCCTTATTGGGTAATGAAATATCTGCAAACAAACAAGCAAGCTCAGAAAGCACTAAAAATGTTCTCCGTATTTAATTATATTTGCTTTGTGTTGGTTAATGACTATAATAAAACTTAATAAAGATTTCTCATCTTTCTTGTGATCAAAGCTGAAATATATTTAAAACTTTCTTTCTTCACAATTTATTTCCCAACATTTGTTATTTAGTATTTGCAAGATGACACCCAAAGTAATTTTAGGCACATCAAATAAATACTACAAATACAAAAATGAAAAAGAATAAATTTTAAGAGATACTTCGCATTCAATGTCAGGTGCTAATTTCCCAGAGCCTGAGAACTCTGAAATTATTTTTATCACATCCAGAATGAGATAGTAAACAGTAACTGGTTTAATAAAATAATGAATAAGAAATAGAATAAAATAACAGAATAATTGAAAAGGCAGTTTCAAAAATGCACATCTTTTTCCCATCATATAGCAATAGTCTTATCATCACTATAATTGAAACTATGTCCAACTGATATTCTCTTAAAGTCCATATCTCTTACCTTTGCTATGAGGCTTTGATACTCTTCAGATTGACTAAAATTGGTGCCCATTTCAAATATATTCACAGTGCCTGCTTCACATTCATTTAGCCACTTTTGGTATTCTTCTTGTCCTGGGAGTCTGTCCAAGAAAATTTTGAAGGCTTCCCAAATAGCTTCTTGGCAGACTTTAAAAAAGAAAGAAAGAAAGAAACATCCATTACTGTAAAAGTACAAGTATCACTATTATGTAACAACTATCTTGTTGTATTAGGACATAAAGAGAGAGATGCACAAACACATTGCTAGATACTGTTGCTGCTACTGCACGCGAACAATCCTGCTAGATTAGAATTTAAAAAGAGATACTATATTCAACTGAATGGTAGAATGTACAAAATTTCTAGACATCCACTAGAGACCATGAAATAGCTATTACTGTTCATATGGTAGAGGGCTATCTGGTCTACAAAAATTTGGATGGTCATTGCATGCCAGTGAAAAGAGTGGCTTTACTTAAGAGTGAAAAAAGGCACAACTCTTTGTGAGTATAGAGTTTCTGAGAGTGTACATCAGAAGAAATGCAGAGACAAATAATGTTAATATTATATAAAAAGCTATCAAGATTAAAAGTTAAAAAACAGACAGAAGAATGTTGAAAGTAGGTACAATTTTCTAAAGAAAAGGCTAAAAGAATAGTAAGAAAAGAGAAATAGGGAAATAAAAAAATCACTAATTATTTTCAATTATTTCAAATTATTCTATGTGGCAATTGTTAATCCAAATATGGCTTAAATTGCACTAAGTTTATTGAGTGTATATATTTATAGTTAATTGTTCTATTAGTGTCTTTGTGGATGTATCACAAGGTAATTTTGTCAAAATTTGACAAAATCTAGGCAATTCTAGGCAATTCTTCTTGTTCAGAAGAATCTCACAGAAGTGATACCAAGAGCATATTGAGGCTTTCTTCAACTAAAGTTGAACACAGAGATAAAAGGCCTGATAAGAACATTATTTTCTTCAATTAGCTGGAGAACATGGTTCATTGTCAATTGTTTTTGTTTCTGAAATACATTTCTAGAAATAATCCAAGTCTTTGTGTTAACATTTTGTTTAACATTCCATTTAGGAAAACCTCCTTTTTTGTATAATTACATACACCATGTTTTCCTTCCTCTTTCCAAATGATAAAATAGCTTTAAAAATGTGTTAAATAAAACATAGAAAATTATATTACAGTCTACTCCAAGTAGACATTTTTTTCTACAACAAATTGTTTGAGCCCATGTAGCAAATGTATCTGAACAGAATGAATAGTAAGATAAATCTGAATTCAGAATTCCTAAACAATTAATCACCATGAATTTTTCAAATGCTAACACTTGAAACTTGTTGTGTAATTCTCCAGAATATTGCATAATTGGATTGTTTGTTTATTTGTTTCAAATGTCCACCCATCTCATATAGATGATTCCTAAAAAAGAATAAAAACTCAATGAATAATTACAAACATAAATAATCTAAAAATAATACCTGAGGAACTCACAATGTTCTATAAAGAGTTTATCAATTACAGCCTTCTGCAATTATTATCTTCCAGATTTACATTTCACAATTTACATTATTCCTAATTTTTACAGCTTAGATGATCAAATTGGCAAAGGCTGAGTTATTGGTTTGAATCACTGACACTTGACAATAACATTCAGTATGACTTCAGTCCCATAAGGGTAGCCTCCATCATTATTTATTTATTTGTTAAATGTATGTGCTGCCTATCTAGCCATGGGGATACTCTAGGGCAGGGGTGTCAAACTCAAGAACCAGGGGCTGGATCCCACCTGCCATACGGGCTTAGATCTGGCCTGTATGGCTGCCCTAGAAACAGTGAGGGACTGGCCCACGAAGCCTCTGCCAGCAAAAATGGAGTTTAGGAGGGCCTTGGCCTCCTGAGCTCCGTTTTCCCTGCCAGCGAGTTCTAGGAGGCCATTGCAGCTGAAAATGGAGCTCAGGAGAGCTGCATGTGGCCCTCCTGGGCTCTGTTTTTGCTGGCAGAGAGTTGCAGGAAGCCATTGTAGTCAGAAACAGAGCTCAGGAGCCTGTTTTTGCTGGCAGAGCGCTTGGGCCACCAAAGGCACTCCCAACACGAATGACATCAAGCTGGCTGTGCCCATCCTGGCCATGCCCACCTGGCTCCCTGAGGTCAAACACAACCCTGATGCGGCCCTCAATGAAATTAAGTTTGACGCCCCTGCTCTAGGGGGTTTACAGCAATAACATTAAAATTAATTTGTGTCTTAGGAGGATTCAGTGTGAGAACAGTTCTCTTTGGGAATTGTCTGATCCATTTAAACTTTTAAATAAACAGTCTAACATATAGTATAAATCCTCATAAGGCTCTCTGCATAATGAGTCTTCCACACAAAAAGCTTTAGTCTTTTCAGGAAGTACCAGTTAACATTTCTACTATTGTCCAATGCCTTTTTATCATTACATACAGTAAGATGCTTTAGTCTATTACTTGTCATTCTACAGAAAGGGATTTGCTGGGGATCAGCACCTGACTAGTCCTGCTTATTTACTTGGAGGTTGGAGAGCTTGCTCGGTCATTTATGTAAATGAGCAGTTCTTCAGTTTAATCCAATTATAATCCCATTTGTGTTTCTTAAACATTGAACCATGTACAGTATATTGGCTCAGAAAAACTAAACCTTTAAAACTCAACTTCCAAATGTCCAACAATTTGTTACTCAATATGAAAAAATAATGAGTTACTGTCTCAAAGAAGCCTCTTTCTCAGAGAATTTTATACCACTAGCAGTATTATTACTAAGTGTATAGCTAAAGGAGCACTTTTAATCAAGAAAAGACAACCTATTTCTAGATATCAATTCATTCTCCTGTTGGTAGGTAGCCTAGGAGGAGAGAAAGAGAAATGTCATGCCAGTTCACAGCTACTTTGACCATCTGGGCTAGAGAATCCTTGTCCTTCCTCACAGAGGCCTTTGGGTGTGACAGTCCTTATCAGGGGATCAAACAACCATCTGTTGTAGGCCTTCCTGAGCAGAATGGAGCAGTTCTGCAAAAGGCAGGATCACATCAAATGGATAACAAATAGGGACAGTAGAAAAATGAAATATTAGTATAGATTTAATTATATAGTAAACTGCTATTTGGAGTTGAAGAAAGAAATGAAGAGATGACAACACAAGAAAGAAAGAGACATGAGTATGTGGGAATGTATGTTGCAGAAATGGCAGATTACTCAAATGAAACAAAAGAGATGAAACATAATCTGGAGAAAGAGAACATTTAATGGGAAGATATGATATTGGTGAATGGTAAATTGGTAGGATGTAGGAGATCTTTGTTTAGGTTTCTGTGGTGTTAATTTGTGTAAACCCTTTAACATCAAATGTGATGTTAAAATATTACCTAACTTCAATTAACATGTACAAGCACTACATCTACCGCTTCAATCCTTTGCAAGAATGGACCATGTTCTGGTTTCTAATTTATTTTAAGACAGCATTTAAATGTCCTAAATATAGTACCCACAAATCCCTTTTATTAAGCTTGCAATTCTTAAAGAGAGCATGGCAGATATAATTCATTGATTAATTAAGTGTCAAGAAATTTAGAGAGAAGCCGTGAACTCTATCCATAGAGTTAAGGAGAGCATTTTGTCAAAAAGGGCTGTATAAGTTCTTAGGAATCTAACCAATCTTTTGGATGTTGAGACTTGGAAACTATGGTCAAATTATATAAATTATACAGGAAAAATGTATAATGCAAATGGACCTAAAAGGAAGAGAAGGAATGAAGCATTTTCTTCTTTATCTCAGAATCACAAGTATCTTTAAAGACTATATTTAGAAGTCTAGAGATACTATATTGCCCATTGTAGGAAAATGTAATGCATCAGATCTGATTCCAAAGAAGATATTTTGAAGCTACCTCTCTGCAACTTCTTATGGCAAGCATGCCTTTTTCTGATCCTGTATAACCTCATGATGTCTGGAAAATTTCTGTCTTCATGGAATTGAATTTGGAGCACTTATGCTATTCTCATTTGTAACATCCACATAGTCAAGTAAATGATACGTGTGTATGTAGGTTTTCCCCAAACCCCTACTCTGACTGAACTGACATATTTTTTCATATACCACATAATTTTTAAGCCTGCCTGCACTGAGAGGCAACATAACTTCTTCAAGCAAAATTTACACTGCCTTCTTCCATCTCCCATATGTTAGTGACTATTCTTTGAGGTAAAACAAATAACCTAAGTACCAGTCCTAATACAGTGAGAAGAGAATATTTAGTGAAAGAGTAGCATAATAATAATTAAAATACTGGATTAAGATGAGAAAATCTAGGTTCTGGTATCCATGCAGCTTTGAAGCTTTAAGCCAATTGTTGTAATTTAGTTAGCATATCAGACAGGGCTGTAGGAGTACTATGCATATTGTCTTAAGTTATTGCAGGAAATTCATGATTTAATGTAATAAACAAGTGAAGCAAAGCAAATATCCCAAATAGACAGCTGTCCTTGATTGTCCTATTATTTTCTGTAATTGTTACTTCTGTTGCAGTTATCTCTGCTCAGCCTATATCCTTTATTACTACAACTATCTGATGAGTAACAGGAAAACGGGGGGGGGGGGGAAATGACAATATGCCCAACGGGGTTGCTTTTCTGAGAGTTTCTAACATTCACATAAATCTAGATGTTGACTCTCTCTAGAAACAGCAGTTGCCTTGGACCGCTCACTTACCTCTAAGTTTGAAATATTTAAGATGATTGGCAGTAGCCTGTTCAATAGACTCTTCTGGGCATACTTTAATTCCAGTAGGAAAGAAAATGGATCTCTTCATTCGAAATAAATGCCTGCTGAACTTCTGTGATTCCTTGAAGTCAAGAAGAGGCTTGGAATCCAGAAACTGAGAATGATTTCTATTTTTTTGCCAGGTATCAGATGAAAGATCCAAAGAAATATCTTTAGGTGCTGTGTCCTCTGTTGGTAAATGGGTTTCATTACAAAGAAATATATTTAAGGAGCTATGGATATAATACTATAGTACTACATTATCTTATAAGCTTCATTAAGAAATATAATCTTTGAGGTGTTTTCAGTCTACTTTTCTTACATTCGTCTAGTAATATGGATGTTAACTAAGCAGTGTAGGAATTAAAATGTTGGACTGATGCTAAGGAGATCAATATCCTAGTCCACCATTAGTCACCAAAGGTCACTAGGTGACTTTGAGCCAGTCATTCTCTTTCAATCCAACCCAACTCAACTCAGCTCAACTCACAGAGTTGTTGATATGAAGAAAAATAAGGAAAGCAAGTCTTATGTACTCTGCCTTCAGTTCCTGAATAAAAATGGCAGGATATGACTCTAAACAGTGCATCATAATAATTATAATACCTTTTCCACTAGATAATTATACTTTCTTTGTTGTTATAGTATTGCAAATAAGTCTTAAATATAAATCTTTTTTATTAAAAAAAGTCATCATGGGACTTTTTTATTTGTGTGATTAAGGTAATCAAGTTTTCAAAGGAAAAATGCTTATTATATAGATTTTGTGCCCCAAAATAAGAAAATTAAATTTGTTTTACAATTGAAGAATAAGAAGAGCTAGCATTTCTGTTTCCATAGATGCCAACATTTTAACAATATACAATATACAATATACATTTTAACAATAAACATATTTCTGCATAGGACAAGGTGATGAGACTCTTCTATATAGTCTGAATAATCCTTTCTCATATACAGAGACTACATAGAGTTTCTCATATCTATTCCCCACACATCTTACAGAATTTTCCTACAAGATCAGAGGGCTTACAGTGACTCACCTCTTAAACATTTTCTATTTGTATCATCCTAACTTTGACAAACAGCATAAGACTTTCAAGAACCATTTATGCATCTAATATGAATGTGCTAATCTAAATCCCTTGAGGATGGCTATGTTTTAAAGATGGAGATGAGTTCGCTCCTGCTTTATATTTTTTAATATGGAAACTAATCAGACTTAGTTCACATATTTTCCATTTGTATACTGTAAAAACTAACAAAGAGAAAAATGATAAAGCTGAACAATTCACTGACTATATGAATGATAACGTACTAGCAATGTTTAAAAATGTTATTTGAAATGAAAAATAAATATAACCATAGCAAGAAGAGTTACAACATGATATACTTGCTACAGGCTTGAGATCAAATATGAACAATATTAAGAGAGTAGTTGTTTTCTGAGAAAAGCTACTACTGAGTCTACTCTGTAAATATAAAACAGACATATGCTTAGTATTTATTCTCATGATATACATATTTCAGTAAAAGGAAGCCTTAGCCTGCTTATTCTTATGTTAGAGATAGGGACATTGTAGCCTGCAATTAATTTCTCCTGTCAATTTTAAGAATTGCAGATAATCACATTGGATTCCAGTACAGAAGGCTGATTCTAGCTCCATATAAATATAAACTATTCCCTCTCATTCTGATTAAATGAATTTTCATTAAATACAAACGTATGGCATAATTGTTTAACTGTTTAACTAGTAAAATGGTTTATAAATGAATGTTAACATGCACACAAACACATGAATTATTAGGTATACTTTCTTACCTGCAAATGTTGGAAAATCCCTTTTAGCCAAAACAAATATGCATATTCCTAAATATATTTTCCAAGAAAAGTCACACATATTTATTTATCTTTTACTCTGTTTTATATTTAAAGTGAAAAAGGAAATAATCAAGTCTCTTTTCCACCGGACCAGCAATCCTGACAGTATTAAGCATCCAATAAGATCCTCTTCCAGGAAAAGCGCTGGTGTTGTATATTATTCCTTCCGATCATTAAAAAAAAAAAATACTATAGTTTCTTTAACAAAAGCCCAACAAAATATCTAAGATTATTTTCTCTAAAATAAATTATTTCATTTTTCATTTTGGGAGTTACAGAAGTGCTAAAGGAGAAGCTTCTTGATATTAGTCATTCCAGTGCAGACAGTTTTTTTTTTTTTTCAAATTAAGCTGGTCAGCTGAGCCAGCTTTACTGGAGCTTATCATGCCCTTAACTGGCATTCCATACAAGGACAGCACCATTCTCACTTAACAAAATACAATTTTAATTAACTTCTTGGGTAAAAAGTATTATTTAAGCAATATCTTATGTTAACATAAGAAATTTTCATCCTTGGGTGATTTTGCTGCAACTCTGGATGGTAACTACAACACATGCATGACTTAAATTATCACTATGATTCTCCAGACAAGATTAAAGCAGGGAGATATTTAGGAAATAGACCAAGAAGAATGTTGTTGAATAACGTACCTATTTATAGTTTTATATTTGTATAATGGTATTGCTATCCCATTTACAAAGAAAATAAACAAAAAAACTATGGGCTTTTATACATACACAATGACATATACATGAAAATAATAATTTTAAAATTGGCATACCTGAAAGACCAGTTCAAATTAATGTCATTTTTGACCTTGATCCCAAAAAGTTGATCCCAAAAAGCTAAAGTTTCAGACCTAGTTAATATCTGGATGTGAGTTGATAAGGTAATCCTAGGATTTCTGACTAGAAGAAAAATATTTCCCCAAAGAGGCCAATCCTTTCTGTATTCATACAAAGTAAAGTACATAGAAGTGTTCATATAGTACATAAAGTCAGTTCCAAAACTTTACTCTTTACTTAACCAAAGAAATAACTGGAATAAGGAATAAAGTATCATAAATGATACATAATAAACATGTGACTTGCATTTGCCTGCTTATTATGTTTTACTCTGGTTTTAATGGAGTTTTATTGATCTTTGTGTCTTATTTGTTTTTTCTTTTAGTGTGATTGTTGTAATTAGCTGCCCAAAGCCATGAATGTGAGAAGGGCTGTTATACAATCAAATCAATCAATTAATAAAAATGACAGAATAACAGTACTGGATAAGTAGTGATTAAAGGCTAAATATATCTAAATATCTACTGCAACTTTATTCTGGGACACATTACACCATTGTCCCACAAGAGCTGACTGGCATCCTATCATCATCTGCAGGAAGCTGTCTCAACCTTTCTGGTAGACCTCACCCACAGGGCCTTTTGGTAGGCCAAATGCTCCTTGCATGGTCTTCTACATGGCCTTTTCGGTGGCCTCAAACACTGCCCCATATCCAGCTCCAGGAGCACTTCCTGGGTTTTGCCTGCTAAATTATTTCTGGTCTTCCAAGTCAAGTCCATTGATGAACCTCTTTGAAGTATTCCTGTTGATAGTTTACGTCAGGTCTTTTCCATCCGAACACACTTGGGTCTCTTCCAGCTCTCGATGATATATCCATGTATCTGCTCCAGTCTTTCTGGCTGTAGCTATTCAGCTCAGAGGAAAAAGCCTTTTCATGAGAAATATAAATGTGTCCTTCAGCAGCTTCAGACTCTAGGCACCACTCCCACAAGTTTAATACACACACATGAACATAAACACTTACATACACAAATGGACATTTACATATCTATACTTATCTACCTACCTAATTACATATACTTTCTATATCTACCTATATACACATACATATGTACACACAGATATACAGTACATACCAATATTGAAATTCCTACGTTTACCTGCATATCTCTATCAGTATAAACAGATGGAGTCATACAAATAGGGTGGCGAAAGAAAGGGCTTGAAAGCATTTCTCTTCTATCAAGTCAGACTCTTTCCTTCCATAATGAGCCATGATAGTAGAGTTTGCTACTGTAGTGTACTGAAAGTTATTGGATACCAGACTAACAAAGAGCAGCTGTTTTGTGCACCGAATTTGAGAGTACTAACCACAAAGCAGCTTAAACCACAGTTTGTGTAAGCTAATCATCAGCTTACAATCTTTAGAAAGCTGGAATGTTTGAGGAATACAAAAAGTGCCAAACACAATTAAATCAAGAGATTCACCAAGTAAGACTATTTAGACAGCTACTGTCAATGAAGGTAGATAACAGAAATGTGTAAATCTTTGCTCTGTGAAATAGCCTGGTTGTTCCCCTTTGCCCTGATTCAATCCGATGAAAGATGAAGAGATAAATAGGATCAGGTTCTATAGTCAAATATATTGTATATACTTCTGTCTGGATCCATTAAAATGAAAATGTGTGTTGAAGTAGTTTAATTATCAGGGTACAATGCAACCCACCAAAAGGGTTTTTTCCTTTGTCCTGGTTGACACATGAAGAAAAAATTGAATGGAATCCAGTTTCTCTTCATTCAATAGGTCCTCTTCACTTACTCACAGTCCTTGCCTTAGAGCCATTGACCAATTCCCTCCTGATGTTTCAGGGACTGGATCATCCTTCTCTAAACTGGTATCTGGAGAGGCATCTAAGGAAACATCTTGGAGAGTCATTATAGGAACATTGATTTGGGTCTACTTTGATGAGATGAATTAGATTTATCTCAATGTGTTTTACACTGTGCAGGTAGCATGCTTTACTTTGTAAAGCAAAACAAAAATCATTTTCTTTAATGAAGGATGTATTGCCTTAAAACGTTATGGAAAGACTGGGAAATACTGCTCAAAGAGAGTGTACTTTCTTTTTCACATGACAGTATCATTTTTCCTACACAGAGATAACTGATATGCAAAAGAAAAGTATATATCCAGGTAAAATATTATATATATATTGATGCGATTACAATCATAAAAAATATGTAATTAAAATATATTAGTTACAACTAGTATTTGTTTCTTCTCTGTACAGTATTTATTTCATGTAAGAAAAAATTCACTTGAATTGAATATTTAAAATAATTCTTGGTTACAAGGATTCCAGCATCTTCCAAAGAAACAGCACTGATCTGTTGCAAACAATTGTCAAGTCAAACTTTATTTCAACAGAGTAATCCTGAGACTTTTATTAAAGAAAAAGAACTCATGAAACACTGTAGTAAAATAATAATTTATTCAATAGTAAAATTCCTTTTTAAACATTTAACAGCTTTCTTATCCTTTAGGGTTCTTTAGTCCAGTAAAAATTCTTCTAGTAACAGCTTCAACCTCAAATGTAAATACTTGGGTGAATCATATATATTCAATTTTTCTGTATGTATTTTCAAAATCATATCTCTTTTGGCTAAGAAAAGTTTGTTTTATGTCACTTTTAAAAATTATAACAGTAGTTTTCTTGGTGATAGAATTTAATGGGGCTTATTCCTAGCTGTTAGTATAGGATTTCAATCAAAGTGCCTATTAGACAAATGTCCATGACTCCACCCCCAAAATAAATAATTGAAATATTAATAAAATTCCCACCAGAGTGATACCTTGCCAGATATAAGCTCCAGCTGTACCCAGTACAGTGAAAACCATATGGTCTTGCGTTAAGTGTCTTATCAAATACATAGTATTCATATGCAATTTCTGAACAACAGAAACAGATTAGGTTTGAATCTGGGTTATGTAACCAAGTTAGCAGGGAAAACAAATGACACTTCCATTTTATAATAACTTTGTAGCATGACTTTACATTGTGTTCTGGCATTTTAAAAATACAATGTAGAAAGTGATTGTACATATGAATAAGAAAACCCAAAATATAGCCAAAATCCAATGGATCAATACCATATCTAGTATATTCAAAAGCAGCTATAGATATATATATATATATTCAGTTTAAATATTGAAGTGCTATTTTCAAAAATATTAAATATATTTTAAAATGTATTCGCTTTGTGAAGGCTTACTTTCTAGCTTTTGATATGAAATTATTTACATTTCTTAGGATTAAAGTATTCTTCCATCTTTGCTGTTTGTAATTTTGCTTCTGTTTTTCCCATTGAAACAAAATTAGGCAATCTGATGACATTTACTTTAAATTACATAATTATAATTTATATGCTTTCATTTTCTGCAAATATAGTTCAAATGTAACTATAATGTAAAATAAATACAGAAATGCAGTTCTTGAAAACATTAAAAGAACAAACATTGCAGATTAGATTTTTCATATTTCTGGATCTATGCTTTTTATTTTCAAGATCCAGAAGAAAAATCTGCTAGCTTTTGCTGCCACTCTGCTGTTGAAAATGTAGTTGCAAGATCAAGTCTCTAATCTGTTCTCGCTTTCTTCTCACCAGGTGAGGAGGGAACCATTGCTCCAAGTGTACCGGAAGCTCAAAGTTAACGATAGGATTCTGATGATTTAAAGAAAAAGGATTCTGTGTAAGTAATTTTTTTTAAAAAAGTATTGTTTATCTTGCTAGAAATATTTTTTGTTATTAGTGTTAATAAAATAAATATATAATTTATATAATAACAGCCTATCAATGAGTTACAGCCAAAAGCATAAGCACAAGTCCAAACATAAATTCTATTCAGGCTAGAAACCAGCACAAAGCCAGCTGTTAACCTTGGGCCGGCCATTTTTTCTCAACTCTAGAAAGAAAATATTGGTAAACTACATCTGAAAAAGCACCAAGAAAACTGCAGGAGTCAACACTGATTCAAAGGCACAAAAAATAACTAACTAATGAATTAAATTAGCTAAATAAATAAATAAATAAATGTTGGATCAGCATTGGAAGATCAGAGGATCATACAATATGTTGTATCCATATTGATAAACCCCAGAGCTATTCGTTTGTTAAAAGCCTTTTCATTAAATTGAAGATCTCTAAGAGCATTTACTACCTCCAGTTGGACACTCTCAAGACGTGTGAACATCACTTCCCCGAATTTTCCAGCCAGTCTTGTTGTTATTGGGGAATTCTGGGAATTAAAATCCACACATATTGATGGAGGCTTGATTGAGAAAGGCTGATGTAGAATGATTCTAGTCATCAGCCATGCATTGGAAACAATCTCAGGGTTTATCCAGAAAAAAATAAAAGGACAAGTACAAAGTGCATTGAAATTATTTGTACCTGAAAAAAAGTTTCCACATACTGCAATAAGTATATTCCACAATCACTATTATTATTTTGTTTGGGGACTCTTGGACAAAAATCTACCATAGTCGATTTGCTGAACTCACGACAAGTTTTGCGTTTAGCTTCCCATTCTGCTTCTAGATATCTGAAATTGAAAAAGAGAAATATATGAAGATGGGTTCAAACTACGTGATCGGCTTTCCAATGCGATAACTTGAAAAATTAATTACTGTTTATTTAAGTCTCAATAACAAATATTGATTTACATGGTTTTAATTCAAACCAACCCTCTGTGGATATATGAAAACTAATAATCACTATTAAAGTGATTATTGTACACTTGGTGTAGTATTATGTGAAGAGGAAGTTTTCTACACTTCTACCCTCAAATATTTTGACTTTATTTGTATACTGCATAGATGTATACTCTGCCTCTGGCAGAGAAAACTGATGTGTATAAAGAAGATTATCTTCTAGCTGGATTATCTACAAATTTGAGAGAAGTGCCATCTGATTTTAATGTGATGACTTATCAAGGCAAGGACAAGCATGGAAACCAATTAGAGGATATACAAGGGATAAAAAAGAAATGCGAGACACAAAAAATTAGGATGGAGGTCAAACCCACAAAAAAAAGAAAACAAAAAAAGAAATAGGTTGTACAAAAATAGAAATTTCTAACCCAAGCAACAGTGAAGCCAGTGATTTTAAAATATGAATGATTATGTGAAAACATAGAGGAGGCGACATATTGGTCAATATCATCCTGAGGATAGTGGCAGATCTCTGCATTGCCGTAATTTTGGGACATGGAAAGAGCCTCAAATTGATGGTTTTGAATTATCTATTTTGAAACTTCTTTTTGTGTTGATAAATATATTATAATTATCTTGAATTATAAGGCAAGAGAATCACATTGGGACATGCAGAAGATCGGGTTGTTACCCAATACGATGATGGAAATTAATAATCCTGATGAAACCCACAATTATTATTATATGGAATACAATTATAATGTCACTCGGGTGGTTGTTTTTACTTTTATATATATAAGAAGATGTTTACTACTGATGGGGGCAGATATGATTGGAGATCTTGAATAAACTGTTGCATCCGCAAGCTATGTCACCCTATTATGGATGTTGGTTTTAACAATCCAGTGGAAAGACTTCAAGAAGATATTATATGGACTATAAATTTAAAGTTATTGTCTTTTCTTTTTTTATTTAGATATAATGGAATATATATATATATATATTTTTAAGTAGTGTGGGCAGTGAATTAAAGATATCAAGAATTGTTGTGTATGGTAAATTTGTAAGACAGTGGGTGAATAAGCTAGCTACAGACTGATTAGTTTAAGAAAAGGGATTTTTAAGTGATACATTTAGGGGAGTGGAGGAAATGGATAGAGTGGAATAAATGTTAAATTAGATTTTATGGGGAGTCCGCTTTGAAATGTTATTAAAGTAGGACTTATTGTATAGTTTTAAAGTGGAAGGTGGTTTTGAATTGTTGCAATAATGCATAGATATAAAACACTATTATGCTAAATTAGAGTTATTTTATAATAGTTATAGTATAATGTGTTTGTTTTTTTTTGTTTTGTTTTTTTTTCTCTTCTTCTTTTCTGAAATGTATGGATAAAGGGGGATTTATAATATTTTTAGTAAGTAAAGGTCAGTATTTTGAGGAGGGAGTAAGTAATCTGTTATGAATTAGGGTTTTTTTTTGTTACGAAGAAGTCACAGGGGGGGAAGGGTGGGGAGGGGGGGTTAGGGAGGGGGGGGAGGGGGGGAAAAAGGGGGAAAAATTTGTATTTGAAAACCTTTTCAATAAAAAAAAAAAAAAAAGAAGATAAAGTTTGTTTCTAGCAAGGTGAGAAGTAACTGAGGTTCAGCTGAATCCCAATTTTTGCTCTTGGTCAAGCTAAGTCCAAGAATGATGTGGAACAATTCAATCACAGTTCAGTTCTTTATTTGCTTACATGTAGCAAAAGAATCTTGACAGACTAAACCCTTATTGCTTCCAGCCTACAGATATATCCTGGGAAATTCTATGGAGTAGCTATCTTCACTTTCTTCTTCTATCTTCTATCCAGATCTGGGCTGAGCTGCCTCTTGTCCCCCTTCCCTTTTGGGAATGTGCTTCCTCCTTCTTGGGAAACTGCCATTTCACTCTAGTTTATCACCCCAGCTCCGCCCTTCGTGTGTACCATCTTTCACAATCTTGAACATGGTTTAGCCAAAATGGGAACAATGGAAACATTTTTCAGTTGTTAGGATTAGATTTAGGTACTCATTATTTGGTATGTGACAAATGGAACAATGCTATTATGGCACTCAGAATCTAGAGCAGATAAGGAGAGTGTGTGCAAATCAGATTTTGCTTTTCAGCTGGTCACTGATCTATTATTTAGCTGAAATTTAGGAAAAGCAACTAGGCTCTTATTATGGAATTATTTGTGAGAATATGAATGTAAAGCTGATTGCTGAATGCAATAAAAGAGTTACCTGATGAAAGTATAATATGCATGAGAATAAATGGAATGCTTAGTAAATTGTTCATCACTTAGCAGAAAGTAAGTTAAGGAGGTATCATGACACTTCACCAGTTTAATGTATTTATGGCTAAATGTATAAGAAATGCTTGTGATGACATGCATTTATTTAATTTCATTTACATATTACCTTTATTATTTTTATAAGTAACTCAGGGTGGCAAGTACAGACATTACTCCTGCCTCCTCCTAGATATCAGCTGGTTCAGGACATGAAGATGCTTGAATTATATTTCATCAATATTAGAAAGACTATAGGAGGCATTATGGATCTAAGCAATGCATCAAATGGGAAACTAGCAGCTGTCTTGGAAAGGCAGGAAGAAGGTGCTCAGAATTTTAACTTGGAAATTAGAATAGTTAAAGGGTATATACCAGTGACAGCTAACCTTTTTACCGTTGCGTGGACAAAGCACGGGAAGCATGGGGGAGTTGCGTGCACACAGACCCACACCCATAATTCAGTGCACCCCTCCACCCGCGCATGCATGTATGACCACCCCGTGCTCCTCCACTTTTGGCATGTGATGGCACGATGGGACCAGAAGGTCCGTTTTTTGTTCTCCCAGGCTCCAGAGGCTTTCTTGGAGCCTGGGGAGGGTGAAAACGGCCTTCCCTACTCCCCCAGAGGCCATCTGGAGGCTGGAAACAGCCCATTTCCTGACTTCTGGTGGGCCCAGAAGGACCAAAAATTAGCTGGCCAGTGCGCACATGTGTGCTGGAGCTGAGCTAGGGCAACACTCGCGTGCCCACAGCTTTGGCTCCACATGCCACCTGTGGCATGCGTGCCATAGGTTCGCCATCACGGATATATACTGTATATTTATTGTTTCCTAAGTCTCTGCATGATTTACATAAACTCCTTGAACCTTGTTGGGGATATGAAGTGGAAATAGTTTAGCCTTGGTATGAAGCCTTGATACTCTAATTACATGGAAGTGAAAGTTGTATAAATCAGGAGTCCTCAATCCCTGGACTGCAGCCCATTACTGGGCCTTGAGCCTTTTGGAACTGGGCCGCAAAAGTAGCGGGTGAGCGTGCGCATGCACACGTCCTTACTCGCTCCAGCAGCAAGGGAGTACATGTGCGTGCACTCCATTTGTGTGAGCGGCGGGCACAATTGCCCACCATGCACACAGAACCATCCCCCTTCTTCCCCTCCCACTAGTCCGCAAAGCCAAAAAGGTATAAATACCTTTATACCAAATTCTGGTATAAATTAAATTAGGTGAACTAAATGGTTGGAATGGAAAATCGTATGTTGTTAAATAAGAGATAGGCCCAAGAATAAACGAGTGCTCAATGAATTTGCATTGACTACACAAGGAAGAAACTTATATGAATGAAGTATGTTAAGTTAATTTAGTCTCAGAAGGTCACTGAACGAGAATTGAATTGTATGAAGGCAGTGAATGAGTTGATAGGAAATAAGATGAAGATGAAGAATTAGATAGTGTTGGCAAGAGTGGTGAGAAGCAACAGAAAGTCATTTATAAACAGTGGAAGACATGAATGGGCATTGTGGAAGCAAAGATGGTTTGAAAATTAGGGTAGTGCATAGAGGTACTATTTAATTTACTATTCTAGATAAAATAGATCTACATATATTTCTTTCTTTAATTGTCTCATGTCTTGAATTTCTTAGATTTATTACTTCTTTTCTGTATTTTACATACTTCAAACAGGAATAGCATATATGTGTGGATACAACTTTGCCCCATACAGCCTTTTTATTTTTATTTTATGTTACATTTCATTCATATTAAATATAGATGTTTACAGATTTAGCAAAATAAATATAGGATGTGACAGAAATCTGGCAGTGACACTGATCGCCTCTCTGAATTTTAAACTGTATAGAAACCAAAAAAATCTGATATTTAAGTTTGATATATGTATCTTCTGATTTATATATATTATGAAATGTAAAAAACAGAATTGAAATGCAAGAATACTCACTCTCTCAGGACCTGAACAGTAGTTTGTACTGAACTTGCCTTCAGAGAATCTAAAATAAGGATACATGGCCTATATAAAAAGGGAAAAAATAGGTTATACAAAACATCTATCTTGATTTTGCGCATTTCAGGGTAAAATTCAATGAAATAAGTTTGTATTTAACTTATGACTCTAGAGTCAGGATAATAGCTAAATTATACATAAAAGTATGATTTATTCTAGTGGTTAAGCCACCAGGATAATAACCATGAGACGCATTTTAGACATGAAAGCCGGCTGGGTGACTTTGGGTTATTCAATCTCTCTCAGTCCAATTCACCTTACAAGGTTTTAGTGTGAGAAAAACAGGAGGTGAAAGCAGTATTAGGTCTGTTTGCTGCCTTGTAAACACACAGAATATATGTATGTATGTGTGTGCATGTATGCATATGTGTATATATATATATATTTAAAGAATGAAAATAAATGGACTTGCCTACCTTTTACAAATTTTCTTGATTTTTAAAGTGTCTGAGAATTTCTGAAAAACATTCACAATATTATCAGAAAAAGCAAACCAGAAAGGATAAACCATCTTATAAAATGTTAAATTATCCTGGATTTATACAATGAACAAGTACAGCAACTTGGCCAAATGCTTAAAACTAAATTTAAAAGTCAGTTAATTAATATATAATTGATATTCTGAGATTTTGTTTTTATAACTTATTTACAAACCTTGGCTAACAAGAATGTAGATGGTACCATTTTAGCTCCTGCCTCAGTATGTGTAACTTTTATTCAAAGGATTCCCATATAATGGTAAACAAGACCAATCTTAGATGGTAGAAATTTGTTGTAGATTTTGTC
Organism: Pantherophis guttatus; assembly: GCF_059756535.1. Classification (NCBI taxonomy): domain Eukaryota; kingdom Metazoa; phylum Chordata; class Lepidosauria; order Squamata; family Colubridae; genus Pantherophis; species Pantherophis guttatus. The sequence goes on from NC_142067.1 coordinate 33,406,139, forward strand.
ATTCAATTCAAAATTAGTTTACCAATATATTCAACTTCCTTATTATTCATCCAGGATTGGCAAATATGCAACTTTTTATGACTGTGATATACTGTTTTAATAGCAAGAAATTACTTTTGCTTTAATGGACTATAACATTTAAAAAAAACAATTACAAGTAAAAAAAATGTACTTTCCATTATTATAGTTACATTACAAAACTATGAAGAAAAGCCTAGAATGTATGATTTTCTTTCTTTCCTTTAATCATGTCCGATTCTTGAGGCTCTCTAGGAAAGTCCCTACAATTTTCTTGGCGAGGTTTTTCAGAAATGATTTGCCATTGACTCTTCCTAGGACTAAGAGAAAGTGACTGGCCTAAATCTGCCCAAATGGCTTTGTGCCTATGGTGGGACTGAAACTCATGGTCTCTTGATTTCTAGCCTGATGTCTTAAATACTACACTAAAATTGGCTCTCTAGAATGTATCAATATTTATTATTGTATGAAATTGTATTTATCATAATTTCTATGTGTATTTTGCAGAATCTTACTGTATATGGATTGTATATAGAAAGGTAATTACAATTCATATTCATATGTTTTCTAATATATCACATCTTTTTATTAGTCCATAATCACAGCTTGATAGGAGTAAGATTGATTAAAGTCAAATATATACTGTATATATATAGATATATAGACTTTCTATGGAACATACTTTCCCTTTTTTGATGGAATACAGGTGATCCTTAGATTATGAAGGCAATTTGGACCAGAATTGCTACCACTAAGGAACACAATTGTAAAGTATAATGTATGTGACCTCATTGCTTAGTGACAGCAACCGGTTGCCATCATAACACCAAGACACATGGGTTGTTAAGTGGAAAGCAGTGGCAATCCCAGGTAAAGATTATGGGGAGCGCAAAGGAAATTCCAGGAGAATTTGGAAGCTCTGGTGCAGGCCATGAACACAAGACGACCACAGTATCAATGGTGCAATGTGATGTGAGCACAGGAAGGCCAGGGAGTAAATGGCATGGTGCAAGCACAGGAAAGAAAAGATTGATGGCACTGTGTGGTACAAACCAGGTAGGCTATGGAGTGGATGATGTGGTAGGGCAGAAGCGGAAGAAAGCCAAAGGGATTTACTATGCTGACTTGCAACCTTCCCTGCTGGCTTTCCCATTAATTTTGCTTATGGGAAGTTGGCAGGGAATATTGGAAATGGTGACCATGTGATCGTGGGATGCTGCTACCATCATTAAGTGCAAGCCTGTTTCCAAGTGCCCAATCGCAATAATGTGAACACAAGGATGTTGCGATGGATGGAACTTTGGAGGATCAGTTGTAAATACCACTTGTTTAGTATTGTCACAACTTTGAACAATAGATTTTATGTATGTATGTATGTATGTATGTATGTATGTATGTATGTATGTAATTTGTATGCCACCCATCTCCCTGATAAGTAAACCATTTTTTTTCCATTTGGATACAACACTATAAGTAGCTGTTTTGGAACAAGTTAGAATATTAACGTTTTGAAATTAATTAGTATCTTGGCATCTTCTAAATCAATTTCTCATGCACAGAATGAAATGTATTTCCTGGTTTGATTACTAATTCCAAGGAGAAGGAGCATTCATATATAAAAAACGTCTTCCGAAGCAAAACCTATATGCAAATATATAATCATATGAATGCAATCAAAATACTTACTTTGGAAACTTTGGAACTGAATTCTGAAGCTATGGTGCCTGGTTGAATATCTAAGGTAAAACAAAACAGGTTTAAAGAAAAATAATATTAAGGATGGAAGATGGCTTTGTATTGAAAATGGATATTTATATATTTTATTGTTTTTATCTATAGTCTTTTCAATATGGTTCAACTACAGATACACACACACACAGCATGCTTTCAGAGTTTGTCATAATGAATAGCACTTCAATTAGAAACTGATACAGGCACATTTATAGGGGTATAGGTCTGGCTGAACTTAGGCCTGAGTGGCGCAGCAGACTAATGCTACTGTTAAAGGTAGTATTTAGCTTCCAGCTGCCTGCAATTACTGCGAGTTCAATTCTCACCAGGCTCAAGGTTGACTCAGCCTTCCACCCTTCATAAGGTAGGTAAAATGAGGACCCGGTTTGTGGGGGCAATAAGCTGACTTTGTATAAAATATACAAAAGTATGAAGGCTATTGCTTAGCGCCTTGTAAGCCGCCCTGAGTCTCCGGAGAAGGGCGGCATATAAATAAATAATAAAAAAAAAGTTACAATATCACATTAATAGTTCAAAGATGGCAACCTAAGATCCCAGAGTGACATTACCTTCCCATTTTTCTTCTTTTCAACCAACAGAAAGTTGGAAATAAATTATATGAAAATGTGAAATAAGGCCCGGGGTTACCAAAAGGTTGCCTATACTTACTCCAGATACCCCTACAGATAGCACTTGGGCAGAATCATTGGTTATGGGGTATACTGGCCCTGGTGATGTAAGGATACGTATGCTTGGATTATAATGAGATAGCAAACATGCACTAAACCTTATAGCCAGTTAAGCAGGCCATAGAGGGAAAAGCACACCAGAAAGATATATAAGAACAGTATTCATTCATTGATCTCCAAAATCCAGTACATATTCTTAAATCATTACCTTCATGATGCAGGTTGCTCTTTATATCTTGCTCTTCAGTATCACACCAGATATCACTAAGGACCAAAACACTTTCTTTTCTAATGGTTCCACTGTTACTTTCTGACTGATGTGGAAATTGCTGGAAGTCAGATTGTGGCAAATGTTGACTTTCACAATCCTTATATATAACTTTTTCTAACCAAGGGAAGCAAATTACTGCAATATACCAATGAGACCTGGACAAGGAAAGGCAGAGGAAAGTCATATCTGCTTCTCTAAGAGGAACGAACAAAATTTTTTGAACTATGAATACCTTTCTCTTTTATTTTTATTTCCACTAAGCCAGGTGTTTATCTGATATAAAATAATTACTACGCCATTTTTCCCTATTAATCTTTATTTCTTTAGATAGCATCTAAATTACAAATTATGACTATAAGTTTCATATAAATTTCTAATTTTATTTCTTGCATTTATTAAAGATGACTTCATGCGCTTTTCAAGAACATATACATAAACTCTACATATACCAAAACAGTCACACTGAACATTAGCCACACAGAGGTGAATAATATAGCAGAAAACATTGTGTTCCAAAGTATATATCAAACTTACTCTTCATTTACGGGTACAAAAATGTAATCTTTGTTAAAAATGTTTATATATCGAGTCCACCTTTTTACTCTTCGGTGTCTTCTTTGTGCCATTCTGTGTGAATATAAAATAATAATTAATACTGTTCATCAGAATAAAAATAAATATTGATTTTCTTATCTGGAAAGAACCTATAAATTATATTAGTCTTTACCTGACAATAGGCAAATTCACTTTTTGTGAATCAGCTGGCCAAGATTAGTTGGCCCATCCCTACAATTATTATGTAGTAATGCCCATCAGTACAATTATTCAAGATCCTATCTCCTTCTGTATGGAATGAATCTGAACTGACAGAGTGATCAATGGAACTTTTATTTATTTTATTTTTTATTTTATATTGGATTTCTATACCGCCCTTCTCCCTGAGGACTCAGGGCGGTGTACAGCCAGATTAAAAAACATGCAGAACAAATATTAAAAACAATTAAAAGATATATAAATTTGGCCCAATTAAAACTCATTTACCAATTAAAAACGTTTAAAACATTTAAAAACAGTTAAAAATTTCATCTTAAGCCAGCCCGGCTTGTTTAAATAAATGGGTTTTAAGGGCGCGACGGAAGGCACTGAGGTCTTGGATTCTCCTTATCTCTGGGGGGAGCTGATTCCAGAGGGTGGGAGCCCCCACAGAGAAGGCTCTCCCCCTGGGGGTCACCAGCCTACATTGTCTGGCTGATGGCACCCCGAGGAGGCCCTCTCTGTGGGAGCGCACGGGTCGATGGGAGGTCGTTGGTAGCAGCAGGCGGTCTCGAAGATAGCTAGGCCCTATGCCATGGAGCGCTTTAAAGGTGATAACCAACACCTTGAAGCGCACCCGGAAGACAACTGGGAGCCAGTATAGCTCCCTTCTTCATTCTGTGCTATGCATGTAAGAAATTGAGACCTAGAATCTTGTTAAGCTTCACAGAGAGACCTCGGTAATTTAAATGAGTACTTGGCCATTTATAAAAAGGTTATCTCTTCTGCACTGATACCTTCCAGATGTTTTATGTTTGCCCTTATCCTTGGCTGTGCATGTTATCTGAGAATGGTGGGAATAATAAATAATAGTTACTATTATTATTATTCTAAAATGTAAAGGAACTGTGTTAGGAAAAAGTATCATGATAGAAAGAGCATCATCAACAAGAAAAACCAATTAACTTAAGGTTTTTGGAGAAATATTGTAGATTTTGTTTACATATATATATTTACAAATTTTTTATTAAAATGCACTCTCAAAAATTATTGCCATCTTGTGATACTAATATAGTTTCCTGGATTACAGTCCCTTACCAAATGTTTACAAAATTTTTTGATCATACTTAGAATGCAAGAGATTAATTGTAGCTGTTCAAGCCTAACTCTAAAAAAAATGCACTGGTTAAATCAACTAATCCTTACTAGAGAAAAGTGCCACATTTTTATCGAGATCCATAGCATTAGATCAGGAATAATTCTTAGAAATAGTTCCATTTCCTTTGTTTTAAGAAATGCAAATGTTACTTATTTAAAATCAGCTTACGACAGTTTTGGATTTTCTTCTGAGTTCTTCTCCGTCCTGGTCAAGCACTTGTAGAAGAAACTGCTAAATATGTGTGACCGATCTGCAAGTTCCTTGGGAGCCTTTTCTAATTGCAGATATCTACCAAACAGACAAAAAAAATTTTTTTGTTCTATTTCTTACATGAAAATGTTTTCTGTTACTTATTTATATGCATTTTAGAAAAATGTAATTCTTGTGATTTTTGTTCTTCAGTTTGCCTGGAGAAAATATCAAAAGCAATAAAGTGACTGGCTATTTATACAACTGATTTCTTTTACATTAAACATTTGAAAGTCATGTTTTTGACACTCTTAAATAATTAGGAGTGACCTTAAATAATTTAATTTCCAACAAGCTGATATTTAATCACTACAAATACAGAAAAATCATTTATAGGTTGATTTAGAGGAAGGGGAAACTTCTTTCAGCTTTCCAAATTGTCTCCTATTAAGCAATAACTCTGTCAACTGCAAAGGAACATATCATCAATTTTGCTTACTTAAGATAAAAATCAATGATCACATCATTAAGGAATTCTCCATATTCTAAACACTCCAAATCCTCTTTTGTGACACCAAGCCCTCCTTTTGCAGGTGAAGGAGGATAAACAATCAAGCTGAGAAACAAAAACAAAATGAAATAATTATTGTGAAGTTACTACTAATGTTAGGACTGAACAATTTGATATTTATTTCTTGCTATAAACGTAGTTTATTTTTAAAACATAAAATCCAAATGTTTATTCTATCTAGGATTTTTTAAAAAAGCTTTGATTTGAAAGAAGTGTACAACATATATGCATATACATAGTGTATGTAATTACTGAAAAATAGAAAACACACTGAAAACTTTAAAAAGGTATGCTTATTAAACATTTTAATTCCAATTGGTGTTAAGACTTTTCCATTAAATGTGACATCGTATTTCAGGAAGGTATATGACTACATTAAGCAATATACACAATTATTTAAGACTGACTCTAAATTTCTAGTCCTGGCCCAGTTCTGCTGTCTAATCACATATCTAGATAACAAAGTTATTGCCTAGCAAATATGTCGAATGAATGTCGATGTGGATGGCCTATGTTAGTAGAACTGAGGTCAGTTGTTCTCCTTCCCCTGATTGAGGAAAACTCTTCAGAAGATCATTTAAAGCTCAACGAGTTAGAAAATACTGTAATGCCTAAGATTTCTGAAGCAGAATTGATGGCTTTTGTTCATATAAGTAAAAATTGCTCATATCCTTTCCTCAGGTTGTAGAAAGCTCATCTGATACTGAATTGCCTGATGAGGCTCTTCCACTTTGAGGAAGGAGAGGCAGTATATGATACAAGTTAAGTATGGAATATCTCAAATTGTTGCTAATGTCTTATCCCAATGACATATTGCATTATTCTGGATGATCATTTGATCTTGACAAGCAACTTCAGGGAAAAGGCTGCAATGGATGGAATACTGAAAAATCCTGATTTTGCAAGAATAACTTCATTTTTTCATACTTTGTAATAAGCATCTATTTTGGCTGAAATATTACTGAAAATAAAAAGTTAAACAACATAAGCAAAATGATCCTATTGTGAAGGATGACAGCCAGAACATAAGTGCCATATGAATGTAGTATGTTCTTAGAGGGAAACAAATTGAGATAAATGAACCAAAATTTATTCCTACTTTGACTTCTTTGAACAATAAAGCTTTACAGGTTTAAAAGGTAGATACCTAAGAATGAAATAACACATTTTAAACTATAATTTTATTTTTACACATCTTGGTATATTCAATTATCAATTTACTATATAAAAAGTAAGTTGTTAGTACAGTGAGTAGAGGCTTGTATCATTAGTTGGATGTTTCACTATTACATAAAACTGTCATACATACTTCTTCACAGGTTCAGTCTCCTGCAACTCCTTCCACTCATTTCCTTTCCCAGAAGAAATAGAAAAGGAGTATTGTCCACTATGTTGTTTCTGAAGCAAGGTATAATTGGGCTTGTTGAGATTTGATTTGCATTCCTGGCAAAAAGAAAGTTCTGTATTAGAGTAGATTAAGTGTATGATGGGAAGGCAATACCCAAACATTTAAACTGGCTGCAAAAAAAAAAAAAAAAAATTAAAAAAAAATAACATAGTATTGCTTTCAGAATTAAAAGCCATTTCATGTTCCTCACTAAACCTATCATCTGGACAGCAATAAAATATGACAAAATCATGTTTACCATTCAGCTGTTCTTAGGTCCTGATAGAACATTTAAACTTTCTTTTATAAATTTTCGTCCCATCAGGGATGAGTTAATTTAAGTATTGCAAGTAGGAAGAAACAACTTAATTTAGAATAAATTCTGACAAGAAAATATATTTTTATTCTGCACTTATGCTTCCATGTTGAAATAATATAAAATACCGTAGCAAAATTATGAAAGTACTGTAGCAATAATAAATATTCGGCTCAACCCTGCCAAAACTGAGTGGCTGTGGATACCGGCATCTCGGTTCAAAGGTGAGATTCCATCGCTGACTATAGGGGGTGAAATTTTGCCCCCTGTAGACAGGGCGCGCAACTTGGGTGTCCTCCTGGATTCACGGTTGAGTTTAGAAGATCATATAACAACCGTGACCAGGGGGGCATATGCCCAGATTCGTCTGGTCCGCCAGTTGCGCCCCTATTTGGACCAAGATGCCCTACGCACAGTTACTCATGTGCTAGTTACCTCCCGCGTTGACTACTGTAATGCTCTCTATATGGGGCTGCCCTTGAGGACCATTCGGAGGCTTCAACTGATACAGAATGCGGCCGCGCGGGTTGTGATGGGAGAGTCCCGATACTCCCATGTTACACCCCTCCTGCGCGACTTGCATTGGTTGCCGGTTGCCCTCCGGGTGAGATTCAAGGTGCTGGTGATGACCTATAAAGCCCTACATGGCTTAGGCCCAGGATATTTGGCGGACCATCTGCTGCCAGTAACAGCTGCCCATCGCCCGGTGCCTTCTCACAGGGAAGGCCTGCTCCGGGTGCCGTCAGTTAGACAGTGTCGGCTGGCGACCCCTAGGGGTAGAGCTTTCTCTGTGGGCACGCCCACCCTTTGGAATCAACTCCCCCCCTGGGGCTCCGGTTGGCTCCTGACCTTTGCACCTTCCGCCACGAATTAAAAACATGGTTGTTCACATCGCCCAGCCTGGACTGAGAAGGTTTTTAGATTTTGGGGGTTTTAATATAAATTATATACGTACATTATGTATTTTATAATTTTAACTGGTTGCTTTATTGTTGTGAGCTGCCCTGAGTCCTCGGAATAGGGCGGCATATAAATTTTATTAATAAATAAATAAATAAATAAATAATAAATATTGCAATATTCTATATTGGTTTAGGCACCTCTAATTTTATGAGCTTCAGGAAAAAAATTAATTGTTTTGTTTTAAAATTTACAGAGGAATTCAAATTCTACAAATTATTTGTTTTGGAGCAATGTATTTACCTCCAGGGGTTGCTCTGCTGAAACTGAAGTTCTGTTCTTTTCTAAGTGCTTCTGAAATGTTTCATAGCAATAGTGCATGAAAGAATTTTCTTCACATGAGATTTCATCAATGGCTTGCTGCCAAGGTAAAAAGTTGGTAAGATCTGCAGAATGAATCTTTGTACTTATTTCTGCAATTATCCTATTCAGCATTATCTGCTCCTTTTCTGTGAGCATCTGAGATAGCTGAATAAAAATGAATTTGCTTCCTTTAACTGTAAGAAATAATGAAAACAAAAATGTTGGGACCACAAAATTACCACCACCACCAATTAATTCTAACTTTAGAAACTGAATTAACAATTTAGATTGCAATGTTAAAAATGTACAGAAATATCAAAAAAAATATATCAAAAATATGAAAATCACAATAGCACCAGCTGGTAAAAAAAAAAATTATTTTAAAAAGCTGCATAAATCAGAACAACTGGTATTTTCTGTTATAGGTTTGCATCCACATTTTTGCTACCCAGAAATCCACAAGGAGGATTCGTTGATTATGCCTGAATCTAGTTAAGATAAATGACAACACAGATTGCACTTGTTTTATGATTTCCCTATATTTTCTTGAATTTCTGGTTTACAGGTTCTATATACCATGGAGTTAAAATATTTACATCTTCCAAAGCTGCATGAAAACCAAAAATTCAAGACTACAAACGTATGTAAAATGCTAATCAGCAGTATTCAGAATTGATCGGAAATGGCTCTTGTGACAGAGCAGTATCCAGAAGGATCGGGAATGCAACTATTTTTATAAATTAAATTTAATTGAATTTAATGCATTCAATTAGACACTGCCCATCTTCAAAGCGATTCTGGACAATCAGGACAGAAAAGACAATGCAGTAATATTAAAAGAAATAATATATAAACCACACCCACTCTCTCAAGCAACTGCATTCCTTAGAATTTCCAAGCCATATTTATTTTATTAATCACATTTATACAGCAACCCATATCTACACATACCTTGCTTATTTAATATAATACTTCCTAGTTGATTGTCAACTTGTTCCGTATAATCTAATGAGAGCCAAAGAAAAATGATAGCACTATTCCCAAAATCGGATGAATCTTTATTTGTCCAAAGTCCAAATCTTTTTAAGTGCAGGGAATCTATTGAGAGTACAATTTTCTTGTTCAATGCAACTGTAGAGAAAATAATTTAACACACATCAGTGAGATAGCAGATCTGCTCTAGACCTATGGAAAATATGCAGTGGTAACCTTTCTGCCTCTAACAGTCTCAAAACAGTGTTGTCTAAAAAGGGGCAGAGGCAGACTTTAGATTTGACAGATACAATGGGTTGTTGTGTCTCTGAAAATTATACTTGTGCTCATTATTTATGCTGAGCTCACTTTTTGACAATCATGTTTATAATTGTTTTAAAATGAAAACAGCATTGGGAAAATAATAATACTTCTGCTTCATACTTGGTCAACCAAAGTCAGAAGGTTTTTAAAAATCCCAGGTTATCTGTTACTTTAGTAGTGTAATATTTAGAATTATTCTGATAATAGTGATCAGAACCATGATTTCAATGAAAAGGTACATATATTACATTTTTAGAACTGATCAAACAGCTCTTTTTATTGTATAGGAGAGTAATAATACCAAAAAAGAAAGAAATTAAGTGAGTACTAATTTAGTTATGAAGTCACATTTGAGTAAGGTTCTTGTAAAGTTTAGTCAATCACTTTGCTTAGGTAGGAAATACAAGAAAGCAATATAGAATCTTACCTTCAAATGGGATTGTAAAGCAATTGATGGTAAACTTCAAATTAAAAAGAAATAGAAAATTAGACTTTCTTAGTACAAGGTATTAGAAATATAGTCTTAGATTAGAATTCGTATGGTAAGAAAATAGATCACAATATTTTAAATAATACTTTAACTATTTAATGTCTTTCCAGACAGTCCTATTGCAGTTTTAAAAGTTTAAAATGCTAAACACACCTAAGATTTTTATGATAACTTGTATTCTTTGTTTAAATTCATGTCAGTCGCAAGGCATCCCTCAATTTAATAAAATTATTTTTAAGTAAACATCCAATTTTCCTTTCATAAAGTTCCAAAAAGACATTCAAATAAATTTATGTAAGTGGAAATCAAGTTTATTTATTGGTTTATATGGCTAACTACTCAATATATGACTGTAGGTGGCAAGTTTATTTTATTAATCACAAAAGGGGGTGGAGAGCATACCAGTAGGAACTAAATGGAGGATTTAGGAGAATTTGGTGAAAACTGTTGAATAACACTTGATTGTTAAAGGGGTAACAGTTATAATGAGGAACAAATTGAAACATTCATTCAAACTGATAACAATATTATATATAATAGAAAGTTTCAATAGATATAAAGTTTTTTTAAAAATAGTAACAGTTTCCAAACTGTTCACACATTACTTTTTAAAATGTTAATACTTCTTTGGAGACTGTATCTGAAGTTTATTATTCTCTTTTTCTAGTTCTCTTGAGCAAAAGGAAAGATGGATCCTTTGTTTGAAAGTGCGTATCTATTCTCAGTTAATCAAAGAATACATTAGGAGGATTGGATTTCTGAAGGAAACCCAGTCCAAAACTAATAATTGATACCATTCTTTCATGTTCACCAATTCTTCCAAATTATTTCTTTTACTTCAACAATTCCTTGAACATTCAGCTGTATAACCAATGCACGCATAAAAACCCATGCCAAAATCTTACATACTTTAACTGTGCCTACATGTCAGTTATTTCAGTAATTTGGAGTTACGAGCAAGATTATGACCCTAAAACAAAATAGGTTATTCATTCTCTACTCTTTAGGATTGTGCAGAGGAAATTTAGATTCACAGGCCAAACTAATTATGAGCAAGTGTAGGTACACACTTAGCACGTGTTGGACTGCTCTCTGCTGATGATGCACAGTCCTTGAAAACATATTATCAGATTTAATGGCTCTGTGCATCCCTATGTTCATTGTGAATCGCTGCCTGTTTTGATCTGAATCTCTGCAGAGCCAAACTATTCTTCCAATGTTACAATCACAAATTTATTTAGATTTTTTTACAATTCAGTTTTAAAAGTAGATTTCTGCAGAGGAAGATGCCTGGCTTCAATTAATAACATAAACTTACTCTAGCACATCCTGCTGCTGCGCTTTTATATTTTCCAAAATACAGCCTTTCAAACTTTATATCTAAGGCAAGGGGCACATGTTCAATGATGGTGCTGTGATCTGCAGAGGAATGAAGAACAAGTGGATCATCTGATACCTATGAAAAAAAAATGGACAAATTAATTAACCATTCTAACAAACCATTCAGCTATTCTAAAATAGCTTCTCCAAATTCCAAATGTTTATTATGATTTCAGAATTTTTACTAGCAACCATAAACAGAGGCAAAAGATAATGTATTTTACTCCTGTACTGAATACCTGATATACAAGAATCATACAAAGAAGCCCTTTATACAATCACTAAGCATTTAATACCTTTAAAAAAAAAAATTATTGGTTAAAAAGAAAAAAACATAAATACGACAATACAACATACACAATGAGTAAACATAAATCAAGTCTTGCGACTTTTTTTTTTGAATAATCACATCAGTAAACTATATTCATATTCTTATCTATATCTCTACACATTTACGTGCAAAATAATATCTTAAATTCCCTCTTTGATTTACTATTTTTCTTAATTGGTACTCAATTTTTATCTATATATTTCATCTCCTTTTTTGTGTCTCTATTTTTATTTTCCTAATATAAGAAATTTCCAATTTAAATTATCAAAAGCTTTCTGCGCATCCAAGAAGATTAATGTCAATTTTTATCCGAATTTTTTTTGTAGTATTCTAAAACATCTATTATTAGTCTCATATTATTTTTAATTTGTCTTCTTGGAATAAAACCATTCTGATCTGGGTGGATGTATTTGTTAATAATTCTTTTTAGTCTCTGTGTAATAATTCATTAAAAAAAAAGCATTTAATACCTTTCTGAGTCTCTCTCTCAAACCCATACATATTAAAAGTAGACTGTGTAAATGTGATTACAATTGTTTTTTGCTATCTATACGATTGATGAGAGAATAAATATGTAAAATTATTATTTCTGCATAGTGCCAAGGTGTGAATTCTAACATATATATACTAGAGCAAACATTTATTACTTCTTTTGCTTTGCTTTTAGTCTCATACTGTGACGGATCTTCTGATAAATGTAGAACATTTTCCTGTTCTTTATCACTTTTCTCCTCTTCATGGTCTTTCTCAGTCTGGAAATATGTCTCAGGATCCTGTAGCTCAGAAAGTTCTTCTTCATCACTAGAAAGGATGACTGAAATAAAATAAAAGCAACATAAATATGATATGATATGTTTTTATGTGCTGCCTGCAACCTTCGCTTGTTTGCACGGCCCGGTTTCTGGCATGCCACAGCTGAGGTCAACAGACTAGAGGTGGGGAACCCACGCTATTATTGATTAAATTAGTATATCTTATTTGTTTGAACTCATTTGTGTCTACCCAATCCAAGTTTTAAAAAGTTATAAAATACATACTTGGCTCTGATGACTCAGCAGTCTCCGTATTCATTTCAGATTTATTCAATGGATTTTTCAGAGGTGAAGTTGTATTCACTTCCTCCATCACAGAAGAGCTGACTACAGACAAAATAGATTTATCCTCATTGGTGAAAGAATATAGCTTTCTATCGGGAGAAGAGTTTGAATTATTTTTGCTTGGACAGCATCCAGTAGTGCCTAGATCAGTGATATTTAATGTTTCATTAAAATCTGATTCCAAAGGCTTCTGAATATTTTCCTCCTGTAGACTGGGTGTAAGATTCTGGTGGTTCTCACTTGAATCTTGGTCGCCAGGTGACTGAACTGATTCTGTCTTGTGTTCTTTCTGTAACAATATTAAGAATTGAAGATTCTTTCAAGCCTTAGAATAGCAATAGCACTTTGACTTGTATACCGCTTCACAGTGCTTTATAGACCTCTCTAAGCAGTTTACAAAGTCAGCATATTGCTCCCAATAATCTGGCTCCTCATTTTATTGACCTCGGAAGGATGGAAGGCTGAGTCATTTCATCCAGACTCTAAATGCCTATGTTTTGGGAGGTCTGTAGATCACTGTTATGTTCTCTCTCATACTTAACAGAAAATGTTTGTGAATCATGAGTATTGTCACCAATCACATGATTAGTAGTCTGTGTCTGCTTTCTTTCTTTCCTCAGGTGAACAATTAAGAATGATATACTAACAGAAGGTACAAAGACTTATAAAAACTCATAAATAACAAATTGGCAGTGTATGTTTATAAATATAAATGTATACCCTGCCCCTGCCAGACCCAGTTTACTGGCCTCAAATATGTATATATACTTGCCAGTAGTGATTTTTTGGGAGAAGCTTCATTCCAATGGTTACGGAAAACACCTCTTCTTTTTCTGCTTTCATTATTCTGACAGCTTAATTTCCTCAAAGAAGGAGAAACATTTTTGAAGTCCTCTTGTCTTTTTGCTGCCTTGTGTCGACCTTTATTATTGATGCTGCAGTCTTTATTTAAAATAATGAAATATTGAAGAGTCAAATGGAAATACATTTTTATTCATACTTCCATTCAAGCCAGGGATGGGTTCTAAAATTTTTTACTACCGGTTCTGTGGGCGTGGCTTATTTTGTAGGCATGGCTTGATGGTCATGTGACAATTCTTTAGGATTTAGCAGAGGTACTGGTCTACCAGGCTTTTAACTGCTTGCAGAGCTGTATCGGTCTACCCATTTGTTTTTGGAGGCACCGGTCTACTCATTTATTTTTGGAGGCACCGGTCTACCAGCACACTGCCTTTTAACACTTTGATCAGCTGTAGGGCGGCCTTTTGAAGCCCCACGGCAAGAGTTTAAACAGTTTTTTTCCTTCTAGCCGATCAGCTGGGACTCAGGAGGCAGCAATAGATTGGGGGTGGGGCCAAATAAAAGGTAACAATAATGCGGGGTGTGGGGGGGGCAGAACCGGTTCGGTGACATCATATCATCACCGCTACCTGCTCGGCGGAATCAGGAGGAACCCACCACTGATTCAAGCCCATTTAATTCCAGAAAACAACCACTCTACCTCTGTTTCTCCTCTTTGTACATGCTAGTCATGGTATGCAAAGAGAAACTGAAAGCTAATATGGCAATAGCAGGAAACCAATGGCTGCTGGATGTCTTGGCAAAACTACAATCCTCAACTGCTAGGCTGATGGTATATGAAGTCTAAAATAGCAAGTTTGGCAATCTCTACATTAACGGTTGGAAGAATATATGAAAGATAACATTTTAAAATCTTAACAATCTGAAACAATTAGTTTTGATAGAGCTAGATGCACAACCACTACAACAGGAAATAATTTCATTCCAAATATAACACACTACAAATATCCTTCTTTGTGACCAATTTTCAGATTTCTCTAAGAAGGTTGCAAAATTTTTATCAATAGTTTACTGAAGTTGTCTGAGGCCTCTACATATTACTAATAATTTCAAGCCTGTCCTATATTCGCTCATATTGTGTGTGTGTCTGTGTGTTTAATCTGCTTATTTGATATATTTTTAATTATTTAATTATCATTCAAATTATTAGAAAATGAAGAAAATATCCATTCTGTTTCATCCTAAAGTATATTAAAAATGAAGGTAGTTTTGATGTCTGACATTATGATCTTTGTGAGTATTAAGTCCTATAGCATTTGGGCCAGCATAATTTTTAAATAATTACTTCAAAAACTTTCATATAGAACTATAATGCAAGTAGCACATTTTATTTATTTATTTATTTATTTTACATTTATATATAACTTTATATTTTATATATAATTATATATAAATATAATTATATTTTAATTTTATATATAAAATTTATATATCTCTGAATTATGATATGCCATGTAAATGACTTTGTGGATGAAATTATCAATGAACCTAACACTTATCTGTATTTTATGATAAAACAATCTGTATAAAACACACTGCAATAGTACAAAAACACAGAGACTGTGCTGACTTTAGAGCAAAGAGAACTCTATCCTGGCCAACTTTATGTTTTATCTAAATATTACAATGGATTAAAAATATATTATTTACAAACCTTCTAGTAATACATCACATTTTCTTAAAGTCTGCAAAGCATTGCTAAGTTCTGTATCTTTAGATTGTTTCTTTTCATGTGATCTTTTTGGATAATTTTCATATCTGGGAAGAAACAAAATTATTAATTAACCTTCTATTTAAAAACAAAACAAAAAACAAGTAAACACCCACCCACCCCAAAACAAAAAAAGTATAGCTCAATTCCTGAATTTGGCTCAATCCCTAATGATTGTCAGGTCATATCCCTGAAGTTTTATTTGCAACAGTATTAAGATAGATTCCCCGTGCTTTCTTGGGGTTGATTTTTGCTTTTCAATCTTGTCTATAAATCAAATCATAAAAATAATCACTTATTCATATACTAGCCAGGCCCTGCTTAATCCTGCTTCACTTTTGAGCCAATTACCATATGTATGTTATAGCTAAAAGAGTTTTGCTAAATTAATATATATTCCTCCAACCAGATCTAAATAAAACTGCCAATAGTAATAATTCAATATCCAGAGAAAGCAATCCTGTTTGATAAACCTTACAGCTCTATTGGCTATAGATGATCGGAGCACTAAACACTGTGTTTTATTTTTTATGGCTTTTTAAAAAAATCTTCCCTATTGCTGACAGTATTTGGAAATCAACTTTAGATCAGTATCAGTGTTAGACGAATCATAGGTAGTGGGGATGGCATATTTGTAGGCTGACACAGTAGCAGGAAATGCAGGACCTGGGATTCAGTAAATCACCCTGTCATGCCCAGGGTGATTTACTGAAGGGACTTTAGTAAATTCCCTTCAGTAAATTTTAAGGGATTTTCTGAGATAAAGTTTTCTCAGTGTTCAAATGAGAAAACTTGGAGCCTGGTTGACATGTATGAATAGAATCCAAACTTGAATTTCCATTTCTAAATTGTTCCAGACCCACAGGATTATAGACTCTTATAATTACAAGATTATATAGAGTATCGATCAAAATTTGATACACACTTTCTTTACTGATATAAAAATCCACAAATCAAACTCTCAGTGAAATGGTAAACCAGTATCTCAGTTGTTCAAGACTACAAATAGTTCACAGGATTGAAGGCCCTTGGGAGGAAATCCTAAACCTCAAATCAAATCAGCTTAACAATAATGGCAATGGTGATTATGATGATGTTGATGATTATGATTATGTTGATGTTGATGTTGATGCCACCAAGCCCTCCATTCAGAAAACTAGAAGTGAAAAAATGAATTTGTTGAGGAACAATTTATTTTACTTTACTACTGATATTTGGAAATAAAGGAAACTGTTCAATTTCCTGGGACTAACAACCTGAAGAAAGCCTATCATCATCATCACCACCACCATCATCATCTCTAAATGGAAAAAGCTCCATGCAGAACATATCAGATTGCATCTTCATTTATTTTCAGGTCATGTTACCATAATCTACTTTATATGGAATTACTTTTGTAAAAAGTTCAGAAGTTTTGAACTATAAAAAATGTAATTACTCGGGTATATTGGAACATATTACTTATTCTATGCCACACAAAGCTAGGCCTAAAACTAATTAAATAATAGAATGCAATAACTTATTACATTTTTATAAATAATTTGCTTATTATCCGCATCATAGTACAGGTACTTTTAAGGAAATGGGTTAGGGACATAACTCACAAGAGCTATTTCTTATAATGAGAGAATAAAGTTATTACAATAATTCTGTAGAAACAAAATAACATTAGAAAAAGGAATAGCCTTAAATAAACTTATTAAAACTGACTCTTTACCAGTTCGATATTGTTGTTTTATTGTATACATTTTGTCAGAACCACATGAGACACTGAAAAACTATGAAAACTGTTTGAAGTATACATTGAATAGGCTTGTTTATATTCAAAATAAAAAAAATTCTAATCCTAAGAAAAATAAGACATTTTTAAGATAGTGGTACAATTAAAAATAATTCCATTTAATTCAAATCCTAGAACAAGTATATATTACTCAGATAATAGTTTAAAAATATTTGAAAACACCTCAACAATTGTAATCCATCAGTATTTAGAACCCTCATTAAAATATATCTTTTATAAGATGAAAAATACAGTATCTCTTCCTAGAAGACAAAGAAGTTATACAGAAAAAAAAAATGACAATTCAAATTCTATAGTCTTAATATATTAAAATTAGCTACTTGTTTTTATCTCCAAAAAATGTTTTGAATTCAGGCCTTATTTTTTTAATAAAGTTTGAAATTTCCAATGTATTTCAATGTTAAAACATGAATCTATTAAGAAAATTAGGTTTTTCAACATGGAAGTCCTCCCAGTAGAATATATTATAATGGAATTTTCAGTCTATATAAATTGTTTATCTTTTCCAATGATTTCCTATGTCATCCACAGAGCAAATGCGTCAATGCACCCTTTAAAGTCAAACCACTAAACTGCAAAAAAAGCTCAATGAGCATACAGTTGTCCTCATAAGCACATATGAAGGCTGCAATATAACTAAAATTATTTTCTACATATAAATTAATACATAAAGCATGCATGAACTTGTTCTAGATGAACTCATGCATAATTTGTGTTTTGTTGTTTAACTGTGGCTTCAAATATATACTCCTATATGCATTAGTTTGAAACTCTATTTTTAGTGATAAAGAGGAACACAATCATTAAAATACTGTTTTGAATGACATACCTTTTAGGCCAAATACAGCTTTGTTGAGGACTTATTGTTTGACATGATTTTAGGCTGGAAATAGATAAGGAGGGTTGTTCATCTGATTGCAGCTTGTTAGCATCAGATAATTTAGCATCAGTTAAAAGTTGCCTTTGCATATATTGTCTTCCTGTTTTTGTCCTCAGAATATTCGTCAAGATAACTTTAGGTTGCCTGCTATACATATAATAATTAATAATCTTCAATGCATCGAAATGATGAATTATTATATTGTAACTGTCTAAATAATCTCAAATTTTCATTTATCATAGCTCCCCCCAAAATGTTCAAAAATGAATGAAAAGAGATAACAGAAAGTAAGTGAAGTATTCCCAAAGGAAAATTCAGATATGATCAGTTAAAAATGCTATTGATGATTTCATTGACTTTCTATTGACACTGGTATCAGCATCATAAAAAAAAATAAGCATGCATTGCAATGCAGTAAATAAAATCAGAAAATCAACTTTGAACAGAGAAAAATGTTCATCATAATCAAACCTTACTCTCAAATGAATATAAAAGGTCAACAGAAAAATCCTAATTAAATTGCCATCAATTTAGTAAGCTATTGACTAGTCTTTTAAATTACAAGAAATATTTGCAATAATACAGACATACAAACACATACTTATTTCTTTCTGAACTCTGTAGGATTATCTATAGAAAGTATTCCTAAAGAAGAACATGTTTTCAAATTTGACTGTTCAGTTTAGAATCATATATTATGGTAAAATTACCATGGGAAGGAGAAAGTGGAAGGGAAGGTTTGGCGTATTAAAGGGATCTGTTGCACAATGCCAATGTGCAGTAAGACATCTGTTGATTGCCAAAAAGGTATTTGCAGATTCTGCATTTTCAATGTTTTTTTTAAAAAAAGTCTTCTGCTTGGATGCTAAAGTTCTATGTAACGTCAAGGAATCTACAAAGGAAGAAGCATGCTGCTATTCTTAATGTCTTCTTTGGAAATAGAATTGAAGAACTAGTTTAATGAACACTCAAGAAAAAGATTAAAGGAAAAACAGTTGTGGAGGGGGGAAGAGGGAAAAGAAACTGAATTGCCTTCCAGATGTTAAGCTTAAATCAATTCTTCCCAGATATGAACTGTCAAAGAGATGTAACTTTACAAATTCCCTATCAAATGAAACAATTCTAAATGGAAATTACATGGATGCCTAGGAAGCGTTAGTGAAGATATTAAAAGAGAATAAAATGTACTGTGGAATGCTTATTCATGAGACACAATTGCATACAATTATTTTAATAACATGTGTTATGTCTAAGACAGACTTAATAAGACATACCTTTCTGATAAAAAGAGGGATTGGTGAAGAGGATTTAATATGTGCCATATCTCTAGAGTGTCAACAGACGATGAGGTTTGTTGATTTGACTGCAACTTGATAGCATGAGATAAATTAGCATCAGTTACAAACTGCGTCTTTATATATTTTCTTCCTAATTCCGTCTTCAGGACATTCGTCAAGATAACTTTGGGTTGCCTGCCATACATGTAATAATAATGATAGCAAATAAGGAAGTTGAATTAGGATACATGAATTCAACCAAGTGTCCTTCATAATCCAAATGATTTCAGCTAAGGATATTTATTCTACTCCACAGAAGGAAATTGCTTCTACATTTTCCTCTTTGACACAGCTTTATTTGCTATACATTTGCTTGGCCATTGTAGTCTTCTTTGTCTTCGCATCAGTAATGACTGAAATCTTTACCAAGGTTTGCATTAGAAACATATTTTGTGATAGTACGCAGCCATTGTCATTGTGCCTAAATGGCAGAATTGGATGTCTTGTTTGAAAGATTCTGAAATTACTGTAGGAATATCCATGATCTAACTCTACAAGTTGTCAATATAGAAATGGTCACAGAATAACAATGAAAATCCAGTAACTAAAACTGGAAAGAGAAGGAACTATCCAAAATTTGAATCAGAATTTCCACTTAATTACAGATGTATCTTCTTGGTTCAGTTCTGACATTAGCTTAGTCTTCGCTCTTGGTCTTTTTCAATTCAATTCAGAAATTCAGTTGGTTAATTAGGGCTGTTTAGTAGTACTGAACTGGCATGCATTCAACAATTTAGAATTGTAATCCAGAAATAAATTTCAAACTCTAGAAGTTAAGAATTTTACACATAACAAAGCCCAAGCCAATAACTAGACATATCTATGATCTTTGTGATCAAAGCATATTAACAAATCCTACAGATTTTTGTTATAGGATATAATTCCGCTAAAATCAAATCAGCAAATAGAGAACACTTAGGGTAGATGTGATAAAATCAAATTTTGGTTTATATATTTTACACATTTGGGCAAAAGGAAAGCAAAGCAGCTGGGCATAAAAGACACAGCAAAAACTCTTAAAAGTACTTTTTGAAATACATGTGCAAGTCTGGAAAAAGATTCATCAACATTAATAATTTAGAAAGATGCTTTGTGCACTACGTATCTTTTTCAAAGGATTAATATTGTACTAGGACAAACAATTATTGGTATTACAATAAAGAGCCGCTAGTCCCAAGTATTTTCTAGTTTGTTACTCTGTGAAGTCCATCTTGCCAGCAGACTGAATTGAAAAACTACATCATGGGGAAAAAAATTAAGAAATCAGATTTCCAAGGGCCTTGATTACTGTTAGGGCTGTGCAAAAATTCAGAGAGTAGCCTTGAATGCACTCTATAGATATAGATGGGTGTAGCATCCAAAGCAGTTGTAAGCAATTGAACCTTGCAAAAAGTTTCTGCTTTAAGAATCTGAAGAAGTATTTTCATAAATGCTCCTGCACATTGCAAGTTACCTCTTTTGACTGCTTTGTGTAATTCCATTAAAACCAGCTATATAATATTTCCCTTGTCAGCAGAGACATCAGCCAACGAAAAATGAAATACTAATACTAGTCTTATTATCTACAACAGTAACTAAAAAGTATAAAATAAAAATATCATTAGTATCTCTGTGCAAAGCTTAACGAAAGGGTGGATAACTTGAATCACATTTATTTAATTTATTTTATTTTATTTTATTTAATTATTTAATTTAATTTAATTTAATTTAATTTAATAATTTAATTTAATTTAATAATTTAATTTAATTTTTATTTAATTTAATAATTTAATTTAATTTAATTTAATTTAATTTAATTTAATTTAATTTAATTTATTTAATTTAATTTAATTTAATTTAATTTAAAATTTAATTTAATTTAATTTAATTTAATTTAATTTAATTTAATTTAATTTAATTTAATTTAATTTAATTTAATTTAATTTAATTTAATTTAATTTAATTTAATTTAATTTAATTTAATTTAATTTAATTTAATTTAATTTAATTTAATTTAATTTAATTTAATTTAATTTAATTTAATTTAATTTAATTTAATTTAATTTAATTTAATTTAATTTAATTTAATTTATATACCGCCCTATTCCCGAGAGACTCAGGGCGGTGAACAGCGAAAGATAAAAATACATGTAATACAAACGTTAAAAAACCAATTAAAATATACTAAACACTCTGGTCCTAGATAATTCAAGACATCCCAGTTTAAAACAAAATCAAAAGCAATATAAAGGGAAAGTTAGGCCAGGCCGGCCTGCTGAAACAGGAATGTTTTGAGGGCACGGCGGAAAGTGTGCAGATCCGGGATCTTCTGTATCTCCGGGGGGAGCTCGTTCCAGATGGTGGGTGCCCTCACAGAAAAGGCTCTCCCCTGGGGGCCGCCAGTCAACACTGTTTGGCTGATGGCACCCTGAGAAGCCCCTCTCTATGGGAGCGTACTGGGCAGTGAGAGGCTATTGGTGGCAGAAGGCGGTCTCGTAAGTACCCCGGTCCTAAGCCATGGAGCGCTCTAAAGGTGGTAACCAAGACCTTGAAGCGCATCCGGAAGACCACCAGGAGCCAGTGCAGCTCGCGCAGGAGGGGAGCCACATGGGAGCGCCATGCTGCTCCCCTAACTACACGCGCGGCCACATTCTGGACCAGCCTGAGCCTCCGGGTGCTCCTCAAGGGGAGCCCCATGTAGAGATCATTACAGTAGTCCAGGCGTGAAGTGATGAGGGTATGAGTGACCGTATTTAACATGGCCACATAGGTCCCTCAAAACCTAGAATGCAGTTCCCAAGTTCCTCTAAAATACTGTTTCTCAACCTTGGCCGCTGGGCGATGTGTGAACTTCAACTCCGAGAATTCCCCAGCCAGCAGGGTGTTGAAGTCCACACATCGTCCAGCCGTCAAGGTTGAGAAACACTGCTCTAAAAGTTAATGGAAATGTGACAAAAGCTATTGCCTACAACTGAAAAGTTCCTGACTGAGATAAAATTGGAGATTTAGAACAAAGTCTACTGGTATGCTAACTCAATATTTCTTTTTCATGAGATTCAGATGAAACAGTAGAATTGCTGAACTCCCTGTTCATGATAATGGGCAATAGCAATAGCAATAGCACTTAGACTTATATACCGCTTTATAGTGCTTTTACAGCCCTCTCTAAGCAGTTTACAGAGTCAGCATATTGCCCCCAACAATCTGGGTCCTCATTTTACCCATCTCAGAAGGATGGAAGGTTAAGTCAACCTTGAGCCGGTGAGATTTGAACTGCTGAACTGCAGCTAACAATCAGCTGAAGTAGCCTGCAGTACTGCACTCTAACCACTGTGCCACCTCGGCTCTATGTTTAACAAACGGATGATGTTTAACAAATCTAAACCGATATTAGCTGAGGCAGAGAGGCTACTAATGGTTCATTTATCTGTCCAGGTGAGTGTTCTGGATGGAACTTCTACCCTCCTTCTCCCAAGGATCAGTTTCACAGCTCCAGACTGATTCTGAAACTATTCTTGTCTTTAAAAACAAAAGTGAACTCTGCAGCCTTGTTTTCGTTGTCCATGCCCTCGTAACCTTTAGATTACTGCAAGATGTTTAAGAGTTTTAACATTTCAGTTAGTACAAAATGTTGTATCAAGAGTATTGCCTGAAATTGGGTGATAAGAACACCTATCAGTTTGTTATGATCTTCACTGGCTCCAAATTACATTTGATCCCAGTTCAAAGTGCT
This sequence comes from Pantherophis guttatus, assembly GCF_059756535.1. NCBI lineage: Eukaryota > Metazoa > Chordata > Lepidosauria > Squamata > Colubridae > Pantherophis > Pantherophis guttatus. Next base: position 33,429,382 of record NC_142067.1, read on the forward strand.
AGTTTTAACTATAAAACTCTTCATGGCTTGGGACCCCCATATATGAACAAATGCTCCTTCCCATGTTCTGACCCACACTGTATGTAGCCTTTCAAGGATCTGCTCCATAGGTTCCCTCTTACTGAGATTACTCAAGAATATGCTTTTTCAATCATAGTGCCCCAATGTTGCAATTCTCTAACCAATAATGTGTACCTGGCATGTCCTTAATATTTTATTAGTCCCAGAAAAATATTTTAATTCTCTTAGGATTTTCAATAATATTTATTTATTTGTTTGTTTGTTTGTTTAGACTTATATGCCACCCTTTCTCTGAGAGGACTCAGGGAGGCTCACAACAATAAAACAGAAAAATAAAACAAAAATTCCGAGTTAAAAATTACACATAAAAACCCTAAAATCAATTAAAATCCATTTAAAAAACCCCCATCAGTCCAGGCCAGCCAGGCGAAATAGCCACATTTTTAGTTCACGGCGGAAAGAGCGAAGGTCGGGGGCCATCCGGAGCTCCAGGGGGAGCTGATTCCAGAGGGTAGGTGCGCTCACAGAAAAGGCCTGCACCCTAGGGGTCGCCAGTCGACACTGACTGGCCGACAGCACCCCGAGTAGGCCCTCTCTTTGGGAACGCACCGGGCGATGGGGAGCTGTTGCTGGCCGCACATTAATATGTTAACTCTGCTGTGGTTTTAATTTTATGTTATTTTGCAGTACATAGTATTAATAATATTTGCAAGGCCAGATTGCTCGGTTTTCCAAAGTATAAGAGAAGTTAAAGATTCCTTCCCTTCTTTGAGGCTCTCTCTTTCCCTCTCACTTTTTCTCATTCACTGCTGGAAGCTTTCAGTTTAAATCAGTATTTTGCAACTATGGCAACTTTAAAATATACAGACTTTAACTCCCAGAATTCCCCAGCCAGCATTTGGGAGTTATGGGAATTGAACTCCATTTCAAAGAAGCCAATTTTTAGAAATACTGTATTGTTAACAAAGCAGAAGGACGTAGTTTACTTATTCTTGTAGATATTAGATCAGAAATGAGGAACAGCTTGCATGGCTTACTAAAAGGAGAAAAAAAGTTTTGGAACTAGAAAGACCTCCTTCTTCTAGTATTTGCATATCTTTTCTTCAAAAGTTTCAGAAAATCTCCACTGACAGGGAGTTGTAATCCAAACTGGCAGCTGCTAAACACTTATGATTTTAATATACTACCTTGTTTATTACTGATTTCAGGATCTGTTTTGGTACTGTTGTACCTCATTTCAGTATAGATAAAAACAAAATGATTTATTTATTAATTAATTAACAAATTTTTTAATTAAATTTGTTTGCCGCCTAACTCACCACAAGTTTAGACTTCATGGTAATACGAATTTAATAGAAAGCAGGTAAACTAATAGAACAGTTGTCTAAATAGACATATATACAGCTGATTCAAGTTGCAATCTGATACATATTTTAACCCAATAAAACTATAGTTTTACAGTATACTTCAATATTAATCTGCTCAGGGAAAAAATATTTTTTCAGATGATGCATACATGTCACATCAGACTTTTTTTTTTTTAAATGTGAGAGAAAACAGATGTTAAGTCCATTTTTGTCAGTGACAGTTACTTTTTTACAATATATCTATTATATTACAAATAAGGCATCAATACTTCATAGGCCTTATCCACTGGAAGTAATGTACATACTGGAGGGCAAGCTGAGAATTGTAGGTTGTAAAATACACCCGCAAAATCGGTTTTGGCTTACCTTCAAATGGGCTTATGAGTGAGTATATATGGTAATTGTTGTGACTCCGAACAGTACAGAACAGTAATACATTTTAAAAGTACCTCTATGTACTTGTAAATAAACTCATCCACAGGTAGTTGGCTCATCTCACGGACTAAACTAACTCATGGATAAGCCAACTGTGAAAATTAAAACACATGAAAATTTCAAGGTCTGGCTGGGCTTATCACTGATAGAACATTTTTCATAGTAGTTTCATTAAAAATTTGAGGATCAGATTATCTGCAGATGGGCTTATCCACGAGAATGTACAGTAACAGATTATGACATGGATTTATGAAAAATCATCTGCTCACCCCAATACTGATCTTTCATCACCAATGCTTTTCTTCTTCCAGTTTGACTGAATCCTTTTATTCCTTGATTCTGATGCCCACTGAAATAGGGATGGTAAGAGATAATGTTTCAAAACATGTAAAAATGTTTCAAGAAAACTGAACACAAGATACATTTTGAAAAATCACCAAACATGTAAGATAAATTGATATACAACATTTTTGTCTAATAAACACGGTGCTGAATAATCATTTGATTGTACAAGTATAATTTCCATTTCCAATGGATGGAAACTAATCAAGTAATGGATCAGAAACTTCCTAACAGTGAGGACAATTAACCAATGGAACAGCTTGCCTTCAGAAGTTGTGGGTGCTTCATCACTGAAATGGTATAGGATCTCCTGCTTGAGCAGGGGGTTGGACTAAAACACTTCCAAGGTTCCTTCCAGCTATATTCTGATTGATTGGTTGACAGACTATAAGCCCTGGAGAACTGAATTTCATATTTTCATTCCCACATCAAATCAGGAAGTTTGAATTATTGTAGTAGAATCACATTCAAATGCAAAGTAAATATCCACCAACAAGCAAAGCAGAAGCTTTTTTTGCATAACAACATGCCCTTATTCACTTTTAATCAAGAAATCCTCTAATAATTAACAACTTGCTCTAAGTGAATCTACCTAACCTCAATTTAAGCCAATAGAATTTTGATTATAATTAAAGATATCCAATTATCCAAAATAAAACTGGCAAATTAGAGTACTTTTTGGAATATAAGAGGCACTTCCTCCCCTAAAAGGGGGTGAAAATTGTGGTGTGTCTTATACACTGAATGTTGCCGAAGCCCCGCCCACCCACTGGCCCCCATCCTTCAGCTGTTTTTGGCCTCCGCGCATCACATTTTTGGCCTTCACACGTCACATTTTCAGCCGGTTCCAGGTGGCGAGGATTGGTGGCGGCAAATGGGTCGTGCCAAATGGGCCGCACTGGTGGCAAATGGACAGCGGTGAACAAGCCATGGCAAATGGGCCATGACGAACAGGCCGCACTGGTGGTGAACAGGCCGTGGCAAATGGGCCACAGTGAATGGGCTGCCACGACGGTGAACAGGCTGTGCCAAACGGGCAGTGGCAAATGTGCCGTGGTGAATGGCTGCGGCAAACAGGTCGCAGCAGTGGCAAACAGGTCGTGGCAAACAGGCCGCGGCAAACAGGCCTCCCCAAATGGGCCGTGCTAGTGGCAAACGTGCCACACAGGTTGTGCCAGAGGTGAACAGACCACAGCGAATGGGCCGCAGCGGTGGTGAAGGGGCCGCTCCAAATGGGCCACAGTGGCAGCAAACGGATGGCAGTGAATGGGCAAAAGCAGAGCTTTTTTCTTGTTTTCCTCCCTCAAAAAGTTAGGTGCGTCTTATACTCCGGTGCGTATCATAGTCCAAAAAACACGGTACTAATTCTCATGGTCTATCAGTAGAGATAGACAAAGTTGTCAAATTAAATACAGCCATTCCTCTTCTAACAGTGCTTAAGGTATCACAGTCAATAAAACCTAAAATGGATACATCTGTCACTCTTAGCAGAATTCCCTCCAAATTCATCTAAATATAATGAGCAGATACTCAGACCTAATGAAAATCTATGCACAACATAAGTTAAATGCATAGGGACGTGATCAAAGTAGGTTGTTGAGCATCCTGCAGTGGGGCATGGAGAAGCATTGATATTCAGTGCATTTCACCTATAGGTTGTACCCTACATCAGTTAAAACAAGAGGACATGTTAACATTTTATTTAATCTCTCCAGGAATGGTACACCATTCAATGGACTAGGACCTAAATTTTGTCTGTATTGGGATTCAGGATTTTCTTAACTTTCTTGGTATCAGTTGAATGGACAGATGGTGAGTTTAATAAGTACAGGTATTCCTTCCTTAATGACAATAATTGGAACTGGAATTTCCATCACTAAGTGATGCAGTTATAAAGTGTGAAATCACAGTACCACACTGCTTAGCAACAGCAATTCTGGCAGTCCCCATTTGTGGGACCATGTGGTCCATTAAGTAAGTACCTCACATGACCATGACTTCCAGTTTTCTGCTGGCTTCCACTTTGACTTTGCTCATAGGAAGTTGGCAGGGAAGGTTACAAATTGCAATATGTAACTATTGGAATGGTGGAAAATCCAGGCCCATTGCTGAAAGCCTGGATTGTGATCATGTGACCATAAAGGCACTGCGGCACCTGGAACTTCAAGGACTGGTCATAAGTACAACTCATTCAGCCCTGTCACAAATTCAAACAGTCTTTAAATGAGTAATTTTTAACTAAGGATCATCTCTACACTGATCAGGCACAGCTGAAAATACCTGATCAACTCAACCAGCTCATGTAGCTGTTAAACAGCAGAGAGACAAAACAGAATTGTTCTATTATATTCCTAAAGAATAAAAGCTGAAGGATTGACAACCTGCTTCCTGTGAATGTTCACATTGGCTATAATGGCAATTATGAGGATTGAAGGGCATTTATTTGGATATGCTGTTCTGGAACTATAAAGTTAAGGTCAGTTCTAAAACCATGAATTTAAGTTCCAGGTTTATCTGAAAATAAGCACCTCAAGTTATTCTCTTCCATTGCTAATAGTATCCGATCAAGTATTGTTGGCTTTTTAAAGAAATCATATGTCTTTGCCTCTTTCTGATATCTCGACTATATTTGCAGGTGTAGCCACCATGCTAGGTCTATCCCTTGGTTTTGTAGTTCCTGTTTAGTTTTAAGTTTCCCTTTCTCATTCAGAATATCTTTACATGTTACAATTTTTTCCAAGTTTACAACATTTGGATGTATCAGTGCTTCCAACACCTCAAGTTATTCTCTTGAATAACTGGTCTCTTCTTGAATACCAAACATTACACACAATTATAAGGTTATACAATTACATCTTTTAAGTCATTATAGAATATCTAATTTGAAGAATATGGCTAATAAACTTATCCAAGAGTAGTACTTAAATTCTCCAAAACAGTGGAAAAGGAAAAGGCTATTATTTACCGCTTGAAATGAATTTTGCCATTGGTGAATTACTTCAAATCTTGACAATGGAGATTGAATATGCTCATCATCTGGCTGTGTGTTTGATCCTTTCTTTGGTATTCGATACTGATAAAAAATTGCATTCACAGTTGTAGATCAAAAGAAAAAAATGTAACATCATAAGAAGAAAAAAGATTAAAGGACAAACTTGCTGCAAGGGATTACATATAGAGTAATATATCGTTTACAAAGTCAGTACACATTTCAGAATATTCATTATATATAGAATTTTAATTTGCCTTAAACAGCGACATTACTATTCTCCTTGCATTATTATGTAGTAAATAATTCACCAATTGTTATTTATTTTCCATGCATTTATTTTCCATCCTATGTGATGTACCATATTGCTAAACTCAATGAAAACTTACATTTTTGGGGTATGAAGATGGTTTTCCAGATCCTTCCATAGTTACGGCTGCATAAGACAGACAGAAAACAACACCTTTATGTATTGGGTCATAATTAGCACTTCCAAAAAGAACTAATTAAGATTCACACAGTAATGGTAGGAGACATTATCTATTTCCCACATGTTAAAGGATGTTTACCTCTTGTGAATTAGTAGCCTTCTCTAATGATTACTTTTTTTCTAAAACAGTTTATAGCTCCACGGTAACTGCAGATCATAAGCTTATCAAGATATAATATAGAGAGACTTATTTAAATTGCACTGATAAACAAATTTCTTCAATGGTTCTCATCGTGTTTCTAGGTTCAGTTCAGATCATCACTTGCCATAATACCAACAATCTAAATCAGCAACATTGTCCCTTGTAAGGCAAATGTGAATTACAGCATGATATTTCTGGTGCCATGCCAAGCAAAGGCATTTTTATTCTCCTAGGTCTCATATTATGTACATTTTAACATTTACTGTCATCCTTGCTATTTTTTTCCTTCCATTCAATTGTGTCTGATTCTTCGCCTGGATAAGCCCCTGCAGTTTTCTTGGCAAGGTTTTCCAGAGGTAGTTTGCCATTGCCTCTTCCTATGACTGAAACAAAGTGACTGGCTCAAACTCACCCAGCTGGCTCCGTATCCAGAGGGGACCAGAACTCAGTGTCTCCTGGTTTCTAGCCTGATATCTTATTCATTACACCAAAGTGGCTCTAACCTTGCCATAGATATATTTAATCAATCTTATTTCTGCTATTTTACTGGTTCTTAGTCTTTGTAAATCACACATTTTACCTGCTCTTTAAAGTTTTTAAACTTGTGACTTCAAATTTGCTACTGATAAAATCTGTTTTATAAATTTTTAAAGTTTGAAACTAAAACAAAATGACTTACAAATTCTATAAATTTGGTCATCCAAATGGGTTTTCAGAAAGAAGACAACTAAATGAGTGATACTGGTGTTACTCAGTGACCATGACTTTTTATGCCAAGAAGTGACATGCACTGCTGTACAGTTTTTAATCACAGATAAAATGAACATTAATTAATAGTAACTAGGAGTGACTTGTCTGTAGCATCAAGATTATGAGAAGTGGTAGTATGGCTTTATACCACACTAGTGAGGCTACACTTAGAATACTATGTGTAGTTGTGATTACCACTATACAAAAAAAGATGTTGAGACCCTGGAAAGAGTGCAGAGAACAGCAACAAAGATAATAAAGGGTCTGGAGGCTATATCATACGAGCTAGGAATGTCCAGCCTATCAAAGAGAAAGTGTGAAGAGTCTGCCAGATAACGATTCTGATGAGGAAGATGAGCCAGGTTGGGGGTCATCAAAAAGGAGCAATGTGGCGTATCAGGTGGTTTTGGAGCTCAGTGGCTGAAAGGAAGGCATTCCTGGAAACATTGGGAAGTGGGCAAGTGACTGTCTGGACAGTCAGATGTCCACGCAAGCAGGAGATGGAGATGCATGACTGCCACCAGTCAGCTTGGAACAGTGATCTGTGACAAGGCCAGCTGATAAGACACAATTCTGATGAAAAAAGAGTTTCCACCCCTGCCCAATCCACAGATGAGAAGAGCTGAACACCGAGAGGCACAGCAGACTCAGCAGAGCTTGGAGAGGCTACCCAAGAGGAGGCAACCTTACCCCTCCTAAGAAGCACCAGTTAGGTTGATTTAAGCAGGCAGAGGGAGTTGGGTGGTTGTCAGAGACAATTGTTTTGTTTTTTCAGTGTGACATCTTCAGCTTCTTGCCTTGCTCCTTTGCTTCATCCCAGTGCTTTGTTCCTGTGCCACGATTCATGCATGTTCCTGGGACTCATGTTTGGACTTTGACTTTCTTGGGGAGACCTGCTCTTTGCTTCATTGTCCTTCAGAACCACTGAAGCCAAACTGTTGGCATCCTTTTTGCTTTGCTTGCTGTCAATTTTCCTTCCTTTGCTTCAAGCTTGCGTGACCAGCCAGCCACCTCACTGTTCCCTCCATTAGCCACACTCTATTGATAAACTGTTGCCTTTGTTAGAAGATGTCTCGTCACTGAGGTCGCTACAAATTGTGGGAAATTGACATGGCGTTTTGGGGAATGCTATACAGCAATTACTTGTGAAATAAACATAATAAATCCCTCTCAAGTGCTACTTGTGTGAACTGGATATTTCTTGATGGTACTTGACGGGCTGTCATAGAGAAGAGACAATTGACTTACTCTCTGTAGCACCAGAGGACAGGAGAAGAAGTATGGGTGAAAGCCAGTGGTGGGTTGCTCTCAGTTCGGTCTGGTTCTATAGAACCAGTAGTAAAACCAGGGGAGCTTCCGCCCACCCACCACAATATCATCATGGGTGATCCGCGCATGCACAGAAGCCTGCAAGTAAAGTGAACGTGTGTGTGCGCTCCCGCTCCGAACTGGTAGTAAAGGTAAGTGGAACCCACCCCTGGTGGAAGCTTATTAAAGACAGACCCAACCTAGAAGTAAGGAGAAATTTTCTGAAGCAAGAACAGTTAAGCAATGGAATACCTTGCCTCCCAGTGTTGTGGGTGCTCCATCACTGGAGCTTTTCAAAAATAGACTGGACAATTATTTGACACGGATAGTATGAAGCTCTTGCCATGAGCAGAGCATTGGACTAGAAGACCTATGAGGTCTCTTCCAGCCCTATGATTCTATGTTCTATCAATGTATAATGATCCTCTGTTTTAACCCAATATCCAGCGTTGTTATTATTTCATAAGTACCTTTTTTTCTGCTTAAACAAAAGGCAAATGAAATTGTAATTGTCTCTAAGTACAGATAAATCATTGCAGCTTTTTGATCAGCAGAACTAGTAACAACTTAAGCAAATAAACTCTAGTAACTGTTTCCAGAGTCAGAAAGACAAATAAAGAGATACATCTCTTTTCACTGTAAAAACATTTTCTAGCAGGAAGGAAGTCATTCAATTCATGCCTTAAGCTTAGCAGATTTAATTAATATTCTATGTCTGAATATATGACAGAATTAAAGCTGAGATGGAATCAAATTTGAAGAAAAAAAGAGTAATTAAGCTCTCCTTTTACCTTTAGCTTATACATACATGCAAATTATGTTTGCTGATTTGATTTAATAAGCAAATTATGGTCAATTAAAATAATAAAGCTTTCTACAACAAAGAGCAAGAGAGAACGAAGTACTTTTATTGTCCAAATGATTCTATCTAGATGTTAAGTCAAGCCTCGCTACCTATAGATGCCACACTAGTTATTCTTTTAATATTTTTTAAATTAATGTTTTATTTAAAAATGTTTAGAAAGCTATCTTGCATGGGGAAAGGATTGAACATTTCAACTACTCATTCAATGTCCTTATTTCATTCCTTGCATATCTCAGGGTGTTTGTGTGAGTAAAAGAAAGTTGAGGTTTCCCTTTTTTTCTATTGGTTTGAATAACAGAACCATGATTATGGTAAATAAACTTTTACAAATCATAATTTTAAACTGAATTAAGAAAGGGCTCAGCCTGAATTACTGCTTTATTTGTTGTCTGTGTGTTATGCTAAACCTAATCAAACACAGTATAGTATGCAAACCAGTGTCTCAGGCCAGCAGTTGAAAAATAGGTTAAAGTGAGATGCAATTGTCGTCACCTTGTAGGAAGATAAAATATATAGTATATATATTTTAGTATATATACAATATCTCTCTCTATTTTTCTCTCTCTATCTAATATAGTAATATATAGTACATTACTCCTGACATATGGTTTAATTCTTAAGATATTTTATAATTGATGAATAACTGGAGTTTAAATTATGACAGGTGAAGTATAGCACACCAGAAGCCATGAGCCTGAGAAACTCTCCCTAAATATATTTATTAAATGTATGGTTCCAAAAAGAGCTGATGACAGCCATTCATTCATTCATTTAGACAGGCTTATATCCTGCTCTAATAGTCAACGGAATTGAGTATTCACTTAGATATACAAGATTATGTAGTAAACCTTTCGTTGGAAGAAACATCCAGTTCCAGTTCCAAGTCGGGAGAAAGGCAATGGAAATAAAATGGAGGCTAGAGGCAGATTGGAAAGAAAGGTTCCCTTTATTGATGAAGAGAACCACCAACCACATGTGATTCTGGGACAGCTGACAAAATGGAGTTTAGAGTGAGTGGGTTTTATACCTTCTGGATTCCTATGAGGTCATGTAGGGGTCATGGCTGGCTCTATAGAAGGGGTGTCAAACTGGCAGCCCACGGGCCAGATGCATCATGCACAGGCCACACCCACCCCAGCTCCACAAAGTGAAAAAATGTCATGTGATGGCAACATGACGCAGCAAGTTTGACACCCATGCTCTATAAGCAAAAGGGGAAATGCGAATCCTAAGTGTTTGTCTGAGCTAATTTTGTCAACTTTGGCTTGATTGTGTTCCTTAGTGTGTTGCTTATCTGAAATTTCTGCCTGACCCAGTCTTTCTGAATCTGCATTTCTATAAACTGGCCTTCTCAGTTTCTGCTTGGGGCAGAGAAACTGGGGCTGGTTTCTGCCTCCCTTAAGGGTTTTTTCCATTTCTCCTTTAGGGGAACTATTCTATCCTTCCCTTTTAATATTCCCCAAAATATTTCATTCTTCAGGGGAGGGGCTTCCCACACTTTCCTTATGACATACTGTAATAAAAAGATTACTTTTAGTTTGGTGGAATTTCTGCAAGATGATACCTTTCAAGCATCATATGGAAAAAAATTATTCTATAGAGTAGCATTGTCAGCACATGCCTAATCAAAGAGGAAAAAAGTTAATATCCTTCATACTGACAAATATTTGGGGGAAAAAGCAAGTGACACACAAGATTAATATCGGTGAATACAATTATTATCCTTAAGTATTGCTAAAGGAACATTTAGCATGTAACAAAGAAATATTTGCAAAATACAACATTTGCATCTATACAGGCAATTAAAAAGACATGCAGTTGCTAGTTAACTCGATGTGAAACTTGCACAGCACCACCAGAGTGTACTTCTTGCATTTCATGGCCCAGGGTGTTAACGTTCAGTTATTTTGTTCTACCCTTTTATATAATGCCAGATGGGGGATAATATCCACGCATCAAAAACACAAGGTCTAACTCACGCCAACTGTTGACAGAATAAAGAACCTGTTAAAAATTCTGCGTTCACTGCAGCCACTGACACGGAGTCCCTTATTAAAAAAAACTGAATCGCCTAAGGTCCTAAGCTAAGGAAACGAAGAGGGCGAGACTAACGGCAGCCACATATACCTATAATGTAATAAAACCGTGCGCTTGTGTTCCTCGGGGATGTGCGTTTCTTTCTGAATAAAAGCAAATGCACAAACATCCGAACTGGGATCCGGAAGGAACAGAACGGGATTCGTGCCCATAAAAAAAAAAACACGGCAGTAACCGCACTGTAGTTGCCATTTATCCACCAAGGGACAGGCGCTATTAGCCTGCCCACCTCGCCGTTTAAGGGGCGCACCATTTTGCCCTGCCAAACGCTTTAAAAGCCCTCCGCGGAGCTTCCTCCAACGCTCCCCCCGCAGAAGCCACCTTCCTCCCGAAGGAAAGGCCCGCGATTCTTGCTCCAGGCAAAGGAAACCCTGAAACAGCTCGATCCACCATCGACCACCCCGTCGATGTTGCTTTTTCCTCTCACCTGATCCGATGAAGCCCCGCTACCCCTCCAACTGCGCTCGCCTTTGTTGATTCGGATCGCCACCGGCAGATTGTTGCGCCGCCTAGCGTAGCATTTCGCGCCCACTTCCGGTAGAGGCGCCGCCCTTCGGAGCAATGTGGCCGTGAAAAATCGTTGCGCGGGGTTGAAAGCCGTCGCTAGAGGCTGCTGGCCAGTCGGGGCTCGTCCAGATGGGTCCTGGAGCATCCGGGGGGCTGCAGTGATGTTTTTGCGTTGCAGAGCGCTTCGCGTAGGCGCTCGCTCTCTGCCATCTCTACGTACGTAGTGTAAATCGTTTTGCACTTCGCCAAAACCGGAATTCAATCCTGGCTTATTTTAAAATGATTTTCAATTAAGGAGAATTGAAAGGTGGGATTAAATCCGTTACAGAGAAAGTTGGGGGAAAAAAAATAGCTGAAAAGCCCACATGAGCCGTGGAGTGGAAAATAAGCTCCTCTGCAATGCCAGTCTAAAAACCAAGCGACTTTGTATGACCTGCAAGTGGAGTAGAGGCGTTCTGTAAATGAGTCGTGAAGGTCTTGTCAACTTGAGAGTAAATTATATTTAGTGCGCTTTACAGAGACGTGTGTGTATAGAATTGTGGTTCAAAAGATTGAATTAAGCTTAGAAAATAGTTGAGCCTAAGAATTAGCTATTGCTCTTCCTTTGAGAATATTATTACCTGGAGAGGGTTAGAAAGGGAGGAAGAAGAGAGGAGTGGGGAAGGGGAAGGGAAGTAGAAGGGGAGGAATGAAGAAAGTAGAAAGGGACAGAAGAAGGAAGGGAGAAGGGAAGAAGAAGAGGAAAGGTTATGGTAAAACAAAGAAGAGGAAATGGTAAAAGAGCCGCCCGGAACAGATAAAAATGAAAGTTAAAGGATAAGATGAATGATTAATGATTAATTATGGATAAGAGATTGTACACTTAAATATGTTTATGAGAAACAAATTATATATATATATATATATACACACATATATATACATATACATATACATATACATATACATATACATATACATATACATATACATATACATATACATATACATATACATATACATATACATATACATATACATATATATATATATATATATATATATATATATATATATATATATATATATATATATATATATATAAAAGAGAGAATAATATTACCTTCAACCCAGAATCCCATTAAACTGTGCTTTATTCATGTTGGTTTTCTTCAGGAAAAGCAACCACTGTCTTATAGACTGTTCTTGTAAATATGAGTTGGTAAAAATGCAAATCAAGGCAATCAGTACAGTACTTTTGCAAGAAATAACCTATCTTTTACCAGAAATGAATCTAGAACATCTGCTGTTAAAATCTCTAATTCTGGTGCTTCTAGAGGGATAGACTTTGATATTACTGATAAATGGGCTTTAGTCTCACTAGAAATTTATCCAATTATTGCTGTACTGAGGCAATTGTAATGAAGAGAGGCATTATTGCTCCATAACAATAGTGAGATGTCACTGTAAAACACTAATGGGAAAATTATTGTTTAGCTAATCTATTATTGCTAAAAAGATTTTTAGTGGAAAGGAAAAAAATATAAGAAATAAATTAGAAATGGAAAACCTGTAAATGGAAGATGACCTTTTGCATTCTTCCCTTTGTGAGCCAAAGCAATTATAAAATAAAGTAACCCATAAAAGCACTCAACTTTCCTCAAACTTTTAAAATCCCACTATTGTAAGTTATTTTTCCAGATTTAATAATTATTATCACTGAAGTGATTTGGTTGCACTTTTCAGCTAGTTGTGCAGTCTCTTAAGGCTGGCTCTAGATTTTTTCCCCAATGCCTTTATTCACTGTCCTGGAAGGTATAATTTTCTTAGCAATTATAAACAAGTCTAAATTGTGCACATTCATTCTTCAAATATCCATATCTTTCCTAGATAGATGTATTTAGATACATATTTTAGATACATATAGATTTATATCCCATAATTCAGAAGTACTCATGAAATGCTCTATGTAAAATATCCCAAAGGTGCTTTTTTAAGAGGCAACTGGGCTTTGTTTTCCTTTGAAGATGTTTTGCTTCTCATCCAAGAAACTTCTTCAACTCTGACTGGATGTTGGGGAATGGAAGGATTTATATTCCTTGCAGACAGCTGGTCATTTGCATTCTTTTAGAGAGTCATTGAGGCCACTTGGAGGTTTGTCTGTCACCTGAGTAGTGCAATGGGGTGGAGCCTTCTTGGAATTGCTGAAAGGACTATGTTGTGGAGTTGTGTTTTCTGTAGAATGTTTTCTGCCCTGTGTCTCTTCACTGTTGAACACAGGTGCAGGCTGTTGGGGTTGAGTCTGTGTTGTCTCAATCTCAAACTGAAGCACAAATGGTTCCTGAGTCTGCAATTTTTCTGGAATTCATTCATAGTCCCACACTATACACGGGTGTTCATTCCAAAGTGCATAGCTAAATGTTTGTGGAGATTCTTAGTCATTCAGTTCGTGATTGTCCCAAAGATGTTTTATCAAGAGGCAATTGGACTTTCTTGTTTTTCTTTGAAAACATTTTGCTTCTCATCCAAGAATGCAAATGACCAGCTTTCTGCAAGGAATATAAATCCTTTCATTCCCCACCATCCAGTCAGAACTGAAGAAGCTTCTTCGATGAGAAGCCAAACGTATTCAAAGAAAAACAAGGAAGTCTAGTTGCCTCTTGAAAAAGCACCTTTGGGACAACCATGACCTGGATGACTGAGAATCTCCACAGATATCTACTGTACATAAAATACATTAAAAATAATAGATAAATGTAGGCAAGAGTTTACATTTTTATTAATTGTTAAAGTACATTTTTGTCTTTCAACAAAGCTGGCAAATACAATAGTTCAGTTAACAAAAGAGTGGTATAAAAATTTCTAGTGCAATTATATTTTAAACATGAGGCAGATAAAAATAATTGTCTCAATACAATTTTAACAATACAATTTTAAGTCTACTTCAGTGTAACACTATTTTCAAGTGTAAGCATATTATACAGATTTAAAAAATGTATTTTGATTTTAAAAAGGAACACCAATGTAAAAAACTATAATAGCTTCTGTCACTACAGCCAAAATAGTATTGGAAAACAACAGAGTTCTACAACTCATCACTCTGGGTCTATTTAAAGAGGTTCCTGAAGCATAGCAGATAAAAGTATCCAGAAGTCTTTGCATCATTCATACAAGATGAGTGTAAGTATGGTTTGCACATACATTTAATGTTATGCAAATTGTGTATGTGTTAGAGCAGACTAGCAACTAAAATATATTTGATAATATAATTTGATATATTTGATAATTAGATTTGTTATGACTATAGAAATATTGGGTGTTTCTATTAGTATTGATATTCTATATTGGATACTTTTAAGCATTATATTTAAACTTAAAATAGGTTATTTTGTTACATAATTTTAGTGTTTCTTGGATTGTTTAGTATGTATATTGTTTATATGTTGTTTTTGTTTTAATTTAGAGTAAAAGGTTATTTTATTATACTCTCTGAGCTTGATTGTTTGCTGGTAGGCATTTCATTACCCAACAAGGTATCATCTTCAGTGTGATAACACTAGTAATATATGATGTTACATCTGAAACCTAATGCATTTAGGTCTGGCCAACTGAAAGTATCTCTTTCTTTGAGTTTCTTGAAGTAGAAAGGGCAGAAATAAACAGTAGGCTCTAGCCAAAGATACTGTATGTATTTCTTAGTCATGCTGATTTCAGTGGAAGATGAGTGGCAATTTCTTGCTTAACTCCTCCCCTTGGGTCAATATGATTGAAGTATTACTTTTCAGATGTTTCATAATCAGATTCCTAGAGGTTATAGTTCTAATACAATGTTACTGCTTTATGACAATATATGAAAAACAATATTGTGTTTTTAATAAAGATACATGTTTTTTATAAAACTGTTAGAGAAACTTGAAAACTTTTAAGAAGTAAAATATGTTTTAACATAATTTCTTTATTCATAGTGGCTACAAATGATTGAAGATGTGAGCTTCAGGAAACTAATAGATAATTTGGAGTGCCCAGAAAAATTTAAATACGACTTTAACAAAAATGGTGATCTTAAGCATGTAGACACTAATGAACCTTTTGTTTATAATTATCAGAATTCATATAAAGATAATCACAAACGTTACCAAATTATTGGACAGTTAATAACTCAGTATGTTTATGAGCTCCTTGAAAAAGTTTGCAGTCTGCAGAAGATTTACATCCCAACATGCACGGCAGACAGTAAAATTCATAGTTTCTTTTTCATGAGTGAGAATGCATTGACAAATAGTTCAACTTTACTTGTTCTTCTTCAAGATCAGGGGACATTTCGTGCAGGCCAGTGGACACAAAGTTCAATAATACATGATGGCCTTCAACATGGATCTCAGATACCTTTCATTACAATGGCTCTACAGTGCTCTTGGGGAGTGATTGTTTTAAATCCTAATGACAATTTTGTAGATCTGAAAATAGAACCAGAATGTTTAAGCCTTTTAGAAAATGATGCTATTTGTCCTCTAAATTTATCATGGGCAGTCCCAAAGAGAAACAGCAGTAACCCCGAAGAACATACAATCTATGTTTGGGATCACTTCATTTCAAAGACTTCATCTAAAAATGTGGCCTTCGTTGCCCATGGCTATGGGGGATTGATTTTTATCAACTTACTCATGCAAAGAACTTTGGAAGTGATGAACAAAGTGTATGCTGTTGCACTTATTGACTCTAAACATCACATGAAACATCAGACACAAGGCAATTCTGACGTACAAACATGGATATGGAAGCACTGTCAAGAGTGGGTATCAAATAGTAATCCTATAGATAGGTCAGTAGGCTACCTTATGAAAATGGATTGTCCTATAGTCTCCACCGGATCTGAAAAGTACAATATGGCTCCATCCTCTAGCCTGCAGTCCATCTTCAAGTATCTAAAGAATGCACTGAAAACTAGTAATAAAGACAATTTCAGTCGATCACCTATTGCAACAAGGAGCAAAAATGCCATGAAAAAAAATTAAGAATATATGTTTTTCATAGTTTCTTCTGTCAGAAAAAAAATGGTATTTGATGCAAATGCCTAGGCACACTCTTAAGATAAACTATTTTATTTAATATATTATTTCTTTTCTTCCCCCTTGGCTGAAGCAGATATTATGTTATGTAAGGTGCAATTTTGAATTCCATGGTCAGGCTTTATTTTAGTTGTTGAAAGGATACTTTGTACAAATTTGTAATTTAGTGACAATTTTTTCTTTCAATGTCTTACAAATATATTCTTTGACAAAGCTTTTTAAAAACTGTCATTTAATCTTAACCATCAGCAAAACAATGAAAATGTAAATAGGATAAACATATCAGAAATAGGTTTAAAATCTTGTTTGAAATATTAGTCAATTACTTGTATTTCAAATTAGCATAATTCTGAATGTTTTAAACTTCAGAGTACATGTATAGTATACATTCAAATCAGCATAGAAATATTGAACATTTCACAAAAATTACTGTATAAAATTATATTTATTTGACAGTCACATCAAATTAGATTGATCTTATTTACTGTTAATATTAAGACTATTTTTTTAAGGTTACTTTTAAAAATCTCTTTTCTCTAGATTATTATCTACATTTTCATTTCCATTTTACTTGAAAACTGTTCTTTTGGTTCAGGTTGGATTTAAATTACAATTTCAGTCATGAACCAACATTAAAATAAAGTAACAGATTAAAATATACATAAATATTATATAAAAGTTTCAACTTTCTAAAAAGAATGAAAACTCAATTGAAAAGATGGGCCCTTAAGGCGTTTTTGCAGGATTGTAAAAAATGTAGACTGAATATCTTCAGAATATACATTCTACAACCTAGAGATGACAGAATAGACTGAATCCCAAATCATCACCAGATGACTGATATATTGAAAAATGGATTGTCTGGAAATCTTAGAAGTGAGAATCATGCATATACTCAGACAACTTGAATCTAGATGATTTAGGGTTACTGGTAATAATCAGCACGTTATATGTCCTCTAGGAACTGGCAGACAGTGCAGCCAATTCCCAGAGGAACAGACAAAATGCTACCCTACAAATAGTCCTTGAACAATCTTTTGCTGCATTTTGAACATGTAGAAGTTTCTAACCTGGTTACTATAAAGCAATCCAATATTACCTGAGAAAACAGGATGTGATCAGGATGTAGGAGGGTTCTCAAACTGTACTACTTTTTTCTGAAGTATAGCCCTGTCCTCTAGAATCTAGATCACGGGTGTCAAACTTGCTGCATCACATTGCCGTCGTGATGTTTCGTGATGGTTTTCCCATTCACGGAGCTGGGGCTGGTGTGGCCTGCATGTGATGGATCCAGCCCGCAGGCCGCCAGTTTGACATCCCTGATCTAGATCATGATCCTTCAAAATAAACACCGCCACTTTGTCTGATCTTAATTTCATTTTATTATCCTGCATCAAGCTTACAGTATTATCCCCTGTGGACATACATTTCAAAAAATATTGCCCCTTCTTGTGACTGAAATAGAGAAAAAGATTTGGGTATCACCAACCCGTCTTTAATGCCTAGCACCAAACTTTAGACTAACATAGTCTATTAGTTTTACTAATATCTAGATAATCTTTCTTGAAGCTGGTTAGCCACAACCTCATTATACCTTTTCCCAAATACAGGAGGCTAACCTACAATTTAAGAGAGACATAGTAGATTTATTAAGGTCTAAACAAAGCATTCTGTCCTTTCTCAATGGAGTATTATGTTAGCTAGGCCACAGTGAACACATTGGGCAAGAATCCAAATAGGCAATAAACTACCATTCCAAGTAGCTTTCCCATATCCCCCAAAATCACAAATTTATCCAATATTAATATTACAAATTACTGACAACACATTATTGTAACTGACTCTAGAATTTGAGTTTTCTCAGCTGCAAAGGCTTTTTGCAAAGATCCATTAAAAATACCACAGTAAGTCATAGCTTCTTAGAGCAAATTTGAAACGGCTTTAACTACCTGGGAAATTTTATTGGATAAAATGCATATTTGTTGTACATACAGTTGCAGCATAGTACCAGATTGTCATGCCTTAGTAGTTTATGATGAATCTACTGTGTTCTAGTTATCTACCTTGTTTGTATATTATAAGCTAATTTTGAAGAGGCTGTTTAGGAGTGATCCTGTCTCTCACTCTGAAGAATTCCCTATTCCAAGAGTGATTGACAAAATCACCTTCATAAGCAACTTAAACACAAAAACTATAAAACCACCACCCTTGTGCTTTGAGCGAAAGACCAGACAAGCATGTGACACAAAACAATGTGACTCAGCACTGGAATAAATAGGATAGTACTATATTTGTTTTGGTAGCTATGAATTCCTGGAATGCACCAAATAGCACCAGAAATGTATTGTGGGATTTGGCACCAAGATTTGAATCTATGTGAAATCTCTTGGAGAGATAAATTGTTGCTTCAGGATAAAGTTTCACCAATATGATGATATCCAGTTATACAGCTTCACCACAGACTCAATGGGAGATGCTGTAAATTTCCCATGTTGGTGCCTGAAGGCTGTCAAGGGAAAACACACTCAAACTTCATTCTGTATTACAGAATGGTTGTTAAATCATAAGCCTTCTGATTCCAGGACTGTATCATCATTGACTCTTTACTGGGCTGCGCTCCCTATGATGCAAATTTGCAACCTGGGATCTTTCTGAACAATCGGCTTCTACACACAGCATGATCAGGAGGGCCTTTGTCTGATAAACCAGTTGCAATGTTACCTGGAATATAATACTCTGAGGAGGATCACTTACACCTTTGTCATCTGCTGATTAGATTAACATGGGGTTACCCTTGAACACTACCCAGAAGTTTCAGGTGGTCCAAAATGCAGCTACCCAATTTGGTCTAGTGGTTATGGCACCAGTTTAGAAAGCGGAAATCATGAGTTCAAGTACCACCTTAGCCATGAAAGCCAGTTAGGACTCTTTGTGTCAATCACTCTCTCAGTCCTACTCACTTCACAGAGTTGCTGTGGGGAAAATAGGAGGTGGTGTGTTGGACATGTTTGCAGCCAAGGCAGGATACAAATAAACAAACCTATGTGCTCAATGGTTTTGATACTGCAGAATTGCACTGGTTGGAGTCCATTTCCCAGTGAGCTGGTCACCAGCTTTAAAGCCCTGAATATTTAAGACACTTGTGTTTCCCAAATATACTCTGTCTTATCTAGATGATCAGAGTCTACAAAGGATCCTGACTTATCAGTCATTATGGCAGAAGGGTGGCCTAATATGAGGTATTCTCAACCACAGTTCTCCTCTTATGGAATAGTTTGTCCACTGAGCTGAATATGTCACTCATTGTGGCGAGGTAGGTGGTTCCTGGGGTGGTTCCGCCCCAGGCACCTGATGGACCCGGATAGGTTCCAGACGGAGCTTGGGCCATTTCCTGAGGCTCTGGCACAGGGCTCGACTGAAGACCTAGTGGCTGCCTGGGATAGGGCGGCCGCTGGAGCTTTGGACCGGGTGGTGCCTTTGCGGCCTCTAACCAGGTGTCGATTTCACCTGGCTCCCTGGTTCACTGAGGAGCTGAGGCAGATGAAACGCCGGAAAAGACGCCTGGAGAGCAGTTGGAGGGCCAGCTGTTCTGAATCTGACCGAACACTGGTAAGGTCCCATATTAAGACCTACCTGGTGGCAATAAAAGCGGCAAAGTGTAACTATTTTTCCGCTCTTATTGCGTCATCAGATAATTGCCCGGCCGCCCTGTTTAGGGTGACCCGCTCCCTGCTCCACCAGGAAGCGCGGGAGGACCCCTTGGAGGGTAGAGCCGAGGATTGTACAATATCTGTATGACAAAATCGCTCAGATTCGGGAAAATTTGGACTCTGACTGGGTAGATTTGGGAGGGAGGATGGAGGCAAGTCTTGAGAATATTACCTGGGAAGAGTTTGATTCTGTGACTCCAGAAAACATGGACAAGATACTGGGAAGACTGAGCGCGGCCACATGTTTATTGGACCCGTGTCCCTCCTGGCTGGTGCTGGCCTCTCGGGAGGTTACACGAGGCTGGCTCCAGGGGATTATAAATGCTTCCTTGAGAGAGGGTGCCTTCCCCGCCGCCTTGAAAGAGGCGGTGATGAAGCCTCTCCTCAAGAAGCCTTCCCTGGACCCAGCAGTGTTGGCTAATTACCGTCCAGTCTCCAACCTTCGCTTCATTGCGAAGGTTGTTGAGAGTGTGGTAGTGCGACAGCTTCCTCAGTACTTGGATGAATCGGCTTATCTAGATCCGTTCCAGTCGGGCTTCAGGCCTGGATACAGCACGGAAACGGCATTGGTCGCATTGGTAGATGATCTCTGGAGGGCCCGGGACAGGGGTTGCTTCTCTGTCCTGGTCCTATTAGACCTCTCAGCAGCTTTTGATACCATCGACCATGGTATCATGCTGCACCAGTTGGAAGAGTTAGGGGTGGGGGGCACCGTGTTGCGGTGGTTCTCCTCCTTTCTCTCTGATCGGTCGCAGTCTGTGTTGACGGGGGCAGAGGTCGACCCCGAGGCCCCTTGTATGTGGGGTGCCACAGGGGTCAGTTCTCTCACCCCTTCTGTTCAACATTTATGTAAAGCCGCTGGGTGAGATCATCCGTGGTTTTGGGGTGAAGTATCATCAGTATCCTGATGATACTCAGCTATACATCTCCACCCTGGACCACCCCAATGATGCCCTTAAAGTGATGTCCCGGTGCCTGGAGGCTGTACAGATCTGGATGGGGAGGAACAGACTCAGGCTCAACCCATCCAAGACCGAGTGGCTGTGGTTTCCGACGTCCCGATATAGTCAGTTGGTGCCATCACTGACTATTGGGGATGAGTCATTGCCCCCTACGGAGAGGGTTCGCAACTTAGGCGTCCTCTTGGACTCACGGCTGTCTTTAGAAGAACACTTGACGGCTGTGGCCGGGAGGTCTTTTTATCAGGTTCGCCTGATTCGCCAGTTGCGTCCCTTTCTGGATCGGGACCCGTTAAATACGGTCACTCATGACCTCGTCACTTCACACCGGGACTACTGTAATGCTCTCTACATGGGGCTCCCCTTGAGGAGCACCCGGAGGCTTCAGCTGGTCCAGAATGCGGCCGCGCAGGTAGTTATGGGAGCAGCATGGCGCTCCCATGTGGCTCCCCTCCTGCGCGAGCTGCACTGGCTCCCTGTGGTCTTCCGGGTGCGCTTCAAGGTCTTAGTTACTACCTTTAGAGCGCTCCATGGCTTAGGACCGGGGTACTTACGAGACCGCCTTCTGCCACCAATAGCCTCTCACCGCCCAGTACACTCCCATAGAGAGGGGCTTCTCAGGGTGCCGTCAGCCAAACAGTGTCGACTGGCGGCCCCCAGGGGGAGAGCCTTTTCTGTGAGGGCACCCTCCATCTGGAACAAGCTCCCCCCAGAGATACAGAAGATTCCGGATCTGCGCACTTTCCGCCGTGCCCTCAAAACATTCCTGTTTCAGCAGGCCGGCCTGGCCTAACTTTCCCTTTATATTGCTTTTGATTTTATTTTAAACTGGGATGTCTTGAATTATCTAGGACCAGAGTGTTTAGTATATTTTAATTGTTTTTTTTAACATTTGTATTACATGTATTTTTATTGTTCGCTGTTCACCGCCCTGAGTCCCTCAGGAATAGGGCGGTATATAAATTTAATAAATAAATAAATAAATAAATTGTGGCAACCTTGGAAGCTAGTAAGGGCATGGCTTTTCAGGTAGCTTTTGGGGATTGATTTTATACAGATCTATGCATTTTTCTTATTGATGGTTTAAAATGGAATTGCACAAATAGATAAGCTAGCGTCTCCCTAATCAGTCATACTATTTTATGAAATCTATTACTGAGGGATCATACATAAATAAAATTCTCACCCTATCCTGGAGTTATAAAGAAAAGGAAAGAAGAATAAAGATCTGTTCTCTCCAGGAATCCTGGTAAAAATGTTTGTTTTTTAGGAAACATAGCTATAATCTGCTCTCCCAACATTCCAGAATCCACTTCACAATAGAAAGAAGATAGAGTTCACCTTTGTCCTAGCCAGGTCTCAATTTTATCCACCATAATCAAATCATAAATAATATTATTTTTGCTCTGAAATGACTTGCACCTATAGAGAAGAAATATTAAATTATCCAGTTAAAATTGTTCTCTATCTTGCAATCAGTTCTATTCCTCACAGCTAGAATCATTGCTCCTAATACGGAACAACTCTGCTATTCCTTCCTCAACCATCCTATAATCAGCCTGGTTGAAACCATGAAAACAGACATTAAATAGCTCCCCCAAAGAACTCAGGTAGTAAGTTTGGGGGTGGACAGGAGGCAGACTATCTACTGGTAGCTGCATCCATAGCATAATTCCATCTTTAAAAGTCAAAAGATTTTAGCATCACATCTCTCACATGGGCTCCAAATTCTAGCTGATAAAAATAGTTTTAGAGCTAAAACTTATCAGGACAGGCAGGACAAAGGCAAAAATATTTACAGCAATTACAGTACATACATTATTTTATTAAATAAGATAATTAAATACAACTATCTCTAGGTCAAAAAGAAAAGGGAAAAACGTGTGATTTCTACGACTGGGTTCACACATGCTAAATTGTGATTTAATTGTAACTTATTTAATGTTAATCTATAAAATGATTTATCTGGTTTTGTCTTTCTATCTTGTGTGGAAAACATGTCTATTTCTGTTTATAGTTCAAGGCATTTACTTGTTTGATTTAGAGCAGGTTCCTTTATTTAACAAATTGTTAAGATATAGGATATAAGCTAATAACAATAGAAAGTCAGCAACTTGTTGACATACATAACTTTAAGGAAAATAATGACAGAAAATCTGTCTGTTTTGATGTTGACCAATATGATCATGCAAAGATTAAGATTACTTCTTTTTGCTGGGTTAGATGGGACACATGTTCAAATAAGCCATGGCATAATCAATCTTAAGATGTGCCCATTCCAATTTCCACTTGTTTCCAGAAACGGCATTTAAATGTCTTTATAGAGAAGTTCATACTTTGGAATATTCTTTGGATCAATTGGGCTTCGTACAATGAGTTTTCCACGCATCGCTCCACGATAGATTACTTCAATCAAATCTATGAAGTCTTGTTTTGTTTTGAAACTTCCTACAAATTTGGTATGATCTGGAGATCTGTTTAGGGGAAAAAAATAATATAAAGCCAATTTTAAACAACAATGTTAAAGTTGAAATTCAAAAATACAAGTAGTTCAAAATCTGAATCTACCAAGCTCCTCACTTTTACAAATATATTTGTTAGTATTTTATATAACTGTGCAAGATCAAATTAAAACTTCATCCAGTCTAGTGTATTTCTCAAGAATCTTCATAAATGGGTAATGAAACTTATAGCTTCAGGACCTATGACCAGGAGTTTCAATTTAGACATGGCTAGCAATCAATGACAGAGCAATACCTATTTCTGATATAAAGCTAATTTACAAGATGTGTTTCACAATATAAAATTAACCACAACTGTGGTTTATGATACAACTATTTACATACAGATTCATTATGCCCGGTAATATGTTTTATCATTTGTAACAGGACTTCATTTTCAAAAATCCAACTTGGGAATCTAAAATCCATAGTCTTCAGCATTCATTCCTTAACCTTTTTGTGGATTGATACCATTCATCAATATAATAAACAATCGGTTAGTGTTTGAATTAATGCACTGTCTTATGCCATAGTTTGCTGAATACAACTGCACGCAGACGTTTAGGCTCCTCGGTTGAACTGTATGTTTCTAACTAAACAGAAGCTGTCACAATCACTATATGATACAGGTTAAAAATATTAAATATTTGGCAACTCTTAATGAACTTCATTTAGCCATTTCACCAACTTCCCATCCCCATAAGCCTTGTGGTATAAATCATGCCAACCCATCTCTGTAACATTCAACTCACTTCTTATATATTCTGCATACAAATCCTACCTATCCAAATTAATAGGCAAAAAGTGTGACAGAAAATACTTCCTGAATTCTTGTTTGATTTTGCCTTGGCATATTCTGTGACCTAATTAAATCACAGTGATTCAAGGCAAAATCAACCTATATAATGGCTCTGCATAATAAACAGACTAAGTCACAGAATAATAAAATTAATACCAACAAACATGATCACACTTCGGCTACATGCAAACCAACTTACCCATAATCCACTTTTATATGTTGCCCATTGAAAAAGAAGACAGTTGATGGAATATAACTAATATCAAAATACTGGGTGTACACTCGAACCTTGCTCACGTTCACTAAATAAATTGCAGCCATTTTACTCAAATCATGAGATGTTTTTGCAAGCTGTCAAGAAACCAAAGTTATGTGATACACTGGATGCATGAAGAAAGGAGTCAAAGCTTTTAAATACATAAAAAATGGATTATAATTACATGTACTTTTCGAAATACACTAGCAATAATTGTAGCTTGGATAGCAAGGGTAACAAGTATACTTACTAAACAATCCATCCATTTAAATTATTAAGAGAAGCCTTGCTGCAGATTATGCTAGCATCAGATGTGTGTCTCATAAATATAGATGGCAGTTTCGTTCACTATGAAATATGGCAGCTCAATCTATCTGACCTCCTTTGGCACCAAATGAAAATATTTTAGGATCGGGGTGTTTAGTGCTCTCCGAGCTTGGTTGTTTTCTTGCAGACGTTTCATTACCCTAAGTAGGTAACATCATCAGCGCTAATCTAGTTTTTGCAAAATTCTGCAAGAAAACAACTGAGCTACAAATAATCTTCATTTTAGGGTCAGGAGACGTTTTGCGATGTACGCCGCTTAGATCCGGGGACTGCAAATAAATAAAAAGCAAATGCCGGCTTACAATGTTATCCAGTTGCAGGCAGACACGATCTTCATCTCTACCAAAGCGAAGAACCAGGACTTTCTCCGCCACGGTCTTAATCGCTTCATCCACCTCCTTTTTGCTGTTTAACTGAGGCAGCAAAAAACTCATACCAGCTGACGAGACAAGAGGTTAGTAGTGCCTCGAGATAGCAAACACGCACGCGCGTAAATTTGTTTTTGCTGGGGAGGGGGGAAGGAAACTGTCAACGAGGCCCAGTGAATGACAAAGACTTTCTCCAATCAATGGCAACTACCGCTACAGAACTTGTTTTCGCTGACGGAACCATCAGTCAGAGTCTTAGTTCTAGGCCTTTCCGGCGGGATATATTTAGGGACGGACCCATTCCGGAGCCGGGTAGGCATGCTTGGATGTGCGTATTGGTAAGTATGCGAGATATTAGAAAGTAAGATTGTTTAGTAAGACCTCATGAATTCAGTCCATTTCATCACCTAAATAAATGGACTCTCAACTATAATACATTTGGTTTTCCAAAATTAATATTGTTGCTCCCTCATTGAAATTCTTCAGTAGATGGTACTCATTTTAAACATGGGAAGGAGGCGATGGCTGTTTTAATGTTGCCGCGTTTGTCAAAAGAAATAGAAAAAAAAGAATGAACGAAGAAACGCATTGTATTATTTCTGACGCTAATTAGGCATACTTACAGTGAAACTTAGGTTTATCTATCTGAATTCCACTGAATTCAATGTGATTTCTTCTTATGCCACAGCTAGCCAACTTTAGCTGATCTCGGAAAACCACAGCAGTGAAGCTTTAGTATTTAGATTAGAAACCACCTGAAATATCCGCGTGGTAGATTAGACTAAGATAATAGTGAAAACACAGAAGAAAGAGGTAGCAAACTGATGATATTGCCAAGAGAATTATGTGCTGGTGTAGTCACCAATAGTTGTGCTTAGACCAGATGAGTCTATATCAAGTGGACAGTATCTCACTGAAAATAATGTGGTTTACTGTAATAGACCTGCTGGGAAGTAGCCATTTCTCAGTAATAAATAATATGTGGATTTCATGTTTGTATAGAGGATATATTACAATTCTAATATTAAAATCAGATTTTTGTACACATAGCTAAAAAAATATTAAATCTTTTTGGGCTTGCTTCATAGTAAGGAGAAAATAAGCTCATTGTCTGTTTTTCATTATGTTTTCTCAATGGTTTCATTAGCTTCCATATTTTGGGAAGGGAACTTTCTGGCATAAGCCTTTTTCTGTATGTGACCTCATCTTTTGTAATAATACTTTTATTAAATATTACAATTAAAAATACAAACTAAAAAAAGAGAAAATAAATAAAAACTGCAAAAAGAAAGAAAAAAATAGAAAATATTGCCTACTTTTCAATCAGGATTTCAGACAGAAATAACATTTTTGCTCTTTTGAATGATCTCTGACAAGGATGAGATGACAATTGTGGTTCCATCCTTGCTCTGCTTGACTTCTCTTTTGATACCATTGACCAAGGTATCCTAGATTGACTCAGAGAATTTGGGAAGGGCTGCATGATGTTGTGCTAAATTGGCTTGATTATAAAGTATTATAAAATACAAAAGCAAATAAAAGGATGATGAAGGAGAAGGGAAAAGAAAAGTGAGGAAGGGTAGAGAAAGAAACAGAAACATTGACTTCCAACTCCATCTGTTGCAGTAAAATAAGACATTAACAAATTACAACTTTTTGTTTTACCATAATAGTATATCTATTAATCAATCTGTGAAACCCCAAACCAAAGTTTCATTCTTTTACACATCACGAAGTTCAGAAGCGGTTTCCATATGGAAACAAAAGTATTTATGTTTTAATTTGACTGCTTTATCCAGGATTGATTCCAGTTGGTGGTGATTGGGAAAGAGATTCCACTACTGGCCCCTACAGCTTATCTATTGCCATAGGATGAGATATCATCCTTATGCTGATGATACCCAATTATATATATCTGCCCTTAGCAAAATAAATATCTAGAACACAGGTATCAAACTCACTGCATCACGTTGCCATCACATGATGTTTTGCCACATTTTCTCCATTTACAGAGCTGGGGTAGGCGTGGCCTACGCATGATGTATCTGGCTCGCAGACCACCAGTTTGACATTCCTGGCCTAGAAAATGTGAGAATCTAAATGAGATGTTAATGCTTTAACCGAAATCAAGCAGAAACTAGTTTTAAGTTTCTAAAAGCTGTTTTTCTTCTCTAGAACTTCAGAGGTGTGTTACTAGACAAACATATCAAGTGACCAAATATTTAAAAGATAAAAGGTAATATAATTTTATAAAATACATTTTACCATACCTGTATCTCTGTGTTTTATAGTATATAAGTACCTTCCATTCGTTCTTCATTCATTTTACTTTTTCATTACTTTTTCATTTCTCCTGACATTCCCAGCTTGTACTGCCCTGCAGCAAAGTTGTCTGAAGCATATATTTACATAGTTTATTTCAATATTCATTTCTTGCAACAAGCACTATATATTAAACAACTCATGCAGCCACCCCATAAGAAAACTCCATATACATCTTAAGATGTTATTCACATCAAAATCAGTTTTCATAGTTTTGCAGATATCATTCTTATATTTCCTTTTTTGTTGGCAGCTTCTTTTACTTTCATCATTCTACTAAGCATCTTTTTAATACTACTTTTTAATGTAACTCCATATGCTTGTGTCTTACTCTTTAACATAGTTTTTTGGCTTTGTTTCTAGCAGCTTCCATATAATTTTCCTTACATGCACTTTTTATTCATTCTATTGTGAGATCACTCTTTTTTTCGCGTAATAGTCCTATCATAAAATAGTCATTCTCTTTTACTTTCTACTTTCAGTCTACCTTTCATTTTTTCCTTTGTCTTCCACACCCATATCCACATTCCATATCCATTTTTACTTAACTTTTTGGCAGAGTTAAAATGATATGTTTCACATTTAGAATATCTCCTTAACCTTGTGTATTTTATGACCCTCACTGCATCATATATAATTAAATCAATTGTGAATTTTATTTTTCCCTTTTCTACTTTAACTGTGCTTTTAAACTTCTTATACTATTTCTTATTCTCTTTTGCATTGTTCATGTCTGTCTTTTTCTTTAAATAAATAGATAACCAGGAATTCCAGTATTCCATGACTCCCAAGTCCCTTGGCTACATTTCCTAGAGCAATTTCTGAACCAAGCACATTGGTAGCTTTTTTTTTTTTGCCATTTCGAGAGGAGAAATGCAAAAAATGGGCCCTGAGCTTTAACATACTCTTAATTTACATACATATATAATATATATTATTTTAAAACTATGCCATGAGCTTTAAATACTCTTAATATACATGTACTTTTTAAAAACCAGACTTGATAGTTCTGTCTACTTTGCATCACTGCCTTGGTCAGTAGGAACTGAGCTTCTCCAAAATATGATTGAAATCACAAAAAGGCTACTTTTTCAGTTTAAAATGTCTTGTATCTCCTTTGCTCTGATCTTAATACTTTTATTTTCAGCCCTTATATGTCATTGGCACTGCATTATTTGGCAATCTATTCAGAATCATAAGAATTGGGTAGAATAAAAATGCAATTAAGAAAATCAGTTTGTATTACTGATGTTTATAATAATGATGATGAACAATTTCAGGTTTGTTTTTCTAAAATATCTTCTCTTTTCTATATATATGTGACTGTAGGTATCTATTGGACATCACAATTCTCAATTCTGATCTTTTTCAACATGCATTTATTGAATTTAATTAGAAGATCTGCCTTCAAATTGATTGCACCGAAAATGACAAAATATGGATTATTTTTAACAATGCCCAGCAAAATCAATACTTGTGGAACGTTGAGGATGATTTATTTGAACAAAAGTATTTCAAAAAATGCTGATGAGAACATAGATCTAGATGAATGGAAATTGGTTGTGCTTTCCGGCTTGCAAAAAGAAGCATTTGAAAAAGCATCACCTGAGGAAGAGCCTAATATAGCAGCTATTAAAGAATACATTGATATGTCTAGGCGTTTAGGTAAAGCTGCTCCAGAAAATATTACTGAAGAACAATTAGAGAGGTTGATTGAATATCCTTCTGTTACTTCAAGAAATAAATATTTGGCCTTTTTGGCTTCAAAAGAAATGAGAAAGAATGCCGAAAAAGAAAAAAAGAAAAAACAACGGGAAGAAAGGGAGGAACTTAAAAAAGCAATGGAAAATGAAGAGCTAGTACCAAAAAGTAGATTGTTTCGGGCCATTTGGGAGTCCTCAATGGATGTTATGTACAATTGGAAAGCTGCTCAGGCTATGAGTTTTGGCCAGCCTCTGGTATTTGACATGGATTACAATGATATGTCAGAGAGAGAGATGCAGAATACAGTGAAACAGATGATGGAATGTGAAGGAGCCAATCGTAAAGCTGTAGAACCATTCCATTTATATTACTGTAATTTTAAAGAAGATGGTCCATACCACAAAGAATTCCTCAAGCGTTATGGAGATGCATGGGACAATTTGTTTGTGACAGTGACAGAAAAGTCTTATGTTGAATTATTTCCAAGGGATCAGATTGTCTACTTAACTGCTGATTCTCCCAATATAATGGAAACATTTGACCATAATAAAACCTATATAATTGGATCCCTAGTTGATAAGACAATAAGGAAGGGAGTCTCTCTTGCTCGTGCAAAGCGCTTGAAGTTGGCAACAGCACAACTTCCTTTAGAAAGATACTTTCATTGGAAAACTGGAGCCAAAGTTCTTACTCTGGATCAAATGATAATGATCTTACTAGCACTGAAAAATACTGGAAATTGGAAGGAAGCTCTAGAGTTTGTTCCAAAAAGAAAGCATGAAGGTTTTGTAGATCCATCTTTGCAACAATTTATTAATAGACAAAAGAATAAAAGAGCCTCTGAGCAAAACTTTAAAAAAAAGCTATTGGTAGATGAGCTGTCCAAGAAACGTTTGTGGAATGGATTGTGGGAAGAGTAGTGTGTAAGTCACCCAGTTATGACTGGCATAAATTTCATGTAAAATAACATTTGTCTCAGAAAGCTTTCAACTTCTACAGACTAAAGAACCCAATAATGATAAAACATGTAGTTTTACCACAGGAGAGACTGTAAATATATAGGAAGCATCACTTCTGACTGTTGAGAAAACCTCTGTAATACACAATGGGGCTGAAAAACATGTTCTGTCAGGTTAAAGACAATAACAGTAATTGTTAACGTGTGTCTGTCACCAACCCCAATGTAATATGGTATACACTTTTTCCCTGCTTCCCATTGCATTGCCTCATACAACAAAGTTAAATAAACGTAGTTTCCCAATTTTGATACAGGGTGGTTATACTGAATTTTGCTAAACAACAAGGAGCTCAAATTACTGTAAATGTTCTGATTTTATGCAGGAATTAATACTATGTGAGGAATGTAACTATTAAAAAAAGTGAATTCTGTGTATGATCTTTTTATTTTAGAGGGAAAAAGTTGAATAATACTCAATTGTTTCAATTGTTAAAGTATTTTAAAAGTTAGATTTGTTAAATATAAAGGGCTACTTACTAAAACATGTTTTAAAGGTTGTTTTTGATCTAATTATTTTCTAATTGTACATTCCTTGTCTTTTGATCAAATTATCTAAAAGGAAAAGGTGATTTGTCACAGTTTTAAACACATCAAGCATACAATGCAAAAATATTAACAATGTTTTAAATATAGCAACATTGTGAATATTCCATCCCAGCTTCCCATCTCCAAAAATTAAGCTTCTTTCCATGTTTCTGTAGTCACAGAGATAAAAAGGGTCTGTGCAAAAGGGAGAAGTGCAAAATATTCTATGAATGGACCAATCTCTGCACAAAACCACCAGTTTGGGGTGATCTTGGTGATCATCAGAGACTTTTTTTTTTTTTTTTTACTTTTAAAAGCATTTTTTCTTCAGCTCACTGCAGTTAAGGGAAAGGCAGATGTGAAGAATATCAGAAGAAAGAGCAGGAGGCTGGTAGAATGTGCCATGTTTCATGTGCAGTGGCCATGGCAGTGCATATTGGGAGAAAGGTGCCGAGTGTGGAAAATTTATTCCTTTTATCCAGTGAAAATAGATTGACAAGCAGAAATATGTTTGTTTTAGCTTTTTAATGGCTGTTGCTAAGAATATGCTAATGCTATAAACATGGTAATTAACTTTTATTCATACAAGCAAATTTATGATGTGTATTGTTTGGCTAAATTGTTCACATTACATGGAATACAGGATCTTAAATTAGAAATACAAGTTGTACACACCTATATATTACCTATTTGCAGGGGTGAAATGCTCCCGGTTTGGACCGGATCACCCGATCTGGTAGCAATGGCAGCAGGTGGTTCAGAGAACCGGTAGCAAAAATCCCGTCCCCCCACCTCTGCCCAGCTGAACCGCGCGATCATCAGAGACTTTTTTTTTTTACTTTTAAAAGCATTTTTTCTTCAGCCAAAAAAATGCTTTTAAAAGTTTTTTTAAAAAGCCTCTGATGATCGCGCAGCTCAGCTGGGATCGTCAGAGCCTTTTAAAAGCATTTTTTCTACAACCTCTTCGACCGAAGAAGTTGTAGAAAAAAATGCTTTTAAAAGTTAAAAAAAAAAAGTTGGCCACGCCTACCCAGTCACATTAACCCCACCACCAAGCCACGCCCACAGAACTGGTAGTAACAAATTTTATATTTCATCACTGCCTATTTGTTCTTTGTGCCTATGTGACTAGTTTACTTAATGTTAATTGTGTTGTGCCTATTTTCTAATAATGCTATCTTACATATTTTATACAGAACTAGGAAGATGGTAGATGATGCATAAATCATGCAGAGAAAATGGAGTGGGGAAAAACCCCCACAAGCTTTGCCCATTATTCCATGTGATACCTCTGAATTTGTCTGTGCTGGGATCTGCAATCTGTTGGCTGAACTGTCACTCTTCAAAATGATTCAGTTGAACTTTTGAGCTAAACTGCATTTGTTTCATGAACAAAATAATTTTCCATGCAAACTTCTTGTCTTTAAAAATACTGCTGTTGATATATTTTAGTAATATATAATTATAAAATGGCGAACACATTTAAGAGAGGCCAGATCCTCTTTGCCTAGTTCTGCTTGTCCTAACATGATTGCATGCAGTGGTGGGTTGCTCCCGGTTTGGCCTGGTTTGGGCAAACTGGTAGCGGTGGGGGCGGGAGGCTCCTCCCACCCGCCATGAAAAACGCTCTGCGCATGCGAATAGCAATAGTGAACCGGTAGTGCCAGGATTTGAAATCCACTACTGGTTGCATGGTACCTGTTCTGAATTGTAGCACTGTTTGGCAACTATGTTGGGTGCGTATGTGTGTCACACTTAAAAAACCTAATTTAAAAATATATATCCTAGTATCCTTGATCAAGAGGCAAAGCAATAAGTTTGTATGAGCATAAACTACTTCCCTGGGGACAGTACTTGTAAACGTTGGGTGGCATGTCTTACCATTTCTGTTGTTACCTTTGAAAAAAAAATTATGTGGCTGCATTTGGCTGACCACCTGTTTGCTTTCCACAGACTCCCATCAATTTCTCACACAACCCTAGAATTCTGCAGAACAGAGTTTGAAAATTGAAAATTTAATATTTTGATGTGCTCAGCATTATGTACCTGGCCTGGGCTAATCACCCCAAAAAAAAAAAAAAAAGTCATGCGTAATAGTTGAGTTGGAATTTATTGAGAAATATAGGGACTCAGATAAAAATGTAAAGAAAAAAAAAATCTAGAAGAATTCAGTGACAAATTTCATTTCATGAACATGTCCATCACTTAGCCAAGTCATTCAACCTAAAGTAGAATGAGGCCCATACATTTTAAAATAAGTGACCTATAATATTTGAATTGTCTCGGAATGTTACTGCTTTTATCCCACCCAGAGCCTCTCTATGAGGAGATAGGCAGTTAAGTTTGATTAATAAGAACAACAACAATTTTCTTTTTCTTCTTTTCCATCTCCTTTAACCAAGCTGCATTCTTGTATTTCTTTGAATTATCTGATATCTGCACACAGAACTACTGTTTCTTCCTTGTCAGGTACTGATTGATTCACTGCAATCTCTCCATTGACAGATTGGTAGAAACATTTCTGATTGGATTGAAATTGGAGATTCTGCCTATAATTTGCAATTTGAACTTCGTATTTGCTGATCTTGGCTACAGCTGTTGTTTGCTTTATTATTTACAGTGCTTCCTTGATCTTTGTTTCTAAGTGGTATTTCTTGATTAGGTATTCTTTGGTCTTGTTCTTCAGCTTATTTTCTTTCATCTGTTCTAGCTTGCTTGCATCTGATCTCAGCTTGCTGATCTTATTTTCCAGTTTGATCTTTCATTTTGGTGGCTTTGGGCTTTTTTTCTTCTTTGTGTACATTGGTGTACATTAGTTGGTTTGTTTCTTGGAGTAAGCTGGTGCTTATATTTGATATTGCAGTATTGGCATCTTTTAATTCTTGTACTAGCTATTTCTTTGGAACAAACCTCAATGCAGGGAACCTTATTCTGATGTTTTTGTGCTATTCCAGATGCCAAATTATTTTTTAAAAAAATCTTCTATTTTAGTTAGCGGGCTTTGTTCTTTCTGAGACAGAGGAGAGAGTACCTGATTTCCAAATGAATACAATTCTATATCTCTGCTAGATTC
Source organism: Pantherophis guttatus (assembly GCF_059756535.1). NCBI lineage: Eukaryota > Metazoa > Chordata > Lepidosauria > Squamata > Colubridae > Pantherophis > Pantherophis guttatus. Next base: position 33,463,305 of record NC_142067.1, read on the forward strand.
CTGTAATACTAACTCTCCCTTGTTTATCTCAACAGTCTAAATTACTTCCGGCACGGCTTTGATTTCTCTGCTCTGCGTAGACTTTTTCAGTTCTTCCAATTCTGTTTCTCTGAATCAGCCAGATGTTCAGACTGGATTTATCTACCTGTCGAGTCCTTTCCAGGAACCTGGAATAGGTAGCGATATGTCACTGTATATCTCACTGTACATTGTTATTGTACATTGTGATATGTCATTGTAGACACCTCAAGTGGGGCACACTACCTTGACGTGGTTGTGGGACTTGTGTCCTCGCATTGAACGACAATAATAATAATGTAAGAATTCTGCCATCCGACTCTAAATTGTAGGTACTGTAGATGTCAAGCAATCCCATTTACTAGAAATGGGTACTATATTCTTTAACATCTGTAAGCAGTCTATGTGGTCATCCCTGTATTCAATTTTTTGTACTAATTTTTGATTTTACACTATAAAATAAAAAATTGTATTAATGAAAATACCAAAAATCTCAAGATGAAACAAAAGATCTATCTATACAGATAGTCCTCAACTTATGACCACAATTGAGCACAAAAGTTCTGTTATTAAATGAGATATTTAAGTGAATTTTGCCTCATTTTACGACATATCTTGCCACATGGATGTTAAGTGAATCTGGTATCCCCATGGACTTTGCTTATCAGAAGGTCGCAAAAGGTGGTCACATGATCCCAGGACACTGCAGCTGTCATAAATATGAATCAGTTGCCAAGCGTCTGAATTTTGATCACATAACCATGGGGATGTTGTAATGGTCATAAGTGTGAAAACGGTTATAAGTCACTTTTTTTGTTGTAACTTTGAAGCCACTAAATGAACTGTCGACTACTTTGCTGGCTGATGAATTCTGGGAGTTGAAGTCCTCAAGTCTTAAAGTTGCCAAGTTTGGAGACTCCTGCTGTATACAGTGGAGCTCAAGTGAAAATAAAGCTTGGCCACACAGAATCAGAATAGAAATAGAAATAGAAATAGAATTCTTTATTGGCCAAGTGTGATTGGACACACAAGGAATTTGTCTTGGTGCATACATAGCTTTCTGTGACATCAATGGAAGCTGTGCCTGTGCCCACCTCTGGTTTTTGACCAGATATATTGTTGGCTGAAGTAAAATAGTTTTAGCTGCTCACTTTGTGCTACAAATCCAATAATTCATATTTCAATAGCTTGCAAATTGATATTTTACACTCAACCCATGATTGATTGGGTCAACTTCGCCTTACCAGATTCAACAATGACAGAACTTTTAATGCCTTGCCTTCACCAGAAAAGCATGCATGTTCAGAGATGCCTTTGCTTTAAAATAGTCCATGTTGAATTATACAGCATTGTCAAACATCAGGAGTTTATCACAGGAAATATTTTATGACTTTTTATGTCAAAATGTTTTATAACCTGTATGTCATAGAATATTTTATAACATTTACCAAGTTTCAATTCCATGGGAGTCATGGGCCCTGAATTTTGTGTGTATTTAAATAATCTGCTCAGCAATATCAGGTTTGTAGTACTACACATTTTTTCCAGTAACTTCTTGTATGATGAAACAAATTTTTATCGACAATAATTACAAATAATACATCTTGAACCTTAACCGGTTGGTCTGTATGGACTTGAGATGATAGCAACTATATGGTGACGTTGCGTCCAATCAAAAGGACCAAATCAAATGTTTGCCACAGCTTTTTTTTTTTTTTATTTTAAAACAAAAACAAAACATAAAACCATCATCATTCCAAACAATTACAGACAGTGTGTCGATCGGTTAACATTCTTTTGTGCTTAATCCCATCTTCAAAGTAGCAATATATAACAAAAGCTTATTACTCATGAAAAAGAACCTCAAATGTTTGCCGCAGCTCTTTAACTGCCGCCTTTGACAACTGCAAACTGCTGGTTTCCCAAAGAAAAAGTAGCAGGAGCGAGGAAAGCCCTAAGACAGGGATGGGCAACTGTGGCCCTTTTACCACCTCTGCACTTCAACGCCCAGAATTCCTGAGACAACCAAGCTGTCTCAGGAATTCTGGGAGTTGAAGTCCACAGGTGATAAAAGGGCCACAATTGCTCACCCTTGCCCTAAGAAGAACCAGCTCCGCGTTAGGAAAAGAGGCTCCTTCTAGCCCCACTTCTTGACTTTCCCGGATGGATCCTGGGAGGACTCATCTACTGCGCATGCTCGCGGCGCAGTAGCGGCGGGGCAGGGAGGGAGGGAGGGAGGAGAAAAAAAAATGGCGGACGAGAAAGGAGGCGATGTGAAGCTGAAGCGGCCGCGGCTTGACGGAGGTAAACATACTGCGCTCCTATTCCTCTTCCGCAACCGTTTTTTTTTCCTTTCACCCAGCCAAGGTTTTAATTTAAGACATGGAATTTCTCTTACGGCTGGAAGTCGAGGCATAGTTGTCTTCTTTTTCCCTTTCTCGAGAGTCCGTGCGAAGCCTGGCTCTCATAATGCCCGTTCCTCGGCTTCTAATTGAGCTCGTGTCCTAATCTCCGGGCGGTTTGTGTGGATCTAGTCCACGTCAGAGCCCCGCAGTGTTTTCTATAGGTTCGCCTCAGCCAGACCCCTGTAGACAGGCTAGTTTGGCACCTTGGTAGACCAAGTAGCTCCGGCCGTCACTCTCGTACCAAGAGGGTTGCAGATGAAGCTTGGCGCGGGTAACGGCTCTTTTCAGCAACTTCAGAATGCAGTTTTTAGTGCAAGTTACTCGCTCTAGCAATAAACGCCAAGTCTGTGAATTGTGATCAGCATTTCTTTTATAGTTATTATGAGATAAAAGGGTCTGTAAAATGGCCCCACGGGAATTCAGTGGATGCTTAGCTGGGCATTAGTCTCATAACATATATAAATACTAGACCATATATAAATCTGATGCATGATGCATAGGGATTTATTTCCTTTCAGGAACAACCTTTTTGAATTTAAGGATTCAAGATGTGTTAAACTACCACACCTATAAAACTATGCCTGATCTGTAAAGATAACATGTTTGCTGGTCTTATGTTATATGTAGATAACATATAAATGTTATCTGCATATAACATATAAATAAATCGATAGATACATTGATATAAATAACATGCTAGAGAAAGAATATACTGGAACATATGATTATGTAGTGTTATAATGTTTCATTTTCACTGATCTATCTCAATCCTGTGATTCTGTAGTAGCACTAAGGGATGCAGAGATGAATCAATTAGATTCATGCTAATAACAGTAAGTGCAACTAGTTTGGTTTCTAGAGCAAGCTTCTATAACAATTTAGTACTGCTCAAAGTCAACTCCTCAAATGTTTATTCAAGTGGCACTGTTGCAGACTTTTGCATCAACTTGGAAATACCAGAATGATGGAACTGAAAAGATAATCTACATTTTCAAGAATAAAAGCAGAAGGTGGACTAGTCTTAGAGATTGGAAAAGCAGCACAGCAACACCCAATCTGTCCAATTTAAAATGAGGATTACTAGTTGGATCTCCCTCTACTCTGTTGACAAAATGATGCTGGGAAAACTAAAGGATACTGGGAGTGAGTATTGGTAGAGGAATAAGAGTTGTGAACTAGTTCCTCTACCAATACTCACCCCATTCCTCTATGTATTACAAAACCCAGTATCCTTTAGTTTAGGTCCTAGGATTTGACAATGTACAAATCCTCATTATGTCCTTTCTACTCACACAGAACATGGCATTCCCAGGCAGTCTACCTGGCCATTCAAAAGTGATAGTCAGCAAAGCTAGACAATCCTAAACCAGTAATGGAGAACAGAAGTTGCTCCAGGTCAGGTGATAAGAAAGGAGAGGCAGTTACTTTAATTCCAGAAGCCTATCAGATTAATGCTTCTCTTTGCACCCTCTGGAGACTTGTGAACCTCATATTTATGTGATAAATGAAGAATAAGATACCTAACAGATCTAAAAATAAGAGATATAGGAGAAAGATAGACAACAATCACAGTGACATCAAAAAGGACAAAGAGGCTGAAGGATCTATGTGAGGTACATAGCCTTATTCTTAGGAGCTTCAGCTATAGATCCTTAAGAGTCAGGAGGAATCCCTGATTTCTATGGAGGAATGGATCAAGATAGGTTGAAATATAGTCCTTATGAAATTTAGAAGAAAGTACATTTTCAGATCATAACTTCATTCAGTTTGTAGCTCTCCATCCAAGACTACTTAATGTTGACCTACTTATGATACTAAATACTCAGCAAAAATGCTTAATTGGAATTGGGGCCCAGCAGTTGTACACTCAGTATTCCTAAGAATTTGTGACCTTCTGCAGATCCAGCATAAATATCAATGCTGTTTCGATTGGCCAGCAATGCATAGTATGATGAACTGATAGGCATAATTCCAAATTAGTAGTCCCAAGAGAACAGAGAGGTGTTCACAAACTCAGATGAATAAAGGATAAACAATGTATTGAAGTGAGCCTGCAGAATAGCAGCATTATGCTTTAGTCATATGGGCATATAATATCCTAGAAGTTTCAACAGAAGTCAAATCCCTAAGGGCAACAAATAAGCTACAGTGCATTCAGAAAGTATTCAGACTCCCTTAATTTTTGTCAATTTTGTTATGCTGCAGCCTAATTTTACAGTTGTTGAAATTTATTTTTTCTCATTAGTCTACACTCAGTACCCCATAACCACAAAGTGAAAACAGAATTTTAGAAATGTCTGTAAATTTAGTAAAAAAAAAATCACATTGGCATAAATATTCAAACCCTTTGCACTTGAAATTTAGCTCAGATCCTCCAGTTTCTTTTGATCATTGCTGACCTGTTGCTACAGCTTGATTGGAGTCAACCTGTGGTAAATTAAATTGATTGGACATGATTTGGAAAGGCACATACCTCTCTGTAGAAGGCCTCACAACTGACAGTGCATACTGTAGGAGAGCAAAAGCAGAGATCAAAGGAACAGTCTGCAGAACTCAGAGATGGGATTATTGCAAAGCACAGATCTGGGGAAGGCTACAGTGAAATTTCTGCTGTACTGAAGGTTCTTAAGAGCACAGTGGCCTCCATAATTCTTAACTGGAAGACATTTGGCACAACCAGGACTCTTCCAAGAGTTAGTTGCCTGGTCAGACTGAGCAATCAGGAGAAGGATTTTAGTAAGAGAGGTAACCAAAAACCTGATGGTCACTCTGACTGAGCTCCAGAGATCCTGTTTGGAAATGGGACATAGTTCCAGAATGACAACCATCACTGCAGCCTTCCACCAATCTGGGTTTTATGGCAGAGTGGCTAAATGGAAGCCTCTCCTCAGTGAAAAACATATGAAAACACATGAAAGTTTGAGTTTGCAAAAAAGCACTTGAAGGACTTTCAGACTGTGAGAAACAAGATTCTCTGGTCTGATAAAACCAAAATTTAACTGTTTTGCCTCTATTCTGAACGTTAGGTCTGGAGGAAACCAGGCACCGCTCATCACCTGCCTAATGCCATCCCAACAGCGAAGCAGGGTGGTATCAGAATCATGCTGTGGGAGTGTTTTCAGAAGCAGGGACTGGGAAACTGGTCAGGGTTGAAGGGAAAACTAAATGGAGCAAAGTACATGGATATCCTCAATGAATACTTATTCCACAGCACTCAGGACTCAGACTGGGCCAAAGGTTCACTTTCCAATATGACAATGATCCTAAGCACACAGCTAAGACAATACAGAAGTGACTTAGGGACAATTCTGTGAATGTCCTAGAGTGGCCCAGCCAGAACCCTGTTTGAATCCTATTGAACATCTCTGGAGGAACCTGAAAATGGCTGTCCACCGATGATCGCTGTCCAACCTGACTGAGCTTGGGAGGATTTGCAAGGAATAATGACAGAAAATCCTCCAATCCAGATTTGCAAAACTGTTTGTGTCACACCCAAAACTACTTGAGGGTAAAATTGCTGCCAAAGGTGCTTTAATAAAGTACTGAGTGAAGGGTCTGAATATTTATGCCAATGTGATATTTCAGTTTTTTCTTTTTAATAAATTTACACACATTTCTAAAATTCTGTTTTCACTTTGTCATTATGGGACACTGAGTATATATTAATGAGGAAAACAGTGAATTTCAACAACTGTAGAATCCAGCTACAGCATAACAAAATTGACAAAAGGGAACAGGGTCTGAATACTTTCTGAATGCACTGTATATTTCAGGGAATATAAACAGGAAAAAAAATCAAAACTTACCAGCAGCAGTTATCCAGATGAGCAAAATGATTAGTTTGTTTGGAGTGCATGCAAATCCTGGGCAAATTCTTGGTTGATAAAAAGGAAATGTATTATCATGTTGGACTTAATTCATCATGCCTTCAGAGATACATTCATATTGTTTTCTTGCCACCAGTATCAACATAATTTGTTACTTCTTTACTTCAGAATGTGATTTCAGCTTCATAGTGTAGTCTATAACTCTAGAATTTCCTTGTGCCCTTCCATGCCAATAGTATCCATTCCAGCTTTGCTTAGTTTTTGGGGAATCACCTAAACTCCAGTCAACAACAACTTCAGTGTTTAAAACCTACCTTAATAAAATCTCACATTACTAAATTTCACCTAGCCAACAGAAAACTTTGTTTTTTGCTGCAATAAGCCAACCATAAGCTTTGTGACAATTTCTAGTTCTAAGAATTATATTGTGGCATAAATATTTGTGGTTTAAATGTTAGAATTTTCAGTTTTATTATCTTTTTATCTTTCTGTAGTTCAAGACAGCATAAATTTATATTTTAAAAATTATATAATTTAATTATTTCCATGGATTTATTCTGTCTTGATTTGAAATAACTCTCACAATTTTTGTAGGGATGTCATGCAGATACATGAATTTTAAAATATATTTACATATATAATTATTTTTATTCTGCATTAGCGAGTGATAGGAGCTCCCTTCACTATATGTCTATGTCCTTACAGTGTGCTCTGTATAAACAGTTGTGGAGGTGCTGACACTGTAAGTGCAAAAGTCGCCTCTGAATAACAGTGCTTTATGAGGTTGCTGCTCCCATCAGTCCACTCAGTAAAAATAGCTCATCTTGGTAAGTTGTTTCGACTTCACCAGGACCTGAAGAAGAGGCAGAAAAACCTGTGAAAACTAAGACTGTTTCTTCCAGTAATGGAGGGGAAAGCTCGAGTCGTAGTGTGGAAAAACGTGCAGCTGATGAAGATGCTGAAGACTTCTCAACAAAGCCTGCTCCTGCCAAAATGTCCAAGTTTGGGTTTGCTATTGGCTCTCAGCTTTCAAAGAAACCACCTGCAATATCCATCAAACTTGGAGCAAATGTAAGTGTTCTGAATTTGTAATGTTTAGTATTTGAATGGATAAATATTATTTTGACATTAAAAATATCTTAAAATGTTGATTTCATCTTAATTGAGCTTTGTGCATTATAAATGATTTTTATTATCATGTTTTATGAACAATTATAAGATTTACGGAATATGCAATTTGCTGGGAATGTGAAGATATTGATAATTTCTATTCTAGTGTTTGCTGTAGTATGGTGGTGAGTGCATAACTTAGCAATATTATATACGGACAAAAACAAATACTAATTTTTAATCCTTTAGCATTAATTAAAGATATATGAATTCATTTATAAGAATATAATTAGTAGCGTAGAGAGCCAGTGTGGTATATTGGTTAAAGCACTAGGCTAGAAACCAGGAGGCCATGTCTTAAGCACGAAGTCAGCTAGATGACCTTTTGCGAGTCACACTCATAGCTGGACAAAGGCAATAGCAAAAAAAACATTGCCAAGAAAACTGCAATGAGTTGTCTAGTCATTCACCAGAAGTCAGTGCTGACTGGAAGAAAAAAAAAAGCAAATGAGTCTTACTCAAGAGGCTGTCCTATTATCTTTACTATTGTTTTTTATTATTACAAATATTCCTTGTTACAAATATTCTATTCCTTGTAGAAATACTTTTCACTTAAGTGGCAGTCACCTTTTCTAGGAAAGCTTGCAAAAAGTAATTTGAGTTATTGTGTGGGTTAGAAGTATAATAAAGTATACATTTGCATACATACATTGTCAATAAAAATATTTACAGAAGTTCGAAACCATTTAAAAAAAAATTTTTTTTAAAGTGAAAATTGCAAATGTTACTTGGCCAAGTCACCAAATTAACAGTAAAGTAAGCACAGGGGAAATCTGTCTCAGGAAAGCATTTTACAATAAAGGTTCCATAGTCAAGCTCTCTTCGATAGGCACATTCTGGTGATGTATAGTCGGAGAAAAACATCATATATAGATCTTGATGCTGCAGCAAATCAACACAGGAAAAATAATTACAAATATATTTGTTTCATAAAGTATATAAAGTTTACTTGTTCTTACTTTATATACATAAAGTTTATTTGTTCTTTTTATTTTCTTCCTGAATTTAGTGCAGTGGAGACAATTCGTGGCCCATTGAATCATCTTTTGAGAGATATTTTCTTACCAGATTCCTCAATCCCTTCAACAGTGATAGAACTTATAATGTACTGCCTTTACTGGAAAAGTTGGGATACATTTAGATATATATCTGTCTTTGAAAATAGCCCAAGTTAAACTGCATAGCACATTCAAATTTCAGCACAGGAAATGTTTTATGACATTTTGCATTATGTCACAAAACTCTTTTATAATATATCATAAAATGTTTCATTTAAATTCTGTGAGAGACATGGGTCCTGGATGTTGGATATATTTTGTAAGTTAGTCCATTTGAGGTAAATCTTGGTTCAAAAATTGTTGCCTATGATGCAACAACTTTCACCCTGTTAAAAGTTACAGGAATAAGCGTTTTAGTTGTATATAAATTGAAGTGTCTTGTTTCAGAAACAATTTCCCATGTAATATGGGATAGGGAAAATTATAGAGTTCTAGTAAAATGTCAGTTTGTGTTTAGTAATTTAGTTTACTTAAGATTTATAGCATGCTTTTAATTACTAATTTCTATTGCATTGATTTCTTGCATCAATAAATTTTTTCCTTTGCTCTCTTTCAGAAACCTAAGGAACCTACTCCAACTTTAGCTCCAAAAACACTCTCTGTAGCAGCAGTATTCAATGAAGATGAAGATGTAAGTAACTGAGAAATGTACAGGAATGTGAATGTAGTACAGATCTATAGCCTTAAATATCTGCTCTACTGGTTGTTTTGAAGACCTTGAAGACTTAGGCTTTGGAGAGGGTAATTGAAGAGCCCTCCTGGGTAGTGTGGGTCTGCTTTTTGTTCTTGCCCATGTTTTGCCCCCTTATGTTCCTTGTTTTTACTATTGTATTATGTTTTTCTGAGTTTTTTTAAAATTTGGGAACTGCTCAGAGTAGTTAATAGTTGAATCACGTACACATTTAATTATAAGAATAGAGCAGGGGTGAAATGCTCCCAGTTCGGTCCGGATCGCCCTATCCCGTAGCAATGGCAGCGGGTGGTTCAGAGAATCGGTAGCAAAAATCCCTGCCCCCCCATGCCCAGCTGAGCTGCGCAATCATCAGAGGCTTTTTTTAAAAAAAATTAAAAGCATTTTTTCTACAACCTCTTAGGCCGAAAAAATGCTTTTAAAAGTAAAAAAAAAAAGCCTCTGATGATCGCACAGCTCAATTGGGATCGTCAGAGGCTTTTAAAAGCATTTTTTCAGCTGAAGAGGTTGTAGAAAAAAATGCTTTTAAAAGTAAAAAAAATGCCCAACCCAGTCACATTACCCCCACCAAGCCACGCTCACAGAACCGGTAGTAACAAATTTTACATTTCACCACTGGAATATAGTAAATAAACACAATCACACAGTTGCTAATCCTGAGGAAAATATGTTTAGTTTAAAGACTTTTAGAGAAGTGCAGCTTTAGCAGTGCAAAGCATCTTTTTGTCTTTGAATCTGAATTGCCACATAGCTCTAAATGTTGTGTAGACTAGGGGCAATATGCTGCTTTAGCTGCAAGAGTTGTATTGTGTCTTTCTAATGTTAATAAAAGATTTTAAGCAAACTTTTTTTTAACAATAAATTATTAAGTTTGAATGTAACAAAATGTATGATTGATTTATATGCTGGGGGCTGACATTCAAGATCAGCACAAAATAACAAATAGGCCCTTCAAAAACAATCTCATCTATATTATAAACAAAATAATTGTGTTCATGTTGTCTTTTTACTTAGAGTGAACCTGAAGAGATGCCTCCAGAAGCTAAAATGCGTATGAAGAACATTGGAAGGTAACATGTCTTTCATAGTAACATTGTTGGAAAATGATAGAACAATATTCATTATATTAGTATATTGGCTATGTGTTGAAGCTAAACCTTAAGTAGCTCTTCTAGAGTTATCTCCAAATAAGTCAGGGACTATAATTTGGAATTTATACATACCATGTTTGTGATTTATCCTTTCTAGCTTTCAGCAGTTGAAAATATTTTTATTGTGTTTATCTTCTGACATAAGAAAGTGTGTCCAAATACAATAGTTTTGGATTTCAGAATTATAAATATACTGTTGCCAGCTGCATATAGATAAGGTGTTCTCACTTTCTAATAGAAGCCTCTTTAAATATTTTTAACTAAAGTACTGAATTAGTAAAGGTGAACCAATTGCTTTTGTTTGTTTACAGGGATACTCCAACTTCAGCAGGACCAAATTCTTTCAACAAAGGAAAGCACGGGTTTTCTGACAACCAGAAGTTATGGGAGCGTAATATGAAATCTCATCTTGGAAATGTTCGTGAACAGGATGACTAGTTGTCTATTTTGATCTGGGTGTTGGGAAATGGGAGAGTACAATATTAAAGGAATAGTGCCCTTTTTTAGAATGGTATACAGCTATTTTGGTACCACTTTTAAAAGTTTGTAGTGGTACAACAACAAAAAATGAGTTTAAAAGTAGAGGTAACTTATGTTTTGTATAAAAATTTCAAAGCAATTGCTAATTTTGTAGCTTCATGCATTTAATTTCACAAGGTAATGGAAAATAAAGGCATTGGAAGTGGTACATTTTAAAGGAATTTTCTTTTTATAATTATTCTTATATGAAGATAGAAAAATCACTCTGTCTTTAATCAGTTTTAAGTTAAATGCTGCTGTATTAAAAAATCCAGATCCTGTTCTGTGATAGGTTTTTGTTGTTTATTCCTTTAGGCTACTTTTATAGAGGTTCAGTACATCAAGTCTTGCTAGACTGTTTTAATCCACATAATTCTGTAAAATAAACTATTGCAAAATAATTTTACTACATTTCAATCTTAAGATTTTTGACTGTGGTAGACTAGTAGTATAATCCTGTTCTCGAACATTGTGTAATCCCTCTGTAGCCTCTTTCCTTCTTAAGAAATAGGTTTTGCATGTATATACATATTAGGAAAGTATAACAAACATTCATAACAAAGGTAAATCAGTATTTTTTAACATTTCAACTCTTGAGCCTTGACCAATGCTTGTCAATGTTTGTCAGTTTGAAGTAGTTTAATTAATAGGCTATCAAAGAAAAAGGAATTTTCAAAAGGAGACACTGCTTTATCATGTTTTAAACGCCAGGGTCTTTTTTTAAATAATCCTACAGGAATAGAAATTACACATATTTAAATTAGCAATTGTTTACTAACATCCAGAAATTTGCAATTTGTTTACATATTTTGATCGTATAGTGTGCTAGAACTTTGGTACCAAAAGTGAACTCCTTTACTCTGAAGACAGGGAATCAGGTTTGGGCTTCTTTGTTTTTGTTGTTCGTTTTTGAGGTTTATTTTGCATTCATATTTAAGCAGATGCAACCCCACGCCCCTTTTTAGCTTTTCTTGTTTAGACTTCATTTCTTCAAGAAAATATCCTTTCCTTCATTTTTTTTAGAACTTTCTAATTTCTTAAATAAAAAAGAGAACATTTCTGGTTGGCATAGCTTTCGAGATTTGCGTAGCATAGCTTGACCCAAGGCTCATCTGCTCTGTCCCTTTGTCCCTACTGTATGTAGGTCAGTATCTGGAGCCAGAAGCTCCATTTGGATTGGAGGTCTTCGCTCATTACAAAGCTTCAATAGGGTCACTGTTTCATTAAAACCATGGTCCAGGAAAATGACACCATGTGTGCTTGAATATATCCAACTTCCTGTTTGTTGGTATCTTTGTTTAGTCTTAGGAAATTAAAAACATCCTTCTAAGATGTCACCAGCTGACTGCAAAGATGTAGCTATTATATAGACATAGAAAATTAGAAGCATTGTTCTGGAAAACCACCAGTAATGGCAAAATATAATGGATGCAGCTTTCAAAATGACAGAAAGAACTATGAATAAAGGAAGTTTCTTTCTATAAAAAAGTCTTTTCCACATTCTTTGATTAGGAAAGACATCCCTGGACTGTGGTCTTCAATTTTGTTGCATTTCTTTTATCCTTCTTTATTTTTTAAAGTAGCTAATTACCAATATTGTTAACCAGCTAGGGAGCGAATCCAAAAACTGGGCAAACATTTTCTCCATTCATCTATTTTCTAACGTATTTAAAGACAACATCAGCAAGAAAATGGAAATGATTGAATAGGTGTACTTATGTCAGCTTTCTGGGGCAAACCAGGCAGGAAGTATAGCCAGATGATCTAATTCTACTTTATTGTAAGATAGTATAAACAGAATCGTGCAAGTTTGAAAGTATATTTCTCCCTCCCCTGTCCCACTTACAGCCCAAGACACCAGGGACGTTCCCTCCTGAGTCACTTGCCCAGCCCACATTCCTGCTAACATTGAGCTGTCTTCCCTCACCCCCAAGGTTTTACATTTATTGATGTATGGAAGAGGTAATGTAAATTTTAAAATGTTACACAAACAGAAAAACAGATCAGTTTATACATCCAATTAACCCTAAGGGTAAATTGGTCTGACAGCATTCTGATACAGGTACTCCTGTATCAGGTACTCAACTTACAAAAGTTCATTTAGTGACCGTTCAAAGTTACAGCAGTGCTGAAAAAAGGGACTTATGACCATTTTTCACACAACATTGCAGTATCCCTGTAGTCACATGATCAAAATTCAGATGCTCGGCAACTGGTTCATATTTATGACTGTTGCTGTGTCCCAAAGTCATGTGATCCCCTTTTGGAACCTTCTGACGAGCAAAGTCAATGGGAAAATGAGACTCACTTAACAACCATGTTACTAAATTAACAACTGCAAAGGTTCACTTAACAGTTGTGGCAAGAAAGGTCATAAAATGAGGTAAAACTCATTTAACAAATGTTTCAGTTAGCAACATAAATTTTGGACTCAATTGTGGTCGTAATTTGAGGACTACGTGTACCCCATTTGTAGTTGTAGATTGTAGTTAAGCAACCTGCCACATTTTCATTTGGTCATATGAAGGGTTGCCTGGAAGGTTAACCGATGCTTTTCTCAATCAAGATGGTTCTAGAGAGGAGTCTCAAAATAGGGTCTTTCTGGGTCCTTCTTTTCTGTAGTAATATAGTGCCTGATCACAATAGCATGGCTCTTTTCATTTTATTTTTGCTCCAGTGGAAAAAGAATAAAGTTTCCTTTATGGAAACTGGGAGGAATAATAACATGACTGATAAATGATTGAATGAGACATCCCCCATTGTATGTTGTTGGTGCACGGAACAATGAATGAACATATGGTCAAATGGATTTTCCTGGATCAACAAAGTTTTCTTGTATTTCTGGATGTGCTTATTCTGTATTCTATAGCTCCCATTTAAAATGTAATTGAGAGACTAGGACATGGTTTGTTTTAGTTCCCGTTCTCTGTCCCGGTCTCTGTTCCCATGAAAATATTGTCACATGGAGATCATGTTTTTCAGGATATGCTGATTGAACCTGGAGCTAAATTTAGAGAGAACTCAGTAGTGGTGACCATATCAGCAGTCATTTCTTTCATTTGACTGTTATGGATATGGTGCAGCTCTAAATTAGGCAACTGGTTTCCCCCTTTTGGTACCAAAAATGCCCTCTGCCAACCTTATGCCATAGACTTCCTAATGGGAGTAAAGCTTCAACACTTCTCCTTTGCAGCTGATCACTGATAATTAAGAAAGCTACAGTGTTGAGCTTATGAGATTCCTTTGTACTACTACTATTATGTAGAAAACCATCTTCCCTTTTGTCCTCACTAATAAAATTCTTGCTCCATTAGGATCCTGTACTTACATTTAATTATAAATCTCTTGATTTGAAGCTCAGTTCATCCTCAAAAAATTAGCTCTAGACTTACAGTGTTACATTCAAAGAGCCCAGAAAACTGTCCATGTGGTTGTCTTTCAAATCCATCTAATCAATTCCTCTGCAAAAAAATCTAACATAACATACTTTACAAGTTTATAGAGGATAGTCTCCTGTGAACCTTTATCAATCAGCTTTCAATTATTCAATATGTAGAGGTCCTTATAGTAACATTTTAGAGTTTATATTTTGAAAATTACGTGTTAAGAGTATTTTCTAATACGTCAAACCACAAAGACAGCAGCTACGATAACACTACTATGTGCTGTTATCCTAAATCTGAGGATTTCACATTTTAATATTTAATCCTAATCATTACTTTTAATCATCAATCACCTAGCCTCTTTAGTGGTTTCCACTGCTGTCTAACATGGCATATCAGTAACAGAGTTAAGTCAGATTCACCCAAATCTGAATCAGTTATTGCCTTGAAAGATTCCGTCATACTGAGGGCTGCCACCAGCTGATCTTAGAAATCACACTATCAAGACTAAGTAGGCACCCAATATTTATGCACAACTTTATTGTAACTTTCTTTTCTCTCCAGAAATCTTCAGTAGTATTGAACCTTAGAACTGGCAATCCCATAATCATGACTTGCATAAACAGTGAAGAGAATATAACCCTGCCTTTTTTCCTGAAATGGAGTCTTGACACGTGCAATAATGTTATTACAGCATCAGTACAAATATTTAAATTGCAGACTCCTCAGTTGTTGGAGATGGTTTCCCTACAATACATTTCTTGTATAAATAAAAGATTAAGATTCTGTTACAAGTTCCAGCTAAAGTAGCATGTCTAATCCAGTGTAGTTCAATATAGATCTGTTAACCCATGTTGATAAGTATGAAGTCTTACACCTGATTCACCATACATGGTGAATTGGGAATAAAGTACATTTGCTTCTTGAAGCTATAGGCTCCTTTGTTCAAGGCTTCTGTTGCCATATATGTCAATTTTAACTGAAAACTATGGTTTTTGTAAGCCTCAATCATTTGATCTTTTCCACAATATTCCAAAAATAAAGTGGCTTCTTCTTTCATATCATATAGACTGTCTAAGCATATTTCTCTTTAATAACAAACCTCAGTGCAGAACAACAGGAGCTGTGAGCAGCTCTTAAATTTTCATAAAGGAAATAAATTAAAGCAAGATTCTGATAAAGGAGACTAGCATTGATGATGCTATCTAGTTTGGCCCAACGATGCTTTTTCAAAAGGCAGCTGGACTTCGTTTCTTCTTCTGTTTCTCTTTTCATCAGAAGAAGCTTGGATGAGAAGTGAAACAGCTTCAAGGAAAAACAAAGTTCAGCTGCCTTTTGAAAAAGCACCTTTGGGACAATCATGACCTGGATGTCTGAGAATCTCCATAGACAATTACTTAGTCTGGGTAATGAAATGCTTGCAAGAAAACAACCAAGCTCAGAAAGCACCAAGGACTCCTTAGACAAGATTCCTTTTTTATACTCCTGAAGGGCAGAATTTAGAAGCCACTATTTGGTGCTGAAGGAGCCATGTGCTTTTATTTTGGAAATATTTTTTTTGTCATTTGTTGTGATCCTCAGCATTATGGTGTACTGTCAGTACAAAGTTTCCAGTCCAGTTTCTTCATACTTTGGTTATTTTCTTTGAAGAATTTTGATACAATTTAAAATTGTATCTTTTGCAAGCTATAGCAATGTCTTCAAGATTTGTGGAAAAAAAACATTTTATTTTCATGTTCCCTTTAGATACTTAATATGCCTAGATAAGGAGTTGAAGACAGTTTCCTTTATGTCTCATAATTATCACAGCTAAGAATAAGATGATATTTTCCTTAAAGTAGAGTTTGATATGTTCAGCTAAATTATCAATCTGGTGCTTGACTGTAGAATTAGAAGTTTTTTTTATTATTTCTTTATTTTCTCCTCAATTGGCAACCACAATAATGCAAGACTTCACAATTTTTTCCAATAACAAGATTTTCTTCTGTAAAAGTCATTGCAAAAAGGTTTCATAATTTTCCAGATGCTAGAAATAATATCCAGAATTATCTATTTTAGTGTGCTTTACAGAGAGGGAGAGGGAGAGACAGAGAGAGATAAATTGAATGCATATTTGATGTACTCCTGATCAAATTCTATTATTTTTGCTGCCATATTAAGATAAAAATGTTTCATTTTCTGAAAATTGTTATGAATATATAATTCCAGATTTTTGCAGTCTACACAATCACTGGATTTTGTGTGTGTGTGTATTGTGTTAAAATGCATTTTTTATTTTGAAATGAAAAACTTCAACAAATCAAAACTTGTTTCTTAAATTTCCGTACACTTTCATTGCAACACTGTTCATTAAAAAAAAAAAAAACTGGTGCAATCAATGTGCAAACATGGTATAATCCCTGTTCTCTGTCTGTAAGCACAAGTAACTTCTGGAGGGAAATATTGGGCTAGGATCAGGAACAATCTGCCTGGAAAAGGCAAGTAAGAAAGACCTTACACCAGTTAGTGTTTTGTGTTGGCTTCCACCTTTGTTCTAATGAGCAAAGTCAAACTGAGGCAATCAGAATATTTAGCTTTGTCTTTTCACAATTCAAGCACAGCTTGAAGAAATATCTACTTCTGGTAGATTTATTCTGATGGGTAATATTGCATCTAATTGGAAAAAGCAGTTGCTTTCCAAAAATACTTCTTGGAAAGCTGTAGAGGCAGCAATATTCAAGCTTTTTTTCCCCTCCAGAGCGAGGCCTATCAAACTGGCCACCTGTGGGACAGATGCATCATACTCATGTCCAGCCCAGCTCCGCAAAGGCAAAAAATGATGTGATACGTCAATACGTCACGTGACGCGATCGAGTTTGACACCTGTGCTCCAGACTATTGTTTCAGCTTTTCCCCCTTTTTTCTTTTTGTATTCTTTTTCAATCATTTGAGAATGGAGAAGCTGTTTTAAACTACATGCCTCTCTCCATTTTGGGTCAGGATAATACGTATCTTCCATATGTTTCTAGAAATCCTTCTGACCCCCCCTTAGCCAGCATGATAAAATAAGAATCTATATTTTTAAAGATTCCTAGGCTAAATAATGGAAGAAGATGTAATTGCTGCCACTTTTAATCAAGGTGGGACAGATCCTTCCTGAAAGAATCCTAGCAAGCCAATTTGATGCAGGTAGCCCTCAATTTACGACCAGAATTGAGCCCAAAATTTCTGTTGCTAAGTAAGACAGTTAAGTGAGTTTTGCCCCATTTTATGACCTTTTTCGCTGTAGTTATTAAGCAGATCACTGCAGTGAAGTTAGTTACACAGTTGTAAAATAAATCTGGCTTTCACATTCATTTTGCTTGTCAGAAGGTTGCAAAAGGTGATCACATAACCCAAGACACTGCAATTGTCATAAATATGAGTCTGTTGCCAAGTGTCTGGATTTCGATCACGTGACTACAGGGACGCTGCAACAGTCATTAAGTGTGAAAAACGGTCACAAGTCACTTTTTTCAGAGCAATAATAACTTCGAATGGTCACTAAAAGAACTGTTGTAAATTGAGGACTACCTGTATAAGCAAATGTTTACAGTATCGTATCTACTTAAGCAAATGTTCCAGCTTTTTAGTATCTTGTTGAAGGTCTTGCATTATACTACAGAGCTTTACCAGAAAGTCTTGGAAATTATTATTCTAAATAATACACACCCTGTGGCAATCAAATACTGGGTTCTTTGGTAGGAGAATTGTTTAATTATTTCTTCTACCCAGAAATATCTACAACTAGTTCCAGAGAAAGAGGACCTTTTTAAAATTAAGTGATAGGCTGAGATGGTAAATACCTTCCTTGTCCTCAGGGAGCAGTTTGTGAAGATCTTCAATAGACTTACAAATGGAAGTAGATTAATCACCTACAGGAAGCCATTGATTGTCATCCAGTCAGTGTTTACTTGTAGTGATCACATAGATTTTTTCCATCATAATCTGTCCCCAACCAAGTCCTTCATGTCTTCAATCAGCGTACCTATTCCTAGTGTAACTGAGGCCACCCTTCTTGTTTCTGGTCCTTCTCTCATCCTAGTTTTTCCAGCATCCAGTACAGTATTTCAGTATACTACTTCCATCTTTTTTTGATCTTCGACTAGTTTCTACTTGCCAATTCAGCATACAATTTGAGGCTGGAACCTCTTTCTGAATATGGATCTCTTTTGCAAGATTTGTGTTTTTCCATGTTTATTTCCATTGTTAAACAAATCTAGTTTCCCCTACTGACTTAGTTGGAAATTCTCTGGGAAGATGACAAATGATGATTGCATTAGAATGCTGCATCCATTATAAATACATGCCAGTTGCCAAGTAACCAAATTTTGATCATGTGACCTCAGGGAATCTGTGATGGTTATAAGTATGAGAGAGTCCCATTTTCAATGCCGTCATAACTTTGAAATGTTATTAAACAAATGGTCATAAATCAAGCATTATCTGTAGTTGTCTGAAGCTCTCTGAGACTGGCTCTGGTTTTAACAATTTCAGCAGTTTACTCTAACATCCAATTTGTTTTCATCTGCTTCTCCATCTTTTTTCACATTCATCCTTAATCACTTCTTCAAGCTCATTTCACAGTTCCTCTTTCAATGGGCTTTGGGAGTTGAAAGCAATCCCTGATGTTCTTGAAAATGGTAGATATATGCTGAAGGTCATATTGTAGAAACTGATGGGCTTTCTACTCCTTTTCCTTAGCATAACTTGGAGTTTGCACATGAGTAGTTAATGATTTGTTCTACAGTCAGGACCTGGCCATGTCTTTGATGCTATAAGTAAGCTCCTCCTCCTTTCTTTAGTAATAATACAGTCACTTTGCTTTCTATGTACCCTTTCTGGTGAACACATGTCTACAAGTGTTACTGGGTTTTGAAGGTGATGTTAGGTATGAAGACATCATTGGAGTAGCCACAATTGTAAGTCATTCTCCTGTTTTATTTTGGTCTTAGAAACCATAAGATCCAACAACAGTTTTCTCCTTAATTTTCCAACTTTGTAACCCTCCAGGTTACATGTTTCAAATCACAATTAGCACTTCTTGTTTGTATGTTCTGCCAATTTTAGATTGAACCTGATCATAAAACTCATGAACCTCTTTTTCTGCATTGGTTGTTGGAATATAAACCTAAAGGGTTATCCACAAAATCTGTTTGATATTATTTGGTCATTGATTGCACTGTAGCCAAAGACTGTTGTTGCTATACCCTTCCTGACAATAAAAACAACAGCAATACTGTTCCTTCTTTGTTTTTCATATTCTAAGTAAAAGTTTGATTTTCTGATTGAAAGTGTTTTCAGTCAGTCCATCTCAATTCACTGGTGCTTAAAGTTTCAATGTGCAATTGGTTCATCTTTTACAAGATCTTTATCTTTGACTATAATTAAGGTTTGATTTGATGTGATGTGTATTAGATGCATTGAGCTTTCCTATATTCATGCTTCTTAATTCCATATTCACACTGTAATTCTGTATTTGCAGATACATATTTCCTGTATGACATCAGCAACTAGATGTCTCAGAGACTTTGAAATTTTACTTCGTAGATATTATTTGTAGATTTTTTTGTAGATACTGAAAGGTCCTCAGTACTTCTTCAGTAGCATATTGAGTGTTACCTATTCTGATGTGCCCATTTTCTGGCACTATAACATCAATCATTTTATATTTTCTATTCATGTGGTTTTCTTGGTAAAAATACAGGAGCTTATCATTTCCTTCCATGCAGTATAAACTAATGTCTTTGCCATTGTAATTACAGTAATCATCTCCCTCCATTATCTTTCCTGTATCAGTGCTGCCCAACATAGGTGATTGCTTGCTTTTGATGTGCAGCTGGGATGACCTTTGCACCTTGGATGACCCAGCTGGGAATATTTACTCCTGGTTTACACACCTGGGGTTCTTTATTCATCCCTCCCAGATGAGACACCTGCCCAGATAAGTCAGCACAGCAAAAGTAGTCCATTAAAGATAAGCATCCATATTTTTCATTGTTGTCTTGCTAATGTTTTGTCCTTTTCATTTTTACCCGTTCTTTAGATTTTTGTTTGTCTAGATTGTCCTCAGTATACTTTCCTTTTAGTAAGTTGTACAGCTTCCTTAAAACTGCCAACTTTTTCCTTTTGAATTATTAGTAACAGTTCAAATAACTATCATAGTATACCATTTAGCTCATCCACAATGTTGGTTCATTAATATCCTTGATTGTTTCATATACAACAGGAATCAGGAGGATTCAACATTGAACCAAAACAGATTATGAGTGCTTAGATCATTGCTCAGTTTTGTATTGCATTATTTAATCGTGGTTTAATTTTTAAGGTTCAAGAGTGAATTCTGAAAGAAGCTTCCTAAGAGAAGCTATAGTAGGCAATTTCTTGTTTCTATGCGAAAATAATAAATTAAATGCTTTACCAATATATCAAACCAGAAATAGTCTTTCCAGTAAGCAACACTATTCTGTTTTGTGAATTTCAACAGAAATTATAATAAAAGGCAACTATTTCACCAAGTATTACATAAAGATTAGGAAAATATCAATGTAAATTTCCACTTTTATTTTCGGCAGCTTCATATTGCTGAAATAATCTTACATACCATATTTTTTGGACTATAAGACGCACCGGTGTATAAGATGCACCAAGATTTCGAAGAGATAAGCAAGGAAAAAAAAGGTTTTTGTCCTCCCCAGCTCCCAGGAGCACTCTGCAGGCCTCCCAAACCCTCTGCACGTCCCGTTTTTTGTAAAAATGGAGCGCGCAGAGGGTTTGGAAGGCCTGCAGAGTGCTCCTGGGGGCTGGGGAGGGCAAAACCCTTTTTTTTCTTGCTTACCTCTTCGAAATCTTTGGGGCAGCAGATGAGAAACATTCTAAATTACCTTAGTGGAAATCTACTCATATTATTGGATCTTGACCCAGTGTTCAGCTAGAATTTTTTATCAGTTAGTCATCTGGGCTCTTAAATTCAAAGCATGTTTGCTATTTTAAGTATTTGTATGCAAATTATTTTGTGTTCAATTTAAAGACTGTAATTTATATTTTCTTTCAATTCTTTGTTATAAACAAGAAATGTAAAAGTTAATTTTTTTACAACTATATTGGTTCTCCTTATGAAAATTCAAGACTTTACAAAATGATGATTTATCTTCTCAGTTACATATCATAAAAGCACAAAATCTATAAATATTGCATAAATAGAAATCTATTTAGTGCCTTTTCAAAACCAATTGCTTGGGATCTTTGAAGTCTGTAACTGAGTTGTTCTATGCTAATCTTAATGTGTGTTTTCAGAACTTTCCTCTAACTCAGGGGTGTCAAACTCGATTTCATTGAGGGCCGCATCAGGGGTTGGATTTGACCTTGGGGGGGCTGAGGTTGATATGGCCAGGGTGGGTGTAGCCAGCTTGATGTCCTGTTGGGGGTGCTGGTGGTGGCCTGAGCGCTCTGCCAGCGCAAACAGGCTGAGTTCCATTTTTGGCTGCCACGGCCTCCTGCAACCCTCTGCCAGTGAAAAAGGAGCTCAGGAGGACCATGTGCAACCCTCCCGAGCTCCGTTTTCAGTGGCAGAGGGTTGCAGGAAGCCGTGGCAGCAGAAAACGGAGCTTGTGAGCCCGTTTTCGCTGGCAGAAGCACTGTGGGATGGTCCTTTGCTGTTTCTAGGGCGGCCCCACAGACCAGATATAAGTACTCCATGGGCCGAATCTGGCCCCCATGCCTTAAGTTTGACACCTCTGCTCTAACTCAAAACAGTGTAGTACACGGCTGTCAAACTCCTGGCCCCCGGGCTGGATGCGTCATGTGCTGGCCACGGCCACGCCCAGTTTAGTGAAGGGGGAAAAAGTCCCGATACATCACGTGATGCCACCTTGACAATGTGAGTTTGACATCCCTGGTGTAGGGTATCTCCTCTGTAATTCAGAACTAACATAACCAAGATTGTGAAATCTCAGTTGTGTTCATAAGCTCTTTACAGAATTTCAAGTATTTTATGCTATTCTAATATGGGAATGCAAATTGGACACCAGAAGATACATTGGATGTTGCATAATATCTAGGCATATGATCTAATTGTTGAGACAACTATATTAACCACACAAAACTAGATACACAACTAAGTTCATATATTATAAATAATTTGTTTGTATCCTAAACTGTAACAAGGGAATTATGAAAACACAAATTCATCTTAAAACAACTTTTGGCTTCCTCTATTGTCTTATCCATAGAAACATCTCATTTCCTTCTGGTTTCATCATATTATAGACCATTTAGCATGTATAATGGGTTGTATTCAGACTTTAGTCATGTTTGAAGCAGTTTTTTCTAAAATTGCTGGAATTATGCCAATATCACTAAAGAAGAATTAAACTGAGACAATATAATTGCTTTAATCTTAAAGATAAAACTATCTGACCACACGCAGAGCTTAAAGCAATCTACTTTTCCTATAATAAACTACTAAACTGAGACATTTGCTCAAATGAATAATCAGTTCATACTAGAGGTCTTTGTTAATAGCACTGGACAGTATTTTTTGACAATATTCTTCCTTGAAAAAATTTCCATATAAATGGTTTCTCCTCTTGTAGCTCTGAAAATTTTTCTCTGTGTTTCAGAGAGCAAATTGCATTTCTGGTAGTAAGAACCCCTGTAACCATCTGTTAGCAGGACTAGAAAGTGCATCTGGATCTAGAGTACATGGCAGACTCACAGCATGATAGCAAAGCATACAAGTAAGCGTAAGGTGGCAGCTGACAAGCACATCCCTACCCTCTGTTATTTGAGTTGTCATTCTTACAATAAATAGGGGCTAAGAAGTACTTTAAAAAGAAAACATAACATAACATAACATGCCTTACTGCATCATGACTGAACCAGAAGCTAATTTCACACACCTCTGCTTAGCTTAACTAACAATTTTACAATAGTATTCCAATCCACTTATTTTTATTAAAATCAAATAAAACAAAATGCATTTAATAATAATATAGAGTAGGTTAGAACCCTTAGTAGTACCTATGTCACTTGCAGCATTCCTTGCTAATGATAAGGACACATTATCCTGTCAGTTTAGCCAGATTTTGGTAAGCAATACCCAATTTCGTCCCGTGTTCTCATCCTATTCTATGCAAGAGAGGATATTTAAAGATCACAGTGCCAGCCACCCATTTAGGAAGTTCAGGAATGGGTTGAAATGAAGGGGAAGACAGAGAAAATTGTAGCTGAATGGTGTTGATAGAAAAGAATGATAAATTTATAGGGAGAAGGACATTATGAACTGGTCATAGAAATGGTAGACGTAAGCATGGTTTGCAAAAATAGAAGATGGAAAGGCTAGTGAAGATGTAAATTAGTTTTAAATTTCCATTTCCTATCTCATCGTCTGCTTTCATTCATTTGCTTAATATTCATTATTTCTGCACTTTACATATAGGTAGTTCTTGACTTACGACCACAATTGAGCTTAACATTTCTGTTGCTAAACAAGATAGTTGTTAAGTGAGTTTTGCCCTATTTCACAACCTTTTTTGCCACAATTGTTAAGTGAATCATTGCAGTTGTTACATTAGTAACACGGATGGTTAAGTGAATCCGGCTTCCCTATTGATTTAATTTGCCAGAAGGTCGCAAAAAGTGATCACATGACCCTGGCACACTGCAATCATCATATATACATGCCAGTTGCCAAGCACCCAAACTTTGATTATGTAACCATTTTTTCACTCCTGTGTAACTTCACTAAGTGAACTAAATCACTAAGTGAATGGTTCTAAGTCAAAGACTACCTGTAACTTAGCTTACTGTTAAAGGCAACAATATGATGGGTACCTACACATATAAAATAAGATCCATCAAAGTTTATCACATACTGGAAAGAAATATTCATGAGAAATAATCCCCTTTTTGAAAGACTCTGTCAGGTGTGCTTCCTTCAAAGTCCCAGAAAGAATGACCCAAACTCCATTGTTTATAGAGAAAGGTACTTTTACTAGAGATGAAGTGAACGCAACCATAGGAAAGCAGAATCTAAGGCAATACGCACGAAAAATGCATATAGAAAGCATCCTACTGTCCACCGTAAATCATCCAATCCAAAGGTCTCCCAGGGGTCAGGTGGAAGCACACGTCTGCCAGCATCATCAATCAGGAATGCCACGACTGTTGGCCCGACGGCAGCTTCAAAGATACAGTTCGGTGGCTTAACTATCGGTTTCGTTTTCCTCCTCCAGCATGCTTTCCTCCCCCCATGCTACATGCTCTCCCCCCTCCCGTTACTATGGCAGCCAAAGCAGAAAAGGCGGAGGCTGACATTCGGCCCCTCTGCAGAAGAGATGTTAGTCCTAAATAGGGAAAGAGAAAACAACATAACACAGAAATTAGGGTTTATCAGGATATTTGGTATGAAATAACTGAACTTTTTTTGGTGCCCGGACATCACATTTATTCACCCATTCAGCTTGAGATAATGGGAAATGCTTCCAAGCCACCAAATACTGCACTTTACCGTGATGCTTCCTAGAATCCAGGATTTCCTTAACTTCAAAATGTTGTTCCCCTTCTATCAGTATGGGGACTGGAGGAGAGTCCTGGTTCGGGCGCAAAGGGGACGAATGTTCCAGTTTTAGTAAACTAACATGAAACACAGGGTGGATTCGTATCAAATTTTTTGGCAATTCCAATTCAACTGTGACTGGGTTGATGAGTCTAGTGATTGGGAAAGGCCCCACATACTTTGGTCCGAGCTTTTTTGATTTCTGGGAGGTCTGTAAATATTTGGTGGAAAGATAAACCATATCACCCACTTTGTAAATGTGTGCTGGACACCTCTTTTTGTCAGCTTGGGCTTTATGTGCTCGGTGTGCGTCATCTAAAGCTTTTCGAGTTACTGCCCAAGTACCCCATAGTTGTTCGATCCACTCAATTAAAGAGGGGTTCTGTGAGTTATCCTGTGGTAGCTTTGGGATTGGCACAAACTCTTGGCCAGAGGCCACCTTAAATGGAGTGAAACCGGTGCTGCTATGTATGGAGTTATTATACGCCACCTCCGCAAATGGCAATAAGTCCACCCAGTTATCTTGCTGGTAATTTATGTAACATCTTAGGTACTGTTCTAACACGGCATTGGTTCTCTCTCACAAGCCCCATTTGTCTGGGGGTGGTGGGTGGAGCTTAACCCCTGGGCGGAGCCTATTAACCCTAAAAACTCCTTCCAAAAGTTGGAGGTAAATTGCACACCCCTATCTGAGATTATACATTTTGGAGCCCCATGTAATTGATAAACATGTTGAATAAACAATTTTGCAAGGGTTTTAGCTGAAGGGATTTTAGAATACGGGATGAAATGCACTTGTTTGGAAAACAAATCCGTTACTGCCCAAATGACTGTGCACCCCCCACTCTCCGGCAGGTCTACAATAAAATCCATGGATATCTCTTTCCAAGGAGCATTTGGCCTTGCCACACTCTGAAGTAAACCAGGGGGCTTCCCTGGAAGTCTCTTAGCTGAGGCACACACCGGACAGCTAGCTACATATGCCTCTATGTCCTTTTTGAGTGCAGGCCACCAGAATTGTCTTTTAACGAGATGTAGAGTTTTAACAAATCCAAAGTGTCCCGCCGTCATGAGCTTGCTGCAACACCGCTACTCTTAAACTGGCTGGAACATACAATTTGGCCCCAATCCAGGCTAGTCCATCACGGAGTGTACATTCATTCGAGTGAGTTCAAAACCATTCGTCAGTCTTTAGAGCTTCTTGTAGTTTCTGAAGCAAATCGCCCGAGAGGGCTGGATCGGCCTTCGACTGTGCTCTGGTAGTTACTGGCGCTGCTAGTTGTATGATAGGCTGAACCACTTCCTCCTTGGCACTGTTGTATTGGGGCAATCTGGAAAGTGCATCTGCCATGAAGTTCTTTCTACCAGGAAAGCGTAAAGCTTTCGTAAAGTGAAATTAAAATGGTTGAAGTGTTGAGCCCAGCGAGCTTGCTTTGGTGACAGCTTACGCGGTGTTTTCAAAGCCTCCAAGTTTTTATTGTCAGTCCAAACTTCAAAAGGATGCTTAGTTCTTTCAAGAAATTGTCTCCACGTTAACAATGCCCATTGCACTGCAAAGCTTCCTTCTCCCATATGGCCCATCTCCTTTCGGTCTCTGACAATTTGCGGGATGTGTAGGCACAAGGTTGTAATTTCCCTTCTGCATTCTTCTGCAGAAGTACTGCTCCTACTGCCACGTCGCTCGCATCTGCCTATACTACAAAAGGCTCTTCCATGTCCGGATGTTTAAGGACTGGTTCAGCAGCAAACAACCATTTCAACTTTTCAAATGCCGCCTGACAGTCCATAGTCCATTCAAGGGCTCATGAGGGCTTTGGTCTGTCTTCACCTTTTGTTTTCAGAAGATTTGTTACTGGCAGCGCGATTTTGGCGAACGAGGGGATAAACTGTCTATAGAAGTTAGCAAATCCGAGGAAACTTTGTAGTTGTTTGCGGGTGCGTGGCGCAGCCCATTCCAATACTGCCCGAACTTTTCCAGGGTCCATCTCTATTCCCTCATGCGATATGCTATATCCAAGATAGTCAATTTTGCTTTGGTGGAATTCGCATTTAGAGAGCTTGGCATATAGTTCAGCAGCCCTGAGTTTTTTCAGGACAGTTTGCACCAATTTCACATGGTCATCCATGCTCTCAGAGTAGATAAAAATGTCATCCAAGTAAACCAGCACCCCCTTATACAGGTGCTCATGCAGTACTTCGTTAATCAATTGCATGAACACCGCAGGGACTCTTTGTAGTCCAAAAGGGAGCACTCAAAACTGGAAACACCCCAGTGGGCAGTTAAAAGCGATTTTCCATTCATCCCCCTCCTTAATTCTCACTCTGTAGTATGTCTCTCGTAAGTCCAGTTTGGTGAAAATTTTCCCCTTTCCTAGATGTGTTAGCATGTCCTTCATGAGTGGCAGGGTTTTCCACGCAAATAGCGTTGATATTTCTATAATCAACTACCAAACGAAAGGAG
Organism: Pantherophis guttatus; assembly: GCF_059756535.1. Lineage (NCBI taxonomy): Eukaryota > Metazoa > Chordata > Lepidosauria > Squamata > Colubridae > Pantherophis > Pantherophis guttatus. Next base: position 33,490,564 of record NC_142067.1, read on the forward strand.
CCATCTTTCTTTTCTCGAAACATTACAGGCGCCTCCACCCTTGGTCCGGCTGGTTGGATAAAACCCCATTCTAGGTTTTTATCAATGAAGTTTCGCAATTCCCCTAGTTCTCGAGGGGTCATGGGGTAGATCTTTGGCTTAGGGAGTTTCACCCCGGGGAGTATTTCAATGGTACAGTCCATAGCTCTGGTGGGGGGGGGGTAGCATATCCGAGGCCTTTTCACTAAAAACTTCTCGGAGATCCCAATACTCCTTTGGAATCTTTTCCTCCCCTTCGATGTGGCCTATTGCCACTTCCGCCCTTTCGTGTTCTACTCTGTCCTCCAGGGGGTTTTCTTCCCTTTCTAGTCTCGGTTTTCCGGTGCAAATGCGCAACCCCCCCGTTTTCCAGTTAACCTGTGGGGTCCATCTACGGAGCCAGAGCAGTCCAAGTATGAGGGGTTGTTCCATGCTAGGGGCCACAATAAACCTGAGAGTCTCTACGTGATTCCCCCAATTGCATTTCAATGGGTTTGGTCACAAAGCTGGCTGGGCCCCCTCCTGCAATCGATCCGTCCAATTGACAGAATGCCATGGGCCTTTTTAATGTTTTTAGCCTCAGGCCCATTTTCTCCATGACTTTCGGGCTGATTATGCACCTGGTGTACCCAGAGTCTAATAGGGCTAACATCTGCGCATGTGCCCCTGTAGACGGCACCCTTATTTCTATGGGGATGAGCATGGGAGTCAGATCATTGGAGTCAGAGTCTGTCCCACTGTTGTCCGCGGTGGTCGGAGTTCCCAACTCACCCTGGTTTTGGGGAGCGAACTCAATGACTTCTCCTTTCAGGGCGGTTTTGCGAGCTTTTGCGGGTGCTTTGTCAGCCTTCTTTGGTCCCGAGCCGGTAGATTTTAGCACTGGCTTGGAGAAACATTCGGCGGCCCGATGGCCTTCCTTTCTACATTTGAAACATGTGAAGGGCTTCGATTTTGGTTTGAATTCCGCTCCCCCCATGGCCGCCCTTGGCGTTTCTTTGCAGTAGAAGGGGGATGACAGGTCCCCTGCACGGTCCCCTCGGAGTTGGCTTCAGGCCAGCTCGATTTCCACATCCTCAGCTACTACGTACCAACTCTGCATCGGGGACCCCCCGTGCTCTACAGTCTTTGTATATGTCTTCATTCAGTCCGTCTTTGAAACTCTCCAGTAGAGCTGCTTCTGACCACCCTGTCATGTAGGGTGCCAGTTCGCGAAATTCTTGGGTGTATTCTGCCACGATCTCTGGCTTTGCTGGATACCCTTCATTCTGAGTCTCGCTTTCCGCTCAGCTAGGTGGTCTTCAAACACCTTGAGGAGACCCTCAAGGCCCCCATGAACAGGTTGTAATTCCTCAGCAAGGGAGAGTTATTATTGTGGAGAACCACCTCCATTCAGCTGCTACTCCCTCTAAGACATTCGTGACGCATCTCACTCGTGCCGAGTCTGATAAGTAATCCTCCCCCCAGTCCTGCATGTGGTTCCACACTTGGGTCAAGAAAAGCCCCAAAGTCTTTGGGTTCCCATCATATTTTCCGGTTGGGGGGGGATTTTTGGCTTTTTGCATCTGCGGGGTGGGGCCTGCAAGGCTGGGGGTCCCTGGGCTGCTGCATCCCTCACTTGAGCTCCAGAAGCCTGAGATGTTTCTTCCCCAGCTTCCTCTTCCTCTCCCCCACAGGCTGTCTCTTCTGGATCCAGTCTGGGGTAGTCTCCTCCCTTCCCTACAGGGAATACATAAGAATCACGGTTTTTCCGGCTTTCCTCGGCATCACTGAGGAGTTGCATCGCCTGAGCAATCATGAGGCTCTCCTTTTGCTCTTGCAGCCACACCGCCTCTCCCTTACGAGGTCTGGAGCTGGTTATTCCTTAGGGGGTCCTCCCCAGATCCGGCAACCTTCCTACTCCCCTCGACTATCTAGCTTCCTCTGGCTCCTCTCTCAGCCGAATTTTTTTCATCCATTCTGCAGCTTCCTTCTCTGCTTGAAGTGAAGTTATAGTAGAGCCTGTAGCTTCCATCTGGTCTCCTTCACTCTCTTGGTCAGACATGTCTTGGTTTCAGCCCCCTCGGTGTTTATCCGGGATGGCTGGAGGTTGAGATTCTGCTTAATGTCAGGTGTGCTTCCTTCAAAGTCCAGGAAAGAATGATCCAAACTCCATTGTTTATAGAAAGGTACTTTTACTAGAGATGAAGTGAACACAACCATAGGAAAGCAGAATCTAAGGCAATACGCACGAAAAGTGCATATAGAAAGCATCTCCTCCCACTGTCCACCGTAAATCATCCAATCCAAAGGTCTCCCAGGAGTCAGGTGGAAGCACACGTCTACCAGCGTCATCAATCAGGAATGCCACGACCGTTGGCCCGACGGCAGCTTCAAAGATACAGTCCGGTGGCTTAACTATCGGTTTCGTTTTCCTCCTCCAGCACGCTTCCCCCCTCCCATGCTACATGCTCTCCCCCCTTCCGTTACTATGGCAGCCAAAGCAGAAAAGGCGGAGGCTGACAGACTCATTTGTACTAATCATTTAAAATAGTGTTTCAGCTTTTATCAGATTTACCTTACTTTTACCAATTTATTGTACTACTAGCACATTTTAAAGGGAGTGCTGGGAAACCTTAAATTAGAAACAACAAACGTTTAGGTGCTATATTTAAATTAGAATTCCCGCAATCTGCCCATTGTTCTGATTTTGCAAAGCCACTTGGAGTCACTGAAAGTAAGTTGAGAGCCATATAAATTTTCTTAAACAAATAAATAAAAATACAAGCAGAACAACTAGCACCTTACTCTGTCCTAAATGACAAATTATATTTAGTGATAGTACAAAAATAATATAGAAACTGTTATCTTTAATACTCTTAGCTATAATGAAAGTAATCTATTAAAATTTTTACTTTTTACAGTGCCTTGTTTTAAGAAATCTATCCCTTGGACTTTCAGAGTGAGGCATATTACCTCTATTATATACCATAAATTAAAAAATATACAAAAAGACAAATGTTTTAGATGATGTGCTTTTTTTTTGAATAAGAATAGTCATAATATTGGTTTGGTCACATTATTTTGCAGGCAAAAACTCAATTAATGCAGGGCTTTTTTTAAAAGTAACAAACAGCTATTTTTCTAAACTGTCAAAAACACATGAAAAAAGCTTTCATGACAAAATTTAGAGAAACGGATTGTTTACATCCATAAAACCTTCCCTTGAAAAAAATCTAGTTCTCAGGTGAAGTCTTTCCATGAAGCATGACAACTTTACAATACTGGTTGTCCTCGATTTACGAACACAGTTGAGCCCAAAATTTCCATTGCTAAGCGAGACAGTTGTTAAGTGAATTTTGTCCCATTTTTGACCTTTCTTGCCACAGTTGCTAAATGAATCACTGCAGTTATTAAGTGAATCTGGCTTTCCCATTGACTTTGCTTGTAAGAAAGTCGCACATGGGGATCACATGACTGGGACACTAATAATTATGACTCAGTTGCTAAGCATCTGAATTTTGATCATGTGACCATGGGGATTGTCATGGCTGTTGGATCCTGATTCGGAGGAGGAGTTGGAACCGGGCTGTCTTAACAGGGAGGGCACAGTCCCCTCCAAATGAGTGGAGAAGCCAGGGGCTGAGGACGAGGCAGTCCCAAGTTTGTCTTAGCAGTGGGTGGTGACGGCCAACTGGAGAACCATCTACAGGAGTGGAGCAGCTGCAGAGGGTCAGCGCAGATAACAGGCTCCAGACCACCTCTGATGAGGAACAGCTGCCTCCCTCACCTGATCTGTGGGTGAGAATAGGCACAGAGGCGGCCAGTGAGGCTGATGGCGAGTAAGCAGCTCCACCCCTTCTCCCAACGAACATCTGGGGAAAGATTATTGAACCAGATGCTGGAGGAAGTCTGTTTGTCAGGAACACCTGTTTGCTTTGATGTGCACCTTCCTGGCTTTCTGGAACCCTGGATCGCGTTTCTTGGCTCTGAACTTTGGGCTTCATTCGTGGACTTTGGAATTGGCTCCCTGACTTCGGACTTTTGGATCATGCTTTGATTTTTGGGAACTCTGGGCTTGTGTGGGAGACTTGGTACTTGTGGGTACTGTTACTTCCCTCTTGTCTTGTGGGTCAGCTAAGACTTAGTTTGTGGAACCAAGGAATTCAGACTGAGGAAAAACTGAGGGCTGGGGTGGAGGTTCACTGGCACCATTGGTAGGTCTTTTGATGCTGTGATAAGTGAGCAATAAATGGACTCTACTTAACCTCTCTACCTTGCCAGTATGACTTGGGCCAGAACTGAAATGCTGCAATGGTTAAGTGTGAAAATGGTCAAGTCACTTTTTTCAGTGCCATTATAACTTTGGTCATTAAATGAACTGTTGTAAATTGAGGATTACCTGTACATATTTTTAAGGGTACATGGAGTACATGGACTTGCCCATATCCCTTTTTTGCTCATGAAGCTATTTTATTGGCAAGTGGGTCTGAATTATTAAAAACATTACATATTGCATACAATACTACTGTTTGCTATTATTATTTTGCAAAGTTGTATATTAATTATAATAGGTAATTTTTGGTTTGCTTTTCACAAACTTTAATTCACATAATTACTTAAATTTTAAGACAGAATATTATATAAATATCAGGACAGTACGAAAGCTAAAACTTTAGGACCTTTACGGTGAACAGAAATAAATTTAAAAGCAATCCAATTTTTCTTATATATAGCATTTGTACTTAGTTCATCCTAAACTGAACCAATTTTTATCAGTTTATACATGATATATACAAATACTTTAGCTAATCTCAAAACATGTAATCCTGGAAGTATTTTTCAGAATAGATAAAGCAAAACAGGAAATGCAGGATGTTTCATGCTTGACTGAAACTGCCCAGTTTTTGTCCCATAACTGCCTATGGTTTAATGCCTGACTTGAAATAGTTCTTACAGAAAGTTTGTTCTATAAGATAGTTTATGCCATCCAGACTGTTTTTGTACTTAAAGGAAATTATGCAGAGATTTTGACTAAGTAAATATATTATACCACAATAGTTATCTCCATTAATAACATTCATAATTTTTATAGATCATATCCTTCCTTGAACTTCATATAGCTACAATCTGAAAATGATTGGCACAAATCTTTGGTATATTAAATGTTCAACAACAAAAAAAAAATAGCTGCATCAAAAATTACATTATAACTATCACCATCACATAAATGATTTTATTTTAAAGGTTTTTTTAACTAAGTATTTACATCTGGTGCAGTAGTCTTAGGGCAAGTCCATTACTTATCCGGTGAATTTATTTTTAAATTACAGATGTATGTTTTTTCACAAAACTCAGAAGAGGATCCTGAAATTACTATAAAAGTCCAGCCAGACAGTTAATATTTTGTTAATTACATGCTGTTCCGCCAAGGTACTACGTTAATGAATATTTGTATTCAGTCTTGATCAGAAATATGCTGTACCTCTACTTCTACTGTTTGAATAGCTTCTGTAACCTCTGTTATTTTCTGTCCTTGTTGTTGTGCTAATACATAATTGACAACTTGCATGATACTTTGGTCAGAAAGAGTAGAAACTGTTGAACACTCTTCGGTAGCTGCAACAGTGTCAAGTGTTTCTTCAGTAATTACTACAGTCTCGATCTCTTCAGTACAGACCTCTGTTTCTTGTTCTGGCGCATCCGATGTTAAAATACTGATGGCATGTTCGACTTGAGTCCCCTGATTATGAAACTGAAGAGTGTCCTTTTCCAGCATGATTTTACAAGGTACATAATCCCGGTGAAATTTAGTCATGTGCTTTCTTAAGGTACGGGCATCTATGTAGGCTTCATTGCATACTGGACATACATAAGGTCTTTCTCCAGTGTGTGACCTTACATGACGTTTTAAGGAACGTGCATCAGCCCAAGCAACACCACAAGTTAGACACTCAAAAGGTTTAACACCTATTCAACAGAAACAGAAAGAAAGCATTTACTAATCTTTAAAAGTGAAAATTACTATAAAAATGATTAAGATAAGATTTTCTCACAGCCAGTAAGTTCATTATAATATAAGCCTTTATATAGTCATTTTGCATAGAGAAATCTTGACAGGTCATCTATAAACCCAGGATATTTAGGGTTAATAAATATTTTTTAGTGTTAAAATACAGAAAAATGGCATTCCTTCCCATCTATTTGTATGTTACTGTGATTACAATTTAAAAAGCTAGTTTTAGACAGATAAAAAAAAAATATCAACTTGCAAATAGAAAATCTGTTCAGATACATAATTTATAATTAGCTAATTATCTTTACCTTCAATCAGAAATGTAGAAATTAAACAGTGCTAGGACTGGATTCAGTTCTCCACAGATTCTGATTTAAGTAAATCATGGGATTTGTGGGAATCTGTCATCCATTTTTCCATACAAAAGTGAAAGAAAACAATAGGGCAACTGCAAACACAGCCTATCTGTTTCAGCTCTCTCATCTTTCCTAAAGCCAAACTATGCTTATATAGCCATCTTTATTATTTAATCATTAAATGTAAATATTGCCTAATCCCAGTTAAAACCATTTGAAATAAATAAAAACCAATAAAAAAATATTGAAATGGAAAAATACCATAACAAACAAAAATAAAAAATAAAGATGGCAAAAATTACATAACTAGAGAGAAATTAAAAAAGAAATAGATGCACACAAACCAAATCTACCAAAGACTAACAGAAGAAAAGAGTCTCACATTCATTTCTATCGTGTTGCCACTGACTCTGAATGGTTTACAGGAGATGGAAACATGAGTATGCTTCAGACTAGCACTGATGATGTTATCTAGTTTGGGTAATGAAACATCTGCAAGAAAACAACCAAGCGCAGAGAACACCAAGGACGCCTCAAACATGAACATATCCATAGTCTTCGAGTACAGAAAACAATTTAAAACAAAATAAAATAAACCATAAAGGAAGCCAAATGAAAGTAGCAGTAAAAAGTAACAATTACTTTAAAAGTAAAAAGATTACTAAAGAACCTAGGTAGTTGGAACACATTTGAATTCAACAAGGAGGATGTTATGACCCTGCTGGACTAGAAATGGGAAGAGACAGAAGAAGTAGAGTCAGGGGTTTCTAGAGATAATAGCTTTCCGGAGGGTGTAATTTCAGCAGTGTTGAAGTCAATTAACTCCATTCTGGCTAAGGCAAGCCTCTCAGGCTCCGAGGTTCACCCACCCAGTCCCAAGCAGAGGCATGCTTTAAACACAGAGGACTTCATTCTGGCCAAGGAGGAGGCTGGCAGAAGAACAGAGACTACTGGGTAATGTACAGTATCTCAGCTGTGGGCCTGTGTGGTGGCTCCACATGACTTATTTATTGGCTAAACTCCGTGAGGAAAATTCTGAAAACAGCTTTTCAAGCCTCAGCTCTGCCATGTTTACCTTGTCGTGCTGTGTTTGGAGGTCTGGATTCTACCCCACCTTGTCTCTCATCTTTTCCCCTGGATTTATTGTTTGTTTATTGAATTGTGGTCTTAACTTGTGCCAAGCCTTGACTACAATACAGTTGTCATCTTTAGCTATAGAGAAAAGGGACTCTTTCCACCAAAAATTTCTATCCAATTTGCATATTTCTGGACTAGAAAGCATCAGCTTGCTATCCTGTTGGCTGGCACAGAAAAGAAGTGGCAATTTGATTTTTACAAGGGGGCGATTCCAGAGAATTGCCACTGCAGAGCAGCAGTTCTTGCCTTCAGCTCCCCTCACTTCCTAAAAGTGGAGAACTGAGCATTTCTCCTTGGATGACTTAACAGGTTGGGACAATTCAGGTTTCATATAAAGTTAGGTGCATCAGCTTTTTCTTATCAACTTTAAAACCTTCTAAGTTTAAAATTAAATAACAGTTTTGTGAATGTCATTCACTCCTTTAGGAAAGGTGTAATTCAAAATTTTAAGGAACACATGACATGTTCCCATATATTCCTAATATGGTTTTATTCCATAAGACTGGTATAATGAAACCCAAAAGTTACTTTTGGAATCCACCTTCTCTTATTGGTTAAAGTCACTTTTTTTCCCTTGTGGGCTTAATAGTTCTTATTTTAAGTGATGACATTGTTTCATCTTGAGGTAGGCCATTGCATGAGAAACAGAAATGCTGTGGTAATACCAATGATGGGATATGAACATGCAGAGGCAGCTTCTAAACTGCACATCAAGGATATGGAAGCCTAATAAGATCTGGCTGCCATACTCAGAGACATGTTTTGGGGCACTCACTTGGCTTTTTCAAGCTAAATAACTGCTCCCAATTTCAGAAGCACCCTGTCCCTGGCAAGATTTAGTGATCTCCCAACAGCTGTATCCAGGGGGAAACTACAGGACATCACATTTGAAGAAAGGCTTTGTCCCTGCGGTGAAGTGGTCCTTGAAACACTAACCCATGACTTTTATACTGTTTCTATTACAAAGATATCCAGTTTAAGTTAATAATACCCCTCTACTCAGATTTGAAGACCACACAGATCCCTTTTACTTACAATTGCTACTAGTATTATCTAACCCAGGGGTGTCAAAGTTGATTTTATTGAGGGCTGCATCAGGGTTGTGTTTGACATTGGGGGAGGGGGGGGCTGGAGTGGGCGTGGCCAGGGTGGGCATGGCCAGATCAGTGTCACTCGTGTTGAGGGCCTGTGATGGCCTAAGCGCTCTGTCAGAGAAAATGGGCTCCTGAGCTCCGTTTTCAGCTGCGACGGCCTCCTGCAACCCTCTGCCAGCGAAAATGGAGCTCAGGAGGACCTAGACCTCCTAAGCTCTGTTTTTGCTGGCAGAGGCACTGCGGGCCGGTCCTTTGCTGTTTCCAGGGCGGCCCCCGTACCAGATCTAAGCACCCCGCAGGCCGGATCTGGCCCTTGGGCCATGAGTTTGACACCCCTGATCTAACTAATATGCTCTTATTTCTCTTAATGAGGCTAAGTTTTGTTTTTAGTGTTTGTTTTTAGTGTCGGCAAACAATGCCAACTGGCGACACCCAGGGAGAGAGCCTTCTCTGTGGGGGCACCAGCCCTTTGGAATGAGCTGCCCCTAGAGCTTCGTCTTAGCCCCGACCTGCGCACTTTTTGCCGTGCCCTTAAGACCCTTCTGTTTCAGCAAGCCGGACTGTCCTAATATGAATTTTAAATGGGTGTATGTGTGTTTTAAATTGATGGCCAAATTTCATATATCTGATTTTAATTGGTTTTAAATTTTATAAATTCATGTGTTTTAATATGGCTGTACACCGCCCTGAGTCCCTCGGGAGAAGGGCGGTATAGAAATTTAATAAACTTAAACTTAAGTTTTGTTTTATTTTTGTAAAACAATCACTTCTTTACCGCTAGTTTCATTGAGTTTAATTGTGATTCTTATTTGCTGTCTCACTCTTTGATTTACAGCTGGTCCCTGATTGTAATAAATATCTTATCTTGAATATCTTTAGAAAGGTGCTGTTTTTTAAAATCAGACTTGTTTCATTTACCTTCATGGTTGTTCATATGTCTTCTGTACTCCCGAAGCTGGGTGAATTTTCTCCCACAATGTTCACAAACACGCTCCAAATTTTGTTTTGCTCTTCCTTTCTTTCCATGAGTGGCTTTTTTAACATGCCTCCTGTACAAAGCTTTTTCATAGAACTCTTTGCCACATACATTGCATCTAAACACAAAGAAAATAACAGCTTGATAAAGTACAAAAAACATACCTTTTAAATGCTAATTTAGTATTTGAATAGACTATTGTAATAAAAAAATGTTAAAGTGCTTACCATTTCTGAAAGTAAGGACACGTGAAAGTGGAGAACTAGTATTAAAAAGCTAGTATTTTCTAGAAAGCTCAGAGAGACAATGGGGCTCTTTATATACCTATCAATGATAGTTTTAAAAAAACTCTATAACAATATACAAATACAATAATTAAGGGTGCAGTATTAGATGGTGTGCTTTAAATAAAGCAAAACAGAATTCCTGCTCAGATATACAACAATATAGTTTCATCTTGTCTCAGCAATAATGTTTGATTCAGGAACACCCTTTTTTATGATTTCTTTTCTCAGTTCCAATGGCAAATAGTTTCCAATTGAAGTCTGGAAAAGATAAGGGAGCGGGCTGACTATAACCCTAAATTTTATGCAAGTCATGCAGAGTTCATTAAAAAAAAAACCCTACTTTTTCAGCACCATCTTGCTTTTTTCCTCATTTGCAAACTAGCAATAACTCTATGTATTTTTGTTGACCAGGAACTTTTTGTGCCCAAATAACACTGCAAAACTTCCATTGATATCATATTCTCACTCCACAAGATGCATCTTTCTCTTGATCCTTGAAAGCAAGCGCCTTGAAAATTGGATGAGCACAGACTGCATTTTTCAGTTACATAAATTAAACAGAAAAGTTTTAGAGAATGTTTTCTTACGTAAAGGAGATTGAAGCCGATATACCGTGTTTCCCCGAAAATAAGACACTGTCATATATTTTTTTTGCCACCAAAAAAGGCACCAGGTCTTTTTTTTTTTTCTTCAGGAGGGGTGGGGGGAGATGTCTTCCACTGACTCACCACACTTCGCATGTCACCCTCGGCCTCTTTTTCGCTATCAGAGGCCTTCAGGAATTTCTTGGTCTGGCAAGGCCAGCAAGGCTTTCCTGAAGGCATCTGCAGTCAGTAACAGAGCTCCAGATCAATCCGGAGCTCTGTTATCAGCTACAGAGGCCTTCAGGAAAGCCTTGCTGGCTGCAGAATAAATGGCCCAAGGTGTGCAAGGCCTGGCTGCAAGTGTCTGAAGGTAAGTTAGTAGGGCAGCTCCACCCCCATCCCCACCCTACCTTAATTTTTACCTGTGCACCCTGGAATGGGCGGTGTCTTAATTAGGTCTTATTTTGGGGAAAGGCTTTTATTGGGCACATGTGTAAAAATCAAGCTAGGACTTATTTTCTGAGTAGGTCATATTTTCGGGAAAACACAGTAGGAAGGAACTTCTACTTTGTTACAGGAGCAATTTTAAAAGAATAGTTGAAATCAAAACACTAAATACATTTGATACCTCAACTACTGATTAGACTGCTTTGTTCAAGCCATTATTTTTTCAGTTTACTATCTGCAACTGTAAATAAAAGTTTGCCATATCAACTGTTTTTCTTTTTTGCTACAAAAGGTCAAGGTGACATTGTCACTAGTCACTAATAAGAATAAATAATGTATTATTGATTTCCTAAATTCCAAGAACTATGTATTGATTGATTTTATTAGCGTTAGAGGTTATCTAACTCCAATTAATCAGGTGGCTTACAATGTTAAAGTAAGAGAAAAATTTCTTTTACATTTTTATTCTTTCATTGGTATCTGGTTTGAATACATTATGAAATATTAGTAGAATAACAGAATTGGAAGAGACCTTAGAGATCTAGTCCAACACCCTGCTCACCTTGTGACCCTAATATTGGATTTTATGGAAAAATAAATCTAAATCATTTTGAAAGTCAACTGGAGCATAAATAAGAATATTTTACTATTTTCCAAACTGTGGAAAAACCTCAAGGAAAACCTTTTCTTATATTCCATGATAATTAACTTTACTAAAAAAATGTTTTAGTCAAAAACGTTTTAAATATAAGTAATGATAACTAGTGGAGTGATACAGTATATAGGAAAGCTGATGTAGTTCAAAATAGCTCTCCAACCTGCTAGCAAAAGTGAAATACTAGAACTAGAGTCTTGTGAAATTCTTATGTAATCTCATAGCTCATCATCCACTTACAATACATCATCTTTTTAATTTTCTGATTTGCAAAGAGTTCTGCCTTACCAAGAGTTCTTAATAATTCAAAAGCTAAATACTGAAAGTCTAAATCTACAAACAGATTGATGGATATAATCAGATTTATACAGTTTTGGCAGAGTTTGCTGAAATTGAATAAATTGGTAAATAGATTGCCTAAATAAAAAAATCAAAACAAAATATTGAGGCAAAATAAAATGAGCTTTTTCAGTAATTTCATTGGGTATGATGTTTTTTGCATTTAAAAGTTATCCCATCACATGAGCAAAATTACAGGTTACATAAAGTTGTCATTTAAATCTAAGTATTTGCAGCCAAGAGTACCCAGCTTTGTTTACCTGTATGGATCAGTAACAGAATGTGATTTTACATGAGAATACCAATCTTTCTTCCAACTATAGCATTTCCCACAAAATTGACATTGAAAAGGTTTCACTCCAAGATGTTTGTTCATATGCTGGCGGAGATCCCGGGGTTCATAGAAACTTTTCTCACACCTGAAATTAGATTTGTGATGAATAATATAGAGTACATGTATATAGTCCTTAGTAAAGAAGAGAGAAAAATGTTACCACAGTGCAGCCATGTGTATACATGCATTAATACTATTATTTCATATTTGAAAACAATCCCTATAAAAATATGAAACAATTTGCCTGTGCTACAAAATAGTTAATTATCTATCAGATTATGAAAAAAGGAATGATTCTAAAGTAGTTAACTTTCCAGAATTGTTTACAAAACTATTCTACAGCCAATATTGCTACTTTACTCTGGAATAAATAACATCTAAAAAAATGGTTCCAATTTGTTTTCTTTGGAATAAACTATTTCCATGCACTATTCAATGGAAAAATAAGATTCATACAATTTTAACAAGCAAGAGCAATAAGTGAAAATAAGCAAATATGTAATTATTAGTTGAATTATTATTATATTAAGGAACCCAAGAGGTACTAAAACAAAGAGCATTGGTAAGTTCAAAGACACTAAGGAATAAGGAATTAAAAAAATTAAAGAAATCTAATGGAGAACCCACTCATTCAGATAAAAAGATTTCTAGCTCACTGAGCACTGAATTTACCTGAAAGCTATACAATGTTTAGTGTCAATATGGAATGAGAGCAAAATACTATACTTGAAACTACTTATATAATACAAATATGGTTGGCTGAAATCCTGAACAGGAGAATTCCCTTTAGGGAATTCCGTTATGGAGACTGCTGAAAAGACTAAAGCTGAGCTCCTGTTATAAGAAAACAATAAGGAGAAGAATAAAGAATAAAGAAATTAGAATTAGAATGTTTGAAATGTTTTTAAGGGGCAAAAATTCCAGCCAAAACAACCTAATAATGCTGAAGAGAAAGATTTAGATCATGGCTATCTGGAACCGTGAACAATGCTACAATATAATAGCTTAAGTCATACTCTAAAAATACCTAATAAAAATGGTATTACAATTCTAATCTAAAGACTGCCTATTACAAATTTTTTCAAAGTTCTTAAAAATTTTATAATAATTCAATCAATTAAGTTGAGATGAAATTTAAAGGAAATTAACATAATTTAAAAAATGCACTGTCAGATAGATAGAAAATGAAATATGTCACTGTAGGTTTGTATGTATGTATATATAATAATAGAAATTAGTTAGTAGTTGAAGTCGTTTATTGTATATGTATATGTAAATTTGTTCTTTGATTAAGTTAACTTTTAACTTAATCAAGCTTTTGTATGTTTTAAATGTTTTTTTAAGAATGAATAAAATCAATCAATTAAGCAATTTTGGCTTTCACCAAGAATAAGATGGATAATCACTTATTACCTACCAAGATTAGCCAAACTACTTTCAAACCTTTTAAAATCTTAATTATACTTACTGGTTACACTGATAGCCACGGATTTCAGGTTTGGGCTGATGTTTCTTTAAGTGTTTACTAAGTCCTGAAGCTCTATGAAAAGATTTTCCACAGTGTGAACAGAAGTATTTTGATTCTCCTGAAAATGATAAAAAGTATCTGTGATATATAGCTGGACATACTACAGATCACATGCAACTTCCAAAGGCTCCTAGAGCTGACATCTGATGACAATCTGGCAAAAAGAGAAGTAACTGTCCCCTGATTATTGATAGGAAACAAAATATTCACATTCTATTAATTATCTTAACACACAAACTTTCTAAAACTCAAATAAATAATCCAACTCCCCTTTCTCATATTACCTCCCCCCCCGACACATCTTAATCTTCTCACTCAAATATAGAGCATAAAAAAGCTGACTTCAAAGACTCTGCCCAAAGATGTGTAGAATGCTTCACTTTCTTTATTGAAGTCACTTATACTTAAAAATGTGGCTGTAGTTAAGCATACATGTTTTATACATTCCTGAAAACTGGCTCTATACTTCGATACATTCTTTTTGAGCTTGTTTGGAGGTTTCAACAGGTAACACAGTCTCTACAACCTCAGAATGAATAATGAAATACTGGTCCCATACAGATTGTTGCCCAACCCCACTGAGCATTCAGTCCTGGAAATAGCAAGGGAAGAAGCCAGCCAGTCCAGCTGACTCAACCCTGGCAATCAATGAGGTGAACTGTCACAGTTAGAGACTACATTTAATTTACTCAGTTAACAGGCTTGATATCACTGGTTGTTAAATATAGCTGGTTTCTAGTCTTAAAAAACCACCCATATAAATTCCCATTGATTGGCATTTTGGCCAGACTGATGTTTAAAGCATGTTTACTACACAGAACCAACTTTGTGTAGGAGTTTTTTGGATGTATAAAATTATAGAAATAAAGTGAAAGAGGAAACCCATTAGATTGAGAAGTGACATTATAGTCCTTTTTACATTATTTTATTTCTGGCATTAATTAATAATGTGTGTCATTTACCTGTGTGAATGCTTACATGCTCCTGAAGGCTTCTTTTTGTGACAAAGGACTTGTCACACAATTCACACTTAAACTGCTTTTGTGCCTCATGCAACACAAGGTGCATCTTTAAACCATGTTTGTAGGTAAATGACTTTCCACAAATCTATTAAATAACGACATCACAAAAATAATATTGTCTTTCAAGGTGAACAGCAATACACTAAGATGAAGAAAGTTTCACTGAATCTGCTTATACTGCATGATCCATAAGTACTTGACATTTTTTCCTAGGGCTAGCATTCTTTGGAAAATTAGATTAGGACTGTGAGATCTGAATTGCACAAAATCCATACAACTATTCAGGGACAGTAAAGACATCAAAAACACAGATCATTGTACTTATAATAGCAAAGACATCATTCAAACTGTGCAGAAGGCAATGGTAGTGGGATTCAAAGAAGTTGGATAGAAAGAGTATCAACTCTTTGGAACTTTGGTATTGGAGAAAACTCATGAGAATACCATGCACAGCCAAGAAAACAAATAAATGGATTGCTGAACTAATCAACCCAGAGTTCTCACTTGAGAGACAAATTATCCTTCTTTAAAATATTTTTTGTTGTTGTTGACCATCCAGACATGCAGTTTGATTTGGGCAATCTTATAAATCAAATAACTAAATAAATAACTAAATAAATGTCTTACTTCAGATGCATTATGCAAAGACTTAGTGCAGAGGTCTCCAACCTTGGCAACTTTAAGACTTGTGGACTTCAAAGCTGGCTGAGAAATTCTGGGAGTTGAAGTCCACAAGTCTTAAAAGTTGCCAAGGTTGGAGACCCCTGACATAGTGCTTTGAAAATACTCTGATGCTGGGAAATATGGAACGAAAGGAAAGGAGAGGATCAGCAAGGTAGTTGTAGCGGTAATAAGTGCACTGTTGGAAGACCTAAAGGACCAGGTTAGGGACAGACTGCAATGGGGAAAAAAATCTATCTATGATTGCTATGATTTGACAATGTTTTCCATACCTGAAGAGTCTGGGAGACTAACAATCAAAATAATTCCATAGATTGAAAACAACCATCTCGAAAATAAATAAGCTCACTTACAATATAAACAGCATTTACAATAGTAGAACTATCCAGAAATATGCAAAATCATGCACTTGTCAATGTCAAACATTTATCACAGTATGCCCTCTACTTGCACTAGATGAAACAACAGATGTTAACTGCTTTCCTAAAATTCAGGAGGAAACAAATTGGACCTCGAAGGAAAAGAATTCCAAAACTTACTTTCTACCAGAGAAAGTGCATTAACATTGAAGTGAAGGAAACAGGTTTTTTTTTACCTTACATGCATGTGGCTTTACACCTGTATGTTTCAACATATGGATTCGCAAAGAATAGAGTTTAGGCAAACTTCTTCCACATATATCACAGATAAATTCTCGCTTAGTTCTTCCCTTCGTGGCAGCACCACTTTCTTCTATATTAGCAGTTGCAACAGTCACTTCATTTTTTTGGGTGTGACGAACAAGGTGAGCTCGCAGTGAAGCACCATACTGGAACTCTTTTTTGCATAGCTAAGGAAACAAATATTTGACTTCTTGTGAGAAATTTTATTTAAAAAATAGGGATATAGGGATGGTGTGTGTGTGTGTGTGTGTGTGTGTGTGTGTGTGTGTATTCACATACAACTGAAACTATAATGTATATGTTTCAATTGAAAGATAAAAGATGTACTTTCCGCTCTGGGAAAATCAAATGTTGATTAGCCAGATATGTCTAATCAACTCTATTTACATTTCCCAGACTTGGAAATGGCCACCCACTTGCAATGTAATGCTTCAAACCATGGATCTTGATCATTATAAAATAAGGACTGAAGTGTATGTTCAAGAACTATTATCAGGTTAAACTTGGCATTCAAAGAATATCTTAACACTATCATAAGAATCTTTACTCATAATACATTTTACCAAGTGCTTACTGGGCATTTATAATTTTTCGTCCTCTCATGCTTCAATGTGTGCATTATAAGAGCATAACGTCTCTGGAAAATCATCCCACATTCACTGCATTTGTGTTGAGCTTCTGCCTCACTGTGTTCTATAATCTCTCTTTTGGGTTGCTTCATCTTCTTGCCTCTTTGCACTAGCTTCATAGCAACCTGATTAAAAAATTGATATTTAACATTAATATTAGTTATACAGAAAAGAGAACCAACAACTCAAACATATTACCTGCAGAGAAACAACATACATGACCAGAAAAGCCAATCTTTTTTGAGTTAACTCCTAGTGACTTAATGAACATAACCATGTTGGTATTTTAACAATATAGAAGTTAGTTGCCATTATTTTCAAGTCATATTTTAAAAAATAGTGCAATGTAACTCATGGCTCTGATCTTTCCTGAAAATCTCCCATCCAAATTCCACTCAGTCATATTTAGCTTCCCAGTCCATCAGTTTAGCCAAATCATGCCTCTTACTATTGACATACAGCATAATCTCATAAACGGTAAATATTATTAGTTCTATCTAAGGGATAGGAAACAAAAATATTCAATCAATCTCAATAAAATTTGAAATGCATTTAAAAATTTGTATCTGTATTTGATGGAATATAAAAAAGTTGTTTGAAAGAATATAATCTGTATACACATTTTTTGTATATGCCCCTAACACATACAGCATTGAATTCTTAAGCATTTTTGAAGTAAATAAACCTCTCTGTCATACTATCTGCCCAACCAAGTTGATCTTACAAGATTGGTGGGCTCTGCGTTCCTTTGATTAAATCATGTCACCTATCAAGACCCGAGACATGCTTTTTCTGTGGGAACACCTGCTCTCTGAAATGAGGTCTCCTCTACCAAGATCCAGATGGCCCCAACTCTGATGTTTCTTAGAAGAGCAGTGAGGACCTAGTCCTTTACTCAGATCTTTGGTGAAGGAGACTGAGATCTCTTGCTTCATTCTAACTTATTTGTCCCACTTGCCATTTTTTCTTTTGATTGTTGTCAGCTGTCAATAGTTATTGAGAATTGGGTGGCACACAGGTTTAATTAACAATATCATACAGCTACCTCTCTTGAGGTAACATCTGTCCCTACTTCAATCAATTTGTCTACATATAATTGTTATTGTAATTGTCAACAGGAAAATTAAAATCTTTCTGTTGTACAGCTGATATACAGTATATATGGTTTTAAGGTTCTTTAAAGTCTAAGTATAATATCACTTTCTGGGCTTGCCAGAAGGAAAAAAATGTATTTGTAAAGTCTTACAACTTCAATAGATAGTCTTTATAGATAGTCCTGTCCACCCTCACACAATTCTTTTAAAAAACAGATTTTTAGCATACTTATACCTGCTGGATAGCTGATTTGGGGCCTGGCTTTCTGTTCTGTAGTTTTTTCTCAGTACCTTTGTGCAGTCGAATATAGCCACCCTCACTAACAGATCGCTGGCGAAGCTTGCTTTTATAAGTATCATCTTGACTAAGAGCTGTGGCCTCCGATTGTGATTGTGGACTGTCCTGCATTTTACAAGGCCGACCACGTTTTCGCTTAAGCCCTTCCTGGGAATCCTCAGCAGCAACTTCTGCATTTGCTTCACTGCTCACATTAAGTTCACTGTTCACATTTGGATCTCCATTTGTATTTTGATCAGCCTCATTTTCAGCCTGAGTACTAATAATAACTTGCTCTGCTACTGAAGGCTCAGTTTGCACCAGTGTTATAGTTTGATTTGTGGAACATTCCATTACTGGGGCTTTCTCTTCATTTTCTGTTGTTTCCAAAGCAGGAGTATGCACCGGGAGCTCAGGAGGATTCTTCGCAGGAGGCTCTGAAACAATTTGCAATGCAGTTTCAGACACAGTCATCTCTTCTGCCTCGGTATTTGAAGATGTTCCATTCACTGTTGCTACTGGATCTTCAGTAGATATTGCTTGCTCAGTGCTGGCAACAGGATTATCGGTGGCTTCGTTTTCATTCTGCTCTGAAGTAGTTTGAGCTACCTCTACTACTTGGACATCTCCTTTCTGGTATACGGTGATTTGTTTATCTTCCATCTGTTTGTGTACATTTTCACAGATTTCCAAGACTTCTGTCATGAGAAGATGCTGAGCTAGCTCAGCTACAGCTGCCATGTTACAAAAATCAAAAACTAATTCTGAAGTATAAGCAAATTCTAGCAAAGGGAGGAAACTGGCCTTCCGAAATCCTGCACATACACACACAAAACAAACAAAATTAGAAAGATTTGATGAAAGAATAGACCCTCACCATTTATTTTATAAAAACAGAAGTCTGCCAGTCTGATGAAAACTAAGGACAGGGTCTCTTTTCAATAGCTGTCACACATCTCAGGAATTCTCTACATAGAAATGCATTCATTGCTTATCTCTGTTTTAGGTAAACATTTGCTTCAGTGCTTTTCACTAATGTCATAAACTGCTATGATATAATTCTGTATTTAACATTACTATATAAAAATCATTTTAGTTATACTTAAATGTGGGTATATTAATAGATACACTATTGTAGAATAGGTCCCTTTTTATTCGGAAAGATAGGCCATAAATTTACTAAATAAATAAATCAGTGGACACTGTCCAAATTACTTCTATCAAATTAAATAAAAAGCACAACAAATAAACAAAAAATCCAAGCATCTTTTCTTTAGGAAAACTTGGCAGCATTTCTTTATATATTTTATATAGTTTATTGAATTGTCTTTTTAAAATCCTCATATTTAATAAACTCATTGATATGATACATTACCTGAAAGATCTACTACTGCTTCATGGCTGGAAACAGCTCCCTTTTCAATAAAAAGTTCTCTGAAGTATTCACTGTTGGCTGCCAAAATAGATTTATGTGCTTTGTACACTTCTCCCTCAATAAGCAAGGTAACATCACAGAACTGACTAGAAAGTCGCTGTTGGTTCAACTGATTCAAAACTGATTGAGAATGTTTTGGAGAAGATTGTTTCACAAGGCCTTTACTGTCGACCTGGCATCAAAAAAGACAGTCCATATTGTTACAATTAAAACAAACGAAAGTAAATTAAGTATCATCTTAAATCTGCTATGTATGAAAACTGTTTATGGTATAAATGTAAAATAAATTTCCATACTAATTATACAAGAACATTTACTTACAAATACAAGTTCATGCTTGGCTATTGGTTTCTTTTTCACTGGTTTTGGTGATGCTGCTGGCAGTGATGTGGAATTATTTATTTCATCATCTGTTTCATTACTATCTTCATGAGAAATTGCATCCAATCCTAGCTCTTCCAACATTTCAGAAGGGTCTGACAGTGATCTAGAACGATCTAATTTTTCCTGGCATTTGCTACATTCTTTAATATAATCTTTAACTTGCTTCAGGATACCTTAAAAAAAACACAAAACCTTTTTGTATGTATTGTTTTATTCATGCATAAATTGATATATTTAAATTAATTTTTCAACATTGGGCAGTTATTCGAAAACACTCATCCTTTACCTTTTATTTGGTTGCATGGAAACAGACTAAATCAGAGCCAATGTTTTTGCTTATTTTCAAATCTTCCTGCCATGTAAGGACTTCCATCAATTTTAGACCTATACTTTCTACAAAATGTACAAAATGAAATTTTCCATACTTATGGGATAGTATTGAACCAAAAACATATGGAGAAACAAAGCAGAGAGGATTCTTTACAAGTCATATTTTTTGTTCTGCCTATATAGAATGCTCTGGCTATTCACATCGCTACTACAAACTTTCTACCCTGAAATCCATAATTATGCAAAAAAGTCTGATTCATTAGAACTCATATCTGATAATTTACAGAAAATACCCAGCTTCCTTGTGTCTATATAGTAAGCTAATTTATGTAAATTAGGAGTCTTCTTGATTAGTGCTATATCAGATTTGAAGCTGCACGTCTGCCTTGCATTTTGTATTACAAAAAGAAAATGTGCTTAAAATTTAGAAAACCCTTATTTTATAAAAAAAGTTTTGTTTTTTAAATCATTGCTCTTCATTTGGGGATTACAGTTCACATCGTCTCAACATATGAGCTCAAAAGGCTCAAAAGGAACTTTAACAATGGCAGTCACTGAAGAGTCAATGCACATCAAAACCAAAGGTACTTTTTCAAGAGGCAACTGGACTTTCTTGGTGGATTTTTTTTTTTTTTTTGGAAGATGTGGAGCTTCTTATCCAAGAAGCTTCTTCAGCTCTGACTGGATGGTGGGAAATGGAAGGATTTATATTCCTTGAAGACAGTTGGGTCACTTGCCTTCTTTTTAAGTCCAGTTGTCTCTTGAATTAGAATTAGAATTTTTTATTGGCCAAGCGTGATTGGACACACAGGGAATTTGTCTTGGCGCATACGATCTCAGTGTACATAAAAGAAAAAGCACCTTTGGCACAACCATGACCTGGATGACTGAAACTCTCCGTAGACATGCCCATCAAATGTACCAATAATCCAAAAACAAAAAAAAAGCCTTTTAACCTAACCCAGTGTTTCTCAACCTTGGAAGCTTGAAGATGGGTGGACTTCAACTCCCAGAATCCCCCAGCCAGCGCTGCTGGCTGGGGGATTCTGGAAGTTGAAGTCCACCCATCTTCAAGCTACCAAGGTTGAGAAACACTGACCTAACCCGTTGATCAAATGAAGCCCTAAATGTTTTATCTGAGCGTTCAACATGCGGAATCATGCAGACAACGAGGTTCATTTCACAATGATTAGCCTTTGGTTAAGTGATCCAGGGGAAGGCAGCCGGTGAGCTGAACTGGCGTTTTTCGAGCAGGAGCTCATTCCCACGGAGATTCTCATCTTCGGCAACGAGCCTCGCAACTCCCTGGCCTCCGCGTTGAGCAGCTTCGAAAGAGAGCGCCTCGGTCTGACGAAGGCGGCGCTCAAGACCGGAGGTGGGGCGAGGAAGTCGCGCGTGTCACCGCGCCGCTGCGAGGCACCTCCGAACACACAGTCAGTCAGCCAGCCGGCATGCTCGGCTCGCCCGCTCCGCTGGTTCAAGACCGGTCACGCAGGGACGCCCCCCCAGCCCACGCCGCCGCTTCCTCCTCCCCTCCATCCCCACCCACCCAGCGCCTTTGCCTCACCTCGCCACCAGTAGCGCCTGGAGAGGCGCTGCCAAGTCTGCAAGCGGGTCCGGTGGGAGCCGTCAGTTTCCAGGTGGGCTGCCCGAATGAGGCGGGCGCGACGCTCGGCCTGCAGCACCACTTCGAGCTCGGCGAAGCGCTGCTGGTCCCGTTGCCGGCGCTGGTAGTAAAGGGTCCCGCCGCGCACCACATAGCAGGCGGCGGCCTTGCGGATCTTGCGCTTGACGTTGCCTTCGGTGCCCGGCGCGTAAGGCTCGCGCTCGTTGGTCAAGTAACGCAGGATGGCCAAGTAGCTCTCCTCGTTCGACATGGCGGGCGGGCAGGCGAGCGGCGGCCGGCGGACGCCCCCTCGTCAGCGGAGGAGGGGGGGCACTTCAGCCGCTGGAAGGAGAGAGTCCGATGCGGGTCCAGCTCTGTTTCGGGGATGGGGTGGGGTGGGGTTGAGCCCCCGGGTCCCCAGCGGAGGAGACGCGAGGGAACTCTCCGAAGAAGAGAAGCAGGCGTCGCGGGTGGATGGGTGGGTGGGTGGTGTCTCCTGTCACAGGTGTTAGAAAGGAGACCACTCGGAGCGAGCGAAGGGGAAAGCAAGGGGGAAGGGGGAATTACGGGAAGGGTTAAAATAAAGAAAAACCCGAAGCATCGGGTCCAGAAGGAATCGGGCCCCAGGAGGTGGAACTGGAGTTTCGCGGTCCTCGGCGACGGGTGGGAGGAAGAAGCTCGGGCAGCCGGATCAACGGAAAGACAAAATGGCTGCTGCACAAGCGGAAGTGAGGTCTGGGAAGATCTCGCCTAGCCCTTCGAGCGGAGGGAAGGGGAAGCGCTTTGAGGAGCGTCGCCATGCCGGAATCGGGCAAGCGTTGCCAGGGCCGTTGAAGATGGTTTGCTGTTTTAATACAGGCAGAGAGGTCGGCAGGAGTGGGAGACGGTTAATTACATGTAATACAGGCAAAATAATTTAAATTGCATTCAAGAAATGTAGTTCCTTTCTTGTATTGAAGTAACCAGTCTGCAAATCGCCGGCTTGGCTGAACTGGTCTGCCCGTAATTATTCTTAAAGCGCTTCCATGAGAATATGAAAGTGTCTTTAATTTGCAAGCTTCACAGCTTAACTTTGTAAAGTATCTTATTCGATTTGTTTCTTCAGTTTCTACAGAAGCCGAAAAATAATTACCGGAAAACGCGGTCAAAACTTTCTAATCTCCAAGCGGTTTGCAAAAAGGATTCCTATCTTTTTAAATTATTTTTCTTTCTCAATTGTTCGTTTGAATAATATGTAGCATACCCAGCTTGCAAATAAAATGTAATTAATTCATCGTATATAAGCAGTTATTTTAGGTTTTTTTCCCCAGATAAGGACTAGTCAGCAAACTTGGTTTCAGAATTCCCAGGTGATCATGTTTACCGCACATTTAGCACATGGCATTTCACCTAGATTTATAAAACACAATAAAATATCAATGTTAAAAAGGTGTATGTTCAAATACCAATGTCACTTCATTGAAGTGCAACATCGTGTACATAAAAAACAATAACCAGATACTGGACTGGTATATGCCCTCAGTTTATAGCCAGTCACAATGTGATCCAGTTTGACCTGGTACTGTATTCACCGAAGATACTATGCCCCATTTTTAGAGTCCCATGCAGATGCCGTGTGAGATGCGAGTCCTATTTTTTTTAAAATTTAATTTATATGCCGCCCTTCTCCGGAGACTCAGGGCGGCTTACAATGTGTTAAGCAATAGCCTTCATCCTTTTGTATATTTATACAAAGTCAGCTTATTGCCCCCACAACTGGGTCAATTTACCTACCTTAGAAAGGATGGAAGGCTGAGTCAACCTTGAGCCTTGGAGAGATTCGAACCAGCAGTAATTGCAGGCAGCTGGTCTTAATAACAGGGTGCTTTAGACCACTATACTACCAAGGCTATTCAGGATTGTCCACTGCTGACCTGGTAGTTCAAATCCTGGCACCTTTTTTGTAGGGTCATTTATGTCTTCCTATGTCTGGGCATTCAGAGACTCAATGGTTTTCTACTGAGAATATTCAAGTTGTCCCATTTTCAGGAGGCAACTGGATATTTTCTTGGAAGACGTTTCGCTTCTCATCCAAGATGCTCTGACAGGATGGTGGGGAGTCAAGAGCTGACGAAGCTTCTTGAATGAGAAACAAAACTTCTTCAGAGAAAAAACAAAGTCCATTTGCCTCCTGAAAAAGCACCTTTGGGATGATGACCCAGATGACTGAGAATCTCTACAGACAATGAGTTGCTAGGCAGATGTTGTGCAAGTGACGGAGTTTCCTGGATTTGAATCTTCCAGCTGATAAATGATGAAAGTCGCCTTGCACCAGTAGTTGTTCATAATTTTTCTGTATTCTCTCCCTAGTGCATTTTGCCTTTGTAAAACTGGCATGTTGCAGTACACAAATTTGACCCAATTATCAGAATACTGTAGGTCTGAGCCAAGTTCACAGATATCACTATTAAGTTACAATAGTTTACATTGCAGTGACACTCTGAATGCTATAGCCTAAAATATACAAAATTATTTTTTGAATATGTAAGCATCTCTGGAAGAGATTTTGTAATTGGAAGTATAAAAATTGTTTAACTTTAGGCTATACTAAAAATGTTTTCAATAGTATTTCTGCATCGTTACTTTGCCATTAACATCCCATAAAATGGCTTTATCAGCCTAAATAACAAGAACGAACACTACCAGACTAAATATTCTTAAATCTAAACAGCGTAAAATATTATTCATATTGTAAACAAAGATTATCAGTAACTTGGTTGGTGTAATATAAATTTCTCATTCTACTTTGGTATGTATAGGGTTACATTATGCATTGTTTAGGAAAAAATGCAATCTTAACAGTGTGAAAATATACAGTTGACTAAATTACATTCAATATTTTAAGGCTATATTAAGGATCTGTAATATAGAGCGGTAGTGTGACATAGTGGGGAAGATGCTTGGTTTCCACTTGAAAGGTTGAGTTCAATCCTAGGTAGGAAAAAATATCTGCTGCAAACTCCATGTAGGTGTCAGCATGAGTATCTGGCTAGTACACGGGCAGCTCCATCGTGTTGCCCTGAATAGGGACTACAGGGTTGCAAAAAGGGAGTTTTAAAAAATTATTATTAAGGATCTATAGTCTTTTCAAATTTATAAATCTAGTTGCTGAATTCACAACAAATATCTTGTAAATTCTGAAATTATAAATAAAATTGCTTTAAAATGACTATTTTGATTCATCAGTATCTCTTGATCATAAAAGTATATTGAATTATTTTTTTAAAAAACCCAGTGTTTTCCATCCAATTCTAAGACTTCAATAGGAATTTCAAAATCATAGATTTTCCCTTACATTGAAAAACAACTGGCAGAGCAGTTTTGCCATTATTCTATCTCCATGCAGAGAGAGAGAAGTGGTCACAAGTCCTTAATGGTAGAAAATTTAATTGCAATGCTTCACCAGAAATAGTTATGGCTGTGCAATGTTCAACTATTTACTGATCAGCTGCTGCTAAGATGGTTGAAATATTATGAAATTTATCCTGAGTAAACTAACAGTTTTCAGTGGCAAAATTCCCTTAATAAACAACCAGGTCGTAGGGCCTTTGGGCAGATTAGACAAGAATAATTTGAATTTGAAATGAATTTACCAATATGTATTGAGATTTAAGTCCTTGATTTTTTTTCACTAATAATTTCTTAAATACAGACTTTCCTGTATATGTTTTGCTAATAGCGGCTTTCAACTTTAGTGCTCATCATTGTAAGTTATGTAATGAAAATGACCTGAAACTTTCAAGAAATATTTTTTTAAAGAGAATAGACAACTATAGTCAAAATTTTATTTGACATAATCAAATCAGCACAAATCAGCGTTTCCCACCAACACGAGGAGCAGAAACTTTCACAGGCTTCACAATTTTTTGTTTTGGTGCAGTCTTTGTTGGTGCCTGGAAATAGAAAAGAAGACACTGATGAGGGTATGGTACATATTAAGTCAGTTTACTTAGCGTAAGATAGCATAATGCATATAGATGAACTTCTAGTGAGTGAGTCAGAACGAACAAAGTGTCTCTATATCAGGGGTCTCCAACCCCCGGACCACTACCAGGCTTTGAGCCATTTGGAACTGGGCTGTGGAAGTGATGGGCAAGCACCACTCACGAAGAACTGTGCTGCCCCCCCCCCCCCCCCCCGCTGCAAAGATTGGGGAACTCTGCTCTAAATCATTTGAACGAAGTTTTCAATCTAGTCAGAAATGCTATGATCTTCTTTGCAACCACTGGACTAAAGGAATTTCATATTGCAGCCTTTGAGAAACAATTGTTACCATCCAATTATCATGCCATTTTTTAAGTTTATTGCAGCCCCTTCCCTGATTGAGGAATGGGGTTACAGATACTTTTAATTCAAAACCCGGATTATGAGAGATTTACTTTCAAGTTTCTATTAGATCATAATGCTCATTCTTAACTCCTAGCTCAACCTACTTTAGAAAATTGTTATGAAAATAAAATATCCTTATGTATATAATATACTATCACTTTGGGCAACTAAAGGAAAGGTAAAACATAAATGAAGCAAATGAAAAAAAATATGGTTATCTTCAAGTCACCCATGTAGCCTCCAACTGATTTGGTCAAAGTATGAAATATATGATAAACTGAGACTAGAACACAGAAACAATTTGATTTCATAGCCGCAATTGTTTTGTTTTGTAAATAAGAATCTACAAAGAATGATACAACAAATCATACTCTTGCTTTAACAGCCTTTGCCAGCCATTACCTTTGTTGTAGAGGGTACTGTTTTCTTAGTTGCCTGCTTAGCCTTCTTTGCCTCCTTGGCAGCTCTGTTAATTATGTTGCAAAAATATTAATGAGAAGAACAATTTTTTTATTATTTAACATCCAAAATGTATGAAAAAGTATTCTCGCTGCATAGCAGAATAGTGGTCTATGGATGTGTGGAGACATTTGGTTAGATATAACTACTCAGAATTCCATTTATAACTTTTTTTTAAAAGAGCCTAACCCTGAATAGATGGGCCCAATATTTTCTGCAACATTAGGTTCCCTTTAATCACTTAGTTCATCCTCCAATCAAACCATTTTCCACGAACCACGTTCTCCATTCTTACGAAATTCTGTGGCTCCCAGACATGGCATAAAGGCAAAATATAATTTCTAAACCAAAAAAGATTGCCTACCCTGCAAGAAGGGAAATTCTGCAATATTATTCAATTTCATTGCAGGATCTTATGTGAGGCACTGATTTTTCTTTAAGAATTTTATCCCATTCTAGGTAGCAATAGCTTATAAATACTGGTAATTGTTTAAAATGATGCTTTCCTTACCCTAGTGCCTGAAAAGGAAAAATGTACAGGAGATGAATTAACTTTTGATTGGATGCTTTAAGTAATTCCCTACTTGTAGTATCTTCAGGCACAAGCTGCTGCTGCAGAGCTGCAGCATCAAAGTATTCCAGATGTCTTAAAGCAGTTCCTTTCTGGAAAAAGGTCTTGATTCATCTCCTCATCCCTGTGAAGGGTCTGGAAACAGATCTAGCCATTGGTGAAACTATTCCTGGTTTAAGACCATACTGAAATAAAGGGGTGAAAGCATCCCAGACCACAAGTCACTAAGTATTTTTAATCTCCTGATTTTTTAAAAAAATCTTTTTGGACTTTTGGAAGTGCTTTGAACAAAGTTAAATTGTTCTGTATTGGCTTTATTTTTTAGCCTAATTCCTTTACATGTGAAAAAAAAACATACACATGAAATAACATAATGAACACTCTCCTGTATTAAAAATCCATAATCATACGCACGGTCACTCATGCCCTCGTCACCTCCTGCCTGGACTATTGTAATGCTCTCTACATGGGGCTCCCCTTGAGGAGCACCCGGAGGCTCCAACTGGCACAGAGTGCGGCCGCGCAGGTGGTAATGGGAGCGACTTGGCGTTCCCATGTAACACCCCTCCTGCGAGAGCTGCACTGGCTCCCGGTGGTCTTCCGGGTGTGCTTCAAGGTTTTGGTTACCACCTTTAAAGCGCTCCATGGCTCAGGACCTGGGTACTTGCGGGACCGCCTACTACCACCAATAGCCTCCCACCAGCCGGTACGCTCCCATAGAGAGGGGCTCCTCCGGGTGCCATCGGCCAAATAATGCAGACTGGCGGCCCCCAGGGGGAGAGCCTTCTCTGTGGGAGCACCTACTAACTGGAACGAGCTCCCCCCGGAGATACGGAGGATCCCGGATCTGCGCACCTTCCGCTGCGCTCTAAAGACCTTTTTATTTCACCAGGCGGGCCTGGCCTAATTTTCTTCCTCTTTTATAAAAGAATTTTCAATTTTTAATATTTTTTAGTATTTTATATATTCAAATTTTAAAATTGGTTTTAAATTGATTGGGGTTTTAATTTGTCTGGGCCAAAACTATTTAATTTGATTTTAATTCTGCTTTTAAATTTTGTATGTATGTATTTTATTGTTGGCTGTTCACCGCTCTGAGTCCTTCGGGAGTAGGGCGGTATAGAAATCTAATAAAATGAAAAATGAAATGAAATGAAATGAAATGTCTATTTTTTACATTCAGCCAAGGATGTCAACTAGATCATAATTATACTTTTGTAAAGAATAAGAATAAAATGTACTCACCTAATGGCTTGTTCCCTTTGAGCTTTTCGCACTTCAGGCTTCTGATTTCTCTTAGCCATTATTTCAGCCAAAGAAGCGCCTGTGATTGCTCTATGGCCCTTAACAGCACGGCGTGTACGTTTCTTTTGTACCTCTTCCTAAGCAAAGAAATAAATGCTTCAAAAAAGTATTCATTCTTGCAAAAACTCAAAAAATTTCACACACGGAAGCCTTTTGATCATATCAGATTGAAGTATTTTATAAAGTCCATATTGGAAGGTTTTTTTTCTTGATATAGATTCTAGTCTTTCACTTACCAGTAAAAGAAATATTAAGATATCAAAGGCCTGCCTGATGGCCCTGTCACCCATGAATACACAAGACTGCAACTCTATATTAGAGCGATTTTCTGTACATTAAGCTATAATTCTTTTCCAATTTACCAAAAACATGATTTTGATTAAACAGATGTAGAATTGTGCTGTACATTTCTTTAATACTGCTTGCTCTTTCAATTAGCTGTATATGACCATTTTATAACACAGCTCTTAATGGATTTTCTTTCCTAGCCACAGAAGATGCACATTTCAATCACTCTTTTTTCAATAGTACAACAAAAAGGCATAAAGATTTCCTATTCCCATCAAAATAATTTAAACCACTAATCCTTTATCAAAGGTCACAGAAGATATTTTAATAAATGGATTGTGAAAAGCCATGTATTATGATCTAAATCAGGGGTCTCCAACCTTGGCAACTTTAAGACTTGTGGACTTCAACTCCCAGAATTCCTCAGCCAGCAAAGCTGAGGAGTTGAAGTTAAAGTCTTAAAGTTGCCAAGGTTGGAGACCCCGATCTAAATTATGAATAATGAATACATTATATCACAACTAAGCAAAGCATGATCCCAATTATGTACACATAAGAGTTATGATTACTAAGGTATAGGGAATCAGAATAAATCTGCTAACATGTTTTATTAAAAGGCAAAATTTGATGAGCTGCAGACTAGGATTTGAATTGGGATGAGATGGGTTGGGAACGAAGAAGGTAGAAGTTATACAGATGCAAATTACACATTGAGCAAATTAAAGGAATGGTTCCATTTCATTGTTTTGAAGTAATGGTCAAATACTATCATGACTTCAACAATTTGGATTCCACCACCACCCTCAGCATTGACTTTCCTTCCAACAGGACCACTTTTTTGATGTCGCAGTAAAACTGCACACATTCATTTTACAGGAAACCTACAGAATTAATTTGCATCATGCAAGTAACATGCACTTCCAATTTCCATCCAGAAATTTTAATCAAATCTATCATGGTAGAGCAAGACTGCATGCTACAACTATGTTTATTCTGGTTCTCTTGACAAGAGACACTCCATGAATGGAATTAGACTAGGTATTCAGGTTATCCATCCAACAAGATCAATAGACAATCACTAGTAACAGACTTGAGTAATGCACTTTCTGAAGTAATGGGTAGAAGACCATACTTGCATATACCATTGAAACTGAAGCAAAAAGAAACTACAATGATGCAGAAATAAGAATCAGACCTACAACTGTCTAGCCTGCCCTCAAATCTATACGAACAGCATTATCACATCTATTTTGTGATATAAACTATCATTTGCCAGTAATGTCCTGGTTTCTATCTAGCACAAGGTAGGTAGCAAATAGACAAACTTTGCACATAATGGAAACACTTTTTACAACAGGATTCAAAATAAGAACAAATTAATACCAGAGCATTTCAAGCTTCCAGGGTACTCTACACATTAAAAAAATTCAGGCAATTTCAAAAAGCCTCATCAAAACAACAGATTTCTAACACATTATAATTGTTTGTGGTTAAGGTACTTGTAAACTGTCTTACAGCTAATTTGATTTTGCATAACCAATCTATTTCCCCTCTCACATCATCCCAAGTCAATCTAAGTACTGTATGCATCCTATACATGAAAGTGTATGCCTTTTAATAAAATTTAATGTTCATAATGGAACATAAGAATATTTAA
Source organism: Pantherophis guttatus (assembly GCF_059756535.1). Classification (NCBI taxonomy): domain Eukaryota; kingdom Metazoa; phylum Chordata; class Lepidosauria; order Squamata; family Colubridae; genus Pantherophis; species Pantherophis guttatus. The sequence continues at coordinate 33,521,079 of NC_142067.1, forward strand.
GCTGTGAGGTAAAATAAATGTCATCTTTCTGTGATATTGTTAAATATTATTTTGGGTGTTCTTACTCTTATTGAGAATACAGGCAGCCATCATTATTTCGTCTCCATAAACTAACAAATACAACAAAATACTTACCGATTGTCCTTTCTTGTGCTTTCTCCTGTACAAAACAGTCCAATTGATCTGACGGGGATTTCTCTTAGACAGGAATGCAGACTCACATTTTGCATTCAAAAACTGAAAAACCTGGAACATTTGGATTATTTTTTTAACATAACATGCATTTGGTACTAATGCAGACTGACAAAACAGCTCAAAACAATTTTAGGTCTGAGGATTCAATAATGATTAGTTGTGAACTAGGCAATATACAACTTAAAACTTAGCTAAACCCCAACAATGTTATTTTGCAACATTTTCAAAAAAGTATAGTCAAGATGTTACTTTTTGCAGTACTCCACCAGTTGTGCTTGCACTGTTTCCAAGGTATGTAAAATAATCTACTTGTTGATTCCTTAACTACTTCACTGCTCCATTGGGCGAGTCAGGTAAAATGTGTAGGTATTTTGCTTTAGTAAGACTTCATTTGCTATATGGCTAATAATTTCTTTTAGGTTGTTCCAAGTGCTGGCTAGGGAGGGACACATCAGCACCAAAAATTACATCTGTAATTAAAAAAACTGGATGGATGTGTAACAATGCCAGTGATCTTTTCAATGATTCTATCAAAATATGATTTCCATGCATGTATTGAACAACAATTGCAATACAATAGCCCTAGTATGCCAGACTTTTTTTTTTTTTTTGCGCCTTACCTTCCCGTCCGTTCGAGCGTAGCGGCGGCCATGGCCGGGGTAGATCTTGTACCCACTGAAGCTGCACAACTCGACCCTGCATTCCAAAGTTACCGAGAAACAAATTAGCAAACCGAGAAAGCCTAAACCTCCCCCATTTCATGTGCCAAACCTGAGGATGGCCTCGGATTAAACCAAGGCCCCGGTTCTTACTTCATAATGGTAGCAGCGGAGAAACCTCACCGGCTCCTCCAGCGTATAAGAGAAAGAGAGGCTCATGGGAAACCGGATTCTATACTCGCGCGGTGCATGATGGGAGCACCTGCTGTTTGTTATACGATGGGAAGTGCTGCGCTTTCATTAGCTGGTAGTTTAATTCCTAAACTGGATAAAAATTCATTAACTGGGACACAAGGGGCCTTGAAAACTTTGTACCGTAATATAAAATCTCTGGCATTATTTTTTTTCTCAAGCGTTTTTTGTTATCCAATCAGTACCTAGCCTCAGCCCGGTTGCCTAGCATTGGAAGCAAGCGGGAAGTATGGCGGCAGCATCGGTTGCGGAGGTTTCCGCAACGAAGACTGAGGGGGTCAAGCCATCCACGGGCGCTAGTCAAGGTAGGAGTAAAATCTGCCGAACGCGGAGAGCGACGAAGATAAGCCATTTGGGAACGCTGGCTGAGGAACAGACAGCCTTTTCGTTGACCGTTATGGTGGGGGGGGGGGTGCGCGCTGAGTGTCGCGCGGAGCCATATGGGGACTGTAGTTTGTATCAACCTGTGTCTTGATTAATAGTATGAGTTAATTTTAACAATGCACTACAAATCCCGAAAGGCCTTGCGAGCGGTTGTTTCTTTTGTGTAGTTTGTAGGAGCGGTACCTCACTTACTCTTTGCTTGGCGTTTTTTATATGTATAATACACGTATATTGAATTAATTCCAGACATTCCTTTGTGCCGCCTTTCTACATATGCATATCAAATAGAAGTGTAAGTGACAGTTATGTAACTGTGTTAGATGAGATACTACTATCATTCTTTTTAGTAACTAGTTTTTTGTCCTGAAAAGCATTAATTATTAGAGTGTTGTGGTATTTGTCTTTCTTTGGGGAAGGGATTGTGTTACAAGCTATTTGCTAATGCTGAAACTCTTGTTATATGTGAGAATTTATTTTTCACAGGATGGCATAATTGAGCAAGGGTGTTCCATTGTAAATAATGGTAATGGTATATTTTAGTATGTACATTTTTTTTACAAATCAAACTTTTGCAATATAATGTAAAGGAAACACTATGACATATTCTACAAAATGTCTGGATAAATAGAAGACCATATAAAACCAATAATGTTATTAGCATCTGCTATAGCGAGGGTAATCAAGAACTATGTGATCAAACACTAGGTGATGCTTTCTAAAAACCCAATTGCAGCTAGTTCAAAGGGGCAAGTAGGGTAGGAATGGGACTCTTCAATCATCCCAAAATCTGTTGAGAAACAAACTGTTAAACACAAAACCTCTCAAAAATTCCAGACCGATTTTGCTCACAATTTTCTATTTTAGATGACAGAAGAACTAGAAAGACCAACAACAGAAATCCAAATTTTTTTACTACCGTTTCTGTGGGCGGGGTATGGTGTGGCTTGGTCGGCGGGGCATGGTGGGCAGGGCAGGGAAAGGATACTGCTAAATCCCCATTCCCTCCCCACTCCTGGGGGAAGGATATTGCAAAATCTCCATTCCCAGCCAGAGGTGGTATTTGCCGGTTCTCCGAACTACTCAAAATTTCTGCTACCGGTTCTCTGAACTGCTCAAAATTTCTGCTACCAGTTCTCCAGAACCTGTCAGAACCTGCTGGATTTCACCCCTGGTTGATACTCACTGATACTACTGGTTAACCAAGAAAATGGAAATAGGAGAAACACTGGTGGGGCTGGGGACAATGGAGATCTTGATCAAAAGAAGAGTTGTTAATAAATTAAAGGCAATTGTATATAGGATTCCATTGGAAAAGCTAAATGAGGAAAGTAAATCAAGATAGCTACATAAAAACTGCAAATAATTCCAGTGAAGAACTTTTTATGATTAGTCATCCAAAATGCAGTGTGCCAGAGGATAAAAGTACCCCTCCACTGCCATTCAATTAATTAAAGGAATTGGTGAATACTTAATGTAAAATTCAGTAGTCATATGGGTCCTCCCTGTAAATAAATTACATATTTTGTTCCTCTCATCGCAAAGAAGATTCTAAACATGAAGACCTTTATAAGCAAGTTACTAAAGCCTGTCATGTTACAGAAAACAGAACTGTGAGGCTTTACCTATCTATACCCAGAAACATGAACCTGAAAAGATTTATGAATTTGTCTGGTCAAAATCAGTGCAAGAGCACAGCATAAATTAGGAAGTCAGAAAGAATCCCAGAATAATGTCTGTGGATCTGTAGGCCACACTTACTCAAGACTGTGTGTGGCTCCACCATTAGAAAAACCCTGGAAAAAATGTGGTTTGTAATAGAGATTGCAAAGTGGCCACCACTGGTCACAAAGAACATTTGTAAAAAGTAGCTGGATGACACACCATATTTTTTAGGAATGTTCTAGGCTGAACTTCTGATGAGGACATGATGAACTAGATGTCCCTGATGAAGCAGACATGGCATAATGGCTGAAATCAGCAGCCAGAGGATGGATTCTGGCCAGCATAATCTCTCTAGAGAAAGGAAGAATTGTGGGATGATGCACATATAGCCCAGGAAGCGCACTCATAAATGGACTGCAGAAACCGGTGTTTTTGCAGTCAGCTGATGAGCATAGTAGAGGAATGTCAACTATGTCCAGTTATAATATGGTGTACAGTATATGGATATAAAGCTTGGCCAAGCCGATTTCTTAAACACTTGGAATTTTTCTATTCCTTTTGCTTTGTATTTGTTTTTATCTGTACAATTATAATCTTTAATTAAATCATGTTTAAAAAGACAAATGCTCCAGGGATTGATGAGGCAAAAGTAGAACTTTAACTTCCAGACTAAGTGTATGTTATTATCACTGACAAAAATAAATATTGCATTTCACAGTAAGACCATCATATTCCTCTTTAAGGTAGATGGGAGGTTTAGAAATATGAAATATTAATAAAATAAACACCAATATGAAAGTGTAGTAAGGTTTTTGCTACCTCAAAACCCGGTAACTTATCAAGTTCCTGCCAGTGAGGCAGGAATTCTGCTTTATAGTAGAGTTTTACCAGAGACCATCATGATTATCATTGACAATGAAGTTCCAATAGATTCTGAAGTAAGACAGTGATTTCAGATACAGAAATATACATTAGAATGGGTAAAGCCCAAATTCAGTGTTTTGAAATGGCCAAGTCAGTCTAAAATTGAGCCCCATAGAAATGTGACAGGACCTGACATGAGCAGGTTATGTTAGAACACTTCGAAAAATATTGCTTAGCACTGTAAAGAGTATGTTATAAAAGCTGAAGTTCAAAATATATTAAGGTTGACAGAAGTTATTAAAGACAAAAACAGATTTTTCAGATATGTTAAAAATAAGAAAGAAATTGGTGCCCAGTTTAAATACTGTATTGCAAAATACTAACATTGTATAGGGCATGATTGCATATTGTCTTCTAAATTAGATGTGTTTGGGGTTTTTTTAACATTTGGATTTTTTCTTCTTATTTAACAGGTTCTTTAATTAATTGGTCAGGCCAGGGTTTACAAAAACTAGGACCAACTTTAGCCTGTAATGCAGACATACATACTCTGATTTTGGATAAAAATCAATTAATTAAATTGGAACACCTGGAGAACTATAAGAACTTGATGCAGGTAGGGTTTTTTTAAATACATGTGAGCAAATATGCTTTGTTAATTAAATTATTTAAATTTGGGGGGAAACTTGGAAAAAGAAATTGTAATGTTTCATTCTGCATGTTATGAGCATAAGTTATGCTCAGTAGTAACCTTCAATGAATATGAGTCCAATACAATATTTGATTCTCCACCTTTCTATGCACACACTGTGTACTCAAATTAGAACAACTAATTATCTTTGTATTAGTTAATATTTCTTATATTTATTGGTTTTGAAGTAATTAAAAGCTTCTGACAGAATATTATTGGGAAGACACATTCTGTAAAAATGAATTTTGAAAGCCCTTTTGTAGGTGCAGTCACAAAGTGACTGATATGAAAGGAGGTTTAAACTACACTTAACTTCCAATATAAGAATACAGGCCTGGAGATAATTGGTAGGGATTTATAGGTTAGTATAAGCATTTTAAATTACACACAAAAGCCTATCTTCATTAAGTCACCCAGAGTGACCTTGTATGGAAGATGGGTGGCATAGAAATTTAATAAATAAAAATAAGTGCATGGCTGCAACACCAGTGAAATGTGCCTCCACTGGGAGAGATCAGTCAGCACATAGACTGCTGTTCTCTTAACAACTGCAGCTTTTAAGTCAGACCAATGTAAAGCATGTTAGTAGTTTTAAACAGGTAATGATGAAAGCATGGGTCATTGCAGCAAGAGCCTCGCACTCCAGTTTGGGTTGCAATTCATTCAACATAGCATGATCTTCTTCCAGACTGGGTTGCAACTGATACAACCATAGCCTTCCCCCACAATGTTAGTATCTTGCAGTAAAGTACTAACCTCTAGCATTGGTTGGTATGTACATACTTTCCCATTTATAGTTTTCCCCAAGAATTAAAATAATTATAAGCAAAATTGAAGCTATTTGTCCATTTTCTTGCAGTTGTCAGTAGCCAACAATCGTCTAGTGCGGATGATGGGTATAGCAAAGTTGACTCATCTTCGAGTGTTAAACTTGCCTCACAACAGTATTGGTAACGCAGAGGGATTGAAAGAGCTAATGTACCTGGAGTGGTTGAATCTGGCAGGAAACAATTTAAAGGTAGGTTTTCTTTAAATAATCAAATAAACAGCAAATAATGAACAAAATAATTCTTGCATCTAGCCTTTTAGAGGGGTTGTATAGAAGGGGTAGTCTTTTAAATTGAAATTGTAAGTAAATACTTAAAACAATAAAAATGTTAAACCAATATAGTAGTATTGTATTTAATTTATGTCATACCTAGGAACTTGATTAAGGCAAAATGTTTGGAAATGCAATATTACATAGAATGGAATAGGATAGGATAGAATTTTAAAATTAGAGGGGAAAACTTCACTAGCCTACATTATGCTGACAATGCTATCCTGATAGCCCCTCAACCATACAGATAAGATTTGGGCAATGTTTAGGCAGTGAAGAACCTTTCTAGTAATAAGTATTGTTCGCTTGGTGAAATAATACTATAAAAATAAAAGCTTTTCTGTAGCTAATGCTGGACTTTAGAATTCCCTTTCATGAGATAAACATCCCTCCTTAATTGAACTTTTGCTGTAATGGAAAGTCTGTCAGTGCATACTTTTATCATGTGTTTTATGGAAATACCTTCTTAAGAGTTTTCATATTTTTATTTGTATTCTGTGGCCTATTATAATTTTAATATTATTAAATTTAATTTCTTTGTCAACTCTAGATGTTTAAAATTAGAAATGAGATTTAATTATTTTAAGTAAGATATTATAGGTAAATTACTTTAGACTTGTATTATAGCAGACAGAAATCGATTACATTTAAAAGCATGAGATTATTTCTGTTTATTTTCAGAGGAATTCTCCTTCTTTCCTTTCTTATCTTTACACTTCTGTGCCTGAACATACATTTGTCACTTTGTAGGAGTTCTACTGTAGTCCTGCTTTTTAAAATATATAATAATTTAATGCAAATTTTAGAGTCTTGGAATCTTTGTTTTATTAGAATTCAAGCTGCTAGAACAGAGTTATGCAACTTTTTCTGGGCAGGAAGTTACATTTAACCTTTGAAAGATGTGCAAGTTAGCGGACTCCAGAAAGTAGTGGATGGAGCCACTAGAAAGTACATTTTATTTTATTCCATTTAAACTTTTTTTACACTAAGTGGGAAATACGATTGTACTTTTTTCAAGTATTTTATGTTTTTAAAACTGCTGTTTCATAGCAACTTTTGGAGGTTCCCGAGACTGCATCAAGGATTTCAGAAGTGTCTTTTGAGTTTTATAATAATGACCCTATGTTCCAGAATCATTAGAGTCAGATTTATTAGAATAAAACTAAAATCCAATGCAAAACAGTCACTTAAGGTAAATATGCATCTAAAAATAGTGATGAATATTCCTCTGACCAAGCACATAACTAGTAGTTTCCTGCTTTGGATATTTCCAAGATGCTTTCCAACCCTTATAGTCTGTGATTTTTTTGTATCTTTTCTATTATTTCTAGGTTCACAGGCTTTCTCCACACAATCTAGGTCCTATTTTTCCTCAATATTTTTCACGTTGGAACCTAATTTACTACATTTACGTGTAATATTAAAACAGTTAGAAACTCTATCATTCAAAGGCCTACTATTAGATATGATTTAACTTCTATACACCTTTGTCATAAATTAAACTCAACCAGAATAAAGCACACATTCTTTTTTAATTATGGAAGATGAATTTATAGCATGTCTTAATTGAGAGCCAGTTTGATGTAGTGGATAAGGCATCAGGCCAGAAACTGAGAGGTGAGTGATGTTGGGCCAGTTACTCTCTTTCAGTCTTAGGAAGAAGGAAATGGTAAACCATTTCTGAAATCTTGCCAAGAAAACTGAAGGGACTTGTCCAGGTAAGTGCCAGGAATTATCTCAGATTCAAGGCACCCCATGCCATATTATTTAATGTACCTTCTTTGATATTAAGAACTGTAAGTAATTGCAACTATTAAACTTCATACTGATGCTGAAAAATATTTTGTCTTCTTTTAGACTATAGACCAGATCAGTTGCTGCACATCTCTTCAACATCTTGATTTGTCAGATAACAATATACCCCAAATAGGAGATATCTCCAGACTTTCATCTCTAAAGGTAAATATTTTTAAGCTTATATTCTTTGATGGTCTAAATATTCCAAATTAAGGAGTGAGTTCAGAGCAGCATTGTTGGCCTTTAACTGTAATAAAGTTTTGATTTTATTCACAAGAGCATTTTCTTCAGGTAGCTATGAATAAGATGTAGTGCAAAGCTGTCTCAAATAAAAAAAAACCTTTAAAGGCTTGTAAAACAGTCATGTCCATCCATGTGGCATTGGATAACTAGTAATCCAGCCTCACAAGATACTAAAAAATATTTTAAAATAAAGGCATACACACACACACACACACACATTAACTATATTCTGTATATTTTTATGTGACTTAAAACAATTGCTCTGTGCTCGGTGCAGCCCAACCAAGCCAAAAGCCAAACCAAAATGTTGAACCACCATGCTTTAAAACATAGTTTGGGTACATAGTAATTTATGCTGTAGTTCCACTAAAATGAATGGTCATGATTAACTAGTCAATGATTAATATCATTTAGATCTAACATATTACATTTCTAAATGTAACTAAACTAAAGAGAAAATATAGTTATGAACATTTTTTTACATTCCCTTGAAATATTTATTTTTAACACACACCCATGTGTTAAATATAAATGATATTTCAAGTGTGTGTGTGTGTGTGTACACCTATGTATTCAGTGTATTAGGAATATTCAGAGCAATTCACATTATTAAAGTATATGTCTACATATTGTTTTCTCCATTTTACTATTCCTGAAGACTCTGCTGCTGCATGGAAATATCATAACTTCACTGCGTTCAGCACCTTCTTGTTTACCTCAAGGCCTGACTATTTTTTCACTAGCAGAAAATGAAATTAGAGATTTGAATGAGGTAAGAATAACATTTTTGAGGAAAATGGAATAACTTTGAGAAAGAGAAATCAAATACAATCTAAATTACTATAGTTACATTTCATATTTTCATCTATATTTTTCTTTTTATTGTTACGTTTTGGGCACAGAAGACATGTAGATTTTAAAATTAAATGACAGTAACTAGCAGTTATTTAATTAATGATTGTTTAAGTAATTAAATATGTTAGCAATTAAAGTAATTAAAATACTGTAAAGAGGAAATGACATTCTTTGAGATAGTCTTAAAGTAAGTTCTTTGCAACATATTTTTGCAATTTAAATGTTACTATGAACAAAAATAAATTTTGGATTACTTACTTAATGCTTTACATTTAATAAACAGAAATGAAAACAAAAATTAAATTGATCCTCCGTAAGGGGAAAGAGGAACAAATGTTCCTGGTTCAGATATTTTGTACCTTTTTTTAGTGATGATGGGCTTAAATAGATTAAGAAATAGAAATATCTTTTGAAAGGCAGTGTGAATTTAACTTTGGTTTAAACACACTTTCAAACGGAGCAGGGAGGAATGATGATTGAAGCAAATATAATCATGTAATTACAAATATTTTCCTCTTAAAATTGTCAGAAATTATACTTTGGGACATGATGATGAATGGACAGTATTCCATTTTCCATTTCCAGTTTTTTCATAATCTGTCAAAAAGAACTAGTTCAGTCTGCAGCATGATTTTTTAAAAAATGTTAAGACATTGGTAATGATCTTATTTAATCTCTCTTGAGCCATAAAAACTCACCGTGATTTTGAGTCAGGCTCGTTCTCTTACCAAAGTACTTCCCTAGGTTTGTTTTCTGCAGGTAAAGAGGATCTACGATCATGTGGCTGACTTTTTGTTTTTATATTCTTAATTTCATGCCCAGTTATACCAATAACAAAGAAAAGAAATACTGTACAGATAGTTCTTTGCTTAACAACATTTGTGACCGTTCAAAGTTTCAACAGCACTGAAAAAATTGACATATAACCAGTTTTCACATGTCCATTACAGTGTAGTTATAGTATCCCACGATGATATGATCACCATTTGTAACTTTTTCATATGGCTTTTGACAAACAAAGTCAATGGAAGAAGCCAAATTTGCTTAACAACTGCATGTTTCACTTAACAGATGCAGTGATTCGCTTAACCACAGTGACAAAAAGGTTGTAAAATGGGGTGCAACTCATTTAATTGTCTTGCTTAGCAATGGAAATTTTGGGCTCAATTGTGGCTGTAAATCGAGGATTTATGATTGAAATGTCTTCCATATTATAATAAACCTATTGGCAAAAAATATTCTAGTATTCTAATAAAATATATTTAATAATTCTATTATATTCTATTATATTTATTTTATTTAATAATAAAATAAAACAATAGTCTGAATAAAATTAAGCAAGTAAAATTATTTTTCCCTCAAACATCTAACATATCTAAGCTATAGGATATATCTATAGTGCTACTCAGCCTATAAATTTTCTTTCCATTTAATCACCAAAATAATTGTTTCCTTTTCTTTTTAGATTTCTTTCTTGACCTCTTTTCCTAAACTAGAGCAACTCTCAATTATGAACAATCCTTGTGTGATGGCAACACCTAACATTCCAGGTTTTGATTACCGACCATTTATTGTCAATTGGTGTCTCAGTCTTAAAGTAATTGATGGATATGTGGTTTCTCAGAAAGAAAGGTGAGAACATGATTAAATTGAGTGTTGCCATTAATTAAAGGTAGCAAGAATAAATACAAAAATTTCAAGGGATTAGGAAAGCATGTGCCCAACTGAAAGAATGCATGAGATAACTGATTAAAATTTGGGAAGTACAGTGGTTGCAAGGAATGAAAGAGAAGAGTGAGAAAGTTGTGATTTTGTAGTAGTGGTTAAAATTGATGACCTCAAAAAGAAAGAGGTGAAATGTTTAAAGAACAAAAAGTAGTACATAAATCAATATACAGGCATGCTTGCAGCAAGGTTTATTTGGAAACTTAAAAGGCTAGATAGGTACTGTAGAACAGTTACATTTCTTTCCTTGTATTATCTTCCTTTAATTGTTTACTTATTATTATTTACTTTTTTTCTGAACTTTGCATAACATAATTTACTCTGAAAGGGAATAATATGAGACCATGTATGGATAATACTGAGTAGAAAAAGTATTTGTTGTTTATGAAATATAGTTTTTTTTATATGAATGCATTTACTGATTTTCATTTATGCATGTTTAAGTCTAACAAATTCTAAAGCAAATTATTGTACTTCCAATTCTGGTTTTAATTTATATACTCCTGAAGATAAAAGCAGACATTGGATACTTAGTATGTAGCTGAAATAGTTTATTTTGGAGTTCATGAAAATTACTGCTTTTTCCCAATGTATTATATCAACAATTGATTAATTTTTTTGCTATTGGTTCTGAGTTACATCTATTACTTCTGGATTTCAATTACTGTTCTTTATGCTCTTATGTTTCTAATAGAAAGTGCTTTCAAAATGTTTAGTACAATTAATATTGTTTTTGTGTACAGCTTGAAAGCAGAATGGCTTTACAGTCAAGGAAAGGGAAGATCATTCCGACCAGGCCAGCACCTTCAGTTAGTACAATATTTGGCCAGTGTTTGTCCTCTTACTACTATGTTTGGACTCCAATCAGCAGAGGATGCCAAACTGGAAAAAATACTACATAAGCAAAGGTGTGAATATCATTATTTATAAGTCATTTTTATATAATTTAATATAATCATTTTAACTTGTTCAAGCAGGCCTTAATTCATAAGGTTTTCTTAAGCTGCTTTTTAAGGTCAAAAAAGTTGATTTGTAGAGATATATATGTATTTTTCTAACTCTTGCTAACATTTGTGATATTAAAGAAGAGTGGTTCTCTGCTCTAGTATTCTTAAGTCATGAAATAAAATCATTTAAATTTTTGTATTTAGGTTGCATCAGAGGCAATTGATGTATCAGAGCCATGCCAATGAGTCACTTGTATCCTCAACTCTGAATAAAGGACTACCCATTAATAATGAGCCAAACAGTCCTGCCCATGTACAACAAGAAATAACCGAAGGTGGTAAGAATTAATATCCACTGTGTTTTCATCACTCTTGTCACCAACTTGTCTATAGGCTTGAAATCAGTGATTGGGTACACATATACAGGTTCATAATCATAGTGTGCCTTGGTGCTAGATTACTGTACTGAATCATTCAAACTCAAATTCAGAAATATATTGTAATATATTTAACAAACTATGGTTCAGTTGTGGCATACTATAGTAGACAAAATGGGATCATGTATTGGTGGAATTCAGAGTAGGACTAGGAATAATGAAAAAATATATTGCAAATGGAGTTTAGTGCTAAGTTGAAATTGATTATGTAGACTGTAAATCCATACAGCAAATTAATTTGTAATAACAAAACTGCACAAGGCAGTCAAAGAGGCATTTTCAAAAGAGGCTTACATTGCTACTTCAGTAACCCCTTATGGATATAGGCACTAACAAAGAAATGGTTGTTCACACTAACACATGTTATAGTGCATATTTTGACTACTTTGTAATATGTAATAGGCTAAGATTATTAGGTGAAATCTTGAAGATTTTGTTCAATATTATAGTTAAAATTTATTTTAAAAAACTGATCCAAAACAAAAATGCCTTTCTTTACTAAATGGATGTGAATTGTAACCATAGTTGGACATAGAAAGCATCACTGTAGAACAAGCTTAAATATTTCTGATATGTTAGAATTGTTTTTCATTCTTCCTTGTCTTTGAAGAAACAAAAGATACTTTGTTTGGTTTCATAAAACAGCTGACACAAACCTCTATGTCATCAACAGCAGTGGCAATAATTGTGTTTGTTTTAAAACTATTTAAAGCCAAGCTTCTGAATCTTTTAACTTTATTAGCAAATCTAAAACTGTAAAAGTTTAAGATTTTGGGATAGTTCATGTAGATCATAAGCTTTAATTTTTGAATGTTGGTTTCATGATGTTTTGGAAAGCCTCAGAAGTCTTCAAAAGCTTTCTGAAGCATCATGAAAATGGCAATGACAATTTGGTGAACTGTGGGTGAGGCCACTAAAACTGACGTTTTAGAAGGTCTCAGAGGCAATCATTCATCTATATCAGGGGTGTTAAATTCACATCGTCATGGCGGCATCATGTGATTCATCATGTGATCCCCCCCCTTAGCTAAAACAGGCGTGGCCTTGGCCAGCGTGTGACATATCAGGCCCGCGGGCTAGGAGTTTGACAGCCCTGATCTGTATGGATGAAAGTAAATACTAGATAACATGGTTACTCCATCTCATTCTCTCTCACTTAAAAGTACCTGGTCATAGAAAATCTTTTCCCCTCACGACAGTGTTTTGCTCTTTCCTCTGCTGTTTTAGTAAGTTTAAAAAAATAAGCATTGGGTGAAAGGCTTTGTTCCTGTGATAAGATAGGTAGAAACCATGGAATATATACTTCTTCATTGCTCTTTTATAGAGACATTCAATCTAGATTTATTCTCCTTTTGATCAGCAGATATCCTAATTTCTCACTCAGTCTAGGCTCAGATGCTACTTATATATGAACTTTTATTTATTACAGTGCATTTGGCTACATATTGCACTGCAGCATCTCAAATCTAGATGTATTTTTAGATATTGTCATATTTTATCTAATCTTCGATATTATATTTATAGCTTATATTTAAGAGTACCTTTCTTTGACTTACAAGTCTTAACCTGCTTTAAAGATATATTTCAATTTTGGTAATAATTTTTTTATCTACTAGATTCTTAACTATTTAAGTGGTTATAGACTATACTTCTAATGATTTCAGCTATTTAATAATTTCTGCTTATCTAAGTCCACCTTGTATTCTGTCCATTGGTCTTGGTAGAGCCTGATAGAACATTGGAAGGAGGCTCTATATAGCATACTCCGAGCCTGATAAAGTCTGTAGTTATGAAATCTCATGAAATACTATTTGCAGGGGCCTTGCTGAGGTGAAATTCCCTTTAATCTAAATAAAAAAGGTTTTATCAGGACGAAGAGTCTGCTTCATGATCTTGGAAGGCCTAGGTCAGAACACGATGGAACAGGGTTAGGGGATCCCTGCCCTAATCCCTAATTAATCAAAAGACAGATATGAGTACCGTGTTTCCCCAAAAATAAGACCGTCTTATATTTTTTTGAACCCTGAAATAAGCACTTGGCCTTATTGCCATGCGCTTAAAAGCCTGATTGGGCTTATTATCAGGGGATGTCTTATTTTGGGGGAAACAGGGTAGTAAATGTTTGGCAAAAATACATACATACATACATACATAAATATTGAATGTCTATGTGTTTTATCTTAATCTCTTTCCCAGAACGTATTATTAAAAAGAATACCTGGGTTGTGACAAAATCCAATGATGACCATTCTTATGCAGTTAAAAATGTTTCTCCAACTTCGGTACAAGCTGAAAGAAATACTTTTAAGGATTTTTATTTGGATGATATACAAACTGACGAGGATAAATTGAATAGTAGTCTCCTATCTTCAGAATCTACTTTTATGCCTGTTGCTTCAGGGCTGTCTCCAATGTCGCCCACTTCAACAGAACTGAAACTTCATGGAATTGGCATTGATATAGAGGATGTGGAAGATGTGGGGGATACATATTTGGAATTTACAAAAGATATTAATATGCAGAACAAAGAAAAGCAGAAAAGTGATTCTGTGCTTTTGGGAAAGTACACCCTCAAGTCAGCAGATGTGGTAGAAACTCAAAATGCATATCAAGAGGAGGATATTTTCCCCATTGCTTCTTCTTCAGTAAACACTGATATTCAACCAGATGACGTTAGCAGTTATCAAGCATCCCTTGATGACAATGTAAAGTTCAGTAACTTAAAACAGACACACTCACCTGAAGAGAATGTTATCAAATGTGTTTCTGTTGCTAGCTCTCTAGAACTGTCTACTGATGCATCAGTTACTGTAACCCATAAGAAAAATGAACTTCTAGAAATGAATAAAGCTGCCACCAAGCTTCAGGCCTGTTGGAGAGGATTTTATACAAGAACATTCCATCCCAGAGTCAGGGAAGCACACTATGAAATTCGACTCAGCAGAATGCAAGAACATATCATTCATTTAACTGAAGAAGTTCAAAAGTAAGTAGGAAGTAAACTGAAATAATAGGAAAGGAATAAAATTTGCTATAATTTGAGATCCATAAATTTTACCTGAAAAAAATATCAAGTATAATTCGGGTGGTGGGTTTGTTTCATTTCCTTCAGTTGGTAAGCTCCTCTTTGTTCTCCAAATGAAGGCAAAACTCACCAACTTTATAAAATGGAGTATTCTTTCAAAAATAAGTTATTTGTTCGCATAATCAAAGGAGAAAAAATTCTCTTCAGTGTCTCTAGCGAAATTAAGTTGTATTGTTATTAGAACGGATGAAATTGGCCTATTTAATCAATAAACTGATGTAAATATATTTCCTCTCCAAAACTCCATTCTTCACTAGAATCTATTCTTAATGCAGTACAAGTAGTCCTCGACTTACAACCACTTCCTTAATACCATTTGAAGTTATAACAGCACTGAAAAAAATTACTTATGACTGTTTTTCACACTTACGATTCTTGTAGTATTCCCATAGTCATGTAATCAAAATTCGGACACTTGGCAACTGACATGTATTTATGACGTTTGCAGTATCCTGGAGTTATATGACCACATTTTATCACCTTCTGACAAGCAAAGTCATTATTACTAACTTTACAACTTCAGTAATTCACTTAACTATAGCAAGAAAGGTTGTAAAATGGGGCAAAACTCACTTAACAATTGTCTTGCCTAGCAACAGAAATTTGAGGGTAATTATGGTCGTAAGACAAGAATACCTATAAATAATTGTATTGCAGCAAAAGTGGTGATCAAAGTGGCAACACTTTTAAAGCTTGATGTATATATGAAAATCATTTGCAGGTTAAGAAAAGAAAAAAATGAAGAGAAGCTTCAAAGACTTGTGCAAGAGGAAGCTGTCAAATTTCTTTGGGATCAGGTAGGATTAGTTTTCCTAAATATTCATTTCTATGAATAAAAACTAAAATATTCTCCTGAAACCTTGCTGTGTTTTACAGTTGACCCAATTAACTTTGTGTGAAATGAGATATTATAAATATGCAATTACATATAAAATTATATATTATCTTTTCTTTTTGTGGTTTATACAGGTTAAATCTATTCAGGAATGGCAGCTTTCAGTAAACCAACACCTAAGTAATATCTGGAAAAAAGATTCCCCTGCGTGTAGCATTCTGGGTCCACATGAATTATTCATACAGTCATCTAGACCAAATCAAGAACCTTCTCCTATTGATAGTTCAACTTGGTTAGGTTCATCTTCTGAAATGTCTCATCAGAAATGTTTACAGGAATATCCTGATTCAGGTTTCCATTCCTGTGTATCAGACCAAAATATCCTTAATGAATTGCAGAACTCTGAAAAACATTTGACAAAAACAAATGAAGGCTTTCTAGGAAATTCTCTGCAAACAGTTAAGCCCTATGAAGATTTTCTTTCGGGAAGCCTTTCTGATGCTGTGATCCCAGTTGACCACAAGGAATATTGTAAAGAGAATTTGAACAATGATCAGAACAATACTCTTCTCCAAGAATATTTAAAAACAGTTGAGGAACTAGATGATTCTGATGAAAAGACAAATTGCAGCAATGGAATAGAAAGTTGTAAGACCAATACAGCTGTTTCGTCAGAAGAAAAGGATATTTTATGCAGTGCTGTTTTAGTCTCTCAGGATGTGCTTCCATTAGCAGAAGAAGGAATTGATACATTCGATCTAAATGATAAAATGGCAGAAAAAAAGACAAACTGTGATTCTTCATTGCAGACACTTTCTGTTAGGCTATCTGTATAGCAAGCATAGACTGACAGAAAAAATTTTAAAAGCCACATTAACATTTTATGTTATTAGACCAATTTCTATACATTTTGGGAGATATCGGTCGTCTTGCTTTTAAAAATCGCTTGTTAGAGGATTAACGCTTGTTAGAGGATTAACAAACAGGTTTGTTAATCCTCTAACATTAGATTTACACTCTATTAAATTATATCAAGATAGGTTCAAATAGACATGGTAACATAACATTTTATGTGGTTTCGTTATCACAGATTTTTATGACTCTTAAGTACTTTACATATTGCTGTTATCATAGCTGAGCTAAACAACTGTTTTCTCCAAGGAAACAAAGCATGTATCCTTATTGTAATATTCAAAGAAAGAAATATAAATATTTAATTTGACGAATAAGGGCAGTATGCAGAAGTTTATATTTGAAGGCACAAACATAGCATCTATCTGCAACCCTTTAAGGCAGATTTCAGGTTAAGGCATTGATAGAAAGTGTTATTTTTGCATCCCTACATGATCTGAAACATTTTTGCCTGCAAATCTGAAATGCTATTTCTCCCAATGGTCACACAACATACAGTTAATAATATAAGAGAGAGAGTGTTTAATTAATAGTCTGAAAATGTATGCTGACACACAGGTACTAAATTATAAGCTTGGAAATTTTGGAAATCTTGTTCCATTTACAGATCTTTCTTTTAAAAAAACAGTGCCAGTCGGTTGACTCATCAGTACTACAAACGTTTTTCTACAAACGTGACTATTGAATTCCACACAGCTGAGTCCAGTCTGTTATCACAGAGGACTGTTTTTATGAAGTCATATTTCTTTGTTTCATTTGCTGGGACAGTGGGAATTTTTAAAAAAAACGCAATGCAACAAAACAAACCAGTTTGAAAGTGTGTGCGGGGGGAGGAGGGGGGGTTGAGAAGAGGCAACTTCTCACACTATATTCTCATGATATGAACAATTTGCCTATTTTGCCAAGGTCAGAATGTGTATAAAGACAGTACATATTCAATTTTATACCTAAGAAACAAAAAAATGAGAGGGTTTTCTTAAAAATAGATCAGCATTATATGGCCATGGCTGCTAAAACTATACAGAATAATTGTTTAATACCATTACCTGCTTAGTAGATTGCTAAGACAAAGAAGCAAGTGGCCATGTTTTCTAGTTGCTTAGGGAGGATTGACTGCTAAACATATTGCCACACGTTAATATGAATTAACAATATTCATTCTGGTATTCATGGAGAATGCCTACATCCTACTGCTTCACCATATAATGATAAAGAAAGCAACAATTCTTCTTTACAGATTCCACTGTTTCTATCAGTAAATGCTTTGTATTTTTTCATTACTAATAATTAATAGTTATTGTCAATAATAAATATTTTTCTATTCATAAATTCCGGAATTTTTAAAAGTTGTAACTTTGTTCCCAGTATTAAGTATATAATCAAGTATACATTGTTCTTGGCTTAATGAGTCAATTGCAAATATTGCCTTGAGAAATTGTTATGCCAAATACAGGAATAGGTTTATTATGTCAAATTTAACTTCAACTTGGTATTCTTTTTCGGAATTCAAGAGTTTATGCTGCCAATCTTAAAATTAGAAAACAAAAGCTGGAAAAAAAGCATTGCTTAAGAGATCTTGAATTTTACCACAACTACCTTTATTCAGAATGACCCATTGCATTTAAATATTTTGGTCATTTGCATCTCTTTTTTAAAAAAATCTACTGTAAAGTGTTATAGAATGCATGTACTGTATGTATACAATATATACATGCTCAATATGTACATGTTCTAGTATATATTGGCCATAATGCTATAAAATTAATCTCTATGCTAAAGCAGCATAAAACCAATGCACTGTTTAAACTTGTTATAGAGATTAGTTAAAAGCTTATTCTTTTTGTAGGAAGAAATCTAAAAATATCATTTTTAGAGAATTGCAGATATATTCTTTAGAAAATACTACTTCAAGGGAAAAGTTAAACGTGCTTAAATGGAGTTTAAAATATACTTGTTTCATCTCGTTTTTCTTGAACTTCATATCTGTCTTTGTAAGGCTCAGTATTTGTATCTCTTAGTTATAAACAGTATGTTTGTGTACATTTACATTGTAGCTGACTTAATATTATTTGTCTTCTGTCCTATAAAAATGAGTAGGGCTCCAAAGTTGGAGTTTGGGACAGAGCAAAAAATATTTTTTGTTCACTTAAGCAAAATTGTTCATTCTGTATTGGAATAAATACAGGATAATTTTTTTCTGCTGTGAGTAAAACATTGTGAAGTTAAGAGGAATGCATTGTGATTGTAAGGAAATTGCTTTCTGTGTTTTGATGTAGGTATTGATACTTTTAGGTATATATTGCTGCAATATATTTGGAAAAAATAATGAAAAAAACATCTTTTACAAGGGCTAAAAGAGTTAATGAGTCCAGTTTTCAAAGAAGTTTCCAAATGATCATATTGTGATTATAACTGGAGTTTCAAAACCCACATTCACAAAGCTTTTATTCATTATCAATATGCAAAATCAAAACTTTAACACTCATCATTTGATAATGTGCAAGTGTGTGAACTTTCTCAGTTTTACATATTTACATATTTTGATTATTTTCTATGGTTACGTGTGATATTTTTGTTATCAGAAAAAGTTACAGCTTTATAGAGAGGAAAAATATATTTGCTTTTATCTTGGGAAATAATATATATGAATATTTAAATTAAACAATGCAATTTAATTTGATTAAAATTGTCATTGGATTCTTATTGGATACATAAGAGAGAAAGTTGATGCATTACTTTAAAAAACTTAAATTTATATACAAAACTCATCCTGAGATAAATGAGTTAACATTATCTTGATTTATACATAACATTAGTTTGTTTTTTTAATTTCAGATTTTCCTATTTTGGAATTCATTGTTGTTTGTACACCTTTTAGGACTTGGCATTACAAGTGAATAAAACAAATTAAGCTTTTTAAAAGACTTTTTTGACTAGCATGATCCATGAACCTTTTACTGAAATAAGCAATGGGAAAGAAATAAGGAATAAGTAGAAAAGAGGAACACATTTTTCTTCCTTCCTATTTTTCTTATACCTCCTACATGTCTAAATACTCAGTTCTGCTTTCTCTGGTTCATAATGCAGCGTGGGAATGGAAACCTTTCTTCCTCCCAACTAGCAATATAGCAAATATATTGTCTAGACAATATATTGTTCTATAAGTAGTATAACACATGGTATGTAATGTATTCTGAGGCAGATGCTTTTTCCAAGTATATCCTCTCTTTAGGAAAATCTTTAAGCGGAGTCCAATGCTGGTCTTGATCAGCTGATTTAAGAGAAGTCAATTCTCTCTTTCTCTCTTGTAACTATCCCAAATCTGTTACAAATTTGGGAACAGTCTACAACAATTTTTAGGAAGGGTATAAATGGACCCTTACTTTTTTTTAATTAATTGTACATTAAATTATGTTTTTTAATGTTATTTTCCTCTAAGTAAAACTTTGTGACTACTGTAATATGAAGAAGCTGGTTTTTATTGTTTGTGTTTGTGTGTGGTCTGTGTAAATATAAATCTTTATAGATTTAATATTTTGGCTGTAATCTTTAACAAGAGATTTTTTACTGAGATCAGTGAATTCTACTTTTACATAAGCACAGTTTTATTATCTTTAATGTAAGTGTAGTTAAAACTGAAAATAAAAATATGGCCTTATTAATTTCATATCAATCAGTATTCATAAAGTGATCACTGTTCCTAAACTGGGTAAATTCCATATGACTTCTTCAAAGCCATATAATCTAATGCTTCTGTTACCGAATTTAAAAGCTTCCAGGTCATTGTCAAAAAGAGAAGAGGAGTAATGCTAAGGGAAAGAAAAACACTCTTAAAAAGATTTTATTTAAAAAAATGTCCATGTAAAGTTCTCTCTAGAATGCAAATAGGCAACATGATTGCATACTTGACCGTGGTAATTTGCTCAGCCAGAAACTGTTATTTACAGAAAACTAATTTGACTGTAATATAGCTTTTATAATTTGAATTTAAAATATAATCGGCATGTTTCGATTTTTGAAAATTTGCATTTGGGAATAATTTATTTTGATGTAATAAAGAATTCTGAATTAAGATATGCTTGTAAGTCTGAAATGATTTATTTGCTGCCTGATTAATATGTTCATTTTTTTGTGAGCCATAGCAATTGGAATTGGAAAGCTTCAACTGATAGTTGATGCGTTAAAACTGCATTTTTTAAACACCCAGCAGTGAAGAAAGCATTGCTCCTGGTTATCTTTTTTTTAAAAAAATTAATAAATAAAATATTTGGTGGATCTTAGTCAAGCTTTTATTTTACCATACTTCTGAGATTACCTACAACACAGCTGGGCTTTTGCAAGTTATCTGCATTACAATATAGGAAACTGAACACAGCCATTACCGTGTAACTCTTGGTTTATGGCTTAGGCTGTTATGCAAATTGTGGCAGTTGTGGTTTAATGCCATATGTCAATTTACTCAATACGTTTTTAATCCTTAAATCCAGAGGGCCCGTTATGAAGCAGTGTGTTACAAAAAAGAGGGACAGACCCTGAATAGGCATCAAAATCATGACGTTTGAACGTTACCTTCTATCCAGCTTGAACTCAGGACTGTTTCCCCGCAAATCTTAAAAGCTATTTTATACACTGCCGGTTTATTTTTCAGCATATGCTCCTTGGCTTTCCATACATAGCCTGTTTGTAGGAGCCAGAAAGAGTACGTTTAACTTTACCACAAATACCCCTTTTATAAAGCGTTAGTGAGGGGACCAGAAATATATTTAATGAAACCGCTCCATTCCAATTTAGACAAACAGACCCCAAAATGAAGCATGCAACGAAAGAAGACAGCCACCTGCCGAATACAATTACCGCACAGCAGCAGCAGCGATTCAAGTCCGAAGAAGCTAGAATTGCTTCGGCTTTAAAATTCCAAAGCAGCCGATCGACCAGGCGGGCCTGTGCTTGCGCAATAAAAGCGAACCGGCCGGCGGAAGGCGGAGCGAAAACAACCATTTGGCGTCGGTAGCTTCGAGGGTCTTTGCCTTTTCAAGCCCTTCGGCCGGAAGATGCACAACTATCAAACCACATCGGAGAAAGAGGAAGTGGGCGAGGCGAGCCTGCGGATTTCGGCTCAGTCGTCTGGAATTGCTGCACAAGTCGGTTGCTTCGCGTCTTGGCTCTCCTTCCAATGACCTGGTGAGTGCGGCACAGGATCGTAGCTGTGAGTGAGCGGTTTTCTGTTATCGGGGGAGGGGGGCCTAGTAGATCCCATCGGATGAACGAGAAGGCCTCCCCGAACGATCGGCCCACAATGAACCCAGCAGTGCGGGGAGCGACGGATGCAGCAGCTGCAGAGGAGCGACTTGCGATGTCTGCTAACGGTGCTTTTATTGAAAACGTTCTTGGCTTGCAAATTCGGTAGAGCACCTTTCTGGTTTAACGCTGTTTTTCCCCCCCCCCCTCCCTCAATCATCAGCAAGGTGACGATCTCCTCTCCTTTGAGGCTCGTTGAAATGGTTCGATTCGTGTTAGCTGGGGTGAATTCAAAATGATGCGATGAAATGGATGGATCTAATAGGTGAGTTTGGTATTGCTAGTTGCTCATCATTGTTATAAGGCAAGAAAGACAAAACTCATAAAAACATAAGAGCCATATTACATCAGAGAAAAGACCATCTCTTCCATGTCTTGTTTACCACAGTAGCTTGACCGAGCTGAGCTTTAACCTGCTTTACCTTTTGCTGCAGTGACCACCTTAGGATTTGTCTGAACTGTTTGTGATGGATTTCCACAGAAAGGAGAACAGTTAGTGCAGCCAGCAACCCATGTTATATTGATTCTTTTGTCCTCAAATAGATCAGACATCCAAATTCCACTTTTAGTGGACAGTGAATGGACTTAACACGAAATGGATTTCAGGAACATCTGAAATTAATGGTGCAGGAGGAAGGGGGAATGCTAGCCCTGTTCTAACTTGGGTCCCCTCCCCCCATTATTTCTCCTTCTCCACATAGTGTTAGATTTAGAGAGGGACAAATAATTTCCAACTGTCCACAGGAAAATATAAAAGGATACTTATAGAGGAATCTAAAATGGTGAGAACCCGTTCCATCCTAGTTGTATTTCATTTTTCTTTTGCAGTTAACTTCTAGTCAAGAAAGACAAAACTCATAAAAACATAAGAGCCATATTACATCAGAGCAAAGACCCATCTCTTCCATGTCTTGTTTCCCACAGTAGCTTGCCCCCAACCACATGCAGAACATGAGAATGTTGCCTTGAAATTCAAGCACCCCAAATTTGGGTTGGAGCTGATAAGAACGTAATCCAAGAATTTGAAAGAAATGTTTTTACCTTCTTTGCCGATCCAAAAAGTATACAGATAAAGAAAAGCATCATTTATTAACAGGGGCTCAAGAGTTTTTATAGAGTACAGAAACAAATGATACATTTGATATATGTGATATGTCAGAAATCAAGTAATCAAATAGTAAAAGATATTGATTACATCTGAGATGCCACCAATGGAAAACGTTGATTCTAGGTTACATTCCACAAGTGGCTGATTTATGGATTGCATTACTCTTTCCCAGCTGGGTTAGTATCAAGGGTTAAATCCAGCAGGTTCTGACAGGTTCTGGAGAACCGGTAGGAAATTATGAGCAGTTTGGAGAACCGGCAAATACCACCTCTGGGTAGCCCCAGAATAGAGATTGTGCAGTATCTTTCCCCTGGAGTTGGGTGGGAATGGAGATTTTGCAATATCCTTCCCGGGAGTGGTGTGGGAATGGAGATTTTGCAGTATCTTTCCCCTGGAGTAGGGTAGAAATAGAGATTTTGCAGTATCTTTCCCCTGGAGCAGGGTAGGAATAGAGATTTTGCAATATCCTTCCCCGGGAGTGGGCTGGGAATGGAGATTTTTGCAGTATCCTCCCCCCAGGAGTGGGGTGAGAATGGAGATTTTGTAGTATCTTTCCCCTGGAGTGGGGTGAGAATGGAGATTTTTCAGTATCCTTCCCTGCCACGCCCACCAAGCCATGCCCACAGAACCGGTAGTAAAAAATAATTGATTTCACCACTGGTTAGTATCTTACGTTTTCCCGAAGTTAGAAAAGAGACTTAGGTTAAGGATTGTATTGTTACCATTTAAAATGCTAATAATAACACGAGGTAACAATTTTAGCAGCCATGGCTGTCTGCCTGGGGTAGAAAGTGGGCAGTCTTTCTCCAGATGAGCAATAATGTATATATTCTCTCAATGGAAAGGTATTCACCAACCTACCTAAAAAGTAAGTTCTATATACTTGTTGTTTGATCATATAGTTGATCTGAAGTTGAGGCATTTATCTGATAAGAGATGATTGATTTCTAAAATGATTTGGAAAAGATATTGAAGAAACTATTGTATTTTATTTCCATATTTTGTTTTTGCATTGATATAGAATGTAAGGCTTGGAAAATATTGAAATATGAATTTCAGTATTCATATGCAACTAGATAAGAAATGTAGTGAATTACCTTTTTCCTACATTTTCCTTGAATTTTTGAAAGGAATTTTTAAATGATAGAACGATGCATGAGGCTTTAGATTTGAACTAATGCATATTGTTACGAACTTTGGACTGCCAAATAGGGAATTTGGTATTGCTAGTTGATCATCATTGTTATAAGGCAAGAGACATATTTTGAGATACAGATAAGGGCTCTATAAGAGCCAATTGTCTGCCAAGTTTACCACATTCAAAATGATGTGGAATCTAAAATGGTGCGAACCGGTTCCATCCTAGTTGTATTTCATTTTTCTTTTGCAGTTAACTTCTGGTCAAGAAAGACAAAACTCATAAAAACATAAGAGCCATATTACATCAGAGAAAAGACCATCTCTTCCATGTCTTGTTTACCACAGTAGCTTGACCGAGCTGAGCTTTAACCTGCTTTACCTTTTGCTGCAGTGACCACTTTAGGATTTCTCTGAATTGTTTGTGATGGATTTCCACAGAAAGGAGAACAGTTGGTGCAGTCAGAAACCCATGTTATATTGATTCTTTTGTCCTCAAATAGATCAGACATCCAAATTCCACTTTTAGTGGACAGTGAATGGACTTAACACGAAATGGATTTCATTGCAACTTTGGAACATCTGAAATTAATGGTGCAGGAGGAAGGGGGAATGCTAGCCCTGTTCTAACTTGGGTTCCCTCCCCCCATTATTTCTCCTTCTCTACATAGTGTTAGATTTAGAGAGGGACAAATAATTTCCAACTGTCCACAGGGAAATACAAAAGGATTCTTATAGAGGAATCTAAAATGGTGAGAACCGGTTCCATCCTAGTTGTATTTCATTTTTCTTTTGCAGTTAACTTCTAGTCAAGAAAGACAAAACTCATAAAAACATAAGAGCCATATTACATCAGAGCAAAGACCCATCTCTTCCATGTCTTGTTTCCCACAGTAGCTTGCCCCCAACCACATGCAGAACATGAGAATGTTGCCTTGAAATTCAGGCACCCCAAATTTAGTGTGGAGCTGATAAGAACGTAATCCAAGAATTTGAAAGAACTGTTTTTACCTTTTTTGCCCATCCAAGAATACAAGTCACCAAGTATACAGATATAGAAAAGCATCATTTATTAACAGGGGCGCAAGTGTTTTTATAGAGTACAGAAACAAATGATACATTTGATATATGTGATATGTCAGAAATCAAGTAATCAAATAGTAAAAGATATTGATTACATATAAGATGTCACCAATGGTAAACGTTGATTTTAGGTTACATTCCACAAGTGGCTGATTTATGGATTGCATTACTCTTTTGCAGCTGGGTTAGTATTGGGGGTGAAATCCAACAGGTTCTGACAGGTTCTGGAAAACCAGTAGTGGAAATTTTGAGCAGTTCAGAGAACTGGCAAATACTACCTCTGGCTGGCCCCAGAATAGGGTGGGAATGGAAATTTTGCAATATCCTTCCCCCAGGAGGGGGGAGGGAATGGGGATTTTGCAGTATCCTTCCCCTGGAGTGAGGAGGGAATGGAGATTTTGCAGTATCCTTCCCCTGGAGTGGGGTGGGAATGGAGATTTTGCAGTATCTTTTCCCTGGAGTGGGGTGGGAATGGAGATTTTGCAGTATCCTTCCCCCTGGAGTGGGGTTGAAATGAAGATTTTGCAGTATCTTTTCCCTAGAGTGGGGTGGGACTGGGGATTTTGCAGTATCCTTCCCCCTGGAGTGGGGTGGAAATGAAGATTTTGCAGTATCTTTCCCCTAGAGTGGGGTGGGAAGGGAGATTTTGCAGTATCTTTCCCCTGGAGTTGGGTGGGAATGGAGATTTTGCAGTAACCTTCCCTGCCATACCCACCGAGCCATGCCCACAGAACCGGTAGTAAAAAAAAATTGATTTCACTACTGGTTAGTATCTTACGTTTTCCCGAAGTTAGAAAAGAGGCTTAGGTTAACGATTACCATTTAAAATGCTAATAATAACACTAGGTAACAATTATAGCAGCCATGGCTGTCTGCCTGGGGTAGAAAATGGCCAGTCTTTCTCCAGGTGAGCAATAATGTTAGTCTCTCAATGGAAAGGTATTCACCAACCTATCTAGAAAGTACCGTATTTTTCGGTGTATAAGACGCACCTTTTTACCCCCAAAAAGGGGGTGAAAATCTGGGTGCGTCTTGTAGACCCGCGATCCCCTTCCCGATTCCAAACATGGGGTGTGTGCAGAGACAAAAAAAAGTGTACCATGTTTCAGGCGGCGGATCTGGCCAGGAAGAAAGAGAAGAGTCTGCTGAGAAGAAGACGGGGGCGCGCGGCTCTGCAATGTGCAGAAAAACACTCTCGGGGCAGCGCTACAATCTCCTCCCCGAATCCAAAGCACTTCCCAGTTCCCTGCTGCACATTGCAGGGGAACTGGCCGCCACCTGAAGCGCGACTCTTGAGGTTTGCATTTTAGAATCCAGGCAGCGATGGCTGGAAAGGAGAAACGTTTCCCTTTAGGGGCTCCCATTCAGCTCGGCTTGGCTCCTGGGCGCAGAGAGGGTTAGGCGGCGGCGGCTCCTCACATTGCTGGGGAGTGAAGTCAGCGCGGCCAGAGGGGTGACCAGCCGCAAATCGTGGCACCTGCCTTGTTCCCCAAAGCTGCTGGGCCGATTCCTCCCCCCACACTGTCCCGAAGAGGGAGGGTTGTTCCTCAGGCTGTGCTCTGTCCCTCCCCCCAGAGCATGCTAGGGGTCTCTTTGGGGAAAAGCAAGTAGTCCCTGCACCTCTCGCTTGCAGGAGGAAGAGGAGGGCGGTGCCACTTAAATGCTGGTAGGCAGAGGTAAAATACTTTTTTCCTTGTTTTCCTCCCCAAAAATTAAGGTGCGTCTTATACTCCGGTACGTCTTATACACCGAAAAATATGGTAAATTTTATATACTTGTTGTTTGATCATATAGTTGATCTGAAGTTGAGGCATTTATCTGATAAGAGATGATTGATTTCTAAAATACTTTGGAAAAGATATTGAAGACTATTGTATTTTATTTCCATATTGTTTTTGCATTGATATAGAATGTAAGGCTTGGAAAATATTGAAATATGAATTTCAGATAAGAAATGTAATGATTTATCTTTCTCAGCACCCAGTCATCAAAACGTTCCTGAGAGGAGCCAGGCTTTTACGGCCCTCCTCAGTTCATAGATACCCCATTTGGGATTTGCCTAAGGTCCTTAAAGCATTAACCAAGACTCCCTTTGAGCCCCTCCGCACCATCCACCTTCGTTCCTCGCTCTTAAAGTAGCCTTCCTAGTGGCCATAACGTCAGCTTGCCGCATATCCGAGCTGGCAGCCCTTTCTGTTAGAGAAGATCTCTGTGTCTTCAGACCTGACACTTGAGTCTTGCGTTTGGACCCCTCCTTAATCCCTCTTTCACAGGGCTCAGGAGGTTATTCTCCCTAACTTTTGTCCATGGGCTTCTCATGACTTGGAACGGAGGTGGCACACCTTAGATGTGCGGAGGGCTCTAAAGATTTACATCAAAAGAACTGCCCCTTTCAGAAAATCTGAGGCCTTATTTGTTTCCTTTTTGCCAAATTCCATAGGATATAAGGTCTCCTCCGCGACAATTGATCGCTGGATCAGAGCTTGCATTGCCTCGGCATATCAGGCCCAGGCAATTCCTGTTCCCAGTCACATTACCGCTCACTCCACACGGAGTGCTGCTACCTCGGCAGCATGGGCAACTCAGGCTTCCCTTGAGGAGGTCTGCAGGGCGGCCACCTGGTCCACTCCCTCACCATTTATTCGCCATTATAAGTTATATGTTTTTGCTTCCCCTGAAGCGTCATTTGGCAGGAGGATGTTGCAGCAGGTGCACCAAGCAGGAGTCTCTTCAGGCCCTTCGGCATCCCGCCCTTAGGACTGCCAAAACTTTGGTATGTCTGCCTGGGGTGGAAAGTGGGCAGTCTTTCTCCAGATGAGCAATGTTGTTTATATTCTCTCAATGGAAAGGTATTCACCAACCTACCAAGAAAGTAAGTTCTATGTACTTGTTGTTTGATCATATAGTTGATCTGAAGTTGAGGCGTTTATCTGATAAGAGATGATTGATTTCTAAAATGATTTGGAAAAGATATTGAAGAAACTATTGTATTTTATTTCCATATTTTGTTTTTGCATTGATATAGAATGTAAGGCTTGGAAAATATTGAAATATGAATTTCAGTATTCATATGCAACTAGATAAGAAATGTAATGAATTACCTTTTCTTGCATTTTTTCCTTAAATTTTTGAAAGGAATTTTTAAATGATAGAACGATGCATGAGGCTTTAGATTTGAACTAATGCATATTGTTACGAACTTTGGACTGCCAAATAGGGAATTTGGTATTGCTAGTTGATCATCATTGTTATAAGGCAAGAGACATATTTTGAGATACAGATAAGGGCTCTATAAGAGCCAATTGTCTGCCAAGTTTACCACATTCAAAATGGTGTGGAATCTAAAATGGTGCGAACCGGTTCCATCCTAGTTGTATTTCATTTTTCTTTTGCAGTTAACTTCTGGTCAAGAAAGACAAAACTCATAAAAACATAAGAGCCATATTACATCAGAGAAAAGACCATCTCTTCCATGTCTTGTTTACCACAGTAGCTTGACCGAGCTGAGCTTTAACCTGCTTTACCTTTTGCTGCAGTGACCACCTTAGGATTTGTCTGAACTGTTTGTGATGGATTTCCACAGAAAGGAGAACAGTTGGTGCAGCCAGCAACCCATGTTATATTGATTCTTTTGTCCTCAAATAGATCAGACATCCAAATTCCACTTTTAGTGGACAGTGAATGGACTTAACACGAAATGGATTTCAGGAACATCTGAAATTAATGGTGCAGGAGGAAGGGGGAATGCTAGCCCTGTTCTAACTTGGGTCCCCTCCCCCCATTATTTCTCCTTCTCCACATAGTGTTAGATTTAGAGATAAATAATTTCCAACTGTCCACAGGGAAATACAAAAGGATTCTTATAGAGGAATCTAAAATGGTGAGAACCGGTTCCATCCTAGTTGTATTTCATTTTTCTTTTGCAGTTAACTTCTAGTCAAGAAAGACAAAACTCATAAAAACATAAGACCCATATTATATCAGAGCAAAGACCCATCTCTTCCATGTCTTGTTTCCCACAGTAGCTTGCCCCCAACCACATGCAGAACATGAGAATGTTGCCTTGAAATTCAAGCACCCCAAATTTGGGTTGGAGCTGATAAGAACGTAATCCAAGAATTTGAAAGAAATGTTTTTACCTTCTTTGCCCATCCAAGAATACAAGTCACCAAGTATACAGATAAAGCAAAAAATAAAAAAATAAAAATCATTTATTAATTGGGACTCAAGTGTTTTTATACGGTACAGAAACAAGTGATACAATGAAATATTCCAAAATGTCCAGACAATTTCTAATATTATCTCTTAACTGTCCTCTTTTTTATTTCAGTTAGCTAGAATCATCATAAATACCTTGTAGTCATTGTTCAGTTGATAATCTTTTGATAAAGTCAAGTATTGATCTTTAAGAATTAATGCTCTATTTGCATCTATATAGCCATCTAGTATCTTTTGATTGCCTAAAATAGAATTCCCGCTTTTTGCAAAGGTTGTAATAATTCATCATCAAAATATTTATAATAAGATCATGGCAAACTGAAAGAGAAATCAAGAGAACAATTGCAGAAGGATTTAGTTTTCAATGGTTCTCATATATACAATTAAATTTAATCTACGTAAGATAAACAATTACACAAAATGATTTATGACTTAATTACAAATAATGAATGTGTTATTGTTAAAATGTTTAAGCTTTTATTGAAATTTGAAACAGAAAAAGAACAAGTTAAAGAGTACATGATCAAATGGGCCAAGAATTGTGGTTATAATATACAGATGGACCAACGGGAGAAGATGTGACTAAAAGGACTGAAATTCACGCTTTGTTTTAATTTAAGCGAACATTTTACAAAAGGATGTACAAGGTTACTTCCATATTATGTTGCAAATGCATATACCGTATTTTCCGGTGTATAAGACGACTGGGCGTATAAGAAGACCCCCAAATTTTCCTGTTAAAATATAGGGTTTGGGCTATACTCACCGTATAAGACTACCCCTCTTCCAACGCACATCAAATAAAAATTAAAAAAACATCAACTGGCTCACCCACAACGTAAAAGCAGCTGTGCTAGACCCAAAATGGCCCCTGCAACAAGCAGGAACCTCACACAGCCACAAAAAGCCCAAAAAAACAACTTTCACACTTTACACATATGCAACACAACACAACACAACTGGCTCACCCACAATGTAAAAGCAGCTGTGCTAGACCCAAAATGGCCCCTGAAACAAGCAGGGGATGCCTGGGGGAAGCTCCGCGTAGCAACCAGCTGGTTCCAGCATTGAGTGGCATGCAGGCTTGACGAGATCCGCACAGCTTCCCGAATCTGAGTTGCTGGCGCCAACAACATTGAGGGGAAGCTGTGCCGATCTCGTGAAGCCTGCATGCCACTCAATGCTGGAACCAGCTGGTTGCTGAGCGGAGCTTCCCCCAGGCATCCAGGGGGATATTACTGACGCTCCGACTTCCCCAGCTGACCCCCAGTGATGGCGAGCCCCACCTGTCTGGGGAAGTCGGAGCATCGGTAGTATCCCCCTGGATGCCTGGGGGAAACTCCGCTCAGCAACCAGCTGGTTCCAGCATTGAGTGGCATGCAGCCTTGACGAGATCGGCACAGCTTCCTAAATCTGAGTTGCTGGCGCTGACTGATGATGCTACGGAGCGCCGACAACATTGAGGGGAAGCTGTGCCGATCTCGTCAAAGCTGCATGCCACTCAATGTTGGAACCAGCTGGTTGCTGAGCGGAGCTTCCCCCAGGCATCCAGCGGGATATTACCGACGCTCCGACTTCCCCAGACAGGTGGGGCTCGCCATCACTGGGGGTCAGCTGGGGAAGTCGGAGCGTCAGTAATATCCCCCTGGATGCCTGGGACGGGGGGGAAGCTCTGCGTAGCAATCAGCTGGGTCCAGCATTCAGCGACATGCAGCCTTGACGAGATCGGCACAGCTTCCCCTCAATGTTGTCGGCGCTCCCATAGCGTCATCGGTCAGCGCCAGCAACTCCGATTCGGGTACCCGGCGTATAAGACGACCCCCGACTTTTGAGGTGATTTTCCTGTGTTAAAAAGTCATCTTATATGCCGGAAAATACGGTAACTATACCAAGAGTTTTGTAGACTAATATTAAGTTGAAACTAGATTGTTGTTGATGTTGGAAATAATGGATAGTCAATTAAAAAGACTTACAGAAGGTTGTTTTTTATATGCACATAGATAGAAAGTTTCCAAAATACTCACATTAGAGGAATGGTTGGTTGGTAGAATTTGCAGAATTGACAAATTTAATTTGCTTTCCAGGAAGAAAGCAACTTATTAATGACTGGAAGCCAAAGAGAAAGGAAGAGAGAGAGAGAAAGAATGGATTGGTGATTTATGTTGATTATTAGAATTATCTTTTCTATTCTTAAAAGCCATATGTTTTTTATTAGTTTATAAAATCTTTTAATAAAAAATATTTTAAAAAAAGAAGAATCAAAGACTATTTAATGCAATCTCCATTTTAGTAAAACCAACAAAATAATTCCTAATAGATTATTTTAATTAATAATCATACTTTTTGTGAGAAAAATCAAAATATAGATTTTTAAAATTTATTTTTTCTTAAAATGGTCCCAGACTTCAAAATGTGTGGATTTCTAAGATGTTCTTGCTTCTGTTTTTTTTATATTCAGGTTTTGTTATTTTGTTTTATTCTTTATGGTAAAAAATTGAAACAAAACATTATTCCTCTAACTGGCTAAACTTAGTCTCATGATAAAGGAAGAAGCTCTCTGAAAAGTAAAAATTACCAATCAGGATCTATTTACATCTGTTTAAATTGATTCTTATAAGAACATAAGCAGTGCCTTGCTGGATTGGTTCCCTGGCTATCTATAATCTAGCAATCTGCTTTTACAGTGGCTGACAGCTGCAACTATGGAAGCATACCAGTTTCCCTACAGATGGGTTTTAGTGGCAGTTAAACTGCCATCAAGGCTAATAGTAATTGATCCCCATCACTTCCATCAATTGGCCCTATACTTTTTTGTAGCCAGCTAAGCTGGTAACCAGCACCACATCTGGTAGAAAATTTCAAAATTTGATTCCATGTTGTGTGAAAACCAGGGTGGATTTGATTTAAATCGAGTTGATTTAAATCATGATTTAAATCACTAGTAAAAAGACTTGATTTAAATCAACTCGATTTAAATCATAATTTTTAAAGAGCAACTGTCATCTCTGCTACTCCTTTGACCCGCCGTTGACTCACCGATAGTCCCAGTGTTGCAGAATATACAGCCATAACTAAGCTCCATTTCATGCTGAATAAACTAAATTATTTATGTATCTTAAATAGAAAACTATCTTACGATAGATTTTTACCCCCAAAGTTTTTTTATTAAAATAAATTCAATAAAAATAAAAAAAATCTGATTTAAATAAAAAAATCCAATTTTTTTGATTTTTTTAAAAAAAATCATTGATTTTTATCCACCCTGGTGAAAACAGAATTCCTTTTGTTTGTCCTGATTTTTCCAAGGTTGGTTGGTTATTTATTTATTTCCTGCCTTTATTATTTTTACAAATAATTCAAGGTGATGAACGTATCCAATACACCTTCCTCCTCTTATTTTCCCCACAACAACCCTGTGAGGGGGGATTGGGCTGAGAGAGAGAGTGACTGGTCCAAAATCACCCAGCTGGCTTTTAAGGCTAAGATAGGACATAGACAAGCTGGTAAGATCCTTGGGCAGGCCCAGCAAAGAATGGGGACAGGTGCTAGGAAGTACGGGTAGGCCAGCACAGACAGATACTGGGGTGGGTGGGGGGGACGATGCAGATCAGCAAGGGGACATGGGCAGGCACTGGAGAGGGTGAACTGGCAGGAAATGTGAGCAAGCAGGTGCTGTGAATGAGTATGCTACAGAAGATAGGTGGGTAGGTGGTGCAGTGGATTATAGATTTTATATTCTGCAGTGGCCTCTTTGGGAGAAAAAGCAGCACAAGAGAGACTAACTAAGTGACTTGTGACCTTCCCTCCCAGATTCTCCATTGTCTTTGCTTGTGGGAAAGCAGCAGGGAAGTTCATAAATGGCAATCATGCAGCATGCTGCAGCAATGTAATTGAAAGCCGAACACACAGGTCACAACCACATGAATGTGGGGATGCTGTCAGTTAGAACTTCAAGAACTGGTATATGTCACTGGTTCAGTGCCATTGTAAGTTTGAAAGTTCTCTGAAAGAATGGTAACAGCTTGAGGGCTACTTGTACATCTTTCTAATATTGTTGATTCTCAGATGTACACATATTTCTATTAACTGTATTCAAAATCTAATCAAAAGTTTAAAATTCTTTACAGAAAATGGTGATGTTACAGAAGCCTCTTGATGATACAGTATTTATGTGATGCTGGATAACAATGAAATTGACACCGGTGGAATATGGGCAATTTGGCAGCATCTTATGTGGGTGAGAAAGAGATGAGGGGATCATGTGGTCTCATTGCTCCAAAACCCATATTTTGTGCTTCTTTTTGGCACTGTTGGCTATTTTGGCATTAGTCCACAACTTTTATCAACTAGAGGTAAGTTATTTACCTCCCAAGAACTAGCCAAATAATTTGAAAGTTCTTCCTTATCATCCAGGTCTTCCCATGATAAGTAACATAGTTTTCAGTGACTTTGAATGTTTTGCTCTGGAGTACTTCTTGGTAAAATGCCATGTCTTAATACATAAATTAAAAATATTTAACTGTAATCTATTTTTTCTCTCTTTTGATGAATAGAATAGAATAGAATAGAATTCTTTATTGGCCAAATGTGATTGGACACACAAGGAATTTGTCTTGGTGCATATGCTCCAAGTGCATTACAAAATCTTGAATGTTATGAT
Organism: Pantherophis guttatus; assembly: GCF_059756535.1. Lineage (NCBI taxonomy): Eukaryota > Metazoa > Chordata > Lepidosauria > Squamata > Colubridae > Pantherophis > Pantherophis guttatus. Next base: position 33,555,225 of record NC_142067.1, read on the forward strand.
TGGTTTGTCAATACTTTATAATGCTATGCTGTTTGCATACTAAATACCCACCTCTAAGCCCAGGCCACTTACAAAGGAAAAAAAAGGCAAAGGTATGAAATTGATTAAAATCTTATCAATTACAAGTAGCAGCTGCCAGCTGGCTAATTATATTCACATAAATGAGTCTATTGGTATCCTAACGTGAGCAAATTGGACTTTTTTGGGGACCTGCACTGTATAGAAAAGCAGCTCAGGAATAAATAGCTTGTTTAGTCCATCTCTCCAGTTTGATGCTTCTATCTTTACTTCTTCTCTATTTCTCTCATCTGAAGATATGTCCCTTAGCAAGTCAACTATAATCAGTTTTGTTGACTGTATTTTCTATTTAATTTAGACTAATAACTTAATTTATTTTATGGAAGATATCAGCAGCTTGCTCCATTATATTTTCACTGCAACTCTTAATAACATTACATTCAAGAAGAGCCATCAGAATCTCCTTTATATGTGCCCCTTGCATGAAATTCTTCCAACTAATGTGCAATTCGGCATGCATTCTCTCTACTATAAAAATCAGTTAACACTTTATTAAGACCCTAAAACAGAGGAGTGGGTGGGTGGCTGGCTGGGCATTCAGAATATAAAGAAACATTACATAAAAAACCTACCATGCACACATTTTTGTCAAATCACCAAGCACCATTTGCTGCTAAAATATTGCTTTATGTCATCTAACTTTGGTGAAGAACAAAACCAAAAGTTATGTGATGTTTGTAATGGAATCCATGAAGAGTTGGCTAAGATTGGTGAGTAAGGCCCTGCAGGATCCTAAACCCTTCCCCTCCCCAACAAATTATATTGCATTCTTTCACAGTTCTAGGGACAGCTTATTCAGTAAACTTCATCATCAACTACTCATGTCTGTGCTAAATTACTAGGAAATAAACTGATGATTTCCTTCATTGCTTTTCTTCCTTTAGGTAGAGTAAGTAAACAGGAAATCTTGTACTAAGCCTAAACACTTTTCAGAATAAAAGTGTGAGTTCAGCAAGAACTCAAGTCTTTTATAGACAATAAGGTTAAGGAATTAAAGAAAAGCTGAAAGAAGAATAGGCAGTGGCAGGGATAGAAGAAAATAACAATTCTGAGATTGTTTCAGTGGCTCTTTCCTAATCAGATATACAAACATAACAGATAAAGACAAAGAACAATAATAACTAAGCATTTCTGCTCTGAAAGTAGATGACGCTAATTCTCTCTTAATATAATAAGAGTATTAGAATTGAGTGGTGTAATGATATATTAAATACTATGGATAAAGTATTTACATAACTAATGGCAGCCTGTAATCCCACATACATATAACATTATTTTATAACTAATGGAATAGATTAAAACTATTTGGGTTGCATGGTATTACTTATATAGACCATTTGATTTGATGCTGCTGAAAAGTGCTAATAAAATAAATATAGTAGATATGATTCCCTTGCTACAAGTTTTGTTTGAAAGAGTTTCTTTCTTTTGTAGAATCTCAATACCGCAGGTTTTAAGTGGTTGGTAGAAGAGGATGAATCACAACCCTCATTGCATACAACTGGAACACACAGAAAGCTGTACTGTGGTTATGAGCATCAGGTTTTGTCCAAGATTGAACAAAAGGAAGAAGAATCTTTATTTGCTGCTGTACAGTGGCCCAAACCTCCTGAGAACAAAGTCCCCTTTGTAAGGAGTACTGACCCTTTCCATAGTAACTTTATGATACTAAATAGTAATGCAAATTACAGAGTTGGTGATCAGCTGGAAGTACTTGTCCATATGAAGGATTATGACGGAAATCCCAAGCAATATGGTGGCGATTATCTTCAGTCAAGAATTCATTCTGCCGATCTGAAAGCAGGAGCCATTGGAAGAACTGTAGATTATCAGAATGGCTCATACAGAATCTTTTTCAAATTACTTTGGCCAGGGGAGGTCACAGTATCTGTGTCCTTGGTTCATCCTAGTGAAGGAATCCAACTCCTTTACCGTTTACAAGAAGAAAGACCAGACAGGGCCTATTTTAAAAGCTTATTCAAATCAGGAAGGATTTCAGAAATTACTATATGCAATGTGTGTTTGCCTGGAGACATGCCAGTCTGTAACTTTACAGATAGGTATACTGGAGAACCATGGTTTTGTTACAAGCCAAGAAGACTCTCCTGTGATACTAGGATCAACCATTTTAAAGGGGGACTTAAAAAGGGCCTTTTAACTTCAGAAGAGAGTAACTTTTTCCAAAGGTACTTGTTTTCTTAGACTGGATGTGTAATGTTTGTTTTGTATAGATTAATGTTACTTTGGCTCTTTTCTTTTTAAAATGTGCGATGGTGAAAGACTGTTCTTGAATTCCTTTTACTACACCGAAATTGGCCTTTTAAATAAATGCCAAACAAGTAAAACATCAGTGTGGTTCTGCTACAATCTTTCTAATTTGCTGAATAGTATAAAAGAGGGCATTTTAGAGCCAAATTTATGGCTCATAATTTTCATCAACTCTTATTATTTTAGGGCTTCATTGCTGTCACTATATATAAGGTAAAGGTAAAGGTTCCCCTCGCACATATGTGCTAGTCATTCCTGATTCTAGGGGGCAGTGCTCATCTCTGTTTCAAAGCCGAAGAGCCAGCACTGTCCGAAGATGTTTCCGTGGTCATGTGGCTGGCATGACTAAATGCCAAAGGCGCACGGAACGCTGTTACCTTCTCACCAAAGTTGGTCCCTATTTTTCTACTTGCATATTTTACATGATTTTGAACTGCTAGGTTGGCAGAAGCTGGGACAAGTAACAGGAGCTCACCCCATGATGCGGCATTAGGGATTCGAATCGCTGAACTGCTGACCTTTTGATCGACAAGCTCAGCGTCTTAGCCACTGAGCCACCGCATCCCTACATCACTATATATACTCTACCTTTAGTTTTAATAATGGCAGCAATAAAACTTGGCTCTTCAGATAACAGCCCTATATTCAGGAACTTCTTTATAGTAGGAACTTCACAGACACGGCGCAGCTAAATAAATTGTTTCAGTGTAAATAATAAATTAGATATGCTCAGACGACCATATGCTTATGACGACCATACTGCAAAACACAAGAGATTGTGCCACATAATCCCTAGGGGGAAAGATTTAAATTTTAAACCTTTTCCTTTCATGTTTTGATTCAGAAGTCTTTGGGCCATTCTTTTCTTATCCCTGACAGTCAGAAAAATCTGCTTAGTATTTCACTAATAGTACTGTTGGGCCTAAGCACCTCTGGTTTCATTTTGCATGTTCGGTCTTTTTACTTTGTATTACTAGGAAATTATTGGCTTTTCTCCCCAAATAGATAAAAATAATCAATTTCTAAAAATCCAAATATTTTTGTATTTGAAACTTTTCCTAAACACTATCACTAATTTTAAACAAATTTGCCCAAGATGCACATATTTTTCTGCAGACATTTCTTTATAATATAAATTTCGCTAGTGTACGTGCTTTAGAAAAACAGCAAACATTTTTTGTTCCTTTGAGGAACATGTATTTTAAAATATATTTCATGACTTTTTTTGCATTTTTAATGCAAAGCAATTAATGAAAAGCAATTATTAGCTGATGATGTTGATAAGTCTCACAGTAATACGAGCAATACATCATATTGTTAATAAATGCATTTAGCAATGAAAAATACAATGGAATGTTATTGAGATAGATAAGTCCTCTTTTAACTCAGTTTGCTTTGATATAATTTGTTCAACGTGAATCTTGAATATGGAGTTTTCCAATTATGATTAGTGACGGCATTTCATATAACTATTAGCATCAGAGGGAAATATCCATGGCTGGGAAGGAATCTCTGTAGTCCTATTCATATTCATGAATATATTAGAAGAAGACTTAACTGTGTCAGTGACACAATAATTCAAGTTAAAATGCCATCTGTTTCTAAACATTTAGCAGTAAACATTTGTGACTTCGTATTTAGATTTTTTAAATATATATACATACATATATATATATATTTCCCTTCCTTTAGTGGTGTGAATATAAAAATGCCAATACCTTCCATTGGGCCTGATACTGTGATTGTAAGACCTTTGGGGCATGGAGGTAAAGTAACTATTCAAAAGTTTTGCTTTATACTATTTAAACTTGTTCTTACGAACTGCAACCATCAACAGTGTTTCAGTATTGTATGAGAAACTGTTGAAGAGCTATGGTTAAGAGTTCAATTATTGTATTTAATGTCAGGCTTCCAAGTAACAGATCCAAAGCAGACATTTAAATTATTTAAAAATATTACTTAACCATTATGTATTTAAGGATGAAAAATTCTTCATGTTGTCTATCTTGCTTATTCTGTTGAAGCAACAATCCTTTTGAAAAGGACTTGGCATTTGCTGGCATGCATGTGGAATCGCTCAGAGACAATTTAAACAAAACATTTATTTTCATTCACAGCAGCCATGTAGCAGCTGTGTGAATCCAGAAGATTCCAACAGTGCCAACTATGCAGCCTTGTGTTGGATAATATATCTGAATCATATTTATCCCTTTGAATTCAGATCTCCGGACCTTCCCATTAATGTAATATTGCAGGGTGCTATTATAATACTTTTACTACAAATGATTGAGAATGTAGTATATTTATGGATAAAATTGTTAGAATGTTAGAAGCAGCCCAGAGTCATTTTGTTATGAGATGGGCAGCAAATAAAATAAATAAATAAATAAATATGGATAGATGGATGGATAGATAGATAGATAGATAGATAGATAGATAGATAGATAGATAGATAGATATGGATAAGATTTTCATAAGTGCATTCTTAAAAATTCTATTATATCATCTTTAAACATATCAAAGATGGCCAACTTAAAGTAATATAATTGTAAATAGCAATTAGATTAAATGTAAATAGTGTTACATTTATCATCTTTCTTTCTTTCTTTCTTTCTTTCTTTCTTTCTTTCTTTCTTTCTTTCTTTCTTTCTTTCTTTCTTTCTTTCTTTCTTTCTTTCTTTCTTTCTTTCTTTCTTTCTTTGCTAAAGGCAAAAAAAGGAAAACGGTTGTCAGCCCTGGAGGCCATCTTTGTTTTTGGTTCTTCAGGGCTGCCACATTTAGTGTATAGGCCTGCTGTGGGAAACTGGGAGTGGGGTTGCATGGAGTGGGTAGAGATGTATAGCCACAACAACATTCTTTTCTCTGGGAGTCAAGGATGGTCAGCCTGCACCTGGAGAGGCATGACTGGGGAACATCTCCAGTTGGGACAGTGGATTGATTAGACCATGTGATGGACATGTGGATGCAGGGGAAGGGACTTTGACTTTCCTTTGGGTGGGGAAAACCCGGGGTCTTTCAGATTCGGGTTTTCCCAGATGTGCCAATATGACATCTCTAATAAAATTGAACTTTGAGGAATTGCCTGCCTTGTAGTCTTACTTAGTTGGGAGTGTTACTTGGAATCCTGACAACAATTGCATCTGGCATGTTGCTTTGAAAATGTATATTTATAATATGTGTCTGTCAACTTGCTCTCTGTCTTGCTTATTTGTTTGTTTCTTTGTTTATGCTGCAATAATAAGATCCAGTTGAGTTTTCCATACAGATGAATATGTATACAATGACTCAAAATTTTCCATGCTTGTCCAAAAATTCACCTGCCAGTGCAGTTTTCCAATATATTAAAGGTAAAATTTGTTAATAGCTTTTTGGAACATGGATGTTGTAGTATTTTTGTTACAATGGAGTTAGTAAATTTTGCAGACATGATACTTAAAATTATAAAACTGCTTTTGCAAGACTCGTATGTGATCTCTTATTTTGTTTCAAGCTACAATTTTAATGCACGCCTCCCCATTTCTATTCATTAATTCAAAATGTTCTCTTTCAGAACTGAACAGTCTAGAAAGTTCTCACAACTCTGATGTATTTCCTTCTGGTTATTATTATCAAGATGAATGGCAACCAAGGACACGGTTGATTCGGCATTTTAATAAGTCATCAGATATTACTGAATGTTTACAGGGAAAACTTATTTACTTGTTTGGAGACTCTACAATCAGACAGTGGTTTGAATACCTGACAAAATTTGTTCCAGGTATGTTCAAATTGATTCCTTCTATAAGAAATTCTGCCATAAATAATTGATAAGCATGTTATTTTTTAAAATTTTGAGAGAAAAATTGAAAAGAAATCCTAAACTTGATTCCCCCCCCCCCAAGAATATCCCATTATTAGGCTATCTGGCACTATCTGGAAGTTAGTGATAACAGGAAACCTAAGTCAAAAGCTTTTGTGGTTAATTTTTTGCTTAATTTCAGACGCCCTTGACAAGAAAGTAGACGTGTATCAAGCGTGCCCTGCAGTTTGTTACTGTATGTGTGTGGAGCTGGGTGGGAAGGAAACATAATTAAAACCAGATTAAATAATTTAGCCCGAGACAATTAAAAATCCCAATAATTTAAAACAGATTAAAATTTCGATTTAAAAGAATTTTAAAACAGGGGACAAAATTAGGCCAGGCCGGCTTGCTGGAATAGGAGGGTCTTAAGAGCACGGCGGAAAGTGCGCAGATCCGGGATCCTCCGTATCTCTGGGGGGAGCTCGTTCCAGATAGTGGGTGCCCCCACAGAGAAGGCCTTCCCCCTGGGGGCCGCCAGTCGACATTGTTTGGCTGACAGCACCCGGAGGAGCCCCTCTCTATGAGAGCGTACCGGCCGGTGGGAGGCTGTTTGTGGTAGTAGGCGGTCCCGTAAATAACCAGGTCCTAAGCCATGGAGTGCTCTAAAGGTGGTGACCAAAACCTTGAAGTGCACCCGGAAGCCCACCGGGAGCCAGTGCAGCTCGTGCAGGAGAGGTGTCACATGGGAGCGCCATGTTGCTCCCATAACCACCCGCGCGGCCGCACTCTGCGCCAGTTGGAGACTCCAGGTGCTCCTCAAGGGGAGCCCCATGTAGAGAGCTGCCATTTAGCATGCAATCCCAAGTCTCACCCATGAGATGAAAAACTATCCCATTTGTGGGCTCCAATGAAGAGAGCAGCTGTCCTACTGAACAAAAATGAAGGAGTCTCCACTGAATTATATCTGAATTATATCTGACAGCAGATATAATAGGCACATTTACAGTTCTTTGTAAAGAATCTATTAGATCCCAGCTGCAAAACTCTAGATGCCTATTAAATGGTTGCAGGAAACAAGTCTGTAGACCTGAGGTCGGTAACCTCAAACCTTCAGAGCCACAAAGGTCCTAACCGGAAGGCCCCTCCCTTCAATTCTGGAACCGACCGGAAGTCCGGTTCCCCCACCATAGTCTCCTAGTGCGGTGTCCTTTTTCCTCTACTTATCCTAACCAAAATCCCTATCAATTGTGGAGCCGACTGGAAAACCTGCCCCTTGCCATAGAGTCTCTTCCTGGCACGCCATGCTTTTCCCTCCCTGACCGAAAGCTCCTCTCAAAATTGTGGTGCTGACCAGTGACAGGGAGCCACAGCAGAGGGATGAAAGAGATGTGGCTCCAGAGCCGCAGGTTGCTAACCCTTGCTGTAGACCTTAGAAGGAAATTCTGCTGGCTGACTTCTCTATACTAGAACAGAACAGACAGCGAAGGGGTAGACTGCAGCAAGTGTGTTCAGCAAAAGTGCAGTGCATTTGAAGCAAAGAGGAGCTGAAGGGGAACGGCTTGAAATTGAGAAGGAAATAGATAGAGGGCCTATTCAGGTGATTAAAACATTGACATTTTTTCTCCCAAAGAAATGTAGTCATGTTTGAGGTTATATATTATTTTTCATTCCTTTAAAATGGTTAGTTGAATAGGCATTTGGATGATTTTTCAGAAGGCATAATGCTAAGCTTAAATTAGTTTTATCTTACTAACACTTCTAGGTAGTGATAGAGTTATGGCATACAATGATATACTAATTTTCTTTTTTTAAACAGATCTTGTGGAATTAAACCTTGGAAGTTCTAAGAAAGTTGGTCCTCTCATGGCTGTGGATCCAAAGCACAACATCTTACTAAATTTTCATTGCCATGGCCCTCCCCTTCGTTTTTTCACAGTTTTTACCAGTCAACTGCATTATATTGCCAATGAACTGAATCGTATTGTTGGTGGGAAGAACACTGTGATAGCCATAACTATTTGGTCTCACCTTAGCACTTTTCCTATAGAAGTGTACATCAGGAGATTGAGAAATATTCGCAGGGCAGTTGTTCGGCTATTGGAACGGAGCCCAAAAACTTATATAGTCATCAAAACTGCCAATGTTCAAGAACATGGCCCAGAAGTTAGCCTTTTCAACAGTGACTGGTATGCCTATCAGCGTGACACAATAATGAGGAAGATGTTCTCAAAAATTGGGGTGTACTTTGTGGATGCTTGGGAGATGACACTGGCTCACCGTTTGCCACATAAATTACATCCAGAAAATATTATTCTCAAAAATCAGTTAGATGTTTTGTTGTCTTTTATATGCCCACTGGAAACACACTACAGGTTCTTAACTGGTATACATAATCAAATGTGGTCTATATTTGTATAATTCAGCATTCTGCACTATTAAATGAAGCATTGCTGATTTGTTGTGGTCAGAATTTGCATCACATCTAGCACAACTTGCACAAAAGCAAGCACATTTATATTTACTGGGGGCAGGGAGAATTCTGTATGTGCATTACGTTTTTACACTGGCCCATGTTCCTCCCCAACCTCCTCACTGTCCGACTCCGCTGACAGCTTTGCAGGCTGCTGGCAGACCACAACATCCAACCTTCCCCTTTTATGATGCATGTATTGGTGTATTCAGGTTCTACACCTCACTTGTATAAAATATTTTTTTTAACTAGGGCTAAGCACACTTCAGACATTATCGAGAAAAAGTGATTTGGAACTTAGGTAAACACTAAGCCTTTTTTGTGTTCATTAAAACAGCCATGCCTGAAAAAAATACAGCAGTGATAATCACCTCCAAAATAAAAGGGAATATTCTTCTGTTTTTCCTATTGGCCTCAGCTTCTTGTCTGATTACTAAAGAGTTAGAGCTAGAACAAGAACAAAAAATAATAGGCAAGTTTTTGGAAGAATTTTGGTAAGGATAGATGCAATTAAGGCAGACATTACAGTTATTTTTCATCACTGTTTTAACTGTGAATAATCTTTATGCAAAACAATCGTTAAAGGAGGATTACCTGTATTAAAATCACAATAAATAATTATGAGAAGTGATAATGATATCAAAAGATTAATAAACACTGCATTCTTTTGTCCAATACTTTTGCCTTTAAAGGTACCTTTAATTCTTGACATAAGCTATTACATGCTTCTTTCCTGGAGGGAGAGAATGATTGACCATTGTTTTTGTGTAAATTTTCATAAGTAGGAACCTTAGCAGCCAAAAAGGAACAATCATATTTGACCCATGCTATGTGACCTTGATCCTATTTTCATGCCAAAAAGTAAGTAAGCCTAGAAATTAATTTCTGTTCTGTCCACAAAAGTATCTAAATCTAAAAGAAATGGCACAGAATTAAATATTCCTTATCTTAAATGTTCTAAAAATTCCATATAGCCAATTCATAATTGTTTATTTTCAAGTCAGAGAAGTACTAAAAAGATCTTCATGAATCAGACTAAAGCTTGCATATTGCAATGTTATAGGTAGTCGTCCTCTTACAACCATTCATATAAATCGAACCAATAAATAAATAAATTGTGGTTGTAAATTGAGGACTACCTGTACAAGATCTTAACTTCCATGTCTGAATCTGTCACATCCCATGCAATGGCCTCTTGATTTCCTGCCTTAGTTTCACCATCTACAAGTTCATTTCTCTTGAATTGTTAAATGGGAATAAATTTTAATTCTAGTATGACATTCAAACTGAAACGTTTCCTCAGTTTCTTCAAAAGACAGATATTCCGGGGCATAATATCTTTATAAGGAGTTCACCTGACATGGGATTATTTTTCAGTTTTCAATACAAGATATATTTCATCATTTTTAATCACTGTACTTTTAATCACTCAGATAAATTACGTTTACTGGTATATTTTCTCATGTATATTTTCTCTTGTTGCTTGCCCTTCATCCTCTTTGTAAAAGGCATTTTTTCATGGTAATTCTTGAAATTCTGCTTTATCCGCAGTGTTGGCAGATTATAGTAATGCAAGGGCATTTCTGCTACATCAGGTAAGAAGCAGACTCTTCCCCAGGTAATGACCAGGTTTGAAGGTCATGTTCCTTCCTGTTTGCTGGCCATGTATGTCTGCATGAAGAATACCAATGTTAAAAATAATGGAAGTGATTTTGAAGTGAGATTTTAGGCTTCCTCATCTACTGCTACTTTGCAAAATGGAGATCTACATGTCAAACTTGAGAATTGAAAGTTTCTATGATTCATTGTTGCATGATAACAGTTTTAAAAATACACTTCTCAGTGGTGAATGTCTGCAATGTTTGATAGATATATGGAAACATTTAATATTTTACCAGTAATAATACAAAAAAATCTGAGTTTATAACCATTGTGATTATTACTATTAACATGCAGAAAATACTTAATTTTCCTGTAAACAATGGATTTTATGAGCTAACAGTTGGCTGTCTGATGACTTTACAGCAATCATTAATCGCACATTTGTGTAAAAATTTTATCAATCAAAATGTGTATTATTTTTAATTTATTAAATAAATATTAAATTTGTACTTTACCCTGCCCCATGCTTTCTTCTCTTATTGCCACACACAGCACTGAGATACAATAGGACACAAATGACAATTGGCCAATGATCACTTTGTCATTACAGAAGTGAGCAGGCCAATGAAATGGCATATTCTGCACTATCTGACATTGGAGCCATGAAATTATATTACTTTTAATAGTGAATATTTCCACTAATTGTCTCTTCAAAGCCACACAAATACACACAAATTGGTGTTTTCTCATCAAAACCAATATATTTCAACATGCATTTTAGATTTTTGCATGAATGCCATTTCGCATGGCTGCTTCTGAATTCATCTGATGGACAGTGGTGGCCTCCAAATCTTTTAACATAACAACCAATTCTCTGTCCTAATGACTGGCTGGGTGAGCATGGCTGGGTGAGGGGGGGGTGTCGTGACTGAGTGGGCGTGGCCAACTACGTCACGTGTGTGGGTGGTACCTGTGTGGCACAGGCAGGGTTGGGGAGGGAATCAAGGGGTCCCCGGTGGTGGGGGTGGGAGGAAAGAAAGATCCAACCTGTTTGTGTGTGTGTGTGTGTGTGAGAGAGAGAGTGTGTGTGTGTGTGTGAGAGAGAGAGTGCGTCAAGCTACACTGGGAAAGCTGGCTGTGAGAGAAAGAGAAGCTGGATAAGCTGGACCCAGACGCTTCCCAGGTCCCCTCATCCAGACGTGGGCTGCTGCCAGTTTGGACTGGTTCGCCCAAAGCAGTTGTTCTGATTCTGCGCGGTTCAGAGAACTGGCAAATTGGACCATCGGCTGGCCCCACCCCGCCCATTTTTCAGGTCGTTTTTCCAACCAAAATCGGAAGGGGGATGCGGAAAAACAGTCTGAAAACAGGCAGGGTCAGAGCCAGCCGGTGGTCCGATTTGCCGATTCTCCGAACCACACAGGATTGGAACAACCAGTTTGGGTGAACCGGTCTGAAACAGCAGCAGCCCACCTCTGGTGATGAAATACAAGTAACACTATATTCAAATTAAAGTCTGATGTATCAAAATTTCATGATTCTTCACACATTATTTTACATATGACAAGTATAAAAAATGGCAACTCCAGGACTCTATAATGGGAATGTAAACTGGAATCCTAGGGAACAGGACTGTCACAGATTATAAATCACGATAGTGAATTCTGGTATTTGGCATATGCTTTTAGTATGAGTGAATGAACATTCTTCTATTATTGATGGCTCTCTATAATCTAATACAGCTTGATTTTATGTATGTATACAAGTCTTAAAAAAAACGGGGGGGTACTTGAGAAAACTAATTTTCTACAAAGTCAAAAAAAAAAAGTTGGGCTATGGTGGATGGCTAATCAGTGAGGTGCCATCACTGGAAAAGGAGCTCACCTGGCCATATCTTTTGACCCAGCTTTCCTCATGGACATGTGCATGGAACAGCATGTGGTTATGGGTTACATAATACTGTCCTGCTGCTATTGTCCCAAGAAAGAAAATATTTTGGCCAGTCTTCTCTTTAATAATTTGTGAGAAAGATGGGGATTCCAGAGGCTGAGCAGCTTCTCCATAAATTGGAAGACATCCTTTTCATCCTCAATCAGCATCAACATGAGGATGAGGGAAAGGTAACCTTAGGTTATAGTGTCAATTAGCCCCAGCTGCTTTGGGCTTGTCAGAGAACAGCAGTCCCAACTTCTTTTGCAGAGATGAAAATGAAAGTATCAATCTTACAATCTAAAACCCAATTTTATTAAAAATAAGGAAAAGGAAAATGTTGACTTTCCATGGACAAATGCCCAAACAATCACAATTCTATAGACTGATAAAAATAGTGTCTAAAACAAGTTTCCCATAAAATAATGCGAGGAGACCAATTGGATGGGATCTGAGGTTCAAATAATTTACTGTAGATGCGATAAAACAAGAATTGAGTTTGTATGAAAGCAATAAAGCTCAAATACAAAGATCAGAGGCAAATTCATTGCACAATTAACAGATACTTTCCAAATATCAGAATCCAGTTGTTAGAGATGTTTTACAGTAAAAACACATTATAAGCCGAAGGGCAAGTTAAATAATTGCTTTCTCATTTTGTAAACAAGGGTTTGGCCCTGCAAATACTTGATCACTCCACTCTCATCCTGTGCAGTACACGAACATTTGAACAATCATAATTATTTTAAGTGTCATTTATCATATTTCATCATTCTTGTGCTCCATTTTGCTCATGCTTTACTTCCCAACAAAAAATATTATTATCATACTCCAATATGGGTATGTCAATTTTTTTCAATCAGGTAAAATCTTTATAGTCATACCATTGATTGAAGGTAGCAATAGCAATAGCAGACTTATATACTACTTCATAGTGCTTCACAGTCCTCTCTAAGCAGTTTACAGAGTCAGCACATTGCACCCAACAATCTGGGTCCTCATTTTATTGACCTCGGAAGGATTGAAGGCTGAGTCAACCTTGAGCCGGTCAGAACCGAACACCTGGCAGTGGGCAGAGTTAGTCTGCAATACTGCATTCTAACAACTGCACCACTATGACTCAGTGGTCAAATAACAACTAAAGATCAACTAAACTAAAGGTCAAATAAAAACTAAAATAAAATGCATTAAAAAAAATAAACCCCAACTAAGCAACGCATCACTTTGTATAGCAAACTGTCCTGAACAAAAAATTGTGGCGAAAGCATATGGAAGATAGCTGTTGCATATCATCCAGAGCCTGTGAGCAGTAAGATTTCCTATGTTCCTATGAAATGTGGCTCCTACTGGAAAAAGGAAAAGATAACTCCTAGCACCCAGATTTAGGCAGATTTAGATGGGAGAACTGGATCTTTCAAATAGCTTTGTTACAAGTAGCTTTGTTACAAATCACATAGAACGTCTACAGAAAATTTTAAATTATCAGAAAAACTGAGATAGCTGAGCCAATCAGTTATGAATTCCTTTTCAGATATGTGACCAATGAGAGTACAGAGTAGAAAGAAGTTGAGTCCCTTCATCAGTTAAGGATTCCCATAGCAATTCACTACCTTGTTGTGGAGAAGGGGCTTGCGCAGCGCAATGAAGCTATTAGCTATGCCATGCAGGGCCACCCACTCCAGTATCTTGCCATAAAACCCCCATGGACAGTACCAAAAGGCAAAAAGATATGATGCTGGAAGATGAGCCCCTCAGGTCGGAAGGTGTCCAATATGCTACTGGGGAAGAGCAGAGGGCTAGTACTAGTAGCACCAGAAAGAGTGAAGCGACTGGGCCAAAGCCGAAAGAACGCTCAGCTGTGGATGCATCTGGTGGTGAAAGGAAAGTCCGATGCTGTAAAGACCTACACTCCATAGGAACGTGGAATGTAAGATCCATGAATCAAGGCAAGCTGGACGTGGTCAAACAAGATATGACAAGACTGAACATCGACATCTTAGGAATCGGTGAACTAAAATGGACAGGAATGGGTGAATTTAATTTAAATGAACATTAATTATACTACTGCAGGCAAGAATCCCTCAGAAGAAATGGAATAGCCATCATAGTCAATAAAAGAATAGGAAAAGTAGTACTGGGATACAATCCCCAAAATGACAGAATGATCTCAGTTTGAATCCAAAGCATACCATTCAACATCACAGTAGTCCAAGTCTATGCTCCAACCACTGGTGCTGAAGAGGCTGAAGTTGGCCAGTTCTATGAAGACCTACAACACCTTCTAGAATTAACACCAAAAAACTATGTCCTTATCATCATGGGGAATTGTAGTGCTGAATTAGGAAGTCAAAAGATAACCGGAATAACAGGCAAATTTGGTCTTGGGAGTACAAAATGAGGCAGGACATAGGCTGGTAGAATTTTATCAAGAGAATACGATGGTCATAGCAAACACTCTTTTCACATGGACATCACCAGATGGTCAACACAGAAATCAGATTGACTATGTGCTCTGCAGCCAAAGATGGAGAAATTCTATCTAGTCAGTAAAAACAAGACCAGGAGCTGACGGTGGCTCAGATCATGAGCTTCTCGTTGCAAAATTTAGACTTAAATTGAAGAAAGTAGGGAAAAGCACTAGGCCATTCAGGTATGAACTAAATCATATCCCTGATGAATATACAGTAGAGGTGACAAATAGATTTAAGGAATTAGATCTGATAGACAGAGTGCCTGAAGAACTATGGACGGAGGTTCACAACATTGTACAAGAGGTAGCAACTAAAACCATCCCAAAGCTAAAGAAATGCAAGAAAGCAAAATGGCTATCTGAGGAAGCCTTACAAATAGCTGAGGAAAGAAGGGAAGTGAAAGGCAAGGAAGAAAGATACACCCAATTAAATGCAGAATTCCAGAGAATAGCTAGAAGAATAAGAATGCCTTCTTAAATGAACAGTGCAAAGAAACAGAAGAAAACAGTAAAATAGGGAGAAGCAGAGATCTCTTCAAGAAAATTGGAGATTTGAAGGGAATGTTTCATGCAAAGATGGGCATGATAAAGGACTAAAATGGCAGGGACCTAACAGAGGCAGAAGAGATTAAGAAGAGGTGGCAAAATTACACAGAATTATACAAGATGGAGCTTAAAGTCCCTGATAACTATGATAGGGTGGCCATTGACCTCAAGGGTGGCCACTGACTGGAATGCAAAGTCAAATGGGCCTTAGGAAGTCAGAACAACAACAAAGCTAGTGGAGGTGACAGTATTCCAGCTAAACTATTCAAAATCTTAAAAGATGATGCAATAAAAGTGCTTTTAATAGGCTGTACACCGCCTTGAGTCCTTCGGGAGAAGGGCGGTATAGAAATAAAATTATTCTTATTCTTATTCTTACACTGTATATGCCAGCAAATTTGGAAAACTCAAAAGTGGCCACAGGATTGCAAAAGGTCAGTTTACATTCCAATTCCAAAGAAGGGCAATGCCAAAGAATGCTCAAACTACCAAACCATTGCACTCATTTCACATGCTAGCAAAGTTATGCTCAAAATCCTACAAGCTAGGCTCCAGCAGTATGTGGAACGAGAACTACCAGAAGTGCAGACAGGATTTTGAAGAGGCAGAAGAACTAGAGATCAAATTGCCATCATATGCTGGATCATGGAGAAAGCTACGGAGTTCCAGAAAAACATTTACTTCTGCTTCATTGACTATGTTAAAGCCTTTGATTGTGTGGATCACAACAAATTGTGGCAAGTTCTCAAAGAGATGTGAGTACCAGACCATCTTATTTGTCTCTTGCTAAACCTATATGCGGGTCAAGAAGCAACAGTGAGAACTGAACACGGAATCACTGATTGGTTCAAAATTGCAAAATTGAGAAAGGAGTTCGGCAAGGCTGTATAGTGTTGCCCTGCCTATTTAACTTATATGCAGAGCACATCATGAGAAAGGTGGGGCTAGATGAATCACAAGTTGGAATTTAGATTGCCAAGAGAAATATCAACAACCTCAGATATGCAGATACCACTCTAATGGCAGAAAATGAAGAAGAACTAAAGAGCCTCTTGATGTGGGTGAAGGAGGAGAGTGCAAAAATTCTCTTGAAACTCAACAAGAGTTGAGTTTCAAATCATGGCTCCCAGCCCTCTCAATTCCTGGCAAATAGATGGGGAAGAAATGGAGGTAGTGACAGATTTTATTTTCCTGGGCTCCAAGATCACCGCACATGGGGACTACAGCCAAGAAATTAAAAGACGCTTGCTATGGCAAAGTTAGACAGCATACTAAAAAGCAGAGACATCACCCTGCCAACAAAAGTACGTAAAGTCAAGGCTATGGTTTTCCCAGTTACAATGTATGGTTGTAAAAGTTGGACCATAGGGAAGGCTGAGCGTCAAAGAATTGAGGCCTTTGAACTATGGTGCTGGAGAAGACTCCTGTGAGTCCCTTGGACTGCAAGGCAATCAAACCAGGAGATCAACCCTGATGCTCTTTAGAAGGCCAGATCCTGAAGATGAAACTGAAATATTTTGGCCACTTAATGAGAAGGAGTCACTGGAAAAGAGCCTAATGCTGTGAACGATTGAAGGGAAAAGAAGAACGGGATGGCAGAGAATGAGGTGTCTGGATGGAGTCACTGAAGCAATCAGCATAAACTTAAATAGTCGGACATGACTTTGCAAATAACAACAATAATAGCAACCAGATATTAAAGAAAAAGTTGTTGAAAATGAAGTGCAAATAGTTCAGCTTCAACTCTCATGGATTATCTGTCTGGATGATGACTTGTCACAGTGACAGACATCTATATCTATTTGCAGTTTCAGGAGGCAATCCCCTTTAATACACATAGAATTAAAGTAGAAGAAGTAGTAGAAGTAGAAGAAGCAGCATACTCTACTAGATACTGTCATGAATCTTTTGTATGCCACTGCAATTATTCTCTTTCTTTAGCACTCCAACAGTCTCATGCAATAATTAAAGATTTGGCTTGTGTTGGGAAGCTGCTTTTATTGTACATACAAAGATGCCCTCATCATAACACAGACTGGTATCTAAAGGATCTAAGTGTCTGCCCATATCTTTGTTTGTCTCAATGTTTCTTGTCCTGCCCTTTCGTTGCAATGGACCTTGTACATCCTAGTTCTGAAGCTACACTGTCAATGGAAACTGCATTCTGTTTACATAACAATCTATTTCAGGCATTTTATCTCTTGCCATGACAGCCCCAGCCCTCATGATGAACTCTCTGCAGCCATATGGGATACTATTCTTCTTGCAAGGCTATTTCTGACTTCCTCGAACAAAATAATTGAACTGGGGTGTTATGGTAATGCCAGCAGAAATATAGATGCCTCCTGTATATGAAAGACAACAATAATTTCATTAGTCTCAACTTCCATAAAAGCCTGTTATTTGGCTCTAGTCAGTAGAGGTCAACTCTCTGTGTGTGCATGTGTCTGTCTCAAATGTTGAGGCATTCCAGAGACGTCCACAGGAAGGGATAAAGGGGAAGCAAATAATGAAAATACTATTGTGTTGATGTGATTCAAGCTTTGACCTTTTTTTATGTGCGGTGAACACCTGAAATGTGAGATGCTTGTGTCATAATGTGACAATTTAGCTTTGTTGATGAATGTGCTGCATTCTATAGATACCATTAAGCCCTGCTATGAGCCACTTTTATGTCTAGAGGTCAAAAAAGACATTCTCAGATCTATCTCTCAACATGAGAGGAATCGCCTGAAAAATCAAACGAATCTTTGTTCCTTCTAGGTGTGGAACTGAACCTCCTCAAAAGTGCGTTTATTGCTGTTTTATGGTCTGCTTTTGTAGGATAACTTTTACATTCAGCACTTTTTGGGAGTTAAGAATGTTTAAAACTGTCCAGATATACAGTATATTCTGTATGGAGAAGGAAGATGACCACTGGGTGGCAGCAAAGAAGTAAATATTGAGGAAGGAAAGATAGCATAATTACAATAGAAGAAAATCAGCACTAAACTTTTAAAAAGAACTGATATGGAGTGATTGGGGTTGGAGTTCTTTTTAAGTATTAGATTTCTGATCAATATCTCCTAGCTTTGTACAACCTTGCAGTAATACTTTGTAGACAGACTCATTTCTTCCCTAGAATTCCTGGGAATTATATTGCAATGTTGCAATGATAGTCATAGTGCTAAGTGGGAGGGATGACTTAAACCAGACCGAGCAACTAGCAACCAACTAAAAATCTGTTAATTCTCAGGAGTTATTGCATTAAGCCGGTTACTGTTTTCTTTATGCTACATCCTCATGTTTCCTTCATCTGATCCCCAGCTGAAGAAGATTGTCACCTTTATTTTTCCAATGTTCTAGTGTTATTCTCCTAATACACTTCTTCAGTGGTGGAATTCAAATTTTTTTACTACTGGTTCTGTGGGCATGGCTTGGAGGACATGGCAGGGGAAGGATACTGCAAAATCTCCATTCCCACCCCACTCCAGGGGAAGGATATTGCAAAATCTCCATTCCCACCCCACTCTGGGGCCAGCTAGAGGTAGTATTTGCCGGTTCTCCAAACTACTCAAACTTTTTGCTACCGGTTCTCCAGAACCTGTCAGAACCGGCTGAATAGCACCCCTGCACTTCTTGCCGTAAGCATGATCAAGTATTCTCGACAGTGTAGTTGATGATGTAGTTAAAGGGTACAATCTGTCTAGCTCATGGGTGTCAAACTCAATCACGTCATGTGACGTATCACATTTTTTGCCTTTGTAGAGCCGGGGTGGGTGTGGCCTGAGTGTGATGGCCCACAGGCCACCAGTTTGACAGGCCTGGTCTAGCTCATATTAGTCACTTTATTTTTTTTATAGTTTTATTTATAGTTTTTTCTTTAACATCCATAAATGGTGTATTGTCTGAACAGTGTATTGTCTGTGTATTGTATTGTATTGTATTGTATTTTAAACACAGTACTACTGCTAATATTATTTAGATATACATAATCATAATCTTTCAACTTCTAAAATTTCTGTATATATGGTAATTATAATGCGTTCTATTATATATCAGTATACATGATACTATTTTCTCAGTTTCTACTTTCTATCTCTTTTTTCTAACTCTTAATAAGCCACCCTATTAAGAAGTATTCTATATCTATCCATCATCTCTTGCCCTTTTTAGAATTTCAACTTTTATTTACTTTTTGGTAAATCTTTCATGCTTGTCCCTTGGGACCTTGTAACTCCTTACAACACATTTATTTAATCAAAGTATTTTATCTGCCACAACATCTATGTCTTGCTGTTGGATCTCTAGAGTACCCATCCATAGTTCTTTCATCATTTTAAAGAGAACTCTCTCTTTATTCTCTTCTATGTTTTGGAACTCTTATAGCATAAGCTGTCTGTTCCATTTTAGAAATTATTACTCTCTCTTCCATATCTTTATCCGCTTGTATCATTTTTGGATTTATCTCCTTTATTCTTTCCTCAGCTTCTTCTGGCTTCTCCTCCATTTTCTGAATTTTTTGTTCATCTTTTATTATTGCTTGCTGCGGGATTTATAATCTCACATTTGTATCCTGCATCAATTCCATCATCTCCCTATAATTCCTTGTCATATCTTCCTGAATACATTGAAACCTCAATATTTCTATTGTGGTCCGCTGACGGCCTGCAGAGCTGGCAGCAGAGTCCAACAGTGAGGAGGCTGAGGAGGAACATGGGCCAGTCCTGGAGTCTGGGGAAGGCTCAGACGAGGGCTCTGCATCGGAGACAGAGATGGGGCCATTGCCATCTGGGAGTTATGTGCTGATTCTGGAGCCTCCACAGTCTGACATCAGCGAGGCAGAGGAACAGGGGGGGGGGCGTGTTGTCCCAAAACACCAAAAATGCCAATATTAATAAAATTTACATAGTCCCAGAACTGTTTCTCAAAATCCCCTAAATTTATAGTCCTTAAAATTTTCCAATTTGCACCCTCTAAATTTTCCAAAATTTCAAGTTTTGTTTAATTTTTCTTCTCTTCTTTCCTTTTTGCCTTGTAGAGCAGGGATATCAAACTCAAGGCCTGTGGGCCACATCCCGCCTGCTTAGATCTGACACTTAGGGCCACCCTGCAAACAGCAAAGGACCAGCCTGTGCTGCCTCTGCCAACGAAAACGGAGCTTGGGAGGGCCGCATGCAGCTCTCCCGAGCTCCATTTCACTGGCACAGGATTGCAGGAAGCCATCGCATCCAGAAACAGAATGCAAGAACCCATTTTTGCTGGCAGAGCACTTGGGCCACCACACAGGAGTGACACCGAACTGGCAACAGCCACCCTGGCCAACCCACCCCAACCCTCCGAGGTTCAACACAACCCTGATGCAGCCCTCAATGAAATAGAGTTTGATACCCCTATTGTAGAATGTTCTATCAAATAGTTTTAATAATCCAGATTGGCCCACCAAGTTTCTCCAAATGTCTCTAATCCACAGAATCAAATGTTCAATTTCAAGAATGTTTTTTGTTACTCATAATCCACCTTGCCTTAAAACTCTTCAAAAGGCTCACTCAATACTTCCAAGCCACCAAAAAAACAGTACATATGGAACCAAAATAGAAAGGCTTTCCAGGTGTTGTTTGCCTTTTACTATTTCCTTTGTTCTCCTCCTTGTTTTTCTTGTGTTATCAATTAATCAATTAACCCTCACTTGCCAAGGTTGTTTCCCACTGTGTACTAGTATAATATCTTCTTTCACCAGTAGATGGCACTCCCGCTCAAGGTCCAGTATTAATAAACAAAGTTAGAACAGCTGACTGTCAGAAAAAAATCAAGGAAAAAAATAGGGGAAAAAACCCAAGATTCCTTTTTCTTTATACACGCGCTTTCAATAATCAAACAATGTTATCCACAAATTAAGTCACTTTTCACACTACTACCAGTACCAGTCCGGGTATTCTATGTTTTAAAACTTCATAGTCTTCCATTAAAAGCTTGTTTCACTTTTGGGTCTATAATCTTTCTCCATGTGTTAATTCGCCACTTTCTTAGCGTTTTGGAGTCTTTTTTAAAAAAAAAAAAAATGTTTGAGTTTAGATCTCTAGTATAGAAGTTGAAGATGAAACTGAAATACTTTGGCCACTTAATGAGAAGGAAGGGCTCACTGGAGAAGTGCCTAATGCTGGGAAAGATTGAGGGCAAAAGAAGAAGGGGATGACAGAGAATGAGGCGGCTGGATGGAGTCACTGAAGTAGTAGGCGTGAGCTTAAATGGACTCGAGGATGGTAGAGGACAGGAAGGCCTGTGTTGTGGCCTGTCAGCGGCCTGTGCAGCTAGTAGCTGATTCCGACAGCGAGGAGGCTGGTGTGGTGCTGCACCAGCAGCCTGTGCAGCTGGCACTCAAGTCAGACAATGAGGAGGCTGGAGAAGATGTGGTGCCAGAGGCGGGGATTCAACCAGGGCTTTCAGAACCTCCAGAAGCTTCCTTAAGTGAAGAGGAGGAAGAGGAGGAGCCTCTTCTCGAAGCACGGGCACAGAGCTGCCAAAAGGCAGGAGTGGCTCCTCAGGAGAGGTCTCCTCGAGAGTAAAGCTTGGGGCTAATTGGCCATTCCCTTAGCCTATTTAAGGAGGAACGCCGACTGGAGCAATTTGCAGGGAACAACTTCGTTCACATACCTTCATGTCTTGTCTTGCTTATCTTATCAGCTTCCTGCAAATTGCTTCTGGGAATTCTGCCAACCACAGTAAGCTTTCAGTTATTATTCTTTCAACTCTTGGTGGCTGTTAAGGCAGTTAATTAACAGCCGTTATTGTAAAAGACTGGTTTATTTAGTAAACTAAGGTTTGAACGGACTTTCTGTGTGCTGCGTTCTTTGGGGTCCGTAGCTGGGGCAGAACAGCCTGGAGGAATGTTGTCCATGGGGTTGTGATGGGTCGGACACGACTTCGCAACTAACAATAATAGAAGCTGAAAGTAATCTCACCCAGTTTCAATCCTCTGTCCATGAACCACTCCGGTTCATAATCTTCTTGTCTCATATTGGTCACTTTAGGCCATTGCAGACATGCCTATTCATCTCTGACCTCTAGCCACTCTAGAGATGACCATTTTGGTTTGGGTTACAAAAAAGCTCCAGACTTGGACACTTGAATTCTGCAAAGGTATCTGCCTGTGTGATGCTTGACTGCCACCTCCCACTAAGTATCATGCTTTACATGAGCTCTTTACATACAAGGATTTGGCATTATCTTGAAAGAATGTTAGATTTTTTTTTTTAAAGACTGGTTTTCTCTCTATTTTGAAAGAGCATGACACCTGTGTTCACAAAACAAAACATTATCCTTGTGCTACATAAAAGTATGATTAGGCTAGGAAAAAGAACCTGATATTGCCGTTTGGTTTTCAATACTCACAGGTATTCCACTGCTTCTGCCAATTTCAGGTTTCACATCCCTTTTGCTCTATGGCTTCTTCTACATACTTCCATGGTCTCTTGCCATTCCTTTGAAGCAGTAGTTGAGGGCAGAGGTACCTCCTGCTTCATCAGCCTTCTAAAGCAGCTGCTTACTCTCCCCCATCTATATCCAGCCACATATTCAGGGAGCAATTGGTAGTTGCTTTTCATGATGGGAAGTGATGCTCAGGGGGAGTGAAATGAAATGAGAATTGTCCAATGACAATCTTTAAATTGTCCAACATTAAAACAGCAGGAACAGCACTACAGGTAGTCCTCAGTTTATGACAGCAATGGTGTCCAAAATTTCTGTTGTTAAGCAAGACCATTATTAGATGAATTTTGCCCCATTTTGCGACCTTTCTTGTCACAGTTGTTAAGTGAATCACTGCAAATGTTAAATTAGTACCAGGGTTGTTAAATTAATCTGGCTTCCCCATTCATTTTGCTTGTCAAATGGTCACAAAAGGTGATCACATGACCCCGGGATTCTCCAACCGTCATAAATCTGAGTCAGTTGCCAAGAGTCTGAATTTTGATCATGTGACCATGGGGATAGTCAACTGTGTAAGACAAGTGTCAACTGTTGTAAGACACTTTTCCCAATGCCATTGTAACTTTGGACAGTCATTACACAATTGAGCCCAAAATTTCTGTTGTTAAGTGAGATATTTGTTAAGGGAATTTTGCCCCATTTTACAACTTTTCTTGCCTCAGTTGTTAGGTGAATCACTGCAGCTGATAAGTTGTTAAGTTGATAAGCAGGTTGTTAAGTGAATCTGGCCCCCATTGCCTTTGCTTGTCAGAAGGTCACAAAAGTGATCTTGTGACCCTAGGACACAGCAAGTCATAAATATGAACCAGTTGCCAAGCATCTGAATTCTGAGTACATGATCAGGGGGATGCTTCAAAGGTCATAACTATGAAAAATAGTTATAAGTCACTTTTTTCAGTGCCATTGTAAATTTGATCACTAAATGAACTGTTGTAAGTCGAGGATTACCTGTACTTTTCTGAATGAATGAACTTTAAATGCAATGTGCGCCTCCGCCATATTTGCACTGCAAAACTCCAGGCAACCACTAGATGGCAACAGTGAGTTATAGTTTTCTTTATCTGGCTTGAGTTAAATTTTAAACTGATTTTAAATTGGAATTGTTTTAATTACGGCCAAAATATTTAATTATTTTAAACAGTTTTTAGATTTTGTATGTCTTGTTTTTACTTTGGCTGTTCACTGCCCTGAGTCCTATATTGGAGAAGGGCGGTATAGAAATTTAAACAAATAAATAAATAAATAAATAAATCTCCTTGAAGCTATCTAATAGGTGTTCAGTTTTTTGAAGTTCATACATAATAGCGGGTTCAAAGGTTTGCCCTCAAACATATGAATAAAAAGATGATAGCCTGAGATCTACTTGAAAACAGTTATGCCAGAGAAACTTTGGCATGGTTGAATTAGGCTTAATCTTGCCCTCTCGGTCACTCCCACCTATTTCTATTTTAGTTTTCTTTGTCAGCATGAATAATTTTTTCCTTTCTTTTAGGCCTTCTTTGTTGCTCAGATCAATTTCAGCTATAGAAACTTGCACTACTTTTCTTTTTCCTAACTTCTGCAACTATTTCCTGGCTGATTCTTTCTGTCGTAACTTGGAGACATTTGGGGTTTTTCCTCCCTTGCCGGTTTAAAATGCTGAAAGAAATATATGAAAGTTCAAGTGGTTCTAAAGCATGGAATGATTGAAGTGTTTGAATTTGTAAATGTATCGTTAAGAGGCAAACATTAATAATGCTTATGTGTGCAAGCAGATTAACTGAGCTTCACCACTCTTGCAGATTTTGCAATTGATTATAAAGGCACCTTTGTCTTCTGAATGAGATAGTCTATTCTACTTACCTGAGAAAGAGAACATTGTTTCAATGCTGTAAACAGGCTAAAACAGATTTTCCCCAAATCTGGTGTTGAAGTACATCTCCCATCACCCCATGGCTACTCCATGGCCTGCACATCAATGGTGGGCGAATCGGGGTGAACTGGTAGCAACCCACAACTGCTGCACATGATAAAAGGTGTAATTATACAGAGTGGGAATCTATTATCACTTAGACCAGTGTTGCTCAATCGCAGCAATTTTAAGATGGATGGATTTCAACTTCCAGGATTCCTTAGCCAACGGGCCTGGCTGGGGGAATTCTGGGAATTGAAGTCCATACGCCCTAGAGTTGCCAAGATGGAGAAACACTGAGTTAAGACTGTAATTTATAACTCACACTGGATGCCAGAGAGCTGCTGTTTTAATTTGACACTGCTGCTTTTCTGACTTAGACTAGTTACAATAGTCATCTCTGTACTTTCTCAGTTATTGGAATAACCTGCTTTGTGTTTTAGAAAGCACGCATCTTCATCCCATTCCTTTTACTGCAGGTTTTGCAACAGAGAAAGATTTTTAAAGGTTGCAGCCATATGTACTTGACCATAAACGTATTGTAACTGCCAAACCTTAAACTGGATAAATCTGCAGTTGCTTTGCAGTAATCACATTAGTCAATCTAGTGCAGTATTTATAATTTGCCCTCCAGGAACTCCATGTAGACCTCCAAAATTTCAGGTACAGCCCCTAGAGCTGTTCCAGAAATAGTTGCTATTACATTAAATTTACAACTACATTTTTAATGTAGTAGGAGAAAATTATGAAGTGTAAGAGAGATAATCATATTAGTTGTAATTAATTTTTAAATTAATTTTATTTAATTATTTAAATAAATGTTTTGTTTATACCCATTTTACTAAGTGTTATTTAAAGTGTAGCCCATTAGCCTAAAGGTCAAAAGCAGAGCTAATGTCTAATTCAGCCACAGATCTGTCCAAACTAATGAAATACTTTCTATTACTTGCAACAAGTAGCTAAAGCCATTAAGACAATTGTAAATCTGTATCCAGTTATACCAGTGATATAATTATATAATCTTTCTTGTGAGAACAGGAAAGCTTCACCCACTTACCACTTCCTGACTCCAAGGCAGGTTTCAAAATGATCAGTGTTGAGAAGGGGTAGCAATTTTGTATATCTTTCCGCTTACTCAGACAAGACTGGGCAGAGATTTACTCAGGTTTGTTTTATGCCCATAGTATCTTAGTAGGCAGCACCGAGAAAGGAGGTGGAGGGAAGTCCCAAAAAAGAGGTGCTGCAGTGATTTTTTTTTTTTTTTTTTTGCAATTGCCTTTGGCAGATGGTATCACTACTGGCACTGCAAAACAGACTCATATCAGAAGTGGGAGGTTGTGGATGCAAGTGAACATTAATAATTCTTGTCTGTTGTTTGAAGTTGCTATGGTAAGTCCTGGCATTTATCCAGATGATATAAAGTTTTATTTGTATTATTTTTTAATTAGCCTCTTTTTAAAATTATGTTGCTGGAACTTCTGATGTTTTGCCTCTCTAATAAAGCTCTTTCAGTGTAAATTGATTGTAGATTTCGGTCATTCTCTTAATTTAGGAAGTCTGATACATTAGTTTTTCTCCATCTCTATTTTGTTTCTTACATATGTCCAGAACATGATATAAATACTTTAAATTAGCACTGATTATTTCTTCAATTTCTTTAAATGCTAATTATAATTTTTTTTATTAAGTCAAAGCCACTGGGCTAATCACTGCACAACTTCCCAGAAGTATGGAGCTGCTGTGAAACTATACTCCCTCACGCAACTTGGCTTGTTCGTCACTGTTCTGGAATCTAGCAAATGAAATTTAAGACATATTGGCGTTATCATCAGCTCAAAAATGAGTCAGATCCTTAAAAACTATGCAGAATGCCTTTTAAAAGTTCACTTTTTAAGAAAAGTTTGAGTTTCTTGTTGCTTATCTTGTAGAGAAGACGTGAATATTTTATGACGGTCAGTGATGACTAAAAAGCTCTGGGCCCCAGGCTATTGTGGCATGTTGTGGTCAGAGACAAATATCACCTGGGGAAGCTTGGCCTAGATCTTGTAGGACAAGATTTGGGTTCCTCTGCATCCGCCACTTATCCTTCAGCAGTGCCAAGCTTCTCCCTGCTGTCATCTGTCGGGAAGGGAGTCAGAGTTAAACTTTTCTCCGCCAGCTCAGGCCAAGCTTGCCAACATATTTCATCCCTAAAGAGAGTGAGAAAGATTTTTTCAGAAGCCCAGTAGAACCAAGCGATGAATTTAATACACCAGATAAAGAAGCTACACATCATTATAAGGTATGGCTAGAATAGAGCTCACATAGGGCAGGGATATATATATAGGGCATAGGGCAGGAATATATATCTCACCATAACTAGCTGGTATGTATGTATACATAATACTTTTATTAGTTTTTTTTATTTTTTTATTTAATGCTAGTATAACTTGAATGTTATATTGTACATTTTTTATATTTTACTTTTTAGCTTTTTTTCTATTGTCCCCCCATAAAATGGATCATGAATTTGTGCTAGAAAAATGCTGTCGACAGATAATTTCAATTAGTCCTGCCTCTAATGCCCAGGTTCTGTCATTGCTAAAATGGATTTTTCCTGTATCTCCTTTCTGCAAATATTGTATATTCTTCAGATCAGGATACAAATCCCTTCCTTGGTTTTTCTTGCTACTGTTCGACGGTAAATACTTCTACCCTGAAACTGTTTGTGATCCAAAAACTGCTCGATTAAAACAAACCTTCCCGCTCTCAGACGAAAATCCCATTCAGCACAGAAAGTGAAAAAGCGGCAACTTTGATAAGGCGAGATATGCCTTGTGCGACTCTTCTAAGGACATCTTTTACTAGTCTGAGTTATAATCTTTTAGAAACGATAAAGAAAGGGGGAAAAATCAATTAATGAAGATCCAATTAGGAAGGTCACAATCCTGTCTTCAGGCACGGAACCAGGCCGGGTTTTCCAGTTATTCAGCCGAGTGGGGAAGGTCCCTGGGACTAGGTTCACCCAGCTTGGGAATTTCCACCCTGCCGGAAAACTCCAAATTGCATCTCTCATCCCTCCGCCTCAACTTCCTCTTGCGTGTCACAACATCCCCCCTTCACCCCTCCCACTTTTAACCCATTGCGAAACCGAAAAGACGAGTCAGCTTTGAATCACTGAAATAATACTTTCAAAAGAACCCCCGAAGACGTAATTTTTGTGGGAAACTTTCGCTTTGGGCTAGAAAGTGTGTGGAGCTCTCAAGGTGGGGTTGGGTGAGGGGAAGATTTCCCATGGCTTTTGCTTTAGGTAATTGTAAATGATAGATTATTTCTCCCTCCCTCTCCCTCCCTCCCTCTCTCTCTCTCTCTCTCTCTCTTGCTTTGTCATTTAATCGGATCAGTTGCTGAGGACCATTCATCTGCTGGGAAAACTGTTGGCACGTTTCCTCAGATCTACTTTCACTCCAGAGATATGGAGGTATATCTATATTCCCATTCTTAATTGTTAAGGATACCGGATAGTGGCTGAGATATATTTTCGTCCTTATTATTTAAGAGACACCCCTTCCCAGCAACAATTGTTTTGTGAAAAGGCTGCTTACAAATGAATGACATATAATCATTGTAGCCTTTCTCCTGGCATGGAAAAAATGTCATAAATTGAATTTCTGCTTATTGTGATCTATTATACAAATACCGGAACCAAAACAAAGTGGTGATTTTAGGTTAACTTTGCAAACTGTTTATTGATTTATGAATGCCAAATCTGAATGGGAGGGGCGGGGAGGATAAACCTTGCTGTCTATCCAGTTATTAAAAGGCAGCCTTTACAAGAATTGTTGGGAAGCTGTTCATTTTGTGTGTGATGCTACTGTTAAAAAACCTTAATATCTAAAGGAAATTTAAGTATAACTCAAATCAAGGATGCTAGGTAATCATGGAAGCTTATAGTATAGCATACATTTAAAAAAATTTAATTACACTGCACTTTCACAACTCATGTCAGTTTACAGGATATGTAGAGGAAAGATTTAAATATCTATAATATGAATTGATCTCAATAACATAAAATAAAGCAACATATTGCATAAATAGTTAAATTATAAAGATACATAATATGGACAATATAGCCAGGATTTAAGAATCTGAAAGACTACAAGCAAGATATTTTTGAGCATTATCTCAAAATATACAACCAAAATGTCCTTTTTTTCTTGTCTTGTTTTGTTGGCTATCAGTGTCAGAAAGCTAGAATTTTGGGAGGCATCCCAAACAATTAAGTCTTAACATTATTATTAAACAAATTGATTTCTTTGGAAATGAAAGTGTATCGATACAACACATTACTTAAAATGTTGAAGCATACTTTGGATGGGGCTGATTCCCATGTGGTTCCTTAGGAACTGCTCTTCTTAAAAAAAGGTCCTAACTGAATCACTAATCTAACCCCTCTCCTCCCAGCCTTTGATTTAACTACTTTTGATATAACAAAAAGAAGAAAGGGAAATGTGATACTATAAAACATTTTATAGTATTTAGAGAAGGGACATCCAGAGTTGGCTGATAGAAAGCATGAAACATTGGAAGATCATCATACCCTCTTGTCAATTGGCTAGCTTCAAGCTATGTCCACATCGGCTCAAGGTTGACTTAGCCTTCCATCTTTTCGAGGTTGGTAAAATGAGAACCCAGATTGTTGGGGGCAATATGCTGACTCTGTAAATCACTTAGAGAGCGCTGTAAAGCACTATGAAGCGGTATAAAAGTCTAAGTGCTATTGCTATTGCTATGTTGTTACAACTGCTTGCTGCATAACAGCTACATTTCTTAGGGTCAGATATCATCAGTTAAACAGTGTTGGAAGAAATGTCCATCTGGGTTCAGTTTCAAGTGGGGAGAAAGACACTGGAAACGTGGAGGCTATTTGGAAAGATGGTTTAATGGTGGACAGGACCCCATGGTTTGAGGTCCTGGGCAAAATGAGCACATGGGAGAGAGAGAGAGAGAGAGAGAGAGAGAGAGAGAGAGAGAGAGAGTCCTGCCCTGTCTTGGGCCCCGCCTTGGAGCTTCCTGTTCCTGTGTAAGAAAGGTATTCTGATTGGTTGTCAGATTCCCATGGGGCCATGCAGGGGTAACTTTGTAGATTGTCTTAAGTCCCAGGCTTGGTTGAATCTTGCTGATGATGCAATCTCCCCAGGTGCCATGTGGTGATTTCTGTTGCTAGATGGGTAGAGGGCTAATCCTATCATGTCCTGAGGGCCATGTCTTAATCCCATCACCCTGGAGTTGAACGGGGGAGGGGGCAGGGAGCTGCTTTATCTTTAAAACATGTTTCTCCTTTTCTCATCCAGGGAAATATAATATTCTGTCTTTTGAATATTTCCTAAAATATTTCATTCTTCTAGGAGAGCGGTGGGTGCTAACTTTCTTCAACAGGTTGTTGGAAGTAAAGACAACAAGGACTGCTGAGAATGCTTGATATGAGCTGATTTTAGTCAAGGGTCACCTCCAATATGCCTATCATCCTTCTTTGCAAATTCAGTGAGCTTAATCCTTAGATCTGCACAGTTATTAAGTATTTATGATTTTAAAAATCATCTATTACTTTACATACTTTGTAATGAGAATAATTTATTAAAAAGATTATTCTTAAATTAAAAATCAAAAACTCACAGCTACAGTGTTTATATCAGAATCTTCCTTGGCTGGATAATCCTAATAATTCTATTTCAAGAAATTAATTGTTTGTTTTGTTTTACTCAAAACATATTTAGCACCAAATTTAGAATTAATGAATTAAAGTGAACTATAATGTTTGTTCAGGTTTTCAAATATTGTGACTTTTTTGGTATTAAATAAGTAACCTTCTTTCCATCATGATTAAATATTTGGCCGAAAAATGCTTTTAAAAGTAAAAAAAAAAAAAAAAAAAGGTCACGCCCACCGAGTCACATTTCCCCCCACCAAGCCACAGCCACAGAACCGGTAGTAACAAATTTTACATTTCACCACTGCTTCAATAGCACGGCAAATAGTTTGTCAGATACATCTATTTATCAATAGATCCTTGCATGCAAATGTCTCTATATAACAGGATCAGTGGTGGGTTGCTCCCGGTTCGCACTGGTTCGCAAGAACCAGTAATAAAAATTTGTAGTAGTTCGGAGAACCGGTAATAACATTGGCTGGCCACGCCCCCAAACCGGTCCCCGGCCCGGTTGCCGCTCGCTTACCCTGCCCACCTCATCAGAGGCTTTTTTTTTAACTTTTAAAAGCATTATTTCTACAACCTCTTCAGCCGAAAAAATGCTTTTAAAAATAATTTAAAAAAATTTAGAACCCACCCCTGAACAGGATCATTTAATATATGAGCTGGTAAACTTGTTCCCTCTATGGTTGAGTTTTTTCAGTGCTAGAAGGATTAAAGAAACAATACAATAGCAATGTCCTTATTAGCAATCAAAATGAGGTTTTGTATTAATTAGACCTGTTTCCTGTCTAGTGTCTGTCCCAGGATATCCTGGTTTTCAGAGAAACAGTTATTCCATTGCTGATCTTATCACTGAATTATTTCTTGAATTAGGTGCCAAGGATATACAGGATTCTCTACAATAGTTTAAAAGATGTTAGTTTAAATACATTTATTTGGTGTATATACCAGATTGATTTATTATTACAATTGATTTTCATTTGATGTATATTTTGCATGTCCCCAGTTTTCTAAGCCTTAATAAAGCCTTAAAAGGCTAACATCTCATTGTGAAGTTGTTTATTTATCAGGATTTTTAGAAGAGTCCATTTTAATCTCGCAGATATGTACAGGTAGTCTTCAATTTACAACAGTTTGCTTAGTGACCGTTCAAAGTTACAATGGCACTGAAAAAAGTGAATTGTGTCTGTTTTTCACACTTACGACTGTTGCAGCTATCGCCATGGTCATGATTTAAATTTGGATGCTTGAGAACTGGTTCATATTAATGACGGTTGCAGTGCCCCAGGGTCATGTGGGTCACACCTTTTGTGACCTTCTGACAAGCAAAGTCAATGGGGAAGCCAGACTCACTTAATAACCATGTTACTAATTTAACAACTGTGGTGATTCTCTTAACAGTGGCAAGAAAAGTTGTAAAATGGGACAAAACTCCCTTAATAAATATCTCACTTAGCAACATAAATTTTGGGCTCAAATGTGGTGGTAAGTTGAGGACTACCTGTATTATGCAAGAGAGGATGTTTATTAAAAAGTAAAATAGTCCTTCGATTGAGTTGAATTCCTGTGACTACCTGGGCATTTCTGTGTTGTTTGCTTGATTTATTTTGTTTGTATATTTCCTTAGTTGTTAGAAAAGGGGATAAAATATTTAGATAAATAAGAACTTAGTATCGTGTATTCCACATTTGACTGACTTTGAATCACTGAATTTATAATATTTGTCTTTACTCAAATATACTGGTGAACATAGATTTAAACATTTCAACAGGTATCTCCAGAATTCACTCCTCCCTTGTCAGCTTTCTCAAGTAAAGTAATTAGCTTTCTAAAGTTGTACTTTTCAATTGTGATGTGCTGTTTAGGTACTGTGTCAATCCGACTGCATCTGCAAAATTACAGGCTCTTGAACTGCAACATTCTTTATGGGGGAGAGGCAACTTATTCAGATATGTTGTGCCCAGTAAGAAAGTCAGTTTATGGTTGAATTCCCATGGAAACCTATTGTCTCTATTTATTTATTTTATTTTATTTATTTATTTAGTTTGTCATACATGTACAATATAACAGGTATAAGTATAAATATGGACATGAACACAAGAAATGTGTACAAATAAATGGGACAGTAGGACAGGGACGGTAGGCACGCTGGTGCACTTATGCATACCCCCTTTACGGACCTCTTAGGAATGGAGTGAGGTCCACAGTAGACAGTTTAAGGTTGAAGCTGTGGGGGTTTGAGGATGTAACAATGGAGTCAGGTAGAGCATTCCAGGCGTTGACCACTCTGTTGCTGAAGTCATATTTTCTGCAATCGAGTTTGGAGCGGTTTACCTTGAGTTTGTATCTATTGTTTGCCCATGTATTATTGAGGTTGTAGCTGAAGTAGTCATTAACAGGTAGGACATTGTAGCAATTAATTTTGTGTACTATGCTTAGGTCAGACGGTAGTGGCGTAGTTCCAGGTTGTCCAAGCCCAAAATTTCGAGCCTGGTGGCATAAGGGATTCTATTGTGAGCAGAGGAGTGGAGTACTCTTCTCGTGAAATACCTCTGGATTTAACTAACAGTAGAATGTTTCATGTTTGTGTCAAACATTTCTTGCCCATAGAGTCTCTTAGAGAACCAAGAATTGCCAGGATGGAAGGGAACTCAATTCACTTCCCAATCTCATAACACTATGTTTTTTCCTAAAGTCCTCAGACTGAAAGCAGACTTATGTTTTAAAACCAAAAATGAACAGTGGAGTCATTGGGACTTTCTGAGCTTGGATGTTTGCTTGTACATGTTTCATTACCCGACTAGGTGTTATCAAGTTAAGTTCTGAGCTACATATATTTTCTTTTGGAACCAAAATGAACAGGTTACTCATGACAGTAACTCGGTTAATTGAAAATGCATGTTCATTACCCAGTTACATTTCCTTTCACTGATTAGGTTTTAAAGAAACAGTTTTCTTTGTTTCAAAATCCAGTTTCAGAAACAAATATTGAAACTGGTCTTTGAAATAATGAAAATATTGATAACTTCTAGATGCATTGAGACTGCAAGTCTCAGAATTCAACAAACTTGAATACTTAGGTGGATTCCAGTTGTGGCCAAAGATCTGGAAAGCAGCAGATGAATGATTATGTGTATTCCTTTGACAGTTTTCCCATTTCCTTAAAGCTTATTAAGAAGATTGTGCACAAAAAAGCCATTTACCATTTAATCCAGATAAACAATCCATTTATTACTGACTGAAGTGCTGGAGATTCTTTGTTTAGGCAAAACAAGTTGCTGTGTCACAGATGTCTAGAGTCAAGCTCCAGATCTTGATCTTGGAAATTATTGAGGTCAAATACCAGAGTCATAATAGTTATCCAAAAGAGAAATAGAAAGAAGAAAATAAATTCCCTACTTATGGCTAATAAACATGGGCTGCAAAAATATGGTAGCATTATAGTTAATAATAGCATTTTGCTGCCTGTTTTTTTGCAGCCCCAGATCTGGTATTTACAATTACAAGAGTTGGGAATAGTAATCTAAGAACATTGTAGTACATTGTACCAAGGTTTATTTTTAGATGCAATAAAATAAAAGATGTTGTGTACTTTGAAAAGATTTGGTATTCGCCATGATATCTTATATAACCTATGTTATCTGGGAAACGCCCCTTTAAGCCATCATTCTCTTGATTTTCTTGTTACTGTGAAATTGATATGTTGTTGATCAGGAATTCAGAATGAATGGAGGCTATATGATACATCCTTAATTGCCAGCTAGTTCCAGATAGGGCCTAGTCTTGGCTTAGAATATAACTTTTCATATAACAACTGGGAAACTTTATGTATTGTGTTCTCTATCAGCATAATGCTAAGAATGAAAGAATACTCATTTTTATTCACTTCTCTTGAGAAGTAAAAAGTTCAGAATTACCCAAATTTGATTTCTTTGGAATAAATCATTAGAGGTTGATAATGTTTGCATTCATGGACTTGCATAGCTTGAACATAGCCGAAGAAGCCAATAAAATTCAGTATGCAATGTAAGACTTCTGAAGGGGATAGCCAATTCCACAAGGCATTAATGGTATATAAAGTATGCCATAAACATATTCTATATGTATCTTTCCATGTTATACTTGGAAAATAGTATTTTTCTATTTTATCACCTCAATTTTTCCTTTTCTCATGATGATGCATGATGGAACAAAAGTATAATAAATGGTTTGCAGGTCTATGAATCAAAGCATCGTTATCTAGAAATAACAAATAAAAAACCCACAGTAAAATACAAAAATACACAATAAAATACATTAACAAGTATCCATCAATTATCCAAGGGTAACATTATCTCCAGAGGAACTTAAAAAGTAGAAAGTAGGAAAATTTTCATGGTACTGGTAGACTTTTTAAAAACTTTGTAAGTGGTGGGTTTGTTTTAGAAACTTATTTTTTAAATAAACAGTCATGGTGCTCTGCCATATTCTTAGAACAGCAGTACTTCTTTACTTTTTTTCCCCTAATACTTTTGCTTTGTTAGTTCAGATATTTAAAAACACCATTTGAAATCTGAGAGGGAAAAAAGGACATAAATGTAATGAATACATAATAGCTTAGGACACTGTTGGCTAGCCTTTTTTTCCTCGGGTGCCAAAAGCACGTGTTCACACAATAATGCGCGCCCATGCCCACTCCCATAATGCAATGCCCCGATGCCCGCCCCGCCCTCCTGCATATGTGCATGCAACCCCCTGTGCCCCACCCCTTGCACAAGTGTATGTGACCCCCCCCATGCTCCCCAACTCCCGCGCATGCACGCACGACCCCCACGCCCATTTTGGGCCTAGTGGGACTCCCTGAAGCCTCCGGAGGCCAGTAGGCCTGTTTTCCGCCCTCCCCAGGCTCCGGAGGCTTTCCTGGAGCCTCCAGGAGGGCAAAAATAGCCTCCCCCGGCCCTCCAGAGGTCCTCCAGAGGCCGGAAATGGCCTGCTTCTGGACTTCCGGTATGCCCGTTTTTCGCCCTCCCAGAGCCTCATGGAAACTCCTGGGAGGGAAGGGGCGGCATGGGTATGCACGTGCGTCTCCCGCATGCATGGCAGAGACCCAAAAATCAGCTGGCCAGCGGGAGGCACGCATGCATGTGCGGTGGAGCTGACCTAGGGCATGGCTCGCATGCCCGCAGAAATGGCTCCATGTGCCACCTGTGGCACATGTGCCATAGGTTCGCGATCATGGGCTTAGGATATGGCAAGGACAAAATCTGAGGGGAATAAAAATTCAGTCTTTTTGAAAGCCACAGAAGTACAAGAAACCCCCCAAAGAAGCAAAAAAAAAAAAAGTCAAAATCTAAGAAAACAGTTCTAATCTCTATCAATGTTTTGTCCACTACAAGATAAATGGAATGTACAACAAGAAATGGAAGTCATTCCCAGATGTCAGATTTTCTCAGACATTTTCCTATTTAATGTGAGGAAGGATTTTGCTGATACACTTCTTTTTCCTTCTACAATGTAATTTCTATTGTTAGGAGGGAAAAAACAGATGGGGAAAACAAGGTAAGTTAACAATGATGCTGTCTAGTTCCTCTTTGAAATTCCACAAATGAAGAAAGGCTCTTTTACTATAAATTCCTTATCTACAAGGGTACTATCTACAATAATACTTCAATAACTCACATTCTGTATATATGCTAAATCTTAAAAGCATTGGGTGTTAGCCATTTTTTAAAGGCACTTTGTTGTGGCCTGCTGGCTGCCGGCCTCTCCAGCAGCCAAATCAGAGCAGGAAGCGGAGTGGGAGTCAGGGCCAGCATCAAGGCAATCGGAGAGCTCCAAGGAGGAAGAGGGAAGGAAGCTGTCAGAGATAGAGACAGAAGTGGAGCCTGGGCCATCCATCAGTCCCCAGATGGAGAGGC
The DNA here is from genome assembly GCF_059756535.1 of Pantherophis guttatus. Classification (NCBI taxonomy): domain Eukaryota; kingdom Metazoa; phylum Chordata; class Lepidosauria; order Squamata; family Colubridae; genus Pantherophis; species Pantherophis guttatus. The sequence continues at coordinate 33,591,313 of NC_142067.1, forward strand.
AACAGCCCCCAGATCCAGAGGTGGCTGATGAGGAAAAGGAGGAACAGCTGGGTCCCGTGCCTGATGTACAGATGTGCAGAAGGCAGAGGAGAGGGAAGCAGCAGGATGCTATGAGCTGGTCATCAGGATGGAAGAGCCACCACTGCTAGCTAAGCCCCACCTTAGCTCTGGGGATAAAAGGCAGGGGAAGAGATGAATAGGTGTAGCAGACAACTACTTGTCTCCCTGTCGGTCAGCCACTGATAGTCCAAACTTCTGAATCCTGTCTGGAACTTTATCAGAATTCTTTCGTGGAGTCTGTGGCGCTGAGAGTCAGCGCGCCTTCTGATCGTGTGTGTGTGTCTGATGCTGGAAATGAGCGACTTCCTTTATAAGTGTGGGGAGAGAGAGACTCCTAGTGTGTTGGGCCCATTTCTGGGGGAAAGGAAGCAAGCTTCACTTTCCACAGCCACTTAGAGACTTAATTAGTCTGCTGTGTCCATGAGAGATAGAGAGACTCTGGGCCGGGGCTGCTAATGCTCCTAATAAAGGAACATTTAGTTACAAACAGCGTGCTTGTCATGTTTTGGAGCCGGGTCAGAACATACTCCAGTGATTCTATCTCACCATTTTTTTTATTGGTTTTACCACAACACAACACAACACAACACAACATACAAAACACAAACATACAAAACACATGATACGTGTTTCTTTTTACATATCAGTTTCGTTCCTCCTACTTTCTACTATATACAGTCCCCATTTTTCCCATCCTTTATCATTATCTTTATCGTCCTTTTATTTTTAATTTTCTTCCTTTACAATATTTTGCACATTTGTCACCTTCTTCTCTCCATCGTTTATTCACATTTACTTTCCCTAATCTCGAGTCAATCATACAATTTAGTCCATACTTGATATTCTGTATCTTCCTTTTATTTCTCTTGTTAATTTATCCATCTATCTCACCATTTGAACTTTGTCACATATCAATCTACCATAACATTAAAAGAAACTCTCTAGATTTAGACCAAAGATCTATGACAAAAGATCAGAGATCTTTTGTCTCAGTCCCATCAAGATGAAAAAAAGGAAGACAAGTTTTTTCTTGTAAGCTTGTCGCTTTTTTAATCACCTACAGTTGGGTGATATTTTGTTGTTGTTGTTCCAGGACTCCCATTTCTTTCATAATTAAATGATCAGCTGAAATACAGCCCATAAAGTTTTCATGGCATGCAAGTGCGATTATGTGGAAAACTTCACATTATTGGAGATTGACTCATAAAGATGGTAGAAGACAGTAAGAAAGAAACCCTTTCAGATTAGAACCACATAACAAGGCATTAGTTATTCCAATTGGTTCTTGATTCTTAGAAATACCTTATTGCATTAAGGAGGAATGCTGACACTCAAAATTAATACTGTGAACATAGGATTGGCAAATAAAAGTTTGTTCTGAGTACTAACTGGTAAACAAAATATATATGCCTAGAAACCTTTTGGTGTAGCATTATATCTCCTAGGACTGAGCCTGGAGCTTGAAAATGTCTCAAGCCAAAAACAGAGGCTCCAATTAAGTACTATTTTCATATGTAAATACCACCATGAACATTTCTTAGACTACTTTGGACTCTTGTACAAAAGTAGCTACGTAATGACTTAATAGATACCACGAACACATTTTTTATGGAGGAGGTCATCTCTGTGAAATCATATTCTCTTCCTGGACATTATTGGAATCGTGTTGGTTCAATTCTTTCAATTTCCTCCTTCCAATCGAGAAACTTGTTATCAGTATAAATTTGTTTGAATTTTTATTACAGTTTCAGCTACCTAAGATAACTGTTCTAAAGCAGCCGCAAAATGTATTATTGGCTTTCCAGAAGTTGGATTTATTATTTAAAAAATCAATTCTCTGCTTTTCCAGAATACCTGAAGTATATTCATCCAAATAATATGCTTCAAAGAACAGAATTAACAGTTTTTTTTTCCCCAATCTAATTCTCCCCTTCCCTTGGCTCCAAGAGAAGGATGGACTTAAATTCAGGCTTGCGTTCCCTTATAAATAGAAATGGCAATATCAAAGCAATGAATTTTACCTGGTACCTGAATCTTATGATGGGAATTACTTTAGGCAATTCCAGAAGATTTCCAGAATCACTGATTGCACTTGTTACTATGCGTTTGACCTGGAAGCAGCTCTTGACCTCTAGAGTAGCCATGTACATAATGTCACTATGAAAAATGGACCTTATTGAAACACGGTAAAATGAAGACGCATCAGTCTTTATGCAGTTTAAAATTACATTTAAAAAAGCTATGCTACTTCATTGTAGCAACAAAATGAAATAAAAATAGTGATTGTGACCATTTTGTTAATAGTGATGGTATGTGGCTCAACCAAACATGCAATACAACAAATGCTACTCTTTATGGCTCAGTATGAATATTGATAATTTTAAAAATGGGAGTTACGAATTTTGATATAAAAAATTTATACTTTCAGATAATTTATTTCTTTTGTTTTAATAGTGCCTTTAATAGTGCCTTCTAACTTTGCTCTGTACAAGTGGTACTTGTGATGTTGGGAATAGTCTAGTCCTTTGATGGTGAATAGTCTAGTCCTTTGATGGTGAACCTATGGCACGTGTGCCGGAAATGGCACACCGAGCCATCTCTCTGGGCATACCAGCTGTCGCACGTTGCTCTTCTGGGTTCCATCACACAAATGCGCACCAGCCGGCTGGTCTTCAAGCAATCATACACGCAAGAAACTGGAAGACCAGGTGGCCGGCGCACTTATGCGTGCTGGATAACTGCTCTTCCAATTTGCCGTGCTCCTGTGCACGCACGCCGGAAGCTGCTCTTCCCATTTCCGGTGCTCCCCCCCCACGTGTGCTTGTGCTCCCGTTTTGGCAAAAGGTTTGCCAACACTGGTCTAGTCACTAAAATATAAATAATGCCCTTTTAGTATTTAAATATTTTGGACTTTGAAAAACAATAACTGCACCTCTGCTTCTATAATCCATAATTGGTGGCACAGCAGACTAAAGTGCTGTTAAGTAGCACCAGCTGCCTGCAATTACTGCAAGTTCAAATCTCACCAGGCTCAAGGTTGACTCAGCCTTCTATCCTTTCGAGGTAGGTAAAATGAGGACCCGGATTGTGGGGGCAATAAGCTGACTTTGTATAAAAAAGAACACCGCTTGGGGGGGGGGGCGAAAGCCCTACTAAGCAAGTATATACAAAAGTATGAAGGCTATTGCTTAATGCATTGTAAGCCGCCCTGAGTCTCTGGAGAAGAGCGGCATATAAATCGAACCAATAAATAAATAAATAAATTCAACAGTACAGGTAGTCCTCCAATTAACACTAGAATTGAGCCCAAAATTTATGTTGCTAAGTGAAGCATTTGTTAAGTGAATTTGCCCCATTTGACAACTTGCCTTGCCACAGTTTTTAAGTGAATCATTGCATTTGTTAAGTTAGTAACATGGTTGTTAAGTGAATCTGGCTTCCCCATTGATTTTGCTTGTCAGAAGGTCAAAAGATGATCACATGACTCTGGGACACTGCAACCGTCATAAATATGAATCAGTCGCCAAGCATTTGAATTTTGATCATGTTACCATGGGGATGCTGCAACAGTCATAAGTGTAAAAACAGTCATAATTCACTTTTTTCAGTGCCATTGTAAGTTTGAATGGTCACTAAATGAACTGTTGTAAGTCGAGGACTACCTGTATTGGCTGTATTATGCTTCATTACTGAGGACTAATAAGGTTATCATCTTCAGTGATAAGGTTATAGCAGTTGCTTTTGTGTAATTTAGCTTGTTATGTTAGCTTGGAAAAAACGCTGACATCAGTGACAATTGCTTTGGTCTAGCAAATATTTGTGTTGATAATGTAATATTTGCAAATTGTAAAGCATCTACTTTGGAACATTGTTGTGACACATTTCCTGCATGGTGTCAATAAAAAAAATGTTATCAGTTGATTTACCTCATATACCATTAGTTCATTGATAAAAGTGGCACATGCTGTTCTAAGTCATAATAAGCAAAGTTGTTTGTGCTGTTTTTCCAACATGAAGACTTCAGTGTCATGTAAGTACTAGCTACTTTTTGTGAGTTAGTGGGAGTTACTGGTACTTTGGAAATGGAAATACTATAACAACTTAGTAAAAGGGAGAATAAACAAATGTGGTTTTGAATTCGTCACTGGACAAGATGTTCTTAGGTTGGCTTTACACAAGGTAGGGTAGTGTCTATAGAGATTCTCAATCATCCAGGTCATGGTTGTCCCAAAGGTACTTTTTCCAAAAGGCAACAGACTTTTTTGGTATTTTCTTTGAAAATGTTTTACTTCTCATCCAAGAACCTTCTTGCATGAGAAACAAAATGTTTTTTTTTAAAAAACAGCAGCAACAACAAGAAAGTCCAGTCTTGGAAAAATCACTTTTGGGACAAGGTAGCAGAGGTGGGTTTCAGCAGGTTCTGATCAGTTCTGGAGTACTGGTAGCGGAAATTTTGAGTAGTTCGGAGAACCGGTAAATACCACCTCTGACTGGCCCTGCCCCCATCTATTCTCTGCCTACCGAGTCCCAGCTGATCGGGAGGAAATGGGGATTTCACAGTAACCTTTCCCTGGAGTGGGAAGGGAATGGAGATTTTACAGTATGCTTTTCCTGCCATGCCCACCAAGCCACGCCCACCAAGCCATGCCACGCCCACTAAGACATGCCCACAGAACCTGTGGTAAAAAAATTTGAATCCCACCACTGCAAGGTAAGGTAATATGTGCAAGATTAATCATGATAAGCCATACTTTAGTTTCATCATACCATTGGAAGCTTACGCTGATCAAAAATATAAATGCTAAATTGGTACTTGAAAGTACTTTTTGAAAGAAAGAGAGTGCAATTTTCTTATTATGCAACTGTAACAGTCCTTTCAGTGTGAGTACCCATTTAGGAATCTGAACTTTAGTTGCTACATAGCACTGATATTGGAGGACAAATCTCTCTTCAAAAGTATTCGATTCTTGAAAGACTGCTTAGTTCAAGATCAGGTTTAAAACAAAGATACATCATGCCTTCATGGGACTCCCATTTTAATGAAGCTTCGTGTTCTAAGAACACTTTCTGGTGAATTGTAGCCTTGATTAATGATTAATGATTTGCGCAAACAACTGCCACCTTTGATTCCTTGTTAGTATTAATGAATCTTGGTCCATAGTGCAAACTCATTTCACCCACGTCTTCACATGCATTGAGTTTCTTATGGACTGTCAACTCTAACAAAACCTGTTAATTAGTGATAATCAAAAATCATGACTGGTATTTTTTCCTAAACTTAATGTTACTTTGAAATGTAGGAAATAAATGTAAAATTTCTAACATACACTGACTTCACCATAGTGTTTAGTTGTTCCTTTTCTACACAGATTTATTTTTTCCTAACCCTAACCTGTTTTATGTAGACAAGGGTAGATTACAGTACTCTGGCTTTGGAAGTGTTCTTTAGCATTGGTTCTTTTATTTCACAATAATGCTGCTATTGTTCATGAAATGGTAACCTGCAGTGAGAGTACTTGTCAAAAAGTCAAGTCACGAATAAAATTTACTGCCAAATGCAGATTGCAAACAAATGGAAAGAAGGTGTGGAAGCAACTGATTTGTGTGATCGAGAATGAGGGAATAAACTGGAACAACAGCCAACAAGTTTCACTGAGAACAGTTGATGAGCTATTTAAGTGATCAACTGATCAAGCTGCTGTCAAACTTGGCACTTCACAGGGACATGTGGGTCATATTATTGACATTCATTAATATTAGATTTGAGTTTTGAAGACTACTGATTCACTACTTTGCAACAGTAAAAAAAAATTGAAACCACATTTAAACCAATTTTGGAAGCATAAGAAGGGCATGGCAATGCTAGGCCTCACACCTCATGAACTACCCAAGAGACAATTGCATAGCTGGATCTCCCCATCCTACCCCATCTGCCATTCAGCCCAGATACGGTGCCATGGGACTTCCACCTTTTCTCAAGTTTGAAGAATACTTTTGTCAGCATCTATCTGACACAAATGAAGAAGTATAAGAGATGAGCAGGGTCTTGCTGAAGAGATAAAGTGTGGAGTTCTTTCACAATGGTTTAAGAAGAAATGTGTAGCAAACGGTAGTGATTCTGTTAAGTAACGAAGGCCATTTCAAGAATTAGTTTCTTGTTGGTTAAAATATCACCATTTAAACTAAAGTTATAGATGGAGGTAGAGGCATTATTTTTCATTCAGTTCTTATACTGTATTTCAGTAAGCTAAGCAATAGATATAGGCGTATTGTTTACCATGTGATTTCACAACTCAAAAATAATTAATTTTTTTTCATGTGAGCATGCATAGAGCTGGATGAAGGGCTGTTAAAAATCTGTTAACCTAAGAAGCCTTCATTATATACAAAAAAAGGTCATATAGCAGATAATACCAGATGATCAAAGTCCCAGCCCTTTTTAAAATATGTCCTGCATATCACATGCACACAAAACAGGGGGCCATTGACTACACGGTTGCATCAGAGGTGGGTTTCATTAGGTTCTCACCAGTTCTGGAGAATCGGTAGCAGAAATATTGGGTAGTTCGGAGAACTGGTAAATGCCACCTGTGACTGGCCCCGCCCCCATCTATTCTCTGCCTACTGAGTCCCAGCTGATTGGGAGGAAATGGGGATTTTTCAGTATCCTTCTCCTGGAGTGAGATGGGAATGGATATTTTACAGTATCCTTCCCTTGCCATGCACAACAAGCCACGCCCAACAAGCCATGCCATGTCCAAAAAGCCACGCCCACAGAACCGGTAGTAAAAAAATTTGAAACCCACCCCTAGTTCAATATACCATCTCAGCTCCCCAAAGTTTAATTAAAATGTAAAGAAAAATATGTCAGAGTATATTCATGAACTGGAATAGGACATGGCAACTGGGTCAACCAATGGGGACTGCTTGGAAACGGAAACATATTATTTGTTTGTATGGGGCCATAAGAGATAGTTTGGAGTCTGGGCATGGCTTAGACTTGCTGAACTGTATTTAAGAGTTGGTCTGGCCTCTAATGTGTGCCTCTGTACAATATATTAGCCCAGTGGTGAAATGTAAAATTTGTTACTACCGGTTCTGTGGGCGTGGCTTGGTGGGGGGGAGGCTAATGTGACTGAGTGGGCGTGGCCAACTTTTTTTCTTTCTTTCTAACTTTTAAAACCATTTTTTCTACAACCTCTTCGGCCAAAAATGCTTTTAAAAGTGTCTGACGATCCCAGCTGTGCTGTGCAATCATCAGAGGCTTTTTATTTTACTTTTAAAAGCATTATTTTGGCCAAAGAGGTTGTAGAAAAAAAATGCTTTTAAAAATATAAAAAAAAACCTCTGATGATGTGCGGCTCAGCTGGGCGGGGGTGGGGGCAGGGATTTTTGCTACTAGTTCTCCGAACCATCCGCTGCCATCGCTACCAGATCAGGTGATCTAGTCCGAACCGGGAGCATTTCACCCCTGTATTAGTGTCTGTATCTTTCTACTCTGTAATGACTTGCTTCTGTGAATATTGCTTCTGTGTTCCTGATATTGCATGCTGAATTCTCCTGTATGGTATTGTGTATAAAGAAGTTTCTTATATAATTTGAATCCTGCTGAAGTTCATTTAATTGTGTCTGATTGTGTGTGCTGCAACAAACTCTGATAAAATATTATATGGAAAATTTTTCCATTTTTTTAAGGCCAGGCAGCCTGGAAAACCAATGAGATTCTAAATGAAAAAATTTCCACCCCTCAAATTTTAAAGGATCATGAAAACGATACAAGAGAAATGCTTTCAACATGGAACTATTATTTAATACATAACAATTTTTCCAGGTTGTTTCAAGTATTTTCTGTATATTATTTTAGCTATCCACATAACACTACAATACTGGCTGGTATTCTGCATCATAAGATATGGAAGTAAGAAATAAAGTATTAGGACCAAGAAATTCTACCTTGCCTAATGTTGCTGAATTAAGCTATAATCTGATGATACTGAAAGATAAGCCATGACATGCTCTGTTGAATGGATTAAGTCCTTTTTTTAAAATTAATACCTAAAGTAAGATCTAAGCAATAAAGTATTGTTCATAGTTTATAAAAATGAATGCCAAAGTAGCTACAGTTAAATAAATTGTGACTATAATTATGATAATCAAGTGTTTAGTGATTTAACTCAATACTAAAAATTCTATTATTTTGTTTTATTAATTTGTTTGCTGTCCATGTTGCCCCAAGGCAACTCTGGGCAGCTTACAACATTAAAAACAAACCATAAAAAAAACAAATATTTGTAACAAAAATAAAATGTAGATGGGGGGAGGGAGCAGAATAGGTGAGGGAAGGAGGGAGATCTTCTATTGGTCCATCAACCATCTCCAGTATGATACTCCTTCATTGGGCCCCCAAGCCAGCTGGCAGAACCAGGTCTTCAGGCCCTTACAGAAGGTCAGAGGGATGGGGGAGAGATGTTCCAAAGGACAACAGCCCTGGCAGAAAAGGTTGTCTTCCTGGACCTTGCCAGCCAGAATTCCTTGACTGATGTGGTCTGTAGCATGTTTCTTCTGCTGGCATGACTGGGGTGGGGCAGTTCCATTGGGGTGAGATGATTCCTCAGGTAATCTGGACCCATGCCATGCAAGGCTTTAAAGGTGATAACCAATTCTTTGAATTGCACCTGGAAACAAACCAGGAGCCAGTGCAACTTGCAGAACAACAGTGAACATGGGCCATTCTATGGCACCCAAGGACTGATCGCACCTCCGCACTCTGCACCAATTGTAGCTTCTGAATGCTCTTCAAGGGTAATCCTACGCAGGGCACATTACAGTAGTCCAGGTGTCACATGATCGTGGCTTGAATGACTGAGCGCAGGGACTCCTGATCCAGAAGGATCATAACTGGTGCACAACACGAAGTTATCATTTTCAAATTTGCTTATTACAAGTTATTTAAAATTAATAGTTTGGAATGGGGGCAAGGGATGGGGCTTTGATGTTGGTTACCAGGAGAACACATAATGCATATGAAATGGGTCAGGATTTCTGCTTTATTAGTGGTGGTGGATTGGATTTTCTAGTTTAAGACATTTGTGTTGAGAGATCACTTCAATTGTTTGAAGAATTTGCATTCACTTTTCCATATAGGGCAGGGCTGTCAAACTCCTGGCCCGCAGACCGGATGCATTACGCACTGGCCATACCCAGTTTAGCGAAGGGGGAAAAATCCTGATACGTCACATGACACCACTGTGATGTGAGTTTGACACCCCTGATTTAGGATCTCAAACATCCAGGCTTATATTATTTAGGGCCATGCCATGAAATGTACTATCAGGTACAAAGCTTTGGAAACCTGTTCAAAAATTACATAAATTCACAAATTGTGTTATAAATTAAGTCTTTATTATTTATTTTTCTTACACTTTCAAGTTTTGATATTTCAGCTTATAATCAAGTGGAATGATGGAAAAGATAACTCAAAGCCAAGAGTTGGTTCCATACATGTGAATTGTGAAGTAAATATGAATCATACTAGTGATGCATTGAGCAATTTATGCTGTAATACTAACAGTGACATTAAAAAGTACAATTTTTGCTTTTATTCTGGCTTCAGATTTCTAAATCATCATCAGTTTTGCTAATTTCATGCCATTTTCATATGAGGGCTGTGTATTACATTGAAACTGTTAGGATTTGCCTCATAACATTACTTGATTTTGTCACCTGGTTAATTTTCATTCTCAGTTGTCTGCATGAAACTGGAGCAAAATTTGAGTTTGTTGCACAGTAAGGTTGCTGTTTTCCATTGGTGGGAACTCTTGACTCACTTCAATTCATCCTTGTGTTCCTTTGGAACAATCTGCCCCTGAAAAGACCAATGTCTACCCTTGTGGCCTTCTAAAAAAATGTTTCTCAACCTTGGCAACTTTGATGTATAGATTTCAAATCCCAAAATTCCCAGCCGACATAGGTAGGGAATTCTGGGAGTTGATGTCTATATATCTTAAAGTTAGGTTGAGAAACACTGTTTTATAGAACGCTGTAGTTAAAATCTTGTTTTTCTCGAAAGCTTTAGGTGATTAAGCAGGTAAAGGAAGTTCCATATCTTTATTGCCTCCTGTGTTTACAGCTTGTTTTTTTATTACTGTTTGATTTTGGACACTGCCTAAACCCTGGCATGACGTCATTTATAAATCTTGTAAATACATTTTTTCCTGGTGTATGTCTGAAGACTGTAAGGAATGTAGCTTTTTCTTTCCTTGCAACACTATACAACTATTCAATTATAGCTACTGGGAAGAGTGTGTAGTTGCTAAAATGTTGACATGCAATCTTTTCACATAATCATTATCACACATATATAGGGGGTCAGGATTTCTACTTTTCTCCTGTTTATCTGGAGAACTTTTACGTTTTGAGGGTTTTTTATATAAAGTGTTAGACTTGTTTTTGAATATTTACTGCTTCAAAATTATAGGAAATCATGCTGACAAGTTTCTAGTTACCATTGATGGTTCCCAGGATAGCAATAAATGGCTCTGCCATACGATACACTGCTCTAATTTAAATAATGATCATACTGTACCTTTCTGGAGAAGAACCATCTTGGTTGCACTGTTCATCCCCTGCCTTCTTTTTGATTAGTACATAAGTACATTTTTAAAAAAATATTGTATGAGCTAAATCTAATTATATAGGATGCCTTTCCAATTTGACAAGAGTACACACTGGGGATTTACATCTTTGAAAATCATCCTGTTATTTTAGCAATTGAATCACATTTATTTCTTACTCTGTATCTGGAAGGACAAATCCAATTTCTAAAAGAAAATACCGGAGTGAGTATTTGGAAAACTTGGTTAGACATCTGAAATCGTAACTGAAATTTAACTCGCCCCCTTTCTTTACATGTGTTCTATAATCACACATAGCAGGACAATAATGGCAAGCAACTTAAAGGCAAAGCTGCAGTGAAATATAATTATACAAGCACACTTTAATATATATAATAGTTGATTATAACTTTTGCAGGGCATGCACTAGAGGCAAGTAGAAGAGACATGCCAGATTCTTGGGCATTAAAAATTTACTACCAGACTATAGCTAATAGTTACATGGCCTGCTATTATTTATTTATTATTGTGATTTATATGCCACCTTTCTCCCTGGGGACTCAAGGCGGCTTACAAAATGACAAATTCCAATACAAATCACAATGAAATAAAATTAAAATCAGCAACCCTATTAAAACAGTTTAAAATTATGACAGTGTATTGTACTGTATTAATCAACAAACTGTGCTTAACTATGACAAGGTTAATTTGATTCTGCCATAGCATGTGGTAAGAACCCAAGTAATTCAATAAGGCTGGTGTGGACACCAATATTCAGCACCACAGCCAGTTTGGAGAAAAGCTCCAGAAAATAGGGAGGCACAGATCCTGCCCAAGCAAAGGAATACCAAGGCCTGAAAGCATGCCTTTGCCAGCACATGCCCACTGAATCATGATCTTTGTCCCAATTTCAACTTCTTGAAAATATAGGAAGCCTGCCCCCCATGGTTCAATCAACGGTAGCTTAGCATTATACAGGAACTCAGGACTTCTTCGAGGCAAGGTGGGGCTCATAAACAGGCCCGCAGGAAATCAGGAATTTCTGATTAGTAATTTATGGCAGAAAGCTAAAAAGCCACTACAAAAGAATGAGAGCAATTCCCGTTTCAAGCGAGAGTCTTGTTTCGAAGCGTCTACTGCTGTTCCTCCCGGTTTGAACAAGACCTTTGGGACGGGGGGGGGGAGGGTCCGTTTTCAGCCGATTCCGTTTCGGTTAACAGCCAGATCTGCCAACAGATCGTTTTATTCTGTCCGCTGTTACAATCCAAAAGGTCAAACTTAGGGCTCTTTCTCCTGGCTTTTTTTTTTTTAACTCTTAGTTTAAGAAGTAGCAAGTCTGAGCTGCCGCTCGTGTATCTAGGAGCCGAGAGAGAGAAGAGAAGACAAGCGCTGGCCAATTTAATGCCGAAGAAAATCAAGGCTGAGGCCTTGGCTAACTGGCTCCGCAGCCGGAAGCGTTTTTCCCGCCCGTCCGCCCGCGGACTTCGCTTCGGGCCAAGCTCATCCCAGGTTTCCTAAGTTACCAGGTCACGAGAGAACCAAAGGCTGTTGACAAAACCTACGCAATACATTTACTGGAACTGCCGCTTCTCCAGGCAGCCGCGCCCAACTTGCCCTTCGGGCGGTCAGGCAGCTTTGCTTTGCCCTGCCTTCCTCTCCTCTCCCTCCTCCCCCTGGCACCTCCACTTTTGCAGACCGCTATAAGAGCTGCCGCGCCCGCCTCCGCCTCCTCGACGTTTCACTCGGTCTGCTGAGGCCAAGGCGTCGGCTCTGGGCTCAGTTGCTGGCGCCAGTTTCTGTCTCCTGCTCTCCTGGCAGCTCCTGCGCGACCCCGGCCATGATTGTGGATAACAGCCGGGACGTGGGGTTAGATGGCGATTCCGGCTCTCTGAACAGCCCGTTCAATTTGGCCTTTTTCTATGGAACCTCCCCTCGCTCCAGCGAGGGCAGCTGCTCACCCACTCCCTCCGCTCCGGGATCCCCCGACTCTGACTCGGAGGCCTCGGCCAATGGCGGTAGCGGCGGCGGCAGCGGCATCTACTTGAGGAAGAGGCGCTATTCCCGGAACGCCGCGCGCCCGACTGGAGAAGGTAGAGACACACCTGGCGGCCGATCCGGCGTAGCCCCCTGAAATAAGTTTTGGGCGGAGGGCGTTTACTCCGGCTTTCCCAAAAGCGACGCCCGCTGCTTCGGCTGGGTTAGGCTGGTCCTCCTAAGGCGTTCGGTCTGGTTGATGGATGGCTGTCCCAGCAATCTCAGTGTAGCCGTTCAGTTACGTTGGACTACAGTTCCTAATCGCCTTGGGAGTCATGGGAGTTGTAGTGCAATGGCATTCTAACCGGTTAGGGGAAGGCCGTTCGTATAATGATCTGCCCCCTTTGTCGTGGTGAGTGTGTGTGCACGTTTGCATCGATGTGTCTATGGAGATTCTCAGGCATCCTCGGTTGTCCCAGAGGTGCTTTTTCAAGAGGCAACTGGACTTTGTTTTCAGCTGAGCTGAAGAAGCTTCTTGGATGAGAAGCGAAAGGTCTTCAAAGGAAAAAAAAACAAAGTCCAGTTGCCTCTTGAAAAAGCACCTTTGGGATTTGCATCGGGATATCTGTGTGTGTGTGTGTGTGTGTGTGTGTGTGTGTGTATGTATACTGCCAGAAAAAAAAAGCCTAGAAACTAGTAGATTGTGATTTCACTGAACTAGGGCTGCATAAAAATCTTGGTTAACCTAGGAAGAACCTGGCTTAAAGAGAAATACACATAAAGCCTACGAAAAGGAAAGAAAACAAATACACACACACACATGCATATACACACACACACACACACACTTCGTCAAACACTTGTTCTAGTTATCTGAATGAGCTCTAAGAATAAAGAATTTGTGGTTAATCAGTATGTCAGAGCAGGTTCCTACTTCCTGTGGAAAATATGTCTGATATCTTTGATTATCACATACAAGCTTCTTTTATAAGCTAGTTAAAAAGAGTCGCCTTGGACAAACTATTTAGTGGGATGTTTAGAATGAAGGCTGTCTTGTTTTTTTGATATTGCCCATGACCATCTATGCAGCTGCCCATCTAAAAAGTGCCTGTTTCCCCTGTCCATGGTGCATCCACCTATATTTCAGTGGAGTAAGCCTGCTTTGCCTAAGGTTTTGGATATAAGTCAAATTATATATAGGTCAGGTCACTAGTTATGAACACGTTAGAAAACAGTTGGAATGAATAATAATTGAATAATGTACCAAATAGTTAATTTTTAAGCATCAAAATACTTTAATGGATAACGCGATATATACTAAATGCTCTGGATTCCCTGTGTTGGTAAGTGCATTCAAAGATTAGCTTTAGCCTCTAACATTACTTGGCTTCTTTCACAGAACATTTGTGAAAGATGTTTTTAAAGTTATGGAATTCGTTTTGTCTCCTTTCCCAGCTGTATGCTATTCGTGGCTGCTGTCAGAATTAACAGAAAGGTGTCTGTTGCAAAAATATTTTTTTTTAAAAAAATGTTGATATTGAGCTAAATTTGTGGATTTAAATTTACCAGCAATTTCAAATATTCATTATCTGGTATTGGATAGTATCTTCATATTATATTGAAAATGGAAATCATTTATTGGGTAATATGCCCTGCAGTGAATTAATTTTCTGTAAATTGTTTATTGATTTATATTTGCTAAATGTAGAGTTTGAAATATACTTATATCAGTTTTAGCATATCTTGATAATTAATTTTTTACTTATGAAGGCATAAGGAGCAAGAAAATAAGATGATATGCTATTTTTTTTAAAAAAAAGTTTATTGGCATTTTACCATAAAAAGGGATTATAAATTTCGTACAATTAACAATACAGTTAGAAAAAAAATGATAAGAAATTATATTCTTATTTTGGGATACAATATCACTGTGAAAGGGTGAAAGCTTTGCTTTCAGCAGAAACATTTCACTTTTATCTATTTGTTCTATAGAGCTCAATATGGCTAGAACTGCTTGCCAAATATATAGAGAGACATAGACAGCTTTTTAAACAATGCTAGCATTTCCTATTTCAAGACTAAAACTTCAAATTAGGAGACTCTGTTGCTGATGTTATTTCTAATATGGTATGCAACTGAGAACATTTATGGTTAATTTGTACAATGACAAATGAAATCTGATTCTACATGGTTTTTAAGCAAAGCTTTCCTTCTTTTAAAATGGGAAATAGTGAAATTTTGTAGACTTTCAATGCAGTCACAATTTTTTAACCTTTTGTACAAGAGTTATATTAAAGCTAGTCTACCTGGTATATCTTTACAAAGATATATATATTTGAAGTCCTCTACCAATTAATTTTTATAAATTTTGCTGCTGCCATTGTCATTTGATATTGTATTTCATATTACCTTAGATTTTTATGAAGTTTCCTTTGTGTAATCTTATTGACTGAAGTATTTCATCTGCTTTGATTCTTGATTTTTTCCCTTTCTGTTCTCAAACTGAATCCTTAAAGACATGTACTTTTGGTGGGATGTGGGAAATTCTCTTAAAACTTCTAAAGGGGAAATTATTCTTAAATTGGGGTTACTTTTCTTATCCAGAAATTTCAAATCTGTGGGAATTTAGTTTTTTTTAAAAAAAATTTAAATAATAGGTAGACTATGTAGAAAATCTGATTTGTACTTTTTAAAATTAGATCATTGCTTCTCTCTTGGGTTAATGTGGATCATTGTTCCTCATTTCACTTCTGTTTTTTATGCTTCAAAATACATTGTGTTTAAAGGGTTGATGTCATTAAGAGGGTGAATAAAATATTTGCAGCTAATCTTATGGAAGAACATATTTTTGACAAGCGGTTTAACTATGGAGGGGACTTATGCAAGTAATATTGAACATCTATTTTATACAAAGTCATTTTAATGCTTAATGGTTTTGAGTAGGAATTTCTCCATTCTTATTAAAATATTAGGTAGGGGTTCTCCGTCTTTTTTTTTTTTTTTTCTTTCTTTCTATGTAATTGTGTCTGTTTCTCGGAGACTCTGCTTAAGTCCCTGCCGTTTGCTTGCAAAAGTTTTCAAAAGTAGTTTTTTACTAGGGCTGAGAGAAAATGAGTGGCCCAAGTTCACCTGCTAGCTTTGTGCCTAAGGCAGGACTAGAACTCACAGCTTTCTGATTTCTCCATCTTTGCAATACTACTAATCCCTAAAATTATAAATGATTTTGTATAACATCCCCATGAATATGGCTAAACGCATGGGTTTATCTCTCAAAAGTTGCTCTAGGCTTTTCTCCCTGTGTTGCTTGTATAAGCCCACTGAAAGCTTGCCCAGGCAAAGTGATGTGAATTTTGACATTCCTCCCTTCCCTGCAGAAGCCTGAAAAGCTTTGGGGGAAAAATGGATTCTCTAAGTTGCTCATGAAACTTTTGATAATCATAACCCAGAATTTTAGAATATCTGGATTTAGGAGAAAGATAATTTGGGGGGAGATTACTATTTTGATGCATTTTTAGGGAGGGAATGTAATTTAAATATTAATTAGTAATTAGTTTCTTGTTTAGAATGAATTTTTATGACTTCTCCTTTTCTTTTAAATTTTCTGTTTGTGTCATGCTTTTGTTTTAATTTTGTGTCTTAACAGCTGAGCAACATATGGGGGGAGGAAAGCAACAAAGAGGACCTTTCCAAGGTGTTCGTGTAAAAAACTCTGTGAAAGAATTGTTGTTGCATCTTAGAAATAGCAAGCAGATGTCCACAGATTATGGAACTGAGGAATTAAAGGTCTGTGTTGTATATTTTCATAAGTGCTGTTCAGAATCAAAACAAGTATTTTATTTGTGAATACAGTATTTGCAGCAATTTTATATAGAAGATAATTAACATCTTCATTATAGTGAAATGTAATAGCTTGCATGGCCTTTAAAAAACAAGTATATATTTTTAAAAAATATCTTGTCAGTGGATGAGAATTACAAATGATACCTAAATGATACTGAGTCGTTCTTTTTTTTTTTTTAATGGGAAAATGCAAAGCATGCATTTGCTCAAGTCACACTATCTGAAGTTTATAGTGAGAAGATTTCTCACTAGTCTAATTCAATATTCTTTATTGGTAATTTTCAATGTTGGTAAATATCACCCATTCCTTATTCTGCCTAAAAGTGGGAGTGATCACTTTTAGAGTTTTAATATAGTTTAGACTAGGTGGCACTTGCAACACAATAATCTTACTCTAGATTCCAAATAGATTCTTCTTCCAGATCTTTCCATTCTTCCCAACAACTGTTCAGCATTCTATGGTATTGAATATTTTAAATTTTATTAGAATATTTTGGGGGGTTTTTTTATTCAAAGTTTTCTTTTTTCTGCATATATTGCGCTCTTTTTCAAATAGGAGGACCAGCAATTTTGAACAATATATTAAAATGAGAGTTAAAAGGAAGTACCTTCTTAGCCATGTCTTAGTCTTCTATAACAGAACATTTTCAGCCTCTTGGGATCTCTGTTATCCGAAGCATTTCCTTTATAATTCCACAAATGCACCATGTTGGGCATTGCTTCAAGTGTTAGAATTAATGAATTGTACAAAAATATTCATAAATTGTAATGTTTTTTGGTTGAAATAAATACAGTAGAATGAGAAAAATGTTTGAAGATAGTAGAATATAATTATTGGAAAAACTAATTTTTTTTGCTTTTTCTGAAAAAAATATTAAAAGTTCATAAGATATACTTATATTTATGTAAATGTTATTCTCATGATAAAATAAGAATATTTTAATTATGTAAAAACTTTTTCATTTTTTTAACATAGGCACAAGGAACATTGATGAAATATGATCCATACACAGGTACAGTTTTTTGTCTCATTTGTTCCTTCAGTTTGTCTTTGAGTATTAGAAAAGTGGGCTGTGCCATAGACTTACAAATTCTGCTTATTTTTCAGTAGAACTGAAAAATATATTGACTCATAATCGGAAAAGAAAAGCTCCAGACTGTCTTTCTGATGGAGTGTATTACAAACGAACAGCTATTCTGCAACCTCAGTTCTTGGTAAGTATTTTTAAGGGAGCTTTTCATACTCATTCTCACATTGCTATACAGCATCCGTCTTCTAAGGCAAGATGCAATCAGATCAGTTTAAAATCTGTACCCCTTATCTTGCAGACCCCTCCGCAGACACCAACTTCCATGGATAATAATATGGAGGATCCCCATAATAATGAGCCTAAGCAAGATAGCAGCTGTGATATGCTGCAGAATATTATCAATATTAAGAATGAATCCAGCCCAGTGTCTTTGAACACTGTACAAGTTAGCTGGCTTCACAACATGGTCAATCCCAATTCTCCAGGGGAACACCAATATCAAGAGATGGCTGGAGCACCAGGTTTTTCACCTGTTCAAAAATACCAAGCTTTCCAAACAAGCAGCTCTTCTCCAATGCTGGAACTATCCCAGAATTATCAGTTTTCTCCTACACAACAACAACAGGATATGTCCCAGCATTGTATTCCGTTGCTGGAATACAGGCCTCATTCTGCAGGCAGCCATTCCTCTGAATATCAACAAAACATTTATGACAGCCAAGAAGTGCCATATTGTACCACAGAAAGTTTTGCTTCGCTTTTAAATGACTCTGAAGGACCAGACAACATCTCTGCTCCACTCCCTCAAGCAATTCCTAGTGGCCTCCAGCAAACTGAAGTCAGCAGCTGCTCTCAGCATTTCAACCAAGTCTCAGATAACACATCCAGGGGTCTTGAGGAACATGGTTTATCTCTGTCTTCTTCAGATATATCTTTGCAACTTCAGAGCAGTACAGGCAGCACAAGTCAGTTGGGCAAATCATTTTTCCAGTGGCAAGTGGAACAGGAAGAAAACAAAATGGCCAACATCTCTCAAGACCAGATTCTTGCTAAAGATTCTGATGGTGACACGTGAGTATTATCCAAATATCACTTACTGCAGAAATGGTGTATCAGCATTATTTGTTTAGACACCTTTAGGCTGCCATTCATTTGACTGAACAAAAAGCTCCATAGTACATTAATGATACTGACATTTGCAGAGAAGAGCCACAAGGGTGATTAGGAGACTGGAGGCTAAAACATATGAAGAACGATTGCAGGAATTGGGTATGTCTAGTTTAGTAAAAGGAAGGACTAGGGGTGACATGATAGCATTGTTCCAATATCTCAGGAATTGTCACAAACCCTAACTTTTGTCTAAAGCACCTGATGGCAGCACAAAAGCAATGGATGGAAACTAATCAAGGGGAGAGAACCAGGGGTGAAATCCAGCAGGTTCTGACAGGTTCTGTATAACCCGTAGCAGAAATTTTTAGCAATTTGGAGAATCGGCAGCGGAAATTTTGAGTAGTTTGGAGAACTGGCAAATACCACCTCTGGCTGGCCCCAGAGTGGGGTGGGAATGGAGATTTTGCAATATCCTTCCCCTGCCACGCCCACCAAGCCACACCACACCCACCAAGGCATGCCCACAGAACCGGTAGTAAAAAAATCTGGATTTCACCACTGCAAAGAACCAACTTAGAGATAAGGAGTAATTTCTTGGCAGATGGCATAATTTATATGTGGAACAGCTTGCCTTCAAAAGTTGTGGGTGCTCCCTCACTGAAGAGGTTTTTAAGAAGAGATTGGGCAACCATTTGTCTGAAATGATATCAAATCTCTTGCTTGAGTAGGGGGTTGGACTAGAAGACCTCCAAGATCCCTTCCAATGATGTTAGTCTGTTACATCTGGCACCATGCCTAAATATGATGAAAGAATACATTAGATGATACTACTACCTTAATAAGTCTCAGCAATTTCCCTAGGAGTTTTCTCAATGGCGTTTTAGAGTGAAGCATATTTTTAAAACATCTGAAATGGAAATGATTATTCAGCTTTAAATATTGTGCTAATTTCTATTTTTTCCCACAGATTTCTCCACATTGCGGTTGCCCAGGGACGACGGGCAGTTTCCTATGTACTGGCAAGGAAGATGGCAGCCCTGCATATGTTGGATATTAAAGAACACAATGGCCAGGTGATTCTCTCAGCATAGCAAATTCCCACCTTATGTCCATGATTATTTCCTTTATTTTCTTATCAAATCCTATTTGGATTGTCTTTTAATATGAAATTGGAAACGTAGTATGCAATCTATATGTAACAGAATTATTTGCTAAACTATAGCGACCAAGCTGATTTCATTAAGGAGGTGTTCTCTGAAATGGGTTAGAAAAGACTTTTATGTGATTTGTTTTCTTAATTGCCATTCCTTGTTAAGATTACAGTGTCTAATACATCTGCTTTTTGTTATTCTAGAGTGCCCTGCAAGTAGCTGTGGCTGCAAATCAACACCTTATTGTCCAGGATCTGGTCAGTCTTGGGGCACAAGTGAATACTACAGATTGCTGGGGTAGAACTCCACTACATGTGTGTGCTGAGAAGGGTCATGCACAAGTCCTTCAGGTGGGACATCTGAATTATAAATTGAAACATTGCATTTATCCTTTTCTCTTTATTAGTATGTATAATACATCTCAACACCTATAATTATACATTGAGGATTTAATATAGTATATTTTCTGTTAAGTTTGTTTACATTATTTAGAAGTATAGTTTTAAGTGAACTTTTACCATCCAGTTTGATCCTAATTGCTCAGGAGCTCAAAGTCTATAAAGTATTATAATATTATGTATAACCTTTCCAACCCCATGTTAAAACACAAGAAAAATTAAATTTTGCATTTTCTTGACTGAATGATAATGCAGTGGCTCCCATAAATTAATTCTGTTCTCCATTTCATACCTTCTTCTGCTACAGACAATAAAAAAATGGCAAACAAGAACATCTCTGCAATTCTGAGGAGACATTTGGTTATTTTATAATCGTTTATTTCAAGTGATAGTCAGGTTTTTGTTCCTGTGAATTGTAATTCTAATCCAAGGAAGGACAATGGGCCACAAACACCAATTGTCTAGTTTGAAAGTGCTGGTTTTTAAACAAATTGTTTTACAGATAGTGACATATTTGTAATGGCATAAACTTTTCTGAATTATATAAATTTGATCTCATGCCTTCAGATTTCAGTTACTGTTACATATATAGTTAATGTAGGTTCTCATTTCATTTTCAGGCAATCCAAAAAGGAGCCATTGTAAGCAATCAATATGTTGATTTGGAAGGAACGAATTATGAGGGTGAGAAACTAATACTCCTACGTTGTGTGTTAAGTGGGTAAACTACCCAGTTAAAAATGTTCAGATTTCAGTGTTGATGCTTAGGACTTGTACTTGGCATGTTGTATAACACACATGTTTATTCTTGCTAATGACATTCACTTTTAAATAAAATAAATTATGGAAAAAGCTTCAAATGTAATCCCACACTAAAGCCCTCCTACTAAATCCCTTCTAATGCATTGTTAATTAATTGAGCTTAATAATGCTATGTTGATAATGCTACATTAACCTAGATAACCTGGTTATATAATATCAGTAGAAGAGGCCTGTATTTTGAGAATTGAAGTTTACATATTTGAAAAGTATCCAAGTTGGGGAAGGCTGATGGAGAGATTCTAAAAGAAGGCATATCACTGTCAGGGTCAAATAACAAAAAGAGAAATAGTATTCAAACATTTATTTATTTTTTGTTTAAAAGTAAACCTGTAATCTTTCTCTTCCATCTAGATATAGGTCATAACTATATTTTTAATTATAGTTCTGTACTTAGACAAACTTATCAAACAGTGTGAAGTTAAATGAATAAAAATACATGCGTTTCTTCAATTGCCATTTCTTAATTCTATCTCTATTGCATGTCACTAACTAGAGCATAGATTAAAATTCTTTTAAAGTTATGCATTGCAAATAAAATGAAAATGAAAACTAGATACTGGAATGACGATTGTTTTTTAATACATTATTGATCAGAACAAGGTGATTTGGTTTTACTAACTGATGTGTTTCATATTAAGGTTTGACAGCATTACACTGTGCAGTTGTGGTTCATAATGCCGTGGTACATGACCTACAGGGACAGCAGTCACCTCATACTCCTGAAGTTCAGGAATTAAGGTTGAAAAGCAAGAAGTTGGCAGATACAATCAAATATCTAATTCAGATGGGGGCCTCTGTTGAAGCCAGAGTAAGTCACATAAGGAAACATTAGAACAGACTTAGATATTTACCTGAGAAATGATTCACATACTGTTGTTTTGCATCTGTTTGAAGATTCAGATGTTTAGAAGAATGTCCCATGTGATGTGATACATTCATAGGCAAATAATATTAACTCTCTATATGTGAGAGTTCAGTTTGGTCTTTTATGTTTCTGGGTAGATATTCTGTAGATTTTTAAATGTATATGTGCTGCACATAAAATGACCGGTATTAAGCCAAAAGAATAGTTTATATTTTTACATTATTGAAATAATACACTGATTTTAAATTTCAGTTTGCTTTTTCTCTTCTAGCACATTAGCATATAAAAAGAAAAAAGTCTCACTTTAATTAGTATTCATAAATCGGATTACTGTCCAAGCTTGGAATAGAGCAATACTGAATAATAAGCAAGGCACATGAATGAGTTAATGGTTGACTAATATTGCAGGAATCATATTATTTCTACAAGTATTTGTCTTGATTTCTGAAACAAATAATGATCATCAAAATACTTTCCTAACTCCTTAATTCCTAAATAATTTCTTATCTAGAGCTTAGACAATAACACTTAAGATTTATATACTGCTTCACAGGGCTTTACAGAACTCTCTAAGAGGTTTACAGAGTCAGCATATTGCCCCCAATAATCTGGGTCCTCATTTTGCTGAGCTTGGAAGGATAGAAGGCTGAATCAACCTTGAGCCGGTCAGGATAGAACTCCTGGCAGTGAGCAAGTATTAACTTAATACTGCATTCTAACCACTGCACCATCGGAGCTCATCTAGTTTAATCACTTGGCTCATCTTCAGTCTGTAACATTTCAAAGATAATGTCACTAAGAAGACCAAGAAACTGGTCCGCAAAGTATATTTTATTTTTTCATTTATAGTGACTAATTGTGTGTGTTTTTACATTTTACAGTGACTAAATGTGCAGTGTGTAACATTATTTGGACATTTTCTTTTGTGTGTGGACAGGACCGTAAAAGTGGCCGTTCAGCCCTTCACCTAGCAGCTGAAGAAGCAAATGTGGAACTCCTTCGACTGTTTTTAGAGCTTCCAAATTGTCTGTCTTTCATCAATGCCAAGGTATATAAACAACAAACCATGTGTCTAGTTTCGGGAATTCCCATTTGCAGAAATAATCTGCCTGCTTCTCATCTCCTTTCAAATAATGATTTTTCTCCCTTGCAACTAGGCTTACAATGGCAATACTGCACTCCATGTAGCCGCTAGTTTGCAGCATCGAATGACTCAGCTGGATGCAGTTCGTTTGTTGATGCGCAAAGGAGCTGATCCAAGTGCCAGGAATTTGGAAAATGAGCAGCCAGTTCACTTGGTTCCTGATAGCTCTGTTGGAGTTGAGGTAAGAGATAAAAGATATCTGAAATCTTGTTTTTATGTGAAGTAAATTTCACACTTCATGCTTTTTTCTTTTTTTCCTATGATAGTCCTGTTAGGGAATGAAGAGATGTGCACCTAGAATTTTTAAAAAAAAATATATATTTGTAATAAACCGGGTTGAAAATGTTGCTTTCTTTGATGACTTATTTTGCTTTCTTCTGGAATGAAGAAACTACAAAAGTAGAGAGACATCCCTTATGTTGAGTTTATTAATACTTTTTATAAAAATAGAAACGTTTTTCAAGGCTTGAAATCTAAAGTGTTTTGCAAACATATGTTTCTTTTAGAGTGTCCTTTATCATTACAGAAGGTTTTTTTTTATTATTATTCCATTAAATGACTAGTTTGCATATTTAGGGGGAAGCTTTTTCAAATTACAGAGCATGTATAAATCAATGAGCTGCAATATTTTAGCTTCGGTAACTTTAAAAAAAGGAAATGGATGGTCCTCATCGTGCACCTAGAAAGTATGTATTATAGTGACATATGTACATCAACCCTCTCTGTTTTTCATGGATAGTTCTTTTGGAAATTAAAATCTGATGTCTTACAAAAGCCAGTTAGTGAGCAATTCAATAAGCAGTCTATTGATGTTATCTTCAGGTTAATACAATACAGGGTAGTCCTTGTTTAGCAACCACAATTGGGACTGGCAACTAGGTCATTAAGCCAAGAGGTTGCTAAGTGAAACTATAATTGTGCTTACAATTTTGCAGTTAGTCTTTAGGTTATAATATCACATGGGATCAGAATTTATGTCACTAAGCAATGTAGTCATAAATGCACTGCATACTGCATATTGTCAGGCTTAAATAATGTTGTGTTAACTGCTGTTCAATAATTGGGCTTTTTCCCTTCTATTTCCTCTTTCTCAGATAAGACGAATCTTAAAAGGAAAGACGAGTCAGCAGAGATCATCAGTCTATTAAGCTCCATGAGTAAAAATGACCCATACTCGCTGTCAGTTAGGCAGCCCCCATATGTAAATAGACCATTTGTCTCCAGTGGAGGCAAATGTTTGTTGTTTCTATGAAACAAGAATATTTTGTTCACTATTATATAGTGGGTTAATAATAATTCTTCACAGATGAGAATATTTCAAACGAAACATTCTGTAATCATTTGAATTACTCCATTAAGCAATTTAACATATCAACAACTAAACTGACAATTATAGTTCTTCATATTTCTACCCAAAAGTAATTTCTGTTCAGTGTACTGTATTGTTTACTGGATTATCTTGACTTTGCATCAAGGTATAGCAAATATTAATAATATATAACAAGAGCAGACATTTTTGCTGTGGCTTATGATATAGAATAAGTATTCTTAAGAATACTAAAAATTTACTAATAGTCATTTATATTTTTAGCTTTTTTTCTTTTTATGTAGTTCTTTATAGTTATTTTTGAGTAGTTAATTAAGTGTAATGAAAGTTCTAATAATTTAAATCTTTTACAGTGGGAAATTCTGTGTAGAATTCAGTAAAGTTTATTTTTTTTTAACAATTGTTAAATTGTGAGACACTTTTGAAATCAATTTATAAAGAAACATTGTCTATATGGTGTTTTCATTGGTCACAGCAATAATTTATGAAGATTTAGAAAAATAAAGCTGGCCTTGGGTTCATTCTTTTTCAAATTAATTCTTTCCAATTAATACTGCCTGATGGTAACTGAGTTTATAGATTACATAAAATTATTCATGTTTGTAACAAAAAAAATCTAAGAGGTCAATTAGAATAAATGAGTAGTATGACACAGATTCAATTAGAGTCTAAAAATGAACATTTGATCAAAATGATTACATGTCATATATAAACTTTTTGTCATTTGTAAAAAAAATTCTAAGAAATAAATTAGAACTACCTGTTATATTCTAAGAGCAATACTTTTAAAGACAGTACTTTATTTTCATTATGTAGCAACATGCAACAATTAGTTATTTCCACTGTAGATACTGATGGCTACTGGCTTTTATGACTTTGTAGATGATAGAATTATCAGTAGCTATTGAGCGTGATACCTCTATCATGCTCAAGAGGAATTGAAGAGGAATTTGAATTTCAAGAGGCAGTATAATTTGAAATACTGGTTGTTTTAAAAGTTATTGTATACATATTTGCATGATAGGAGTGCAAAAACTGATTTTTGTGACTCAGTGGTCCCAAAGATTTCAGTTTTTTTGCTTCTAAAAGGCAAACTATTTCACCATTTAAAACCCGAAACACAATAAAATCCATCCACTCTGACTCTGGAGAGTGGCCAATACACCACATAAAATGTGGTGTCATCCTCATTTGGATAGAAGTCACATATCTCTATGGTAGTCACAAAGGCATTTGGCTAATGACAGAAACCTGAACTGATTTTTAGTCTGAATAGGATTCTTCTACACTGACTTTGATTCTCTCATTTTGAATCAATAGATGTATGTCTCAGGGCTTTGCAACAAATCAATTGCATTATATTTTACCTTATAGGTATAGTAGGTAGCCAGATGTTAATATATCAAAGAATGTAAATAAAACATATTAAAATATTTCATTGTATTAAATACTTTCAGAATTGCATTGCTTTTTAAAAATTCTGTACATACCATTCTTGAATCACTATCCTGAATCATAAATTTTCCATAATTAATCAGATCATATTGTTTGATCAAGTATGTCTTGTAGACAAATAATAGGGAAATTTATATTTGATATTTAGAGGTACAAATATATCTTTTGAAATAAACTTGTTTTAATCAATATAAGTGGTGTCGTACTTTGATATTAATACTGCTGTAAGAGTTAAGTCTTCTGGCATTGGTTTTTCTTATTGCAGTTGCAGTAAGAAATACAATGAGATTCTGGCTTTCTTCCTTGCTTTCTCTTTAAACCTAATGTTGCTTTTCAAGGTGTAAAAGAACAATTTTAAAACACGTTAAATCCAAAGTTTTTAAATCTGCATAGGTCATAGGTCATGGAGGATTTTTTTCCCCATAAAGTATTGTTGAAGATTTTATTTATTTAGAAAATTTATATGGCCTTCCAACCCACAGTGACATTAGGTGGCTTGCAGAATTAAAACCACAATAAAAAATAAATACTTCCCCATTCTACCACCTCGACGACAACAGTCAAACCAATCTCTTGATTGGCTTTGTATTATTTGGGGTCCCTAAGCCCACTGGATGTCTTTGGGGCCTTTTGAAAGAGTATCAAAGTGGGACCAATCTTATTTCCACAGGGATGATTTTCCACAGGAAGGCCCTTTTTGGTACCACCAGATAAACCACCTTAGAAGAGAAAACCCATAAAAGTCCTGCGTCCTACTCTGGTGGGTTGGCCAGTTAGAATTGGAAAAAGACACCCTTCAAAAAACTTGGCTCCAGGCTATGTAGGGCTTTAAAGGTAATAATCAGTACCTTAAACAGGACCAAGAAGCAAATCATCAGCCAATGCATTTCCCACAAGAGAGTGACATGCAAATGTAGACACTTGTCATCATTTGAACCAATTGAAGTTTCCAGATACTTTTCAAGGGTAGCCCCATATAGACAACATTGCAGTTATTAAGTTGGAGGTGAATTGGTATGGGTGACTGTGAACAGGGACTGTCATGGCAGTCATGGCTGGAAGGGTCCAGGAAAGGGTGTAATTGACATATAATCTTCAATTACGCAAAGACCCTTCCAGCCATGACTGCCACATGCTCCCAGATAACGCACTGGGTCTGTTTGGAGCAGCGCAATTCTCCATGGAGCAAAGAGCCAACGTTTTAGCCTGTTGCTCTATATGCAGATCTTAAGAGCCTCCAGGCACTGTGGAGGGAGTTCGTAGCATTGCTTAACTCACCTTAGGCTCAGACATATACAGTAGACGGGTGTCATAAGTATCAAAGGGGAATATTTGTAGCTCAAATCTATGCCATTTTATTCAACAGTAATACTGAGAGGAAGTAAAGGAATTTTAAACAAAGGGGTCAGGTCTGTATATGGTGAGGAAGGTAAGGGTCTACATTTAGGCAAGTAAAACCAAATGCAGAGGTGTGGAATTGTTGGAACCTGCCTCAATAGTAATAATTGAGAGGAATCTCGGGAGTTCTAGTGGACAATCACTTAAATATGAGCCAGCAGCGTGCTGCAGCTGCCAAAAAAGTCAATGCAGTCCTATGCTGCATTAACAGAGGGATAGAATCAAAGTGTTAGTACCACTTTATAATGCGTTGATAAAACTACCCTTGGAATATTGCATCCAGTTTTGGTCACCACAATATTTAATGGGGGAAAAAAAGGACTAGGAGTGACAAACTTCCAGTATCTAAAGGGCTGCCACAAAGAAGGGTTCAACCTATTCTCCAAAGCAGGGGTTGGGTCCCCAACCCCCAGGCTGTAGCCTACTACCAGGACTGGAGTCATTTAGACTGGGCTGTGAAAGGAGTGGGTGAGTGCACCCATGAGCATGCATCCCCACGTGTGCAATCAGCAGGTAAGCACTTGCACACATGCTCCATTTGTACGAGCAATTGGTGTGCATGCCCTCCACTTGCACAAATGGAGCTGTGTGCTGTGTGTGCTTCCCCGCCGTTCATGCAGAACCATCTCTTCCTCCCCTGCCAGTCTGCAAAGCCAGAAAGGTTGGGGAACTCTGGTCCAGAATTGGATTTCATGGCTTAAATGTCCTTTTCATCAGATCATCTGACACGATCTGCTTCAATGAGCAATGGGTTTTGGGGGTAGAGGTCAAACAAGTCATGGAAACTGCAACATGGAAAAATAAGCTGTTCAATTAATTTAGAAGGAATTGATTTAATCCCAAAGAAGTCTAGTACTCCCAGTCAGAAAGCTACTTATTAAGAAATGATTTGATTCTTCTCACTCTCCTGGTTGAGTTTCATTCCATATTGCCTTGCAGTTTCTGAAACATCAGGTAGCAAGATAATGTGATTATCTCCAGGAGCAATTTAACAAGCACCTCTCTCTCTATCCAAATAATCAGATGCAATCAAGAAAGAAGCACAGTGAGGTGATTGATGGAATGCTGATTTTTCAGTTTCATTTATGATCAGCTGAATCCCCTTTCTCATCTATCCTAGTCCCACAGAAAACTAATGAGGATAACATGCATTTGTGCACAACAGCAGTACCAGAAATTGACCTTGCTTTCAGCAAACTTAGTGATAGGAATCCATAGTACATTCTTATTGACAAGCTGTTAAAGCAACTAATAGAAAAGGCAAAGAACCTTCAAAAAACTGTGGACATTTCACAGCAAATATTCTATCAACTCTTTACTACAGTGTCTCTAAAAAATAAAAGCTCTAAAAATCAAAGAAGATAAAATTATTATTTTGTTTAATGCCACAGAACAAAACTAGCAAAAGAATCCATGTGCAGGAGAAGAACAGGCAGTACTAGAGGACAGAGTTAAATAGTCATCAGTTGAGAGTCCTTGTGTTCCCACAACCACTCCAAGTCCACCTGAATTCTGTTGACTTTTATCTGGCACCAATTTAGTTTTCAATGGAGAAGATGACCAGGCTGAGTCCGAGAGAGTTGTCAAATACATCATCAATCTTAAGTCCCTTTGTGCCCAAAAGAGATCTAAGTCCTGTCCACCTTGAATTCCATTGACTCTTATCTACTGCCAATTTGCTTTGACTTTAGTAGTTCTGATTCTTCTAGCAAACATAAGCTTTCAATAAACCTTTATATTCATTTAAACTAATGGACTTCTGATTTCCCATGCTTGACATTGAACGTTTATTGAACAGATTCTTGTGTATAGGCTTGAATAAATCTTCTATGCTGCAATCTTATGAATGGTCTTGATTCTTTGTGCCTGACATGATGGCAGCAGTACTAAGCAAGGCAGCCAACCTAGTTAAATACACTAAGATGAAAATACCTAGAACTATAGATTGCATCAACTTCTGCCTCACTACTTATTTTCAGTTTGATGTACAAATGTAGCAACAAATCATAGGAACGTTGATGGAATCACTACAGGGTTGAACAGGGTTGACACTTCTGCTATCTTGCAACTTTACAGTTTTAAGCTTCTATGATTCTTTGTTGTGGAAAAACCAAAACAATTGTCACCACTAGTGAAAGTATTTGTTGTGTACTGCTGCCATAGTAAAGTAAATCTAGATTTTTATATTGTGTGAACATAGCCTCTGATTCTCTGATTCTTTGATACTCTTTATTTTATATTTACTCTTTACCATGTGCTAAAACTCCCACATTTGGTTGAGGGTTGCACGTTCCTTAAAAAAAAACTGATGGAATCCTCTTTTTAGTTAATAGAGAAACCATCACAGGTTGAAAATAAATACTTGCATGTATTTTCTGAATAGTGAAATTATTTTATTTCCCTCTTCTTTTTTTCAGTCCTCAGTTAATTCACTGTGCAGTGTATTACTCTAGTAGTGTGCATAATGAGTATCAAATATTTCTATCCTTAAACAAGAGTCTTCTCAATCCCTGTTACTCATAAAAGATATATTTAACTGCCACTCAACGTAATTCTTTGTTCAAGTTATAAACTGGAAATTATTGCTGCATGATTCAGTCCCTTATTCTGAATTCAGGGTATTCACTTTCAAACTAGAATATATATTGTCTCATTTTTCTTCTAGAATTCTTTGTTTAAATGACGTCCTCCCGTATTACACTGCACCCATCAACTACATATTGTCTACTTGTTTTTTAGTACAAAAAGAATGTAGCATGCATTTTACCTTTACTATCATAAAAAAAGAAATATATTTATTATTTCTGACAACAAAGGCTTTTCATCTTTTGGAAAGCACAATTTCAATATTAATTTAATATTAATATTAATTTATAGTAATACTAATACTTAATAATTTCTATTAATAATGTTTATTAATTAGATTATTAATTAATTATTAAGCCAAAACACTTGGAATGAAGGCCATTTAATTCAATTTTCATACATCCATTATATTAAAATTCCATTTGATGGATATTCATATTGGGTGTATTAAAAAAATCTATAGTCTAAAAATATTTGACTCTTGATGTTTACTCTTGTGGACTATTTTTTTTTATCTGATTCCCACTGGATTTTTCTTCCTTGTCTTATTGACAAGACAGCAACACCAAAATGAAATAGCATGACCTTTGGCTGCAACATTAAACTTTTATTTTATGTTTGAAAAGCCTGCAGTCTACCCCACAATAACTAATTTAATTGCAATTTCTACAATTGGCATCAGTTTGTTATCATTCCAATGCCATCAGCTTCTTGTAGCAAGTTATAAGTGATAATTTATTACACAACAGATGTGTAGATTTCTCATAAATACCATTACCATCCACTACTGTGTTTTATTTTTAGTGGGGTTTTTTAAATTCAAGAAGTAGATAAATTATTTTATTCCTGTGATTATGATTTAAAGTAATGTCCCTTATGAAAAGAACTATTTGGTGGTTTATGAATTATGAACATAATTAACATTCTTATCACTTGTTCTTATACCTGCATTAGTTGTTATTAGTTTTCCTCTTTTCTTCTTAATCGTCTTATTGCTGTTCAGCTATCTCTTATATAAGGCCATCTGCAGTGTGCAGATAGCTGTCTTTAGCTCCTCCATCTCTAGGCCAGGAATTTTTCAAAAATATATATTTAAAAAAATAATTTAAAGGTTTTGTGTGGCTGGCTATCTTAACACACATCACATCACTGGGTGGCTCAGAACAGTAATGAAATGACCAACCAAAAATTCATAAAGATGAAACTAAAACTAAGAACTAAAAAATCCAGTACTTCAGCCCCAACAGCACAACTGGTGCACAAAATAAAACTGTGCAAAACCTCCCCAGTCATGGCTTCTACCTGCTACTTGATTAAGAACTGTGAATCAAGGAGGATGCCCAAATAGTGTACCAGCTCATTCTGGGGAAGTACAGCTCCATAATATGTCAACGGTGACATATTATGAGACCTTGAGGGACCAAAAACTCAGTCACTCCATTTACTGACTGACTAAGCTGAAGTCAGTCAGTTGCTTTCCATCCAGATCCTCACAGCCTTCAGGCATTTGGTCAGCATTGCAACAGCATTCCCTGTCCAGCAAAGGGTGGAGATGTATAACTGGGTATCATCAAAGTAATGATACTGCACTCCATGCCACTGAATGATCTGCCCAGGGTTTTCATGTAAATATTAAAAAGGAGGGACCCATATATCTTAGTTAGAAAAAGTTGTTTTGTATGAATTTCCAAAGTAGCATTTGGAAGAAATGTTTAACTTCCAGCATACCACTTTTCTTTTAAATTTAGTTTGAAACTAAAATTGTCTTTTTAAAATGTAAAGTAGAATAGAGGTGTCATAGGAGTTATTGTGTTATTTGGAGTTTAGGAGCCCATATTGGAGATCACTGTTGTAGAATGATACCTAGCAGCTTGCAAGGAAGATAATGTAGGCTTAACTTAGTTCATGTAGTCATGTTAACCCTGTAAAAACTCATTGGAAAGAGAAGAAGCAAATGAGAGCATATATTGAAAAAGTGACTGAGTGGAAAGACAAATAGCAACAGGGGGATTTGTGGGAGAGTTTAGTAGAGAAGATAAGAAGGCAGAGAAGCCAACTGACCTTCTCTTTTCAGAGTCAAAGTGAGTTTAGCAAGTGTGAAAGAAAGCCAGGGCTCCAAACTCTGTAAAAGTATAATAGTTAAACTACATTTTACATCAAATATTTATTTATTTATTTATTTATTCAATTTATATGCCACCCCTCTCCGAAGACCCAGGGCGGCTCACAATACATTCAAAAAATCACTATAAAAACACTTAAAAATTAAAAACATTAAAGACATTAAAACCCATTCACACTATTCATGGCCGGATCTCGTCAGATCGCAAAGTGAGATCAACGGCCCCAGGCCTGCCGGAAAGGTCTTCACCGCTTTTCGGAAGGCCAATAGCATGGGGATGGTCTGGACATCAGGAGGTAACTGGTTCCAGAGAGCTGGGGCAGTCACAGAGAAGGCCCTTCCCTGCGGGCCCGCCAGCTGGCATTGTTTAGCTGACAGGACCCGGAGGAGACCAACTCTGTGGGTCTCTTACCGGTCGCTGGGAGCTATGCGGTAGAAGGCAGTCTCGAAGATAGTTCTTAAAGAGGAAGAATGCCTAATTATTCATATTAAAAAGCCAAAAGAAGAGAGGATGTGTTCCAGTTTATTGCACAGGGTGTCAAATATGTGAGTATCTGCTTGTTAATAGTGATATATTGACTGTATATTGAAATCAGAGTGGCTGAACTTGAAATGCTTAGAAAGCCAATCAAGGAATAAAACCAAGATACCTGAAATGGAGATGTTAGAGAGCCAGATGAGATCTTCCAAGATGTGATAGGTTCATTCCATTGCTAGAATTTTTTTTTTATTTTTTTTTAAAATTTGATTTATATGCCGCCCTTCTCTGGAGACTCAGGGCGGCTTACAGTGCGTTCAGCAATAGCCTTCATACTTTTGTATATTTATACAAAGTCAGCTTATTGCCCCCACAAACTGGGTCCTCATTTAACCTACCTTAGAAAGGATGGAAGGCTGACTCAACCTTGAGCCTTGGAGAGATTCGAACCAGCAGTAAATTGCAGGCAGCTGTGTTAATAACAGGGTGCTTTAAACCACTGTAGTACCAAGATAGCTTCCATCATTTCAAAATTAAGGAGGAGATCCTCATAGAAGGACTTAGTTCTCAAATAATGAATCATACAATGAAATATTCCATCGAGTAAGAAGAGTTTACATTTCTCATGACTTAGTCCTCAGAAAAATACTGTAGCAGACAAGTTGTGACAGCAATCCTATGCCCAGATCTTGCTTACAGCAGAACCTCAGATTCAACTTAAGTACTTGTCACTTTGCTAATACCAATAGGAAATGATATATTGGTATATCCATCTTTCTTTCTTTCTTTCTTTCTTTCTTTCTTTCTTTCTTTCTTTCTTTCTTTCTTTCTTTCTTTCTTTCTTTCTCCTTCCTTCCTTCCTTCCTTCCTTCCTTCCTTTTTTCCTTTTTCAAGTTTTTATTCAATATGTAGCATCAGTGTACAAAACAGTGATCTGAAACAGTATACAAAAATAATTAACATGCATTGCAATTCCTAGGAAAGATGTTTTCTTACTAGGAGTCCTGGATTAAGTTATCAGATAGATGGTATGAAATGGATGATATCAATTTGAATTGATCAAATCTATTTCTTGATTTTATCCCTCTCAATTTCTTCTTCCACCCTCCTTTTGAGATTTCTTACATTGTTTTACTGGTATTTCAAACTTGTTTATTAGCTGTTACATTTATTCTTTTTTAAACAATAATTTTATTAAAGTTTATAAGTAAAAGACTAAGGCAAGCTAAGAAAATATAGAAAGTGAAGAAAAAGGGAAATGTAAAAAGATAGAAAAAAGAAAAAACAAGACTATATTCTCAATCTCAGTCAGAAAATCACAGCACTGAGAAATAGTGAAAGGTTATCTCAGTATTTCCATAAAAAGTTAAAGATTCTTAGCACATTCTGAGTACCTTAAGGCTTTGTTCAGAAGTTTATTACCTTGCCAGGTAATGATTACCGTAAGTTTCCGATACCAAAACTGGTATTGGAAAAACTGTTCAAACTGGCCCAAAACACACTAGATTGCAAGATCTTAAGTAATCTTTTGCATTCTTGCTTGAGATTGAACATTATTTCATTGTAATAACCTTGTGAAATTTGGATAATTGTAAAATGTATTTTTTTAAAATATATATATATATATATTTATTTAATTTAAATGTTCCATGAATGCCATTTGAAAGATCATACATATTTCATACTTTTTCTAATATGTTGAATCTCCATTAAATTTTACTTGTTTTTAGTATTCCAGGACTCCAGAACGCTAAGGCTTAGACTTGGTATATTACATTGGACTTTCTACTTAGTTTATGGCAGCATCCAGAATTACAATTTCAGAACACTTCTGAGCTATATGATAATCTTACTGCCTGTTTTGATTCCTTTCTTGCTTAATTGTTAATGGAAAAAATCCTGTATACATTATTGGCCAGTAGTTTCTATCATGGATTACAGATTATTATGGATCCATTAAAAAAAGGACAGAGAAAACATTTTTTCTTTCTTGATGAAGAGCAGCTTGCTGAATTAGAGAAGGACCATATCTCATCTTCAGATGATTTAGCCCAGACCTAAAAGAAAAAAAAAAACCAAACTGACTCTCATGATGTGCAAATTTTAGAATGATTGAAATTATGCATATAAAAATAGTTGCTATGTTTGAATAATAAATTTAAGAATTTCAATCAGAAATATATGTGTTAGATTAAGCAGAAAAATCTGTGACCGATTCAGATGAAATAGGGATAACTTGAAAACACTGTAAATAATTAGTAAGAGATATGAAAAACATTTCAAAAGTAAACTAAGATTTTTGAGATCAACTTATCTGCTTACAGGGTGTTTATCTAAGAATGAATTTCTTAGAATGAATACGTCTTACAATTCTGAACAAGACCAGTATATACAAATTTTCATATTAGAAATTTATCACTGCAGCTGACATATAAACTTGAAATTGAAGCTGGGTTTCCATTCTGATTCAGCTGAAAAGCTTGTTCTATTGCTGGGACTTCCGTGAGATCTACAGTAATTCTGCTACACCATATGCAAAGTGTACTATCAACGGATCAATACACCTAGGTAATTTTACAGTTTGGCCCTATATATGTATATGTCTGTTTGTGTGTGTGTGTCTTTTCTTTTATACTTTTATACTATTGAGTTTTATTATGTACTACCAGTAGTCTTTGACTGCAATAAAGATATTTTCTTATTAGTACAGAACGATATTTTGCAATTATCACAGAAAGTAACTAAATAAAAAAAGATTTTTTCAAGATTTTATTTTATTTTTTCTTCCATAGATTGTTCAGAAGCAGAAGCTATTCAGCAAAGCTTATGTGGGAGTTAAAGGGATTATTTTTTTTCACAGTATTTTGATGCTATTTTTGAATCGTTGTGTTTCATGATCTATCTGCTATGAAACTTGTTATAATGGGATCATCTGAATTAAAAGAGTAATAGTTTTTAAATGCTTTTAATAACTTCATTTCCTTAGTTATTAGAAAGAATTAGGCTGACATGGTTTGGGGATAGGGAATAAATATGGTAAATGGAAGATTTAAAAAAAATACACATGCGCACACAACATATAAACACACATAGGAAAAAAGAATTTTGTATTTTTGTCCAACAAAAATAGAAAAGGAAAAAGGGAATTGCAAAAAAGAGTAGCAACAATATGGATGATCATCTTTATTATAATCATGATCTGAAGTCATAATCTCTATCAGTAAGCAATTATAGTTAAACTACAGATAATGCCAGGCCTTTATTGATTGAATAGTTGGGTTCATCCACTGAATGGTTGGGTTCATCAATCAATCAACATTTATTTATCGTCCCATACCAAATACAATAAAGAACAACTGTAATGGCATGTGGGAATAACCTTGGGAGAAGGAGGAAGCCTAAACAATATGAAACCTGAATTTGGGTAGGGTGGAGAAAGCTTCTCAGAAGGGACCCACCATAGTTTTCAGGAGATAAAACTAAGGGAAAGGAGATATGTTTTCATACTTGCAAGATTCTGTAGCAATATAATCCAATTGTTATAATAAAGGTAACATCAGTGCTCAAGGTGCTTCTTCTTCTCTGGACTATCTGAAAGTCTGAAACCAGCATACTATTGTATTGATAAAAATACTGCAACTTTTTTGGAGGTTTCTGAAGAGGAACCATAAATTTATCTTTCTACCTATGAAGGACAAATCTCCAAGTAATAGCATAGAAGATCCATTTCTGTTGTTCTGCTCTCTTATTTCCACCAAATAGGTATGCAATTCAAAACAATATGGGCATCCAAAGTATTAAACTTTGTCTCAATGTCAAATTAATATGTATGACAATACCTATGATGTAATTTTTCCAGAATATAATGATTTTAGGACATTGTAAAAATATGTTTAATGAAGTGTTATTTTTAACCACCCAGATTTGCTGGGAGTTGGAGCTTGGACGGTATATACATTTAATAAATTATTATAATTATTACATCTTTAACAACAAGATAATCTAATTCCTTTTATCTATAAATGTAATGGGATATAACATACTACATGTCTACTAAAAAGAAGGAAATTCATTATCAAATTGATCAACTTAAAATCTGAATATCCTTTCCTTTTTCTTCCACAATATAATTAACTCTTTTAATCTTGGTCAAATCAAAAGAATCTCAGAATCTGTTGGTGGATGGAGTAATTTTGATCAACAAGTTTTGAAAATGTGTGTTGAAACATGGAATTAATGACCCAAAAGAATTTTTAAATATTCCTTTAAACATTATTTACTATGGTCCTACTATGGATTTTCTGGATATATTATATAGGTATTTTAATATCTTTTTATTTGGTTATGTCTTCTATAATTATGACTGGAGATGTAGATTGAATATTATATCATTGAAAATACTTTTTACCTAAGCTTAATTCGTATTCATAGAATATATTTGTAAGATTATATGTTTCATTTAATTTAAGTCTTAAAAACTTGTACGAGCCTTTTTTCAAATGTCTATGGAGATTCTCAGTCATCCAGGTCATGGTTGTCCCAAAGCTGCTTTTTCAAGAGGCAACTAGACTTTTTGGTTTTTCTTTGAAGACATTTCACTTCTCATCCAAGAAGCTTTTTCAACTCTTCAGAGAAGAAGCTTCTTGGATGAGAAGCAAAATGTCTTCAAAGAAAAATCAGAAAGTCCAGTTGCCTCTTGAAAAAACACGTTTGGGATAAGCTTTTTTCAGTTCAACATTAGAATTTTCAACTAGTTATTTTCTAATTTTGGAATCCTTAATTGGATGGATTAATTTTATCAGTATTAAACTGGAGTTTAATACTGATAAAAGTATTAAGGAGTTTAAGGAGTTAAGTGTGACTAAGGGAAGACTGTATGTATGTGTGCAGAGCCATAGATATGGTTTTGAAAAAAACATATATAGAAACAGTTATGAAATCAAAAGTTTGGGATAAGCTTGGGAAATGGAAAAAAATGTGAGAAAGAAGGTCAAGCAGGTTCCATCTTATACCATCTTGTGATTTAAGAGGAGGAGAGAGCAAACACTGCCAGGCTTTCAAGATTATGTTATTATAATCCATCTCAGTAAAGCAGAGATCCAGTTAAAATTGTGGAATCTTTTTTCTCATCTGTCAGAGGCTGACTGTGAAGAGTTTCAGAATTGGGTGCCTGTACTGCTGTCTTCTCTTTCATGGACTTTAGTCGGTTCACAATAAAATTAAGGCAAACCATCATGACAGAACATTAAAAGCAACATTATTCCCTTCCCCACAAACACATAATGTGCCTAGAGAAGTGATGGTGAACCTTTTTTCCCTTGGGTGCCAAAAGTGTGGAGGCGCGCGTGATAGCGTGCATGTGTGTGCCCATAATGCAATGCCCCCCACGCATGCCCTGCCCTGCACATGCACACACAATCCCCCTGCACTGTCCCACCCCCCCTGCATAGGAATGTGCAACCGCCCATGCTCCCCATCCCCCTGTGCATGCGTGCAACCCCCCTACATCCCGTTTTGGGCCTAGCATGTCTCCCTGAAGCCTCCAGAGGCTGGAAACGGCTCATTTCCAGACTTCCGGTAGGCCTGTTTTTTGCCCTCCACAAGCTCCGGAGGCTCCAGAGGCTTTATGGAGGTTCCAGAAGAGCGAAAACAGCTTTCCTAGGCCCTCTGGAGGCCCTCTGGAGGTCGGAAATGACCTGTTTCCGGACTTCCAGTAGGCCTGTTTTTTGCCTTCCCAGAGCCTCTTTGTGAGCCCTGTACTTAGCTGGCATCCAAAACGGGCCGTGTGGAGACTCCTGGGAGGGAAGGGGCGGCATGGGGATGTGTGTGCATCTCCTGTATGCGCAGCAGAGACCCAAAAATAAACTGGCTGGCGGGAGGCACGTGCATATGCGCGGTGGAGCTGATGTACGGTGACAGCTCACGTGCCCGCAGAAATGGCTCTGCGTGCCACCTATGGCAAGCGTGCCATAGGTTTGCCATCATGGGCCTAGAGAGTTTTAATTATTTGAAAGTAAAGTAAAATTGTGAAGAAAATATTTTCTGTGCCTCTGTCTTTAAATTACATTAATATGGGGAGATTACTGATGATGATTTTGGGTTTCTTGAAAGACCTGCAGATACAATAAATAGACAAAAGGCTTAAATCCTTTACAATGTTATACAGCAGTGGTCCCCAACCCCCGGTCCGCGGACCGGTGCCGGGCCGTGGAGTACCTGGCACCGGGCCGCGCAGCGGCCGGGGGACATGAATGCTGCAGCGCAAAGGCTCCTGGGCCGTGCGCAATGGGCCGTGCGCAAAAGCTCCTGGGCCGTGCCCCCACCCCTGCGCGCGCTCAGCGGGCCGCGGCGATAAAAAGGTTGGGGACCACTGTTATACAGAGCAAGGTATTTTGCTCTTAATGCTACTGGAGAAATAAGTGACAATTAAATATTAATTTAT
Organism: Pantherophis guttatus; assembly: GCF_059756535.1. Classification (NCBI taxonomy): domain Eukaryota; kingdom Metazoa; phylum Chordata; class Lepidosauria; order Squamata; family Colubridae; genus Pantherophis; species Pantherophis guttatus. Next base: position 33,630,129 of record NC_142067.1, read on the forward strand.
TTTAAACATTATCCCGTCAAATAAAAATACCAAAGGCCTTTTGCATATGCTCAGGATACCTGTGAATCATACGTATCTCTGGTGTAGCATGTGTAGGTGTACGAGTACAGCCTGTGAAGCAGTAGAAACTGGTATATTAGTCACTAAGGTGGAGTGCTGGAGAGAGAACACAAGAGATGAGTAAACTATATAAATAATCTGATCTTGGGTTCAGCCCAATGCTTCTCTCTGCCATGGCTTGCTGTGCGTGCAAGAGCAAGGGGCTGTGGGATGTGAAGAGGGGAACGAGAAAGGTGTCTCTGCTTTGGATCTGTTTTTGCACAGCTGCAGGCTAGTATTTTGAGGTGCTGCTCTGCCAACAGTGCTTTGCAGAAAGCAAAGTAATCCCAGAGCATTCTTCCAACAAGGCTTGGCTTGTTTTTTTGTCTTCAAGGTGTGTGCTTTGTGCATTCCCAAATTTTAGCTTGCTCTTTTGCAACATTTGTTTAATTGAAAATAATTTAATTTAAATAATTTAAGTTACAAATTTAAAACCCAGTGTAGATTATAGTGACTCTTACAACACGGGACTTCTTTTTATATGCAGGAGGAGGATATCATAAAGTACCCTTGTTGAATTCAGACCTATCTAAAAAGGAATTAAGTTCATTTTTTCTTAATATAATTTTATTAAAAAATTAAGACATGAGTTTTAAACTAAAATAAGTAGGATGGAAAAAAGGAAGAAATAAAAGAGAAAGCTGAAGTGCAAAAAGAAAGAAGAGAAATAGAATACAAAAAATAATAATATGAGCAATGGCTTCCAATCTTTTTTACAGCAATTATAAAAACAATAGTAGATTTACTTCTTTCATATCTCTTCTTTCTGTACTATATGCTATCTAATAATCAAAACCATAAATCATAAGTGTTAAATTTATATTTACTGACAAAGAAATAAAGGGAGACTAGTACAGAGCTATTTCAAGCTATTTAGCTTTTGTCAGCTAGACATTCCCTTCTGGGATTCGAACCTGGGCTACTTACATATTAGGTAGATTAGATCATAATTTATGCTCACCCCAGGTGTGTAAAATCAGCACTTGTCCCATCGCAATTTACAGACAGGTTCCCACTGTGGATGTATAGCACTGCGGTTGTGAGGAAATGTGATGGTAAGGACACAGGGAAAATCTATAGCTTTATTATTAATAAATGAACACACAAATCAAAACAACAATAATTGTATGCATAAGATAACTTAAAAGGAAGCCTAGAATAAGGGGGAAACTACACTGAATGTATGGGAACATTTTGGAAGCTAGAAGATAACTTGTATTCAGTGACAGATGTCTGGAAAAAGAGGACTCTCTTTTTGTGTGAGTCAAGTCAACAAGAAAGTGCCTGTTATTTCTTAAAACAGACCACTGTCTTCCTCAGAAAACACTTGCTTGATGTGTGGAATAGGTCACAAGAAACTTAACACTAATGCTCATGTATGGGAAATAACTGCAAACCAGACTAATCATCTTGATAAGTAATTTATGTTTCTGTTATTATTGTCTAAAAGCCATCAGACAAAACTACACGTTCTGGGCAACTGTACATATGCAAATAATATTTTGTCTTATCCATGCATAAAAGGATGATAATGTGAGATGGGAAGTCTATGTTATGTGCTTTAACAGGTTGGGCATATTAGCAAATGGCAGTGTCTAGCTGATCTTCGAATTTAGAAATTATGTAGGGTCAGGTCTGGTTACTAGGTGGATGGGAAAATCTGGGGAATTTCAGTGCTGTCGGTAGCTAAAAAGAAAAAACAACATCTAGATGTAGCCCTGAAATCATAAGGAAGTGATTTTGCTGTGCAAATTTTAACTGAAATGGAGAATTGAAGAATTGAAAATTATTTTATAACTTAAAGTGTTTTTATTTTATGGAGCTGTACATCTCCACCCCGGACCACCCCAACGATGATCTTGAAGTGATGTGCCGGTGCCTGGAGGCCGTATGGATCTGGATGGGAGAAACAGGCTCAGGCTCAACCCATCCAAGACTGAGTGGCTGTGGTTTCCAACGTCCCAATATAGTCAGCTGGTGCCATCGCTGACTATTGGGGGCGAATCATTGGCCCCCACGGAAAGGGCTCGCAACTTGGGCGTCCTCCTGGATTCACAGCTGTCTTTAGAAGAGCACTTGATGGCCGTGACCGGGAGGATTTTTCATCAGGTTCACCTGATCCGTCAGTTGCGTCCCTTTCTAGGTTGGGACTCTCTACATATAGTCACTCATGCCCTCGTCACCTCTCGTCTGGATTATTGTAACACTCTCTACATGGGGCTCCCCTTGAGGTGCACTCGGAGGCTCCAACTGGCGCAGAGTGCGGCTGCGCGGGTGGTTATGGGAGCGACGTGGAGTTCCCATGTAACACCTCTCCTGCGCGAGCTGCACTGGCTCCTGGTGGTCTTCCGAGTGCGCTTCAAGGTTCTGGTTATCACCTTTAAAGCGCTCCATGGCTTAGGACCTGGTTATCTACGGGACCGCCTGCTACCACCAATAGCCTCCCACTGGCCAGTACGCTCCCATAGAGAGGGGCTCCTCTGGGTGCCGTCGGCCAAACAATGTTGACTGGCGGCCCCTAGGGGGAAAGCCTTCTCTCTGGGGGCACCTACGATCTGGAACGAGCTCCCCCTGGAGATACGGAGGATCCCGGATCTGCACACCTTCCGTCGCGCGCTTAAGACTTTTTTATTTCACCAAGCTGGCCTGGCCTAAATCTTCTCCCCTTTTTGAATGTAAATTTTAATTTGTTTTTAAATTATGGGGTATTTTAAATTCAGCCAAATTATTTAATTTGTTTTTAATTTATTTTAAATTTTTGTATTTATGTGTTTTATCTTGTGGCTGTTCAATGCCCTGAGTCCTTCAGGAGAAGGGCGGTATAGAAATTTAATAAAATAAAAATAAATAAATAAAATAAATATTTTCCATGTATGTTATTCAGTGGTGGGTTTCAAATTTTTTTACTACCGGTTCTGTGGTTGTGGCTTGGTGGGTGTGGCATGGCTTGGTGGGCATGGTAGGGGAAGGATACTGTAAAATCTCCATTCCCACCCCACTCCAGGGGAAGGATACTATAAAATCTCCATTCCCACCCCACTCCAGGGGAAGGTTACTGCAAAATCCCCATTTCCTCCCAATCAGCTGGGAATTGTGAGGCAGAGAATAGATGGGGGCGGGGCCAGTCAGAATTTTTACTACCGGTTCTCCGAATTACTCAAAATTTCTGCTACCGGTTCTCCAGAACAGGTCAGAAAGTGCTGGAACCCACCTCTGATGTTACTTCTTATATTGAAGCTGTGTGGGTGGATCTTTTCATTAAGGTTTGGTCTGGGGTGGTGGCTGTCCAGAGTGAGTAAGACTCCAGTAGGACTATGGAGAAGATGGTGTACTCCATATCTATTCTCTGTGTGAATGATGAGTAATTGGCAGTATAATCATGAGGCACTTGATAAGATAACAATAGCCATGGCTGAAATTAATTGGAAAAAGATTGCTTAAAAGCAATTTAATACAGCAAATAAATCACGAGTCAGGAATGTGTCTGGCATTGCTTTTCCTCCTGCAACTGCTGTCAGTGTTCTGATTTTCCCTGACTGAATTGGTAAATCTTTCTTTCAGTTTTTTACTTAGAATACAACTGGAGACATAACCGAATACATCTCTTTTCTATTTATTAAAATTATTTAGATTTTTTATTGTTGTTTTACAAATTTTATTTGGTTTATTATATAAAATATAAAGAAAAAAATATAAATAGGAATAGATTTTTTTAATTCTGTCTTTATTATTTTATAAGTAATTCAAGGCATGAACATGCATAATACTCCTTCTACCTCCTTCATTATTATAACAATAATCCTGTGAGGTGGATTGGGCTGACAGAGGGTGATTAGTCCAAAGTCGCCCAGCTGGATTCCATGCCTAAGAAGGGATTTTTAAAACAGATGCCTACGATATAGGAAGAGGAAGACCTGGTTAAGGTTATGACGGATCTGCTGTTGGCTATAGTCAGGGGTGGATTCTAAATTTTTTTACTACCGGTTCTGTGGGCGTGGCTTATTTTGTGGGTGTGGTTCGATGGTCATGTGACAAACAATTCTTTAGGATTTAGCAGAGGTACTGGGCTACCAGGCTTTTAACTGTTTGCAAAGCCGTACCGGTCTACCCATTTGTTTTTGGAGCATTCCAGTCTATCTATTTGTTTTTGGAGCACACCAGTCTACCACCACACTACCTTTTACTGCAAATCAGCTGTAGGTTGGCCCGTGGCAAGAGTTTAAACAGTTTTTTTCCTTCTAGCCGATCAGCTGGGACTCAGGAGGCAGCCAATAGATTGGGGGCAGGGGCAGGCAGAGGTAGTATTTACCAGTTCTCTGAACTACTCAAAATTTCCACTACCGGTTCGCAAGAAGTGGGGAGAACCTGTAGCAACCCACACTGGTGTGGATTGCATATGCACAGTGTATATTCACAGACTGTGAATGCATGTGCACAGTGCACGCTTGGTGCGCAGCGCACATGCACAGCCAGTGAACCGGTAGCAAACCGTTTCAGATTTCACCACTGCTAAAAAGTCTTAAAACTGTTCTGAAGAAGCCCTAAAAAATTCTATAGGAGTTTTTTTTCCTAACCACATCCTCTGTATCTTTAAAATGCATTTATGGCAAAAGTATTTAAGTTTGATCACACAAAATTCTACTTCTTATTACAATAGAAGCAGTAAACAAGAACTCTAATATTTATAAGAACAAATGTGGCAAATAAAAGTGCCTTGTCTTAAAATCATAATTAATTATAAGGCAAACAACAAATTTAAACTATGCTACTGGGAGTTTGCAGATATCCGGTGCAAGAAATACATCTGTTAAGAGATGCTGTACTGGGGAAAAACACACACAGGCATAATTACACCCACATAGTTCACAGCCTAATAGCAGTTTTAATCAATAATGTTACAACTGTTTACGTACCAGAAATTGCTGATTCCCAAACGGAATAGCAACATATGCAACATTTCTGAGTTTCTCTTCATTGCACTTTGTGTCATTTGTATTCGGGTCCTTTTCGGAGAATTGTGAGAAGATAGCAATTCTATGAAAAGATTTTGCATATTTTCACATAATGAAAATTTGTACACCAAAGGATTGGAGACATGTGCTTCTCAGGGGTGAAATTCAAAATTTTCTCTACTGGTTCTGTGGGCATGGCTTGGTGGTGGTGGGGTTTCCTGTGACTGAGCGGGTGTGACCAATTCGACATCACTCATGGCCATGGCCATGTCAGTCACATTGCAGCAAAAATTACCCAAGTCGCTCCACTTCTTGAATGCACTTCTGCCACCCACTTCCATGTGGTGGCTGCACACAAGCACATCATTGTCTGCTGCCACTGCGCCAGAAGGACTTGCCTGGGCAAGTCTGAGCGGAGCAGCGCAGCAGGCAACGGTGTGTGTGTGCACAGTCGGTGCATGGAATAGGGTGGTGGTGCGAAGCAGGTCTGGTAATTTTTGTTGCAAGAAGCCTGCAGTGTAGCCGCCATCTCTTTTTTGGTGCAAGAAGCATCCAGCCGCACTGAAAAAAGAGGCGGTGGTTGCAGGCTTGCCTTCCCTGGCAGCCAGCTGCAGAAGAAAGGTAAGGACACATCGCGTGGCGAAGGAGAGTGGGCAGTAATTGAGCGGGCAGGGTGGGCAGGGCCAACCAGGGGTGATTTTTACTGATTCAGCAAACCATTTAAAATCGCTGATATTGGTATTGATATCACATATATCAACTGGTATACGTGATTCGGTCCGAACTGGTCAAATTTCACCTCTGGTGCTTCTCCAACTATTGATTAATTACAACACTTAGCAACTTTCACAATCATGATAAATGGTTACCAGAAGCTCTATTTCATTTGAAGGGCCCAGTTTCTTCATCTCAAATATAGACACAATACTGCAGAGTTACCTATCTACTTTCAGCATTTAGTACATCTTGTGAAATTTAATAAGTGTGTACATCACTTATTAATTACAGTATGAAATGGTGATAAAGCAATCATCATAAACCCAATGCCACCAAGATAATTTTAATAACAGGTAAGAACTCAATCACTGGATTGCTCAGTGGAGGCATCTTCTTCTGTAACAATGTCCTTATGCTTGAAATCATCTGATGAATTACCCCTGCTGAATGAGGAAGATGTTTAGTAATTACAGTATATTAATTACTCTTTCACTTAATTTCTCAATTACCTGACCACAATCATTTTGGTTCTGTTTTACACTGATTTCTACATTTGGGGAAAAAAAGTTTGCACAAATATTTAGATGCATTTTTGTGCACATTTGTGCTAATATACATTTTTTGTATAGGTAGATATTAGTTAGGTTTTATTTTTGTTTTGTTTTATCTTTGTCATATTTTGTAAGAAATGTCCCGAAAGCACTGTGAACATATTTGTTTAGTACAAGTTTATATCCATCCTCAACCACAGAAACTCTTTGGGCCAGTCATTTTCTTTTAGTCCAGTCATCATCATCATCATCATCATCATCATCATCATCATCATCATCATCACCATCACCATCACCATCACCATCACCATCACCATCACCATCACCATCACCATCTTAGCCATTGTATGGATGAAGCCATCTTCATCCACTGCAAGATGAAGGCCTCTTCTGCATGTTTTCAACCAATATGATCCTGAGCTTTCTTTTGCCAATTGGATCCACAATACTTGCTGATGTTGTCAGTCCATCTTGTTTTAGATCTCTTTCATGGATGCTTTTTATCAAGTGGGATCCATTCTATGACGGCCTTGGTCCATCTGCCATCAGTTCTTCTTGCTATGTGACCTATGTGACTATTTAGTCCTATCATCTCACAGGTTATTGTAAGCAAAAATTATATACAACTATCTATACTGCTTTAAATTCCTGGAGCAAAGACATAAATCTAAAAAATAAATATATTTTGAGATGTCAACTGTATACCAAATTTTTGACAAATATGGATTACAATATGTATAAGTTTACAATATAGATAAGATTCAGATAATATTATTATTTATTAAATTTGTTTGCTGCCCATCTTGCCCCAAGGCAATATGTGCAATAATCTTGAAAAACCAATATCTCAACCATCATTATTGCTGAGATAGGGTAATTGGAAATAGGTTTTCTTGTTTGTGGAATTTCAGCTGCTCTATCTGGCACCTATTCTACTATTCAGGATTTTAAATTGATTTGTTGCTTTAGTCTTAAACTGTTTAATGAATTTGTTGGGGTTGTTTTCCATTTTTTATGATTCAGTTTTTATCTGCAACCAATTTATTTCTTCCTCCTTACAATGCTCATGGAAGTTATGGGAATCTTTGTTAATCCAAGATCTGTCAGAGATCAGCAGAAGCAGCAATGACCAATAATCTCTGCATTCTCCTATTATTTAGTTATTTATTGGTTCGATTTATATGCCGCCCTTCTCCATAGACTCAGGGCGGCTTACAAAGCGTTAAGCAAAGCCTTCATACTTTTGTATATACCTGCTTAATAGGGCTTTCGGGGGGCCCCTAAGCGGTGTTCTTTTTTATACAAAGTCATATGCCCCCACAAACCGAGTTCTCATTTTACCTACCTCGAAAGGATGGAAGGCTGAGTCAACCTTGAGCCTGGTGAGATTTGAACTTGCAGTAATTGCAGGCAGCTGGTGCTATTTAACAGCACTTTAGTCTGCTGCACCACCAAGGCTCTTGATTAGCTGCCAGAGAGAAGCACTGATTGGTTCATAGTGTTCCTATTCTACTCCAAGAAAGTTCTAAAATTAATAGGAATGAAGAGGATTACTTGGCTACATTCAAAACACTGGATGGACTACAAATGTGAAAGTACTCATAGTTTCTACACGGACCTATATCAATAACTTTACCAATCTAGATATACAACCACAGATAATTAATTTATTAATTTTATTTATTTATTAACTTTTTATGCCATCCTAGCTCCCCTACAGGGTGAATCGGGGCAGTTTACAGGTAAAACAACAAGTAAAAAAGAATTAGAAGATTAAAGCAACACAGAGTTAGAATAGTGACATAGTTATTGACATAATGACATAGTTCTGGTCTTCCCAAATAATAGAAAGGAAGACTAGATTTAAGCATTCTATGAGGCTTTCTGCAATAGAAATTATAAATGATCTTTGGAATAGTTGACTGCCCCAGCTTTATTAACCTGGTTTTATTTTTATCCTATCCCCAGTTTTATCCTGCTCTTTCCAATGCTACAAATGAAGGAAGGTACAAAACATATGAAATAAGAGACCCAGGATAATATATCACTATCAGTGGTGGGTTTCAAAATATTTTATTACCGGTTATCTGGGTGTGGCTTGGTAGGTGTGGCATGGTGGATGTGGCAGGGAAAGGATACTGTAAAATCTCAATTCCCACCCCACTACAGGGGAAGGTTACTGCAAAATCCCCATTTCCTCCCAATCAGCTGCGAATTGTGAAGCAGAGAATAGATGGGGGCGGGACCAGTCAGAATTTTTACTACCGGTTCTCCGAACTACTCAAAATTTCTGCTACCGGTTCTCCAGAACTGGTCAGAACCTGCTGGAACCCACCTCTGATCACTATGCTAGCAGCTCTTGCTATCACCACCGCAATGGCTGATTTATACTAATGAGTGTTATGCTTTTAAGTTTCTAAGAGATCTACATATATCAAATAGGTATCACAATCAAGTGTCACTGTCAGTCAATTTCCTGAAGAGAGTTACTTGCTTTAAATTAATAGATTTTATGACTGGCTGCTTTTATGATATTATTTCTTTTCTTAGCTTCTTATCTATTAGGCACAGATTAGTGATATTATAAATTAAAGTTCTTTTATAGGTATCATTTGCAATGTTGTACAAAAAAGAAGAGTTATTGCAGATACTTGTTTAACAGCAATTGTTATTACAGATAGCAATAGAGCAGGGGTGAAATGCTCCTGGTTTGGACCAGATCACCCGATCCAGTAGCAATGGCAGTGGGTGGTTCGGAGAACCAGTAGCAAAAATCCCTGCCCCCCCCAAAGCCCAGCTGAGCCACACAATCATCAGAGGCTTTTTTTAATTATTTTTAAAAGCATTTTTTCTACAACCTCTTCGGCCGAAAAAATACTTTTAAAAATAATTTTAAAAAAAGTCTCTGATGATCGCGCGGCTCAGCTGGGATCGTCAGAGGCTTTTAAGAAAAAAAAAGCCTCTTCCGATGAGGCAACTTGGTTGGGATCGTTAGAGGCTTTTAAAAGAAAAAAAGCCTCTGCCGATCAGGCAACTCAGCTGGGATTGTCAGAGGATTTTAAAAGCATTTTTTTACAACCTCTTTGGCCAAAGAGGTTGTAGAAAAAATGTTTTTAAAAGTTTTTTTTTAAAAAAAGTTGGCCACGTCCACCCAGTCACATTACCCCTCCCCCACCAAGCGACGCCCACAGAATCGGTAGTAACAAATTTTACATTTGACCACTGTAATAGAGCCTTTCTGCAAATAATATAATCACTTTGAATGTCAAAGAAAAGCCAGATACTGTTCTGTAACTACAATTGTAACATTCCCTCAATGATACCCCCCCCCCCTTTCCACCATGCCCTGATATAGCTTGAGAAAGAGAGTGTTATTCTGACGTTATTGTGGTTTGGTCGACTCCCTAGAGTTGAGTCTTTTAGAATATTTGAGCATTGACATGCAAATACTCCTCATCTTCTGAAAAAGATCAAACATTAGTGATTTCTTTGATACTAACAACTACTTGGGTAAAGGACTGCGTAACTGTTTTTTATCCTACTTATTTTCATTTATACCTAGGTTTTCCTGTCTTGCTATAAATGAACTCTCTCACCTAATTCTACAATTTGCATTGGCGCATATTGCTACAGCTGCCTGTTTCGATGACTCAAATAAAAAGTATAGGTACTGCAAATCTACTCTCAATTTATCAAGGCCATGACTTGTTTTTACTTGCCACACCCGTAAAGAAACAATGCCAAAAAAAAATTGCATTAACTTTCATGGTCACACACCTTGCTATGTAGGTAAATTATAAAATGGGCTTTGACCAATTGTAAGCAAAAGAAAGAAACAAAAGAACCGTAGCAGGCTTTTCAAAAGCAATTTAATTTATTTCTAGTTCCTGTCTTAATGTCACCAAAGAGGATTAAGTGAGAAGACCTTTGTACTTATGCAACAGTGTGAATCATATTCCTGAGAATCAATCCTGCAAAATACTTGTTGTAGTATGAGTGGTAAACCTTAGGAAAGGGGGAAAATATAGTCCCATTGCACCAGGATTTTGTCTTATTAAAAGAAAAAAAAATTTAGGGAACAGAAGCGGTGATGAAAGTATACTTTGCTAAACGAAAAAGAGCCAAAATCAGGGTTTCTGTACTTGGGTGCTCATCAGTTAAATAACTTCAACATACAAAAAATTCTTAGCAATGGATAAGTTTGCTTGTGGCAGGGATGGCTAACCTTTTCAGGACCAAGTGCCCAAAGCGTGCACATGAAACTCCCAAATGCAATGTGTGTATGGCCCCGTACATGCACATCTGCGCATGCGTGCAGCCCCGCCGCATGTGCCCTGCCCTTGCATGCTCCCCCCTTGCATGCATACCCCCTGCATTAGGGGTGGGTTCTACTTACCTTTACTACCAGTTCATAATGGGGCCACGCGTGCTTGCTTTTCTCGTGTGCGCGCACTCTTCTACGCAAGCGCAGAAGCATCTGAGCATGCACAGAAGCATTTTGATGATGTCAGGATCAGTGGGTGGAGCCTCCCGCTGGTTTTACTACTGGTTCTATAGAACCGGTGTGAACCGGGGCAACCCACCACTGCCCTGCATGTGCCTCACCCCCCGCATGCACGTGTGGGCCCGCACATGCTCCCCACCCCCATGCATACGCAGCAAAAACTCAAAGACCTGGTGGCCAGTGGGAGGCATATGCACATGTGCGGCGGAGCTGACCTGGGGTGACAGTTCGTGTGCCCACAGAGAGGGCTCTATGTGCCATCTCTGGCACGTGTGCCATAGGTTCGCCACCACAGGTATATGGTATGATCAGAAAAAAAATCACACTGAAGTTCTAGAATTGTGGGAATGCTTCTTGCACTTTAACTACTGCCCTCATGATTCAGCTACTATTAGTAAATCAAAATATATTCTTTACAGTTCATAAGTCATAGCCAGTTTAAAAAAAAAACATGCAAAATTAATGCCCTATGAAATCTTAGCTGGAATTCATTATATGATTCCAGACATTTCCATTGATCCAATGATTGGGAGTCATTTCCTTTATACTAGATGACTTTCCACTTAGCCTGAAAATATCTAACTCTCCAGCACATAGTTTAAGGATGTCTGGACAACTTCAGTGGAAGAAGATGAAAAAGCCCCACTATGGTAATAAAAATCTGCTTGCCCAATGACAGATGATTCTCTTAATATCTCCATGGATGTGAATAAGGATAAACAGTTATATTTAAGTCAATGAAATATGGAAATATTTTCAATTTAGTTTGGTTGCTGGATTTTGGGCAAAGAAGTGAATATATTAAAAGAGTGTTTTTTAAAAATAGTATTGTACCAATTATATACACTCAGAATTTCATGCACAGATCACATTAAACTGGCAATTTTAAATGGTACTTAAATTGATTCATAATCTGACTCAGGAGTGTAAACTCAATTTCAGTGATGGCTGCATCAGGATTGGGTTTGACCTCGGAGAGCCGGGTTGTGTGTGTTATAATGGGAGGCATGACCATGGTGGGTGTGGCTGGGGTGGGTGTGGTCATGATGAGCATGACACAGGAATCGTTTTGGGGCACCTGTGGTGGCCAAGTGCTAAAACAGAACTTTCCTGAGACTGTCCCTCACTTTCACTATAATCTCCTTCCTTCCTTCCTTCCTTCTTTTTCCTTCCCTCTCCATTCTCCTTTCTTCTTCCTTCCCCCTTTTCTTTATTTTTCCTTCCTTACTCTCTTTCCAACTTTCCTTCTTTTTCTTTTTTTTTGTCTTTTCTCTTTCCCTTTCTCCTTTCCTGTCCCTTCTTGCATGCTCAAATACAAAAGGGGAAACATTTCTCCTTTTGTTTTGTTTTTAGTTTGTTTTGATAGCCCTCAAAACAAGGGGCTATCCCCCTGGGGGTGGGGGGTGGGTGCGCACGTGGCCCCCTGAGCTCCATTTTCACTGGCAGATGCAGCACGGGCTGGTCCTTTGCTGTTTCCAGGCCCTGAGTTTGATATCCCTGATCTAACTGGCAAATTGTTTAGTTTGTGGAGTCCAGTGATGGCATTTTGAGAAGGGCGAAAACTAAGACCATTTAAGAGGTAGAGGAACAACCCATTCACTCAAGGAAGAATTGCAGGAATGATCTCTGTGTGATTATAAAGAAGAGTCCAACCCTGTTCTTGATTTGCCTATTCTCTTCACTCTGTCTATACTGAACAGAGACACTGTTCCCTTTTGCAGTGAGCAAAGTCAACTTTTAGGTGAGTTAGAAAAGAAGAAAATTCTTTCTTCTTGAGATCTTTAGTGCTCCTGAAGTGCAGGAAGACAAACTTTATAACTCCTGTTCAGCAGCCAGGTTGCTTTAAGTATAAGAGCTAAAAAAAAACCCTGATCGTTTCAAACAAAGCTTCTTATTGAATTCTTTTGTATTTTTTAAAAATAACTTTATTGTATGTATATATATAACTGCTAAGACAATTTAAATGCTAGAACAAGATAGTTTTGATATATATGGCCAGTTTAGAAACAAGCAAAGAGGCAAAAATTCTCCAGATCAGTGAAAATCAAGATATGTTCAAGATGAACTATTTGAATCTCCTTTGCGATGAATCTAAGTCCTAGTGCAGTGATGGCTAACCTTTTTGCCATTGTGTGCCAAAAGCGCGGGGGAGGTGGGGGGTCGAGCGTGCGTGTGCCAATACCCATAATTCAATGTGCCCTGCCCCCCCATGCATGCATGCGTGAACCTTGATGGTAGAGCCTTGATGGTACAGTGTTCTAAGTACCCTGTTATTAACACAGCTGCCTGCAATTACTGCTGGTTCGAATCTCTCCAAGGCTCAAGGTTGACTCAGCCTTCCATCCTTTCTAAGGTAGGTGAAATGAGGACCCAGTTTGTGGGGGCAATAAGCTGACTTTGTATAAATATACAAAAGTATGAAGGCTATTGCTTAACATACTGTAAGCCGCCCTGAGCCTCCGGAGAAGGGCAGCATATAAATCAAATTTAAAAAAAAAAAACCCGCGCTCCCCCTGCTTTTGGCACGCAATGGCACAGTGGGCCCGGTAGGCCTGTTTTTTGCCCTCCAGAGGCTTTCTAGGAGCCTGGGGAGAGTGGAAATGGACTCTCCCCCCGAGGCCAGTTTTTTTTTAAAAAAAACCACAACAAACCTAAATATTTCAGTGTCCTTATGATTGTAAATTCAGCAAAAAAAAAAAAAAATGTTCTAATTACTTTCTAGAATTGTTATTTATATTTTCTTCTTAATTTTTAAAACTACATCAAATTTCTCACATATACATACTGTGTGTGTGTGTGTGTGTGTGTGTGTAATGCAGGGGTAAAATTCAGCAGGTTCTGACAAGTTCTGGAGAACTGGTAGCGGAAATTTTGAGTAGTTTGGAGAACCGGCAAATATCACCTCTGGCTGGTCCAGAGTGGGGTGGGAATGGACATTTTGCAATATCCTTCTCCCAGGAGTGGGGTGGGAATGGACATTTTGCAGTATCCTTCCCTTGGAGTGGGTTGGAATGGAGATTTTGCAGTATCCTTCCCATGCCACGCCCACCAAGCCACACCACGCCCACCAAGCCACGCCCACAGAACTGGTATTAAAAAAATTTGAATTCTACCACTGATGTAATATATGTATATAAAACAAATTCTTATTGAAATTCTCAGTCATTCTTGGTGGAATTTGTTGCAATTCTTTTTCTGTAACATCCTCTTCTGATACAGACATTAGACTTTAAAATCATAAGCATTCTTATTTCAATCTACTTGTCAATTTCACTAATCAGGTGTAGCCCTCTTAGTTCTTCCAGGTAAACCAGACAGGAAACATAACTAGAGAAACTAAGTCTACTTTATTATAAGGCCGCATTAACAGACTCTTACAAGTATGGAAGTAAAAAACAACTTCTCGCTACCACATTTAAACAACTCCCAGAGTCTCTGTTAGTAGAAATTGAAGATGAAATTGATTTCTTTTTTTTACTATATTCCCATAATCTCTAAATAACTCTACTGCCTGCTTTTCCAGAAGTGATTTCTTCACTTGCTAGACTACTGGTATTTTAGAAGCTAAGAATTAAGTGAAAAATCTGAGTTTTAAAATTTATCATAAGGCAGATCCTTATATTTGATATATAATTTCAGCCTTATCAAATTAATTATATGAAGAGATTAATCATTTTAAAATAATGGTGTATCTGCATGCGTTTCTTAAACGTTATTATATAGAGAGATGCTATAACTCTTTACTGTTAAATAAATCAGTAAAGATTTCAAGAAGTCTAAATACATTGTGTAATGTTGTGCAGTGTTTAGAAAACACACAGATATACTTATCAAAATGAATAAAATACGGGAAATATTTATCCACATTTTTCAAAGAGAACATTTCCCTTCTATTATAATTTATCGAACAAATATCCTGATTAATGTTTTTTCTGAGAATGTTTGCAATCCCTAAATTAGTTATTAATTCAATTATGTGTGCAATGTACAGTGTGCAATCTTTTTAATTTTTTAGTGTCAGTAGAATGCCTGAAAAACTGAGATCAACACTTAAGGTTAATCATGTTAAAGATATTTAATTTTAATTAAATCAAACTACATATAATAAAATCACTTTAACTCATTGTTATATTTTAATATTTTACATTTTAATAATGGTTTTTTGAAAATTAAAAAACAACAACAACATTGTCATATTTACTGTTGGTTAAATTGTAGCCCATTGGCATAAAGGCCTACAAGCCAATTGGAAGATGTCAATCTGGTAAAAGTTGTATGGCTCGATATACAGGCTAACTGAGACAAATCAGTTGCACAAAAGTACACTTGCAAAAGCAAAAACAACTTCACTACTGCAGCATAGAAACAAAGAACTTCTTCAATGACTATTAGAGGCCCCAATCTTTTCCCGTGTGATCTGAAACAGTATTGAGTAATGATATGATATTTGATAATGTTCTGCTATTTAAAAGGGACGTTCAATTTAATTATAAGATTGTTAAAACACTTTACACAAGATGACTATACAACATGACTAATTTGCATGCACTATTTAGCTTTTCTTGCTTGTAGGGAAAATCAACCTCTAAACTGTACTTATTTTTTTTAATCAGATAAGGACTGCTTAAAAAATATATATATAAATAGGTATGTTTTTATTTTACAGTTTTTATAAGCTTCTTCACTCAGAGCATATTCTGGATGGTATACCGTTACCTTCTGTAATTCAAATTAAGACCAAACAAAATACAACCAACCTATCAAAACTATAAAATGACAAGAGAACTGTTGGAATGGTTGCAATCTGTAACCTCTGATTAAAATATTCCTTTTAGTGGCAAGACAAATGTCTCATTCAACTTCCCAAAGGTTATTTGGATATTCATATAACTTTGTAAATACAAATTGAGAAGGGTTCATTTGAATGTAATAACATTTTTTTTAGATATACATTCAGCTAATATTTGGATTAGATGTTAAAAAACAATAATATTTTTAAAAGGATTATTTTTTATTTGCCTTCTGTTTTTGATGTTTTAAGAACAAGTTCCTAAGTGGAAATTAAAATGAGAATCATATTCAAAAAATGAACAGTATAGCATGTTTAGGATTGACATCTAAAATTACACGTGAAACCAAAATAAATACAATTTTCCATGGAAGTGTTCCAAGTATTCCATGGAACCCATACAATCATTACTCATAGCTAGTAAAATAGCTAGCACAGAATATTATAATTAAAATAATATGCCCATAGCACATGCTAATATTTATGTGCAGAGAAGAGTTTACAATTTTATGAATCAATAAGATTCTAGTCAATTTGACAATTTCCTACCCTTGCAAATTAAACAGGACTAAGGACAATTTGGAATCTTACATTTTTGGCAATGTTCACTGGTTAAAATGGAAACTTTGAAATAATACTTTATGCATTCACAAAACTTGACTGCTGTTTTATTTTGTAGTGGAAAAGCTTAGCATTTACAACATCGGTGTCTATACAGTTCTATTAAACAAAGAAATTTTAAGAAAAGGAACTCAACCTTTGTAATATTTTAAATATTTTAAAAAAGGTGTTGTATTATAAATATTGTCTTGAATACATCATTTTAAAGACTATGGCTCTTAAAAGGATCTATAAAGATATACTGTACATGCATAAACTAATTTTTTAAATTAATAATTCAGCCATCACTGCTATAAAAGTAATGTTTATTATATTGAATAATTTAACTTTGAATGACTTTGCACTTATATTTTATGCATGGCTACTCAGATGCAAATCATTCTGGCTTTAGTAAATAGTGATCCAATGTAAATATGCTAGCTTGAATGCACATCTTTCTTTTCTTCTTTAGTTTCACCAACTACATTTTTTAATGGAATAATATTCCAGGTAGAAATATGTTCCACAAGCCGGTAAAACTAAATGGATGAATAAAACTAAAATTGATTTATGTTAATTTAAATTTAAGATTAATCAGAGTTAAATTCATTTGGTCAGTTTAAATCATTTCTCTTCATCGTAAATGAAGGCTTTGAAAGGCTATTTTGTGCATCTTAAATATGTAGAAGTGACAATTAAAGCATGTGAAGAGAAAATTAATCTAAAACATCCACCCATTTTTCATGGTGATGTTTTTCTATTGCTTATTTTCAATGCAAGGTTTTCTTTTTTTTAACATATCCTATGATTTAAGGTTATTGTTTTTTTAAAAGAAAAAAAAAACTACCAGGAAGGTATGCTATACCATGCAAGAATCAAGAATGCAGTATACTAGTAAGTCCAGGACTAACATTTGCCCTTTGGATGCCAGGTTTGCAGTCTCTAAGGGCTACAGTACATGTTACAATAGAGACCTGAGTTTCTCATATTTAAAGGCTTACGCAGAACCAATACAAGCTGTCAATTTATTTTGGAACAGTGGTCTCCCTCCCTCCCCTCTCTCTTTCTCATTCTTATTTTCTGTACACTCCTCAGTGCAATGTTTGGCTCAAAATTATCTTTTGTTTACACTTTTGTGAGGCAAATACAGCTCCCTCCCTCCCTCCCTTCTTTCTTTCCAATTTGTAGTTGCTTTCTTCTGTTTTTGAAATTTTGGGAAAATATGAAGATTGCTTAATTTTTCTAAAACATTCTTTAAAGACTTTACCTTTAAAGACTATTTTCCTATTTTTAACCCTTGGAAGCCTATGTTAAATATAATTAATGACATGTTTGCTGTTTCAATAATCTAAGCTGCTTCCTTTTGTAAAGTTTTAAATATACAACTACTTTGCTAGTTTAAACTAATGGTCAAATTCCGTGGTAGCAAACAATGTATAGTGTCATTTTCATTATTTTATTACTTTTAATGCTGTTTTTCTACGGAGACGTCAAGGCAGCATATACAGGAAAGGAGACTCTTACTTCATTCAACATCAGTAGGCCTTTGAGGCAGATTAGCAGTGAAATACTAACTGGCTAAAAGTGAGCAAGTGGACTAGAAGGGTGGACTTGAATTTGGCTCTACTCAGTTCTTGTCCAACATCTTCACCATTACATTAGATTGGCTCAGGGCAGCAGAGAAATGTAGAAGTTACTCTGTTAATTGTGCACTGCCCAAAAAAAGAGAAGAGAAATGATTATCCATTTGCATGTAATTCACCATAGCTAATGTGTATTTATAATGAAAACTTAGAAATGTCTAAAACATTCATGCCTAAAAGAATGTGACCAGTTGACTTGAATTAGTACACATAGCAACTTTTGAGGAGTAATTTTAAGGTTCTTTTTCTCTCATTATGGTTCATTGAACTAACCTTGAATTAAACAGCCTATGAAACAGAGATAAAATGGATAATGGGTGATTGTGTGATCAATTTTGTTGATTGCCAAATCCTCTGGTTTTAATCATTTTGGTCAATGACAAGAGATGGCTGGAATTGGAACAAAACCACATCAGGAGGACATGTTGACAACTTTTAAAACAAAGGAAGACTTTAAAGATTAGGTTACTTGGCTGTTCTAATTACCATTGATTTAGTTGATTAACAATTGATGATCAAAACTAGATACAGCTTTTGAACATTCCAGTTTTGGATATTAGAACTATTGGTATATTTTTATTCTGCAAATATGCCCAATCTTTCAAAAAGTCACGTTTTAGGTTTTGATATTTGACAATTCGCAGTCTTATAATCAAATTAGAATAGTGTAACAAATTCTCATGATGTCATCTCTGATTGTTAAATAGCAGTCAACATGCCTGCAGTAATGTAGCATTTTTTGGCTGTCTTGTTGGATAGTCAATGAGGAATTGAAAAGGATAACTAGCCATCTCTATGCCATTTTGATCTATTGTCTTAGTGTTTATGTACTTCCTTTTTGTCTGCTTTTTGGTATCCTTCTTAGTTTTACAATATAAATTTTGAGGCAATTGTATAGTAATTGCATCAGTTTTATTCCAATTTACTTCCGCTACAATTAAATGTAAACTATTGTTATACTATTATAACTAGTATTATATTATTATGGTTCATTGCACAGTCAGCCAGATGTTCAAGCCGGATTTCGCATTTTTATTAATCTCTCAAGTCCTTCCCAAGGAGCTGGGATAGGCAGATGTGGATGTTTGATGGCATTAGAGATATCATTGCAGGATGAAAGCTATTCCGAGTAAAGCTGCCTTTTGCAACTGCCTGATTGCAAATTTGTCAATGTCAACATTGTTCAAGTAGTGCTCCAGTTGTTTTGGGATTACACCTATTATTATTGGTACTACCATTGCTTTCTTTTGCAAATTGTATTTCTATTTGTAAGTTTTTATATTTTGTTATTTTTTTTGTTTTCAGTTCTGCTGTCTTCAGGTAATGCCACATCCACTCTAGAGTCTGGCCTGGGCAAATGTGTCACACTCACCATCAAATGGAGGAAAATATTTGTGAAAACCAAAGGAATCAAGATGTCCTATGGAAATAACATCAAGAGTCTGGATGAAGATAATCACTACCTGAGCAGCCTTCAAGCTGACCCCTTTAAGCACACTGAGGCCAAGAAAAATGGTTAGAAGTGAATACATAAGGAGAGTGAAGAAGATCTTAAAGTCCAAACTCAGTGGAAGAAATACCATCAAGGCAATTAACATCTGGGAAATTCCAGTCATTGGATATACAGCTAGAATTAAAAGCTGGAATGGGAAAACCAGAAAAACAATGACAATGAATCATGTCCTTCATCCTCACAGCAACATTGACGGATTCTACCAAGGAAAATAGGTGGGCATGCAATGTTGCAAGTACATCAGATGGTTGTAGAAGTAAAAAGGGCCTTAGAAATATATATCTTCAGGACACTGAAGAAGATACATTGAAGCTAATACACCAGAAGGCTTACTCTGTACTGATAGATGAAACTGGCCTACAAGAAAAACCAAATAAAGATCAGAAAAAAGACGCCGGAAGACAAAGTATCACATGGTAAGTGCATTAAAAAAACAGCAGCACAGCAGATAATAACAAGACCTGGCAATAACAAAGACCAAGAAAGTTGAAGAAAGAAACAGAGAGCTAATTCTGGCTGCATGACCAAGTATTATTAGTAATTATCCCATAATTCCTTATTAGTAATAACAGATGTAGGCAGTCTCGACTTACAACCATTCATTTAGTGAGCATTTGGAGTTACAAAGGCGCTGAAAAAAATGATTTATGACCATTTTTCACACTTATGAATGTTGCAGGATCCCCATGGTCACATGATCAAACTTTGGATGCTTAGTAACAGGTTCATATTTATGATGGTTGCAGTGTCCTGGGATCATGCTCACCTTTTGTGACCTTCTTACAAGCAAAGTCAATGGAGAAGCCAGATTCACTTAACAACCCTGTTTCTAACTTAATAACTACAGTGACTCACTTAACAACTGTGGCAAGAAAGGTTGTAAAATGGGGCAAGCATACTTAGCAGCCGAAATTTTGGGCTCAATTGTGGTCGTAAATCGAGGACTACTTGTAGTATTAGTAATTAGAACTATATTATTATACTGATACTATAAAAGTTTTTCCTCCCATCTTTTAGGAATTCTAGCATCACCTTTACTCTCTCTCTCTCTCTCTGTGTGTATGTGTGTGTGTGGGTGTGTGAGTGAGTGAATGTGCACACATATAAAATGCACTACTTTGATTTTTCATGGCGCTTCTGTCCAAAAATCAATTTTACTATCCAGAACTCAATTTCATTTCTTGTTCAGTAATCTAATGAGAATTGATTTTATTCTATCTGTAAAACAAATATGCGATTTGTTGAAAACACATTCTATGCAATGTCGGCTGTTAAACTTGTCAACCTTTACAAAAAATGGAATGTTGACATTATCTATAATATTAAAATTCTGTCTCTAAAATTGGTTATGACTATTAACAAAGATGTATTTTTTTAAAAAACAGCAGGCTAAAGGACATTCTGTAGTGCTTGATCAACACAAACAGTGATATCATGGTTTGGTTTTTACAAAAACAAGAAATGGGAACCTTTTACCTTGAAAGCATCAACATAAGATCAGCTTCTGCCAGCTTTTTACTTACTTCCCAATTATGCTGCATTATATCAGCATAATTATTGACATCATTAACAATAAGCATCATTAATAATAAGAAAACAAGCATTATTTTCCCAGGGCTATTCCAGTAGAAGAACAAACTAATGACCAACTGTGATTTCATTTTGATTCATTTTGAAAAATTGTGGTTAGACCCTAGGGATTAAACTCTGAGCCAAAATGTTAGGAAAGTGTTAAGTTCCTCTTTCGGTGTGCAGACTGAACTACAACGTTATCGGGAGATTCAGGTACATGACATTTTTTTAATCTATGCAGATGGTGGTAAACTGAGATGGTCCCAAAGGACTGTACTCCATTTCTATTATAGAATCATATGGCTGGAGGGGACCTCGGAGAGGTTCTAGTCCAATTTCCTGATTATGACAGGAGTCTTATAACATCCCATTCAAATGGTTGTTCAATCTATTTTTGAAAATCTCCAGTGATGGATCACCCAAACCCCAGGAGGCAAGCTATGGATTGATTGATTGATTGATTAATTGTTCTTACTGTCAGGAAATTTCTCCTTATATTTATGCTGGATCTTCCTTTAACATTATTTCTTGGCCTGTCCTTTGGTGACTTAGAGAGTAAGTCAATCCCCTCTTTTTTGTGACAGACTGTTAAGTACTGGAAAGTAATTATCATGTCCCTCTAATCCTTCTCTTCAATAGGGTAAACATACCTAGCTCTTTCAATCACTCATCATATGATTTAACCTCCAAATCCTTTGTCAACTTTGTTGCTCTTTTCTGCACACTATCCAGGATCTCAACATCTTATTTTGTATCATGGTGACAAGTATTGTATGCAGTATTCCAAGTGTGGTCCTACCAGCATGGTGGAAAGTGGTATTATTGCTTCTCATTGTCTTGATGCAATCCCTCTGTTGATGCAACCTAGGCCTGCATTGGCTTTTTTTGGCAGCTGCAGCACATTGCTGGCTTCTATTTAAGTGGTGGTCCACTAGGATACTTATATCCCTTTCACAGTTACTACTGTTGAGCGAGTTACCTATTCTATACCTATGCATTTGGTTTTTCTTGCCAAAGTGTAAAACTTTACTTTTCTCATCACTGAACTGCATTTTATTGAATAGGGTCCAGTGCTCAAGTCTGTCAAGATTCTTCTGAATCTTGAGTCTATCTTCCAAAGTGTTAAAAATTCTCCCCCCAGAATGCCAACTTCTGCAAATTTGATGACTTCCCCTTCTATCATCTCATCTAGATCATCTAAGGGTAAAGGTAAAGGTTCCTCTCGCACATATGTGCTAGTCGTTCATGACTCTAGGGGGCGGTGCTCATCTCTGTTTCAAAGCCAAAGAGCCAGCGCTGTCCAAAGACGTCTCTGTGACCATGTGGCCGGCATGACTAAATGCCAAAGGCGCATGGAGTGCTGGTACCTTCCCACCGAAGGTGGTCCCTATTTTTCTACTTGCATTTTTTATGTGCTTTCAAACTGTTAGGTTGGCAGAAACTGGGACAAGTAACGGGAGCTCACCCCGTTATGCGGCACTAGGGATTCGAACAGCTGAACTGCTGACCTTTCGATCGACAAGCTCAGCGTCTTAGCCACTGAGCCGCCACATCCCTCTCAGATCATCTAGATATATATTTTTAATAATAAACCATAAAACTGTGTACAGTGATACAAATAAAAAGTCATTAATTTAAAAGTTATAAAAATGCAATAAGTGAAAGAGAAGAATTATGAACTCTGTTTTAAAATGTCTCTCTTGGACTATGTCTTAAACTCCTGACATTGGGGAAGATCATTTTTTCAGCAAGTGGAAATAATATTGCTGGAAGTTCCTGATGTAGCTGGAGAAAAAAAAAAATCATTTGAGGTTTGCTTTGCATCATTAAGCAGATGTCCCCACACAGAGGAAGCTGAGAGAGATCCCCCTTACTAGTCTGTTGTGGGGAATCCAATTACCTCATTCTATTCAAATCATGAAATCAGGATGGAATGTGACAACCCAAGACAACCAGCCCTAGGTCTTCTGGACCGCTTGTTTTGCATTTTATTGGGTTTGGGGAAATTTTAAAGGGTAAAGTAGATCTAAACCTTAATGAGGTTTAAGATATTTATTTCATTCATACTCCCAAATTATCAATGGCAGAGACAAGAGTTTTCCTTTTAATATTTTAAGGGTTAAACTGGGTTTCTGTCCCTGATTTATGAATGATGGGGAAATATATTTTCTGTGCAACATAAGACAAGATTATAATAGCCCTACTTGTTTATAAGTCTAGATATATCTCTAAAGTGTAAATTTATTAGATTTGGGGGATGAATTTACAAATGGTATTATTAATGAATAATAATTAATGAATTAATGAGCCTATGCAAATTACTCATATAGAGACATCATAAAGTTCATAAAATCAAAATTATACCATTTGAGAATGGTCCCTTTATTCCTCTTATTTTTAATAAGTTATTGACACCACTGGAGGGTCTTATTAGATAGAAGTAGTTTTTGTGTTAGCATTTTTAGCTGATATGCACATATCTCAGGAGAAGACATATTTTTGCCACATAATAATTCCCTGTAAAAGGGGGGATACTCGGGATATAATTTTGTCTAGAATTGAAAATAATGGTTATTATATGTTGTTATTTTATGTCTGAAAGATAATTATTTTGTCAAAACTTATTGAAGGAGTTTGGTAATTTACAGTGCTATTTATTTTAAAGCAAATCTATATATTAAATTGGACTCTGATTTTTCTTTAGAAATGGTAGGGTATTATTTATTATTATTTCTATGTAAATTATAGTAATAGTAATAATATCTGTTTGTTAAATCCTTTTAAATATGCCAGCATAATTTCAAAGAAACTTCCCTGACGAGTAGTAAATATATCATTTTTAAACATGCTAGATAAAAATATACCATATATGAGCTGGTGTGTTATGATGTGGTTATAGGAGACTTTTCCGTTAATTCATTGCCATGAACTGCTCACTTCCTTATATTGATGTGGTTCATTAGAGCTCCCTTGGTCAATAGGGAGGCTGTCAAGACGTCTGCACAAGATGTTCGATGGATTCAACAGGTTTCCTGGCACTGCTTGAGCAGTTTCCCAGTGATCTAGAGCAGGGGTGTCAAATTCAATTTCATTGAGGGCTGCATTACGGTTGTGTTTGACCTCGGGGAGTCGGGTGGATGTAGCCAGGGTGAGTGTGGCCAGCTCAACGTCACTCCTGTCAGGGGAGCCCGAGTGCTCTGCCAGCGAAAACAGGCTCCTGAGCTCCATTTTCGGCTGCCACGTTCTCCTACCAGTAAAAATGGAGCTGTGTTTTCACTGGCAGAGGGATGCAGGAGGCTGTGGCAGCCGAAAACAGAACTTGGGATCTTGTTTTTGCTGGCAGAAGCACTGCAGGCTGGTCCGTCACTGTTTCTAGGGTGGTCCCGTGGGTCAGATCTAAGTACCCTGGGTGCCGGATTCGGCTTCTGGGCCTTGAGTTTGATACCCTGCTCTAGAGGGTGACTCTGTTAGTAAATTCTTAACTTCTGAAATACAAAGGTGACCAGGGAATTCAAGATGCCACTGACACACATATACTCGCTTGCCAATCCCATGTAGCTATTTTGTTCACTGACAAACTCATAGAAATTATCATAGAATTGAATATGATCAGAGATATGAATAAGAGCTTAGCTATTATGAGCCTATTCTGAAACTATAGAGGTTATGAAACACTACTCCATCCTCTTTGCATTTGGAAAATGTTGGTCAGTTGTCCTGCTCAGAGTGTTCTGACTATAAGACTTCTCCCAACCAGCATTATGGTTCAGGAATTCTGGTAGTTGAAGTCCATACATATTAAAATTGCCATGTTTTTAAAAAAATTGGTCCAAATCATAGACCAGAGACAGTTTGGTTAGTGGTTAAGACATTAGGTTGAAAACTGGGAAACTGCGAATTCTAGTGCCACCTTAGCACAAAAGCAGCTGGGTGACTTTGATCCAATCACTTTCTCACAGCTCTAGGAAGGAGACAATAGCAAGCCATTTATGAAAAATCTTGCCAAGAAAACTACAGTCACCAGGAGTCAAAACTGACTAAGGCAAAATAAAATAAAATAATAAAATAAATAACTCATTCAAGCACCAGTTTCCTCTCAGATGCTGACAAGATATAGACACTTAATTTCAGTTGTGAATGTTGTTTTAAATGCATTCATCCTGTGACCTATCATATCAGTGAAAAGCTGCAGGTACATATTTTCCATCTAATATGTATGGTTTCTGCATGTGAAAAAAAAATTGACAGGGGAAAACCCTTAGTTGTGACTCTCCACCTGCATGTTGAACTGAAAATGCCACAAGGACACATGGTTCATTTCCTCCCCGTATATTTTTCACATTAGGTTTTGAGAAATGGTTCTCATGTTTTTATGGACAGTGTTTTCCTAGTTCATTTTGTAGAAGTTATTTGATTAAACTATATACATTTCTAGCATATTTTCTGAATATATATTTGTTTACACCATCTCCTGAAACATTTGAAGAATTTTTAGGATGCTAGATCTGGAGCTGAGACTTCAGTACTAAAATTGGTAACATAAGAAGATGATTTGGGAATGGTATTTGTGAAATAAAATTTAAGTTGTAATCTCAACTTGTTTCAAGACAACAAAATTAGGGCAAAGTTGGCTTAGTTCTTATATAATCTGCATAATTAGACCTAGCTAAATTCAGTTTTAAAATGGAATACGAAACCATTTAAATTTAAATAGCAAGCTCTTGGCTCAAGCCAGGAAGGAAAAATAAGGTGTACAGTACAAGAAACCATGCTGATTTGTAATCTGGGAAGCAGAGATGAAGAAAGGGATCTCCATTCAAAATAAAGATGATATTTATAAAGGTAAAAGTGTCTTTAAGTCACTTAATTCACATTTATTTTTTTAAAATAAATATATTTTTAAATACCACCTTTATTAATAATAATAAAAAAATATGTTTATAAACAACTTAAGGTGGTGAAAACATCTAATCAGTGGTGGGATTCAAGTAATTTAACAACCGGTTCTCTGCCCTAATGATTTCTTCCAACAACCAGTTTGCCAAACTGCTTAGAAAGTTAACAACCGGTCTCCCGAAGTGGTGCGAACTGGCTGAATCCCACCACTGCATCTAATGTTTCTTCTTGCTCCTATTTTGAAAACAATAATAACCTTGTGAGTTGAGTTGGGCTGACAGAGGGTGACTGGTCCAAGGTCACCTAAGCTGGCTTTCATGTTGAAGGCAGGAGTTGAACTCACAGTTTTCTCTTTTCTAGCCTAGTGCTTTAACTACTAGACCAAACTGCTTCTCAAATTCTCAAATGGATGAAACAGCCCATATCACTGCCCATGCTCTTTGTAGCATGGAAGGAAGGAAGGAAGGAAGGAAGGCCTCAAATCAAAACTAAATGGTTCACCACGCAAATTAACTTTTCTATAATTTGTATCGATTCATGTGATTCTCTGGGTTTATCCACACAACCCAGTTGGCCCATTTTTGAAGTGCAACAACAGACAACATCATACCCTTCCATGACAAAATGTGATCTTTGCACACGTTTTTCTTCTGCATTTTTGAAGTACTCCTTTATCTCTATTTTAACCAGTAGGCTTACTTCATTACAGACTAACCTCTAGTAGTACATTGGCTACTTTGAGTAAGTTTGTCATTTTTACCATGATCTCTAATTTTTTTAAACAATAGCATCCTGATAATAAAACTTGCTTTCTAAGTAAAAGACTACTGGCACAAAATCTGTCTATTTTTAATTACTATTTTTCTTTCCCCGAACTAACTATTTTTCTTTATACTTTAAAAAAAAAAAATTAAATCCAGTGGTACACTATTTTATCATTTTTCTAGTCTCTCAAGGAAAAAGAGTTTTACAAAAACTCCAGGATTCTGCCAGGGTTTTGAACTATCAGCCTTCTCTTTACAAGGCAAATTGCATCTTTACAACATTTTGGTTAAGACAATTTTAAATAGATACTAGAATAGCAACAGGGCAGTACTGTAACAAATGGTTTTTTTTAATATTAAAGGCGTATCTGCATTTTGATAGTTTAATTTTTGTGTGTCTATGTAAACACACACACACACACATGCACACACATGCACACTTTTCCACAATACTTTCCTACTAGAAAGAACAATTTGCTACTGTTTTCCTGGAAGATGGGAGAGTAGGAAAACAGGAATTGTCCAATGAAAGGATGTGATATTCTGCACTGTATACTGGTGACCTGTTACCAAAGTCTCAATCCAGACAAGATTTCTTACATTGCCCTCTGAATCATAAAGGAAATGCTGAAGGCTTTCACCAGCATACATTATTTTAGCACCAACTCTCTTCTACATTTAAATATTTGTTTAAAGCCGCATTTTGTATCTTGTTTATTCCCCAGCAGAACTTTTTTTTTTTTTTTTTGCCGGAAATCTTTTTATCTTGGGTATTTGCTACAAAAACAGAAGGGGGTGGAAAAGGAAGTAAAAAAAGCAAGAGGAAGCTGGTGAAGAAAAGAATAAATAAATCAGCAGTTTTGTATATCATTTGTATCTAAAATTAGTTCTTAAACTGCTGACAGTCCTTAATGTAATATTTAAAAAAGGATATGTTCTAAAATAAAGTGGAGAAATATGACAGAATGTGGCTATTTTACAGTAAATCATCAACAGTAATTTCTTTTAAAATGTTTGCATAAAACAGAAATGTTTAATTTGTATGCTATGGCTAAACATCCCTCAGCAGAATTTCAGAAATAATTCAGTGAATATTGAGAATGGTCCCATAAAAATAAGCTGCAAACTGCAAACAATTATAAAAATAAGTTTAATGAACTTGGCAAATAATTTGCATATTGTGGATGCCATCCTTCTGTTAAGGATTTATCTGTGAACATGGAATTCCCATTTGTACTTGTAACAATATGCTGTGCCAGCATCATCCAGATTTTTTATATAAGGCAGACCAGTTCTCTTTGTGCCTAATCTCCACAAGTTTGGAAAGCTTGAGAACATCCATAATATATATTGGGCTGATATTGATTATGATTTATTGCATTTCTCTCTTGCCTTCCCTCTAGGAGTCCCAGACAATATTGTTGTAGCGCGGGAATAACGAGAGGCACAAGCAAGCTAGTGACAACAGCTCTTTAATTCAGGGTGAGACTTCAGCAAAGAACCACAGGCAACAGCCCTCCTTATATACAGTACTGAAACACCAGTTAACCAATCACAAAGCATTGTTGCATTTGAATTTCCCGCTATGTAGATACATACATAACACCCCTCCATTCCCAGAAGGCACTTATCCTATCTATTTACATACAAAATCACGCAGGTGACCAGGGCGTGACTTTACTCTGGTTGACCTTCGCAGTTCAGTTGTTGGAGAGCGGTCGAGCCGGTTAAAGGGACCTCCTGACTCTCCTGGCTCCGCCAATGGAACCTCCTGGATTTCTCCAGAGGCATGGCCATCCCCAGCTGGGAGTGTCGACTTGCTGGGGCGGCGCTGGAACTCAGGCTTGCCCGATAAGTATTCCGGTTTACTCGGGCTTGAGATAGCTGTTTCAGGGAAACTTTGGAAGTTAGGTTTTACAGTGTTGGGGTTTTCACAGGCTTCACAATGCAAACGTTTACGCAATTGATCTATGTGCCTTCTCCAAATTTTACCATGCCCTACGTCCATTGTGTATGATTTTGGACCGGTGATCCCTACAATAACTCCCTCGATCCACAGTGGGCCTTTGGCATAATTCCTAGCGAAGACTGGGGTTCCGATTTGGAATTGTCTTAATCCTCCCTCTTTCCCCTTGTAATTGTCTGTGGAGTAATTTGGGTGTAAGCGATCGAGAATGCACCTGAGTTACGGCCCATTAAAAGCTCGGCTGGACTATGTCCCGTGGAAGCGCACGGGGTTGCGTATTGTATTGCTAAGAATTGATCAATCCTAGCTTGCCAGTCTCCCACATCGAGCCAGGACAGTGTCTGGCAATCCGTGAGTTGTGAAAAGTTTCCTGAGGACTTTAATTACGGCCTCAGAAGTGGTTGAGGGCATCAAAGCAATTTCTAGCCACTTTGAAAAAGCATCTACAATTATGAGAAAATTCTGGCCGTGGAAGGGGCCTGCAAAATCGATATGGATCCTCCCCCATGGTCCCTTTGGCTTTTCCCACTCTCTAACAGGAGCTACAGGGGGATCCGGGCAGGACTCCTGGCAGGGCCTGCATTTCCCCACCCACTCAGTGACATCTTGGTCGAGATGTGGCCACCACACATAGCTTCGAGTTAGACTTTTCATTCTAACAATACCAGGGTGCCCTTCGTGTAGCAACTCTAACACTCTATGTCTTAAACGAGAAGGAATAACCACCCTGTCTCCCCACAGCAAGCAACCCCCCCCAACATTGGCAGTTCATTCTTTTTGTTGAAAAACAATTAAAAATCCTCATTATCCACCTTATTAGGCCAACCCCACATTACCCAGCCCATCACAGTACGTAACACAGAGTCCTTGGCAGAAGCCTTTGCCACTTCGCCAGAAGAAAGGGGCTCCAGGGACACAACATCAATCAGTAAGACAGGGGCTTCTGGAATTGGGTTCTTTAATAGCTCGGGCAAGGGGCATCGGCTGATGGCGTCAGCATGGCCCAGGGTTCGGCCCGGTTGGTGGAGTAGTCTGTACGAATAAGCAGCCAGGAAAATAGACCATCTGGTTATCCAGGGGGAGAGAGCTGCCGGGATCGGCTTGTCACCAGCCAAAAGTCCCAATAATGGCTGATGGTCCGTGATAAGTTCAAAAGTCCGGCCAAACAAATATTCATGAATTTTTTTGACCCCTGCTACAGCCGCTAATGCTCCCTGTCCAGCTGGCTGTAATTTCGTTCTGCACTAAACAAAGTGCAAGAGTAATAAGCAATGGGTGCCTCTAACCCATTCGGTAGTCTATGGCTTAACACAGCGCCCACACCAAAAGGAGCCGCATCACAAACAAGTACTATCGGCAGTTCGGAGTTGTATTGTATGAGAAAACTGTCCTTGGATAAAAGTTTCTTTAGTGCCCTAAATGCAGCCGCTTCTGATTTGCCCCACACCCAGGGAACGTCCTAGAAGTCTATGCAATGGTTCCACAATGGTGGCTTTGTCTTTTAGAAACATGATGTAGAAATTAAGAAGTCCCAAGAAAGCCTGCAGTTCGGGCTTCGATTTGGGCGTGGGTGCATTCTGAATGGCCCTTACTTTGCTTTCAAAAGTGCGAGGACCTGTCAGGAATCATTTTTTTCAGCCCTCTGGGTAGTCCTTTTGTGCACATGGACTACTCAGAGGGCTGAAAAAGTTATTTTTGACTGGTCCTCACACTTTTGACCAGTCCTTGAACTTACGACTGTCCTCACATTTTACGTTTTTGCCCTATCTTGTCACCATGGTGAAGAGAAGCAGTTGTGAAATTAGTGACATGGTTGTTAAGAATGCCGCAATGGGCATAAATGTGAGGATGGTCATAAGTGGGAGGACAGGTCAAAAGTGTGAGGACCAGTCAGAAATGACTTTTTTCAGCCTTCTGAGTAGTCCCTATGCACATAGCCACGCCCATCCGGTCACATGACCAGCTAGCTACGCCCACGCGGTCACATGACCACCAAGCCACACCCCCAACTAAGCCACGCCCACAGAACTGGTTGTTAAAAAAATTGAATCCCACCACTGTCTATAGATGAACTAGTTCTGCCATCCTGAATGTTCTCTACTATTGGACTTTTGTTATTGTTTATAAATAGTAAAGAAATATAAATTCAAAACCAATAATATTAAGCATCTGTATTTAGCTGTTCTAAAATAGAATGCATAACCAACATGATATCTATAGATATTTTGTAATCACTATTCAACCCAATTGCCATTTGTCCTTCATTTATGTTATTGAATTTATCATCTCTTTCAAATACGGTGAAATTATGATCCTTAGATTTGGCAGTTGAGACCTACTATTCCTTCCCATGATCAACTTTTAATTTCTTTCAATATTTGCTTTAATTTATTTCAAGATAACTTTTCATCCCTGAATATTTTCTAATGCTTCATTTAGATCTATGTGACATATAATAAACATTTTTTAAAAAAAATTCTGACTGGGTGAAAAACTATTCTGAGACAATTAAAATGAAATACGTGCTCAGAGTTAGGATTCTGAATCTTTTTGAAATTACTATGCTAATTTGAACTTCAGCTGCGGCTTCCTGCAGAAGAGCGATAAAGATTGAAGTGCCATCTTTATTTCTCTCAAGGAGAGTGATAACATCATTAAATGAGCATAGAACAGCACTGCTATGTGCCTGCCTACACTGTTTGGACAATGCAATCCTGTTTTAATTAAATCCTGTTTAATTAAATTATTGACCATGGGGTTTTGATACATCTAAAGATACAAGTGATCAGACAACAAATACTTGTACCTCTAAAGATTGCTCATAATTCCATTCTAGTTATATGTTAAATTCAGTAGTGAAATCCAAATATTTTTACTAACGATTCTGTGGGTGTGGCTTGGTGGGTGTGGTGTGACTTGGTGGGCATGGCTTGATTGGCGTGGCAGGGGAAGGATACTGCAAAATCCCCATTCCCTGTCCACTCTGGGGCCAGCCAGAGTGGTATTTGCTGGTTCTCCGAACTGCTCAAAATTTCTGCTGCCGGTTCTCCAGAACCTGTCAGAACCTGCTGAATTTCACCCCTGGTTAAATTGCTTGCTTAAAATCAATACTTGTACATATGAGTCAGGCCTTATTTTTACTGTATGTTTCTTCACCAGATATTGCAGCAGAAACCCCTGATTTATTGCAGGTTTGCCAGGATTAAAGCCTTCCAGTACATGTGCAGGAATTTTTGAAAATTTAATCAAGCTACGAGCTTCCATTATAAGCACATCACATACACTCCATGTTGCATAATTTATCAGAGGTATGCAGTATTTGGATTTAAAGTAGGAAAGCTGCTTCAGGTCTAACACAGCTCTTCTGGCTGTCCCTTTCAGCAGAACTTTAAAGAAGTTGTTCTTCTTGGTCTTTCAATTAGTGTATAGTCCGAAGAAAACAGTGTTTGAGTTCAAGATGCATAAAAGATGACAGGAAGATTGTACTGTGAGAAGGAAAAGGTATAGGTTGTATAAGAGAATTACAGAGAGTGTGGCAGATTTGAAGCATCTTTCCTACTTTGAATTTAAATTCAATTAATGGTCTATCAGATAAAATGTCAGAAAGCTTTTCTTCTCTTTTTAATGTTCAAATAATTATTGCTTTAATATATTTTTTTACCTATATATGTAAATAATGAGAATTCAATATGCAAATAGGGAGATACAAGTCTCTAGAAAATACAGATATCATTTAAAACAAGATTCTATTTGGACTGAACCAAGATAGATCAAAATAAAGTTAAGGATGTTAAAGAAACAAAACATTTAAATAAACTGGAAAAATTCAGTCACATTTATGAAAAAAAATGTTTCTCTTTCTATTTTGTGTCACAGCCCCATTCCCTATAGCTCTTAGAGAGCTATAGATCATCTGTTAAACAAAACTGAAGATATCCAAAAGTTGCCTTTTCCTGTCCTACACCACACCAAATATATAAATTATAGACATGAATAATTGTGTCTAATTCTTAAACCACTTCATGCATTGCTTTTCCTCCCAACAATTATTTTCCCATTAGGCATTCAAGAGCAAGAAAAGAGCGAATCTGCGCCAAGGAAAATGGAAGAAAAGCTATTTTGAAGAGGAGGAGGAAGAGAAGGAGGAAGAGCAGGAGGAACAAACAAAGTAAAAATGAGAAGTAAAAGACAGTCAACAGCACGTTTTGATGTGGAAAGGTAATTTCACATGATATATTAATCGCATGTGTGTGGTTAGCTAAGCATGAACACCTACCCAACCAACCACTATTTCATCTTTTTTTTCTAGAAAGAATTTTAAGATAACTGTTCTAAGAGTTGTCTATTGTTTATGAGCCCAGTTTAATTCTGTGATTTAAAAGTAACTTAGAGAAACCATCTAAGGGGTCAACCACACCAAGCTGATTTCAAAATATGTGATAATTATTCATGTGTATTCTCCTTTGGTTTCAGGGTAGTTTCAATTTTATATCTCCTTGATCTTGAGGAGAGCTTTGGTAGGAATATCTGAAAAGACAGCTTCTAGGCTTTGAATACCCAGTCCCCGCAAATTCAGGCTACTTTCTATTTTCTTTACTGTTTTCTTTCTACTAGCAGGAGAAAAAGCTTTTATTAAGGAAATTACTTATACATTAGTTGGATTGTTTTCGAGTCAGCCATCAAAACTATTAAAATGTGTTTAATAACATTTTATTCTGATCTTACTCCCTTTTATTTTTTAATTATTAGTCAACTTGTCTGTGTTTCATTGGTAGAATAAGTATAAATAAATAAATAAATCACATCCCTTTCATTTGGCAAAATGCTAAACTTCTGTTAACAGGAATAAAACAAACTGACAGTGCCATAGTGATGTATCGAGAGTAAACATTACATCAATCAAGGAAAAAAACCCTAATTGTACTTTCCCATCACTCCTAATTCTTCTGCTTAGTTTCATCATAGTTTATGTTGCACAAGAAGGCAGTGATTTCTTGACAGATGACATTGCAAGTAGCAAGGTCAAGTCATTTTTTTTTGCTTTTGCATGAATAAAATCTCAGTGTTTCATACTATTTTATATGTATACAGTGCCTAGGGCATATTCATGTGACATATCAATAAAGTATAAATTATTCTCATCCCTATAGATGGGCACCATGCCTTGATTGATTCAAGTATTATGGTACAGTTTTAAAAAGCTTTACATATCAAAGCTATAGATAATATGGCCTAGCAATCTGCCTACTCAGTTCATTGATCTTTAAAGGCTTTGATGCTGGGTGGGGTTATAGTCAAATCAGAAAGTACTTACAGATAATTAAGGTTAATTGGGAAAGTTCAGTCATGCCCATAGG
The DNA here is from genome assembly GCF_059756535.1 of Pantherophis guttatus. Taxonomy (NCBI): domain Eukaryota; kingdom Metazoa; phylum Chordata; class Lepidosauria; order Squamata; family Colubridae; genus Pantherophis; species Pantherophis guttatus. The sequence continues at coordinate 33,664,052 of NC_142067.1, forward strand.
ATGACTGCATTTGAAAGCATTATGTATTCTAAAATATTATCTGTTGTTACCAATAGAACTTGTAAGATATGAGCATTGGATCCAGAAAGTTAAACATTCCCACAATCTTACTCAACTGGATGTGTTGAACATTTCTCTTCAAAATTTCCATCCAGTATTATAAAATCTGAAATTAAAATTTGGGAAAGATCAGATATATTTTGACTTTATGTCTGCTATTACCAGTGAGACATTTTTGTTTACACTTTCATTTACAGCGATATATTTTTTTAATCCATGAGCAAAGGAATTTGATAATTCCTTCAGAGCTTTTTTTAAAAAAATTTTTTTAGTAAAAATAATAGAACTTCAGCAAAGAATTGGTGGTCCATCTCTACTTATCAGCATGTCCTGCAAATATAGCAGAGATTTGATTGTATTCTAGAGCAGACTGTCTGGTGCTTCAAGAAAACAGATATACCAATCTTGTCCCACAGGTTCTTTTATGAGTTCCAGCCGAGATGCCAAAAAAAGAAAATATTTGCTGTGGGTGGGAGAATGAAATCTCTGCAATAGATCTCACATGACAATAAGCAGATTATATTTCTTATTAATTATTTCTTTTATCTCTGAGATTCAAAATGTTTACGCATAGCGAGTCTTGCAATTTATGAGAGTAGGTTACTTAGTCTGATAAAGCAAAACAATAATAATATTAGTAGTAATAATGTTTTTATGGCAGTTTCAAAATGAAAACATATTGTGGGAAATCAGAAGCAACTGATGAAATGGGTTTAAAGGTAATTGTGATTACAGTATTTACAATATTGTATACAATTAATATAGGTAATACAGTAAACCTGGATTTAATGCTTTTATTATTGTTAACTTCATTTCCCCCAAGTATATTGAATTCAACCCCAATAACATTTATGACATATCTGCTTGTACAAGGGCATATTGTCATTTACTTTTTCTAATAATGTTTAGTAGTATAACTATTTTTAACATGTCAGTTATTGCAAAATGCTAATTTTAATATTTTCATGCATCACCTTAAAAACTATTAGATTTACTGTGGAATTATCCACCACAAGACTTTTGGTCTTAATGGACACATAAATGTTTGCTTTTCTAAATCAAGAGTATTATAATTGTGTTCCAATATCTAAGGGCTGCCACAAAGAAGAGGGGGTCAACCTATTATCCAAAGCACCTGAAGGCAGCACAAGAAGCAATGGATGAAAACTAATCAAGGAGAGAAGCAACCTAGAACTAAGGAGAAATTTCCTGACAGGTAGAGCAATTAATCAATGGAACAGCTTGCCTTCAGAAGTTGTGGATGTTCCAACACTGGAAGTTTTAAAGAAGAGATTGGACAACCATGTGTTTGAAATGGTATAGGGCTTCCTCCCTGAGCAGGGGATTGGACTAGAAGATCTCCAATGTTCTTTTCAACTCTGTTATTCAGTTAAGAATAATTTTGTCTGTTGTTATTAAGGTTACACAGGAATTATGACACAGAGTTGTGTGCTGCCAATTCATCCCCCATAACCACAAGATCCTTGTTCCTTTCCTCTTGATCATTTTTAACCTGATGTCATTTCCTAATACGTGTCAAAAACTTGTGAATAATGCTGCAACTTACTCATTTTTTTTTCAGGACAGTTACTAAAAATGATCTCCCCCCCCCCCAAAAAAAGAATTTTGGCTGTAAGGTAAGAAGCTGAAAAAGCTTCTTTTATGACAATGATGAAGGGGCAGAAAATGACCTAATTTTTTTGAGGATGGGTATAAGGAATCTGGAGAAAATAATAATTTCATTACCATTTTTGCGTGTATCCGGAATTTCATAATTCAGAGAAAATCTAGCTGTGCTGTACCTCATCATTTTTCAAAAATCTCACAAAATACAAGGGACGAGTTGAGAATACTGGCATACTTACTGTACATTTGAATATCTATTTTTTCTCACACTGTTAAAAATTATTGACACTGAAAAACATGGGAAGCCCTCTTGTAAATACCTAGAAATTCTGAATTCCTACAACTTGATAGAATTTGATTCTTTTAAAATATATGTGTTTGGAATCTGTTGTACTATTAAATCAATACAATCAGAATTAAATTGCACTGTTTTGCTTCCCAGATTTTTTTTTGTGGGGTGGAGGGAATCATAAAGTGGCATGATGGTGAAGAGGAAAGAAAGAAAAATCCTATTGTCTGAGAAATCTGCTATATAATATTTGATATGGCCTAGTGACAAAAAGTATATTAGGCTACTGGCTCAAGGGCTAAGCCTCCAAGCAAACAGATATCTGGCTTTTCAATAAACATGATGTCTACTGCAAAAGAGAAAATATTATGCAATTTAAATATTATTTTACGACCATAATGTCTTGCTCAATATTTTCCTATTTACATTCTACTGTATTCTAATCCCTGTAGTGTTCCATTCTTATTAAAGTCTGTTCATTTCCCATTATTGTAACCTTAACCATTGAAATTCCTTAGTTACTGAATTCTTTACATATAGCTCTCAAAGAAGCTATATCTATGTAATTTTGTGGATATTGTTTGTAATTTTGGGAATTCTGGATCTGTTTAAAAATTTAATCTCATTCAATGACTAATTCAATGATAATCTTTGTGCCTTTGGTGAACTGACAATATAGTTTACTTTTTTAAAATTAATTATTAAGAACTGGGACTTCAGAAGAATTAACTTGACTGCCATTTTAAAGTATGTGCACCTACTAGGTCAAAGGTAGTAAGAAATATCTCAGTGAAGAAGTCAAAGCACTAAAAAGAAGAAAAAATTAAGAGGAGTGGCAGAATTTGGGAGCAAAGAGGAATCAGCTATATCCACAAAGAGACTAAGTCCAACCTGTCTTGAACTCCATCAATTCTTATCTAATGCCAAGATAGTGTTAACTGCTAGCTGAGTAGATTTATTTATTACTAATACCTCATAGGAGCGATTAGTAATAAATCAGTTTAACTGGAACTTTCATGCCTGATGAAAAAGAACAAAAGGCAAGTTGGGACAGAATGGGAAGCAACTACCTATGAAGCTGCTCAGCTGAAACAACATATACTTGGATTGGATTCTCTACTAGACAATTTTCCTGCTGTTTTGTATTAAATCAAACTTTACTGACTACTCCACATTGCCGCTAATAAATGAAGAGAAGGATTTGCGTTCCATGAGATTTCCATAAACATCACTTCAATCTTAGATGGATAGCTGATATAATTGCCAAGACTATTTAATGTTTTCCATCTTGCAGTATTCTAGACAGTCCCTCAAACTGATCTGAAATTATCTTTGATCCACCTAGTGGTTCTGACAAGAATGGATGTCTAATACCAAATTTATAGTTGGCTTCTGAAGCTGTTGTTGGCTTCTGAAGCTGTTGTAAATGTGGGACCACTTATATTACTATGGGAGTATAATATGAGATACAATCAGCTACGTTCTCACATCTGGTGATATGGGCATTCCTTTTTTGTTAAGTACCAGGAGAAATAACAAGAAAGGAGAAGGAAAACTTATACTAGGTTATTAAACTAAACCTAAACTGAGTTTATTGTGAGGGAGACTTCAGGCAATTTGTAATATATGCCAAGTTATTTCTTTTCTTTTCTTTTTTAAAAATGATTTTTATTATGTAAATTTCTTCATTTTATATCACGATTTTCATCTTTACAGCACTTCGGTATCAGTGTACCTCATATGTACATACAGGTTATTTTCATTTTTCTTATATACATACCTATTCCTTTTATAACTACTTACTAAAGATTAGCAACATACATTAATCTATACACTGTGCGCTTGTTATAGTTATATAAATATATATATATATATATATTGCATTTTTATCACATCTTATCTTACTTTAGCATCCTTAATTAAAGTTATTTCTTTATGAACTAAGATACAACTATATAATCTATCTTGATTGCCAATGTACTATAGTGGTGGGTTCTACTTACCTTTATTACTGGTTCGCAACGGGATCACACATGAGTGCTCACTTCGCTCATGTGCGTGCCTTGCTTCTGCGCATGTGCCTTGCTTCTGCGCATGTGCAGATTGCTGATGATGACATCTGAGGTGATAGACGGGGCCTCCCACCAGTTTTACTACCGGTTCTTGCGAACTGGTCCAAACTGGGGGCAACCCACCACTGTCAGTACTGTATACTGACATAACAGCCAGTTGGTTAAGTTGGTTACAGTACAGTACTGTATACTGACATGACAGACAGTTGGTTAAGGCATTAAACTAGAAACCAGGAGACCACGAGTTCCCCTCCTGCCTTATGCAGAAAGCCAGTGGATGTTGGGCAAGTCACTTTCTCTCAGTCCTGGGAAAGAGGCAATGGCAAACTGCCTCTGGCAAACATTGCCAAGAAAACTGCAGGGACCTGTTCAGGCAATTTCCAAGACTTGGACATAATTGAACCAAATATACATGTCTATGTAAAGGTAAAGGGTTTTTTCCTGCCCAGTCCTGTCCAACTCTAGGGATGGCGCTCATCTTTGTTTTCTAGCTGAGGGAGCCAGTGTTATCCAAAGGTGCTTCTGTGGTCATGTGGCCACCATGGCGAACAGAATGCTGTTACTTTCCCATTGAACTGGTACCTATTTATCTACTTGTACTTGCATGCTTTTGAAATGCTAGGTTGGGAGGAGACATACATACATACGCACATACACATTTTCTTAGTAAAGAAAGTGGTTGTTATTACTGTGACATATTTGGATTTGTCAGTAGAAGAATTAATAAGAAAAATTTCAATAAACCATCTCCCTCTCTCATCTTATTATTAAGCAATACTGATATATGAATTTCCTGAAGATTAATACAAACTGATAGGTTATTTAGAAATAAGATCACAGCAAGGAAGTGAAAAACTACATCAGCAGAAAATACCCACTGTGTTTGACGAGAATTATTGAACAGATGAAACCTTATCTGCACTCTTGTTAAAAGTCTGAAACAAATGTTAAGTATTTGTAACTTCCATTAAACTTTGCATTATTTTAATTTAATTTATACAAAACTTCACTGATACAATTTCACAAGCAAAAGCACAACAAGCAATTTGCTGGCGTTTTGTTTTCTTCTTGAACTTTTCTCAATATGGGATGCTCAATATATATTGGGACCTCAGAATCCAAAGTAGCAGGATTGTTGATATGATAGGGCAACCTTGTTATGTTTATTCTGTTAAATGACACTCTGAACCTCTAAACCTGTAACTCTTATTATATAGATTCATTGCTTATATGAGTTATATTCATTTACTCAGCAGCATTAGGCACTGAGATTCATGCTCAGAAATTGAACTAAGGAAATATTTTATAGCACTCACATTGTATATTAATTAGAGTATGCTTCAAAGACCAAATAGCTGTTTGTAATAAAGTAATCTATGATTTCTTAAGTGGAGTTTTCCCTAAGGAGTGAGTGGGCAAAAATCTATAACAAGAGCTACACCTGAAAGAGAAATGATATTATATAGAGAAATGCAGTATGTAACATTGCATTAAATTATACTGAAAAGATATTTGTCCATGTCCTTTGCCTCAAAAAAAATTAAAAATTTGTAGATTTCATGCCCTTTTATTGTTTTTTTTTTGTTTTTTTTTGTTAAAGCAGACTTAGTGACACAGACAAGACATAATTATTTTAGGTCTGGGTCTGGGATATCAAGAAACATTTTCTCCTGCAAAAAATTAAAGAGCTTTATATTAGTTTTTCCCAACCCCAGATGAATGAAATTCAATACCCACCAAGTCATAAGTCAAATGACAATTGTTGAGAATGTTGGGGGTTAAAGTCAGCACATCTAATAAATGCTAAACTTAAAGCTGTTTTATGTGAACAGCTATTCTATAATTCAACTCAGACTGTAAAAAAATCCCTTCTGAAAAGTTATTATCCCAATTTGACTTTGCTTTAGTAAATATTGATTGATACTAACATGATGTGATGGCAGTGATATAAATTTAAAGCTTAATTTTAAGAAACTCTTTGAAACTGTTACATGGCAACCAAAGAAGTAGTATTATATAATGGCATCTGTTTTTAAACCTTTGATTTAAAATCCTGGCACAAACACCATTCTGAATAAACACTAATTAACTTCTGTCCATCACTGAATGAAAGTTTCCTTGAAGAGAAACATGAGTGGCAGAACCAGCTGTGTAACAAAATATAGTATAAAAATCCTTCAATATAATTTATATTAGTGATTCAAATATCTAGAAGCTGGCTTTCTTAATTTTAGAATCCTGAAGGAGGAAAAATGGAATGAATGGTAGCAAACCATGTTAGGGATAATGATTATAATCTAGCCAACTCATTTTTAGAAAGATGAATACTATTCTAAAAAGATGCTACCTGTTGCTAAACTATAAGAAGAAAAAATATACTGTATATATATAGATTTGACATTCTTACCCACATGGTCTCAATTGCTATACTTTTTGATACACATCAAACAAGTAAATACATGGAAAGTGAAAAGGTCCATTTTGAAAATTCAATATTTGATTTTTGTCACAAAACACACATACACATCCCTCCATCCATCCATCCATTCCAGGAGGCTGCCATTAAGCATGAAGAACAACTGATTATAATCTTATTTATTCTATGCAAAATTAACCCTTGCAAGAAGTTTTTACTGGCTACTGTTAAATTTAGACATTTCTTTATGAAAATGTTACTATACATTTAGTAACACTTTGTTTAGTAACATTATACACTTTGTTTATTAAGACTGTCTTCTCTAATTGAGGATTGCAAACTATTTACAAACTATGTTTTAAAACAGACATCTAAAGTTTGCTAACATCTGATAGAAAAGTATAATGGTGAAAAACAACTATTGGAAAAACATGCACTTCACTTTTAACCTGAACTAGTTGCTATAGAAGGTCTTTTCTTCATTTTAATATTATTATTTTAATCCATATTTTTAAAAATACAATTCACAACCTTCAGGCAAAAAATAAGGGAAGGAAGAAATAGAAAAGAATCTTTGCATAAAGACGTCCATCCTAGCATGTGGCATGTGAGCATGTGGCCTCACCATGAGACAAACCTCTATGCAACTCTTCTGAAACAGATTCTGAATTAGATGGGGGCCAGGGATAAAGGTCTGATAGACCAGCCATATAAGATATAAGACTGCTGATTGACTGATTTTTTTCCCTTCTAGTTGTGATAATCTATATGGCTTGAAACCACTAAATGAAGATATAAAGAAAAGCAACATCTAGAAGCTATATAGAGGTTGCAGGTTGGTGGTTTCTAAAGATTATAGCATAAAACATCTAAATCCGATTTAGAACTCTTGTATTAAAATCTTGTTAAGGAGGAATGTAAAGAACACCCAAGAAGTTATGTTTCTTTTTATTTACAGTTATTAGCTTGAGTTATTATTACTTTATTAGTCTTCCCAGTTCCTCTGAATTGTAATCACAATATAGTGATGTCCAAATAATCATCAAACCTACTAGGAACTAAGCAACTTCTTGATATAAAAAATTACAATGTACAACTCTTTTATGTAATTCTAAAATATAGCAGGATTGGAAAATCTGGTAAATCTTTTCAAATTTCATTGGTTTCAGTGAATTTTTTAAAACACATTTTTGTATTTATCAAATCCGTCATTGGAATTAATATAGTGTTTAGAATTCATCCAACATGTACTCATTTCAATTAATTCCACAGAAGTCAGAGCTGAGGTCTTAATTTCAAATCATATACAAAACACACAGTATCAAAAATGCTTACAAAAAATGCTTAGCTTGCTAACAACTTCTACATGCTCCTTTTCTACTTACCCATGTTACACTTCAAAGGATAGCTAGTCAGTTCTGTGTACAATTGCTTTACTATGCATCTTAATTTATTTTTAGATTTACTGCTTTTTATGTTATTTATGTTATTTATGTTATTTTTTATGTTATTATTAATGTGTTATGGCTGTGTTTATCAACCTTGGTGGCTTTAAGATGTGTGGACTTCAAAGTTGGCTAGGCAATTTTGAGAGTTGAAGTCCACACCTCTTAAAGTTGCCAAGGTTGTGAAACACTGGGATTTGTGTATCTGTTTAAGCTAAATGCCTCTTACATGATTGGCTTTTCATAGCAAAAAGGAGAAGAGTATTTGATATCTTGCAATGTTATGAATAAAGAAACATTCATCTACTAAGGATTTTGCAATCTTCTTAGAGGTTTCAGAAGACAAACTGCTAATTTCTTAGGCTAATAATGTTATTACACCATGGCACAATCACTCTGGTTAAAGATGATATATGTGGAGATTTAACTGAACTGATCTTCACTAGAAAGGAGTTAAGCAAGGCTCTATCCTAACCATATTATTATTCATCTTTATATAAACAATATTGTGAAAATGTTTGCTAAACCAAAATTCCATCCACTTCCTTTGCTCACCACCCCATTTCTGTTCTCCATTATATTGACAGTGTTTGTAATCCAAGGAGTAAATCCACTTCAAAATAAAATTCATTAAAAATATTGCTATTTTCCAGGTAATGATTTAAGATCCCAGTTTTATGGACAATCAATTGTAAACTCACTGAACAGGTTAAGTCCATCAAATATCTAGATGTCTATGTTCAGTCTTATACCTGACGATCTAGTCAAACAGGAAAGCTTCTAATAAGAGCTCCTAAGCATCTCTTGCATCTGCTAAATTTGCATTTTAATTTGTTATTATTAGCATGTAAAACATATATTAAACTATTTTAAAGACAAAGTTCTGGAATTGATTCTATATGATACTCAGCTATGTATTCTGAGGTAGTTTGGGGCAGAAGACCATGATTTCTAATTGCATCTTAGGTACAATGTCAACTGGTCACTTTCGCTAGGCCCTATGAAGAAGGCAACTGCAGATCACGTCCAAAAAAACTTGTTAAGAAAAAAAATGTAGGAACTTGTTCAGGCAATCTCTAGGAATCAAATACTGACCTTGAAGTACCACTACCCCCACCACAAAAAGTATTTATAAGGAGTCTTCTGGCTTAGAATAATTAGACCAAATTCCTGAACATCCTACTGCAAGTATTATTCAATTTCCAATGTTCTAACATCACTGGAATTAGACTGCATTTTCCATGTGATTACGTCTTTGTCATCTTAGATTTTGGCTGAATGAAGTCTTTTGGAGAACTTCCTTAACCCATCTCACCTTACTAGACAGTTGTCTTCTACCCTAAGAAGGCAAATGATGATTTGGCATATTGCAGGATACCAGCTTCATAAACTAAATTATATAATTGTGTATAGCTAAGGCCCATGCTCATGAAATCCTGGAATTAAAGGTCACCAAGTATTTGAATAATGAACAGAAATAGCTATTATGCAGTTATAAAAATGTTTAAATATGTTTGATAAGAAAACCTGTGGTGACTGTTATGTAAATAGGTTTGTTATGTAAATAGGTTTGTTTGGCGGGAAGTTCGAATTAACTGATCTTCAGCTGATTGGCTGACCACTACAGCTGCAAGGTATATAAAGGGAGCTGGCTCCCTGGGTTAGTTGCTGGAGTCTCACTATACAATAAAGAGCTGTTGTCACGAACTTCTCTGGCTTGCTGCGTCCTCATTCACCCAACTTAACATTGGCGACGAAGGTGGGATTTTGAGGCCAGAAGCAGAGGAGAGCTGAAGCCACACTCGAGAGAAAAGAGCTGAAGCCACGTTCAGAGAGGGGACCGGAGGCCGCATCCTGAATCCAGCCAGGCGAGCGAGCGGAGCACAGGAGAATCTCAAAACAATGTCTGCCTACACCCCGCCAGCGCCTTTTGACCCCAAAGAAGAGAAGTGGGGATCCTACATGTCCCGGTTTGAGTGCTTCATGGTGGCAAACGACATGCAAGGACTACCGGACGTTCGGAAGAAAGCCCTGTTCCTGAGTCACTGCGGGCCAAGGGTTTTCGACACAGCAGAAGCATTGTCGGAGCCGAATTCGGTCCACAACATTTCCTGGTCGACGCTGCAGACCCTGCTGAAAGACCACTATGCACCAATGCCATCGAAGTACGTCCAGCGCTACGACTTCCGGCAACGGCTCCAGCAGGAGGGCGAATCGATCAGCGAGTACGTCGCTGCCCTGCGTAAGGCCGCAACCCAGTGTGAGTACCGAGACCTGGATGAGATGCTCCTAGAGCAACTAATTTGCGGAGTGAGAGATAGCCGGCTTCAGAGAAGGCTGCTCGCGAGGTCAAACCTGACCCTACACATCGCCCTAGATGAGGCAAGAGCGCAGGAATCGTCAGTAAAGGCTGCAGAGAAGCTAAAGAGCTCCCACCTAACCAGAACAACGCAGAAGACGGCGCCAGTGCACCGAGAGGCCGTAAGCACCGCTAGCGAGGGGGAGTCTGAAGAAGAGGTCTACCGCACTGAGCAGTCCCGCACAGCCCGGAGGGAGCCCAGAGACGGATGCGCCAGCTGCGGAGGGTCCCACTCACGACAAAACCGTAAGTTCAGGGACGCCGTTTGCCGCTCCTGTGAGAAGAGGGGCCACATCGCTCGGGTCTGCAGATCCAAGACACACCAGAGCTACAGACCACGTGGCCAAACCTTCCAATCCGAGCCAGCGCCACACCGAAGGCCCAACAAAGATGGCGGCAGCCGGAAGGGCGCGAAATTTGAAGACGCTGGGGCCTACACCATACGCATCGCACAGACCTGCACCTCGCCCGGAGAGAAGACCTACACCACGGTCGAAATCGAGGGATGGGAGTGCCAGATGGAGATCGACACGGGATCACCGATATCCATCATGTCTTGGGAGAACTTAAAGAGAGTCATCCCCAGCGCACACAAGCGACAGCTTCAGCTGCAGCAACGCAGACTGAAGGATTACCAGGGGAACCGCATACCTGTCGAAGGCAGAGGCGAGTTCCAAGTACAGTACAGGGAGTTTACCGAGAAACTGCCCCTCACCATCGTCAGCGACAACCTCCCTAGCCTCCTGGGCATGGACTGGTTTAGAGCCCTAGGCATGGGATTCACCGGAGTCAGGAACGTTCGAAGCACCCTGAAGGAAGACCTGATGCAAGAGTTCCAGGACATGTTCGACGAAAGGCTTGGCAAGTTTGTGGGGACCCCGATTTCGTTTAATCTCAACCCCAATATTGCACCCATCCGTTTAAAGCCTAGGCGGGTACCGTTCGCCCTGAAGCCCAAAATTGACATTGAACTGGACAAATTAATCAAACAAGGAGTGCTCGTTCCAGTCGACCACGCCAAATGGGAGACCCCAATTGTGACACCGGTCAAGCCGGATGGATCAGTGCGCATATGCGCTGATTATAAATGCACAATTAATAAGGCCCTGCAGCAGAGCGCCTATCCAGTGCCCATCGTTCACCATTTGTTGCATTCCCTGGGCCCCGGCAAGATCTTCGCAAAACTTGATCTTGCGCAGGCGTACCAGCAACTGCCGGTAGATGGCGCTACCGCAGAGGCACAGACTATCGTAACCCACAGAGGGGCCTTCAAGTGCACCCGCTTGCAATTCGGAGTAAGCGTAGCCCCTGGACTTTTCCAAAGTACCATGGAGTGGCTGCTACAGGGAATCCCCGGGGTGGTGCCCTATTTTGATGACGTGCTCATTACCACTGACAATGAGCAGCAGCTAAGAGAAAGGCTGAGGGAGGTCCTAAGGAAATTCAGGGACGCAGAACTCAGAGTAAAACAAAACAAATGCATGATCGCAGTCCCCTCAGTCGAATTCCTAGGATACAGGGTAGATGGCACCGGCATACACCCCACAGAGAGCAAGATCAGGGCAATCAAAGAAGCACCCACCCCCAAAGACAAGGCAGAGTTACAGGCCTTCCTGGGGCTATTAAACTTTTATGCCATTTTCCTTAAAGACAAGGCAACAGTGGCAGAACCCCTACATAGACTGTTAACCAAGAAAGCCATTTGGAAATGGGGGAAGGCTGAAGACAGGGCATTCGCCGGCATTAAAAAACTGCTATCAGCTGAAAGTTTTTTAATACAGTACAATGCAACGCTTCCCCTTGTTCTAGCATGTGACGCTTCCCCGTTCGGGGTGGGAGCCGTCCTGAGCCATAGACTCCCGAATGGCCTAGAAGCGCCCATGCATACTACTCCCGAACTCTATCAAGCGCCGAGCGAAATTATAGCCAGCTCGACAAGGAGGCCCTCGCCGCCGTTTCGGGAGTAAAGAAATTCCACGAGTACTTGTTCGGGAGGGACTTTGAACTAATCACCGACCATCGACCGCTCCTGGGTCTCCTCGCGGGAGATCGACCAACCCCGGCAGCCCTATCGCCCAGGATGACACGCTGGGCCATCTTCCTCGCAGCATACTCCTATCGCCTGGTACATCGACCAGGGGCGGACATGGGCAACGCGGACGCACTCAGCCGATGCCCACTACCCAACAGCCTAGAAGACCCCACACCTGGCATCCCCATCCTGCTGATAGACGTTTTGGACTCTGGGCCCATAACATCAGCCGAGGTTGCGAGAGCCTCAACCAAAGACCACGTGATCCGGACAGTTGCAAGTTGGGTTATGAGGGGGTGTCCGGAAAAGATTGGGAGCGGGGAGTTTAAACTGTTCGTGGGAAAATGGGATGAATTGACAATGCAAGGGGGTTGTTTGCTATGGGGCGATCGGGTTGTTATTCCTTCACGTTTACGGAAAAAAGTCTTAACATTGTTGCATGAGGGGCACCCTGGGATTGTAAGAATGAAGGGGCTAGCCAGGAGCTACGTCTGGTGGCCCAGCATGGATACAGACATTACCGAGTGGGTGGGGAGATGCCAGCCCTGCCAAGAGTCCAGATCAGATCCACCAACGGCACCCGTGAGGGAGTGGGAAAGGCCCCAGGGACCCTGGTCCAGGATACACATTGACTTTGCAGGCCCTTTTCACGGACAGACCTTCATGGTCGTTGTAGACGCATTCTCCAAATGGTTGGAGATCAAGTTAATGAAGGCCACTACCACCGACGCAACCATCAGGGAGCTAAGACAGTTATTCGCCACCCATGGGTTACCGGACATCCTAGTGTCAGATAACGGGCCACAATTCACCGCAACACAGTTCGAGGGTTACTTAGTGGGACTTGGGATCAGACATGTCCTTTCGGCCCCATTTCATCCGGCTAGTAACGGACAGGCTGAGAGATTTGTGAGGTCAGCAAAGGAGGCCCTTTCACGTTTAAGCCCTGGAGACTGGCAGGAAAGGATAGACAAGTTCCTAATAGCTCAGCACTCCACACCCTGTACAGCCACGGGCCGAAGTCCGGCAGAACTATTAATGGGGCGGAAACTCCGAGGAATACTAGATAGGCTCAACCCCAATTACTCCCCAGAGGTCTTCAAGGGGGGGGGGGAAGAGGAAGCTTAGAGAGTTCACCATAGGAACGCCAGTCCACTCCAGAAACTACGGACAGGGCCCACTCTGGGAGGCAGGGACCATTGCAGAAATCACGGGGCCCAAATCATACAGGGTAGACATGGGGGACGGGAGAGTTTGCCGCAGACACATCGACCAACTGAGAAAACGAGTAACCGCAGACACCGAAGACAGATTCGACGAACCAACCCCTGACCATGACTACCAACCAGAAACACAAACTACAAGCCTGGGTAGAGCAGAGGACTTAGCTGAGGATTCTGGTATCCAGCGCCGCCCCATCGAGGTAGTCCAGGCCGCCGGAGAAGTCGCCGCCCACAAGGAAGTTCCGGAGGCCTCATTGGCGGAGCAGGGAGAAACAGAGGGTCCCTCCGACCTGCTCGACACCGCCCCTCCGACTGAACTGCGCAGGTCAACTAGGACTCGCACATGCCCTAGTCACCTGAGAGACTTTGTATGTAAATAACACCCCAAGTGACCTGGGAGGGGAGGAGTGTTATGTAAATAGGTTTGTTATGTAAATAGGTTTGTTTGGCGGGAAGTTCGAATTAACTGACCTTCAGCTGATTGGCTGACCACTACAGCTGCAAGGTATATAAAGGGAGCTGGCTCCCTGGGTTAGTTGCTGGAGTCTCACTATACAATAAAGAGCTGTTGTCACGAACTTCTCTGGCTTGCTGCGTCCTCATTCACCCAACTTAACAGTGACAGTAGTACTTTTATGACAGTTCATTCCAATCTGTTCTGTAAAACAAATCAAAATTATTATTTTGCAGTTGAGTTTGCAGTATGGCATTCGAACCAAATTTTATTGTATGCAGTTGCTTTAGATGCAAAGTTGCAATTGCTAGCCAAGGATTGCAACATCCATGGTTGGACTGTTAGCTGAAGCATATTATACATCACCTGCATGTGCCGTGGAATTTTATGTCACAGAGATGACCCTTAGTCCAGAGCAACCAGAAAAACAAGTTACACAGGGATGGTGCAATGGTCACATTTTGCATTATAAAGATACTTTGTACTGTTGTAAGTTGTCTGGCAAGAAAGCAACACTTAGATAGCCAACCATAAGAAGCAATTCTAGATGTCTTCATAGCTGGCATCTAAATGCTTGACAAATAAAACATACCCACTAAAACGTCTAATGTGTTTTCCTGAAGAAAACAGAATAAATATTTAGTATTTTACTCAACCTCACAATAACCTTAATTTTTACAAGCCGTGGTAGTGCACTGGTTAGAATGCAGTACTGCAGGCTACTTCTGCTAACTGCTGGCTGCCAGCAGTTTGGCAGTTCAAGTCTCATTGGCTCAAGATTGACTCAGCCTTCCATCCTTCTAAGGTGGGTAAAATGAGGACCCATATAGTGGGGGGCAATGTGCTGACTCTAAACCTCTTAGAGAGGGCTGTAAAGCACTGTGAAGTGGTATATAAGTGCTATTGCTATTGCTATTTTATTTTATTTATTTTAGTTTGTTTATCACTTTTTCCAAAGGTGGTGCTATAGAAATCACTTCCTTTTTTTATTATAGCATCAAACTTGTAAGCTGGCTGCAAAACAATGACCTTATCAAAGACATTCAATAAGTTTCTATGACTGCAGTTGAACTCAAACCCAAGTCTCTCTTGATACTTGATAAAACCACTATACCATACCGATATGGTTAATAATAAACATATTACATAACTCTGTTTCTCTGTCTTTTGTTACATTAAGCAAAGAGAATTTTGAAAAATGACATTCAGGCTCTGGCATGTTCCTGGACTACAGGTTTTAGCCCTATACTTTCCACTGGGTTGAGCAATCTTTTGATGGCTAAGAACTGCACTTAATATTGGGAGATATCGGAAGGTCTAGGGTGAAGTATAGGGTGAAGAATAAAAAGAGCAAGACTTTGATATGCACAAAATTGGAAATAGGAAAACAGACGAAGAAGTGATAGAAAAAGTTTTAGAATGTGCCGAGATGGACAAATTAACAAAAGAAATTAAAGAAAAAGAAGAGACAATTACTATATAATTTGGAACAAATGGTATGAATGGCTTGAGTCCAGAAATAAAGAATAATAACTACAGGGAAGAAGTTAAAAGTATAAAATATGTATATAACAAATATATAGAAATGTATAAAATTAAGCTTATAATTAAAAGTATAAAATATGTATTTAACAGGTCTTTAGAAATGTATAAAATTAAGATTATCAGTGTTGGAAAATACAATGTAACCAAACGAAAAAAGACAATGGGAAAAAAAATGAAATAGTAAGAGAGATGGGAGGAAAAATATAAAACAGAAAGAAGACCACAAAGAAACACTGTTTAAAAAAGAGGAGATAGTTATATGTTGTATGTTATGTGATTGTCATATTGTATAATAATAAAATATTATTTTTTAAAAAAGAGCAAGACTTTGGGGAGGAGTTGGAGGTATATTTTTTAAAACGGTGTGTTAGTATCTATATTAGTGCTTGCAGTGAACTGTTTGGGTGTTCACAGCTTCATATGGTAGAAGGGAAAACAAATCACCATGTTTTTTTTTAAAATTTGATTTATATGCCGCCCTTCTCCGGAGACTCAGGGCGGCTTACAATGTGCTCAGCAATAGCCTTCATCCTTTTGTATATTTATACAAAGTCAGCTTATTGCCCCCACAACTGGGTCCTCAATTTACCTACCTTAGAAAGGATGGAAGGCTGAGTCAATCTTGAGCCTTGGCGAGATTCGAACCTGCAGTAATTGCAGACAGCTGGTCTTAATAACCAGCTTAATAACAGGGTGCCTTAGACCACTGTACTACCAAGGCTCTTTGTTATAGCAATTATGGAAAAAATGGTATAGGGATACAGATCCCAGTTCCCAATCTGATGCCCTAAGATCTAGAAACAAAACCAGTAGGCAATATCAGATTAAAGAAGGATGAATTATACATATGCAGAAGATAGAATCCTAAGAGATCTAGAAAAGATTAGAAACTAGAAACATATCTAGCAAAAGAACAGCTAAGTAGTCCTCTATACTTTAATGAGAAACATTTATTTTAGAATTATTCGTACTCTGAGTTAACAAAACCTGCAGCACTGATTTTAGACAAGAATGCATGAAGATTTTCCCAAACAAATTTGTCTGGCATGCATGATTGTTCCTTTAAGGGATATTTTTTCTCAGTTCTTATGGTTGGGTAAATAGCCCTTAAACTTTACAAAGATCATGTTAAAGGACTATCCACAAGTTCATATTGACTTCATTAATATTACTGAGATAAGGTGTCCGGGGAGATTTTCAGTCATCTAGGTCATAGTTGCCTCAAAGGTGTTTTTTTCAAAAGGCAGCTGGAAGAAGCTTTTGGAAGAAGAAAACATTTCGCTTCTTATCCAAGAAGCTTCAGCAGTTGTGATGGGGGGAGGGGAAATGGAAGGATAGGTATTGAGCGATAAGCACAACTACTGCAAGTTGCTTGAAGTTGTTCACTTGCTGACAGCGGCCATGTTGCCATTGTGATGGTGAACAACTTGTTATTGTGAAAGGAGAGTTCACACTTCTTGCATTCCCTAAGCTAGAAGAGAAACCAGGAAGGGGCCTCCATGTTACAGCTCTTCTTTATTATGTGTGCCTACCTTTCTGGACTTCTGGTGGGGGCTCTGTCACAGGTCAGGCACAAGACATCTGAGCATAGACTGGTCTGAGCACCATTTGAAGTCATCCTCAATGGTAAAGGGGCATGCATAAGATGGTTCTTTATTTTTAGTTTTAGAACACTGTCAATGCAAATATACAGACCTACATGTGAAACAATAATAATAATTTTGTAGCTTCTTGCTTATATTTGATCCTGATTACACAAGTGTTTCCTAAGGCTTGAAAATACTGTATTTCAAGGTTTTTCCATGCTCAAAAGGTTTATGGACTTTTTGCTGATTCCAAGACTGAGGAGTTGATGATTTGTGGTTTTGCATGAGTTATGGGAAGAATAAATGTTTGTGTGTACGGGGGTGATTAGTTATCAAATATCCTTTTACTTGTGATGAAGACTGGAAGAAATTTCTTTACACATGTTTTTCTTTTTCTTTATTCTACTTCTTTCCTTTTTCTCCTTTTTCCTTTACTTTCTTTGCACTTTTTATTTTTCTATCTTTTCTTCTTTTCATGACTTTAATTTTGTATTTACTTTTACTATTGCATTCAGAATCTTTAATAAAAATAAAAATTAAAAATAATAAAGACTTCATTAATTGGAATTTACATTCATAATCACTAAATGACGCTTTATTTCAAATGCTTTTTTGGATTCTTTGATCTAGGCCCCTTTTCATGTGAGATGATCCTAGTATTCACTCCCTTATAGAAATCAAGTGAGTGAGCCATTTCAGTTAAGTCTTAAGCAAAAGGGAGTATAAGCAGATAAAGATATGAGTATGTTAAGTCATGACCTTTTCTGCAAGAAATGTGTGGTCTTCCAGTCTTTTGCAAGCTTCATGCTATCAGTTCACGACAACACAGATCTACTTCACTGATAGCATCAGAAGTCAAAAGGGTATGCATTTTTGGTTTATTAATATACACTCAGAATAGTTATTATCTGTACTGATAGATAACCATGAGTATATTTCCTCTGATCTTTGATGATCTCCAGCAGTTCAAGGCAGAATATAAAAGATTTTCTCCTCCAAGTTTTGTCCCAAATTTATGAACAATTTGGATTGAGTGGATGGCTCAAAATCACCAGTCAGTTAGACATGAATCTAAATTTCCTCACTTCCAGGTTAACATCTTAATCACTATGTCACAATGGCTGTCTTTCTGTAGACATACCAACATCAGTTATGTATAATGAAGCATCATAGAAATCGCAAGAAAGAAATCTTAAAGGAAAACTACTTTTAATTTAACAAAACATAGGCAAAATGTATGGAAAACACCTGTCTGGCTATATTAATTTCTTCAAATGTATTATTTATATCGCCTTGCTGTTTTAATTTTAGATTTTTTATAAAAATTGAAAACATGATTGGTTCCTTAAATTAATTGAAACTAGAAAAAATTCTGAACTATTGAGCAGTCAGAAAGTCATCTTTATACAGTATATATCTAGAAAACACTGTCATGTTATCTTTCTGAATTCTCTTTTTCAATGATGGGATGTTTCCAGCAATAAAGTTTCTTCCCAACAGTTCTACTTTCATCTGTGAAAGTGAGAGAAAATTAAATGGGTATAGGTTTGCTATTGCCATTATCAAGGTCAGTGGCGTCTATCTTGTTGCTGGACAAGTCCCCATGCAGGAAAGGTTTTTCTTTCATCCCACTACCTGGTGGGAAAACCATCAATCAATTATACCACTGCTGTGATTCAAGTTAGTTTTAAGAGATGTTTAGATCTATGTTTTGTCAACTCTTAGACCCCTGCCCCATCTTTACCTGTCATCTCTTTCAGTCTAGGGAACAGCCAGCAAAAGTTGGTGGACGAGAGGGAAGCATAACTCTTTATTCACAAGGTTTCTAAACTGGCCGAAAGACCTGATAAGTATGGGGTAAAGCCCAGTGTGGAAAAATCAGATCTTTTTTATTTATCAAAGTGGAGTGTCCAAAGATTGATTCCTGCCAGGAATCTGATGTGCTATTTATAAAATGATGGAGAAAGCATATTGGGTTATTCTCAAAATTAAACTGTTGGAGTTTGTTGTTTACTTAAAATAATAAAAATGCTGCTTTAACACTGGGACAGCTAAGATTATTGTGGTCATTGAGCTGACAATGACTGAATGGCACCTATTCAGTGAGGTAAGGGTTAGGAATGAAAGCAATGCTGTAGGAACAGCAAAAAGGTTGCGAGAGCATATTGTGTAATGCTTACTTCAAAGTGGGGAAATTCTTTAGTATTCCAATAATGCTGAATGATTCTCTCTCTCTATTTAACTTAGTTAAATAGATAACTAAAAAGATACCTTAGTTGCAGGCGATCTAGAACAAACAAGATTTTCTCTCTCTCCTGCCCCCCCCTTCTTTTTTTCCTCCCTCTCTCTCTTATTTCACAATTTCGCTAAAATTGGAGAAGAAATGGGAGTCATTTATGATACTTGATAAATTTAAAATAGGAATATATCTATCCATATATTATATACACAATATGCAATATAATATAAGCATTCAACAAAAATGGTACTAATAAGGAAAATTAATTTGGTAGTTTAGTGGTTAAGGCATCAGACTAGAAACTGGCAGACCATGAGTTCTATTCCTGACTTATATACAAAGCTAGCTTAGTGGCTTTCTCAGCCCTAAGAAGGTGGCAACAGCAAAATACTTCTGAAATTTTGCCAAGAAAACTGCAGTGGTATGTCAGGCAGTCAACAATGATCCAAAGACATACACACAAGTGAATAATTTAAATACAGAATAATTTAAAAGTATTAGATCTTTCTTTCTTTCTTTCTTTCTTTCTTTCTTTCTTTCTTTCTTTCTTTCTTTCTTTCTTTCTTTCTTTCTTTCTTCCTTCCTTCCTTCCTTCCTTCCTTCCTTCCTTCCTTCCTTCCTTCCTTCCTTCCTTTCTTTCTCTAATGATGGTGCTGTTCACTCTACCTGAAACATGACTCAGAGAAATATTGGTCAAAAGATAACTTTTAGTGAGTTAAACTGTTTTCACAACTTCATTTTGAAGGTGAAGTAAACTGAACAATGCAGATGGAGATTGAATATATTAAAAACAGTTATGATATAGATAGATAGATAGATAGATAGATAGATAGATAGATAGATAGATAGATAGAAAAATAATATTTAATTAAATGAAATAAATGAAGCACCTTATTACTTGCAAGGGTGCCAAAATCCAATGGCATGACTGCTGAATCATAAGCATGCCTTTTTATTATTTCCTTTGCAATGGAAGGCAAGACACAGACAAGGATCTCAACTAGGAGCTCATGAATTAATACATTAGATGACAAATAAGTTTACATTTGTTTTTTTTTAAAAAACATTTTTTATTATTCTAGGCAATAATTGTAAGGCTCAAGTTATCTTACATCATGCAAAGACCTAAAATGCTACACTTATATTTAGTATGTTTATTAGAAAAATGCTGTTTTAAAGTTGCTGCTGTGTTTATATTCTTTTGACCTTCTGGTTTTGCTGAAATACAAATATGCTGGAATGCTGTTTCTCTGAATGTAGATATAGAATTTGGAGTCTGGATTATTTCAGCAAGAAACTAATAAGATAATAACTAAGAGCTGAGAGTGACATAGACTTTCACAAACTCTGACTAAATGTCAGACATTAGATGATGCAGGATTTTCTCTAAAAATCATGAAAGCACA
This sequence comes from Pantherophis guttatus, assembly GCF_059756535.1. NCBI lineage: Eukaryota > Metazoa > Chordata > Lepidosauria > Squamata > Colubridae > Pantherophis > Pantherophis guttatus. Next base: position 33,684,804 of record NC_142067.1, read on the forward strand.
GTTCGCAAGTTGCCTAAAGAGATGTTAAGAAATCTAGAAGCCTTTTTGATATTTACTTTGACTTAAGACCAGAGAATAATCCAAAAACAAAAGAGTATATAAGGCCTGCCTATATAGTGGCAAATTATGTTTCAAGAACGCATTGCTGATGATGGAAAAATGGGGTAAATAGGATGTTGAGGAAGTGTTAATAATAGCTCTAACCTGCATGAATATAGTATTGCAAGAATAACTCCTTTTTCAGCTTTCTGTTGTATTGTTTGTTGTACATTGATCTACAATCAGGTTTTCAATAGATAATACAAATGATATAACTATTTAGCACCGATTGGGTGAAAGGCTAGTTATGAATTAATAAACCCATTAAAATGAAGTCAATTTTTTAAAAATAAAATAAAACTGGGCAAATCAATAATAAATCATAAGAGATTCACACACAGAGGAAAACTTGTGTATGTGTGTTTGTTATGTCTGCCTGTCTTCTGGAGAGTAGCCTGCCTCTTCCTTCCTTCAATCTTCTATCTGGGTGTGGTTATTTCCACAAAGAGTTGGTTGTTCTGTCACCACCCATTCTTGATTAGAAAGATGTGTCCTCCCACATGGAATGGGAAAAACAGAAAATTCCACTTCCTCAGGAATAATCTTTTAAGTCTAGCTCTGCCTTTGTATTTTTTACAATTTATTAATTTCATAGTCTTGAAGTTCAGTTGCTATTTTGCAAACTAACCGATTAAATAATCAATATAAAAGATCTTTATTTTAATGAGGATAACGAAGTAGAGATTTGAGAGAATAGTTTCACTCCAACAACTTACATGAGGTTTAAATCTGCATACCACAGCTCCTACTCAGCAACCTGTAAACAGTCAGAAAAAACAAACAAGCTAATTGGAGCAGATGTAAAACTACTGTAAATTGAACAAGCAGAACTTAAAAGAAATAAATAATTCCTTGCGTGACTAACTAAATGTACCGTGCCAATTTCATCTTATTTTTTCTAGTTGCCTCAAAGCTTTTTAGATAAATTATTAGGTCCTGTCACATGAAATCTGTTTCCCAGAATCCTTGTTTCTCATAGGGAGTTCCAACTAAAATTCATGGAGAACAAAGGTACACCTAACTTCTCTCCTTCTCAAGTTCTTCTCCGATTCTTCTTTATTTACAATATAATTTGATTAATTTTATCAAACTATAAAATACAAATGAAAATGAAAATAGTGAACAAAGGGAAAAAGGGGAAGAGAGAAGTATAGGCTAAAGGGGAAAAAGTAAGAAAAGCATTAACTTTTGACTCTTTTCAGAGCAGGGGAATAAAAATAATAAAATAATAACTTTTCTGATTCTTACTAGAGGACAGAATAGCAACAGCTAGCCAGCAGGCTTTTCAAAATTAAAAGACTCTTGTTAGTTTGCAGCCCTCCTTAGTCCACTACACTACTGTAGTCCTCTTGAAAATTATTTATGTATATATACCTTACTCACGAAGGCACTCGGTGGCTCAATGGCTAAGATGCTGAGCTTGTCGATCGAAAGGTTGGCAGTTCAGCGGTTTGAATCCCTAGCGCCGTGTAATGGGGTGAGCTCCTGTTACTTGTCCCAGCTTCTGCCAACCTAGCAGTTGGAAAGCACATAAAAAATGCAAGTAGAAAAATAGGGACCACCTTTGGTGGGAAGGTATCAGCATTCTGTGCACCTTTGACATTTAGTGATGCCGGCCACATGACCATGGAGACGTCTTTGGACAGTGCTGCTCTTCGGCTTTGAAACGGAGATGAGCACTGCCCCCTAGAGTCGGGAACGACTAGCACATATGTGCAAGGGGAACCTTTACCTTTATCTTTACCTTACTCACAGCACAGCTTCAATGGCATCAGAATCTGGTTGGATAAATTGAATCATCAGGTACAAGTCTGGGATGTTGTAACTGAGGATCCCCAAACTCAATCTATTCCCATATTTAAACAACAGAATTCCTCTGATGATCTCCCTGCCTTTTCTCTTGTTCTGTGCTCTAAATGGTCTTTGAATCAATGAAGGATTAAACTAAAGATTCTAATGTCTGAATGTATGATATTAAAGGGAGAGAATCAGAGGGATGAAAGAAAGGACAGCGAATGACAAAAAGTAAGAGAACGAATAAATGAATGAGGAGAAAAGGAGCATTCCTGAAAGAGTTATCGCGTATGTAACTGAATATGTTTCCAGGGCATTTGATTTTAGACCGGCTTCCAAAATATCTGTATTTTTCGAAATAGCTAAATTATAAACATGTATACTATAAACATATCCAAAATAAAAGGTTCAGCCTAGTGATTTGGTGGGCAAAGGATCAAATCTTGCTATGATATTTAGAGGTGGGAAAGGTGATTCCTTTAATTAGATTGGATTGCACTATTGAAAAGCTGAAAGCTGCCTGACTACTGATTGCAGCAATGTGATAAAACAGCTGTCTATCCATTGATACATATTTGCTTTTGCTTGCACAATGGGAAACAGTGATATTCAAATAATGTTCTGAGTAATTTCTCTAAATCTCAGTGGTTCACAATATTTAAATCTAGTTTCGATCAAGCTGTATTTTATTAGTCCTATTGAGGCATAAAAAATTTGAAGGGTTCTCTGGACATATTTTTTTCTTATTTTTTTTCTTATTTGGATTTAAATTGGACATCTAAAATATCCAACACAAGAAACCTAATAAAGCAGGTTTCCCAACTTGGACAATTTTAGTATGCGTGGTATTTAGCTGGGAATTTGACACAAAATTGTCAACTGCCTGGACTAGAGTATCCAGGATTCTGTAAGACAAACTACAAAATACCTTGCCTAGCCCCCTGAATCCTAGCAGCATGATCTCTCCCTTCTATGAATTTTTGATTTGTGAAGAAGGGAGATCCTAATCACAATCTTTGAGTATAGGAATGAGAATGGTTGTTTGTCAAGCATTACAGGTTAGATATTTGTTTGCATCTTATTAATGGCTTAGCCCAGGGGTCTCCAACCTTGGCAACTTTAAGATTTGTGGACTTCAACTCCAGAGTTCCTCAGCCAGCAAAGTTGACTTTGAGTTGAAGTTGAAGTCCACAAGTCTTAAAGTTGCCAAGGTTGGTGTTGTGTATTCAGATGAAGTATACTGGGGCCGGCGTCAGTTAACACTGTTTATTAACATAACACTAGGAACTCGAACTGGGAACATACAACAATATCAGAACAGCGAGCGAGCAAATCTTGTCTGACAGGTGCTTATATAGTTAGCTGTCACTTCGGGCCACCAATCCGTGAGCCAGTAATTCCCGCTACTTTTGTTGCTAGCGGTTGAATCAATCATCGCTCGTAGTGCCAGTCAGCCCGAGGACTCAACACTCCTTCCCACCCAGACCGTGCATGCGTAATCAGCCAAGTACGCCAGCCGGCGTGGGCTCCGCCCTGAACATCTCAGGTCAGGGGTGGGTGTAGAGGGAGGCGAGGTCTGAACTTTATTTCCAGGAACCAACGGGTGCCCTGAGCCGTCTGGGGATGGGATGACTGGATCACCAACTCCTCCTGCTGACATTGGTAAGACCGCTTGCGGTTCGGATGTAGAAGGGCAGTGGAAGTCCTGTTGGGCTGGTTGCAGACCTTGCGGGGTGACAGGTGGATAACACAGTGTTTCGGAGACCAGTGGTGGGTCAGGTGCAGCAGCCACGCGCCGCCTTAGTTGATTAATGTGCCGTTTCCACACTCTCCCATCAGTAAACTGGACCCTATAAGAGTAGGGGCCCGTTAATTGGATTATGTGTCCCGGTAGCCACCTCTCGCCCTGATTAACATTGAATGCATAGACCAGATTACCAACAGTGAAGGTCCTTGCGGGCAAGTGGCCCCCCCAGATGCCCCGCCTGAATATAGCTAGGATGTAGGCGGTCCAAAGTGATCCGGAATCGCCTACCCATTAAAAGTTCGGCGGGGCTGTGCTTAGTCGTGGGAGTAGGAGTAGTGTGTTGGCTAGGAGATATTGGTAGACCCTGTGGTGCCAATCGGAGCCCCCTAATCTGTGTAAAGCCTCTTTCGCTGACCTCACGGCCCTCTCTGCAAGACCATTTGCCGCCAGATGAGATGGGGCTGTGCGTGCGTGGCAGATGCCCAATCTAGCTAAAAACATTTGAAAGGGCGCAGATGTGAATTGTGGGCCATTATCGGTCACTATAGTGTCCGGCAGGCTGTGGGTTGCGAATAAACTTTCCAAAACCCTCGTTATAGCCTCTGTCGTGGTGTTAGACATAAGGGACAGCTCAACCCACTTAGACTATGCGTCCACCAAAATCAGGAATGTACAACCCAGGAAGGGGCCTGCGAGATCAAGATGCACCCTTGCCCAGGGGGCACTGGGTGATTCCCATTCCTGAATAGGGGCCGCGGGCGGCGTGGCCTAGACAGCTGGCACGTCTGGCACCTAGCGACATAGTCCTCTATATCCCTATCCAGGCCGGGCCACCAGACGTAGCCCCAGCCCAAAGTTTTCATGTGCACGATCCCGGGGTGGGCGTCATGTAGACAAGCCAAGACCCCCTTCCTCAACTCAGGGGGAATAATGACCCTGTGGCGCCAAAGGAGACACCCCGCCTGTACAGACAACTCATGTTGTCTACGGAAATAGGGCAAGACATAGGGATTAGGGTGGCAAAACAGCCAGCCCCGGTGAACCCAGTCTAGGACCTGGGACAGCAAGTGATCAGACGCCGAAAAGGCGCTCACCTCACTTGCTGTTACTAAAGAAGGCAGGCCATCAATACTTAGGACAGAAGCAGTGGGAGATGGATCCTGCACAGGCAAGGGAAGGGGGCAACGGCTGAGGGCATCAGCGTGCCTGATGGCCTTCCCTGGTTTGTACTGCAGCTGGTACGAGTACGCAGCCAAAAATTCCAACCACCGCGACATGCACGGGGATAGAACCGGAGGTGTTTGGCAGTCAACTGCCAGCAAGCCCAACAAGGGCTTGTGATCAGTAACCAGAAAAAAAGAACAACCATACACGTAATCATGGAATCTTTTGATTCCTGCCACAGGTGCCAAAGCCTCTCTTATCAATTTGACTATAATTCCTCTCCACCGCAGATAGCGTGCGGGAGTAATAAGCGATCGGGGCTTCCACCCCGCAAGGCAATAGATGGCTTAAGACAGCCCCCACTCCATGGGGGAGGCGTCACACATCAACGATAGGGGCAAACTGTCATCATATTGTACAAGGATGGCATCAGAAGTGAGCACGTCCTCCTCCTCCTGCCTGGAAGGAGATGGCTGCCTCCCTTGTCCAAACCCATGGTGTTTTCTTGTCCAGGAGCCTATGGAGGGGCTCCGCTAGTGATGCCTTGTGCGGCAAGAAAACTGCATAAAAATTGAGGAGGCCTAGAAACGCCTGCAGTTCAGCCCGGGACTTCAGCACAGGGGCATTTTTGATTGCGGACACCTTAGATGGCGCTGGCCAGATACCAGCTACGTCTATAAGAAACCCCAAAAATTCTACCTGTGGCACTCCAATATGGCACTTCTCCACTTTAAATTTAAGCCCAGCACTTTGGAAATGGGATAGAACTGCCCTCAGCTTGTCCCTTAGATCAGCCTGATCCTCAGCTGTGACCTGAACATTGTCAAAATAGGGTATTACACCCTGTAGCCCATGGAGCAAGTGCTCCATGAGGCTTTGAAAAATTCCTGGAGCCGCACACACACCGAGCTGCAGGCATGTACATTTAAACGCCCCATGATGCGTCACTATTGTCTGGGCGAGGGCCGTGGGTTCATCAACAGGAAGTTGCTGGTAGGCTTGTGCCAAATCCAGCTTCGCGAACACTTTTCCTTTGCCCAACAAGTGCAGCAAGTGCTGCACTACTGGAACGGGATAATGATTAGCCTGGAGCGCCCTGTTGAGGGTCGCTTTATAATTGGCACAGATCCGGAAGGGTCAGATCTGCACGGGCCAGCAACCTCCGCTGCAGCTTAAGATCCCGCACGCCACAAACCAGCTGGTCTAAGAGCATGTCATCAAGTTCACGAAATTCACAATGGAGTGCAGCCTCCGCAGCGAAGCCATATACTCATTCACGGACTCTCCGACCCTGCGCTGATGGAATGCGTGGCGTTGGGCGATCTTGGAGGGGGTGGGAGAATAGTGATTCTTTAACTTGGCCAGCAACGTCTCCTACAGTACCGAGAAAACTGGTTGCGGTGCAGCCAGAGCCTTGGCTGTTCCAAAAATCTCCCGGCCACACGAGCTCAGGAAATAGCCTCTCTTCCTGACACTGGATAAATCTGACAGGTCGTTGGCCTGGAGAAAACACTCGAACCGCTCCAGGTACTCGTCCCAAGTTTCCGAGGCTGGCTCGAACTGTGTGAATGTCGGAAGGGCGAAGCCCATTGTAATACAGGAACGGAGCGGCTCTGTAGACGCTGTCTTTCCCCGCACCTAACGCTTCTTCCAACTGACAGGAATAATGGTTAATGGCCGCCTCAGACACATCCTACCTTCATTACCAGTTGTTGTGTATTCGGATGAAGTACACTGAGGCCGGCGTCAGTTAACACTGTTTATTAATATAACACTAGGAACTCGAACTGGGAACATACAACAATATCAGAACAGTGAGCGAGCAAATCTCGTCTGACAGGCGCTTATATAGTTAGCTGTCACTTCGGGCCACCAATCCCCGAGCCAGTAATTCCTGCTACTTTTGTTGCTAGCGGTTGAACCAATCATTGCCCGTAGTGCCAGTCAGCCCGAGGACTCAACAGTTGGAGACTCCTGGCTTAGCCAATTGTCACTTAAATCAAAAGAGAGATGAAAAGGTAATCAAAGTCATCAGAAGCACTATCTTAAAATGGTTGCTTATAAAAGAGGGCCTAAAATGCACAAATCTCTGCTTTCCTGGATTCTGTAACCTAATTTCTTTCTCCTTGCAATAAACTTGAATAATGAGTCTAAGTGAAAAATTTAGTTTTCGGAGTTCCTGTTAAGGGATTTGACTTGTATATTAATGACATCAAACCCCAAACTGTCATATGACTTCTGCTAGCAACATTAGATAATTGTTGAACAAACAGAGCATTAAAATTAGACTGCTTGAAGGATCCCTCCCCTCCCTGCACAAATAGAATGAAACTGTTCACTCAGGGTGGAGTAGAATTGGCATGAAATGCTTCTACTTCCAGGCCTCCCTGGCAAAGGATATCACGGTTGATAGTACTGAAAGACATCAAGAGATCCAGCAGGAGAAAAAGGTCATGTTCTCTTACTCAAGTCCTGCTTTATGGATAAACAAGCCTTGTCCCTGTCCCATTTGGGGGCAGAATTCTGGAAAGAATCCAGACAATCTGTTTTATAGCAGAGTGTCAGATACTTGCTATTGTAGCGCCTACTGAATAATTTTCCCAAGAAAGGAGTGGTTGAAGGGTGAGCATTAGTTGACCATTATGTTACTGTACAATGATTCATCTTATAAAACAAAGCCAGCTTGTCTTTTCAACAAAAATCCGTCAGTTATAAATCTTTTATATCTTTTAAATCTTTTATTTTTAAAAAAGCGTGTGTTCTCTGAAAAAGCCAGGAGTTAAGCAAACATTCTTGAACAACAAAAAAAAAAAGTTTCCTCCACATTTTGAAATAATGATTAAGACAAGGGACATAATTATTATAAAAACTGAAGGACGTATGTTTTTTTTAAAAAAAGAATCAGGGATATTTTTCTGACGGATTTCGATTTACACTGAACTCCGTGTTAGTTCATATCGGAGAAAGGTATTGACTAAAAGATTAGAAAAAGAAGAAAGAGAACCTAATATTAATATAGGTTGGGTGCATCCTAGCTGAAATTCTCTATAGTGTTTGTAACGTAGATAGGAAGGAACATTTGCTGAATAATTAGGAAGACAAGTTCTCAGAAAATACTTATCTGAATTTTTTTTTGCCAAGAACTAACTGTAACATCAAGCATGCTTACCAGGAAATATATGCCACTAAACTTACTATGACGATTTATTCATCTTCCTCCCACAATTTCAGTAGTTATGTTATGCACAACAGTGTTTTTTAAAACTCTTATCAGTTTTAGAAGGAAAGAAACCTTCAATATAAGATACATGGAATTGTAATATAATTTTTGCCATATTAAACATGAATAAAATTCACAGAATTAATTAAAAGTAATTCTGAAGTAAATGCACATAGGATTGTGGTATTATAGTCTAATCTTAAATATATCACAATATTTAAATCTGAATATTTTCCGTAACTTTACTTTAGGATTGTCAATTTACAGTATTTAACATGCAAACAATCTATGCACTCTGACCAAAGAAAAACTGCAGATCTAGCATTATTGACCTTACCCAGAAGGCATTTAAGAAACATCCAAAATCTTCAATTTTTCTTAGAAATGAGCCAACTTTTATAGTTCAATCATTGCTATTTTCTTTGAAAAATTAAAAGTTAAAAAAAATTCAAAGCAAGTCACGATTAATTATAAATGGTACTTTCCAGATTTCCATTTATTTATTTATTTATTTATTTATTTATTTATTTATTTATTTATTTATTTATTTATTTATTTATTTATTAGTTCAATTTATATGCCGCTTTCTCTGGAGACTCTTAAGCTTTTGTTTAAGCACCACTCTCTGGTATTTTATTTTTACTTCTGCCCATAATTGAAAACAAATGAACAAACCAAAAAAACCACTCAAATCTTTCAAAAATAATAAACTCGCCAATAATATAAATAAAACACAGTATCAATATTTGATACATGGGTTGGAATGGTGACTCAGTGGTAAGATGCTAGGTTTGTTGGCTGGAAAGCTGATAGCCCATATTTATATACCCATATACCATGTGATGGAGTGAGCTCCTGTTCTCATCCCAGTTCCTGCCAATCTAGTAGTTCGAAAGATGCAAATGCAAGTTGATAAATAGGTACTATTTCAATGGTAAGGTAACAGCACTTCCTGATGTCATGCTGGCCACATGACCATGGAAGTGTCTTCGGACAGTGCTCTCTCAAAACGGAGATGAGCACCACCCCCTAAAGTTGGCAATGACTAGTAGAGTAAACTACTTTGCAGAGACACCTTTACCTTTTTATCAACATTCTATCCTCCTCCCACCAGGTCTCTTTTAAAGTTTGCTGCATGACATTCAGTAAATACAATATAAATGGGAAAATATTTCCTTTTTGTTTCTTGTATTCCAAGAGCTCTTATCAGTGTCCTTTCAGACCAGGGGTGAAATCTAAAATTTGTTGCTACCGGTACTGTGAGCATGGCTTAATTAGTGGGTGTGGCTTGGTGGTAAGGTGACTGAGAGGGTGTGGCTTGTTGGTCAGGTGGGCGTGGCCAAGTCAATGTCACTTCTTTGCCCTTTTTTAACCTACAAAACACAACACAACAAAACTGGTTCACCCACAATATAAAAGCAGCTGTGCTAGACCCAAAATTTGTGCCCCCCTCATTTGTGAGCTGATTCAGGAGGGAGGAGCGGACCTGGCGGGTATTAAAGAGACTTGGTTGGGCCAGGAGGGGAGGTCCCCCTCGTAAAATGTGCCCACCGGGTTTCCGCGCATTTCATCAGCCGAGGGCCCAGGGCAGGGGTGGGTGGGTGGTGGTTATTGTAAAGGAAGGTCTTGATCCTAGGGAGACCACTGTACCTCAGATAGCCGGTTGTGAGTCTCTCCTTGTGAAGTGGGGCCATGGGAGGCAAATGGGCCTGCTGATTGCGTACCTGGCTCCTTGCTGCATGGCAGCGGCCCTGCCCGAGCTCCTCAACGTTATAGCCGGGGTGGCGGTTGATAACCCCAGGCTTTTAGTCATGGGGGATTTCAACCTGCCGTCCATCGGTACGTCTGAGGTGGCTCGGGAGTTCATGGCTTCCATGACGGCCATGGACCTGACCCAGTTAATTCAGGGCCCCACTCACACAGGAGGAAACACGCTGGACTTGGTTTTCATCTCTGGTCAGTGGTTGAATGGCCCAGATACAGGGGATATAGTCATTGAACCCTTGTCATGGTCAGACCATTCCCTCCTTAGACTTGACTTTCTGACCGCTACACCCCACCACAGGGAGGCGGAACTGATTAGATGGTTCCGCCCCAGCCACCTGATGAATTCTGATAGGTTCCAAATGGAGCTTGGGCCATTTCCTGAGACTCTGGCTCACGACTCGACGGAAGACCTGGTGGCCGCCTGGGATAGGTGCCTTTGCGGCCTCTGACCCGGTGCCGAATCTGCCCAGATCCTTGGTTCTCTGAGGCACCTATCTCTGAGGGAGATGAAGTGCCAGAAAAGACACCTAGAGAGTAGTTGGAGGGCTAGTCGTTCCGAATCTGACCGTACACTAGTGAGGTCTTATATCAAAACCTATTTAGTGGCAATAAAAGCAGCGAAGTGTAACTACTTTTCTGCTCTTATTGCATCGGCAGATAATCGCCCAGCTGCCTTGTTTAGGGTGACCCGCTCCCTTCTCCATCTGGGAGCACGGGAAGACTCCTTGCAAGGGCGTGCTGAGGATTTTGCGCATTATCTGCACGATAAAGTTGCTCAAATTCGGGAAGGCTTGACTCTGACTGGGTGGGTTCAGGCGGGTTGTCCGAGGTGTGTCTTGAGAATGTTATCTGGGATGAGTTCGACCCTGTGACCCCGAGGACGTGGACAGGATGCTGGGGAGGTTGAACGCAACCACATGTTTATTGGACCCGTGTCCCTCCTGGTTGGTGCTGGCTACCCGGGAGGTTACACAAGGCTGGCTCCAGAGGATTATAAATGCTTCCTTGAGTGAGGGTTTCTTGCCTCCCACCTTGAAAGAGACGGTGGTGAGGCCCCTCCTCAAGAAGCCCTCTCTGGACCCAGCTGTTTTGGCAAACTATCGTCCAGTTTCCAACCTTCGCTTTCTGGCGAAGGTTGTTGAGAGTGTGGTGGTGCGACAGCTCCTGCAGTACCTGGATGAAACTGTCTATCTAGATCCATTCCAGTCTGGCTTCAGGCCCGGGTACAGCACGGAAACGGCATTGGTCGCGTTGGTTGATGATCTCTGGAAGGCTCGGGACAGGGGTTGCTCCTCTGTTCTGGTCCTATTAGACCTCTCAGCGGCTTTTGATACCATTGACCATGGTATCATGCTGCGCCGGCTGGAGGGGTTGGGAGTGGGAGGCACTGTTTTACGGTGGTTCTCCTCCTATCTCTCCGACCGGTCGCAGTCCGTGTTGGTTGGGGGGCAGAGGTCGACCTCAAGGCACCTGGTTTGTGGGGTGCCGCAAGGGTTGGTCCTCTTGCCTCTCCTGTTCAACATTTATGTGAAGCCGCTGGGTGAGATCATCTGTGGTTTTGGGGTGCCGCAAGGGTCGGTCTTCTTGCCTCTCCTGTTCAACATTTATGTGAAGCCGCTGGGTGAGATCATCTGTGGTTTTGGGGTGCAGTGCCATCTGTACGCTGACAACACCCAGCTGTACATCTCCACTCCAGACCACCCCAATGATGTCCTTGAAGTGATGTCCCGGTGCCTGGAGGCCGTGCAGGTCTGGATGGGGAGGAACAGTCTCCGACTCAACTCCTCCAAGACTGAGTGGCTGTGGTTGCTGGCATCCCAATATAGCCAGCTGGTGCCATCGCTGGCTATTGGGGGCGAGACATTGGCCCCCATGGAGAGGGAGCATAACTTGGGTGTCCTCCTGGATGCACGGCTGTGTTTAGAAGAGCATATGACGGCCGTGGCCAGGGGGGCTTTCTATCAGGTTCGCCTGATACACCAGTTGCACCCCTTTCTGGATCAGGACTCCTTATGCACGGTCACTCATGCCCTCGTCACTTCCCGCTTGGACTACTGCAATGCTCTCTACATGGGGCTCTCCTTGAGGAGCACCCGGAGGCTCCAGCTGGTGCAGAATGCAGCCGCACAAGTACTTATGGGGGCGACATGGCGCTCCCACGTAACACCTCTCCTGCGCGAGCTGCATTGGCTTCCGGTAGTCTTCCGGGTGTGCTTCAAGGTATTGGTTCTCATCTTCAAAGCGCTCCATGGCTTAGGGTCCAGTTATTTACGAGACCACCTTCTGCCACCGATAACCTCCCACCGGCCAATACGCTCCCACAGAGTGGGTCTCCTCAGGGTGCTGTCAGTCAGGCAATGTTGGCTGGCAACCCCCAGGGGAAGAGCCTTCTCTGTGGGGACACCCGCCCTCTGGAATGAGCTACCCCCAGGGATACGACTGATCCCAGACGTCCATACCTTTCGCTGGGCTCTGAAGACTTTTTTATTTCAGCAAGCCGGGCTGGCTTAAAATTTTTAATTGGTTAATTTTATGGGTAAGGGGTTTTAAATTGGGGGAAGCCAATATAGATTTAATTATGTTTTAAAGTATTTTAATGTTTATATTGTATGTTTTTTAATTCTGGCTGTTTACCGCCCCGAGTCCTGTGGGAGAGGGGTGGTATAAAAATTTAATAAATGAAATGAAAATGGCCCCTGCAACAAGCAGGAACCTCACACAGCCACAAAAAACCCAAAAAACCAACTTTCACACTTTACACACACAAAATTCCACATACAGCTTTGTGAGATTTTGTGTGTTTGTGTAGTTAGAGTGAAACACTACACAAACACACTAAATCTCAGAAAGCTGCATAAATACTATTTTATTTTTATTTATTTTTATATAAAAGCAGCTAAATTTAAATTTCCTAAACTTTAAATGGCTAGGTCTAAAAAAAGAGCAACTAAAAAAAACCCCAATTAACTTTTTTTTTAAAGTTCCCAAAGGGGAAAAAAACTTACCCAATAGAACAGGGGTCTCCAACCTTGGCAACTTTAAGACTTGTAGACTTCAACTCCCAGAATTCCTCAGCCAGCTTTGCTTTGCTGGCTGAGGAATTCTGGGAGTTGAAGTCCACAACTCCCTGCCTGCTTGATTGCAGGCAGGGAGATTCAGTTCCTTCCTGATGCAATGGATTGCAGGGATTACAGCAAGGCGTTGCGACCAGCAGCTAAGGTAAGCAAACTGAGGGGGGGAGGGGGAGGGATTTTTGCTACCGGTTAGCAGGCAACTCAGCTAGGATCGTCAGAGCCATTTAAAAGAAAAAACTTTTTTTCTTTTAAATGGCTCTGGTGATCCAAGCTGAGATGCCTGATTAGGAGGCAACTCAGCTGGGATCGTCAGAGCTTGGCTCATCAGAGCCATTTAAAAGGAAAAAAAGGTTCTGATGGTTGTGTGGCTCAGCTGGGCATGGGGGGGCGGGGGCAGGCATTTTTGCTACCGGTTCTCCGAACTGCCTGCCGCCATCGCTACCTACTCGCCCAAGCCGGTCCGAACCGGGAGCATTTCACCCCTGTTTCAGACTCAGGATGCACATTCTTCCAGCAGGAAGCTGAACTTCTCTTTTAGATCTGTCGACCCAAACAAGGTCTTACATCCAAGATCTGAAGGAAGGTATCTTGATACCAACAGAGATTCAATAACTAGCTTCCTGCCCTGGTGCCAAATCTGAAACTGGGTGTTTTATCTCTGAGAGAGAATATTTCCCTTCATCTTGTCCAGAGTTAAAAATTCCAAATCAGTTCTGTCCTCATATTTACAATTAAAATCCAGGTGAGGATCGCTTTACTACAAATAGGCCTGGTATTGAGTAACATCATCTGAATGCCTAGAGCTTCAAGAATCTGATACCCTGTTCTGATGGGCAGTGATGCCATTTGCCTACTCCATGGGCTATTTCTACCAGAATTGCCAGCTGTTATTCACTTAAATCACTAGTCAAGGATAAAGCCCGCTCATCACAGATTGTTCCTTCATGCTTCTGCTTACACTCCTGTTCTGTGCCTGTTAGCATTGGTGATTTAGGATCCAGGCTTAGCATTAATTTAGATGAGTCCTAGACGTGTTTTGTTCAAAAATAGTTATACTGATGGGTCACAGGCATGTACCACTTCATGAATATGACCTCATAAGCAATTTCACAGATTACTAAATAGTTCCAGGCAGGCACCTGCATCATCCCACACTATTACGTGTTAAATGGAGTGACTGATGTTTTATTTCTACAGCAGGTGATACTCAGTGGGAGTGGAAATAAGCCATAGGAACTGAACATTTACTTTCCTTAAACTTGTTTTATGTTAAAATAATAAGTACACCACCACTTTCTGGCTTTGTTACCACTGAAAAATAGGGATCAGCAATGAGGATAATGCAGTTAATCTTAACATACATTTCTGTTGACTTATAGTGTTATGTATTGATACTTTTAAGCGGGAGTTTCAAACCTGCCTATGTTTCTGATTGGCTGACAGTCCCTCCAGGATTGTATATAAGGAGGGCTGCAGCCTCTGAGTTTTCGCTGAAGTCTCACTGTAAATTAAAGAGCTGTTGTCACTTGCTTGGTTGTGCCTCTCGTTATTCCCAAACTACTTCATTGGCGACGAAGGTGGGATAGAGGTCACAAGAAGCGAACCAGTGAGACCACAAGCTTCAGCTAGGTGACGAGGCAAACTACAGGAGGCATACCGAACATGTCTGCCTACGTTCCACCCAAGCCTTTTGATCCGACCCGCGAAAAATGGGTCTCGTACCTGACAAGGTTCGAATGCTCGCTCGAAGCCAGCGACATGCAAGGGCTCTCCGCTAATCGGAAGAGGGCCCTCTTCCTAAGCCACTGTGGACCGGACGTGTTCGAGATGGCAGAGTCACTGTGCGAGCCAACGCCGGTCCAGACCGTCTCCTGGGACACCCTGATGGCCACGCTCTGGGCTCACTATGCTCCCGTGCCCTCCAAGTTCGTGCAACGATACCAACTCAGACAGCGCGTTCAGTGAGAGGGAGAACCGGTCAGCGCATACATGGCCAGCCTGAGAAAAGCCGCAACCCATTGCGACTATAGAGACTTGGACGATGCGTTGCTTGAGCAACTCATCTGTGGTGTCCGGGACATTAGGCTGCAACGGCGCCTGCTCGCCAAGCCTGATTTGACGCTTGCTGGAGCCCTAGACGAGGCCAGGGCTCATGAAGCCTCCACAAAAGCTGCAGAAACGCTGCAGCGTCCGCTGACCAGCAAAGACAACCCCAAGTCTGCCCCGGTGCACAGAGAAGACGTCGGATCCAGCTCGGAGTCCGAGTCGGATGAAGACGTCTTCCAAACGGAGCACCAGAGGAAGGACACAGGCAGCCCACGGCGAAGCTGTCCCAGCTGTGGAGGGCACCATGATAGACTGTCCTGCAAGTACAGGGAGGCTATCTGCAGGCGTTGCGAGAAAAAAGGGCACTTGGCGCACGTCTGTAGAGCCATTCTGCCCAGAAAACACCAACCACGTGAGCGCCGCAGCCAACCAGAATCAACGCGCCAGAAACAACCAACGAGAGAAGGCGGCACGAAAAAACGGCGCGAATTTGAACCTCGAGATGGCCGCAGCATTCACATAGACCAGGCCAGCGCGGAAATCGAGGACAAAGTCAGCACGGTGGTCGAAATCAACGGCAAGCCATGCTCGATGGAGATCGACACCAGATCAGCTCTCTCCATAATGTCATGGGCGATCCTAAAGACCCTCCTGCCGTCGTTCCGGAAGGACCAGCTCTCCAAACAGAGACTGCGCATCCTAGACTACCAGGGGAACCGAGTCCCCCTCGAGGGCGTGGGCACGTTCCGAGTCACCTACGGAGACTACGAAAGAGACCTGCCACTGACCATTGTCACGAAGCAGCTTCCCAGTCTTCTCGGCATGGGGTGGTTCCGAGCCCTCGGCATGGGCTTCACCGGCGTCCACCAGATGCTCAAGTCATCGTTAAAAGACAGTCTCCTGACCGAATTCCAGGACGTTTTCGAGGACACGTTGGGCAAGTATGTGGGGACCCCTATCTCTCTTAATCTAGACCCCAACGTAGCCCAAATAAGACTCAAGGCGAGACGGGTGCCCTTTGCATTGAAACCAAAGATCGATGCGGAACTGGACAAATTAATTAAACAAGGGATCTTGGTTCCCGTTGACCACGCAAAATGGGAAACCCCCATAGTGACCCCAGTCAAGTCGGACGGCTCAATTAGAATTTGCGCCGACTACAAGTGCACGATCAACAAGGCTTTGCAGCCGAGCACCTATCCGGTGCCGATCGTGCATCATCTACTACACTCCCTGGGGCCAGGAAAAATTTTCGCCAAACTAGACCTGGCCCAGGCCTATCAACAACTTCCTGTCGACGATGCCACGGCTGAGGCACAGACAATAGTGACCCATAGGGGTGCATTTAAATGCACCAGGCTCCAGTTCGGGGTGAGCGTAGCACCTGGCCTATTTCAAAGCACCATGGAGCGCCTGTTGCAAGGGCTCCCCGGAGTGGTGCCATATTTCGATGACGTCCTAGTCAGCGCTCAGGACAAACAACAACTAGGGGACAGAGTTAGAAACGTCCTGTTCAGATTCAGGGAAACGGGACTCAAATTAAAAAAAAACAAGTGTATGATAGCAGTCCCCTCCGTTGAATTTTTGGGGTACAGGGTGGACGGCACAGGCATCCACCCTACCGAAAGCAAGGTCAGAGCTATTAAGAGCGCACCTGCCCCCAAGACCAAAGCAGAGCTCCAAGCCTTCCTTGGACTGCTCAATTTTTACTCAATGTTCCTGAAAGACAAGGCTACCGTCGCAGATCCCCTACACAAGCTATTGGGGAAGAATGTACCATGGGTCTGGGGGAAACCACAAGCAGCCGCATTTGAGGCTGTAAAGAGACTTCTATCGGAAGACAGTTTCCTAATCCAATACAACGCGGCGCTACCGCTTGTATTGGTTTGTGACGCCTCCCCCGTAGGAGTTGGTGCCGTCCTAGGCCATAGACTGCCGAACGGCCTAGAGGCGCCCATTGCGTTCTACTCTCGCACTCTGTCAAGCGCAGAGCTTGAC
Organism: Pantherophis guttatus; assembly: GCF_059756535.1. Taxonomy (NCBI): domain Eukaryota; kingdom Metazoa; phylum Chordata; class Lepidosauria; order Squamata; family Colubridae; genus Pantherophis; species Pantherophis guttatus. The sequence goes on from NC_142067.1 coordinate 33,701,713, forward strand.
AGAGTCAATTGGACAGAGTCAATTGACTCTAGTCAATTGGACAGAGAGGCTCTGGCTGCAATTGCGGGGGTTAAAAAGTTCCACGAATACCTTTATGGCCGGCAATTCGAACTTGTGACTGATCACCGGCCCTTGCTAGGACTTTTGGCAGGCGACAGGCCCACCCCCGCTGCTCTTTCCCCACGTTTGACTAGATGGGCTATTTTACTTTCGGCCTATTCATATCAGCTTGTACATCGACCCGGACGGACCCTGGGTCACGCGGATGCCCTCAGCCGCTGCCCCCTACCTGACTTACTGACCAACCCAACACCAGAGGCCTCCGTCCTTCTACTGGACACATTAACTTTGGGACCTATTTCCTCTGCCGAAGTGGCAAAAGCCTCAGCCAGGGACCCGATCATTCGCACTGTGATGGGGTGGGTGCTGAAAGGGTGGCCGGTCAAGGTGGACGGGGGGGACTACCAAGGTTTTGTAAACAAACGAAATGAACTGTTTACGCAAGGTGGTTGTTTGTTGTGGGGTGACAGGGTGGTAGTGCCAACGAAACTACGAATGAGGGTCTTAGAATTGCTGCACGAAGGGCATCCGGGCATTGTCAGAATGAAAAGTTTAGCCCGCAGTTATGTATGGTGGCCCAACATGGACCAAGTTATCTCTGAGTGGGTGGGGAAGTGCAGACCCTGCCAGGAGTCTCGCCCCGATCCCCCGGTAGCACCCATCCGAGAGTGGGAGAAACCAAAAGGGCCATGGGGGAGGATCCATATTGATTTCGCTGGTCCCTTCCATGGGCAAACATTTTTAATTGTAGTTGATGCCTTTTCGAAATGGCTTGAAATAATTCTAATGCCCTCTACCACAGCCGAGGCAGTCATTAAAGCCCTTCGCAAGCTATTTGCCACACATGGCCTACCGGATAATCTAGTATCTGACAACGGCCCTCAATTCACAGCAACCCTGTTCGAGGGTTACTTGGCCGGACTGGGCATCCGCCATGCCCTATCGGCCCCGTTCCACCCGGCTTCTAATGGATTGGCTGAACGTTTTGTAAGAACGGCCAAAGAGGCCCTATCCAGACTAGATAACGGGGACTGGCAGGCCAGGATAGACCAATTCTTAGCTGTCCAGCATGCCACACCATGCACAGCCACAGGGAGAAGCCCAGCAGAGCTCCTCATGGGCAGGAAGCTTCGGTGCGTGTTAGATAGGCTTCATCCTAACTACTCGCACGAAAATTTCAAGGGAGAGACCTCTGGACTAAGACAGTTTCAGGTTGGGTCCCTGGTGTTTGCTCGCAACTATGCCAGTGGACCTCTATGGGTTGCAGGAACCATAGTGGGCATAACGGGCCCGAAATCTTATACGGTAGACGTAGGGGTAGACAGACTCTGGAAGCGCCACATAGACCAGCTGAGAAAAAGGATAGTCGGTGAAGCAAACATAAATTTAGACATCTCCGAGCCTAACTATAACAACTTTCCCAAAACAGCTAACTCAAGCCCGGGTTCGCGAGAATACTTATCTGACAAGCCCTGGTTCCAGCGCTGCCCCAGCAAGTCGCCACTCCCAACCGGGGATAACCACGCCCCGGGCAAAATCCAGGAGGTTCCATTGGCGGAGCCGGGAGAGACAGAAAGTCCCTCCGACCAGCTCGACGCCCCACCAAACACTGAACTGCGCAGGTCAACTAGGACGAGAACTCGGCCTGGGCACCTGCGAGATTTTGTGTGTACTTATGTAAATATTTGAATGTTAGTGCCTTCTGTGAAGGGAGGGGTGTTATGTATTGATACTTTTAAGCAGGAGTTTCAAACCTGCCTATGTTTCTGATTGGCTGACAGTCCCTCCAGGATTGTATATAAGGAGGGCTGCAGCCTCTGAGTTTTCGCTGAAGTCTCACTGTAAATTAAAGAGCTGTTGTCACTTGCTTGGTTGTGCCTCTCGTTATTCCCAAACTACTTCATATAGATTGGAAGATAGCACTTTAATGAAGTCAACTGCTTGGTCCCTTGGGCTGGCCCAAAAGAATTTGCTGCTTTGAACTGAGTTACAATCTTTAATCTATTTCATATAAAGGTCCCTAGTAATCAAAACTGCCAAGGTATTTTTCCCATGTGAGGGGGAAAAAGTCAACATGTTAGGATTGTATAACTCTTCTCAAGGAATAAAAATATAACAATAAATTTAATGGCTAATGGTTTATTGTTCTTTCATGACACCTCAGACACTATATAACTTTGGCTTGTAATAGAGTTGTCATCTGAATTTCAGTGATCATTTCTTTGGTAAGTGAATGCAGAGCCATTACTACTTATGAAATCCAAACCAATCACTAATTTACGTTGAATATGGTATTTTCTCAAACTATAAATGTGAGGAAATATCTACTGTATAGCTGAAGTAACATGTATTTAATTTACTAGTGTACGCATCAACAGTTTCATAAGGTAAATTGATATTGTACACTTTAGCCCATTAACAAAAATAAGAGTTAGGAACAAAGTCAGAGACAAGTTGGTAGACTGATCCAGATAGACAGTGCTTTCTATCTGGATGGGAGCAGCAACATGATATTTCAAAGTATCTAAATATGGTTTTTTGACAGACCTGTTTGTAAATATCATGGCCTGATTCCGAACCTTGGCATGGGTTCACCTATAGGCCACTCTATAATTATAAGGAGACTTGACATCTGTGAGTTTGAACATCCTTTTATTCACCCTCCTGGCATAGAGGAGGCAGGGCAAACTGAACCTTAAGATGACACAGAACTCCAACTTCCAAAAACCCTCACTATTGCTACTCAGTGGTGGGTTTCAAATTTTTTTACTACTGGTTCTGTTTGTGTGGCTTGGTGGGCGTGGCATGGCTTGGTGGTCATGGCTTGGTGGTCATGGAAGGGGAAAGATACTGTAAAATATCCATTTCCACCCCAATCCAGGGAAAGGTTACTGCAAAATCCCCATTTCCTCCCGATCAGCTGGGACTCGGGAGGCAGAGAATAGATGGGGGAGGGCCAGTCAGAGGTGGTATTTATTGGTTCTCCGAACTACTTAAAATTTTTGCTACTGGTTCTCCAGAACTGGTCAGAACCTGCTGAAACCCACCTCTGTTGCTACTGCTGGCTGGGAGATGAAATTAATTACTTTTAGGAAAGTGTTGCTCACCATATCAAACAACTTATGGCAAAAAGGCACAACTCCATAAAATTTCCAAATCCTTATTTTCTTCTAAATACATACCCTTTCATTATTCAATGTAGATTTTGGAAATTATTACTTATTTATTTTTTTAAAAAGGCAGTAAGAGAGTTGTTGAGGTACTACTACTAAGTAGTGGGCAAATGTGACAATTTTGTAATACTACATGGTGGTAAGATTATCTCTGAACATGACAATGATAAATTTCAAGTCTACCATATTCCATTTTCCCTTTCTCTGGTATTTCACTTCCACCCACACATTCTTTTTGCATTTTATCACCATATTCCCACTTTCATTTGGCTCTTTTGGGGGATGCCCCTTGTATTGTTTATTTTTGCAGATCTCAGGGGTTACCCCAAGCCTACCGATACTTCCCTCTTTTATGAAGTTGCAGCAGTTTTGGCCACATATATGATGACAGGCAATTTGACCTTTGTATTGATAGAATTATGCATATAATTCCTAATTTGCATGAAAATACGTCTAAGGAATTAATGCATATGGCTAAGGATATAGCTGGCAGCCCCTCCTCTTCCTTCCCTCCTAAAGAAACCCACTCGTTTGCACAGCTCTGGCTTTAAGAAGTATACTTTTTTTTTTCTTCCTCACCCCTCTTTCTGCCTACCAGTTATCTACTTATAAACATACTGTACATACAAAATTTGTATTTGAAAAACTTTTTCAATAAAAAAAATACAGTAATAAAGAACATTTTCACTCTTAACCCTTTATTTCATCTTCATTATTTGTTCTCTTCAAAAGAAGAAAAAGAAAGAAAGGAAAAAGGAAAGGGAAAGGAAAGGAAAAAAAGAAACATAGGTTGTGAGAGTCCTTTCTCTAGCATATGAAGCATCAGGGTTAAGATGAGAGCACCAAGTGAAATGCCCTCTGAAAAATAGGTTATAAGAATAGCAACTTCAAACCACTATCCTCAAAGCTGTGGATGAGGTTAGAAGGTGAAGTCTCAGAGAGTGTCACTCCTAAAGGTAGACCAGATTAAGAAACCAATGCTATATCAGCCAGAATCTTGCAAGTCTAAATATGCTTCTCCCCTCTTTCACTTCATCTTCATATGAACTAAGGAGGACTCACTTGTTTTCTCAAGTTATTTTCTTGGCCATGGCTGAAGCCACGCTTACCTGATTATTGCCTGGGTGGTGGTTCTTTCTCCTATCCTTGAAGGTCTTTCCCTATTCCCTCTACATCAGATTTATGCACGTATGAGACCTGGAGCTTTGCATGAGTAGAATAGAATCTTTACTCTTATATGAACAGAAAGATTAATTGAAATTATTTCTGAAAGCATAGCATGCTCTCATATACAAAGTCCATATAGGGCCAGATTACTACTCAATCTGCTTCTTGGACTTGTAAAGAATAGCATTAAAAGAAAATATAAATTGATATGTGACTAAGATAATAATCATGCATATAACTGGCCAAATACAAAATCCAATGAACATTCCTGGCTTTGGATTTTTATTAGATGAACAAATTCTTATTTCTATAGTTCAGTATTGCATTTTAACCATTATTGAAACATATGAATTGCCAGCTAAGATATGGTCTCTTTGTTCAGCTATTTGTGAGTGAAGCATCAGAATCTGTCCTTGGGAGAGTACCATATCATGCTGCTATTAACACTAAAGGAGTTAATACCCTTTCTCTTGATTCTTTTTAGGTGGCAGCATGATATATATACTCTTATATACCCAGAGTTCCTGGATATGCTTAATTAAAGAATTAAGCATATCCAGGAACTCTGGGTATATAAGACTGGGCTTCAAATCCTATCCTCCTCCTCCTCCTCCTCCTCCTCCTCCTCCTCCTCCTCCTCCTCCTCCTCATCATCATCATCATCATCATCATAATTTTATTGTCATTGTACATATATACACAGTACACCCATACAACGAAATTCACTTAACACCAGGTCCAACATACATAACAATCCCGAAATACCCCCCCAAATTCCCCGCCCCTAAACCACCCAAACATCCACACAACAGACCAAGTAATGCTGTCCAACAGCTCACAGATGGTGGCCCTTTAGTTCATTGTTGAGTGCAATTATAGCTCTGGAATAAAAACTATTCAGAAAACATGTGGTCTGAGTTTTAATTGTTTTGTATCTTCTGCCAGAAGGCAACAGTCCAAAAAGATTGTAAGCAGGATGGGAAGAGTCTCTGAGAATGTTATGCAACTTCCTCAAACAGCGAGATTTGAAGATATCACCCAGGGCTGGTAGCTGGAGCCCCAATGATATTCTGGGCAGTTATAATGATTCTCTGTAGAGTGTTTTTGTCCGCTGTAGAGCTGCTCCCATACCATGCAAGATTTCGCTTTGTTGACTGTATTCCTATGATGTCCTATCTCCAGGTTTCTTCTTGCTTTTTGAGCAGACCCCCAGTTTATTTTTGTTTCAAAACTCATGATACCATCTTATGGTACTGGCATAATTTATTAGTTCAAATAGTTTTAGAATTTTTCGATTTTTCCTGTATTTACAAATTTTTAACTTCCTTTCAGTTTCTAGCACTTTTACACCATGTCATTTAAAACTATCAGACTTATAAAATTTCCTGTTTGCATCAATCTATGGCTTATATGTGACATATGAATGTTTTGCAGGTATCAGTTCCATGTGAGAGTTCTATAAACAGTTTTCAAGAGCAAAAATGATATCACATAAAATGTTTATTTACGTTGAATTTATATGTAGAATTCCCATTTTTATGACAAAAGCCAAAGTTGAATAATATTACTGAAAACTGTCAATAAAATAAAACATTAGAACAAAACAGTCAATTGTGAATGAGTTCTCAGGCAATATATCAAAATTTAGTTATATTTAGAAAGACATTAAGTTACGACAATAAGTACTGGTACGACAATAAGCACGGAAGATGGAAGAAGTCTAGGCGCCTTGAAAAATTAAGTAATAAAATAAAATAAAAGAGAACTTGAACATGTTTTCATACCATCATAGGCAAACATACTTAATTTGTAAATCATAATATATTTAATATATTTATTGTCCTAATAGCTAAACATTGTTTATTACCTTCCAAGAAAAACAATTATCTTCAAAGCAGAGATTTCTAAATATTAAAATATATTTGTCTTCAGTCTGGCAGCAGACTGTGCTTACTTTAAGCCACAGAGTCACTTTAATGTGAGATGGCCAGCTATATAAATGTAAGAAATTAATTAATAAAAACTATAAACTAAAAATTTGATGTCATACTTCCTTTTTAATTTTTTTTATTTTTATAGACAAACAAACATACAATACATAATCAATCCATCAGTGCATCATCTGAGTGCATCTTTTGTGATTCCTCCTCCTCAATTATTTATCATATCTTAATATTTATCATTTCATTTGTTACAACATTTCTCCCCTCTTTCTTTACAATATTACTCTATATATATCTCTTCTCCAACCAATAATAAAATTGCCCCCATATCTGAAAATATTCCGATTCCTCTCTTTCTTTAAGTGTCAAGGTCAATCTATTCATTTCTGCACAATCCCATATTTTCTTAATTATTTCTTTCTCCATAGAGATTTTCTCTGCTTTCCATCTTTGTGCAAATACTATCCTCACTGCAGTTATCACATGTACAATCAAGTATATATTTTCCTTACTAAATTTCTCTGGTAAAATAGCTCATACTTTCTATGGGCCAGCTAAGTTTATTCAATATCCATTAAATAGACAAAATACTTGTTAAATTTGTAAGACCATGTAACGTATATTACCCAGAGTCTAGTGTAAATTCTGGTCAGTTACTTTTACCTTAGCCAAGCCAATTGGCATATGATCAGTGGTGGCATTCAAGTAATTTAACAATTGATTCTCTGCCCTAATGATTTATTCCAACATGATTTCTTCTGAGCCAAACTGCTCAGAAAGTTAACAACCTGTTCTCCTGAAGTGGTGCGAACTGGCTGAATCCCACCACTGCATATGATGTTTAGTTTCATAGTTCTGTCAACTAACTTAAAAAACAACAAGAACAAACAGCTAAGAAAAGGATGAAATATGAATCCATAGCCTATGGGTAAGGAAGAGAAAAGAAGAGAGAGAGAGGCTTCTTGCTTTTCCTGATTAAAAGTTCAAAATTTGCTTTTCTACCTATTTCTGGTCACTCAGAGATGTATGAGTGGTGATTCTAGATGAGCAAATAACTGGGGATTGGATCAGGGACAAGCTGCCAACCTCCACTGCAAATACATGTGCAGAATCTATCCAGGTTGGCAATTGTGTCTTATTTTACTGGCAGTGAAATGGAAACTTTCACTGGACAGCTGGTTAGGAAACCAGAAAAGAGCGCAATCACAGATAACTCTGTCCTTCAAAACTCCTTTAGCTGCTTCCCACCTTCAGCCTGAGGCAGTGACTTTCCTCAGCTTAATTATAAGATTGGTTTTCTACCTATTTTGAAAGGAGAAAATAAGACAGGGCTATCGGCGAAATAGATTTTAATCTAGGACCTTTTCCTTATATAATGTCTGAAGTGATGATAAAACATCCTCACATTCTAACATCAATGGGGATGCTGAAGGAAGAAGTGTAATAGTAAAAAAGAAACCTTTTCTTATTTGGAAATGGAAAGGATAATGGTGTAGTTTTCCCTCTGCCAAAAGCTAATCTTGTCTATTGTGACTATGTTTTGAAGAAAAAAAAAGGCCTATCTCCTTAGAAATAGTAATGGCAGACCAGGATTGACAGAGCCCATAGATAGGGTTGTGTTTTTCTCCAGTCATGGTAACAGAGATCAGCCTTCAGTGTTTTTGTTCTTGCATCTGTATCTCATGATACACTTCTAAAATACACATTTATTTGCCCAAGGACATTTGTCTAAATTTGGTTTCTTCTGGAAAAAATCCTAGCCCCAAAGAGTTGAAATCAACAAACCAGCTTTGACAAGTTTTATGCTGCTTTTCTCCAACTTTTCACCATGCTGGGGGAATTTCTTTTGGGTATGCTGATCATTGGTCCATTGGAGAATTTTGTTCCTCTTGTTTCTGAGACCATGAACCAGGCACCTGATAATCATCCCAGCCAATTGCTTCACCTCTGTGTCTTAAATATGACTATTCTCTTTGCATCTTTGTTCTCAGATTTTTATTATTTGCATGGGCTGTAGCTGGGAGCACAGCATGGAGATTTTTAAGTAGGCCTAGGAGTGCAATCTGATTCTGCTTTGGTATTTAATTCTGTTTATGAATAATTTAAGAGCCATTTTAGTGTCCTGTAAAGGCATTAAGCTCACAACTGGGAGACGGTAAGTTCTAGTGCTACCCTGGGCACAAAGTCAACTGGGTGACCTTGAACCATTGTTTTTTTTCTCACCCTAAGAATGTGGCAGTGGCAAACTACTTCTGAAAAACCTTGCTAAGAAAACTGGAGAATCTTGTCCAGGCAGTCTCCAAGAAATCGATATGATAAAACAGAAGGTGGGGTGCGGGGGGGGAAATTACTTCAAACCTGCTTGGGAAGAAGCCTTTATTGGATTTGATTTGATTTAGGCATATATAGGATAATGCCATTTAAATAGCAATTTAATGAAATATAGGAAAAAAGTGGCATTTGAAATGGCATTTGTTCTTATGCTATTTGCATGTTGAATGTTAACTCTCTACAAGGAAGCTGTGGTCTTATACATCTTTACCTGGGAATAAGCGACACTGAATCTGTGCTATATATTTTTGAGACAGCAAGTTAGAGTATATCTAAAACCACATTCTTTTAAAAGGAAGAAAAACTGATCAATTTAAAAAATCAGAGACGACTCCTCATTTGAAATCTAATTGTACAAGGGCATTCAAGGCTGCGAGGCTGAATAATAAACAAAAACATGGTGGTTAACCCATGCAAAGCCAGGCACCTTTTTACGTGTGTCACGCATGCATCACAAATAAAAAGGGATGAGGCTTTAATCTTGCAAATGCGGACACCATCTTGACTTTTTTGCCCAGTAGACACCCTTATAATTCAGCATTTGATATCATTAGGTAGATCAATATTTTTCATAAAAGTCAACAAGCCTAATCAGTTCAGCTATTATGTTAATATGCCTGGCTAGGTAGTTCAGTGGCTAAGATACTGACATTGTCGATCAGAAAGGTCAGCAGTCCGGCGGTTCAAATCCCTAGTATAGGTCTCCTGAGTGAGCAGGGGGTTGGACTAGATGATCTCCAAGGTCCTTTTCAACTCTGTTACTGCTAAAGTATTTCATGTGTCTCTGTATCAACTTGACTAATTGGGCTACTGATTTCAATGCCTCCCCCCAAAAAAAGAACGGTGAAAACAATTCATAAGAATATAGCAAGAAGAATACGAAGTAGGAAAGTGATTACAGAATATTTTGTACCATATCACTGAGGCTTTAAAAAAGCCCTGCATGCAACTAACATTAAGAAATCATTTCTTGGATATTTGGTTGGAGCACTCCAAAGTTTGTGCCTTTAGAAGGTGTAAGACAAATACCCAGGGGTGGCAGGGAGAAAGAAATAAAGAAAAAAAAAGGAGTTTGTGTAATGCAGAGCTTTAAAATAACCAGGCCCCCTATTTCTGATTCTGAAATGTTGATAGGTCTACTTTAAGGCATCTGAAGCATGTATTTACCAGGTGGGTATATTAGCTTGAAGGACAGGATGAACAAGTGCCCTGACACCACCAGTTTCCTGCTTACTCTGGTTTAAAGCTTACTATTCAGCTGGATTTGCTGAGTTGGAGTTCAGTACCGTTTGGCATTAGGCTCTCCAGAGTGTTGCAATCAACTGCTAGAAACAACACATGTATAATTCCTGTTACAAGGTTTTAAAATTTCCAGTGAGTCATAATAATAGTCTGTTTGAATACCTAATATTTTATCTACCAAGAAGCAAGGCAAAATATTTGAAAGCAAATGTCAAATCAGAGCTTAGTTTGCTGTTCTTTACTATTTTATGACTAAAATCTTCTTCTAAAGAGATAGGAATCAATGTTTGTTGTTTTTTTAAGCATACATTTATGGACCAGGAACATTCCACAATGTATCTAAACAAAGAAATAAACATGTAATGATTTGAGATAAGAGCAGAGTTCAGAAATGTTGTACCCTGTCTTAGAGCTAAGTTACTAATTAACTTCTCAGAGCAGAGTTCTGTCTGGTTTATAGTCCACATACTGTATATTTCATTTTCAGGAAAGATATATAACTCTATGAGTTCCCAAGAATGTCAGACAGAAATCTACTCTAACACCTTTAACTGAAAAAGAAATACTAACTTTTGTCAACTAGGCACAAACCAAAAAAAATTGGACTCCATAGAAAACTAATTTATATGTTTTTCAAATTTTTTAAATCACTCATCTCCCTCAGAGCAGGAATAATTCTATTTCAGGCAGCTTTTCTAACGTATCACCTGCAGCATCTATGAAGATTTTGGCCGAATGTTATTTTTCAATATTGGTTTTGTGTAATTCCAGTAGCTCAAGGATAAACTCACTACTCTTCCCCCCCCACACACATTCATCACATACTTTTTGGTATAAGCAAGATATGTTGGAATCCAAAGTGTTGGGAAATGAAATCAGATTGCTTTTTTTGCTTTGTTTTGTTTGCTATTATTTCATTCATTTGTGGGAGAAATTCACTTTCTCTCTGTTAGTGCATTCCTTCTCTTCCTGCCTGGGAAGAAAACCACTGCTCTGGCCAAAAGCTGAGATGCTGTGTTGCTTGCTTGCTTGCTTGCAGAAAGCATCTGAAACTGCTTGAGGGCTGCATGAAATTAGACCAAGGGAGCTTCCTCTTCCCCAGGGCTAGTTGGATCTCTTTCTCCATAACTTAAAAGCCAGTTTTTCATATCTGTCCTGTAGTTTAGTGACTTTTTCACATAACCCCAAAAAACTAAGACAAGTTATACAGATAAGGAACCTAGCCAGTCCTGTGCAGTAAATACCACTCTGATTCTCCTTAGGTATGGAACAAATACCACTGTCAAGTTTGTTTGAGGAAGAACTAATCTGCTTTTTTCATAAGAAACTGTAGCTATAGGAATGACTGTCACTTGAATCATTAACACTTGCTGTTAATGATTATTATCCTTTACCATTTAAGTAGAACTCAGAAAACTGCCTCATCCAGAACTGGTAGAATTTCTGTTTTTGCTATTAGAGTTTGATTAAGGCAAGGAATTAATTCAAGAGCAGAACACTAAGTTTGAATGAAAAACGTTCAAAATCAAGCTGTCAGCATCTCCATAAAGGATAAATACAACCAACTTATATGCATATATGGTATGATTTGACATGTATGACCTGTGAGGGAGAGGAAGGGAGACATTCACCAATCGTTTCTCCTAATATTGGGTTGAGACTGGGACAAAGGGGAGTATTAAGAAAATGTTGACTTCTATTAAGACAGGTAGTCCTTGACTTATGACCACAATTAAGCCCAAATTTTATGTTGCTAAGTCAGAAATTTGTTAAGTGAGTTTTGCCCCATTTTATGACTTTTCTTGTCACAATTATTAAGTGAATCACTGCAGTTGTTAAATTAGTAATAGCGTTGTTAAGTGAATCTGGCTTCCCCATTGACTTTGCTTGTCAGAAGTTCACAAAAGGTGATCACAAGACCCTGGGACATTACAACCATCATAAACATCAAACCAGTTGTCAAGCATCTGAATCAAAGGTTTCAGCAGGTTCTGACCAGTTCTGGAGAGCCGGTAGTGGAGATTTTGAGTAGTTTGGAGAACCGGTAGTAAAAATTCTGACTGGCCCCACCCCCATCTATTCTCTCCCAAGTTCCAGCTAATCAGGAGGAAATGGGAATTTTGCAGTATCCTTCCTGGAGTGGGGTGGAAATGGAGATTTTACAGAATCCTTCCCTTGCCACGCCCACCAAGCCATGTCACGCCCACCAAAACACATCCACAAAACCGGTAGTAAAAATTTTTGAAACCTACCACTGATCTGAATGTAAATCCAGGGGGATGCTGCAACAGTCAATGTGAAAATAAGTCACTTTTTTTCATTGCTGTAACTTTGAACAGTCACTAAATGAAGTGTTGTAAGTCGAGAATTACCTGTACTTTCTTATTTTTTTCACCTACATTTTTCTCAGATGCTGAATGACTGAAGCAGCCTAAAATAATTCATGAGAACGAGGCACACCCAATCCTTAGCTGAATTATTAGCTAATTGCCAATTAGTACATTCTTATATCAAGGGAAGAGGAAAAACACTAATCTGGATTAGTGAAAAGTAACTTTAGGTTGCTTCTGCAAAAACTTGGGTTGCAATGAAGGTGATAGTGATAATATGAGGAATGGCTCTTTTAATGCTGTTTGTAACACATTTTTGTATCATGATTACTAAAACATTCTGACTTCGCCTACAGCAGTTGGCTATATTTTAATCTCTCATAATGAAATATGATCACTAATGCTCTTATATTTGAGGTGTCTAGAAAAACAGCATGATGAGTTTTTTTTCTTCTTTTGGATGAGAGAACATTGAAATTTAAGGCGACTGTCAGGGTTCCAAGTAACACCCCCAACCAATGAAGACTCCAAGGCCTACAGTTCCTCAAAGTTCCATTTTATTAGAGATGTCATATTGGCACATCTGGGAAAACCCAAATCTGAAAGCTCTCGGGTTTTTCCCACCCAAAAGAAAGTTGAAGTTCCTTCCCCTGCATCCACATGTCCATCACATGGTCCTATCAATCCACTGTCCCAACTGGGGATGCCTCCCAGTCACGTCCCTCCAGGTGCAGGCTGAACATTCTTGACTGTCAGAGAAAAGAATGTTGTTATGGCTAAATACTTCTACCAACTCCATACAACCCCCCCCTCCCATAGACTAAATGTGGCAGCCCTGAAGATCCAAAAGAAAAGATGGCCTCCAGGCCTGATAGCGATTTTTTAATATTTGCCTTAATTTTTTACAATGGTAACAAACTATGTTTAAATCAAGTCATACCATAAATTTATTATGTTTAATATTACAGACTCTGAATTCTTTCTACATCTTCACTGGGGATGATTATTAAATCTGATATTTTTTGTAAAGAATAAAAATGCATATTTGATTACTGAGCTAAAGTTTATTTTCTATACAAGCACAGGGTTGCTTTTTTTTTTTTTTTTGGAAGCAAGTAAATTTTTAATTAATTTAATTAAATTTTTAATTTAATCAGATAATAAAATTGCTGATTTTGCATTGAGTTTCCAGATAATTATTCCAAGGATGATGGTCTAGTTTTTGCTAACTAATCTAAATTCTTGTCTATTCTAACAAAATCAGCCCCATCTGCAAAAGTGCAGCTGAAAAGTGATTCATCTAGAAGACTCGAGATTGGTTTGTGGCCATAAGGAAAATGGTCCCAATCATAAAGTACATTTCTTTTAATTAAAAAGTGGAATCTCATGTAAATGACTCATTTATTTTCACTTTGATGAGACTTTTTACAGAAAACAAACGAACAAAAACAAACCCAGAATTTTGTAGCATGTTAATATGATAATCAGATCAGATATATATAGTCCTGAGAAAAGAAAAAGAAATCTATAAATCCAACAATTTGGGAGTGGTTGAAGAAAGGCAAAGGATGAAATGACAAGAATATAGATCAGAGGAAGAAATATTTGAGTGACAGGATAATTTTTTTTTGAGATAATACCATAGGTAAACAATTAATTTTTTTTGCAGTAAAAGCAATCAAGAACCACCGATTTCTCAAAGGTAAACATAATATATTGCAAGCCTATACTGAAAGAGAAATAGTATATTTTGAAGAGGATTGGGGAAGGAGATGGAAAAATCCAGACAGATAGGCTGTACAATATGACATTTGCTCTCGGGTTCATAATCAGGTTTTCCAGAACCAGTGTAAATATATCATGACATATGAAGTGTGTATTGAAATTAAGATATGGGACATGGGAGACAGAGATTTTCTTTATAAAAAGGTAAACGTTTCCCTCGTACATATGTGCTAGTTGTTCCTGACTCTAGGGGGCGGTGCTCATCTCTGTTTCAAAGCCGAAGAGCCAGCGCTGTCCAAAGACGTTTCCGTGGTCATGTGACTGGTATGACTAAATGCCAAAGGTGCACGGAATGCTGTTACCTTCCCACCAAGGTGGTCCCTATTTTTCTACTTCCATTTTTTACGTGCTTTCGAAATGCTAGATTGGCAGAAGCTGGGACAAGTAACAGGAACTCACCCCGTTTCGCAGCACTAGGGATTCGAACTGCTGAACTGCCGACCTTTCAATCAACAAGCTAAGCATCTTAGCCACATCCCTCTATTTTCTTTATAGCAATGCTTTATTAGCCTTTTCTAGGCATTCATTTCAGGTGTGGTGTTGGGGAGCAATAGTACTGCTTTTGATCACAGTTGATCTAAAACTGTCATGGCTAGTTGAATCTTTCATATGTAGAGTTGTAAAGGAATTTGTGACCGCATCTTGTGCAGGAAGTGCCGAGAGAATTGTGGTAGGAATAGCTCAGCAAAGAAGGAACAATATACAGGTAGCATTCCCATTTTTAGAAGGAACCTATCCCTGTTCCATAAAAGATGATTTCTCAAATAAATAAAATAAAATCTAAACACTGATTTACATGTTACATTATCATTTTTCTAATAGCAATAGTTGCAGCAATGGGCAGCTTAAATCTTAGTTCAGTTTATAGCTCCACTATGCCTCAGCAGCAGATGCCTGTTGTATTTGTGTTGCTCTGCCTGGATGGTGAACAAAATTCCTCATTTCTATTTTTGTAATTATGGAAATTGTACTCTGATACTTTATTGCTATGGTACAAAATTAGGGAAGACTGAGTTAGTCTACTGACAGTTACATTAATTATTATGTGATAGTGGCACATAATTCACCATTATGGTGTATTATGGATTCACCATAAGCAATTCTACATAGGATGCTTTCTGCCTGCACATTCTGTCATGGAGACAAGCCAATCTGCATGCCAGGGTCAAACAAACAGGCCTTTCCATCACCATTCTGAGCTACAAAACTAAAGCATAATTTTCTGAAGCCACCCAGTATTGTGTTCACCATACCCTATTGCTAACAAGCGAAGAAAGTTGGCATTTGAATAGAGTGTTGGTTAGTTCTATTTATCTTTCTGTACTATAATGAATAAAGGTGTATAATTAGTGTGAGGTGAAAATGGATCTTTCTTCATGCCTTGCTTTTAGAGCTTTAATCGAGACAAAGTGCATAATCAGAGCTAGTCTAACAAGTGTGGCAAGTGGCAGTGACTTTATAATTGCTTTGTAGGTGGCTATTCCGGGAAAAACTACCCAAACTGTTGCCAACACATTTACAGTAAGAGCTAATCAGATTACAAGCTTCAAATACCAAGCTATGTTTACTGACATTGCCTGTGTTGTAGTTCTCGAAGTGTTCTATTGTATAAATGGTTTACTTATTCATAGTATGAGTATCTAATGTTCTACTTGAACATATAAATCTCTAATTTTCTTATTGGAAGGTTGAGGATCTAATGTTTTAATTATTACAAAGATTATCTGTGCTGAAGCATGTTGCACTGCCACACAAACAAAGCTATGTAGAAACAGGGAGGAGGAAAGCTCAATGCTTTTGTAAAAAGGGGTGAAGGGTCTATATGAAACTGTGTACTGGTAAATAATTTGTAATTAGCAAAGGAGGACAAGTACAATTATAAAGTACCTTGCTGAACCACTTTAGGAAGTGATTAAAAGAAGTATTCAACTGGCTGGCATAATTTAGGTTTTATTAATGATGTACTAAAGAGCCAAATCTGAAAATCGGTGATGTTTCCTTTCCTGGGTATATAAAAGGGGAAACAAAGTAATCAAACGTCTGTGGTAACACAAATTCTACTGCTTACATAATTGTGGGCAATTCAGGTAGAAAACCACAGATCTTTTGTCATGATATCACAGCTCATGTTTCATCATTTTGATGTCATTGGAGCTCAATTTGTTTCCTCGAATGTAATTAATAGTGAGGAAAAAAAATCTAAAAATTACCACAAATTCAGATGCTTCATATGGAGAAGTTCTTAGCTCATGTACCTACCAATTTCATTTAGAATGATCACATACAAGTGATGGGAAAAAACAATAATCTGTTTGGTTCTTCTGAGAAATTTTAATTGTTTTAATAGTTCCAGGTTTACAGAATGTCACTTTTTAACTTGCTAGAATTATCATATCATTTAGCATATCGTTTACACTTCTATTTGTTGTCTGAATTTAGCTATAATCTGTTTAGTGACTGGATGGCAGGTGAGATGGGTGTTCTCAGCAACAATAATTTATGTGGCAATTATTAGGGGAAGTGATGAGCACTTAAGACTCATTAAGCTGACAGCAATTGTCTTCTGGATGACATGAACACTACAAGAAGCATGTTGCGTGCCTTGTGTTCCCTTTTTTTTCATAATTGAGGAAGAATGTGACTCTTCTACCGTAGTAGTCCTCAGAGGTATTGATTAGCAAATTTGGCTGTATTTTTATTTTTTATACAGAAAATTGGAAAAAAAAGATGTATTTTAGCAGGATAACTCTAAAAAAATTAAACAGGAAAGAACCTGTCCCAGGAGGAAAAATAAAATCCCAACATATTTCTATCAAAACCAGTAGGGCAATGGTTCTGAACATACGTATTTCTGTTCTCTTGGCATACCGCATTTATGATTGTGTGCACAGTGCATACATGTACATAAACTCAACCACATGCAAAGGATGGAAAAGTGAAACCCATCCAAATACATGCCCACGTGCACATGAACTTCATTACATAAAATAAATTAAAAAATACTTCCTACTATCAGTAATGACTATGACATAATTTAAAAGCTTGGTTCTGTGTGTTTTCTTTACCTTGTTAAATTCTTCTTGGACACTACTGTTTTTGAATGCCTGGATTTCAAAAGAAATCATTACGTAAGTATGTAAAGTAAACAATACAATGGATATGATTCCCGAGTGAAGTAATTATTTAAATCTTACATTCACAAATAGTTGAATTACCTGGAATATTACAACATCGGTTATTTGGGAAAAGACTGTAGATCAATACTATTAAATTATGCTAGTATTTCACATCTCTTAATATGTCTTGACAACTGTGTCTGAAATATTGGAGTGCAATTGTCATTCATACTAGATCAGTTTTTTCCAATTAAATTGCTCCTCTGTGTTGGAATACAACTCTCCTTATACAATATCTAGACGTGAGGTTCTAATGGTTCTAATTTCAGAATCCTTTGAAATTTGCTTCCATGGGTATTATTTCAATATGACAAACACTTATGGAAAATGACAAAAACACACTGGACAACAAAGATTTTGCTTCCTGAATAATTTACAGATTTTTGGCTGGTCATCACAAAACAATATTCTGCTTAGTTGTGTGTCCTTCTACTTAAGTTGTGTGCCCTCCTACTTCTGTATAGTTGTGTGCCCTACTTGTCCTTTTTTTTTTTAATAAATTTTATTGAATAGACAAATATATTATAATTCAACCTTTTCGGTTTGGCAACGTGTAGTCATACTATATGCTTATAAATATGGTTGCTAATAGGTTGTATAGATGATTTACAGTTAGAACATAGGATATTTATGAAATTAATATATTATAAGTCATAATATAATAATACATAAGTTAAGTTAGTAGTTAAGCGTTGTCCCCCTTAGTAATTAACTTTTGCATTTATTTCCCAACCACCTATACCACAAATCCCATACCGTATAAAACTCTGAATCCTCCTTCTCATTTAGTACATATGTTAATCTACACATTTCTGCGCATTCCAATATTTTGTTAACTATGTGTTCCTCAGTTGGACAACTTTTCTCCTTCCAATGTTGTGCATAAGAGATTCTCGCAGCTGTGACGATGTGGATAATTAGATATTTTTTCTTCTTCTCATATGCTCGTTTCAGAACTTCCAGGAGGTAGATTTCTGGTATAAAGGCAATATCCTCCTCTATTATTTCTTGGATCCATTTTTGTATCAATTTCTGGAATTTCCTCGCTTCAGGACACGTCCGCCACATATGGTAGAAAGTACCTTGCCAATGACTGCATTTCCAACACTTGGGGTTTGCGTTTGGGTATATCTTTGCAATCCTAGATGGTGCTAGATGCCACCTATACAGCATTTTATACTGATTCTCCTTGTAAGTTACCGCTCTTGTCAGCTTCAGGTTATTGTTCCACACTTCTTCCCAATCATCTAGATTTATTTTTGATCTGATGTTTCTCCCCCAAGCAATCATCTGGTCCTTGAGTATTTCCCCTTCTCTATCATATTCAAGCAGGTATGAATATAATTTAGCTAATAATTCGTCCTCACCACCCATCCATATCTTATCAAAGCTATTTGTTCCCATTTCTATACCATCTTCCTGCTTGTCCTTCCTATATCGGGATTGAATTTGTAAGTAGAGCCACCAATCGATGTGAATCCCTTGCTCCTTTAAGGTCTCATTTATTTTAAGATTGCCGCTATTGTCTAGGATATCTTGATAAGTGAACATTTTTTCCTTGCTTAGCGTGTTTGGATGGATCATTGCCTCCATTATGGAGGTCCATTTTGGGATTTTTGTATAATGTATACGCCTAATTTCTTTCCATGTCCTCATTAACACGTCTCTAATTTTATGTCAGCGGAAATATACCCCTGCCCCTTTTCCTTTATCCCAAAGATAGGCGTGCCAGCCTTTATGCAAATCGTACCCTTCCAATTGTAAGATTCTTTTATTTCCTAGTGTGGCCCAATCTCGTAGCCACACTAGGTTAGCGGCTTTGTGGTATATCTCCCACACTGGGAGCCCGAATCCACCTCTATTCCTTTTTTCCTGCAATGTTCGGAATGCAATCCTTGGCTTTTTTCCTCCCCAAATAAATTTCCTGACTATCTTGTTTAGTTCTACAAAATATTTTTTTCCTACATTGACTGGCATAGTTTGGAATAAATATATCAATTTGGGGAGAATACTCATTTTGACGGTGGCTATCCTACCTAACAGTGAAATTTGTAACTTCCCCCATCGTTCCAAATCTTGCTTGATTTTTGCCAGTAGTGGTATATAGTTGTCCTCTTTCAGGGTTGAGCATCTAGCCGTAATCCAAATCCCTAAATATTTTATCTTTTTAACTATTTGGATGCCTAAATTTTCTTCTAAGATTTTCTGATCTCCTGCTGTAATATTTTTAGTTAACATTTTGGTTTTAGTCTTATTTAATTTAAATCCAGATAACCTCCCATACTCATCTATCTCTTCCAATACTCTTTTCCCAGTTGTTAGTGGCTCCTCCATGATCAATACCACATCATCGGCAAATGCTTGAATTTTGAATTTTTCTTTCCTTATTTCCAATCCTCTGATCTCATTATTCTGCCTAATTTTCCTTAACAACACCTCCAAAGCCAGTATGAATAAGAGTGGTAAGAGCGGGCAACCCTGTCTTACTCCTTTGCCAATCTGGAGTGTTTTTAGTCATATCTCCATTAAGTATATGTTTGCTCTCTGCTTATCATAAATTGTGTTTATCACATTCTCAAAGTGCTCCCCAAAATTCATCCTTTTAATTTGCTGGGTCATGAATCTCCAATTTAAATTGTCGAAGGCCTTCTGAGCATCAAGGAAGGCCAATGCCACTTGTTTCTCAGAGTGTACCTCATAATACTCCAAAATGTCTATCACCACCCTCGTATTACTTCTAATCCGTCGTCCCGGGAGGAATCCATTTTGATCAGGATGGATCCAATTACTCAATATTGTCTTCATCCTACCCGCAAGTATACCCATGAATATTTTATAATCTGTGTTAAGTAAGGAAATCGGTCTATAGTTTTTTATTTGTTTCGGGTGAGTACCTTCTTTTTCTACCAATGTGATGAACGCCTCCCTCCACAAGTCTGGAATCGTAGAGCTTCGCAGGGCCTCATTACATGTTACCAACAGTTTCAGTACAAGTATTTCTTCCAGTTCTTGGTTTTTGTATAATTCTCCTGGAAGACCGTCAGGGCCAGGTGATTTATTATTTTTTAATTTTAATATTACGCCCTTTAATTCCTCCATTGTGATCTCTCTATTGAGCATTTCTCTTTCTTCCTCCTTTATCTGTGGGAGGTTCTCGTTTGCCAGATATTGCTTGATATTATCCATTGAGGTTTCCTCCTCTCTATACAGGGTCTCGTAATATTGTCTAGCAAAATCGAGTTTCTCCTCCTCTTTATCTAACATCTTTCCTTACGAATCTTCCAAACAGTCTATAATCCCCTTTTCCTTCTCCTTTTTTAATTTATATGACAGCCACCTCCCTGGCTTGTTTGCATTCTCAAAATAATACTGTTTAGATTGTTTAATTTTATTTGCCAATTCTTCCTGTTCCAGTAGATTTAATTTATGTCTTATTATCATCCATTTTTCTTTTTTTGCCTCATCACCCGGATCTCGTTGTAGTCTCTTTTCTGCTTCTCCTAGCTGAGCTGTCAAATCTTTTTGTGCCTTCCTTTTTTCCTTATTACTATAAATATTGTACGATATTACTAGCCCTCTTAAGTAGGATTTCATTGTGTCCCAGACACATGCTTGAGAGATCTCTTGGGTCTCGTTTTCCAGGAAGAACAATTTTAGGTCTCCCTGGAGTTTTTTAGTAAACTCTTTATCTCTAAGAATACTTGTCCTTTTTATCCCTCTATTTTTCAGAAAGCGTTTTCTGCAACCATGATGGTTTTGTTTGGAGTGTTTTGTTTTTCCTTTTTCTGTGATATTATTTTTGTTTGGGCCATTATTAGCTTGTTTTTCAGAGTTTCCCAGGCATGCTGAACTGTTTTTCCCTCTAGGATTTTTATCCATGGAATCTTTCCTAACCTTAGTTTATTGAAAGTGTCTATCATAATCATCAAAAGTTTTTCAGAAAGCAAGACCTTTGAAAGAATTTGTTATCCAGTGACATTGGAAACATCAATTTTGCACAAAAGAATTTTGATTGATGTTTGAAGAGTATTAAAATATTGTGAATCATAGATAAAAATCTTTTCTTTCTAAGAAAAATTATCTACTAAAGGATCAGAACAAATAGTTAAAAATGAAACAACTATTATCTAAGGAGACAGATTTGGTATTTTATTTATTTCTCACATTTTAATTTTTATTCTTCTAAGAAACTGAATAGCAAGACAGATAATTACAACAATCCTGTAGCATTGTTTAGCCTGAAGGAAGGCTGATGGTGAATTTCACTTGATTGATTTTTGTTATATTTCTAAATTTGTAATAATCACAGTAGGATGATGTACACAAATATGTTAACTATATAAAGTATAAAACAAATAAACAAAACAAAATCATAAAAGCAACAAATTAAATAACAGCATCAACAACACAACCACTACTATTATAACACCAATAAAAACACAATACAACCAGCAGCAACTACTCAAAGAACTCTAAACTGACCTTTAAATTAAAATGCCTGGAAAAATAAAAACTGTCAGTAAAAAAAATACAATTAGGTGCCCTGTGAGCATCTCTGGGGAAGGCATTCCTCAAATCAAAATATCCTTTCATTTGAGGTTATCTGCCTTGCTCTATTTGGCAAGAACATGGGTGAAGACCTTAGATAAATATCAGAGGAGACATTCCTTCAAGTATCCATTGCTGAACAAGATTCAAACTCCTTTTTTGATGTAAAGATAAGCGCTGTATGACTTATTTACCTCTCCTAGATAAACCTTAAAATAATTTTTAGAAGCATCTTTTGCACCTTGCATATAGCTTACCAGTGTTTCCATCAGGGGGAATATAAACAAGACTGCCAAAAGTATTGGGGCTCAAAATAATCTTCAAATAATGTGTTACTGAATGCACATCCAAACCATTAGTTCTTTCAGAGTTTTATTTCAATTCAACTTACGTTACAAATATAAATAAAATGTTCTAAATTAATTTTCTTGACTTTAGAAGGTACTAAAAACCACTGCTATTATTATCTGAGGATTTTCCTTCTTCCACTCAGTCATGTCTGATTCTCAGAGACTGCCTGGAAAAGTCCCTGCAGTTTTCTCGGCATAGTTTTCCAGAAGTGGTTTATCTTTGCTTCCTTCCTAGGGCTGAGACAAAGTGACTAGTCCAAAGTCATACAGCTGGTTTTATGTGTAAGGCAGGAGTAGAATTCACAGTCCTCAGTTTCTAGCCTAATGTCTTAATTGGTGTCTTAGGATAATATTTCTATATCTAAAAAAAGGAAACTCTTGTCTGGAAGAGTATAAAAAAAATCCACCACATTATGGTACAATACAATAAAATACTATTATCATACTAATAAAAGTAATATTTTAGTAGTATTAGAACGTTTCAGTATGCAATAGGCTCCCTTGAATCTCAGCAAAAGATCAGCGTTATTACATAAACAATGAAAAAAAAAACCAATGAATTTTTACTGAGATCATGTCAAAGTAGTCTAAATATTTAAAGTGGATAAGTAAAAATTCTACTGAAGAGCAGGAGGTAGATGAAATTTTGAGTGAAATTATTTATGCTGGATGGTTAGGGAATTTGCTCTTCCTTTAAACAAAATGAAGACCTGAGGACAGCTTGAGAGCTGGGCTGCTGGGTGTTTCATCAGTATTTATGTTCAATCTGGACACACCCTGTATACAACTGCATAATTTCCTTTAGGACAGAAAAGATAGGAAAAAGCAGGGGAGGATGTTAGAATATGGGAAAGGTTATGCATACGTGCCAACACCTTACATGAAGTGTAAGAACCAGTAATTCTTTTGTCCAACATAAATTAGCATATTATTGATAGTCATTACACAGTCACTCCTTCTCTGGTTTACCACAGTACTAAGGATGGGGATTAACAACTGATTGTAAAATAACATAATATAATTTCCAAAAATACTACATTTAATTTTTCAAATTTTCCATGCTTCAAAAATACAAATTCAAAACCCATTTTTATCATCAATTTGTGAAATAATAATAATAATAATAATAATAATAATAATAATAATAATAATAATAATAATAATAATAATAATAATAATAATAATTTTATTTATATACCGTCCTCCTCCCGAAGGACTCAGGGTGGTGTACAGCCAATTAAAAACATAAATATACAATATCATAGTTAAAATTAATTAAAATCATTAAATAGTTTTAGCTGAATTTTAAAACCAAAAGTTAAAACCCAATTTAAAATCATTCAATTAGACAGCCCCGCCTGTCGGAACAGTAGGAACTTGAGGGCACAGTGAAAGACCCAGAGATCAGAGATGTTACGAATATCCGGGGGCAATTCATTCCAAAGGGCAGGAGCTCCGACAGAGAAGGCTCTCCTCCTGGGTGTCGCCAGCTGGCACAACTTGGCTGACGGCACCCTGAGGAGTCCCTCTTTGTGGGAGCGATCTGGTCGGTGGGAGGCTGTTCGTGGAAGAAGGCGGTCCCGTAGATATCCTGGTCCTATGCCATGGAGCGCTTTAAAGGTGGTAACCAACACCTTGAATTGCACTCAGAAGACCACTGGGAGCCAGTGCAGCTCGTGCAGGAGAGGTGTTACAAGGGCGTAATATTAAGCATTCACTGTAAGGCTCTTCATCCTAATGTCACTGGGTCCTGATTTTTTCCAGACATTCCCAGAATAACTAGATGTTGCATTTACTGAGTTGTAGACAGCTGCAAGATTCTTCTTTTTAAATCATTGCCATTATCAACAAATCAGCCCATGGTTAACCAGTGTAAAAAGTTACATATTCATTGGTTTATAGAACACCAACAACTCCCAGTTCCTAATACATAATGTATTGAAATAATTAGAGTGAACTATATAATCTGCCAGTCTTTTTCCATCTCTGTTCCTTAACTGTTCTTTTAACATACATGAAGTTAATGCAAACTTTCCATTTTAATTTCACCAGTTATTCATTCATTTTCTGTTTTATAACAATAAATGAATTTTCTTTAAGAAATTCAATAAAGTATGTGTCTATTTCTGTTTCAGCCTGGGTCAAGAGGAGAAAAAAAATGTGACAAATGTAAAGGCATAGACATGTAATTGCTCTAGGCACAGTAATAAATGATTTGCTGATGAATGAGGATCCAGATTGTCGGGGCAAGAAGCTGACTTTGTATAAAATATTCAAAAGTATGAAGGCTATTGCTTAACGCATTGTAAGCCGCCTGAGTCTTCGGAGAAGGGCGGCATATAAATCAAATTTTTAAAAGAATGCTAACCATTTTCTAAAAATGTACATTCTAAAAATGTATTGTATTACTCTAGAAGAATTCCTCTTCGTAAATGAATATCAACTATTCATGCACATATGTATCCCATGCCAAAGACATTAATCCAATTTATTCATGTATTTATATTTGGTAAAGTCAATATTATTTCTTGTTGAGTCTCCAGCAGGGATTTTTTAGAGATTATCGTATTAGGGATCCATTCATACTCCATCAATTCAGTTGCAAAATCACAACAGTCATCATGGAAATGAATATTAATAAGAAATGTTTATGCCAAATGGATAGGAGTAAAATTATCTTGCAATTGACATGCCCCACTTTAGAGATAGCTGATTGACTAGCTCTAGAATGGAAAGACTAAGCCATATAATTGAGAGAGAAAAGCTGGAGGATTCTACTTCTGGGACTGATATACTTTAGGCTGCTCTACAAGGAAACTTGAAGAATGAAACTTAGCCAATTAGAGAAGACAATTTTAAAGATATTTTAACTCTTCCCATGAAGAATAGAATTTGCATCAATCTATCTCATCTGTCACCAGGACCATTGCTTGTCTTTTAAACTACAAATAAAGAAGACCAGTTCTACACCTGAAGGCATAGATGTTTGTGATGAGAGGCAAGAGAGCAAGAATGACAAAACTTGTACCACTTCTGGACTTTCATGCAGTGTACAACATGATACAAATACGAAATATTTGGGTTGGCATTCTGATTGCATGATGTGCATTCCATCATTTCTGCATTATTGCAGTTTACGCTGAATGCTAATAACTAAATGCCACCTGAGGGGCATTTTGTCCCTCAGAATCCTTGTTAACTTTCAGCTGAAGGTGGAAGTTAGCAGATTTGTTCTGGAAGATTAAATCTGATCAACGTTACATGTTTAATGCTGGCCTTTGTGGAGGTAACCTACAAGGAGAACCTGTATAACCATTGCTAGGCAGCTGCTGATGCAGATTGCTTACATTCAAATTTGCTTCACATTTGCAAAGGCAAATGTAATTTTTCTTTGATACAGTGATTTTCCTGTAATTATAGCTACACATGACTCTTTAGGGCAAAGGTTACTGGAATGAATGTCTTGATCTACTCAAGACAATGCCCAGTTTCTAAAGTATTGTTGAGTCTTAATATCTACTGAATTAAGCTGTACTTGCATGAGACACTGGGCCACAAACGAGACAAACCCATTTAGGTGTGTGAACTTGCCCTGAGTTATTTATTATGTTTTCTCAGGAAATTGGATTAGCTGAATGAAATATAGTTAAGCACAGATAAAAAGTTCATGAAAAGCATATTAGGAACTAAAAGTATCAGTGCTTTGTATGGGGAGCATTTATGTTACACCAATGAGACCATACATGAAAAGGAGGACTCACTGGAATTGTCTTTAAGCACCCACATCTGGGTAGCACTTAAACACTTTTTAGACGTATTGTATTAAAATGTGGTGCATTATGTATTTAGCTTATCTACTAGCTATTTTAACTTTTGTAATATTATTTTACTTCCAATAAAATAAACGTGCACTATTCTCATTGCCTGGAGAAACCTCAACCCCACTCATAATGTCTGTTCTCTTCCAGAAATGGAACATGCAGTAGAGTAGGTAAATTTTCCATGCTTTCCTGAAATTTAGAAAAACTAAATCTCAAATGACAAAATATTTTCAGATTCTAAAGGGATTAAGTTTGAAGATGAACGTTTATTTTAAAATTAGCATAATCAGTTTTGTATTTGGGCCTTTAATTTTATTTCTATCACTCTAATAAGGGAACTAAGAAGGAGTCTGGTTCTGTCCTTTATAGGCATAAGCATACAGTTTGATAATACTGTTCGTGGAAAACTAATATGTTGTTGGTAAAAGTTGACACCAACTTAATGGCACATGATCAGCCAATCAAATCTATGAGATTTTTTTGATGTTTAGTTACCACAGGCTAATATGTTTTCCACCTATAAACTTCTAGTAAGGGAGTGGAGTATGTACGCCTCCTGGTGGTGGTCTGATGGAAGTGTGATCAGTGCATACTATTACTACTATAGACCAGTATTTATAAATCTTTAGTTACTATGTTTTTTTAAAAAAATTCAGTATTCTAACAGTAACTGTTCAATTTCATATTTAAAAGAAAAAAATGGAATGACATATATTAATATAATAAAATGGAATTAACAGTATAACTCAGCATATATGATAATGACCTTTCCCCCTAGATGTCTTTTATAAATAGGAGGGCATAAAAATATTATAGGAAGCAAATAAGGGTTCTCACTTTCAGAGATTGTTCACATACTTTAGTTTGTTGCAGGATTTACATAATATAAGAATAGGATATAAGAATAACAGAATGTAGTTCTCATTCCGATCAAGTAATTGAGTTATGCCTGGCCAGAACTGAATTAATTGTCTCAAAGAAATATATCTCTTGTCACCATTGTAAAATATGTGGTAAAACACAATGAATGAAATGATTCAAGAAGTGTATGACTGAAGAGGAATGGAGTAGAAACTGAAAGAGAAAGATCTCTTGTACTTGTACAATACAAAAGGAGTGAAATGTGAATCTGCTAAAAGCCTGAAGACAAAGTAGCCATAATTCTTCTTTCTCTGATTTGTGCAGCACAACTGCACATTCTTTAAAGAGAGATGCTGCAATTTGTCAACAGTGAAGATTTGTTAAATCAACTTGCATACATAAATCACCTTTTCTGTCAGTTTCATAGAAGACAACTCACTTTTATGAGTTGTCTTGTTCTCAATGGCTTGGAGAAAAAAAAAGCCTACTTCCTACTTCTCCCTTTAGTGGTCTTTTTGCTCCTTTTCCTATCCCTTAGGTGCTTTGGAGAATAAGTCAACCCTCTGTTGACTTATTCTCCCTTAGGTACCATATTGCCCCAATCCTTCATCTTTTTAAAGCTAGATATACCTTGTTCTCTTCATAATTCATAATACGGTTTAGCCTCCAGACCCTTTCTGTATTAGCTTCAGCACATCTTTTCCACTGTCCTTCAATATTCCTCTAATGCCCTTTTCTTCTTTTTCAACTGTCTAATGTACTTGCAAGGAGTCTACTGACTTCTATTATTTCTAGGCATTTGATTATCCATGCCTACCTATTTTCCTTGATAAGCAGAATCTGTCAGCATTGCTGTGAAGATGAAGAGCATGATTCATTGTTGTTATTTTTCTGATCTTCCTAACCAAAGCTTTTAGTTCTGCTTGGGTCCAATCCACATTCCAGCTGTGTATCTAATAACTAGAATTGTCCACATGTTAATTGCCTTGAAGGTATTTCCACTATTAATTTTGGAGTTTTAGATCTTCTTCACTTCACCTCTATGGTTTTCTTGACTTCAGTATGCTTGATGTTACCAGCCTGAAGGAAATACAGGTGTTTGCAATAGTAATCTTCATCCAGATTCTTGATATTATTTCATAGGGCGTTTTGAATCCTTCATTTTTCACTACTTTTCTTCACTTGATAATAAGCATGGCACATTTGTCCAGTCCAAACTCCATTGTAAACTCTTGACTGTACACACAGGAAGTGTTACGCTGCAATTTTGTTTCAGATGGGGATTTTCCACAGAACTTCAGATAATCCATATAAAGGAGGTGGAAGAGCCTGGCAGATGTTTTTGATGTTTGATAGTCATGGCCTAAGTTATTCTTTATTGTTGACAGAGGAATCAGTTCAATGACAGAGAGTAGTAGTAGTAACAAGTCTCCTTAAAATATTCCTCTCTTGAGGTTAACTTCTCCCATTCTATCACCATTGCCCAGCACCACATCTTCTATTATGCCATTGACCTTTCCACAAAGTTTCTAATATTTCTACTGACTCCTATTGTTTTTAGGCATTTGATTATACAATAATGTGGCAGGGGAATTGAATGCCCTCTTGTAATTCTACATTCAGGTTGGTCTTCCTTGCACTTTTCCAAAATTATATTGTCATTTAAGAGTTTTTTTGTTCCTCTGCTATTTGGGTGGTTTCCTTTGCTCAGTTGGAATTTAGCATTTAGCAATTTGAAAGTTGTTGGCAAGCAGATAATTGGCCTGTAGTTGCCTGGTGCTAGTCCCTTTTGATGAAATTTTCATTATCTGATAGGTTCTGCAAGAGCCACTCTTCAATTTCACCTCCTTGCAGGATATTAGCAACAAGTGGGGGTAGATCACTCAGATGTTTCCATGAAAAACCATGCAATTCATCTTCACCTGGTGCTTACTAATACTTGATTTTTCTTTTCTCCACCATTTCTGCTGTTATTACAAGTCACTTCATTTTAGCATCTTTTTTATTCTTATCCACCTCTTTTAGCCAAGCCACATTCTTGATGTATTTCTTTCAGTTAATCCCATATCTGTGCCCAGAACTGCAGTGTTTCTTCCTTGTCATGTGTTGAATGATTCAATGTAGTCTCTCCACTGATGGATGGATAAAACATTTCTGATTGGATTGAAATTGAAGATTCTGGCTGTGGATGGGTTGAAAAAAACCCACACTCTTTCCTGTATTCAGAAATGATGAACTGTTCATGCCATCCAGCATGCACTTCTGTCTATTGTATTGTAATTCATGGACATTTCAAAGCTACTGTTAGCTACTGTTAGCTTACTATTGCTGAGGCTGTTAGATAGTCAACAGATAATTCAGTTATCTGTTGAATTTCTGTGCTCAAGATTTGTGCTGGCAAAATGGGATACATTTTTTTCAGTAATCTGATTTATGAACTATTTAATATAAATTCATTCTTGTGGAATCGTTTGTGCTCTCTGAACTTGGTTGTTTGCTTGCAGACATTTTATTACCTGATAAGGTAATATCATAATCATTTTACCAGGTTGGATAATGAAATATCTGCAATCAATCAATCAAACTTCACATTCAACCCTGAACTACAAATACAGTACTCTCTTCTTTTGAAACTTATTGCCATTGTGTTAATAAAGCCTATTTCAAAATGTTTTGAAAATAGGCAGAATATTTGTCAAAATACAATAAGAAAAAGCATTATGTCTTTCATTGCTGATTTAGCCACAACCCTCAATATTTGCAGTTGCTGCAAATGACAATTCACCCACTGGATGGCAGCTAAACCTCATTTACTAATTCTTGCATGGTAAACCAGAGTATTTAACAGAGTAGTTATAGATTATACATTGCTCATATTTTGAACTCAATCACTGTTAGCATCTTTTATTAATTGTATTATATTGTTACCATGTTTCCCCGAAAATAAGACCCTGTTTTATATTTTTTTGAACCCTGAAATAAGTGCTTGGCCTTATAATAAACTCGTTTGGGCTTATTATCAGGGGATGTCTTATTTTGGGGGGAATAGGGTAGTTAAATAGATGCTATGGAAGCAAGGATGTACAGAAAGATCCTTGCAAGTACAGAAAGATATTGAGACATATAGTAAATGGTATTGACATAATGTGGATCATGATATTTTTCCCAAAAAGGAATAATAGCATGAGTATAGGTATATTTTTTGCAGAAGTGTTCCCATAGTGACGATTAGTAGTCATTACACATTCCAGTATTTGCATAGATTTGCATTCATGAATCTCATTAAATTTAAAAAAGAAATTTTGATTCCACTTTTTTTTGTGCATTTCTTATTTCTATTGTGCTCACCTAACTGTTTCAGTTACCTTGGGTTGAATTTAAAAATGGATTTCATTAACACAAAACATTATTCAATCTCTTTGAATTCATTGACAAAAACTTCAGTGTTTGTGTCTTCTGTCCAGAATAAAAGAAAGTAGATTAATCACCAAGTCCTGACTATTCCCAAAAGTACCCTAGTGCCACCCATTATGTTTTTCTTTTAAAAAAAAATTCTGTCAATGGCTTTCCTGGAAAAAGTCAAAATAAAACCTTTTACACGTATGGAGATGTGATAACACATTAAGATAAATTCAAACTTTTAATTCTGTCCATGAAATACAATTATTATTATAATTAATAATGTCCAATTCTGTTGTTGTTATAGTTCATTTACTTGAATATAATTGCAATTCTAATAAGTTTGACTCTGAGTTAATTGACTTTGCAGGGACTTCTATAACTAGCACATGATTGCCATAGCTGAACCAATTTAGTATTTGGATCAAGAAAAACAAAAAACAGGGTCTCTAGCTTGAATCAAATTTAAAAACAAAAATCCCAAAATACTAATACAAACTACTCCTGTATTATTGCTAAGAACCTCTCTGGGTATATATTTACCCCCAAGAATATAGAATAAGTCAAGATTGACTCAGCCTTCCATCCTTCCGAGGTGGGAAAATGAGGACTCAGATTGTTGGGGGCAATATGCTAATGCTAATGCAATCTGCTAATATGCTATATGCTAACTTTGTAAACCGCTTAGAGAGAGCTGTAAAGCACTATAAAGTGGTATAGAAGTCTATATAAAAAAAATAACAAGGTTACAAAGGACCTTGGATGTCTTTTAGTGCACCCCTCTTTTCAAGCAGGATACCCCTATACCAAGCTTGATTCCTGAGAGACTTAAATAAACAAAAAGTAAATGATTTTTGGGTCTGTTTGCTTTACTTGAGTGAACACATAGCAATGCTACCATATGCCTATAGCTAGGATACAGAAGACAAATGTTGCTATTTGAAGTTGGAGAGTGAGTTGTCATCACACATGATAAATCACCACAATATTATTTTTTTTTTGCACTGATCAGCTTTTATGCTGGATGAGTCCTGCAAATCATAATAAAATTACTGAGTACAAAAGCAATCACATTTGCAAAGCAACTGTTTTTCAGCAGGATTTTAAGAATAATATATACAAATGGGTTCTGTGATCATATATACTACATTAAAAAGGAGAGTCCTTTATTTCGGAAAGCTGTCTTTTAGATTTATTTATTTTTCAAACAATAAATAAAATAAAGTAAAGTCAAAATAAAACCTTTTACACGTATGGAGATGTGATAACACATTTGATAATTTAACTTTTATTGTACAAATGGTACCACTTAATGCTCACTCTTTCACATCCATGTCAGAAATATGGAAAACAAATTGTCTTTTTAAAATAAGTTTACATACACTGTTTGATTTTAGATATTTTTATTAGAATATGCATTTTTAAAAAAGTTTTTCTTGGTTTTGAACTTAATTTTTTCTTTGTAAAGAAAAGTCAGCAATGATTTTTAAAAAAATCTTATGGACCTCTTCTTAAAAAAACCAAACTTTCAGTGTTGGAGCATTTACAACTTCTGGAGACAAGTTTTTCCATTGATTGATTGTTCTGTCAGGAAATTTCTCCTTAGTTCTAAATTGCTTCTTTCCTTGATTAGTTTCCACTCACTGCTTCTTGTCCTGCCCTCAGGTGCTTTGGAGAATAGCTTGACTCCCTGTTCTTTGTGGCAACCCCTGAGATATTGGAACACTGCTATCATTTCACCTCTAGTCCTTCTTTTCATCAAACATACTCAGGCCTCTTTCTTATTTGCCCTCTTTTCCAGATTTATTTTAATCTTTTTCAAGAAAATATGGTCACTGTATATGGATAACATACTACAATCTCTTGAATAGGAACAGTTGAACAAAACAAAATGGTGACCCTTCCAGTAAGGGTTAAAATTTCCTTTTTTGAAGGGGAAGACCAATGCATTTTGTTTTATGTCTTCAGCAGCTGCTGTACAAATTAAGTAAAGAAATTGAGACTGTATTTTCTATATTTGACAATGCAAGTGGTTATCTGTTACTATAGTTATTTTTATTCTTTACTACCACTAGAGGACAGGCTATTCTCACAAATTAGACATTGCTCTGAAATTGCAGCCAGAGTTTATGTGAGTAATGTAAAAAAATTGGCAAACTTCTAGATGTGTCCAGATCTTGTATTGCCCCATGATTTGAAAAATTCATATACATTCACTGGTGCATTACAATACAAGGTTAATGATGATGGTCCATAATGAGGAAAAAAATTGAAAATCTCATAAGGGATAACATTATCAAGATAAGCAAAACGTTCAGAATTGGGAAGGGCAGGGTAAGTTATTATTATTTTTTTTTGTCATTATGATGCCTACAGATTTACAAATGAATCATTACTTTCTATTGCAGCCTCTGTCTTTAGTATGAATCAAATATTGAATGAAGCATCAAACCTAATTTTTAGATTTGTAATAGTCTGATTTAATATTGGATACTTTCCTAATAGTTAAAATAAATCATTGTATCCACATTTTCACTTACAAACAGATTCCTAAAAAAACCCAAAACTTTTTTGGAGGTTATAGCATTAAATATATCAAATTAAATCAGTTTATTGCAGTTGTAAAGTTAGTTATAGGAAAATATCAATATAAGAACGGTTGCATATATCTCTTTGTATAAAACATAAAATAAGTATAAGCTTTAAAATAAAAAATAAAATATTATTATAAAAAGTGCTGAATAAATGAGTATCCAGACTTAATTATGGTACAGTATGATGAGGTGTATGAATAGTAACACAAAATTGGGTTTCTTAGAAGGATATTTTAAAGTTCTTACCTGAAAAAATTAAGAATACAGTAAACAGAAATCATGTTCCCTGCCTGGCAGTTTTTTTCAAGATTGAGTGAATGGTATATCTAGATTTATGTAAGGAGAAGCATAGCATCATATGACTTAAAGTTTCCCCTGAGACATTATCAAATGGACATAACCAGGGAGACATAGAACTACCTTTAAAAGGTCCAAAAAACGACTGCAGGGGTCAATGAATCCACTCTGGCTAAAGTGGAAGCAGGGATGAAATCCAGCAGATTTTGACAGGTTCTGGAGAACCGGTAGCGGAAATTTTGAGTAGTTCGGAGAACCGACAAATTGGGGAGGAAATTGATATTTTGCAGTATCCTTCTCCTGCCACGCCCACCAAGCCACGCCCACCAAGCCACATCCACATAACTGGCAGTAAAAAAAATTGGATTTTACCACTGGGTGGAAGCCTTATAAAATTTCAGAATCATGCTTCTGAATAATAAAAAGTAAGAGGAGCGAACCCTTCAGCAGAATATGATAAATAATGGAGTGTTTGATTAAATTTAATTGGAAGTCTATATCTCAGATATGGTTTTTTGAGGCAATTCTAACATTGTCAAAAACTAAAGAAGGCAGACTTTCCATTAGAGTATTAACATTAATTAAACAACTCATTGCTTGAATATTCTACTGCAGCTTCTCCTAGTGTACTATCAAGCTCTATTTTCAACTCATTAAATGTTTTCAACCAAATTATCCCAAAATTTACAGTGAACTTTAGTATACTGGACTTGTGATAAGTATCCATTTTTTTAAATAAAAACCCCTATACTCTTTTAAAATCAA
Organism: Pantherophis guttatus; assembly: GCF_059756535.1. NCBI lineage: Eukaryota > Metazoa > Chordata > Lepidosauria > Squamata > Colubridae > Pantherophis > Pantherophis guttatus. Next base: position 33,735,555 of record NC_142067.1, read on the forward strand.
CCTCTGTTTTTGCTGTCTCCGTGCTTGTTGAAAAAAAAAAGATGCCCTTATCATCTTCAACCAAAAATGGCACCTTGCATTCTTTTCATTCGTTCACCTGGGAAAAAGTTGTGGTATTTCTCTCTTGACATTGTGTGCTCTAGATTGCTATCACAGCAGAACCTCTATAATTTACTGCAGGACAGAAACAAGTAGATATTCTGAATAAAAATCATTAAGTTTGATCAGAGATTATCTGTTTCATTTATACCTACCACTTTTTATTATCTTTGAATTCAAAGATTCCATTCATAAAAAGATTCCATTCAAAAAAAATTGTCACAAATAGGAAAGGATATAAATAAGCAAAACATAGCTATAAACATATAAAATGAGTATATATAAATGGGAATAGTAGGACAGGGACTGTAGGCACGCTGGTGCGCCTATGCACACCCCCTTAGGAACCTCTTAAGAAATGTGAAAGGTCCATGGTAGACAGTTTAAGATAAAAGGTATGGGGGTTAGAGAGACTAACAACAGGATCATTCCTGTTCCAGACATTTACTACTCTATTGCTGAAGTCGTATTTTCTGCAATCTAGGTTAGACCGGATTACATTTAGTTTGTATCTATTGATAGCCCTTGTGTTATTATGGTTGAAGTTAAAGTATTCATTAACAGGTAGGACATTATGGTAAATAATCTTGTGTACTAAGCTTAGATTGGAACGTAGACGGCATAGTTCAAGGCTATCCAGGCCTAACATTTCAAGCCTGGCGGTATAGGGACTATACCAGTGGTGGGTTCTAAATTTTTTTACTACTGGTTCTGTGGGCATGGCTTACTTTGTGGGCATGGTTTGATGGTCATGTGATAATTCTTTAGGATTTAGCAGAGGTACTGGTCTACCAGGCTTTTAACTGCTTGCAGAGCTGTACCGGTCTATCAATTTGTTCTTGGAGCGTTCCGGTCTACTCATTTGTTTTTGGAGGCACTGGTCTACCCATTTGTTTTTGGAGGCACTGGTCTACTCATTTGTTTTTGGAGGCACCGGTCTACCCATTTGTTTTTTGAGCACACTGGTCTACCACCACACTGCCTTTTAACACTGATCAGCTGTAGGGCGGCCCTTTGAAGCCCCGTGGCAAGAGTTTAAACAGTTTTTTTCCTTTTAGCTGATCAGCTGGGACTCAGGAGGCAGCGAATAGATTGGGGGCGGGACCAAATAAAAGGTAAAAATAACGCGGGGGGAGAGAGGGCCCAGCTCCCAAACAAAGAGAACCAGTTCGGTGATGTCATATCATCACCGCTACCGGCTCAGCCGAACCGGGCCGAACCGGGAGGAACCCACCACTGGACTATACCATACTATACTATACTATGCTAGTTAAGACATGTGTATGGCTAAGCAAAGATCAAGAATGAATGAGTGACCGGTATGAAATTAGTATATCAAAATAGTTTCACTATTAAAACAGAATGTGTAAAGATGGAATTTTGCCACTGATTATAAAAAAAAAATGATTCAGTCAACAGGAAGGAGGGAATGAGAAAGTAACGGTTTCATGGAAGTTTTATGATTTTCAGAAATAGAGAAGTGAGAAATTTTAATATGAAAAGGCAATGCATGAAATGGTGCAAAAACCCATAAAATAGGAGTTTATCTTACTTATTTCTTGTTTAAATTTATATGCCATCCATATCGTTTGTAAATATAAAAAAAGTATGAAAAGTAATACTGAATGATGTGACAGACTGTTTTCTGTTTTTTAAGTTCTTTTGCTTGATATTTCTCATTTTCTGTGTTTTGTGTAATTGTCCGTATCCCTACGCAAGGGAATAGCATGTATGCAGGCCAGCTACTTAAAGACCATTTATTGCAAATATTATTTTGAGAACTGCATTTCAGACGTTGAGCTGTTGCTTTTTCAGAATGTGGTAGTATATGCCACTTCATTGATATTTTTACTGCATTCTTTTCTTTAAATTCTCTACTAGACCTAAGGTACCCTGAGCCAGAGCAGCTCAGGGTGGTATAATTAAGAGCCTATTGAGAAAAAGTAAGGATTAAGAGATTTAGTGCAACCAAGATTGCTTCTTAACATCTCCTGCAAAGTCCTGATTAGTCCTTTACCATTGGCAAGAGCACTGTTGGTGGTGATGCTGGGCATTAATAATTCTTTAGCTTTTTCTCATATTAGCAATTTTCAAAACTAGCTCATGCTGGTCATGTAATATAGAAAGATAGTCCTTTAATTCTCTTTAACTCATTTTATTTATTTATTTAGAAATTTTATATTGCCACCTACTCATACATGGCGACTCAAGGCGGCTAACAAGGATATCAAAACAGTGTATAAAAGAAATAAAAATAGTAAAATAATAAAATAACTCCCTCCCCCCCCCCCCCGGCGACAACACACATTCATACTAATCATTTAATGGGCTTCATCCCGCTCTGGGCTCCCCAGGCCCGCTGACAGAACCACGTCTTTAGGGCCTTCAATATTACATTCTTCTTCAATTTTAAATTCTTTTATTGGTTATATAATTTGCTAAAATCAAATAGCACCTCAACATTTTTTCAAACATCATTCATTTCTCTTTCAGGTAGTCCTCAACTTACAACAGTTCATTTAGTAACCGTTTGAAGTTATATTGCACTGAAAAAAGTGACTTATGACCATTTTTCATACTTACCACCATTACAGACTTAGAATAATTTTATTATCACTTTGAATGTACACCGATTGGCATAAATTAAAATGAAATTCAAATGCTGATCATTTGAACATCATCAATAAGATAGCCTCTTTCGCCCAATTCTTTTCTCAGTCCTTTCATTTTAGTTAAATGTTCTCCAATATATTCGCCAGGTTTTAATCTCAAACCATGGAACTCAGAAAAGAGCAAACATGTAGATTCAATTGAAATGGGCCAGTAGCATCTTTCTAATGGGCCCAAATTTGTTGGGCATTTGCATCAGGTGGAAAAGTAACCTGCGGTTCAGTATCCATGGACATCAATAATGTTGTGCGTGCTTTAGTATCTAAATCACTTATTTCAGGAGCCCATGGCTGGTCAGGAGGATTAAACACCATGCAATGGGTACCTTCTCTACGGAGCAAAAATCCAACCTCACTGACCCATGCCTTATAATTTTGTCCTGACCACTTTAATTTCGAATCACCAGCCAGTGGAACAATAGAAGATGCCTGTTGAGGAACATGCATTTGAGGTGCTAGCTGTGCAAGCTGTCCTGGCTGTGCAGGTAAAAATGCTTGTGGTACTTGTGGTGCTTGTACTTGAACCTGAGGCTGCTGTTTTGGAACGTGAGGCTGCTGTATTGGAACATACGGCTGCTGTGCCCCATCTGGAATGGCGATTAGGACAAAAACATCACCAGCACCACCAGGGGGTGCTAAAAATTGAGCGTGTGGAAGTACAGGTGGCGATGCAGCCTGAAGAAATGATTGATTTATAGACACCGTTGAAAACGTTCGCTGTAATTCCTGTAAATGCTCCTGCAGCTGATAGAGTAATTCAGTTTTATCTTGTAAATTACTTCCATCAGCAGATGGTGCTGCAACTTTAATTTTAGGCATCACAGAAGACTCTGCTGCTTTTGCAGTGTCATGTGTAATCTGACAAGGTACAACATCATGAGTCAATTGTGATGTAGACACAGCTTTCTGTTCTGATTCGCCTGACGCGAAACACTCCTGTGGGAGTGGTTTTGGCTTCGAAGAAGAAGGCAAAATGGAGGACTCAGGGATTTGAAAAACACTAGAGTCCTTCTTATCTGGCTTAAGCAAGGAGGCAAAAGCTTTCGCATGATGCAGCCCATGTTCTAGAATCTCTATTTGATTGAGATAGCTTTGCACAGGAGAGTAATGAGTTTCGCCTATCTCTTTGGGAAAGGAATGCCCAGCCGCTTGTGGAGCTGTAGGTTTGGCACCAAGCCTTTCAAATTCCTGGGCTTCTTTAGGAAATTCTTTAGGAATTGATTGAGGGCATGTAAAATCAGAAAAGGGCGTCACTGACCTCGGTAGCATGTCGTTGTCTTCAAGAACAGCTCCCCCAACAGCACCTTCCTTAAGCCTGGTTGCTGAAGCAAGTGGAATTTGAAAAGTTGAAAGCCTCTGTAAGATTCTTTTCACTGCTTCATCAGAGAGCTTTATGTCTTCAGCAGACTCTGCCCTGCATCTGGTTTTGTTCTTTCTTGGCATATTTGCAGTAATTAATCAGTGTTTCTCGGTCACTGGACTAACTATCTACCTAATAGCCTATACGCTTATCAGCATAGCAACAGCAAAGAAAAACATCATAAATCAAACCATCCTCTGCTACCATTGTCGAAGCGTAAATCAGCCCTGTTCCCCCCTTGGGGTAATTGCACCTAATTAGAGACGGATGGATCTTGTTTTCCATGCTGTATACTTTAAAGAAAGAAAACCGAAATATATTCTAATAAGGATTTTATTATTAAAATAGAGAAACTAGCTAACTACATCTTTACCAGCAGCCTATCACACAGACGAACAAAGGAAGTATAAATCAGAAAGTTAGAAAAGAAAGAATGTAGACATGCGCAGTAGCCCAAAGTTTCACAAGGCTAGTCTTATCTCTGTTGCTATAGATACGTGATAAAGTTCTCTGGCAGGCTACCATAACGCTCAGAGTGGACGCTCGGCTGACAAACACTCGGCAGTGACAATTTCATTGCATACAGCTCTCAAAGGGTAACCACCTCCAATATACACTACATAAACATGACAAAATTAATAAATAAATACAAAATTATGCATATACTACATATATTATATGACACAGAGAAACAACACAGTCTAGTTTGGATGTATACACTCTGATTTTTTTCTCTCTACAGGTAGTCCTTGAGTTATGACCACAACTGAGACCAAAATTTTTGTTGCTAAGTGAGACAGTTATTAAGTATGAAATAGTAGAAAAGTTATTAAGTGTATTTAATAACAGCATCACCATGTGCAGGTGATTTACATTCGGATGCTTGACAACTGCATGTTCTTTGCATATTTATGAGAGTTGCAGCATCACGTGATAATTTTTTGTGTTCTTTGCTCATTTTTCTGATGAGCAAAGTCAATGGGAAAACCAGATTCCCTTAACAACAGTGTTACTAATTTAACAACTGCAGGGATTCACTTAACAAATGTGGCAAGAAAAGTAAAATAGGTCAAAACTCACTTAACAAATTTGTCACTTAGCAACCTTAATTTTTGGGCTCAGTTGTGATCGTAAATTGAGGACTACCTCTATTTTATTTTCTGTTAAACTAATTCCAGATATCTCAAATGCCTTTAAAACAATCTTTGTATATCCCTTTTATTACAGCAGGTTTTTTTTTGTACAAACATTACAGAAGGCACAAGCATGTTTGACTTGAAGAAGTGAACTGAAGAAGCTTCTTGGATGAGAAGCGAAACATTTTCAAGGAAAAAAACCCAAGAAAATCCAGTTGCCTTTTGAAAATGCACTTTTGGGATTCCCAGTCTAGCCTGCTATCCTGAAACAAGGATGTTAGGGTGTGTGTAAAAAGTATTTGTTGCTTGTCATAGGAGTCGCGGCAGGTTTACATAATTCCATCCCATATTTTGTCAACAATTTGCAGATTTTATTAGATTGTGAAATTTTAAATCCTCTAGATGTTTTCAGGATATCCAGCCCTAGATAATGCCGTATATGTCCTAGATTTCTAAGTTTAAATTTTGTTTGCAACTGACCGATAATCTCTCTGCCCTCAGCGTCAGTTCTGGTAATTATGGCAATGTCGTCTGTAAAGAGTAACAAGAATGAAACACATCCATCCTGTTCTTTTTTAAACAGTTTTACTTTTATGCTGGTTACAAGTATTACAGTTCAGGTATTTGCTGCAAGCCCTTAACTTAATGCCTTTAGACTGCTTAACAGTCGAATACAACAACCTGAAATTCAGATGACCAAGCCTTCTATGTAGTAAATGTACGCATTCATCATGCGACTTTACATTTTCAAATTTAGCTTTTGACTGAACTAACAGTAATGACTTATCCCTAATGACAAATAAGTCGTTTTCTAATTCTGCAGTAACTACAGTGCCTTCACATTCCAGCAAACATTTGTTGTTTTTAAAAGTTACTGTAAACCCAGAATGTAGTAATGACTTTACAGATAAAAGGTTATATTTCAAACTAGGGATATAAAGCATGGGTAAAGGGTGCTTACTAATAGAACATTGAACAAGTCCCTCCCCAGCTACAGTCACATTCCAGCCATTAGCTAAATTGACCTTTTTAGTACTTTTCTTCATGTTTAGAAACAGTTTTCTGTTTTTTGTTATTGATTGAGAGGCACCGCTATCAATCACCCACCAATCATCTCTTATATTAATAGATGAACTGGTTGCTAAATTACACCCTTTCCTGGGTTTAGCTGAGTTTCTAGCAGACACTTTCTTATTATTACAATATTTTGCAATGTGCCCCTTAGCCCCACATGCATAGCAGCGTTTAACAATATTGACATTCTCATATACAGCTTCCACTTTTGGTTGCTGTTGCATCCTTAACTGGTCTCGTTCTTGCCTACGTTTGGCCTCATCCAGTAACCTACCAGTTATACTGGCCAATGTTAGTTCATCTCTAGACAATACTTCTAATGATGAAACAAAAGAGTCATAACTGTCATCCAACGATGAAAGAATAATATAAACTTGCTGCAGTTCAGTAAACACAAGGTCTTTCTCATGTAGCTCCTGGAAAAGCCCTGTCATGGAGTCCAGGTGAGCCATCATGTCTCCTCCTTTGTGAAGATGTAAGCGAAATAATTTCCATGTCAGGTAGATATGGACACCCACAGAGTCACGAACGTAGAGCTTCTTTAGCTTTGTCCAGCACCTCGCAGCAGACTCTTCGCCCCGGAAATGGACAAGTTGCTGGTCTCCCAGTGTCAGGCCAATGATGCCTGACATCATTATAAAGCACGCTCGTTGTCCCTGTGAAACTTCGCTATCTTTTTGGCATCTTCTTCGTCAGCAGCATTCAATGCAGTTATGTCCGGTGGATTATTAACCATGTCCCACAGTCCTTCTTTTCGCAAAAGTAGACAGCATTTTGTGGACCAGGTAACATAGTTTGTACCATCCAACTGGGTTATGGTAGAATAACTTGTACCTTGCTCAAAAGCCATCATCTTGACTACTACACCCACTGCCTGCACTTCTCACTTCCGCAAAAACAAATTAAAGAGCCCTGGAACGTTCTGGGCCCATAACCAATGTTAGGGTGTGTGTAAAAAGTATTTGTTGCTTGTGCAACGAACAGAGCAGAAACACACAGGGAAGGAGATAAACGTGTAGCTCGTGTGAGAAAAATACTTTATATACAAGATAATAAGCAGTCTTGGTGTAGGTAAAAACAGTCCAAGGTCATAAACAGTAATATCAGTCCAGTAAGTATCTTCCCTTACCAAAGCAAACAGACTTTAGTAACTCTTGGTATACAGTACCATATAACAATCCAGTCTAACATCAATCAGCAGAAAGATGCAGGAAGCAACAGGAACAACCAGGAACAAAGAACGCTTCTCTGCGCTGCTTATTTATGCACTGTAGCCTAATTACAGGGTTCAGCAAACCCTGATTACGTGGCTCAGTTGTTTCTTAAAGAAACAGATATATTGCCTGACCAACAGGTTAGGAGTAAGCTACAAGCTGAACCTAACAAAGGTAGAGGCCAATATTTCTTTGTAATATAGAACAATGTATAGAAAACACCCTCAAAACATTAAAAACTCTATGAGGAAAGTTTGATTGACAAGACAGGCAGGTTCCCTCTTGAAAACAATAGATGCTTGGGAATGGGGGAAGAGGGAGATTTCTGGTGGAACTTCAGTGCAAGGTGAAAGTATTAAATGTCTCTTCACACATGATACAGTTTTAATGATGTTTTTCCAACTATAGCTGGTCTATAAGGAAATAAAATACTGCATTTAGCAAGTACATGTTTTCTGCGGAATAATGCTTTCTATAATTGGTGGTATGTCCTTCTCCTATCCACTGAAAACGGCAGATAGTTTTTTGTTTGCTGATAACCTCATACATAAACGACAAAGCTTTTAATCACATTCAGATATTTTTTCTTCTTCACCTTTGCCCTGGCATTCTGAAAATGAAGCAAAAACATTTTGCTATTAATGCATTTTCAACAGTAATGGTCTCATTAAGATTTGACAATATCTTTTTTTAATACAGGGACTCTTGAATTTCCATAGATAAATTGAATGTTAGTCTTTGAGTAAGTACTAATTTGTAGATAATTAAAATCACTATTACCCAAAAATAATAATGTGAAAAAATACTGTCAGTCACAAACCATTTTGAGCCATATAACTTTTGACCTTGTGCTTCTGCTGGACGAACAACTAGCTAATTTAGCATGTTGGTCTGATAAATACAAGCAGGGGTGACAGTTTGCTTCCTCTCATCAAAAAGTACTCAGTAACTTAGAAGAAGCAGGAAACAGCTCCCCTGAAGGAAAGATCAAGGATCACCTCAAAGTGTGAGGTGTTGGAACTGACTACAAATAAGTAATAATCCAAATACTTTCCAGGATTTCCAAAGAGTTAAATAAAAGTGCACCCAGAAAAGATAAATTCTGAAATCCTTTGTTAGAAGCAGTAACAATTAGTGCGGAAAATTAAATCTATATTTCCTAACAGGCAATTGCAATGTGAGTAGTAAAATTCTTGTCAGAAACAATATATTTAAGGACATATAAATTCATTTGAAATAATGTGGAGCAAGGAAAGTAGAAAGATCTTTTAAAAATAAGTCAACCTCATTGTTATATTCATTTTAGTCTCATGGAAACAGATTGTAGATCTCAGTCAGATACTGTAGAATTAGAATCATAAAGATGTCCATAGATGGCCCTTTGTGGCAAAACAGAGGACAAGTAAACATTTTGCATTTGAGATAACTTCTTGAGAATAATAAATAAAAGAATCAGAATACAACCTACAATCCAAATGCTAAAGCATCTCACAATATTAATATCCAATATATATTGAACAGAGTATATTTTTCTTTAGAGCAGGGCTGTCAAGCTCACCGCCCGTAGGCCACGCCCACTGGGCGTATAGCAAGGGTATAGCAAAGGGGGAAAAAGTCCCATGTGACAACACGAGTTTGACACCCCTACTTTAGAGAAACTTTAAAGCAAATTTGAGAAACACTGAAGAATAAAATTCCTTTTCAATATCCAGAAATAATGGCTGCTCAATTTTGTCCATTTTGAATTAAGGCATTTCTTCAATTAAAATCTACTATAGTATCAGAACATTTATTGTCCCATATAAATAGTGGTTCATCTGAATGCATAAACATCAGAAAAATTGACTATAATCTATGGACCAATTAGTTTATACATGAAATTAGTTCATTTCAGCATACACATTTATCTAGCAAGTAGAAGCCAGAGTGGTATCATTGCTTGACGTTGAGAGAACTAGAATCTTCACTTTATTGAAAGTTTAGAAGAACCTGAAAAAGTTTTAGAACTTATTTTAAAAAAGATATAAAAACCAGGGCCTTATGATAACAATTTGATACAATTTGATAACAAATTGTAGTTTAAAAATTGTGATTTTGAATGAAATCATTTCTTTGTAAGTATGATAAGATCAGATCAAATCAATTATCGTCCGATTAAGTGAAAATGAAATGTCTTACTTACTTATGTCTTACTTAAGGCAATACATTTATTTGTCATAGCTTTTCTGGCATTCTTAAACATTGTCTATGATGAGGTGGGTTGTTGTTTTATTTTGGACAAATGCATTCTTTTGGTTTACAACAAGGTAATTTGAAAAGAAGAAATTTCCTGAAGATGATAAGGAATTGATACAACAAAGAATTACAGTTCAGACCTTTGAATGTACTTTTTATTTTTTGAAACTTGCTGTTAAAAATGTATATGCAAATCCTTAGAAATCAAAATGGGAATGTTAGTCATTTATTTCTTGGGGTAATCCAATAGAAGAAAAAGAAATTATGGAACTAAAGACAGAAATATGGATATGATCATAAATAACATGGGCCCAAAAGAATCACATAAGAAATAAAAGGCCAAGTGAAGTACATTTATTAAAAATAAACATAAAGTATCTAAAAATAGAAAATAAAGATTGAAAATTCAAATGTAAAGGAATTATAAAAAGCTGGACAATATAAGCAATATATAAATTAAATTAAAATATAAATTTTATTTAGTTGAGGATACTCTATATCTGTTAAAAGGGGAGGTTTGCATTTTAATATATAAAATTAAAAAACTGTAAAGTGGCAGATTATCTTTTTGAAAAAAAGTTTTATTTTGCTTCTCTCTAATGAGATTGTTCTATGTCCTACAAAGGAAGGAAAGGCACATCTTAGCCACATGACTCTACACTACATAGCCAGGAGATTGTACTCCCTCCTCTTTTAATGTTTTTTTTACCTTTTAAAAAGCAGCATAGGTTGTAAAGGCCTTATTTCTTATATACTTATAAACAACAGCTGAGCTATCCCCTGAGATTGATGGTGGCAATGGGTAGTAGAAAGCTGCTAACCCAAAATGAAAGGTAGGACCAATGTATAAGGGCCAAACAGCTTTTGGGAAAAGAGATTTGAGACATTCAACTCCCTATTCTTTGGACTTAGCTGTTATAGTATATCAACTTACATATTTAAAAATTTGGATGCTTATAATTTCCTTTTTTTCCAAAATGTTACATTTATTGTACAATACTTCTTTAAAAAAGGCGTGAATTCCTTATATAATATCAAGACTTCAATCCAGGGGAGTAGTAGGCAGTAAATTCAGTAAGACTGCATCTAAACTGGCATACATTTGTGGCATTTATTATAAAGATGCAAGTCATTTAGTATCCATAGATTACCTCCAAGTAAATTTGCTTATAATTGGGATTTGGATCTATGGAATTTATGACCCTATAATTATAAGGGAAGGGGTTAAGGATTCATTGTTACTAATGTTTCAGCTTGACATTCACCACATTTCTTGATTGGATCCAATCAATGTTTTTTGCCCAAACAGATCTGTATTATGAAATAGGAGCTTGTAATTTGTCAATATTCTTAGTAGCAGACTGCTTCTAGTCCCTTCATTTCTACACATTTTTTATGGATAGCTTTGTAAAAGCACCAGCTGTGCCATCTGCCACCAGTATTATTTTGGTTCTTTCTATTTTGGGGATAAATTTCATAAACTGTATTGCTTATACATAGACTTAATGGAACACATGTGAAACCTCTCTATTAAAAAGAAAACCGCTTTCCAACTGACAAGCAGTGTCCAATTTCCATTCAGATAGTTACTCTGGGCTTTAAAAATATGTGTGAATTCATCAAATGCAGGCAGATAGTATATCTGAACCAGATGGTGTATTTTTCAAAGGAATAGGAAGTTAAGTGGTTTTTGCTATCAATTTTACTTTCTGTTTTCTCCCAAAGGGCTAACATAATAAAGATGTGTGTATCACCAATATGCTCTTTAATATGGTGAATGGATCAGGAAAATCGATTTAGAAGGGTTTGTTTTTAATGTTTAAGTATAGGAAGCCATTCAGAAATTTTGTGACTACAGTAGCTGTTGTGAAATTATCTTCACTTCATTGATGAACTTTTAAAAACTTTGGGATAAATTATGATATATTGGGATTCTCTAATGATAGTCTTCAGAATCACATGTGCATTTGGTTCAGACCACTCTGTGGAAGTCAATTATTCACCAATGCTGTATGTCAGTGGTGAAAGCCAATTTTTTTTACTACCGGTTCTGTGGGTGTGGCTTGGTGGGCATGGCAGGGGAAGGATATTGCAAAATCTCCACACACACTCCACTCTGGGGCCATCCAGAGGTGGCATTTGTTGGTTCTCCAAAATACTCAAAATTTCCACTACCAGTTCTCCAGAACCTGTCAGAACCTGCTGGATTTCACCCCTGCTGTATGTCCATTTTTCTCCAGATCACATAGTCCTTGTGTTTTTCCTTACCACAAAAAGAGAAAAAATAAGGAACAAGATTAGATTCAGAATTTAAGCAATTAAATCAAATTTTGAATCAAATCCAATTTTCAAAGCGGATTATTGGTTTGAATTAAAGTGTTTAATATATTTAATGTATTTATGCAGGGTGTTATAAAATATACTGTTTACTTTTTAAAACTTAAAATTGTTTATAATCGCAAGGACATAAATCACAAATGAATCCTTTAAAAATCTAACCATAAAGGAAGGCCTTTCATCATCAGTGTCCATGTATCCTGAGAATAATATGATCTTGGTGTCTTCCTTCCCTCCCCCCATCTTTATTTAATAAATCAAAGCAAAAAGGAGAAGCCATACAAGCAACTCAGTGATCCTTGAAGATTACAGAGCTCAGGACTAAATTTTACTGGGAGGAACTTTACTGGGAGTGATGCATCATGTACCTGCTATCGTACAGTGTTGATAATCTAGCACATATATTGGACTCGGAAGTAAAGCAGCTGCTAATACAGCAACCATAACTTTGGTGTCACATTCCTAAATCTGCCACCTTCATTTAGTAGATGGATTGCCGTATGTTGTAGCTTCTAAGTTATTTTCAAAAGCAGCCCCACATGCAGTGCATCTAAGACAAGGTAATAAAAATGTGAGTCACTGTATTTCCTTGTCCAAAACGGACTGCAATTAATACATCAGTCAAGCCTAGGTGAAGGTCCTCCATGGCCATGGTCTCTAAAATCTGTTATAGCAAATTTTGTGAGTTAAGGAGGATTCCCAATCACAGATCTATTCTTTTAGGCAAAGGGCAATCCTATTGAGAATCAAAGTTGGATCTAAAATTGAATCAGTAATTCACTACATAGAAGAACTTGCTGGTATTTAATATGAGTGTATTTAATCTCTTGTACTGTCCAGCACTGGGGCAAGACTACAATGACTTCTTTGAACCAATCTACAGTGTTAATGTACCACTGACAATCATCAATATAGTCATGATATCTAATCCAACAGTTTAATGTAGATCACATGGAAAGACAGTTACTTTCCCATTCATGCATTCCTATAATCATGATTACTTCCTATTTATCCACAGCAGGTGAAACCTCCACTCAGGATGGAACAGAACCAACCATTGCAAAACCATGTAACCAATTCCTATATAGTAAGTGATCAGAAGGATATTGTAATCAATTATACATTGAAGTCATGACAAAAATCATTCACCACCACAATCAGTTTTATTCAATCAATATGTCATTGTTTTTGTTGTGCTATTGTTAGCTGAATGATCATTATCTGAATGATATTGAATAAATATACCCTTTCAAAGTACGTGTTCTCTTGGTCCAATCTTCCTCATCTTACCTGCTTTATACAATAGGTTTTGTGCATAGTTTTGCATATCATTTTCCTCCTACTTCTGGTACATGTCCTATATTGGTGCCATTTCAGTAAAATTTTATATATGTTGACATAATAGTAAATCTTTCAGACTTCCGTGGTATCAAGTTAATTGCATATCAAATTACACATCCATCTCTATCTAGTCTTCCTATTTTCCATTTTAAATAACCAAGTGAAGCCACACTTACTTACTGTATTTATAATGTAATTAATACCCAATGTTCTCTGGATAAATTACAAAATGCCTTCAAATGATAAAGGATTAAAATCCATAATATGTAATGGAAACCATAAAAAGGACCATCTTATTTTAATGAGATACATATTTATTTATTTAACCTATATGCCACCCATCCAGGGCCGGATTTAGATGAAAAGAGGCCCTAGGCTATTCCACTTATGAGGCCCTTTCACCTATAGTGAAAGTGTAATTCTAATTTTGCTAACAATTTGAATGTAGGGAATGTAGGCCCCTCTTGATCTTGAGGCCCTAGGCTGAAGCCTAGTTAGCCTATAGGAAAATCCGGCCCTGCACCCATCTCGTCAGAGATGAATCTAGGTGGCTTACAGACATACAATTAAAATACACTGTAAAACATTAAACCAATGAATAGGCTTCTTATATTTAAAATTCAGTTAAAATAAAACTGACCCAGATGTAGAGGGAAGAAAAAAAATACATACAGGTAGAAGGTGGGAGTGTTAGCTACTCCATTAGCCCTCTCCAAAATGCCACACTCCATTGAGTCATGCTCAGGTTCAGTTTAATCCAGGGTGAAATCCAGCAGGTTCTGAAAGGTTCTGCAGAACCGGTAGTGGAAATTTTGAGTAGTTCAGAGAACCGGCAAATACCACCTCTGGCTGGCCCCAGAGTGGGGTGGGAATGGAGATTTTGCACTATCCTTGCCCTGGAGTGGGGTGGGAATGGAGATTTTGCAGTATCCTTCCCCTGCCACACCCACCAAGCCATGCCCACAGAACTGATAGTAAAAAAAATTTGATTTCACCATTGGTTTAATCTACATTGAAACATTTTCAGGTAATAAAAAGACCAGAGGAAACAACAACAGTATAGCATATGTTAGTGATATTTGAATGGACACACAACATTGGTTTCTATGCAAAAGGCTTATTATATGATCTTCTCTGCCCATAGGAAGAGTTTTCCAATATTTAACAAACACCACTGTCTATAACAATTTTTCTTATGTAGTTTGTCTTCAGCTCTGTTATGACTACACATTGCAGAATCCCCAGTGAAGTGGCTGGGAGTTCTAACAGCTCTCTCTTGTGACATTTGGCAGTAAGGAACTAAGATAGGAAAATATGGCCTAGATTTCATAAGAGGGTTAAATAATTTTTGGTTCCACAAAAAAAGTGATACTCAACAACAGAAGATAAAAATACCAGAGAAATACAGAAGGAAAGCAGAACCTTAATGGTAGATTTTGTGCCTATATACAACATAATCTTGATAACCAATTGGCATGAAAGATAATATCATTTAGAAATCTCCTTGTTACTATAGGTTTCATATCAGAGCGTCCCCATTCCCATAGACCTTTTCCACCTATTTTTGCTTGATTGAACTGAATTATAATACCTTATGCTTCAGAGGCTGTGTTGATATGAAAACCCTAGTAAGAATGTCTAATCCATAAATAAAACTGACGCATGTCAAAATAGGCTACATTTCTTTTCAGGGGAATAATTGACACAACAAGCAGTCTATGACTACATTTGCTTATATTTTTTGACAGATGAAGCCTTAGTTGTGTAAATCCGTTGAATACAGATTGGAATGTGAATACAGCATTTACAAAAGAAGAGTCTGAATACCAATTTGGGAGGGATAGAAAGTGTTTAATATCTTTTATTGTTTTCATCAGAATTTCAAACCTCATTCAAGCAGATGACTCTGATCTTTATAGCCATATACAAAAGGAACAGAAGAATGATACAGAAAAGCTCTTTGACTGAAAAACTGATTTTGTTATCATATTACAAGTAAAAGTCCATTTGGAAACCTATTCAGAAAAATGATCAGTGGCTTCTTTATTTTGTAAAATACTTTACATGGTTGGAATAGATGTGCTTTTGTTGTGTGTATGTCTGTGAGGCTGTGTTGGAGGTGATGTGTATGAGTGCATGCTTCAATCTTTTGGAGTAAAGAAATATGTGAAAATTAAATCAGAAGATAAATAAGTTCAAAAGAAGTTAGCCAGTAGTTTTCTAAGTATAGATATTTAACATACCGGTAGTTGTTTTCCAAGATCTGGTTTTGCTTCTGAAAAAAACTGGTAACTTTTACACAAGTTAATTTATTTTCAGCAAAAACACTCCCCTTGCCTTGATTGAGCTTGATACTGAGTTTTGTATTAGGATCCTGAATAAATTGAGTTTGTAGATAATTTTCAATACGTATTCAGTTGTATGAGGCTAATCGTAATGCTACTTCATCATAAAGTATATTGCTGTCATAACAGTTAAATAAACCAGATTCACCTAAATATAGATACTTTATTTCATAATGTTTTCCAATGCTCATGTTGTTTTTGTAGAATCTCTAGTGAATGGCTATTTAGAATTTTGTATTATATATACAAATATAATTTTTTTGTTTATATCAATGTGTAATTAATTTTGTTTATATCAATGTGTAATTAAAGATTAAATTAGAATAATCCTTAGTAACAGAAAGAAAATCTAGAAATCTTCAAATGCATTTCAGCATAGAACATCTTTTCTCATGTTAATAAGAGAGGGAGGTTTGCGTATTAGGGAGGTAGAAAGTTAATATTGTTGATAGGTAAACTGTAAAAAATGGACAGCATATTTTAATCTATTAATTGGGACTATTTTCTTTTTTAGATATCGTATCATTGCTTTATTATATGCTCAGGGCAAATAGAAAGACATCTTCTTTAACAAAGATATTTGTGTGTAGTCTTTGTTCATTCTGTTCAGATTGAGCAAGACTGTAATGCAGATTGAAGGATGATAATATGTGGTATACATTGTATACAACTTTCATTCCATTCAAAAGACAACCAGAAACATAACATGGAGGAGAAAATAGCCCATAAGTCATACTTTTGTATACTGAGCTGTTGTGGCATCAGCTCATGTGTAGGCCCATAGTTATGCATGCTGTTACACTTCCAGCCATCTTTTTTTTTTTTTGTCTTGAAGTATAGTGCATTGGCAAGTTTAGTCCTAGCTTATTTGGAGATTTTAAAAAAAGTTGCTTGCTCTCTCCCCTCCCCATGCTAATGGTATAGCAAATATATACTGTATATCTATAATTATGGCTTTTTAAAGAATACATGATGCTTCAGAACTTACAGCACATTGTATTTGAAAAATAAAAGCAACGATCAAATTGTTAAAAGACCATTGCCTTGCTAAACTGAGAAGATTTCAGAACAGAATTCCAATGATAACTCCCCAGCACCTGGAAAGGGCTTTATATTCTTGTGTTTCCTAAATAATCTAAATGTCAACAAGACTAGCAAAACAAGCATTGAATATTTCTGGCTGATAGTTAATATCTTCCAAGATTTGTATGACTAACCCTGGAAGCCTTCAGAAAGGCCCTTGTTTTTTTCCTGACAATGGGAAGATGCTTTGAAGATTGCTTTAATTTGTGGTATGTGAGTTATTATTTCTGGCAACATTATGCTTTTTGATGATTTATAGGTTTGTTATAACACCTGTAAACTTCCCAGAATTTCTTGGCAAGTGGGGAGTCATATAAATTGATGAGAACGAAAGAAGGAAAGAGATAGATGACTGGACAGATAGGTAGATAGATAGATAGATATAGAGATAAATAGATAGATAGATGACAGATGCCTTCTTATTTATTTATTTATTTATTTATTGGAATTTGTCAGACAAAAATGAGAACAAGAATAAGAGCTTGTGAGCTTCATTTCAAGAATGTTTTCAATTGCTTGTTCTTATAATCCTGTCTCAGCTAAATTACATCTTTCATAATACATATTTTGACACTAAAAGGTGGTACTGATGCTAGGATGCCAGATATTTCATCTATCCTTTCAGGGAAGAACACTTTCTAAATATTCTGTCATTCTGGTGACATCATTCTGAATCAAGAGAAGAGCAATTTGAAATAAGAGGCAGTGCTAACATTACATATTATTTTTTCCTCATTCATCATAAATGCCAAAAAGTAGGAATATGCCAACATCCACTGATTTTTCCCCCGTGCAATGTTTTAAATTTTCTTTCTCAAAGCTTAAATAGCAATCTTCCTCAATGTAAGCATAAACAAGTGAATTGTCATTATACGCCACTGCAAAGAAATCCACTCTAAACTTAAGATTGTTAGTTTATGTTTCCATCAATACTTAATGCATCTGAAGTGAGCACTTTAGCTTAGGTCATCAGTTTTAACAGTCAGGGGGAAATTGTTGTCTGTCTAAGTTTCTCATTAATAATGCAAAATTTGTAGGAAAACTTCCTACAGCCATAGGAGAGGGTTTTTTTTCTCTCTCCTGAAATGAGACATGGTATCCCAGGCAAATGACATAGCAAATAATATTTTATATTTATCCTAAAGGAAACATATCTGAATGACTTCAACAGTAACAACAACAACAACAACAAAACAAACCATCTGTTTATCACAAATCTAGTCCCTCTCATATTCTAAATATCAAGTAGGTGGAGAAAATATCTACTCTCTTCCTGTCAGGTAAACGTGTCTTCAGGTTATACATAGCAACTGCCATTCATTTTTTTTTCATTTTTCTTTGCAAGAAATAAGACTTATATTCCTTCTCCATATTTCTAGGCTTCAATCTTGTGCTTTCCAATGGCTTGGATTCAATCTGGTAATCCTAATAATGCTTGACTTTTTCCTTTAAGGAAAAAATCTTTGCACATGGATGGGAAGATCCAATCTTGGGACCCATCTTCAGAGTTCATGGAAGTTCACTTCTTCCTTGATTTTGGTATTCAAAATCCAAAATTATCTCCTGGGTTGGTGTTGGTAGATCAGAAGACCTTATGGAATTGTGAAGGGAACATCCTAGTAGAAGTAGTGTTTTCTCAGAATCCATAAGCATTGTTGTCCACAGATCCAGCTTCAAACTAGCATCAATCTATTTTAATTCTGGCCTTTTGTACTTTAATTTTTTTTTAATTGCCAGAAAAACAGAATATAAAAATTAGTTTTATGTCTTTCTACCTGATATTCTCTAGTATGAATGCAGCTGAGGATTGTACAAGGAGAATTCTTTTCAAAAAATCATTATTAATGTTAATTAATAAAGAAAACAATTTAGATATAAATTCTTACAAACACACATACACCTTTCAAGGATAAAATCTTGCAGGACAGTTTAATTTAATATGTTAAAACAATGTAGTGTTACATTTAATCAAATAATATGTCTACTTGGAAGCTGAAAATGCTCTTAAATATTCAACCAATCAGAGGAATGGCTTTTGTCCCCAGAAGTTGTAGGTACTCCATCACTGGAGGTTTTTAAGCAGAGTTTTGACAGCTATTTGTTCAGAATCATATAAGGTCTCCTATATAAGCAGAAGTTGGACTAGAAAACCTCCAAGGTTCTTTCCAACTCTGTTATTCTTTAATTCTGATCTCTGCAGGAATGAATGATGCAGCCAGAAGAGATCTTAACAGATTATGAGCCTATGACAGCTAAGTGAAGGAACTGAAAGTACAGATAAATAAATCCTTCTAGTTGGGGTCATGGAGGAAGAATGGAAACCAGGATCTTGGAAGTCAACAATTGATTATACAAATGGTGTTACACAAAATAGAGTGTATTCTGTGATAATACTTTTTGAGGAAGTAAACAAAATATTATGTAATATATTATGTGTTTTTAAATTAGCTTTTGTCTGTAACGTTAACACAAATAGAGAAAAATGGTGGCAACTGTATGCTCAGTTCACCTACCTGCTAAATCAGACCAGAAAGTATTTGTGATCCGTCTAATTTATAGGGATTCTTTGAACTCTTTTATGTTTCTTATGAGACATGTATTAAACATATTTTAAGGTTAAAAGAACATTCATAAGCAATGTAGCAACAGAATGCTCCAGATAAGTTACACATGAAAGAAAACTTAACAGAGAGCTGAAGAAGGTGCAAGCAAAGGTTTGAATTATATTTATTCTGTGGCTAGCTGAGTTGATAAAAAGAATGAATAATTACATGCATATTTATCTTTATGGGAGAAGAGACAACAACATTTAATAGCTTTCATATTGAGAAGGAAACTGATAAGAGAAACTATTTTATAAACTTGAAACTATTCTGGACTTAGTAAAGAGTATTTTGTACAGTTTAATTAAAGACTGTGTATGCTGCAGTAAAATCAGAGAGAGTACGAGCAAGAATAAAGATAGAAAAAGAATTCAACCAAATTGAGTAGAGACTTAGAATAAAAGCAAGCAAATTTACTGACTGAGAAAAACCAGGAACAAGAAAGATTAATATTTGTCTAGATCCCAGGAATTGGAATAACCTCATTTTCAGAAAACATTTTTCAAATGAATGAAATTACAAATAATTCAGTTTCAACCATTTTTAATGTGTTGAAAGTTAATAATTTCTTCTGGCAAATCCAGTTCAAGCTACAGTATATACTTTTAATAATCTATTTATGAACTTTCAAGTTGCAAACTTTAACCAATACAAAATAACCTGTTCAGAATTCCAACCTAGATGGTCCCAGAATCTGGGAAAAGGCATGCAGCAAGCTAACCTTTTCATACCTTCTCCCACTTTCTGCTTTATTTTTTTTGTCTTTTAATGACCCCGTAATCCCTTGCATCGGGGTGATGTCGGGCCAACTCAATGGAGCTGAGTGTTTACTGGCTGGATGCCCTTGCTGTTGCCAATGCAGAGTTCACAGCAGATACTCATGGTGCCCAAAAAGAGAAATATCTGCTGCTACCTAGGATTGAACTCACAGCCTCCAGATTGTGAGGTGAGAGCTCCACCTCTAGGCCACTGACCACTCCCCCTTTCTGCTTCAATATCATTCACAAATCATCATGCATACTGTTTGCTGTTTATTTGTGTAGTCACTATATGTGGTGTATACTATAGTGATTGTGAATGTCTGGAATGGAATACAAGAGTGATTTTTATCCTTATTTGGATTTGTGAGCAAGACAGATTTATAAACAGCTGTCAGAACTTAGCATGTTCATAAGTAGAGGATATCTGTGTACTTTTTGGTAAATATAGATTTAAACAATTCCTTTTTAGTATTTCATTTGCTCTAAAGTTTACAAAAATAGTGAAGGTTTCAAATCATTTTTATATTTTATGGAAAATATGCTAATAAACCAAAAAAGGAAGAGCAAGAAGGGAAGTATGAAATCATTTCATTGAGTTGATATGATATTAAGGTGACCAGATTTTAACATTGGTAAAGAGGGACATTGTGGGCGTGGCTTATTTTGTGGGCGTGGCTAGCTGGTCATGTGACTGGGTGGGCATGGCTAGCTGGTCATGTGACCGGGTGGCCATGGCTATGTGTATAGGGTAAGGTGAACAGATTTTAACATTGATAAGAGGGACACCATTGTGGGCGTGGCTTATTGTGTGGGCGTGGCTTGGAGGCCATGTGACTGGGTGGGCGTGCTAGCTGGTCATGTGACCGGGTGGCCATGGCTATGTGTATAGGGACTACTCAGAGGGCTGGAAAGTCATTTCTGACAGGTCCTCACACTTATGACCATCCTCACATTTATGCCCGTGCAGCATTCTTAACAACCATGTCACTCATTTCACAACTGCTTCTCTTCACCATGGTGACAAGATAGGGCAAAAACGTAAAATGTGAGGACAGTCGTAAGTTTGAGGACTGGTCAAAAGTGTGAGGACCAGTCAAAAATAACTTTTTCAGCCCTCTGAGTAGTCCATATGCACAAAAGGACTAACCGGAGAGCTGAAAAAAGTCATTTCTGACAGGTCCTCGCACTTTTGACTGGTCCTCACACTTATGACCATCCTCACATTTATGCCCGTGCAGCATTCTTAACAACCATGTCACTCATTTCACAACTGCTTCTCTTCACCATGATGACAAGATAGGGCAAAAATGTAAAATGTGAGGACAGTCGTAAGTTTGAGGACTGGTCAAAAGTGTGAGGACCAGTCAAAAATAACTTTTTCAGCCCTCTGAGTAGTCCATATGCATAAAAGGATACAGTAATAGAGAGGGATGAAGGAAGGGAAGGGAAATTAGAGTAGGAGTGACGGTAAGAGAGGGAGGAAGAGAGGAGGAGAAGGAGAAAGGAAGAGGAAATAGGGAGGAGAAGAAGAGGGTGGGGGGAAGAGAAAGTAAGAAGGAAAGAAAAGAGAGGTGGTAGGTTTGAGGAGAAAGATTGCTGTACAATAAAAAAGATGAAAGGGAAGAAAGCCAACCCCAAACAAATATAAAGATATTAAGATAAAGAATGAATTGTTAAACTTTAAAGAATAAAAGAGAACAAATATGAATAAATAGCAATAATTAGAAACACACATACAAACATACAATGTATTTTCTTTGAACAGAATATTTGGCTGGTTCACAAATTTAAACAGTGTTTAGTCATTTCAATTAAATTTACTATTTCTATATTTCCTTTTTGCCATATTTATTCCTCATCTATTTTTTTAAAAAAACAATATTACCCTTCATCCTCATCTCTAATCTTAATCAAATTCAATTTTTCCCTTCTATTCTATATTATACCCCTTCCCATTGTCATCTATTTTTATATCCATCCTCACATTGGTTAGTTATGTAATTATGTAATACAGTTGTTTAATACAAATTCAACATTTTAATATAAATCAATTAGTTATATAACTATCTTTTTTGTATATTAATCAATATGAACATGAATATTCCAATTATTTCCATGCAATCCAATTTCTTACAAATCAATTAATTATACTTACCAATAATAATAAACCAAATAATTTCCCCCATATATTCCTCCAAACCACAACGTAACCATTTCTGCTTTCAACACAGTATACAATTAATAGTATCTCAATTATTACAATTCCCTAGTTAAAAAGAGCTTTTTTTTCTTTTGTGTTTTAAAATCTTGAACTCTCCTCTTTTGCCCTAAATAATTTCCCATGTTTGCACCTACCTTTTTTGGTGAGGAAAAGGAAAATAAATCTGCTGCCTAATTTTCCAACGTTGCAAGCAAACAGCAAAGCCAACAGCCTGTTTTACTTTCAGTTTCGTTTTGAGCTTGGTTTGCACAAAGAGAAAAAAAAACTGCTGAGCAATTTAGCAAGAGCAGAGCCCTGCGCAAATCAGCTGAGAGGGGGAAGCCGAGCTAATCAACGTAGGGCGGCCCTTTGAAGCCCCGCGGCAAGAGTTTAAACAGGTTTTTTCCCTCTAGCCATCAGCTGGGACTCAGGAGGCAGCCAGGACTCAGGAGGCAGAATGAAAAATCGGGACTTTTTTAAAACGCTGCGGGATGCGGGACAAATTGCTCAAAAGCGGGACTGTCCCACCAAAAGCGGGACGTCTGGTCACCTTATATGATATGGAGACAGGATAGGGAAGAAGACATCTATATTGCTTTGAAGCGTTTAGATAAAGGTTTAATGATAAATAGGCAGATACAGGAGTAGGTTAGGGTTAGGGTTAGGGTTAGGGCATTTACTTCATCTCATGCAATTGTTCCAGAAACAAGGTATCAAAGTGTAAGGATCATTATAAAGTTCATTATAAGAACAATCTGCCTAAGAGCCATGGTGGTGCAGTAGTTAGAATGCAGTATTGCAGGCTAATTCCACTGACTGCCGACCGCCAGCAGTTCAGCAGTTTGAGTCTCACCACTTCAGGGTTGACTCAGCTTTCCATCCTTCTGAGGTCAGTAAAATGAGGATCCAGGTTGTTGGGGACAATATCCTGACACTGTAAACCACTTAGAGAGGGCTGTAAAGCACTGTGAAGTGGTATATTAATCTAAGTTTTATTGCAATTGCAATCCTTGTAAGTATTGTTTTAGAAACATATTTCATATAGCATAAAAACAATGAAAAAGAGTGGAAGTATTTTGTTTTTACTGTTGTAATCAATCATGAGAGATAAAAAAAAGAGGTATCATTTGTTCCTCAGTTCATATTATGCTAGAAGTGATCTTGCCAGACACAGCCTGTAGAACATTCCTATGGCCATGTAAATTGTTTTTCAACCCCAGCACTTTTTATTGCTTGAATGGCTGGCTTTGCTTCCTAAGAAATGGGAGAAAACAGAGGGAGAGGGAATCCTGCATTACATTTCATTTGTGTGGTTATGCATCACATAACCACATTTTAACATGCTGGAAAAAAACTCTGATATTGCTGGTTTGCTGCCTGATGTGCATCTAAGCATGGGATATTATGTATGAGAATCTAAACAATCTTATGTGTCACAGTAATGACACTTTCTGGTAGTAGGGAAGATAGCAGGAGAATTACAATGAAGACTGTGTTAGAGGAGACTGGTCATGCTATCCACGTAGAGTGGATTGCAAGTATAGTTGATTGACTGAAATGTGGTTGTAGCCCAATCTTGGTATGCAGTTTGGATAACTATTCCTATCTTTTTCTAGTAGAATGAGTGATTATTTCACATCTAATGTATAGATAAAATTGCCATGACTAGAGGAAACAGTATTAAAAAGATAGTTCTTTTGGAATATTATTGATATATAATTAGTTCAGAAATACTTTATGCTGAAAGACAATATTAAACGTCCCAAAGGGTATTTTTTCCAAAGGCAACTGGATTTCTTTGTTTTTCCTTGAAGACATTTTGCTTATGTTTGCTCCATAGACAATATGAAATAATAACCCAAACTATCTACAGAAGCTTTGAGATTCTAAATTATAAACACAATTGTTTTCCAATCTGAAATAACATTGGTAATAACACAATGCTGTTAGTAGTTAAAGATGCTGAGTTGTTGGGATTCAGGTCTATAAATTGTATAAGTAAATAAATTAAATCTCCCATTTTTACATAACTTTTTTTCTTAGACATCTCAGCTGTTTCTTACTGGCACTGCTAAAAATTCTCCAATGAGTTTTCCTGAAACAGGGAGTATGCATATTATTGATGCCACTGTAAAAAATGCTGATGCACTATATTAATCTCCTGTGAATCTGAATCTTCTTTTACTGTGTGCCTTAACATAATTTGCATAATTATTTTAATTACATCATTTGTTTATACACATTTAATCACATATTTCCAATTATTTTCTAATTATAAGTCATTAGAAACACAGAAATCATTTTCAGATATAATCATTGGTGATTTAATAGTGTGAATCTAAACCAGTTTTTCACTTAAGTATTTTTTTCCCATATGAGAAAAAAAATTAGAAAATGTAGAGTTTTATAAATGAGGGATTTCCACATTTCTTGATTGATTCATTGTTTGGGTTGACTAAATCGGCAGAAATTTGCATGTGAATAACAATAGTTGTGATGAAACTTGCTGTGTATTTTATTATAACCATATAGTTTGCATTATGCCCAATTCAGAAGAGGGATTTCCCTTTATTTAGGAAAGAAAGGGAAATAATATTCTCAGAGCCTGATTTTCTGATCACAGTTGATTCTAAATATCTACAGGCACATGCATACTTCAGTACATACATACAGACACAATAACTTGATCAGAGTGTTTTTTAGAATATTTTACATATATTTTAAACAACTACTTGAATATATTAATTATTGAACAATAGTCTTATTAAAATAAGGAGGATATTAATTGTGCTATTAATACATTTCTATGAGAAACATATTGCTTAATACATTCTGCATTCTGCTTTAGACATTTAGAACTAGTCAACAGATGGAAGATCTTGTAATCTGACTTCAGTGGAGTCATTGTAGGCTTTATAAGTACTATTCAGAAATAAAACAAAGCTCAGGAGATTGGAAAATAGTCTCTAGAGATATTGTTTCAAAAACTCTTGGGATAATTTGCAAGTCAAATGATAGATTCTACTTGTCTGACATGAAAAGAGCTATAGCGTCATGCATTTAAGAAAAGGCAGAAGCTGGTAAAATAGGGAGTTGTATTTCTCATTGTCAGATGTAAATGCCTTATTCCCTATTGTGTAAATAATGTATATATGGGATATCAGGGGTTAACTTATTCTTTGTTTCTTAATGTATTCATAATTCACCACTCCCACTCTTGGCTCCACCCTTTGTATATATAAGGAGCCACCTTCACCATTTTCTTTGCTTCTATCTGTGAATATTCAGTGAATATAGAATGCCTACTATAATTAAAGAGAAATATATTTAAACCTCTAACTCTCATTATTATTATTGAGTCTGATCCTAAAAATATTGCAACAAACTGGTAGCAGAGGATGGTTAATTGACTCAATAAATACCTAAAAATGTCTAAGAAAGATAGGCCCAACACCAGGGCCTATAGCAAAGAAATAGAAACTGAACAAGAAATAATCAACGAATCCACAAACGCGATTTCGAGAGAATCCGAAGAATACACCACTGAAGAAGAAGAATTAATAAATGAAAATGATGGCCAGGAGGAAATCGAAATAGAAAATAACGAACTCAGGTCAGAGATACTGAAGCTATTAAAAAGCCAGAAGAATGATGAAAGCCTCATCGCGAACCTCCAAGAAATGCTGAAGAACAGCGGAGCAGCGAGAGAGAAAAACATCGCTAAAGAGAAACCCAAAGACCAAAAAACTGTGAGTGATATGACTACAGAGAAAGTAGTTATGAAAAAGAAAAGATGTGATCCCGCGCGAAATTTTGAATGGCAGCCATCTTGGTTTCAACAAGCCTCCAAAGTGAGCGAAGCAGAGCCAATCAAAATGCTCAGTTCAAAATTTCTGGCGCGAAAAACGTTATCAGACAACGAAAGTGAAAAGGAGGATTCAAACTCTTCGGAAGAGCCAGAATCAGAAAATGAAAACGACTTAACGAAATCCCAAGTAAAGTCAGCAATGAAGACGCTTTTTGCTGCATTTGGGCCAAAATTAAAAATTTCCAAAGCGCCAACGAAGAAGCAAGCGAACAAGCCGATACTTCAAGACCTGCACGCTCCCATGCTGACTTCGAGAACGACGACGCCCGAGCCCAGAGAGCCATGTCGATTCCGCCCTACACCGCAGACCGAAGCAAGTGCCAACGCACCCAAAAGAAAGAGAAGAACAGTCGCCGCCATCAGAACTCCTAAGACCGAGCCAGAGACCGACTCGTCTGAAGAGGAGCGGAACGAGCGAGCTACAATGGAGAGAACCTTCCACGACGACGTCAAAGAAGAAATGAACAACGCGCATGTGCGAAACTACGTAGACGGTCCGGAAAGACTTGAACTGGCCAGAGAACCGCGCAGACTCGTTGCGAGCATTCCCATGCCGTTTTGCAATTTCCTACACTTGCGAGACCACGGACTACCTCAGGTTGTAAGTAATGGACAAAATAATGTGGGTAACTTACCCAGTGACTTCCCAAAACTTAGGGTTGATGGCATTAATTTACAAGAATGGTATCAACAGCTCCAGGTTGTCTTTATGAAAGAAAATTTACTATTTTTTATCACTAGTCCCCCAAGAAGACCTTGGACTTTAAAAATAGATTGTTTACACCATAAGGCATTTTTCTTAATAATATCTAGCGTGTCTCCTGCGATGTATCATAGCATCAAACCAAATCTAACTGTTTCAGAAATAATTCAATGCATGTTTAATTTGTTTCACAGCGATAGTGTAGCTACCACCACAAGAATGTCTAAGGACTTCTTTTCTTCCAGAGTAAAACCAGGGGTTTCCATAAGTGAGCATTTAATATCTTTAAACAAAATAAGAGCTGAGCTGCATTTGAGGGGGGAAGTGATTTCAGATCAGACAATGAAAAGTGTTATTATCAACTCACTTGATTCATCATGGGATAGTTTTATGTCACACTTAGACACCATCAATCTAGGATATTTGTCAATAGAAAGTCTGTCTAACAAATTGATAGCAGAAGACAATTCAAGAAAAAATCGTTATAGCAATCACACAGAACACAAATCTTTTAGGAAGGTAGCTTTCCAAGAAAAATATAATGAAACTTTTAAATGCCACAATTGTGGGTCCAGAGAACACAATAGAAGAGATTGTCCCAAAATTTCAAAGGAAAGACATAGGTCAGAATATAGGAATAAATACAATTATAGACAGTCTTCCACAGATAGACATAAATATAGAAGCCCACCAAATTACAGAGAAAGTAGAGGGGGCAGAGAAAATTCAAAAGAGAGAAAATCTGGTTCACTGAATGGACTAAATAAACAAGACAGCACTAAAACGCAACCAAATGAGAACAATAATTGGCTTATTGATTCTGGAGCAACTAATCACACCACTAATAACAAAAATATATTGTCTTCATTTACAGAAGATAAGTTTGTAATAAAGGTAGCTAATCAAGAAAAAGTTCAAGTATTAGGCAGAGGGAATGTGACCTTGCCTGGTCTAGGAAAAATAGAGGGGGTATTGTTAATACCAGAAATACCTCATAACATACTAAGTGCCATAAAACTAAGCAGAGATTCTGACATCAATATAGTTTTCTCAAAGGGAAAAGCAACTTTAGAGAAGAATAAAACAAATGTAGGCACTGTGATGATTAAAGGAGGCCTACCCTATCTGATAACAAAAGAAAGATGGTTACATAACATTGATTCAAATATGGAAGATTGTATTGAGGCAGATGATGAAAATATTAGTAACAGTGACAATGATGAATGTAAAATATCTCATGATCACACAGATACACACAATGAGAAGAAACCAAAAATAGGTAAACCAATTCATGACGAGTGTGCTCATATCTTACATAGGAAGTTAGGACATGCAAGTTTTCCTGTAGTACAAAAAATGACTGAACACGCAGAAGGTGTCAAAATAAAAAATTGTGAAAATTATTTGGAATGCTCAGTATGTAAATCTACTAAATTAAAAACTAGTCCCAGGCCAAAAAAATCCACCAGATCAACTAACAAAACTTTTGACTTAGTACACATGGACTTAGTTGGTCCATTAACTCCATCAATCACTTATAGAAAACGTTACTTCCTAACAATAGTAGACGATTACAGTCGCTATGGTTTTGTTTACACATTAAAACACAAGGATGAAACCTTTCAAAAATTTAAGGAATTTTACAAACGCATAGAAACACAACATAATATCAGAATAAAACAAATTATGACAGATAGGGGATGTGAATTCATGTCTAAAGAATTCTCCCAATGGTTAAAGGATAGAGGAATGCTACATTACACGTCTAGTCCATTTTCTGCGTTCCAGAACGGGATTGTAGAGAGAAAGAATTCCACATTACAAACCATGATTAGATGCACATTAGAGGATGCTGGTTTAGGCAAACAATTTTGGTCAGAAGCCCTACATTATTCAAATTACACTCAAAATAGAACCTGGTCCAGTATTGTGAATAAGACACCATATGAGGTGATGTATAATAGGAAACCAAAATTAGCACACATGCACATATTTGGGGTCACTGCAGACGTACACATACCCAAACAGTTGAGAAGAAAGGGAGAAAACGTATCCAGAAGACTAAGATTTATGGGATATGAAACTGGCACCAAAGGGTACAGATTCATTGATAATAATAATAAATTTATAGTTTCCAGAACAGCTGTGTTCCATGAACAGGCCAACTGGTCTAAATTACATCTTAATGAAATATTTCCGAATAAATGCAAAGATACCAAATCTCGTGAGGAAGGGACGATAGAAAATCAAAATGTTAACAAAAATAAAAACAAAACCAAAACATGGACAAATAGTCAACACAAAATAAAGACAGACACATTAACAAAAAAGGAAGCAAGATATTTGCATGACTACCATAGCAAACCAGAAAGAGCTATTAGGAACAACAGAAATCAAATACCAAATAAATACAGAGATTACATAATGCATATGGATGGTGAACAAATAACACCTAATACGTATGAGGAAGTATTAAAACTACCTCGTGAAGAAAAGGAAAAATGGGAACTAGCTATGAAAAAAGAGATGGAAAGTTTGCAAGGATTAAATGTATTCACACCTGCGATTGCACCCAAAGATAAAACAATTATTGGTACCAGGTGGATTTATAAAATTAAGAACCTAGAAGGAGGCAATACCTTATACAAAGCTAGATTGGTTGCACAAGGTTATGCACAAAAATATCCGGAGGACTATACTGACACATACTCCCCCACAGTAAGAACAGAGAGTGTTAAAACAGCTCTAGTAGTAGCATCCGCACTCAATCTTGATGTATTTCAATATGACATACAGACTGTGTACCTACACGCAAAACTAGATAAGGAAATATATGTAAGAGCACCTCACAGTCAATACACTAATAAAAATGAAATTTGGCTATTGAACAAGAGTTTATACGGATTAAAGCAATCTGGCAAAAGATGGTACGATTGCTTGGTAAAAGTACTTAAGACCATGGATTTCAACGCTACCACTGCTGATAACTGTTTCTTTGTCAAAAAGAGTGATGATCACATTGAATTTGTATTGATTTATGTAGATGATATTTTATATATAGGAAAACACAAAGAGAGAAGAGAAATCTTTGTAAACAAGTTAAATGAACATTTCTCGTTGAAATCTCTAGGTAAAGTAAACAAATACCTTGGTGTACAAATTAACAAAACTAGAAGGGGATTCAAACTTACTCAGAAAGATAAGATTATTGAACTTCTAAACAAATGCAATTTAAACAATGCCAAACCCTGTGACACTCCTATGCAAACTGATTTCCTTAGAAATACTGATGAATCTTCCCCTGAATTCAGGGATAATACATTTTATAGATCAGTCATAGGTTCACTTCTTTATATATCTAATTGGACCAGGCCAGATATTGCATTACCACTCAATTTATTATCAAGGCACGTTAGCAAACCAACAATGTATCACTGGGAAGCTGTCAAAAGAATTTTAAGATATCTGAAAAGTACATTAGACTTTTGCCTAGTATTAGAACCTAGTGATAATAAAGAACCAAGACTTACATGTTACGCAGATGCGGATTGGGCTGGAGATATATCATGCAGAAAAAGCACTTCTGGTTATATTTTTCTGTTAAATGACTGTCCAGTTTACTGGTACACTGGTAAACAAGAACTGGTAGCCACTTCAACCACAGAAGCGGAATATGTTTGTTTATCCAAAGCCGCAAATAACCTTGTATGGTTTAATGATTTAATTTCAGATGTTTGGAAAAAACCTGCTTTGCCTTTTGTTATGCATGAAGACAATAAAGCGGCCATTGAAATATCTAGATCCGATGCCATTGGACAAAGATCCAGGCATATAGATATAAAATTTAAGCATGTGAGACAATTGTCTCAAGATGGATTTATCAAAGCAGTGCATTGTGATACCTCTGAACAATTAGCTGACATATTGACGAAGCCTTTACCTTCTAAACAGCACAAATACTTAACTTCCAAATTGTATGTCTTATATTGTCCTGAATCTGAATGTAATTGGTGTTGTATAGCGAACCGGCATTTAGAGGGGGATTTGTCAGATGTAAATGCCTTATTCCCTATTGTGTAAATAATGTATATATGGGATATCAGGGGTTAACTTATTCTTTGTTTCTTAATGTATTCATAATTCACCACTCCCACTCTTGGCTCCACCCTTTGTATATATAAGGAGCCACCTTCACCATTTTCTTTGCTTCTATCTGTGAATATTCAGTGAATATAGAATGCCTACTATAATTAAAGAGAAATATATTTAAACCTCTAACTCTCATTATTATTATTGAGTCTGATCCTAAAAATATTGCAACACTCATGTTAGACAAAAGTCAGGGGTTTGCTGCTGGGGGTTTGCAGGGGTTCGAGAGAACCTCTAGCTAAGATTCTGTGCAGTTCAGAGAATCCCCAAATCCCACTCCTGGCTGGCCCTTCCCTTCCCTTCTCTTCCCTTCCCTTCCCTGCCCATCCTACCCCACCCCTCCCAGGAGTACCCATGTGGCCCGTTTTAGATACAGGTAAGTGCAGGGCACACACGGAGGCACAGGCAGGGCAAAAAATGGCCTACCGGAAGTTTGAGAAAGCCAGGACTTCCTCGGGAAGTTTGGGAGGAACTCTGGAGCCCGGGAAGGCTGTTTTCACCCTCCCGGAGGCTTGAGGAAAGCCTCTGGAGCCCGGGGAAGGCAAGTCATGGTGCCCATCATAGTGCAGGAGGCCGACTAGGCCACATCCACCATGGCAACGCCCACCCAGCAACCGGGCAGAGAACCCCTTGCTAAAATTTTGGAAGCCCACCCCTGACAAAACTGTTATATAAACTTGAATGTGTGTTTCCAATCTCTTTCTCCTTCCTTCTCTTATAATATGCCACTGCATGATGATCATTTCCACAAGAATTTATGCAGCAAGTGTGGGTCAGGATGTTAATGAGAATGAGTAGATGAAGAAATGTTGGTTAGGGACAGAAATTTATTACAGTTTTGAAAAGAGTCTCTTAGAGACTGTGTCATGCAGGCACAGATGAGACAAAATCATGCTTCACAAAGCAGTGTCCTGGATAGCGGTAGATACTTTGGTGGATGGAGAAAGAAGAAATAGACTATAAATTTTATTACTAGCATTCTTTGGGATGGAATGTGATCTGAAATCAGGAATGCTGGTTTATATCAAAGTGAATCTGCCTGGGTGGTAAGATTAGTCACCAAAGGGCCACAGCTGATGAAGACATCCTGATTAACTAAGGTGCAGCCACAATTTCTGGGAGTTGTCTGGACAACATGATTACCAGCATTGCCAATTGTTCTGCTAGCTCAGACACTACTATTTTTTCTTTTATCATGTATCAGCTATACCAGATGTTTATAATGTCTATGGTTCTGTTGTTGCTTGACAAAAATCAAGCAACAACAGATTCAATAATAGATAAAATGTGATGTGGTGCAAAAAAGGCAGAAAGAGTCAGACAATATTTTGCTGCATGCATTCACGCCGAGGGTGTCTAGCCTTTTTTGGCAGATATTTTACTTTGATAAATAAATTAGATAAAATAAATAAATACATTGTGTTGTGATATTGAACAATGTTTTGGTCTAACTACCCACTTCCATGTGAGTCTATGAAATTTAATTCAGATAAACCAGAAATGCATATTGAAATTGGGTTGGCTGTGTGTAGCAATACTGCAATATTTCTTCTGAGGTCACTGTGGCATATCAAAGTAGATTCAGACTTTTGCAATACTCTTTATTTTTTTATTTTAGTTTATTTTATTTTAAATTTGTATACCGCCCTTCTCCCTGAGGACTCAGGGCGGTGAACAGCCAAGTAAAAACATCAAGTACAAATATTAAAATACAGTTAAAATATATATATATAAATTTGGCCCCATTAATTAAAAACAATAAACAAAACACTTAAAAACACTTAAAAAATTAGGCCAGCCCGGCTTGCTGGAAAAGGAAGGTTTTAAGGGCACGGCGGAAGGCACTGAGGTCTTGGATTCTCCTTATCTCTGGAGGCAATTGATTCCAGAGGGTAGGTGCCCCCACAGAGAAGGCCCTCCCCCTGGGGGTCACCAGCCTGCACTGTTTGGCTGATGGCACCCCAAGGAGGCCCTCTCTGTGGGAGCGCACGGGTCGATGGGAGGTCGTCGGTGGCAGCAGGCGGTCTCGAAGATAGATAGGCCCTATGCCATGGAGCGCTTTAAAGGTGATAACCAACACCTTGAAGCGCATCCGGAAGACCACTGGGAGCCAGTGCAGCTCACGCAGGAGAGGTGTTGTATGGGAGCGCCAAGCAGCTCCCGTAACTACCCGCGCAGCCGCATTCTGGACCAGTTGGAGCCTCCGGGTGCTCCTCAAGGGGAGCCCCATGTAGAGAGCGTTGCAGTAGTCAAGGCGAGAGGTGATGAGGGCATGAGTGACGGTGCACAGGGAATCTCGATCAAGAAAGGGCCGCAACTGGCGGATCAGGCGAACCTGACAAAAGGTCCCCCTGGTTGCAGCCGTCAGATGTTCCTCCAAGGACAGCTGCCTATCCAGGAGGACTCCCAGATTGCGAGCCCTCTCTGTGGGGGCCAACGACTCGCCCCCAATAGTCAGTGATGGAGTCAACTGACTATATCGGGATGCCGGGAGCCACAGCCACTCAGTCTTGGAAGGGTTGAGCCTGAGCCTGTTCCTCCCCATCCAGATCCGCACAGCCTCCAGGCACTGGGACATCACTTCAAGGGCATCGTTGGGGTGAATGTCTCTTTACCAGAAATCAATGTGACAACTCTAAGAAAAAGTGTCGGAAGACAACATTATAACTCTAACTATTTTTCACACACTGAGGAAAACAACTGTCCATGCTTCTTGAACACATACAAATAGTAGCAGAATTTTGAAAAAACAATTGCACATTAAATATTGCTGGCCTTTGAAATTAACATACTTCTATAATTAATTCATTTAAAAATAATTGAAGAAATAAAGTATTAATTCCTATATAAAAATAATGTGTTTAACTCCTTATTTACTGAGAGGAGAAAACAATTTACTTTGGGGGATTTCTCCAGACCAAATTGATTCTTAATCAATATTTTTGCTCATACATTTTAATGCACCAACTGTGTATTAGGCATGATAAGGGTATGTGATGAACTGTCTCCAATCATTGTATTATTATTTGCACAGGTATGTTGCATTAGTAATGCATCATTATACATAAGTCATACCTGTTTGTGAACTTTTGACAACTTGTAAAGTCTACACATTCTTTTACAGTTTCTATCCTCTCCAAGTTCTTCTTCTCTTGTTTGCAATAAGCATGTTCCTTTATTTCTTTTCTTCCTTATTTTTTCTAAGTTTCCTTTTTCTCTGGGGTTCATCTGAATGTTCCTTATTTGTTATATCTGATTTTGATATGAAAGTTTACAGAACAGAAAGAATTCTGTCATATAGGAGAGGGGTTGTTCCTTCCATTGCACATAAAAACTAATTGGAATGGAGTATTTGCCTAGAGTGAAATAAATTCAATCAAAAGAGATAGTACTATTAGTACCAGTGAAAATCAGAAAACAGAAGATTCTGGATGTGTAGCATTAAAGGGAAGTTTCCTTCCTAAAAGGGTGAAAGTGGGTAGAAGACAATGTTAGATGTACTGTCTTTGATGTATGATTGGTCAAAGACCTACATTTATGCTTACTAAGTTGGACATACAATTCAGCCTTTAGTCCATTATGTAAGCCCAGCACTGGATAAATCCACTCAACTGGCTTTAGTCAGTGAAATTTGGATTAGCAACATCTATGAATACAACCCACATTAAAAATAAATAAATGTGTAACATATATAGCCCATAATAATTTGATCAGTTCTTCAAACTTGTGACAGAGAATTCCTTTTCCCATCTCTTTGTCATGGGACAGAAACTTGGAGAATTCTATGGATTTTTTTTTTCATTTATCATTTTGAAAAGTAGCTAAGATATTTCTGTATATTACCCATATGAAAATGTCACTTCATTATAGAAGTTGTTCCTGAAGAATCTGGCTAGGAAAATGTATGGTAATTACTGGATAGATATAGTGGTTTTACTTTGGCTTTTCTCTCTTTAGCACAGTTGGAAATATCCTCCTCAAACAAGCTTTAATTTGATTTTTTTTTTCATTATAAACTTTAACACTTGTGATGTACAAAGTTAAATAAAAATATAATAAATAATAAAGGATGTATATTGCCATCAGGCTAGAAATGCCTACCAAATATTTTGTGTAGATATATCACTATAGTAAAAACTATTTGACAATAGCACAAAATAGTGAGTTCTGATTCCCTGGAAGCATTTAAGAGAAACTGGACAGCTTATTTATTAAACAAACAAACAAACAAACAAATCAATAAAATATGTCCTGTGGAAATTGTAGTTGCATCTTGCCTTGCAAATCTTGTACTGAACAGATAACTGAATGTGTTTACAGTAAAGGAACTCTGACTTCAGGCAAAGCTCCATGATGAAGTGACTTAAATGAAAATGAAACTGTAAAGGTAAGTAGAAATACATCAAGGGGTGGGGCTGCTGGGGTTCGGGAGAACCTCTAGCTAAGATTCTGTGCAGTTCGGAGAACCCTCAAATCCCATTCCTGGCTGGCCTCGCCCACCCCTCCCCTCCCTTCCCAGGAGCAATTATTTCTATGATTAAGAAAAAACAAAGTCCAGTTGCCTCCTGAAAAAGCATCTTTGGGACAAACCGTGACCTGAATGACTGACAATTTCTACAGACCTTTAGCTATACAATTTGGAATGAACACCCTTTGAATGGTTTGGGAGTACAAATGGATTTCCTGAGGGAAAAAATATTGCAGACTACAGGAACCAGAAGCACCATTTAGGTGACCTTGAGGACACAGATAAATCTTCAAGTGCTTCAACGACCTTCTAAAAGGATGCAATTTGTCTGAAAGAAGTATAAATCCTTCCATTGTCCACTATCCTGTCATAGCTGAAGAAGCTTCTTGTTTGAAACATCTTCAAAGAAAAAACAAAGTTCAGTTGCCTCCTGAAAAAAACATGGGACAAACCATGACCTGGATAACTGAGAATCTCTATAGATTTATGATTATATACTCTTAGTTTGCCTCAAAAGTATATGAAAATTAGGGAGAGAAATGCTATTATATTAGAAATTGTCAGGGCGGAATCTATGGCATTATCATTGTATAAAAGACGCCAGTCTCCTCCGTGCCTTCAACACATATACATATACTTATGTTGGTTTCTAAGAGGATAAGTACCTGATTTGCCAAAGAATCAACATGTGTAAAGCTGTATGTGGCAAAGTTTTCCTTTTGCAGAGATTCATGCTAAATGTGTGGGTATTTGCAAGATACTGTCACTCAAGTAATGCTGGCAGAAGATGGCCAGACTTCTCATGTATTCAGTGCTCCTAATTTCATAATCTGTCAAAAGAAATGGAGTTAAACCAGAAAAAGACAAAACAGGAGTGAATGTCCCAAACTGTGTTGAGAGCAAGCCAATCTGGAGAATTGAAGTATTGAGCCAATGCAAATGAAAGCAAAGAAAAAAAATCCTTTCCCATCCTTGGATTTGGTTTTCATATAGAACCCTCATCAGAAAGTTATGTTAAATTGTCATAATTAGCTTCTTTATTTGAAAAGGGAAAAATGATAGGCTCTCCTTCTGGTTTTTCTACCATCTTATATTGTATGTCTTATTTTACACTGCAACTTTCATATCTCTGCCAACATAGTTGGCACAAAATATATTAAATATAATCATTTCCTTCTCCCAAATACTTGTTTATCCTGTACCTGCTGCCTGTTAAGAAGAAATATATCTTTTTTATTATCTGTTCCATGCTCAACTTTACAATTCAGATTGTGCCTGCTTCAGAACGTGAGTATAATTGTATAGAAATGTTGCATTGCAAGGAAGCTTCCAAGAGCTGATTTCTCCTACCTGATGAAATTGAACCATCTCAGGGTGATGCTAAATCAGTTTCTGCCTGAAATTACTTTATCTCATGCCTCATAACAATTCCCTTCAGCAATGCAATTTTTATTTGCTTTCGGAGGAGATTAGATTGCAGGCAGAGAGCTCAGCAGGTGTCAAAGAATTTGCCAAGGTCAGAAGATTCTTGGACCCATTTGTAGAGTTTCAACTTTTCATTCACTCCCCACTCACTGTGGCATATGTTGAACAATAGACAAGGGCATATATTATTTCATGTACCCTTGAAAGAGATGAGAGATGAAAATTGACCAAAGAATCCGAATTCTGAATGGATTGCGGACCTAATTTATAGCAAGATTGGTGACAGAAATATCCACAAGCAATCCTTAGCTGCAAATCTAGTCTTTGTATGACTGAGAAACAGGCTGCTGAAAAGCAAAGGGATCATGTGTAGTTCGCTGAAGTATTTCCTTATGCCAATGATTTTCTCCTATTTTCAGCAGAGAAGAACTCTTCCTGTGGAGATTTGCTGAAGCAGGTGTATAGCTAAGAAGATTGCTATGCTAATTATCGATCATTTAGATGGAATACATAGCATTTTTAAAATCCTGTGCCAAAGGAGCCTGCCAAATACTAGATTGGTCTTCTGCTGAATGAAGAGCAATATGGACAATCTAAAACTGCAAAAAACTAGGTGAGGAAATCTCTGGCTGAAAGCAGCAAGTGATCTTAGCCACCTCATTGCCAGGCCAGAAAACCAAGTCTGGTATACCTTAGAGCAGGGTTCCCCAAACTTGGCAGCTTTAAGACTTGTGGACTTCAATTCCCAGAATTCTCCAGTCAGCTATGCTTGCTATGCTGGGAGTTGAAGTCCACAAGTCTTACAGCTGCCAAGTTTGAAGACCTCTGCCTTAGAGGAACAACTTTATAAAGCTAGCTTTCAGAAAGTTACAAATAGCAATTCTGAATGTTGATTGTGAAAAGGGATGGAGGAAAACATGAACTTTAGTTATGTTAGTCAGAATTCAGATGGATAGTAAGAAGAAAGGCAGAAAATTTAAATTCATCTCTATTTGGTCTGGAATAGTTAAGGTTTCATTCAAGACTGTAGACTACTGAGATAAAATCAAAGAAGTATTCTCTGTATTTCTGTTTTTTATCTTCCAAGGAACGTGTATTCTAATTTAACAATGGAGATGAATTCAAGTTTTCCTGGATATTATATTTTTTTTTAAAAAGAAAGCTTTCAGTATGTAATACATTCACAAAATCTCAGCTACTCTAAAAATTGCCTACTACAGAAAATTTAATATCGGAGGCTTGCTTATTATATAAAGGCTTTTATATTATTAATTTGCTGATACATATGAAACACAGTTGCTAGATACAGTATAAATAGTTAAGACAAACTTGAAAGTAAGTGATTGTTGAATTAACACATTTCATGCTTTTATCAATTTTGGATGTATTCAATGTTGCCCATTTCACCTAATTTCTGCATCAGTGTATATTCATTCTTTTAAAAATAGTCCTTTGTTCACATTGATTATCCACAGTAGATATATCTTTGTATACAGTTTGGTTTAGCATGGATGTTTTGAATATTGCTTTCCAGATTTTATAACTTTTTGGATATAGTTGTTTCAAAAGAGTGGATTGATAAAGTTTGCTTCCTGTCATGACA
Source organism: Pantherophis guttatus (assembly GCF_059756535.1). Classification (NCBI taxonomy): domain Eukaryota; kingdom Metazoa; phylum Chordata; class Lepidosauria; order Squamata; family Colubridae; genus Pantherophis; species Pantherophis guttatus. The sequence goes on from NC_142067.1 coordinate 33,774,228, forward strand.
ATGAATATCCCTAGGAAGCCTGTTCTCATATTTCAGATATCACCAAAAGCAGGGCAAAAAGTTTCTTTGTTTCAACCAAGTTGTTGAAAATGCTATCTTGACCTTGACATGACTTTGGATGTTCATGACTCCAAGATTTCATATAAAGTTCATGAGCAACTGAAGTTCTAGAGATGGTGCAGGTAATGCTTTCTCAGAAGCTCTGTCACTGACCCTTTTATTTTGATATGTTATTCTTTATAGTAAATATACAGTAGTTCCTTACTTCTTGAGTAGTCTACAAGGGTGGCAATAATCACCTATAGCTGTTCTAAGCAGATTTAGGAACTGAAGTGACCTTCCTCAGTCCTATAAAAGAGAGCATTATATCTCAACTTTTTACTGCTTGCTGTTCTCCATTCAGTTCATCTAAACAATAAGAATAATGTATCTCAGAAAATTTATTGCAGTTTAAATAGTAGGATGACCTATCTCTTTGATGTAAAAAATTCTAAGATTTACTTATGCAGAATCAATCCTCCCAGATGTCTTATATGAAAAGTAATTTTTAAGGGCCTTTCTTGATTAAAGATGTTAATAATATAGCAAGTAGTGAGAGAAAAATTAAATGGAATAAAAATGATTCTTGAAGCTTCCCCCTTCCCCCTTTTAGATTGTAAAGATGTTCAAAGAAGATACTCTAATCATTCTGACTTATAATGTTTTCATTTTGGATAATAGCATTTTCTTTTTATTATTACACTTAGCAAGCTAATATCTCTCACATTATCTGCATTACAAAAAAGAAAAAAAGAACTCTAGGCATACTCTCTTTTTTGCTTTTGTGCACTATATTCATAAATCATCATATAAACATTTAATAATTAATTGTACTGTTATTTTCCTCTGATATGCAAAAAGACAGAATTTTGCATATAGGCTTATACTGGCATTATAATGGCCCTTGAGGTAACATTCTTAATAATGGCAAGTTCATAAGCAAATTCTCTGATCAACAAATCTATCTGTTGTCTGTCTATTTCTCTCTCTCTCTCTCTCTCTCTCTCTCTCTCTCTCTCTCTCTCTCTCTCTCTCTCTCTCTCTCTCTCTCTCTCTCTCTCTCTCTCTTTTGTGCTATTGCTCCATTTTTTTTATTTATTTGGTACAGCAAGAGTATTTATGTGAAATGAAAATGAAATTGGCTTCTCAAAATAAGACTAAACCAAGATTAGTATCTTCTCATTACATTGGATTTTTTTTTATTGCCACAATAAAATCCAGCCAGTAAGCCAGCCAATGGATTTTGTTTATCCTATTTTCCGGACAGGAAGCAACATCTGTTTGTTGTAGCAAAAACAAAACAAAAAACAAACAAACAAAAAATCCCCCAAGAGTTTTCTAGCAGCATAAAGGTTAAAAAATTAAGAGTAGATGGATTAATTCTCAAAAGTTTACTGTAGTATATTTATTAATCTCTGAAATGTACTAAATGACACTTGTCATCTATAAAACTAAGTCAAGAAAATTCTTTGGGTTGATTGAGAGATTGCTCTGTACTCCTTGTATAGTCTTTGAAAAATATTGGAATGGAACATTGCATATAACATATACTTTGTCATCTGTAGATTGGTTGGACCCTTAGAGATCTGGAAAAGATTATCTGGAACACTTTTAGTTGGGTTTCACTTACTATATTTCATTCATTATGAGCTACGGTGGCACAGTGGTTAGAATGCAGTACTGCAGGCTACTTCTGCTGATTACTGGCTGCCAGCAGTTTGGCAAATCGAATCTCACCAGGCTCAAGGTTGATTCAGCCTTCCATCCTTCCGAGGCCGGTAAAATGAGGATCCAGATTGTTGGAGGCAATATGCTGACTCTGTAAAACGCTTAGAGAGGGCTGTTAAAGCACTATGAAGCGGTATATAAGTCTAAGTGCTATTGCTATTGCTATTATACAGAGATGGCACTCATCATAATTGAGGATTATCTGTAGGAACTGGAATAGTAGTAGTGCAATTGCCCTTATTCTGCTTGACTTCTCAGTGGCTTTCAATATTATTACTTACATTATCCTGGATTGGGATTGGAGAAATTAAGAATGGTGTGAATGCTGTTGTAGTGATTTCCTTTTTGGTTCTTTTGGTTCTTGTCAGTGTTGACAAGTGTTGAGGGAGGAAAGAATTTGAGCCTAAAGTCCTTGATGTTGGAGTGTCATAGGACTCAACCCTGCCATTTTTCCTATTTAACATCTCTGTTAAGCCAGGGGCTGAGATAATCTATGGCATGGGGTCAAATATCTTTAATATGATGAGAATATCCAATTTTTCATCTCAGCTCTGAGTCAAGAAGCCATTGAGGTCTTGTCTCAGTACCTGGAGGCTATTGAGACCTGGATTAGAACAAATTTAAGCTCCAACTTGATAAGACTGAATAGCTCTGTGTTTTGGATCATCTTGGTATAAAAAAACTTTCTATCTTCAATTCTGAATGGAGTAACTTCAATAACTAGTATGCAACTTGTGAATTCACAACTGCTGTGACTGGGAGAAACTTTACCTGGTTCATTTGTGCATGAATTATGAATGAACTATGAATCTTTCTCATGGTTAGTAATTCCTTAGGCACATTGTGTCTTATTGAATAAGGAACATTACCTAGATGAAGATTGCTAAGGTAATAAGGGATAAAACATGTTTTAAATTCAGAATGTTGAGATAACATTTGGAACTGCCGCAGACACATACTTCCTTCATTCACTGGATTTGAAGAGGAGAAGGAGGTACAACATAATCAGACTTCAAGATGCTGCTTGTGACCTAGATATTAGCTAGTACATCCTATATGAAGGACTGCCTTTCTCCTAGGATCTAGCCAGAGTGCCTTCAGGGTGGTAAAGCCTGCCCTATGCAATAGTTTCTCTCTGGAGATTTCAGTAGTCCCAGACATAGTCATTATTTAAATGGGCTTTGAAGTCCTACTTTTTCTCCCCATGTGCTATGATAGGAAATATGACTACTGTGGCAATGTTTTCAGTGTCTTGATATATATCCATATCCATGTTATAGCATCTTCTGTTTGTATTGTATTGGTTTGGTTTGCATTGCATTGCATTACATTGTATTGTATTCAGTGTTGGGATTCAAATTTTTTTTTACTACCATTTCTGTGGGCGTGGCTTGGTGGGCATGGCAGGGGAAGGATACTGTAAAATCTCCATTCCCATCCCACTCCAGGGAAAAGTTACTGCAAAATATGCATTTCCTCCCGATCACCTGGGACTCAGGAGGCAGAGAATAGATGGGGGCGGAGCCAGTCAGAGGTGGTATTTATCGGTTCTCTGAACTACTTAAAATTTCCGCTACCAGTTCTCCAGAATTGGTCAGAACCTCCTGAATACCACCTCTGATTGTATTGCACTGCACTGCACTGCACTGCATTGTACTGCACTACACTGCACTGCACTTCATTGCATTGTATTTTGTCTAGCTATAAACTGAGCAGCCTCTGAATTTGATTTACAAAAAAATAAATAAAGAAATATACCATTTGGACAACATATAAAAATGTAAAATATAGATTATACATATGCTCATTTTTAAATGTTATGTTTATGGATGGAATAGAATGCCAAAATGTCCAAGGACAGAGTGGATTCTTTGTCTCAATTGTCTGAAAAAGACAAATCTATCTGGCTAGTTCCATGAAGGGATTTCTCTATGTGAAACAGTCAAGCCAACTTCAGCTGAAAAGAGCTTTCTGCTTTCTTTTACTGCCAGTTCTAGCTGAATGCTTGATGATTGGAATACTTCCGCTGGTAAACAAAATGAAACACAATTAAATGAAATGCTCCCTTTGCAATGGTTTCTCTTCTTTGCTATGCTGGGCAGCCTGGAGTACTTCTCTGCAGTATGCAAAATTCAGACAAGAGAGTTTTTGCTTTTTTCTCATATTGCTTAAAAGAGGATTGAAGAAAAGCCTTGTGACAGACACAAAGGCAGCACTTCTGCCAACTGAAAGTGTCATCTTTGCAGATACAACAAGATGTAATTCCAACTCTCTCTGTTATTGCTTGCTACAGGACTAAAATTTATGCGTAGTAGACAGGAATCATGCAAAATGAGTAGCATCGACATGCTCATTCCTGCTCTTAGCTCTAAATTATTCCAAATGGCAATAGCTTCCATGAAAATGAAATAAGCTACGGATACTATATGATGAAATTTGCCTGGTTCCTGAAGGTGGGAAGTACATATTCCTTGTTTTTTAATGGAGCAATAGTAGTAGACAATGAAGATACTTCGGTTTATAACTGAAAATAGGTTACAATTATCTTTAGACATCCCAGTTTCAACGTAGTGTTTTTTCCCTGTTTTCCCAAAACATTTTTTTGCCATTGACATGATTTAGTATGCCTCACTGAAGATGTAGCAGATGATCCAGTTAGTGATTTTGATCTGCCCAGCTTCTATTGGTTGCTGTAGGCATGGTCTCTTCTTTCTGGTCATTGGGCACTGCATTTCATGATAAAATTGGCTTGGGCTGTAGGAGCGGCTAGCTACCTGGCTTCTGCAAAAGCATCGTCTGAGTAATGTTTTACCAGTATTTTCCAAAGCACTTCTCAGGTTTTATTCTTTATGTATTCTTATGTATTCTTCTTCTTCTTGTGCCATATCTGTCATCGGTCATTGGCGATCATGTTGGCAATCCTATTTTTATCAACAGTTGCACAAAAAAGTGCTGCTGAGTTTTGTCCAAACCAGTCCCTTAGATTTTGAAGCCATGATGTTCTTCTTCTGCTGGATCTCATTTGCCTTCAATCTTTCCCTGGAGGATTAAGTGAAGTATGCCGTATTTTTTTTGATGTCGCATCACATGTCCAAAATAGTCTAACTTTTGCTTTTTAATGGTTTTGATGATTTCCCTTGGCTTTCCAGGCAGCTTATGATTTCCTCATTTCTGATTTTGTCAACCCAGTTTATACGTAACAAATGTCTGTAAATCCACATTTCAAATGCTTCTAGATTCTTCAAGTGGCTTTCTTTCAGAGACCAACTCTCTACTCTATAGAGCAGGATAGGAAAGATGTAACATCTGACAAGCCTGATTTTCAATCTTAGCCTTATGTTGTGACTGCAGACTTCATTTTGAAGAATGCTGTTCAAGCTTTCTCTATCCTTGTCTTTACTTCAGTGGTCACGTGCCAGCTTTCATGTAAATTAGAACCGAGATACATGATCCTTTCAACTTTTTCTAGTGGTATTCCTTCCAAATTTATCAGTGGTAAATTAATGGGTTGTTTGCTGATGATCTTGGTTTTTGATCTTGGTTTTTGAATTGTAAGCTCCAAGCCATATTTTTTAGATATTTCTGTGACTCTGTTGTTGAGGAGCTGAAGGTTTTCATGCTTACTGGCAAGCAGAACTGTCTCATCAGCATATCTTCCAGTGCTTCATTGAAAATTGACTCAGAGTAGATATTAAACAACAGTGGAGACAGGATACAGCCCTATCTGACCCCTCTTGTGTGAATTATTCTCAGAAATATTTTCAAGGCATGACTCATTAAGCTTATTGTTCTGAATTTGGTACACTTCTTTGCATTTTTTTTTTTTGGATTTTCACAAAGGTTGATTTCAGCCAATCATTTGGTATCTTTCTTGTTTCATATATTTGACTGAAGAGCTTCAGTAAAAATGTCTTCCCATTGTCTTCCAGCAACTTTAAAATTTCTAGTGGGATGTCATCAGGTCCTGTGGCTTTTCTTGTTTTCGCTATTTTTATTGCATGTTCAACTTCCTCCACAGTGATGTTTGGTCCAGTTGTTATTCTTCCCATATCAATATCATCCCTAGTGACCTCAAAAAGTTCTTCAATATATTCCTTCCATCTTTTTAGTTTTTCATCCTCATCCAAGATAATTTCCCCCTCCTTGTCAACTAAGTTGTTGGGTTTTTTTTTTCTAGAGGCCTGCTGCTTCTTTCACTTTTTTTGTGTAAATTGAAATTATCATGCTTACGTTCCATCTCTTCTATTTGTTTGCATCTGTTTGCAAACCACTTTTCTTTTGCCAGTTGAATTTTTATTCTAATTGTTTTCTTTCCCTTATGTATACAGACTTATTATTCCATGGAAAGAGTGCTAGACCTGTTGTTTTAAAGGTGCACTGAGTTTAATGCTGTCTTGGGAGTGTACTAATCCTGAAGGGTTGATTTAATTCAGAAAAGACAACTGAGTTCTGCCAGCTTGCATTGCAGGTTCTGCTGCTTCTCCTAACAGCAGGTTTTGCATGACTCTGCACATATCTGAACTGCATTCACTACCAAACCTATAAGAGGTCTTCTGTAAATATGAACTGTTGAAAATACCTTTGTAAGAACATATTCCTAGCAAGCTGAGTTGACCATAAGTGGCAATGGGAGGATGAATCAGGTGGATAACAGTGACCCAATGAGCGAGAATTTTTATATTATAAATTGTTTATAAACTTGACAAATAAATATCAACTGACCATATCTCAAAGATTTTATGGCCAACATTCCTAGTAGGAAGGGATAAATAATCATAAGGTAACAAAGATGAATTTATCAAAAGCATCCTAAAATCATACTGTAATTTACATTGTGTCTGCCTTTTTCTTTGTCTTGTTTTTGGAATGTACTAAATCACAGTATATAATCTGTGTTTCTGCTTTTGCTTAGGGCTGCTCAACATGCTGCAAACGCTTGCTGGGAGTTTGATGTGCACTGTAGACATTTGCTTAATACATTTACGTTGTACTTTCAAAGTAATTTGGTTGCTTTAGGTGAGCCAGATTTGGTCACAGCAATAAACAATTACTTTGTGTTGAACTCTGTTTTCCTTCCTTTCCAGCCACAGGCTATATCTGGATGTTGCCAGCTCTAAGAACAGAAATGGACTTGCTGCCAACACACTCATTCCCTTGCAGCATTAGCAGAGGATGGAACTTTCTTGTTAGCTATAGTTCCCTGTCTTTCCATCTTCTGTGGCTAGCTGGGTTACTTTTAGAAACAGGCTTGGCACGTTTTGTGCTAGAGACATAATCAGATTTAGTGCAGCTGACAGGTGACAGGATGAAGCATCTCTGCGTATTTCCTTAATTTGTGAGTGATGTAAGGACAGCACCACTGCCTCATGACAGACAGAAGAGGACTTAGCATTTTAGGCCATACAGGGTTTTTTTTTTTTCCTGCTAGCTTAAGATCTGGAAGCTAGCATGTTAACCTGGTTGTAAAAAAAGACATTTTACTTATTTTTAAAGATAAGCTGGATATACCCAACCACATTTCAGGAAAAAGCGGACAGAAATACATATTTTCCATTGGAACAACAGGTATAAACATAGGGCCAGTGGTGGGATTCTGCCGGTTCTAGGTGGTTTGGCCGAATCGTTTGTTAAATTGCTGACTCGCCCTGCCCCTTGCTCCGCCCCTCCGCACCACCTATTTATTGGCAATAAATAGTCATGGGCGGGACGAGGGATGGACGAGCCAGCAATTTAACAAACGGTTTGGTGTTTTTTTTGTAATTTATTGGCCTTGCAGCACATCGAACCATTTGTTAAATTGCTGGCTTGCCCGCCCCTCGCCCTGCCCCACTTCCCACCCACGCGGCGCCAGCCTACCCTAGCCCATCCAGTCGCTGGGGGAGATGCACAACTTTTCTCCACCGGAACACTGGCTGCCCAGGCTGCAGCTGAAGCTCTGCATTGTAATGGGCTCCAGGAGGAGGAGGGGTGCCATCTGCCCCATTGCGAAGCTCAGTAAGAGCAACCAGAGCTGGCTGCAGGCACAGCTGGGTGGGCGCACGTGCAGTGGGGCGCAGGCTTAAGGTGCCGCCTTCAAGACGAGGAGCGACCCGCTGGTGCTGTAGGTGCTCTGCTGACCGATGGGAGAGGAGAAAGAGATGGAGAGAAAGAGAGATGAGGCCAGAAAGAGGGGAGGGGGAGAAAGAGAGATGAAGGAGAAAAAGGGGGAGAAAGAGAGATGGAGAGAAAGAGAGATGAAGGAGAGTTTGGGGGAAAGAAAGATGGAGAGAAAGAGATGAAGGAGAGAAAGAGAGGGGGGAGAAAGAGATAGAGAGAAGAGAGATGAAGGAGAGAAAGGGGGAGAGAAGGGGGAGGAAGAAGAGATGGAGTGAAAGAGATGAAGGAGAGAAAGGGGGGGACAGAAAGATGAAGGAGATAAAGAGGGGAAAAAAGACAGATGGAGATAAAGAGAGGGGGAGAAAGACATGGAGAGAAAGAAATGAAGGAGAGAAAGGGGGAGAAAGAGGAATGGAGAGAAAGAGAGATGAAGGAGAGAAAGAGGGGGAAAAAAGAAAGAGATGAAAGAGATGAAAGAGACACACAGAGATATCTGTTTAACAGAAAATACTGGGAGCCACAAAACCTGGGTGGGAGTAAGTGATATGGAGTTGGCAATGCCCACCCAGATTTAAGGTTGTGTTTAAGTGTTTACATGTGTTTAAGGTTGAGTGTTTAAAGTTGCAGACCCCTGACCCCATCTGATCACTTCACTCTGCAGCCAACCCTATAGGCCTGTGCCCGCCTCCCACCTGGGCAGCAGCAGCCTGCCTACCCCGGTTGTATCACCTTGCCCTGCAGCTGGCCCGAACGCCCGCCTTGGACTGCCTTGGACTGCTCCAGCAGGTCATTTTTATTTAATTAATTTAATTAAGAATGCTGCAATGGGCATAAATGATGACTGGTAAAAGTGCGAGGACCTGTCAGAAATAACTTTTTTCAGCCCTCTGGGTAGTCCCTATATGCATATGGGCTACTCAGAGGGCTGAAAAAGTTATTTTTGACCGGTCCTCGCACTTTTGACCGGTCCTCGCACTTACAACTGTTTTTACATTTTACATTTTGCGCCCTATCTTCTCACCGTGGTGAAGAGAACTAGTTGTGAAATGACTGACACGGTTGTTAAGAATGCTGCAATGGGCAGAAATGTGAGGATGGTTGTAAGTGTGAGGACCAGTCAAAAGTGTGAGGACCAGTCAGAAATGACTTTTTTCAACCCTCTGAGTAGTCCCTATGCACATAGCCATGCCCACCCTGTCACATGACCAGCTAGCCACGCCCACCTGGTCACATGACCATCAAGCCACACGCCCAACTAAGCCACGCCCACAGAACTGGTTGTTAAAAAAATTGAATCCCATCATTGCATAGGGCATTTATATAAATGTAGTGCGAATCTCAACTTTTATGAAGAGAACAAAAGATGCTTTCTGATACATAGTTTAAATACTGCAGAATTAACAATAAATTGGTCAAGTCCTAGCAAAAGACTAGGGGAAAAAATCCACTTCACATTTTGAAGATAACACTTAATGTCATTATCTGGATTTCTATGTATGATTCATTTTGGAAATGATTGCCAAGATAGTTCCCAAAGGACTATACTGCTGATGATCCCTAGCTATCAAATTCTGCTTAAGTTTAAGCATCAAAACATGCCATTAGTAAAATTTGATGTTTGAAAGTTGTTTCCATTTGAAGTTGCTCCTGAGAGATTTGCCAGAGACCAGACACTAAGCTGCATGACATGCATTTCTTTTACTCACATGAACTAGCTTTGTGTTAAATTACTGTTAAATCAATAATATAAATCCATACAGAGATTGATCACCTGCTGTGATCAATCTCTGTATGGATTTATATTATTAATTACATCAGATGATGGATTATTAATTAATTACATTATTATTAATTACATCAGATGATGGATAACCTGCACTCTCATGGTGCCCCTTGCAGTATATATATAATATATAATATCAGCTACTCTGTATGAATATATTGCAGAATAGTAAAGACTTTAATATCTGCTTCAGAGATATTATTTTTATATGTATGCAAATATTTAATTATTTTAGTAGTATTTCTTGGTTTCAGACAGTACATAGTTTTCCATTTCTGCCCCCCCCCATGCTTTTCAGTTTCTTATGACTGAGCACAGACTAAAGTGAAATTCCCACTACACTTGTAATTAAGCTTGCAGTCCAATAAATGCTTGGGGATAAGCTCCCCTAAAAACAGCATGCACCATTTTTAAAATTGCTTCACAGCATAAAAAGCTTTCTTGAGATAATGTATTTATATTTTGCATAGAAATAATCATTATCAAGCAAAGGCAAATTCCCTTAAGTCCCTACTATAAACTATCTATATACAGTTGATCTGGTTGATAAATCTACTCATACAATTCAATGACAACCTACTTTTTCCACCACTAATTTTTGAACAAGATAGTCAAGTTTGGTTTTCTACTGTTGCCTACTGAGCTAATATACATATGCTAATTTTGATTACCTATTTGTTTATGCTTGAGTTTGTTTAAGAAAAAGGGGGAACTGGAAATTTGAGTAGCTACAATGATAAAAATTTATCATCTAGTTTGCCGCTGTTCTGCCTCCTACTGGCATCCTTTAATGAAGCTTAAAGAAGCATTATTGAGGGTAACTGTTCAAGAATGGGGATGGGGAGGGAAATCCACCATTCTGTTTGTTTAAAAAAAACATCCTAGAATTTGCTCCCAATACAATGTTTAAAAATGTAGACATCCTCCTTTACAATATAATGTAAACTGCTTATTGCTTTCTGTCTGATCAGTAGTCCATTACAATTCCTCCTGAGTGCCAAATCAAGAGAGGGAAGCTCTTTCAGCAGTTTAACAGTGTACTTCAGAAAATGTGAAACCAGGAAGTCTTTTAGAGAACAATATCTCCTCTGTATGGCTTGCTTTCTTTTTCTTCAGAGAGATGTTGTTCAGCACCTGCAAGTGTGCTGGGAATCATCTCAATGGGAGAATCTGTCTATGCTCCAAAATAGCTAATGGGCTGTTTGTTTCTTGGCCAAAAGAAAGAGCAGCAATGCCTGAGCAATTTTAGGATTAAGGATACAGATGTGAGACAACAGCGATAATTTTAATATGGCCTTTTAATATTGAAAGGCCATCATTATCTCAAGGTTTGAAAAATCATTAAATTTCAGAAGAGGACAAAAGAAAGTTAACTTTTGAAACAGTTTAAAACGTCCCTGAAAGAAAAACAAAAAAGATTGCTCGGTGTCAGAACTATTTTTTAAAACTAGAACAAGTGAGTTTTGTTCTCTTTTTGTTTTGTTTTTTGGTTCTTTACCAATTAGAGTTCAAGAAAATGTGAATAATTGTTAAAGGATTATGTTGTATTTTAGACAATAATCTAGAAAACCTGATAATCTAGTGAGGGATAATGATTGGGATCCTAGTTAAATGATGGATTATCCTGTTTTAATAGTTTCTTAATTATGTTTATGGAAAGGAATGAGATTGTGGTTTAGATAAATTTCTTTAGTTAAATAAAAAAAATTAGGATTAAAAATATACAACATATTTAAGATTTGTATTATGAAAAGGCTGTTATTTTTCCAGTTCACTAAAAATATATATTTACATAGAATATGCAGTTTGTATCCTAATAATCTACTCAATACAGCAGGAGTCCCCAAACTGTGGGCTGTGGCCGGAAGTGGGTTTGACCAATTCTGGAGAACTGGTAGCGGAAATTTTGAGTAGTTTGGAGAACTGGTAAATATCACCTCTGACTGGTCCTGCACCCATCTATTCTCTGCCTCCCGAGTCTCAGCTGATTGGGAGGAAATGGGGATTTTGCAGTATCTTTCCCCTGGAGTGGGGAGGGAATGGAGATTTTATAATATCCTTTCCCTGGAGTGGGGTGGGAATGAAGATTTTACAGTATCCTTCCCCTGTCATGCCCACCAAGCCACGCCACGCCACACCCACCAAACCATACCTATAGAACCGGTAGTAAATTTTTTTTAAATTTACCACTGGCTGTGGCCCACTAGTATTCTCTGATGCGATTGCAACCAGACCATGGAAATGGCTGGTGAGCACACGTGTCCACACTCCATTTGTATGAGTGGCAGGCACCCATACATGCCACTTATGCAAATGAAGCCATGGACGTACGCTTGCTGGCCACTCATGCAGAACCATCCCCTTCTCCCACACCCCACAGATCTGAAAAACTGGAAACATTGGAGAACTCTGCACTACAGGATCTACAATATATAATTTCTTTATTTATTCAATTTATGTAATATAATTCATGAGAGGTGACTATCTGGCTTCTGCTTACATATATCTGAGGGGAAAAAAAGACTTTTGTCTCTTTAGACAAGCTGGCCATTGTTGACTAACTCATTAGAATTTTCTTAATATTCTTTTAATATTTAGCTGAATTTGTATTGTGTGCTAGTTGTGCCCTTTCCTCGACCATGACTCCCTGTGCTCAATTACTCAGGCCTGGTCATCTCACATTTGAACTGTTGCAATGTGCTCCACCTGGGGCTACCCTTGAAGAGTATTTGGAAGCTATAGCTGGCGCAGAGTGCAGCTATGTGGACAGTTCTAGGGGCACCCAGGGAGGCTCATGTAACTTCTCTGTTGAGCTACACTGGTTGCCAGTTTGGTTCTGAATCCAATTCAAGGTGTTGGTTATTACCTTTAAAAACCTTCATCACATGGATCCAGGATACTGAGGAGCAACCTCAACTTAATGCGATTGATGGAGGAGGAACATAGTTGTCAATGTTTTTTTTATCTAGTTATCAGAAAGATTTAAAATAAATAAAAGTATATATGGTATTGTATATTCTAAGAATGATTTTGAAACATAATTGTATACAAATGCTGAACGTGTGATTGCTAAAATGTATACACTTTTGTTGAGATTTAAAATTTCAAGACAATGAATTATAATAAAATGGGCTAAAATTCTATTTATAATATACAGATGGAACAATGAGAAAATATGTGATAAAGGACTGAAATTTGCACTATATTATAATCCTAAAGAAAATTTTCACGAACTAATGCACCAAAATTATCCATTATATATAAAGGCACTTCAGCTTTATGTTGTAAAGACAAATTCCTTGTGTGTCCAATCATACTCGGCCAATAAAGAATTCTATTCTATTCTATTCTATTCTATTCTATTCTATTCTATTCTATTCTATTCTATTCTATTCTATTCTATTCTGTTCTGTTCTGTTCTAAATGTGAACAAGAAGGGTCATTTATCTCATGCTTGGTGGATATAGAAAAAAGTAGAAAAGTTTGAGTTCATTCACTGATTCAGAGGATTTTAAAGATTAACATGCAATTGAAACCAAAACTTTTCCTCTAATTAGTTAGAAAACAATTGATGGAACCTTGTTTTTATATATAATAGCTGTAGAAAGATTATTGTATAAAAATGGAAAAAATCTGCAATATCTGTGATAGAGAAATGGTTGGTAAAGATGACAAAAGTGACTTCCCTGTTTAGAGAAAAAGACAAAATCTATGTTTATTGATGGTTAGAAACTTACAAACTTATGATTAATGCTTTTAATAGATTATAAAAAGAAAAGTGTCATAATTTAGAGGAAGATAACAATTTAAAACTTTACTTATAGCTGCTGTAAATAATATTTTTTCTTTCTTTTCTTTTTTATTCTTTTCTATTTTTCTATTACTCTTTTTCTTTTTGCATGTTTAGGTTTTCCTTTTCTTTTTTCCTTTTCTGCTTTTTCTCTTTTTACCCTCTATTTTAACTTGTATTAGTTTTATTCTTTTTTGTGTATGTCCCTCTCTGTGTGTATTCTACTACAATATGAGTGTTTCCCCGATGGTATTGCTAAATATCAGTTATTCCTAACACCCCTAGAGTTAATCAAGGGCTTTAATTAAAAAGATTTGGCAGATAGCAGAATGTTGAACTTACACCTGAGTCCTCAAATCCTCAAACTAGGGATGTGTGCCAAGTAGATTGATTTCACGCCACATCATGTTCTTCCATGCATAGTGATCTTTGTAACAGCTCCTTATTGAATTATTCAATTTTTGTTAGCAAAACATTTTCTCCTCATTCTCCTTTCCTAAATTTATATAATACAGTATAACTCATTATACATTTATTCTTAAACCTATGTTGATAGGGAATTAATTTTATAACTATGTGAGGATATGTCAATCCTAAAAAGTACACCAGAACAAGTGGTACATATAGCCAGTCTTTAAAATTTTGGGCACTGCAGCATCCTTTCAGTCATATGATTGTAATCTAGGAGCTAAGTAATGGGCTCAGACACATGGTTGACATGTCCTGTGTCATATGATTGTCATTTGTGACCTTCCCTGTTGGCTTCCCATACACAGTCAATGAGGAAGCTAGCTAGGGAATGTTGCAAGTTGCTTTGGCAAGACGTTCATATTCTCACAGCTTTTTCCTTTGATCATCCCAATATGAAATACAGGTAGTCCTTGACTACATTTAGTGACTGTTTAAAGTTACAACATCACTGAACAAAGTGACTTATGACCATTTTGCACTCTCATGATGGTTGCAACATCTCCATGGGATTCAGATGTTTGACAACTGGTTCATATTTATGACGGTTGCAGTGTTGCCTTTTGTAACCTTCTGACAAGCAAAGTCAACAGGCAAGCCAGATTCACTTAACAACAGTGTTATTAATTTAACACCTGCAGTGATTCACTTAACAACTGTGGCAAGACAAGTCATAAAATGGGACAAAATTCATTGAACACATTTCTCACTTAGCAACATAAATTTTGGGCTCAATTGTAATCATAAGTCGAAGACTGCCTGTATGAGATCTGTGGGATCTTGTATTTCAAAGTGCACACAAGTGTGCCTCCAACGCCTTCCTGCATATAGTGGCCACCTGCATACTTCACGCACCCAGCAGCAGCCACCCTTACTTCATTATGTTTGCATCCTGTTGGACTTCCATTCACTCTTTTGTACTCTCCTCTACCTGGTAGCAGCCACCTCTGACCCTGCTGCACTCATGATGGCTACCCATGCACCAGTGGTAGGATTCAATTTTTTTTACTTCCGGTTCTGTGGGCATTGCTTGGTGGGTGTGGCATGGCTTGGTGGCCATGGCTTGGTGGGTGTGGCAGGGGAAGGATACTGTAAAATCTCCATTCCCTCCCCACTCCAGAGAAAGGTTATTGCAAAATCCCCATTTCCTCCTGAACAGCTGCGACTTGGGAGGCAGAGAATAGATGGGGGCAGGGCCAGTCAGAGGTGGTATTTACTGGTTCTCCGAACTACTCAAAATTTCCGCTACCAGTTCTCCAGAACTGGTCAGAACCTGTTGTCATGCACCCTCAAGCACCTGGCAGCAGGCACTACTGCCTGCCAGCCTGCTTTCATTGCACCTGTGACTTGTAACTTCCTGTAAGCTTCCCTTCTGACTGAAGCTGAAGTTGTGAAGTTGTGAGGGCAACAACCTTGCTTTATGACCCCTGATCCTCCCTGAATGATGACAATGGGGAATGCTGGGATTATTTTATAACTGATCAATTAACAATGGAAATCCCAATCACCATTGTAAGTCAAGGAGTACTTGTACCATGTATCCTTTAATATAATTTTATAAAGCCTTTTGTAATAAAGTAATTCATAACCCTGCTAAGAGTAATCTGCTCCTTTTCTGATAGGAAGATAGAAAGAGGGAACAGAGATACCAGAAAAGCCCTGCCTCCTTTTTACTCTGCAGCACCCATGTCATAAAACTTTAAACAGGAACAAAGATGATATAGGAAATAATGAAATGAATATCAATTCATTCATTTTTTAACAGTAACATTAATTCCAATTAAATTGATTTATTTAGCTGAAGCTAAAAGTTTTTCTTTAAAAAAAATAACTATATTTTGGCTTATACTCACTGTCCTTTCTATCATGCCTTTAACTGAGGTATGTCTGTAGCTCTTTTGAATAATGGCTTATCAAACCACATTTTTTTCAGTAAACAGGAAATTATGTTTGCAAAGATATATCTTATTATTGCCTTATGTTTTATGCTTTCTGAAACTTTAATCAGTTCAATAGCTGTGGCTGTTTAACATTAGCGAAGGAGTGCAAAATTTTCAGCCTTTTATTTGATTAAGAATATTACTTTGTCTCCTTTTTGTCTACTTTAGCAAAATGTTCTGAATATCAGGTTTTTATTTATTTGCTTTTACTATGCTTGACTTTAGGCATTCTCTGTGATATGAGAATATGAACAAACACCACTTCAAATTTTTAAGAGAAGTAAGAGAAAAGAAACTAAGTTCCATAAAATTTTCTGGAAAGTTAGAATTAGGTATTAGAATTACTGATATCAAACAAAGTGCAGATGTAAGCATTCAGAGTCCCACATGGACATCTGAAAATAAAGGAAATGTCTGCCAATAATGAGCATAGGGCTTTGTAGCAGTGATATTTCAGGCATACCATAGCTAAGTCTCTCTTTTGCTTTCTAATCTTGTGATATATGAGGTAGTTATATGCAGTTTTATTAGTTCTGCTTACAATATCTGTTCACAGTTGCCATGAAAGGGCCCAAAGAACTCTCTGCTGGTTACATAGCAAAATTTTTCCTTTACAAGTGAAGACCATACAGCAATAAAAAATATAAACAGTTTACGAAGTTAAAATTCTTTGGGAATGGAATAGCTGATGCTGTTTTATGTATCTAAAAGAATAAAGGGAATAGGGACTTGATTTCTGTTTCTCTTGACATGTTGAAAACCCAATATTCTGCTAGTGCTAATGAATAAATATAATTCTTTTTTGTTATAAAATATTTATCTCACAAGATCTAAGAAGTACAAAATGTTTATTGTTTGGCAATCACAAACAGATCTTACTTATTTATTTATGGGCTGTTGTAAGGGAATATATTTGTTTCTATTCTGTGTGTCTGTTGATGGTGTTAATTTGCTAATTTTATTATTAGTATCTTTATGATCTTCTTTTGTATTATATGCTATACACCATGAGAAATATCTTGCTGAAAAAAAGGCTGAAACTTTCAATGAGAAATTGTGTTCTATCTCTTCTGAAGAAATATTCACACATATTCAGCATGGTGCTGCATTCATGTTCAACTGAGATTTAATTGCACCAAAATGGGCTGCTGAGTGCTGCCATTATTACTATCTTTGAATCATAGAGTTGGGAGGTCTATTTGGGGCACTGAATCTAATCTTGTTCAGTAGAAGAACCCAATTAAAGGATCCCAAGAGATGATTCACTTGACTATATCCAATGAAGGGGACACACCACTTCGCTAGGAAATGACCTGCTGTTATTATTAGGAATCACTCTCCCTATAATATAAAACCATTATTTTTTGGATTTTTATATTTCAAGTTTGGTATCATATATCTCCTTTGTTGAAGTGGTTATTTCACCACTGCTTCATCTTTTCTATTTTTTTCAATTATATTTTCTATGTAATTAATACCATTGAGATTGATGATTCTCTTGTACTTTTCTTTATTCCCTAAAGGACAATATTTTCAGTAATGCAAGAGAGGAATTTTCTGGAAAGACCATGCTTGACAGATTTTGTCTCACAGCAGGTGTTTGACAAATTCATTAGGATTTCATGATCTTTGAAATGCCTGAAATTTGCTTTTGGAAAATATCCTTCATACCTTTTTGGTTGGGAGTATGCTAGTAGGTATTTAGCATCATTGCCATTATTTTTTTTCTCTTTTATTTTACCCTGGTTGCTTTCTACAGTACTACTAAGTTTATCCATTTTGACTTCTGAAAAGGAATATATATGCTTAACATCTAGTGCAATTTCTGTTTGCTTTTAACTAGTCTGTTCTTTTCAAACAATTTTTTAATTGCTGTATTCCTTTTGTATGAGATGTCTCCCAGCCAGGGGTGGGTTCTACTTACCTTTACTACCAGTTTGCAACTGGGTTGCGCACAGAAGCTTCTGCGCATGCGCAGAATCATTTTGATGACATCGGGGTCGGTGGGCGGAGCTTCTTGTCGGTTTTACTACCAGTTCTGTAGAACCGGTGCGAATTGGAGGCAACCCACCACTGCTCCCAGCTCTTTGTTATACCTATTAAATCATATCTGAGCATCTACCCTAAGTATTTAATATTTATTTCCTGTACTTCTATACTAATGATGTATAAACAGTGAAGATGATGAATATTGAAAGCCATGTCATTTCAACCATTTTTAATTGTTTAAAAGGCCTAATTTCAGCACAAGTCTATAATAAGACCAAAAGTTTATAGGAACTGTAGGCATTGCTTAAATGACGCTGTTTAACTATGCGGCCATTACCGCAGGATTTAATTTTAATAATCCACCACATATAGTTTAAAATTTTATGAATTGTACCAATGATCAAATACATTTTACCAGTTCTTGTGAAGTACAACCCATCATGCAAAAACATCTGGACCTCTTAACTCGACCAGGGCAAAGCAATAGAAGCAATTTACATAGAGTTCTGTAAAGCCTTTGATTCAGTAGTGCACGACAAACTACTTCTGAAACTAAAAACTTATGGCATTTCTGGACCCCTGCATAATTGTATAGCTGCATTCCTGTCAAACAGGCAATAAGTGGTCAAAATAGGCAGCGCCCTATCAAATCCTGCACCTGTTAACAGTGGTGTTCCCCACTTTCTAGATCCAACACTCTTTCTGCTTTATATCAACGACCTTTGTGATCAAATTATAAGCAGCTGTGTCCTCTTTGCTGATGATGTTAAACTATTCAGCACAACAGACAAAATGACCTAAATTATGTATCTGAATGGTTAAACAATTGGCAACTCCAAATTTCTGCCAACAAATGCTCAGTCCTGCACATTGGCAATAGAAATAAGAACATCAAATATTTGCTGTCTGGAAATGATCTAAAAGTTGACCCACACTCTGTCAAGGACCTAGGAGTACTCACTTCAAAAGATCTAAGTCCCAGAGCTCACTGTAACATCATTGCAAAAAAGGCATTAAGAGTTGTCAATCTTATTTTATGAAGTTTTCTCTCTGGTAATGCTATACTTAAAACTAGGGCATATAAAATCTTTGCCATACCTATACTTGAATATTGCTCACCTGCCTGGAACCCTCACTGTATTTCAGACATCAATACATTAGAGACAGTCCAGAGATATTTTACTAGAAGAGTACTCAAATCTTCTGCTCGAAATAAAATTCCCTATGCCACCAGGCTTGAAATTTTAGGTCTGGATAGCCTCGAACTATGCCATCTACGTTCCGACCTATGCTTAGTTCATAAGATTATTTACCAAAATGTCCTACCTGTAAATGAGTATTTTAATTTCAACCATAATAACACAAGTGCCATCAATAGATTCAACCATAATAACACAAGGGCCATCAATAGATTCATGCTGGTGTGCATAAGCACACCAGAATGCCTACGGTCCCTGTCCTACTGTTCCCATTTATATATAATCATTCTACAGTATGTGTTTATGGCTATGTTTTACCTATTTATATCCTTTGTGCCAATTTTTTTCATGTGTCCATGTCTATGTCTATACTGTTACTTGTTTCCTTGTACTTGTTGACAAATAAATAAATAAATAAATAAATAAATGTTACAGCAGTCTACCATCTTAATAACTTAGAAGCTTGCCCCAGAAATAAAATCTATTCTGTCTTCTGTGCCATAGTAATCATTCTGCATTTTTCAAAAAGATCAGTTTCACATAGCACACTATAAAATTAAAACAACCTTTTTTCCCTTTGAGTCAATCCCTATGAACAAAGCATACATGATTCCTATTTCCCGGAAAAAGCGATAAATTAAACATTCCAAATAACGAATCTCTGCTGCTGTTTAAATATGAAAAAAGACAAGTATGTAGAGAAGTATGTATTACTCAGAATGGGTAAAAGTGATGGAACCTCTCTAAAGGCAGTTGCCTTTGGAATTCAGAATTTGGTAATAAAGATATATAGTGACTTTTATGCTAGTTAAATCACAGAAATAAGACTTTTCTCACTAAAGAACTCATGTCTCCCCATCATAATTTCTCTAGTGGAACCCGTATAATTAGGGTTGTGAAATCCAAATTAATTTTTGAAAAATTGTAACAGGATTATGAAATTTAATTTAGCTTGCTTTTTACATATAAGATGTATCTATTAGTTGATGGGTTTCTATCCTTTAATCAGGCATCTCTTTGTGTGAAGCCTAAGCTGGAGGAAAAAAAAGGAGAAGGAAAAGAAATCCATGTTTTTACTAATTGCATAATCTGATCTTTGGCTGGAATGAGAAAAGGATTTTGAACTCTCAGCTAGAGTCTCAGAGTAGGAATTATATTATGTATGCCTGCAGAACAATTGCAAAGAACACTCAGTCACTGAAATTGTAAAATAAGAAGATTATTTATTTTTTTATATAATAAATATATATAATGTATATATATATATATATATATATATATATATATATATATATATATATATATATATATATATATATATAATATAATAAATATAATAAATATATTATATATATATATATATATATATATATATATATATATATATATATATATATATATATATATATAATGTTTTCTCAGGTTTTCGCAGGTGTTTGTATGTAGGTCTTTGGTTATTCGGGTCTTCTCCCACGTAAAATTGGAAATGTCTTGGCGACGTTTCGACGAAGTCTCATTCGTCATCTTCAGGCTGGTGTTCTCGGCTTCGTGCTTCCAGGAGCAATGTGAAATCGCAGCTGTCTCTTCCTTTTAACTGCTAGTGGGGTGTGAGCTGATTGGGTGGGAACTTGGCTGTGTTCTGATTGGGTGGAGGTGTGTTCTGATTGGTTAGGGGCTTGGCTGTGCTCTGATTGGATAGGGGGTTGGTTGTGCTCTGATTGGCTGGGGGTGTGTTCTGTTTGGGTGGGGGCTTGGTTGTGCTCAGCTTAGTCTGAGTTGCAGGGGGATTTGAGCTGGTGAGCTGCGTTGTTGTTGTTTGGCTTCGTGTTTGTGGCTGTGCGAGCTCTTCATGGTGGATGTCAGTCTGCTTCATGTATGGATTGGAGGGGTTTAAAGTGGCTAATGATGCAGCTGCGGTCTGGCTTCTGGTCCTTGGTCGTGGCTCATTATCAGTGTGGGTTTGAGTCTGCTTTCTGCGTGGATGTGTGGTGGTGACATCCTGTGTGGCTCTCGTGAGTGTGGGTCTGGTGTCATTCGTCGTGTTAGGGACTCGTTTGTCAATAAGGGCGGGTTTCCAAATGGCTGGTAGGCGGGAGGTCTTGTCTCGTTTGTTCATGCTGTGTGGGCGTTTTTCTATCTCGATGGCTTCTCTGATTATTCTGTTGTTAAAGTGTTCAGTTTTGGCGATAGTTCTGGTCTTTGTAAAGTCAATATCATGTCCTGTGGCTTTAAGGTGTTGGACCAGGGAAGAAGTTGGTTCCTCTTTTCTGACAGAGTTCTTGTGTTCTTCTATGCGTGCACTTATTCGTCTGTTGGTTTGTCCGATGTATGTGGTGGGACAGGCGGTGCATGGGATTTCATATACTCCTTGATTTTCTAACTCAATTTTGTCTTTGGGGTTCCTTAGGATGGTGGATATTTTTCGGTTTGTGCAGAATGCTGTCTTGATGTTATATTTGTGGAGGATTTTGCTTTTCCAAAGAAATAAGATCACCAACCTAATCCAAAAAGAAACCCCCATTAAAATCCAAGACAGAGAACAAGAAAACGGCAAAGCCCTCCTCCCATACATAAAAGGCACCACAGACAGAATAAGCAACTCCAACTCAGGTGAACGGTGTAGGACTTACAGCAGTTTGCATATGTGCCTCCCACTTGTTAAGGGACCAAAAGTAATGGGACAGAATAATAATCATAAATCAAACTTTCCCTTCTTAATACTTGGTTGCAAATCCTTTGCAGTCAATCACAGCCTGAAGTCTGGAATGCATAGACATCACCAGATGCTGGGTTTCATCCCTGGTGATGCTCTGCCAGGCCTCTACTGCAACTGTCTTCAGTTCCTGCTTGTTCTTGGGGCATTTTCCCTTCAGTTTTGTCTTCAGCAAGTGAAATGCATGCTCAATGGGATTCAGGTCAGGTGATTGACTTGGCCGTTGCATAACATTCCACTTCTGTCCCTTCAAAAACTCTTTGGTTGCTTTTGCAGTATGCTTTGGGTCATTGTCCATCTGCACTATGAAGTGCCGTCTGCAGCATTTGGCTGAATGTGAGCAGATAATATTGCCCAAAACACTTCAGAATTCATCCTGCTGCTTTTGTCAGCAGTCACATCATAAATAAATACAAGAGAACCAGTTCCATTGGCAGCCATACATGCCCACGCCATGACACTACCACCACCATGCTTCACTGATGAGGTGGTATGCTTAGGATCATGAGCAGTTCCTTTCCTTCTCCATACTCTTCTCTTCCCATCACTCTGGTACAAGTTGATCTTGGTCTCATCTGTCCATAGGATCTTGTTCCAGAACTGTGAAGGCTTTGTTAGATGTTGTTTGGCAAACTCTAATCTGGCCTTCCTGTTTTTGAAGCTCACCAATGGTTTACATCTTGTGGTGAACCCTCTGTATTCACTCTGGTGAAGTCTTCTCTTGATTGTTGACTTTGACACATATACACCTCCCTCCTGGAGAGTGTTCTTGATCTGGCCAACTGTTGTGAAGGGTGTTTTCTTCACCAGGGAAAGAATTCTTTGGTCATCCATCACACTTGTTTTCCATGGTCTCCCAGATCTTTTGGTGTTGCTGAGCTCACTGGTGCATTCCTTCTTTTTGAGAATGTTTCAAACAGTTGTTTTGGCCATGCCTAATGTTCTTGCTATCTCTCTGATGGGTTTGTTTTGTTTCTTCAGCCTAATGATGGCTTGCTTCACTGATAGTGACAGCTCTTTGGATCTCATCTTGAGAGCTGACAGCAACAGATTCCAAATGCAAATAGCACACTTGAAATGAACTCTGGGCCTTTTATCTGCACATTGTAATTGCGGTAATGAGGGAATATCACACACCTGGCCATGGAACAGCTGAGAAGCCAATTGTCCCATTACTTTTGATCCCTTAACAAGTGGGAGGCACATATACAAACTGCTGTAAGTCCTACACCGTTCACCTGAGTTGGATATACATACCCTCAAATTAAAGCTGACAGTCTGCAGTTAACGCACATTGTGTTTGTTTCATTCCAACTCCATTGTGGTGGTGTATAGAGCAAAAGATGTTAGAATTGTGTCGATGTCCCAATATTTCTGGACCTGACTGTATGTATGTATGTATATATAATAAATATATATATTAAATATAATAAATATATATAATGGAACAACTATTCTCCCATTTACATGAAGAAGTTTTATTCTTATTGGCTCTAACTATAAAAATGAGTACTTGAGGTATTTTTTACCTTCTGACTCATTTTTCTTCTCCCTATGCAAGATCTATAAAGAGAAGATTGCATAGATTACAAGCATGTAGCTAGGATTTAGCTTATTATTGGCATTTATAAGTAGTTCTGTACATTTTTATTTGTCAAGAACTAGCAATTTTTCTTTTAAAAATGAAATGTTTATAAACTTACATATCATTAAAGAAATGCCCCAAGAAGTATAATCAGAGTAAAAATAAAGACTTAATAAAAAAATGATAAAGAACAAAACTATTCAATACTGATCATAAAAATATCGATAATATTATAAAAATGCCAAAACAAGGAAGGAAAAGAAATATTATGACCAGGAGAAGGAAAGGAAAGAAGGGAAAAGAAAGAAATATTATAAATAACACAAAATAGTCTATGTGCATTAAAACTAGAAGACAAAATGGCTGAAAAAGTCCATGAGTTTATAGCATCTGTTCCAAAAGGCCTTTCAGTATTAAAGAACTGTACTTCAAAAACCTCGAAATTTTCCTTACTTCATTTCTTCTTAACACTTTAGCAAAACAAAAACAGCTGTTTGTATTTTTTAAAATTCTAGGCTATAGAACTCTCTGCTCTTCTTACATCCTGTTCCTACATCTCATTCTTTCAAATTTTGCTTGAGAACCAAGCAATGGAAGTGATTCCTTCTGGACTGACATGCCTAATCAGGATGGACATTTAACTACCCCTAATTAAAATGACCTTTTCTAACAAGTCTATTTTTGTACATTAAACATTAGTTCATCATGTATTTTCTTTCATTAGAATTGTATAATATCTATCGACTAGAGGGGCACCTTGGTTTTATTTGGTATGAGGAATCATTTTGAAGAAAGATTCTGAGGGTTTAGGGATGAAATCATTCTTTAAACCTCTCTAAGGCAGAAAGAACCTGTCTGTTAATTCCCTTTCATCCCTTCTGTCAATGCATATTGAAAAACCCAGTTTAATTTTATATCATGTTATTATATTTTCAAATACAGATTTTCCCCTTCCCATTTCCATGCCACAAAAGTGAATTAAAAATCTGCAGGAGATTGTGTTTTAAGCTTTTTTTGTAAGCCAATCTTAGCAATGTATGCTGTTTTGCATACACATCACTACATTAATAACAATAAAAATTTGGAAACATATAAAAAGACAATAATGTCTTAAAGTTGGTTTATTTTGGAAATACAAACTACCTACAAACACAAATCATATTAAATCTGTCCTGGTTTACAATAAATAGTAAATATTACTTCAATGACATTTACAGTACAAATTCTGCCCTGTATCTCATTTGATCTCAGTACTGAATGCATTTTCATTCCTTCCCACTCTGTTGTAGACTATGAACACCACTGAAAAGAAGTTAGAAATTTCTCACAAAGCACAACGGTATAGTGATAACCTTGTGAGCTAGTGACCGATATTATCTCTCTGCTCATTTCTTTCCTCTTTTTATCTTTTTTTCCCTACAGATAAGACTTTCTTTCAATGTGCTGATGACAGAATAATATCTCCAGATTGATTGCTTACCCCACACGGACCTGTTGAAATATTTCTACCTTGGAAAGCTGGAGATCAAAAGCATCAGAAAAAAGAATGGGGGATGGGTGGGATACAAAGCAGAAAAAAGCTATCATAAAGAACCTACTCAACTTTCAGTCAGAGGATGAAGACACTTAATTTTTTTTCAGACCTGACAGAGTTTTCAATCTAAAATCCAGACATACCTAAATAATAAATAAATAATAAATAATAATAATAAAAAATCATAATGGGTACCTCTTCTCTTCTGAGGAACTGGTGAATTTTTCTGCAAAAGTTCTGTTAAGCTGTGATATTTAACACTTGATTACATGTAGCAGAACAGGATACATGGAATACTGCTAACTCAGCAGGTACACAGGATTTGGGTAAGTGACTTTTTATAGAAGCCACTTAAAATATTATCTCATTTTTAAAATAAACATCAAAGATTGTTTCTGAACTTTTTCCCCCACTATCATGCAGTTTATATTCAATGTTGGAAGTTATAATGGGCATTGTGAAATAAATTTCTGTCAAAGTTCCAATGGGCAGAAATTTTTGTTTTTCTTTTCAATTGTTGCTTTTGTTCAGAGAAGGGCCTTATTGTGGAAGTCATTTTGAGATGATGATGATGAAGACCTAAACAAAACTCTGTGAATCAGGGAGAACAGACATCTGTATGTCAACTATGCTATCACTCTAAAATGTACCCAAATTAGAAGCGTGAGGGAAGGAACCTTATAATGTGCGATTTTTAATCAAGATTCTACTGTCGCTGATGGATATTAATTCAGTAATTGGAAGAATAATAAACCAATTATCATTGAGTTTCTGATATTTTTAAAGGACATTTTAAGTGACAGAAAGGATGAATTTGAAATAAACCTCATTGTATTCTGGGAAGATTTTCATTTTTCTCAAGAAATAAAGTGTACATACAGATTCTACCATATTCATATAATTTATACAGAACATTTGATGCTAAATTAAGCACTTCTTTTGAAGTAGGAAAAACATGTTTCAACAATTGCTTCCAGGATTAAAGTATCTCTTAAATCCAAAATGAATACTGATCAAGATTTGAAATAAATAAATTCTATAAAAATAGACTTTTTAAAAAAAGTATCACCATAAAATTTGGCTTTTTAGTAATGAAATGTAGAAAATGTTTTTATACAGTTACTTAATGAAATATCAGAAAACACACATGTCAAAGGTATGAATGACTTTTGAGAATTAGATGGCTATGAAATGCTACAGCTAGATTTTATACGAATGAAGGCAAGTTTTTATATTCCCAATCTTGAGATCATGATTGCATGTAAAGCAATAATGGGATACAGCCTTTACATTCAAACCCAGACAGAACAACTTCACTACTTTTATGTTATTTCATGTGTTATAACTCAAAGAAGAAAGGCAATGCAATATCAACAATACAATATCCATAATTTAATATTAAAATGAACTATAATTGCTATTATTGCTAAACTTTCAGCTGCTAATGAAAGACAGATATTCACATTCTTGTTTACTTCCTCAAAAGTATTCAGAACAATTAAAGGCACCACGACAATTACTTTGATTTATAGACGCATTTGCAATTAGTGAATGTTGACCCTATGAATCTTTGCATGTTCTCGGAATAGTATTTATTATTCTAGTCTGGTATTGACTATTTGAGAGATAGACAACAGCAACAGCTTTTCTTCCACAATACTTTAATCCCAAAAATTGTATCAGTCAGATGAAAGCCATCTGCATGCGTTTGATGTTGATCTATGGGTCATTCCCAAAGGAAACAAAATCTTCAGGGTGCTTCCAATTTAGCAAAGTGGTTTGTTTAGTATGAAATATGCAGAGCATTTAAAAATGTTAATTAATTATGGCAGCTGTGAATACAATGACATTTGCTCCTTGTCAGAGTCCACAAATGCAGCTGTACCAGTATATGTGCTTATTAGTAATTGCACAAATATTCCCAAAATATACACCTTTGGAAAAGGTTAAAGCAAAAAACCATGAAGAAATGAGAATGGAAATCCTAAACACACCTGAGTGGGAGTAGCACTAACTGAATATACTTGTATTTATTATGAGTATTCAGTATAATGTCATTATTTTCTATTGCTTCAATACTGATGTGATTTTAATAAATATATATAAATAATGCAATGTTTCATAAATAATATTTTAAAAAATGTTTCTGAATGGAATAATGGAATGATTTTAATGGTCTGAACAGATATTTGTGGCTGTTTTGTGTTGTTGGTGATGTTAATACTTGAAAGACACTTATAAAGTTTTGGTAGTACTGTGATAAAACTTTTTAAAATACTACTGTGATTTTTTTTTAATAAATAGGAATAAATTATTCATTTTATTATATACTAATTATAATACTGACAATATATATGTATTAAAGAGTTAAATATGTTATTTCTACTAATTACTAACTTTTTATTCTATGTTTTTAATTTATATTGACCAAAATGTTTCCTACCAAATGGGACCAGATACACATAAATAAACAAGCAAACAGATCTTAGAAAGGATTGGCAAGAAAACATCTCATAAACCAAGCATGTCTCAACCCACTTTGCCCAAATTTAAGAATATTAAAAATTTAAGGATTTTTTTTTTCAATATTATGGAAATGGAAATACTATTAACTTCAGGATTGCAACTGGGAATGATTATTTATGGCTGTAGCATTCAGGCTGAATAAATATAAATGTAATGTTGAAATGCTATATATTATAAAGTTAATAAATATAAATACTAATCTGTATATAAAATCTATATATTATTTACAGATTTTTATTTTCATCATATGAATAATATTTCAATCTTGGGTTGAGACTCATGAATTTCTGGGGAAAAAATGAACTAACTGTTTTTCCATTTCTTACAGTAAAAACACTCAGGGTGATTGAGATATATTTTAGACAGTAGACATAAACAATAATTTTGTTTTTAATGGGATGTTTGAATACAATACACTTTAAGAGTTTGGATAAATATCAAATTACATATTGTTATTGTACTAGTATATTTTCTAACTGTCCATTGGTACAATAGAATATATTAGATATTTCTTTTCAGTGAAATGAAAACCAACAGATATTAGGAGAAATGTACTCATACCAAATGTAAGATTTTTATTTAATGAATTGTTTGGACTGTCTCATTAGAAGGTAAAATCTATATGAACAGTAGTCTATCATTATAGTTCTGATCTACTATTATTTGATTTTTATTATTATGTCCGTGTGTCAGTATTGTGTCAGTATTTATTCTTGTTGATTGCCTGGACAATTCCCTGCACTTTTCATGACAAGATTTTCAGAAGTGGTTTGCCATTGCCTTTTCCCAGGGCTAAGTGAAAGTGGCTGGCCCATAGTCACACAGGTCCCTATCTGCTTAAGAGGGACTAGATCTACATTTTCCTGGCTTCTAGCTTAATGCCTTAATCATAACACTAAATAGGTTGTCATTATTTGATTAGTGAAGATAAAAACAGGTAAAAATGAGCATCGAAGCTTATCATAAAAATATAGGATGTGTTCATACTGTATGTTCTACCTTCTGTAAAGTCTACCTAATTTTGCTTAGGCATTTTCCTAACAAACATATTGCTAGTTATCCTTATTAAACAAAACATTAAACAGTTCTAGCTTTTTATTGGTAGCCTTTCCTGTATATTAGTTACTATTAATTTATTCTAAATGACCTGAACAATGATAACAATTAAATCAAGTGTCACTACTGACAACAATCCATTTATCCATTCATTTGGAAAAAAAGAATTTTCCAAACATGTGTCCACAGCTCCACATAGAATTAAGTATACAGTAAGAAAGAAAGGAATTTAAAACAAAATATTTTTTTTTAATTTTGAAAGAAAGCAATTATAAAAGAAAATATTTTGAATGGAAGAATGAAAATAGATTTATCTTAGTTAAAGGATTATAAGCAGAAATTCACATTCTATAAGAACTACTTTACTTATACTGTGAGCGTCTATTCTAAAATCAGACCAAGTATAGCATCCTGTTCTGAAGCCTTCTTTTCCAGCTATGATCTGCCTAATATTTTCCTAGGTTTTGCAATGGAACGAATATGGCTCCTGCTTTTGCTGTCTGTAAAATTGCTGTCTGTGACTGCACAATTCAATGGATATAACTGTGATGCTAACTTACATAGCAGGTTTCCTGGTAAGTATTTACTGCTATATTTTAAATGTAAAGTTTTTATTCCCCTGCTTTGAAAGGATACTTACTCGTAATAAATGCCAACCCTTTTAGTTAAAGCAGCATATGGAGAATATTCATTAAGTGACTGAATTCCATTCAAGAAACATAAAAATATCATTCTGGTATGGTTCCTAGTAACGAAAATAAAAATAAGGGTTTCATGTTGTCATTAAAACAGTGAGTTTAATACATCAGCACATTATCCCACCAATACTGGAAGATTTTAGACATATAATTAGAAAATTTGTGATTTTTGTTTTTAAAACTCATATATACTTGCTAGTTCTGTGATAACCATTATTTAAGAATATTATCCTAAAGGGTATCATGAAAAGGTTAAAAACTGCCAGCAATTCTCACTTTAAGTATCTTATTTACTTTCCAATAAATATTACAAAGTTCCAAGTCAGGAGTATGAATAGATTATTTGAGCCTTATGTACATAATAATTAGAGGCAGAAAGTTAAATGACATAAATTTGCATTCTTTTGCCATCTTGAGACTGTTAAATCAAAGGGAGGAATGTTCAATAAATGGTTAGTGGAGTTCTTTCTGCTCCCAAGAAAACTTGCCCGTATTCTAAAAGCTATAGAACTGATCTATTAAAATATCCCTTCAGGATGGTTTGATTAATCCTATCTTTATATATTAAATATACCATATGATTAACAGCATAGCATATTAAAAATAATTGTCTATAATTAATCTCAGAAAAAAATAAATAGAAAATAAAATAGAAGAATAATTGACCTTTAAAAGAAATTTAAAATTTATTAAATGCTAGTACTTAGTGAATCTGAGCAGTTAGTAATGAATAACTGAAAATGATTTATGGTTTCTCTTTGACATGATGGGATGCTGACTTTAAGAGTTAGAATTCTGGATTAAATGGTAATCTCTTTACTTCTGGACTGCTTTATTCTTTAATGGGAAACAGAAATCATGACTGGTTTTTTTTCTGTCTAAACTGCTGGATTATGGGCTATATATTTTTTGTCCAAAATAGAGATGGCAGAAAAAATAAAGTTTCTACTCGCTGTTCTGATCAATCAACACTTCCAGTTAGAGCTGGTTCCAACCTCCAAAAGAAAAACCAGAAAGTTCACTTGGGCTTCTGATTGCCTTGAAAGTTCTTTCACATTATTTACAAACCTTTAGAATGAATGAATTCATGCAGATAAAGGTTTGTGCTTTGCTGGCTGTGGAATTCTGGGAGTTGAAGTCCTCCAGGCTTAAAGTTGCCAAGGTTGGAGACCCCTGATTTAGATCAAAATATGGCAGAGCTGAAGATTCTAAAGATTAATTTGCATCAAACAAGAAATACTCTGCTTGAATATTGTGATAAATGCTGTGCTACAGATGTGGAAAACCTTTGAAAGAAAACAGATTCAAAATGAAGTATCCATTTATTTAATTATCACTGAGATAATATGATCAGCCAGAAAAGCTTATAGCAGTATTCAGAGAAAAAATAATATGCCATTTGCTTTTACTGCTGCTCGAGTGAATGCTTGAAATAGAAGTTATTTTTGAAGCTAGTTTCCACTTCTACTTAGATCCAGCCTTCTGTGCTGCTCTTGTGAAATTTCTGCATTTCTCTTGCCAAGTGAAATTTCTCAAATAGAAGACAAAAATGATAATGATTTTTTTCCAGATGCCTTCCTCCCAACCTCTGGCAATTTAGAATGAAAGTTATTTAGGAAAACTCATCTGATAACTAATAGTAATAATTAAAAAAAAGACTGAATTCTTTTTCTACCAGTTTTTTGTTTAGAGGTAGGTTATTGCTTGAAGAAGTATTTGCACCAGATGCTTTGGAGAAGTTTATTGCCAGATGACTGAATTAGAGGAAGGTAAACCTTTGATGATAATTATAATGATAGTGAAGTTGATAATTATGGTTTTAATTTCTCACTTAGAAAAAGACTGTCCACCTTGGCTGTGGAACAAGACAAAACCAAACACTTTATTTTCAATATGCCTCGTAAGGAAATCCCAGCAGAAAGTTGGTTTTTAGCTTTCTAGACTTTTTTAAACAATATTTTGATTATCATTCTCTTTTATTCATTAAAAATGAAACTCAGTCAACTGGACATTTAAAAATGTGTCACAAATACCATTGACTGGTGCTAATGGTTGATATTGGTTGCTGCCAGCGTCCTAGGTATCAACCAAGTATTTTCTTAAAATATATGATGTTCCGAGTATTATTATATTATGATGATGATGATGATGATGATGATTTGGGGGAACATTTCTAAGAAATAATGATCAAATTTTAAATAACAGTCTTTCAAAATTACAACTAGTCACATATTTTATATGAACGTTTACCTTTTCATACAACGATACCATTAAATCTATGAAAGCACGAAAAGCTATTGGTTTTGAATGGTATAGGATACACATTATAGAATATACATTAATGTCCCAAAGATGCTTTTTCAAAAGGCAACTAGACTTTCTTTGTTTTTCTTTGAAGACATTTCACTTCTCATCCAAGAAGCTTCTTCAGTTCTCTTCAGTCCTTGGATGAGAAGCAAATGTCTTCAAGGAAAAACAAAGAAAGTCCAGTTGCCTTTTGAAAAAGCACCTTGGGACAACCAGGATCTGGTTGACTGAGAATCTCCAGAGACAATATACATTAATGTTTTTGCTGCAGTGCTATCATACTTTTATAAATAGCTGGGGCACAGTGGTTAGAATGCAGTATTGCAAGCTTATTTTGTTGACTGCCAACAGTTCAATCCTGACTGGCTCAAGGTTGACTGTTTTCCATCCTTCTGAGGTTGGTAAAATGAGGACTCAGATTGTTGGAGGCAATATGCTGAGTCTGTAAACCACTTAGAGATGCTGTAAACCACTATGAAGCAATATATAAGTCTAAGTGCTATTGCTATAATGATGTTTTTTGAAACAAAACCTTTTTTTTCAGTATTGATGCCCAATATTAATAGAAATTCGAGGCCATAAATTAGACATTAATATCACTAACCTGCACACTTAAGTTTATAAATTGTTGATAATCATTTGCTAAAAATATTACTCTTCAATGCTAGAAAGATAGTACAGCCCCATGATTACAATCTGTATTCACTTTCCATCTATAAACTGGTGTCTGTCAGTGTAATGGAAAGTCTGATCAATATAGTACTGTTTATCAAGGTTTAATGATTTGCTTAAAATTTGTAGCAAGTGACTTTCACTATGTTTCTGTTTTATTTCTTTGGTTTGCTTTGTTTTTATTTTCCTTTTTAGTCTTTCACTTTTATGCATCTTAAAGCACAGATGGGTATAAAAAGAATATTCTGATTCAGAGGAACAAATGTTTGGGTTTTTTGTTTTTTTTTAAACAGAGGCGCAAGTAAAACAAATTAAATGCAGAGTCTTGGTCTTTGACTGTGGAGAAGCAACAATGGAGTAAGAACAAA
Organism: Pantherophis guttatus; assembly: GCF_059756535.1. Lineage (NCBI taxonomy): Eukaryota > Metazoa > Chordata > Lepidosauria > Squamata > Colubridae > Pantherophis > Pantherophis guttatus. Next base: position 33,806,719 of record NC_142067.1, read on the forward strand.
TTGTAAAAGTGACTTCCCTCTTATGCAGTTATTTTGGAGCTTCTAAGGCTGTGCAAAGCATCCCTTTGTTCATGCTGAGACAGCCATGGGCAACTTTCAAAGCAGCTGTATGAAGCTTGTAAAGATGAAACCAATGATTCTTTATATGTGCACCTGCCCATTTTGAAGCAGCTCTTTCTAGTACTTTGTACAGCTGTGTTACTACACTCACCATGAAGTTTCTCCTGCTTGAAATTCCCCTTTGTGTTCATTCTTAAGATTCAAAATAGCCTTCCAAGCATGCATAAGAATTTTCAGTACTAAAAAACTTTTAAAATATTTTATTTTGTCAGTTTCTACGGAGCTTTTATCAGATAGTTAATTCTTTTCATTGTGCCAATGAGTTGAAACAGTTGCCTTCGCCCTTGCTTTTAGAGTAAATAGGCTGTGTATGTAGCATTATGCTAATGTGCTCCTAGGGCACCTTCCTCAATCTTTGATCATTTCTCCTCTTTGAAAAAACGGAAGGCAATACCTCATCATTTCTAGATTTAAATACAGGAAATAGCTCTATGTTTAAGGTGAATGTAGAAAAGAAGTCATGGAAATTAAGGCTACATCTTTGTACAGAAAATTATTGCTGTTAATAGTTCCGCCGGGTTCTTGAATAAAAGTAAACATATCACAATAAATAGTTCAAGGCTGACTTTCCATGCTTCTGTAGCATTAATATTATACACATTGAGTGTGGAGCTGATGCATTAATTTAATTTTACCCACAGATTTGAAAGCCAATGTAGACTTGTATATGCATGGGTGCTTATTTACTATAAATGGTAACAAAAAAGTATGTGTATGTTAATTATGAAACAGAATTGATTCAATCTTTTCAAACCTTGTTTGAAAATCAATTATAAGTCTTCCCAATACATAGACTCCATTAGAAGGACAATATCTATTCCAAGGGTGGGTTCTAAATTTTTTTACTATCGGTTCTGTGGGCGTGGCTTATTTTGTGGGTGTGGCTCGGAGGTCATGTGACTAGGTGGCCGTGGCTAGCTGGTCAGAGTCATTTCTGGAAGGTCCTCGCACTTACGACCAGTCCTCGCACTTACGACCCGACTCATTTGTTTGCTTTTAACACTGATCAGCTGTAGGACGGCCCTTTGAAGCCCCGCGGCAAGAGTTTAAACAGTTTTTTTCCCCTCTAGTCATCAGCTGGGACTCAGGAGGAAGCAATAGATTGGGGGTGGGACCAAATAAAAGGTAAGAATAACGTCGGTGGGTGGGGGGGGTGGGAGGCCAGGGGGGGAGAACTGGTTCGGTGATGTCATATCGTCACCGCTACCAGCTGGGCCGAACTGGACTAAACCGGGAGGAACCCACCACTGATCTATTCCCATGCTTTATACATATATCATTTCAAAAAATTATTTACCCATGATAAATAACTAAAGTAGGAATACATGAAAAGTTCTTCATAGCTCTGTACGATGTAAGTAAATCCCTTGATAGAAGTACTGTTTGTTTTGACATTGATTTATAACCATTTTTTTGAGTCACAGACTTTATATACCTTTTAACCAGATCTATGATTAAATATAGAACATTATAAAAAGCATTGTTCAATAATATTATAAGTCATATTTTTCACTTAAATCTACAGTGCTGTGAACTATTTTCATTATGTTTCCAGAAATATATAACTGTTTCTCCGTGCTATTTTTATGACTTTAAATTTTGTTTTACTCTTATATATTTTGATAAATCTATGTCTATAGATTGTTCCAGTACTATATTTGAAATGAATGAATGAAAATATGTTAATTACTAGTCACAGCAGTTTTTTGGCTTTTAGATGTTATGCAGAAAAGACTGAGAAAAACAAAACTGAACAATTGCTTCCAAAAGTTCTTCTCCTTAATACAACAAAAAATGAAGTTTAGTGGTACGTCTAAAATGTTACTGATTGAATAAAAAGTGTAATAATACTGGCAATAACTTTTGATAATAAGGATTTTGCACAGTGTCTGCAAGATAAAATCACTCAGATTCGGACCGGGTTGGACTCCGACTGGACAGAGTCCGCTGAGGAGACTGGGGCTAGTCTTGATGGGGACATCTGGGTTGAGTTTGAGCCTGTTTTATTGGATGATGTGGACAGGCTTATGGGTAGGCTGGGGTCCTCCATGTGTTTATTGGACCCTTGTCCCTCCTGGCTAGTTTCTGCAGCCAGAGAGGTGACTGGAAACTGGATCCAGACTGTTGTCAACACTTCGTTAAAGGAAGGGGTTTTCCCACTGCACTCAAAGAGGCGGTGGTTCGACCCCTCCTTAAGAAGCCTAGCCTGGATCCTGACGTTCTTAACAACTATTATCCAGTCTCCAACCTTCGCTTTTTAGTGAAGGTTGTTGAGTCCGTGGTGGCGCAGCAATTCCCTCAATTCCTGGAGGAAACAGACCACCTCGATTCTTATCAATCTGGTTTCAGGCGTGGTCACAGCACAGAAATAGCATTGGTCGCCCTAGTAAATGATCTCTGGCGGGCCAGGGATGGGGGTTGTTCCTCCATCCTGGTCCTTCTTGACCTCTCAGTGGCTTTCGATACTATCGACCATGGTATCCTGCTGTAGCGGCTCAGGAGGATAGGGATAGGAGGCACTGTTTTACAGTGGTTCACTTACAGGCTGTTTGGGTGGGGTATCAGGGATCCTCCCAGAGGCCCCTCACTTGTGGGGTGCCTCAGGGATCGGTTCTCTCCCCTCTGCTCTTTAACATCTACATGAAACTGCTGGGTGAGATCATTTGTGGTTTTGGGGTGAGTTATCATCAATATGCTGATGATACCCAGCTTTACATCTCCACCCCTGACCACCCTAGGGATGCCCTTTCCATGATGTCCCACTGCCTGGAAGCGGTGTGGGTTTGGATGGGGAGGAACAGACTCAGACTCAACCCTTCCAAGACTGAGTGGCTGTGGATGCCGGCATCCCGGGATCTGGAGGTTCCATCTTTAGTGATCGGGGGAGAGACCCTTACTCCCTCCGATAGGGTCTGCAACTTGGGTGTCCTCCTGGATTCTCAGCTGTCGTTGGATGATCATCTGACGGCCGTAACCAGGGGGGCCTTTGCACAGGTGCGTCTTATGTGCCAGTTGCGCCCTTTTCTAGACCAGGATGCCCTTGCCACAGTCACTCATGCCCTCGTTACCTCTAGGTTGGACTACTGTAACACCCTCTACATGGGGCTGCCCTTGGGATGCGTCCGGAGGCTCCAGCTAGTCCAGAATGCAGCCGCGCGGGTAATTATGGGGGCTTCTTGATACTCCCGTGTAACACCTCTCCTGCGTGAGCTGCACTGGCTGCCGGTGGCGTTCCAGATTCGTTTCAAGGTGCTGGTGCTTACCTATAAAGCCCTTCATGGCCTAGGCCTGGGGTATTTGTGGGACCATCTCCTGTCGCTCTCCCATTGTCCCGTGTGCTCTCACAGAGTGGGCCTCCTCAGGTGCCGTTGGCCAAACAATGTCGGCTGATGGCCCCCAGAAGGAGAGTGTTTTCTGTGGGAGCCCCGACCCTCTGGAATGGATTGCCCACCGAGCTCAGGACAGTCCCCGACCTCCTTTCCTTCCGTCGCAAGCTGAAGACGTGGCTCTTCCATCAACTCAACTGATCCGTTTGGGTATACACTGTTATAATTTTAAACTGTTTTAATTGGGGTATTGATTTTAATTTATTTGTTGTGATTTGTATTGGAAATTGTCATTTTGTAAGCTGCCTGGAGTCCCTCGGGAGAAAGGCGGCATATAAATCACAATAAATAAATAAATAAATAAATAAATAAATAAATAAATAAATAAATAATGATTATTACTGGGTACCTTGGGATTCCCAAATATTTATGAACTCTTCTTGTAACTTTTAAATTATATTGTTAAAAAAATAAAATAAATAATGATAGCAGACATCATTTGAACTATTTATATATAGCGAAAGATCTGAAATCAAAGTTTTGGCTGCTTATTTTGACTTAATCTCTGATATTCAGTCTTTTTTCTTTGATGATGGATAGGCAAGCATTCTTTCCACTCTTATATGTCCAACAACTTACTAGGGATTAGACATTTGCTATTTCTTTCATAACAACCTATCAAATTATAAATACAACACTATAAACACAAACACTAATAGGTATTGATTAATGATGTTTGATTTGTCTGTTGGAACCAATTTTATTACCAAAGATTAACTCCTTCCTTCCTTTCCCCCTCCCTCCCTCCACATCTCCCTACCTGCCTATTTACATATGTACCTACCTACCTTTTTAGTTTTTTCCTTCACTCTAGCCCTTTTCTTAGCAAAGCAAATAATTATAATAGTAATGCCAGTAATACCAACTGCACATTCTACAATACATTTATTATAACATGAAATGAAGAGTGCATATATTCACAGTTTATAGATAGCAAAATATAGTGGGGAACTGAGGCCATGCCAATTTATATTAGTCCTCTTCTTAGTTTGTCGGAGCTTCCATCTATCTGCATCATGGCTTCTGGAATGCATGCAAACTTACATATAAACTAACCATAAATACTATTTCATACAAAAATGATGAACAGAATTATATCTGCATGGACCTCTTGCTAAAGGAACCCTAAATGCATGGAGATTGAGAAAATGGGCCCAAGCATGAGTGTATCATTACAGGTGATACTGTATTTACAATAGATATTTCACACTTGGGAAGCAACAATATTAAAAATACACAAGCTAACATATTTTGTTAGAGTCAGTTATGGGGGCAGTGTTTCTTTAAAAATTCATACATGGTTTTTCCAAATCCTATTCCTTTGCATTGGAAATGCTGATTGAAATCTTATGCAGGAAAAAAAATTCTATTACTAAGTAACTGCCATTCCCCTTCACTTATTTTAATAATAGATTCCTGGATTGATAAAATCTCTTCTGCTCCTGTAGAAACTACTATTAAATTGATCTAGAGGCACTGTCACTTTTCGCCATAATTAGAACATGGTATATTTGTGTTCAACATTCCAGTATCGTCAGGTAATTGAAAACATAGTGCTATTATTCATTCTGACATACTGATTAATGTCAATATGTAATCCTTTTATTTTAAAAATACTAAATCATAATGATGATCTAATAAATTCTCTGTTTAAATTAATGATCCATATAGTGATATAGCATAAAAAATAATTACAGTATGCAGAAGATTAAATGTTTCTTGTTCAGCAATATTTATCCTAACATGTAAAAGATAAAGATTGTTATAGCATTGCTAAAACTGGTTCTTAAGACAAATTTAGGTTATAAAAGAAATCATAAATAATTCTTCAGATTTTCAATATTTTTGTCCAGTCATCTTTTCCACAGTAATTCTCACTGTTCATTTCTAAAATGTTTTACTCTGTACATCTTTGCAAATAGTTTAAATATTTTGTTATCCATCAAACATGTACATGTATGAGCACAAAAATGATGCATAGAACTGTGTAAGTAATTAATGGGAGTGGGTGGCGTAGAAGATATCTATTTTTTATTGTTCAGCAGAAGTTGGAAAGGACTTTCCTATAATGTCTATTTAGAACTGTCTCTTCACTCCAGTCAGGATAGTTATTACTGTTATTCTTCTCTTCCCAAATTTGTTGATTTCTCTCTCAAAAGTAGCATGGCACCGTATGCATGCATGGTTTGGATGTTTGATTTTGTGGGTTTTGTTGCAAGTGGGAAATGGGGAATTATTGCACATGAAATAGGAGTCATCTCTAACCCTTTGCTGCTTCCCAGAATCTTTCTGTCTTAGTTTCCCCGCCCCCAAATACATTCCATTCAAATTCTTCTTCCTCACTACTACACCTCTTGAAGATCTCTGCAAAAGGTGGAAATGAAAGAGTCATTGCAACAAACTTCCTTAACCCTGAGATATTCCGTAACATTAAGATATTAAACAATTGATGCCTTGTCTTATAGATTTTTAATACTGACCCCAAGCCTTCTCTCTGATCGGTTCTAAAATCTGGACTGGTTGATTTCTCTAAACAAGTGTTCCTTGGAATTTGTGTTGGATCATAGAGCAGGTTAAACAGAATGTCACATCACTTTCTTTTTTTCTAATTATGATAAAAAGTAAACAATAGTCCAATACTAATGTTATGATAGAAATGTTACCTTTTCCACAACTTCTATGATATGAAAACTAAGCACTCACTATACATATTCTGTAATGTAGTCCTTCAGGTAGCTTGGAGTCTGATGAATGGTGTTCTGGAGATAGGAATAACTTACCTTGTGGTGGTGTAATAGACACCAATGAGTGTAACATGACACACAAGTCTTTTTCTGATAAGGTGGACATCGTCATCATTATTTAGAAATGTATTATGGGATGGCTAGAGTTGTGGAATAATTCTACTGACTTGAAGGCTGCTTCTTTATGCCAGGATCATGATGCGGTGTATCTTTTTATTGTTTTAAGATTGTATAGTTTCTACATTTCTCCAAGTTTGAATGTTTGTCTGAATTTATCTGCATTTCATTTCATTACATACTTTGCCCAATCACCCATTGCTTTAAAACAAGGCTTCTTTGGGGGATGTTCAGCTGGACAGTTTAGTTGTGATTAATCTGCCAAAATTGGACATAACTGTTGCAAACCCTATATCGTATGAGTGTCATGATCTGCTTCGTAGTTGACAATGGGTCTAAGCAGTATAACTCCTAAGAAATTTGAACAATTATCGTTGTTAGAGAATACCTTCTGCTGTGAAAGTTTGAATGTTTGTCTGAATTTATCTGCATTTCATTTCATTACACACTTTGCCCAATCAAACTAGTTGGATGAATGGTTGCATTCTTTTTCAATTTCAAGTGACAACTTTATCCTGAAATGTGAAAATATTCTGGAAAATTCTAAGGAGTAGGTTAAAAGTATGTTAATTTCATATGATATAGTTGTTGTCATGGATACAGTGGTGATTTGTGGGGAAGCATGATTTCATTCTGACATACAGTAGTTGCTATATCAAAGTCAAGCACTGTGTTTATTTTGAACCTCTTTTTACAAATATGATGCCATAGTAAACTATTATGAATTGGGGAATGTTGCAAAAGGAAACTAAGACAATAGATGAGGCAATATCATCTGAACATTCAATCTGAAATATTGTATGTGTCATGGCCCTATCGGAGCCTGGGTCTGAGGCAGAGGACAAGGCGGAGTAGGGCTGATGGAGGAAGATGGCATGGCCTCTCTGACCTTGGAGGAAGAACCGGAGGAGCAGTACGAGGCAGTCCCAGATCCCTCAGGCCTGGAAAGGATTGACAGCAAAGGAGAGAAGGTGCAGGACAACCAAGCGAGGGGGGAGGAAAGGAAGGCAGTAGAGCAGAGGAGTGACAGAATTCCGGCAACGAGGTCTTCCGGGTGCGATTCAAGGTGCTGGTTACCATCTTTAAAGCGCTCCATGGCTTAGGATCTGGGTACTTACAAGATCGCCTTCTGCCACCGATAGCCTCCCCCCGGCCAATACACTCCCACAGAGAGGGACTCCTCAGGGTGCTGTCGGTCAAACAATGTCGACTGGCGACCCCCAGGGAGAGACCCTTCTCTGTGGGGGCACCTGCCCACTGGAATGAATTGCCCCCGGAGATACGTATGATCCCTGACCTACGTACCTTTCACCATGTCCTTAAGACTTTACTGTTTCAACAGGCTAGGCTGCTTTAAATAACGAATTTTAATGGGTGTTTTCGTTTTTTAATATAAGGGCCAAATTATTTAATATATTTTAAACTGTTTTTAAACTTTATGGATATATGTGTTTTATTGTGGCTGTGCACCGCCCTGAGTCCCTCGGGAGAAGGGCGGTATAAAAATTTAAATAAATAAATAAATAAATAAATAAATAAATAAATAAATAAATAAATAAATAAATAAATAAATAAATAAATAAATAAATAAATAAATAACCTGCCCCCCGATTCCCAAAAATGGAGAATGGAGAGAAGATGGGATCAGTGCAGAGTGACTTGATGATTCGGGAGGAGAGTGCCCTGCCCGTCTTCACAAGGCTCACCTGGGGAATGAGATTTAAAGAGATACTGTTGGGAGGGGGTGCTTGTCAGGAACAAGTGTTGACTTTTTCCAGCATCACGTGCTGTTACTGACGTCTGGATACTTTGCTTGCCTTGCCCTGCTTGCCTTACCCTACTTGCCTTGCTTGCCTGGCCTGGGTATGTGTGAGTTCGCAGTGACATAGGTCTGCTCTCAGAACTTTCTGCTCCTCTGGAGTAATAGCAGCTGGGAACTATTAAAGGTGCATGTTTAGAGCTTTGTTCCTGGACTTGCAGTGAATAGTGGGACCTTGGGGGGAAAATTGGAGCAATAGAGGAGAGTTAAGCCTTCATTCAGGCTGTGTTGCTTCCATGCCCAGTCCTGGGTCATCACAGTATGTTTATTTGCTCTTGACATTGTTGAAAACATGTGAAGTGGCTAGGGATGAGCAACAGACTCATTTATAATGATTTAACTTCTCATAGGTATTGCAAACAGTACTACCATTGCAAGAGTAAGACCTCTGTTGGATATTGTACCAAATCTCTTGGGATATTTTACTGGATTGAGCTGAGTATAGAATCTTGGTGACTGGTAGCTGAGATTTGCATAAAATGTATCTTTTAACCTGAGCAAAAAGGCTATACATTTATTATTTGCACTTTTATTTCATGGTTTATACCTGCAAAAGCACAGAACAGGTTAATTGATGCAAATATGTATGATAAGCACCCAGACTTTCCCTTTCATTGCATGCAGGTGTAAATTATAGTGTTTAAAACATATTTTGCAGGAAAACATGTATTACTGAGCAAGTACAAGCTTATCTTTTTCATAATCTTTAGCCCTTCTGTGTCAGGCAGAATTTTAAAAAATCTGAGAAATTTGAGTGACTAAGGTCAAAATCTTCAGGGAGGTTATGTGTGACTTGGTGCTGACAGTGGTGAATTCTTCTATGAGAAAAGGACTTGTCTCAGCATCTTTTAAAGATGCAGTGGTTCACCCCACTTTCAAAAAAACCATTGCTAGATCCAGTTATACTGGATAACCTTTGTCCAGTTTCCAAAATTTCCTTCCTAGGGAAGATTGTAGAAAAGGTGGTTGCACAACAGGTTTAGAGAATCCAAGAAGAAGCAGATTATCTGGATAAGAAAGTAAATTTACTTTAAGTAAAGTTGCCCTTTTGGTCAATCTCTAGTGGAGCAAGATAGGGGCAGTATGTCCTTGCTTTTGATGTCTCAGTGGCTTTTGATACCATCAGTCATTGTTTACTTTTGGATTGATTTCAGACTTTTGGATTGGGTGGCACTATGTTGGTTCTGCTTCTTCTTCTGGGGCTGATACCTGTTACTGTTGATTGTGGGAGAAAGGTTTCATCCTCAGTCCTTGCTTTATGGTGTTCCACAGGTTTTGGTACTTTCTAAGCTCTTGCTTAACATTTCCATGAAGCTGCTGTGTTGTGTCATCTGACAGCACAGCATAAGATACCAAAGGACAAAGGCAGTGGTGGGATTCAGCCAGTTCGCACCACTTCAGGAGAACTGGTTGTTAACTTTCTGAGCAGTTTGGTGAACTGGTTGTTGGAAGAAATCATTAACGCAGAGAACCGGTTGTTAAATTATTTGAATCCCACCACTGGACAAAGGTAAAGTTTACAGACTTTCATACAATGCTCCCATAAATCCCAGACTAGAAGGAGAATCATGTAAGGGAATTTAGGAAACAATACTTGATTACAAATTCTAGCTTAATAAATATTGTAGGATAGGAGAAAAAGAAATCAAGACGGAGACTTTCAGCTTCTATGACTTGCAGTATACAACGTGAAGAGCAGTGGTGGGTTGGCTCCGGTTCGGACCAGTTTGCAAGAACCAGTAGTAAAACTGGTGGGAGGCCCCGCCCACTGCCCCGGATATCATCATCAGTGACCTGCGCATGTGCAGAAGCTTCTGCGCATATTCAGAAGCAAGGCGCGCTTGCGATCCTGTTGTGAACTGGTAGTAAAGGTAAGTAGAACCCACCCCTTGGAAAGAAATATATGAATAGGTTTCAGTGAAAAACTATTTTACCAACAGTGCCAATATTATATCTTTTGAAGATAATACATATAATGCTGATATGCGGGAGGCAAATGGTAAGATGCAATCTTTGTCCCTTTCAAATGTGTATTGTGATATATGTACTGTAAGTAGACACTGTAATCTTATGGTCCTTGCTTTGGCATTCTTATGTACCTGTCAATTTCTGCAGATATTCATGATTGTTGTCTTCTAGGCTCCTGTTTCTGGTCAGGCCCATTTCTGTAAGCAGGTGGTCCCTTAAAAGTTATTTAAGCTAATGGGACAGATTACAAAGAGCACTGCATTTGTTGGGAAACAAGATATGACTGGCTAGGTGGCTCAATGACTGGCTAGGGGGCTCAGTGGCTAAGACACTGAGCTTGTTGATCAGAAAGGTTGGCTCTGGATTTGGTGGTTTGAATCCCTAGTATAGGTCTCCTGTGTGAGCAGGGGGTTGGACTAGATGACCTCCAAGGTTCCTTTCAACTCTGTTACTGTTATATCTTTGATTTGGTTTCAAACTACAGATAGAATACAAAGGATAGTTCTCTACCAGTAATCTAAATGTTCCAATAAACTTACGGGATACCAATCACCCTTTAAGTCTTCCCTTAAATGCAAGACAACCAGCTGAAATAGGTTTTGCAAAGGAGCAGTTAACCTCACTATACTGTAGAGGCTATAGTGAGCTCTTAACACTTAGTAATGAAATCAACAACAATAGAGGAGCTGTTTCAGTCACAGAAAAAAAGTGAATTGTAACAAGAGTGAAATGCAAAAAAAGAACATGAAAAAGCAACAAATAGAATCCTGCTGAACACTGGAAAAAAGTTTGAATTCTGATAAACAAAGGGTCTTTTACTTTTTTACCTTCTACTAGTGCTAAAATCTCATGTCCAATTTTTTCCCTTCACTATGGAAGAAAATTGATTGGTTTAATATCCCTATTATTGCAAAGGTACATAAGTGCATAGAGGTAATTGTCAACCATTGATTGATAATCCTAATCCTAACCCATTTGGCAGAAATAATAGCACGATACAGCACAAGGGTTTTATTCTGAATGAGACAGAATAAAAGCAGGAGAAAATGAAACTCACTGGCAGGCAAAAAAGATTTTGATGGACAAAAAAGGAACAAGAGCCTGAACGCAAAATAGCACTTTCCCTTGCATGTGTGATTAAGTAGTACTTGATAATTTTAATGGCATATGACTATTCATAGAAAGAAAAGAAATTATAAAGGTGTCTTGCAAAAATCTGCATTATATTACACTCCAAAACCAAAAATTGAAGCTGCCTTTGTAGATCAAGTATATAGCAAAGAATGCAACTGACATGGAAAGCCAGGCATACATACATTTCTCATTCTACAAATCCAAAGATGCAGAAAATGTGGCATTCTTTACAGAAACAGATAATTACTGCATTTGGAAAATAGTGTAATAGTGTAATGTTTTTCATTATAAGGATTGTGAGTATTCGTTATGAGCTCTATGCACTATCTTCGAGAAGAACTGGACTAATGGCTTTATTGTTGGACTGGAACACAAGTAATTATGTTTCCTACATGTATCGTTGAATAGTTACTGGTATGTCAATAACTAATGGACCCTAAGCAAACATAAATTGAGAACATATAATGGCAATCTTCACTGAAAAATTTAGCTAGTTGGAAGATAACAGATAATTATCATGTAGCTGTTAAGTTCCTCCCTGGCTTGAAGATTTCTTCCATTTGTTCCTTGAATATAACAACAACAACAACAACAACAACAACAACAACAGTGTTATTAATAGTAACAGTGATAGTTAATCTGTTACTAGTAACTGTTACTAGTTAATAGTAACAGTTACTAGTTACTGTTACCAGTTACTAGTAATTGTTACTAGTTAATTAACACTATTAATAGTAACAATGATACCCATTGTCATCGGGGCATTGGTACCATGTCCAAGAATTTTATAACATACACCAGCAAATTGCAGCTTCCTGCAATAACACCAGCGGAACTGCAAAAAACTGTGCTACTTAATACATCTTAAGAAGGTACTTGGTTGATACCTAGGACACTGGCAGCAACCCGTATCAACCATTAGCACCAGTCAATAGTATTTGTGATGCATTTTTGAATGTCCAGTTGACTGAGTTTCATGTTTAATGAATAAAGTATTAATAATAATAATGTGATAATCAGAGATCCCTGCTTTGCTACCTTAAAGACTCTGTCTTTGCTTATATACCTTGATATAACTAATATTCTGTCTAGACTGATACCATTGATATGTCAAATATATATATATATATATATATATATATATATATATATATATATATATATATATATATATATATATATATATATATATATATATATATATATATATATATATATATATATATTCAGCATAAGGTAGGTCCTTGGCTGGATGATTTAAAGGGTGCTAAGCTATTGTTTTCTAATCTTTCCTGTCTGTGTAAGGAATGAAGAACAATAGTTTATGGGATACATTCGCTAAAGATAGCCAAGTAAAGTAGCCATGGTTAATATTCTCTAATGATTTTATTACCCATGTAACTTTCATCTCAACAAAACAAAGCAGGTGTAGCTGTTTTGATCTTCTGCAATATAAGCTATGAATGAGTCCTGAAACAATTGAATTGAACCAGTTTAGCCTCCTACCTCCAATTATGAACTTAAATCAAATAATGCCAAAAAGCATTTGAATCAAAAAAGCTCTGATTCACATAGGTCTAATGTATCACCTTTTTTTTCGAGTAACTCAAACAACAACATTGTTGTTATGCACTGTAAACAGGGAAGGAAAACAAAATGCATCACATCATAGAAATATTTATTGGCAATATATGATAAATGAAAGAAAAAGCCTGCTTGATCCACTTGTAGCCAGCCAATTGCTCTCTGTATGTGGAAGAAATCCTGGAGACATTTACAGTATTTAGTAAGATTGTTTTCATACAGAACATTACAACTATTTTATCTATTCCATGGCTGTAATTCAAATTCAAACACTTCCAGGAAAGCTACACAAACCTGTTCTAAATAAGGAGCAACTGTTTCACACTTGAAAGATTTCGAATTTTAAACATTTTACACAATACTATATATTTTTTTTATTTTTTATTTTTTTTATTTTTTTTTTATTTTTATATGCCGCCCTTCTCCGGAGAGTCAGGGCGACTTACAATGTGTTAAGCAATAGCCTTCATACTTTTGTATATTTTATACAAAGTCAGCTTATTGCCCCCACAAACCGGGTCCTCATTTTACCCACCTTAGAAAGGATGGAAGGCTGAGTCGACCTTGAGCCTGGTGAGAATTGAACTCGCAGTAATTGCAGGCAGCTGGATGTTAAATGCTGCCTTAGTAGGAGGCATTAGCCTCCTACGCCACTCAGGCTCATTTTGAATATCATTCAATAAACATATTCTATATTTATTGGCCAAAACTGGATGGGTTGTACACATTCATGTGTGCATACATGCCCGTATGCTCACCTACAACTAACTATTAAAATAGATGTCCTAAACAAATATGATTACGATAAAGGATAAAATATGGAGGTGCGATATGTATGTATGATAAGCTGATGGCACTCATTTATTTTAATTAGATTTTATAATCAATAAATCAGAATAGAGTTCCAAGGGACCTTGGAGGTCTTCTAGTCCAATCCCCTGCTCAAGCAGGGGATCATTTCAGACAAGTGACTGTCCAGTCTTTTCTTAAAAATCTCCAGTATTGTTAGAACAATTGTTCATTGTTCTCACTGTTAGCAAGTTTCTCCTTAATTCCATATTGCTTCTCTCCTTGATTAGTTTGCATCCATTGTTTCTTGTCTTGACTTCTGGTGCTTTGGAAAATAAATTGACTCCCTCTTCTTTGTGGCAGCCCCTCAAATACTGGAATGCTGCTATCATATCACTCCTACTCCTTCTTTTCTCTAGATTAGCATATCCAGTTCCTGCAACTGTTCCTCATATGTTTTAGTCTCTAGGCCTTTAATCATCCTAGTTGTTCTCTGCACTTTTTCCAAAGTCTCAACATCTGGATGCAGTATTCCAGGTGTGGTCTTACTAAGAATATTTATAAAGCAGTACTAATACTTTATGTGATTTATATTCTATACCTCTGTTGGTTCTATACCTCTATGCAACCAAGGATTGTATTAGCTTTTTTGGCTGCTGCCACAGACTGCTGGATCATATTTAAGTGATTGTCCACTAGGATTCGAAGGTCCATCTCACAGTTACTGTTTTTGAGCCAAGTTTCACCTCATTTGTATTTGTACCTTTGGTTTTTCATGCCTAAGTGTTGTAAGAAGTTAGCACCCACCCCTTTCCTGGAAGAGTGAAATATTTTAGAAAATATGAAAAAGGCAGAAATATGAGAAGCATATTTTACAGACAAAGCAGCTCCCACCTTCCTGCCCCCCACCCTTTGTCATTGGGCCATTAAGGCCTGGGCCAGTCTACTCTACATAACAAAGATCTACCTCCTTCAGGCAGAGCCATAGTAGGAATTGTCAAAAATAGGATTAGCCCTCTACACAATAGCAGCAGAAACTCACCACATGTGACCTGGGAAGCACATGTGACCATCAGCCAGCAAGACCCACACCCCCTGGGAGTCTGACAACCAATCAGGATACTCTTTCGGGGCCCCAAGAAATGCAGAGTCAGAGAGAGCATAAAAACCCGAGGATTTTCTGTATCTGCCCCCTTTTCTGTTCAGGAACTCAAGCCATGTGATCCTGTCCACCATTAAACCATCTTTCCAAGCAGTCTCCATGTTTCCAGTGTCTGTTTTCCCCACTTGGAGCAGAACCTAGAAGGATGTTTCTTCCAACAGTGTAAAATCTTGCTTTTCTCCACATCTGGAGTGTTGGCTATTCCTGCTAGTTTAGTGTTATCTGCAAATTTCATGAGTTCTATTCCCTCATCTAAGTCATCTAATGTTTTATAATACAGCAGATACATTTGTTATTGTGCTAAAATGCTTTTAGAAAACTTTCTGCTATCTCAGCCTCCTTGATTGTGTTGAATAAAATTATAACCTGTAAATTTTTATAACTATTTACTAAAAATAAATAAACTAGTACTATGAATCATTATTTATCTGACTATATTTTATAAAGCTGTTTCATCAATTATTGCTTGCAGATCATTTGTGTGTATATAAATGTTTTGGTGCTGTTTAAAACTGAAATCTAGTATTTTATTCTAATTATTTATTGCTAACATATTTGCTTCTGATTACATTAAATGATTGCTATTTGGCATGGCTATTTAATGGAGTATTATCTGCAAAATACAAATGATACCAATATAATGCTCTGCTGAAACTTTTGGAGATATTTGGGGCTTGTTTTCTATGTATGCTGAGGGAAAACTAATAGGATGTGCAATGAAGAGAAGACTGCTTATTCCCATCATTCAAGGAAGTGCATGAAGGTAAATCACATTAAAGTCATGTTATTAAGTGTAGTATTCCGTTTGTTATTATTGCTATTTTTTTAGTTTGCTTCTTATATTGTCTGTTTTAAAATTGATTTGAAATTAGGCTTATTTCCTTAATGTAACATTCAAAAATATAACTTAACATAATCTGAATAGTTCTCTTTTTTTATTGTAGCAGAACAAGATATCAATGTCTACTGTGGAGTTCAGGCAATTACTATGAAGATTAATTTTTGCACTGTCCTGTTTTCTGGTTACTCTGAAACTGATTTAGCACTAAATGGGAAACACGGGGACTCTCACTGCAGGGGATTTATAAACAACAACACATTTCCAGCAGTGGTAATTTTCATAATCAATCTCAGCACTTTGGAATCCTGTGGAAGTTCCTTAATGGTAAGACAAGAATCTTCGGAAGCTACATACAATTGTTAGGCATTGTTAGGCACCTAAAATTGTGTGAAATGAGGGCATGACATACAAATATGAATGCTTTTAATTTAAAGATCAATAATGTTCTGACTGGTGATAGATTGCCTCATTCATTTCAAAGAAATGTTTATTCCTTTGTGCCCTTGGTTCTAATATTATGGAATGCAATCATGATTTCGCCAATTTCAATTTATGAAACAATAATAATAGACAACTCTTATTGGAGGGCAGAAATGGAAAATGTCATCTATTAATCGCTCTGTTGCCTTCAAAACCTATCTTATACCATTTTAATAAACAGTTTATATTTGATTTGTATATTAAATTTAAATTCTCACACTTCAAGTTTGCTAGTAAGGAAGAAATTTTCTGGGCAATTAATGTTCTCAATTCCATAATAAGGAGTACATAAGTAAGACCTATGATTTAGATTTAAATGTTTAGACTCTTCCAAGAAGACTCTCTCTCTCTCTCTCTCTCCTCTCTTCCTTCCTCCCTCCCTCTTCTCCTCCCTCCCTCCCTCCCTCCCTTCCCTTTTCATTATGACAGATCATTGCAATGAAGCTTTTACCTGCATGTAATAATAATCTGTATATTCATCCCTGTCCTATCGTTATATTTTTGCCAGAAGTGCCTAATAATATACTAGTCAACATCATTTGGAAGTGTGAGAGGGCATTCACAGTGATTGCTATTGTTAGTAGAAGTATGTAGATGAGAAATGAGTGGAGAAATTGAATTAGAAATGCAATAGAACTTTGGAGATAAATCTGAGGAGTGGAAGGGGAAGATCTTATGCAAAATCAGTGGGATGGTTTGACAGAACTGAAAATTGGAAGAGCTGCAACACAGCTGTATGGTACAGAAGTGACTGATATAAGAAGTTAGTGGAGAAGACATTCCTGCATATACCCAGAGAATTCTGACAGATGCTGTTGGAAGAACAGTGAATACCAAGAAAGAAGACAAGTATTGCATCAGCAGGAAAAGATAAATGATTGGATAGTAACCATCCTCCGATTAATTTAGGAAAGGAGAGGAAAAGAGAGTCTAAAATAATAAATGCCTCAGAGTTAAGCTTTCATTGATCACAATCAACCAAAAAAAAAAAAAGTGTTAGAAGTTAATCAGGGGGAAAAAAAGAGATGAAAAACTTACTGTTTGGGTTGGGCCATTGACCAGTACAGAGAGAGATTCAAGATTTAAAGCAAGTCTAACTATAGGAAATTAAGATTGAAATAAATAGAAAAGTAATATCCAGAATGTTTTGTATATAATTAAAATGCCTTTTTGGTAAATCCTATGTTCTACTTGGTTGCCACTAATTTACATAGGAGGGCTTATAGGCATTTCTTTCCCTTATCTCCTTCCTCCACATCCCCAGGCAAGGCTTGACATCACTCTAAACTGTTTTTCAAAATGAAAATATTCTTGTGAGGACAAATAATGACTTCCGAAAAGATTTTTTTTACACAAAAATGCTTCAGGAACAAGTACAACACATTACTAGTGTTGTGATTTACCATCATTCACAGCTGTTATTAGGAAATAAGCATACATAGACTTTGCTTGAGATGCTTTTTTCTTGAAGCTGGTAAAATAAGAGGAGGCTTAGCCACAGATAAAGAAATCATAATGATATTTTTTTCCCCTAGCAAACTCAATATTAATCCAAACATACATAGCTTATCTGTTGTACTTTCAGAAATAGGTTAACCACCCATAGTAGTAAAGAATGACTATGATAGAATTGATTGGCAATGATAAAATCTCTCTCTACTATTTCAATTGGTATGGGATAGGTGGAGTAGGATAGTAGGCACAAACAATTCTTACAGAATAGAGAGGGTTTTAATTCAAGCTAGGCTTACCTGAAATATTCTTAAATGTTGTGAGTTGGACCAATTGCATGAATTTGGAAATGATATTGTCTTGTAACATGGCCATATTATTCCCACTTTTTCCTCTTCCTCTAAATACAAACATTGCAAGTTTGATTGCTTAGCACTCCTGTCAGTTTTGAACTTGAAAGCCATATTAAAAATGTCAGAATGTAATACAATTCCAACAGGCACTTCTGAAGAGATAAAAATAAAAGACAATTGCCTCTTTTGGGCTGTTGAGTAAAGGGAGGAATCACCAGCTATTTTATTCAAATATTTGTGATATTGCTTTTTGTTGTTCTGAGTTGCGAAGTCGTGTCTGACCCATCACGACCCCATGGACAATGTTCCTCCAGGCCTTCCTGTCCTCTACCATCCTCTGGAGTCCATTTAAGCTCACGCCTACTGGTTCAGTGACTCCATCCAGCCACCTCGTTCTCTGTCGTCCCATTCTTCTTTTGCCTTCAATCGTTCCCAGTATTAGGCTCTTCTCCGGTGAGTCCTTCCTTCTCATTAGGTGGCCAAAATATTTGAATGTGATGTTGCTTACCTTCTACCAAAAGGCCAAATATGTCCCAATGTTTTCAAGGGGAATTTCACAAAAATGTTTTCAATCAACAAACTTTGATTGGTCCAAGATTCTGTATCGAAACATAACATTCTGCATGTTTGCCAGAGGTGGTTACCTGTAACTTCATTTCTTTCCCTGATGATTGTAAAGAAAAGCAATAGGGTTGGTTGGATAAGTCACCCAAAAATTATTTAAGGTGTACTGAATTGTTGAGTCAGTCATTCAGATGAGATCATAAAGATGGTTTTAAGCACTAAAATACTATCTGTATTATTTTATAGATTCTTCTCTACTATAAGCTTTAACTCTGTAATTTCAATTTTCTTGCTTTATCCTAATAGGTAACCTCAGTTCCAGGTATCAATGTATATGGCAATGCATCCACAGTCCAAATAGGTAATATTTCAGGATATATAGATACCCCAGATCCACCAACAATCATCAGCTATTTACCAGGACTTCTGTATAAATTTAGCTGTAGCTATCCTTTGGAATACCTAGTCAACAATACACAACTTGCTTCGTAAGTATGAATATTAGATTGATTTTTAAAGAAATAACTACTGTTTTATAATCAAAAGTTACTATGATTGCTCCATTTTTATTATGAAACTGTTCAGGTTTTAAGGAAGTGGAATTGGTTGCGTTCTATAAGCATATTATATTCTCAGCACAAGACAGATGTATGAATGTTGGCTCTTTCCCTTTCCATACATAAAATTGTCATCACTCATGAGAATCTAGAGAAGGGAAAAAAGAAAGAAGACATGGAGAAAAACAGTATTAAAAGAATGTGATTACCAGATTTTAGTTTACTATTTGATTTGAGCTAGGTCTATTGTTTCACAATAAAATTTGCTTCCAAAATATTTATTAATCACAAAGCAGCTATTCAGATGCTTTGCTGCGCATAACTGAACAAAACAGTTGTTGAACTGATTTACTTCAGGTATGATTAGTTTTCACACAACAAAGTTTTAATATACGGCTCAGAAATAAATGCTATCCTATAAATTACTGGATGACTATTTTGTCTTCATTTTCTAATTATTTGCTTCATGAATTCATTGTTCCTTCTGTGAGGAAGATAAGCAGTTGCAAAATTTGATAAATAAATAAAAATTAGCTTATATGTCTTGTGTTAATAAGAAAGAGCATTGAATATGTGACATATTAAATAGTTTTGCTTTCTAATCTATTTATAGGTCATCAGCTGCAATTTCTGTAAGAGAAAACAATGGTACATTTATAAGCACTTTGAATTTGCTCCTTTACAATGTAAGTAGAAATAAATGGCTTAAATATATTTGTTCTGTTATACAAATGTTCTTTTTGTAGACATCTTTTTGCTATTTATTCATTTTTAAAAAGTCTTTAAACTTGCATGAAACTTCTTTCATCAGGATAAAAGGAAATGTATCTGGTTTAATGAAACCTTCTGAAAATCCTTAACATCCGAAAGCCATTTACAATCAATTTCCTAAGGTGGTTAAGAGAGGAAGTATGAAAACTGAGTGTACATTTGAAGATGCCAAACCTTGACTTAGGCAAGATGACTTTCCCTCAGCTTGCCAAGCTCTAAAACCTGCAAGAGACCAATGTCTTATGATGTCCTCATGGGAAACCTCTGGGTAGGTCTCTTTTAGGCAATCCTGGATCCTTTCTTGCTCTAGAGAAGAATTCTTAGCAGCTGATTTGTTCAATGACTCATCTTTCTGTTGTGATTCTTGGCTCTGGATTCTGCAGAGCCATCTTCAGTAAACTATTGCTTCCCTGGAAGTCAGAAATTAGAGAGTAGGTTTTCATCATCTCTTTTCAGGATTAAAAAGTGCTATCATATCCTTCTTCTTTTTCCAAAGTAAAACTGGCTGAACCACCTTTTAAGCTTTTTTCATACAATTAGTTTCTAACATTTAATCATTGCTTTTGGACCTCTTTAAATAACATGGAGCTCCCATGTAACACCTCTCCTGCGCGAGCTGCACTGGCTCCCGGTGGTCTTCCGGGTGCGCTTCAAGGTTCTGGTTATCACCTTTAAAGCGCTCCATGGCTTGGGACCTGGTTACTTACGGGACCGCCTACTACCATCAACAGCCTCCCACCGACCAGTACGCTCCCACAGAGAGGGGCTCCTCCAGGTGCCGTCGGCCAAACAATGTCGGCTGTCGGCCCCTAGGGGGAGAGCCTTCTCTGTGGGGGCACCGACGATCTGGAATGAGCTCCCCCCAGAGATACGGAGGATTCCGGATCTGCGCACCTTCCGCCGCGAGTTGAAGACGCTTTTGTTTCATCAAGCTGGCCTCGCCTAAATCTCCTCCCTTCTAAAGTGTAAATTCTAAATTTTTAATGGATTTTAAAATATGGGTATTTTAAATTGGGTATTAATTCAGCCAAATTTATTTAATTCATTTTATTCGATTTTAAATTTTGTATATCTATGTGTTTTATTTCATGGCTGTGCACCGCCCTGAGTCCTTCGGGAGTAGGGCGGTATAGAAATTCAATAAATAAATAAATAAATAAATAAATAAATAAAACGAATTCCTTAAATTAGTATAGTTGCTAGAATTTTACTTTGATCAAATTACAATAAAATGAAACTTGCTCATCACCATAATTTGAAAATGAAACTAGATAAAATTGCTCCTGTCTCTTTGATAGCTATGTGTCACACTGCTCATACTCAATTTATAACCAATTAATATCCTATGATCTTTTGCACAAACATTGCTACCAACTGAGGTGTTATCTTACACTGGAACATCTGAGTTTTATCTGATAAATGACCAGTTTTGGATCTGTCTCTGATAAATTTCATTCTGTGTAGAATAATATCTCAAACATATCTTAAGTAAGATTATTTTGAGTTTTATTTCTGTCAACTTGTATATTAGCTATGCCGTCAAAATTTGAAAGACCTGAAAATGTGATGAACATTTTCTCAATAAGTTTAACCAAGTCATTAATAAACTTTTGGACTAGTACAGAGCCTAGGATTGTACTTTCTGGCATTGAACTTGATCCAATTTAATATAAAAACTCTTTGATTGTGATTTTCAAGCCAAGGATGTATCCAAAATCATGCCATCCAATCTACATTTAATTAGTTTGCTAATCAGGATGCCATGGCACACTTTGTCAAATGCTCAGTAAAGCAAAAATATTTTATTACTACACTTTATTAAGGAAAGCTGTTATATGAAAAGACGGAGAGAAAGTCAGCCTGTCAATAAAAGTTAGACAATTACACATTGTTACTACATTGATTATTGCCACCTTGTTTTTAAAATACTTACCGATTTACCACTTTATAATCTACTTCTGCATTCTCTGCAATTTCTTTAAAATACATTTGAAAATTCTAGTTTCTTCTGTGTCCTGGAATGCAATTGGAGTGTCTTCAGATGAAATTCATTCAAGGTATATAGAAATTCTATGTCCATGTCTATCAGGCTCAGTCTTCAAGGCAGGCCCTTTGCTCTTCATAAGTTTAACATATACATTCTTGACAAAAAAGATTATATAAAAACAAGAGATGAATTGACTGTTCTCCTGATCTTTTATTGCTCCTCAGCATTTTGCATTCTTCACTCATAATTCACACATAATTTTTTTATTTATTTCCTTTCATTCTAAACATATACAGTATAAGGAAGTCCTTATTCAGTTCTTAGCATCTGCTATCATCAGCTTATTCTAAGCTCTAACTTGCTTAACATGTTTTTTACAGTTCTGGACTTTGTGCTTACAATTTTTAAAATGATCTGGCTTTCTTCCTATCTTCAGTGGATTCTTTCTTAATTTCAGTTCCAGGCCAGATTCCACTGAAATCAACAGGATAAGTCAGTTTAAAATTGATTGTTCTTATAGGAGTTGCTTGTGAATACATTCTTGTAAGTAGACATTAGAAGCCTTGTACTTGGCTTGAATTTGTGTTCTTAATATTTTTCATCAACCTTAATTATTGCTAAAATAGTTTCTGGATATACTTTTAAAAGAAAAAAATGTCATGACTACTGTTTCCACAAAAAATAGGAATGACACCAAATTGATGATATCTATATAATAACACCATCATGTATGCTGTGTAATTTTCCTACCCTCTTTCCATTAATGCTTGCCCAAAAATACAAAGATAGATGTAGGAGGGAAACTTTGGGCTATGAATTCTTGACCCAGTCAATAAACAAAATTATTATTATTATTGGTTATAATAATATAATTTAATATGGAATCATAGTATTGGGGCTATGTTCTGTTCAAATTTTAATTTAAAAAAAAACAAGATGACAAAACAGTCACATGAATAGAATAAAATATATTGAAAACATAGGTAAGGATTATAATCTGAATAATGATGGTGATAATGAACAACAACAACAACAATAATAATCCAAATTTTGTTTTCAGTTTACAATGGAAGCATTCTGATTAATCAGCACTAAGATTGGCCCATTTGGCACCAGGCAACAGGAATTCAACTGATTCAGTTATTCAGCTTGGATGTAGGTTCCACAAGGGTTCCACTAGCTCAGTGGTGGGTTTCAAAAATTTTTACTACCGGTTCTGTGGGTGTGGCTTGGTGGGCGTGGCAGGGGAAAGATACTGTAGAATCTCCATTCCCTCCCCACTCAAGGGGAAGTTTACTGCAAAATCCCCATTTCTTCCCTATTAGCTGGGACTTGGGATGCAGAGAATAGATGAGGGTGGGACCAGTCAGAATTTTTACTACTGGTTCTCTGAACTGGTCAAAACTCAAAATTTCCGCTACCGGTTCTCCAGAACTGGTCAGAACCTGCTGAAACCCACCTCTGTACTAGCTGCTTCAGAAATCCTACTTCCATTGCAAAAGAACACGTTTTTCCTGATATCCTAATCATGTTTAAACTAATGACCTGATTTAAAAAAAATCTATGGTCATAAGTACTGATACAGCAAATATAATTAGTTTTTTAAACTTGGGGAAGCAACTTGTGTCATTTCAGAACTTTAACTCTTAGTAATTAGGGATTCTGCAGCTTGTACTTCTTCATCATCAGGAATGTCAAAAAACATTTACCCCTAATATAAATCAATGTTAATTTTATTCTCTTTGCTAGATTTTGTGGCAGGGCATTAGGATAGCTAATATTTTACATGGTTCTTGATGGCAGATAATGCTTTCTATTTATTAGCATGATAATTAAATTTGAATATATGTAATTGAAAAAATTTGTATTGAATAAATAGGGTCATTGAGTGGGAAATGTGAAAAATTTAACTGATTTTTATTTATAAGGCCAACGCTAATCATCCAAATCTTATTTTGTGTTGATTAGATTTTTTTCTTTATCCATTCAAATATATAATTTAAAAAATTATCTTTCCATCACTCAGCTGGTATTTTACTAAATTACAATTACATTTTCAATATTATTATTCATCTCATCATGGATTTAGACTATAATTCATGCAGTTGATTTAAAAGTTTGTGCTTTAGATTTCGAGTGTAACAAATGAGCTACAAATATCATAGCAGAATAATAGTAACTGTAGTTAAACAAATGTTTTGTTTTGCTTTCTAGTACATGCAGTTCTACCGACTACATTAAAAACTGTTAGATTAACAACTAACAGCTGTTCCACTCTTAAAATAGTATATGTACACAATCAGAGAGAAAGGAGCAAATTTCTTAAAACTTTGAGAAGAATGAATATTATATTGTGCTGAAAGGATTGAAATAAATTAGTTTCATTAAAATTCATGCTAACCTGCCTTTAGTACTAATAGTAACCAGTACTATTTTGCCAATAGTACTGATTTTTGGTTTGCTCAACATGCTTTTGCAAGTAAGTTTTATACACTGACCTTGTAAATGAGAACCAATTTAGTATAGTAGTTAAGTGCTGTTCTAGGCATGGTAACTGCCTGGGGGACTTTGGACCAGTCACTTTCTCTCAACCCAATCCAACTCAGAGAGTTTTTGTGATGGATAAAACAGGAGGAGAAAACAGTATTATGTATATTCACCACCTTGAGTTATTTATAAATGTAATAAAGGTGAGATAAATCTAATATAAAAATAAAATAAATAAAATCCTGTGGACAAGATGTACCTCTCCCCATAGCAGGTTGCTCTGCCCCAGTAACGTGTAACAACCTTTTCTTCTTGCAATAAAGCATTTTGGTAAATAGCTTTCTGATGCAAAGAGGTGTGCAAATTATTCATCTTGGGTTTTTTTCTCTGTTACTTGTAGAACAGATGAGCTGCTAACCTCTAAGATGGTAACATCTATTAGATATTGTTCTAACTATAATCAGTTTTTCCCTTAAAAACTAAGAATTGAACAGAATTTTTACAGCATGTAATATAACAGTTTATTTTTCCAACTGACTCACACCCCAAAACATTAGAGAATCATGTTTCTCACCTGAATAACTCAAAAATTAACACATTCACTCACCTCCATGTATGAAAAGAACAATAGAACTGTTAAGCCATTTACACTACTTTAAATATATAAAGGCTAACTTCATTCTGAATGGTACATTTCTATTTATAGTTTAAGCATGATATCAAAAATTAGGAAATAGGTTAGATAAATGTAGGGCAGGGGTGTCAAATTCATGTCGTCACGGCAGCATCACGTGATGTATCGGGACTTTTTCCCCTTTGCTAAACCGGATGTGGGCCTGGCCAGTGTGTGACACATCCGGCCTGCAGGCTGGGAGTTTGACAGCCCTGCTGCAGGGGATTACTATTCTGGATTGTATAATTTCTTTTGGATTTTTTAAAAAATAATCTAGCTTCATTTATTTATATATTGGGTTACATTCTCTCATACTGTAGTCTAGCATGAGAAAAACATAAAAGAACAGAGGATCTTTTTGTATTGAATATAATGAATTTAAAGTTTCAAAACAGATAAACTTTTATTTTGTCGAAGAGGGGTATCAAATTTGACAAAAAGGAGTATATGCATTTTGAACCTTTAAAATTAGATAGTGTTAATAAAGGGAGTTGTAGCATTACAAGAGCTGAGGTGGCGCAGTGGTTAGACTGCAGCTACTTCAGCTGACTGCTAGTTCAGCAGATCAGCGGATCAAATCTCACCGGCTCAAGGTTGACTCAGCCTTCCATCCTTCCGAGGTGGGTAAAATGAGGACTCAGATTGTTGGGGCAATATGTTATTTAGTATACTGTCGATTGTTGTAAGCCGCCCAGAGTCCTCGGAGAGTGGGCGGCATAGAAATATTATTATTATTATTATTATTATTATTATTATTATTATTATTATTAATAATAATAATAATAATAATAATAATAATAATAATAATAATAATAACTCTGAGATTAAAAAAAATGAAAGTAGCCTATATGGTAGGAGTGAGTTGTGCCAAATTTTAAATAGATAGTTGAGAAATTTTAAATAAAATGAAAGGATGTTGATAAGAAATTAGTCTGTCCATTCATGAGTGCTTTGGAAATAATGGTTATAGGACTGCAGCAGAAATGCTAGCCCAGATAAATCCATTTTGGAACCATTTAGTCTTAGAGAGCAAGGTGACAGGAAACTAGTTAAGGAAACAGTAATATAAAGATCTTTCTTCACTTGTCATATTTCTCCACTCCCCAAGTCGTAGTGAATGGCGGAAGGAGGGTTACCAGTAGTGGGTTCCACTTACCTTCGCTACCAGTTCGGAATTGGGAGCACACGTGCGTGCTTGCTTTGCTTGCACACGGCGCTTCTGTGCATGCACAGAGCATCTGTGGTGATGTCCCTCTGGGTGGGCGGAGTCTCCCGTCGCCGCCACTACTGGTTCTCCTGAACCGGGGTGAAGCAGTAGAAACCCACCACTGAGGGTTACCAACCCTTGTCTTATTGCAAGGCTCAGTATAAATGCATTGTTCACTGAATCCAATATCCATTTTCTACTCATTTGCTTTCTGCAGCAAAGTGTCATTCCATTTTGAGCACACTTCTTTGTTTTGTTATCTTTGGGACATTCCTAATAAATAGATCATGATAGTGATATGATATTTGGAAGGACACAAACTGGAACAGAGTAGATTCAGACCAATTTGCCCTGGTGGTATGTGTGTCTATCCCGAACTGACTCATGATCAGAAGTATAGTAACTATAATATAGCTCCATAAGCAGTGGTGGGATTCAAATAATTTAACAACTGGTTCTCTGCCTTAATGATTTCTTCCAACAACCAGTTCACCAAACTTCTCAGAAAGTTAACAACCGGTTTTCCCGAAGTGGTGCGAACTGGCTGAATCCCACCACTGTCCATAAGCAATAATCTAACTGAAGCACTCTGAAAAAGAATGTGTAGCACTTCGGGCCCTCTTTTATCCTCAGCTTTCACATACTGGAATGAAATGTTTGTAAGGAAAGTAAAGATCATTATGCAGTGCACAGCAGTGAAAAATTGTGGTTGCAGTTTCTTGCAGATCTGCCTTGTTCCACATTGAAAGGTTAGGAATGAAGAGCCAGATTTGGGAGGACAGCTTCTCTTTCTTTTCCTAAAGGAAATAAATGCTGATAGTATGTTAAAAGTACCTGAAATTTGTCAAAGCTGATACTTGACATTCAATTTGCGGATTATATTTGCAAAACAAAATTCACATTCTGCTTAAGTAGAGGGTTGCAGCATTGGATTAATTCCTTTTGTGGTGTTGGTGCTCCTAATGAATTCATACATATGTATAAATCTACTATTGGATTTATTAGGATTACTTGGTGAACAAGGGATGCTTTTGAGAAACGACTGTGTTGGGGTCAAGATATTACTCTATGAGGAGCATAATTAATTAAGCATGAATACGAAGGATACTAATTTCCATATATTAAAATGTAATATACTCTAGTGCTGTGCTGTGTTTGCTTAATGAATTAAGGTACAATTATCCACTATTACTTCTGAGTGACTTAAATACTACTTAAGAAGCATGCATTTTCAGATTAATAAAACTAAAAGCTATTGGTATATTCACTTCATTATCCTTACTTTTTTTGACCACAGAATCACTTAATAAATGCAAATACTCCTGTAAACGTACGTAGACATTTTCAAACATGACAATTTAATAAAAAAATATAAAAGGGAACATAGAGATAAAACAGAGTTGAAAGAGGCATCATTACAAGGAGATAATAGTAACGCCCTCAGGGCTAAAAAGAACTGGCAGTCAGCAATTTGAATTTATGTCAGAATGCAGAAGAACAAGCTGCTTTGGGAAAGCACATGACTTAAAATATAATTTGATCTATATCTTTTATATCAATGTCATAAAATATGGCTTAGTAAATTTATAGGTAGTTCAATCCAAGTGATAATTTAAGTGCTCTGCAGGCTGCTACTCTTCCTCATGTACATACATATTTTTTTTTTATCAGCACAGCATTCATATATAACCTTGTAATTTTCCAGTTGTAAAATAAAGTTACTTGATTTTGGTGCCCCACTAAGCGAGAAGGGATTTCATTCAAAGCAGGAACTCCAGATTTTTAACAGATGTTTTTACCATTTAATTGGACATTAAAACTTGGCATCTGATTTTGTTAGCCTTGTATTATCTAAAGGCATTTTTATTTTTAAGAATTTTAAACTAATTAAACTAAAATATACCCTCATGCAATAGAGTTCATGAAACAATAAAATTATAATGTTTATCATCGCAATAATACTTAACCAGGAAGAAAAGAAAAACGGATGACCTTTGGTAAATTATGCTATAACCATATTTGTTTAAATCATATTTCTCTTCTTTTATCCCTTTGGTGGGAGAAAACTCTTTAACAACTATCAGCTTTCAGTAATCCATTATGGCAAGCAGGCCGATAATGTTTTCCTGTATTGCAGGAGCAAACCCAAATCCTAATCCTAAAATCCACTGTTTTCAATTTTGTTAGAGGCCTGATGTTCAGAATATTGTCAAAAATGTCTCTGTAACAAGCAATGGTTGGTCCAACCATATATTAATAATCTTACTGATTTCACCCATCAGTAATAATCTTACTGATTTCACCCATAATGTAATAACAGAACAATTCCTATTAAAAATTATATAAAACAACTACATAATCAAACCTCATTTTAAGAAAATAGAAAATTAATTTCACTTAATTGCTTAAAGCATTTACCAAAGTACATTGTTTTATGAAGACATAACTTTTCAGAGCTTTGTAAATCGTAAAAACATATTACTAAATTTAGAGTTCACAGGTTTTTACTCCAAAATTTCTAACTACTGTAGAACTTCAAAAGCAAAAAAAAAAAAGAAAGAAAAAGAAAAGAAAAAGAAAAGAAAAAAACATCTGGATCAAGTATACAGAATAACAGTTTTTTAAGATGGACAACTAAGAGGTAGTATCTATATCAAATTAATTCTTTAATAGTGCAATATTTAAAAAAAGTTACTTCAGAACTGAGCTTGTCCTGAATAATGTAGCTGTATGATAATCTCAGTTTACTCCCAAATACAGTTTTTGATGTTACTTTTATCTGTGATGTTGTTATAATATAAACATTTCATGGGAAACATATCAAAATTATATCTGTGTCCCAGTATTTTCCATATATAGTATGTCTTGACATATTCAGTAATCCCATTGAAACATTATCTAATACAAGGTTTAAGTGGGGTCAGATATAACTCTTAAATTGAGGCAAAATAATTTTGAAATTCATTATTCCAACTAGTAACTAAAGCTAGTATCTAGAAGGATAAACATAATGTTTACAAAAGAATTGTAATGCATGTAATCAAAGCAAGATATCCTTGCAAAAGAAACTAATTCACAGTCCTCTATTTTTTCTTAAATGCTGTGATAGGATAAATATGAGAAAACATCTCAAACTGTAAATCGAAGCAATTGATTTAAGTATTTGTTCCACGTTCATATATTCAAAGGAATCCTAGAGAGACTACCTAACTAAGCCATCTTTGATTTGAATCAGAATGGGGTAACTTTAAATCTACTAAAGTAGATTTAAATAATAACTAGAAATTATTACACCGAAATAAAGGTCATAGAGTTGTTTTGCAAGATTGGCATAGATCAATATAACAGAACTATGTATTTGGGAATATATATCATTGCAATTTTATGCACACTTATCTGGTAATAACCTATTAAATTAAATATGCCTTTGTTTTGTTTAAGGTCAAACTGCATTATAAGTGTGATTTATTTGCTTATTTACTTGGTTTTTTAAAAATGAGATGCTACCCAATCTTATTTCAAATTCCAATTCAACATCTAGAATTCAATTTAGTTTCTAGTATAAAATTTCAAATTATCAAAACCAAGTATTAAATATGTAGTTGATAAGATGTAAAAATCTAAATGTGCTTTCTCTTGAATGCCAATGAGTTTCAATACAATAGTTTCAACAGAAATTGGTTTGTATATTAGCAAAAAGTAGGGATTATAAAAGTAAAACTGTTCTTACTGTCTCAATATCTTTTTGATATTAAGGAAAACTCTAGATAATTATTTGTATGTTGCTGCATTTTATAGTTTGATATATAGATTCAATGTGACACTTTTTAACCATTCACATAGCTTGAGTAATGTTTGATTTAGTTCCTTTACATACTGTCTGATACCATTTGTACTTGCTACAAAATTTTCTGAAGATCTTCTCTTTAAAAATCCTGACATATGGTCCTTATAAACTACAACATTAAGTGCATTCATGCAAGTGCATTTGGTCATATTGAATTATGTCAGTGCACTGTTCCAGTTTTATGTGGTGCCCAATACACAATGTAAATCAGTGAAAGCTAAAAGCTATTTGTTTCCACAAGTTTTTATTTTAAAATGATTGCAACAAATAAAGAAATCATCATGGATTTGTGTCTTATGTGAAGGCCAGATTAAATTTTTATTGCAGACATGGACCTACCAATGTGGACTACAACTTTTCCTCTGAAAAATGCCTACAGAACCACTATTTAAAGGAAGAAATATAAGATCAGCTTAGACTTCTTTTAGTATTTTTCTCAATAGTCCCTTTACAGTCATTTGGTTAGTGAGTATGTTTGCTTTTAAGTGGATAAAAAGGTATTGAGGGAGCAATTTTGAAGAAAACTGTATAAACAAATTATAAATTACACTTTGTTCAACACTATTTCCCCTTCCTAGGAGGAGAGAAATTCCTAGGTTTCTTTCCACTGATATTTAAAAGTTCCTTGCCTTGCAGAGAACTAGGAATTATCTTATTTCTTTTCTATTAGAAAAGATTACATTTTACATTTCTGTAATTTCACTGTGACTTCTATGTTATGACATTGCTACAATATTTGCATTTACTATCTTCTTGTAGGACTCCACCTACAGTCAACAGCTGATTATACCTAACATAGGACTACCTTTGAAAACAAAAGTTTTTGCAGCTGTGAGAGCAACAAACCTGGATGGAAGGTACTGCCAATTATAATGATAAGTTGGCTTTGCATTTAATACTCCTAGACACATCTCTGCCCAAGATCCTTGGGATATAATGAGTTGTGAACTTATGAAGTTGTTCACACTGGTTGAGTTCACAAATTGTGTCTAACCAGCCTGATTATTGACTAACTTGTTTTCTAAGTTGATCCAGCATTTCTGTTAATGAATCAAATATTTTATTTTATTTACCATATTTGTTGTACTTTGCTTTTATGATTGATTCTGGATTGAGTTAAATAAATAACTAGATGGGCTAGGTTCATCCAACCTGCTAAACTACAAAACACAAATCAAACAAAAAAACAAAAAAAACCCCTCCCATGAACTCTCCAAAACAAGCAATGAAGAAATCTAACCAGAATATTCAAGATTATTAAATTGTCCAAAGCATCTGGTTGGTTTTTAGTTGAATGCTATTTGAATAAAAGCAGATAGCTGTCTTAGCTCACCCAGTATCATTAACTCTAATGTATCATGGATAACACATCAGGATATCAGCCAAAATTTATTTTCCATGATATGCTCTCCAATTCTTTAAATAGGAATTAAATAAACTTTAAATGTATAAAGAACTTGAGCACATAGTTTAGGCATATGACATATCACATTCAGAACTGAGCTTTTCTTTGGGCTTGTCAAAAATCTGTACTGTCATACTTTAATTGTTTCATAGTTTACATTACTTTAAAGTTGTGGATATTGATAATTGGCTGGGCTTACATATTAACCTAAGCTATAAACTATGCTTTGCCAATTAGAGTGGCTAGTCAATTCACATATCAAATCCAGTCCCATATTATGACAAGTAGGATATATGAACCCAGACAATCTGCAGGTGTTTTTTGAGTTATTTTCTTGTATGTTCAAAAGCAGAATCTACCTCCATAGAGGAAAGGAGATAAAAATACACATTGTACAGCTAAAACGTAGAATTGTGTGGTGCACATATCTATTTATTGGAGGTGTTTTAGTCCAACTACCTGCTCAAGCAGGCAGTCCTATACCAGTCCAGACAAATGGTTGTTCAATCTCTTCTTAACAACCTCCTGTGATCGAGCACCTACAACTTCTGTAGGCAAGCTGTCCATGATTAATTGTTCTCACTGTCAGGAAATTTTTCTCTATATTTCTAGGTTGGTTCTGTCCTTGATTATTTCCCCTCCACTGCTTCTTGTCCTTCAATTGCTTTTGGAGAACAGCCTGATCTCTTCTGCTTTTTATTTTATTTTATTTGATTTATATGCCGCCCTTCTCCAGAGACTCAGGGCGGCTTACAATGCGTTAAGCAATAGCCTTCATACTTTTTGTATATTTATACAAAGTCAGCTTATTGCCCCCACAAACTGGGTCCTCAATTTACCTACCTTAGAAAGGATGGAATAAATGAACCTTAAGCCTGGTGAGATTCGAACTTACAATAATTGCAGACAGCTGGTGTTAATCACAATGCTTTCAGTCTGCTGAGCCACCAGGCCTCTGTGCTTTGTGGATATTGGAACATGATTACTTAACATGATTACTCATTTTCTCACCCAACACATAGAACCATAAACTAACCAATTGGTCTGGCTCATGGAACTTACTAAGTCACAAAAAGTAAACAAACAATAAATAAAAAGGAAAAAAAAAACTCTACCTAAGTTAACATGTTGTGCAAATCCATTTGTAAGGTTTTACCCAAAAAAGTTACGTATGTTATAAGTTACTAAAAACACAGTATATACACGAAAGATTGTAATGAATGAGAAATAGTGTTTTAACTGTTATTACTTTTTCTTTGGCAGATGGAATGTTTTGATGGATTACTGCTACACTACTCCATCTGGAAATCCAAATGACAATTTGCGATATGAT
Organism: Pantherophis guttatus; assembly: GCF_059756535.1. Taxonomy (NCBI): domain Eukaryota; kingdom Metazoa; phylum Chordata; class Lepidosauria; order Squamata; family Colubridae; genus Pantherophis; species Pantherophis guttatus. Next base: position 33,839,499 of record NC_142067.1, read on the forward strand.
CTTTTTTTTAGGTAAACATTTTTAAACATCATGTTTATATTTTACATGGTTGTGATAGATTACACAAAAATATTGATTGTTTTAAAAGTTAACTCAAAAGTTTTAATTGCTTAGATAAAATATTAGTTTAATAATTATTTACAGTGTTAAAATGTCAGCTAATATAATAAATAATGCATATAAAAGAACTGAATCTTTGGAATCAGTGCAGAAATATGCATGTAAATAATGGCTATTCTATTTGCCTTCATCAATAAATATATACTAAGAAAATATTTTCAATTGATGACTTCCAGTTTGCATTGCATTCAAAGGAAAAATTTATGGAGAATAGTGTGATAACTGGATAGAAGTCACATTGACTATATATTTCTTCCAGTACTGGAGGAAGTGTATATATCAATTCCATTTATGATAGAACATAAGCAAGAATGTAGTTATATCTGTTTACAATGCCCTTACAACTGTTAGGCCATTAGTTGTACAGGGAGAATACTTTGGTCTGTTTTAAGTTGGTCTTACTATCAGCTTTAGTACTATTTGTACAGATGTTAAATGCTTAGCATCAAATACTACAATCATCTCTGTCCAGACCTCTTTGAATGCATAATACCAACACTGAAGAAAAAGAAATAATTGAAGAAAGACTTTCTGCAGTAATGATTCTTGGAACATCATTTGTTTCATTTTGCATTTTAAAATAGTATTTATATCTCATATTGATGAGTCTGCATGCATGATTTACAGTTCTTACAGATTATTGTGGTTAAAAGCATTCAGAATTATTCTTGCACATTATTGAATGTACTGTATATGTTCAATCAAAAACACACATACCTATAGCCATGTAGATAAAATTTATAAATGAAAATAAATAGTGCTATTTTTGCTTCAGAGTTAAGTGGACGTTTGAATAGCATTCTGTGATAAGCATTCCTTGCACACAATTTCCTTACAACCCAACATTCTATCTCCTGGCCTGTTCTGATTTGTCAGTAAATCTGGTCATAATTTTTGACATGTACAGTATTACTACAGTTGAAACTGTATGTTATATTACATTGTTACGTTCAACAAGAATTTGTCTGTATCGTGGAAATATTTATGGATAAAAACATCTGTGAAAAACTGAACAAGTGTCTTTCATAAATTGCTGAATCTACCTTTCTTGCTTTCTGAAAAGTCAACACTTTTCCAAACTTTTTTTTAAAAACAACAACAACATGAAAGATGTAAAGAAATCTTATTTAGATATTGGAGTACTATGTTGAAAATTCATATGTGATATTGACATAATTTTCTTGATAAAAAGAAATACAGGCATTTTGGGATAAATGTTCCTTTAATATATGTACACATTTTACAATGAAAATTTTGATTGTAAGATATAGGGAAATGTGAAAAATGTATTCTTATTACTGTACATGTAAGTCCTATAACTATGAATTATGTCAATTAATATCTAAATTATGAAGCAAATTAATTTTGTTCATATTCTGAGTTTATATTTGGCCTAAGGATGAGTTGCTGTAGCAAGACAACTTGTCTCATATGGTACAAACAATTTATATCTGCAATAAGTTTGATATTAAACTTTTGAAATAGTCATTAAGGCAATACAAATAGGGTATGTTCAAAAGGAAGGTTATTCATTTATTTAAATATGTAATATATGCTTTGTCATGGAAACCAGTGTTCCTTATGTGAAAACTCTAGGTAATATCCAATTCAGGCTTTTTTCAGAGGCAGATATTCTTGCATCTTGCTGTATCTTGTATTCTCAGAAGATATGTGGAAAGAAATGACAACAATTTCTAGTACTGTTAATGAAATGCTATTCTTTTTATATGTATTTCTCAAGCAGTGAAAGTTACTCATTTCATTTATTTCTTTTTCAGTTGTGACAAAGACCCTCAGACAACTATAATTGAAAATGGGAAGAGTCAAATGGGCCGATTTTCTTTTGAGGTGTTCCGCTTTGTGAAACATAAGAATCAGAAAATGTCTGCAGTTTTTCTACATTGTGTGACAAAGTTGTGCAGAGCTGATGACTGCCCCTTTCTTGTTCCGGTTTGTTTTAGAGTTTGTGTAATAGTGCAACTTGAAGGGCTTAACATTAGTGGGTGATAATAGATGATCTTTTTAGAAAGTAGTTGACTAGTGTGTAATAAAATCTATAGCCTCAATGATAGATGAATCTCCAATGTGGTGGTTACACTAAGATGAAATAATCAAACTGAGTTCTGTTAGCTTTGGTGAACCTTGTTGTTCCTGGTTGATTCCTTCCACTTTCAGACACATTATTTATTTAACAGAAAGATAGGGCTTGGGAAATTATTAATTATAAACTATCAAAGAGTGATGTGAAGGCCAATATGTAATATGAGTACCTAAAAATCTAGATTCATCTTCCAATAAGATTATGGTGAGCAAAACTGAATCCAAAATAAAATCAACTTAATGTATGGAGGGACTTTATATAAATTCCTGAAGTGCCAAAAAACTAATTTTTCAATGATATCCAGAGGCCATTGAACAGTGTTCAAAATACAAGGAGTGTTTGAGTTTGTTTGTTTGTTTGTTTGTTTTTTAGATTTATATTGCCGCCTATTCGCCCATGGTGACTTAAGGCAGCTTACAGAATATTAAAAAACCACATTTAAAAAACAGTAAAACTCATAAAAAAATCAAATAAATTAATGTAATAAAATCACCCCTGACCTCCACCTCCCGCCCCAGTGACAGCTGATCACACAAACCATTTAATGGGCTCTATCCCTCTCTGGGTTCCCAAGGCCCGCTGGCAGAACCAGGTCTTCAGTGCCTTCCAGAAGAGAATTAGGGTGGGGGCCGTTCTAATCTCTGGGGGAATGATGTTCCAGAGAGAGGGAGCCACCATGGAAAAGGCCCTTCTTCTGGGTCCCACCAGGTATCTCCCTCAGGGATGGAGATACACCTGGTGTGACCCGCAGCATCCCCTGCTTCCCCACTCTAATGGGTTGGGTAGATGTGACTGGTAAGAGATGGTCTCTCAGATAACCTGATCTCAAGCCATGAAGGGCTTTAAAGGTGACAACCAGGACCTTGAATTGCACCTGGAAGCAAATCTGCAGCCAATGCAGCTCCCGCAGGAGCGGTGATATATGTGCACTCCAGAGTCTGCACAAAACCATGCGGGATGCTGCATTTTGCACCAACTGGAGCTTCCGGATGCTCTTCAAGAGCAGCCCCATGTAGAGCGAGTTGCAATAGTCAAGACGGGAAGTGACTAAGGCATGAGTGACTGTGAGCAGGGATTGCCAGTCCAGGAAAGGGCGTAACTGGCGCACAATTCGCAGTTGCGTGAAGGTCCTCCTGGCCATGACCGTCACCTGCTCTTTGAGCAGGAGTCGTGAGTCCAGAAGAACCCCCAGATTACACACAGGGTCTGTTCGGGGTAGTGCCACCCCATCCATGATGGGAAAACTTACTCCTCTTTCCTTTTGTGCTCTAGGAGATATATATTCATTTAGAAAGGTATGCAACATCCCTCCTAGTATTATTATTTCAACTTTTTCCCAGATTGAATCTATTCTGTTTAAATTAAACTGTTCTATTTATATGTGGGTTGAATGTCTCCATAGTGAATCAAATAACAAACCTGCTGTTGATAAAATAGTGGGTCAATTTGGATTCAGTATTTCAGTTTTTGAACTATTTTTTGCCCAACAATTGTATAAAAGATATTCAACCTCTGTGAATATTTGTTAAGTCAAATTTACTTAAGTTTACAATTGAAGTTAATAGATTTTTTTTCTCAGCCAAACTAGTATAGGCTTGTAGTAACATTAATACTTTTAACTACTCTTTTGCACCTAGCTTAGATTTATTTATCTAAATGTGCTTATTACTTGGAATGATCATAGGACTGCCTGGAGTTTATCAGGGCAAAACCCAAGAGATTCCTTTGACTCAGCCTGATCTTTCTTTTCCCTTTCTTATGCTTAATTGCTGGAGTCTGTTGGAACCTCATCCCTCTCTGTTTTATATTCTTCCCTTAGTAATCCAGGTAATTAACAACTGTTATAGTAGGGTATATTATAGTTTTATTATAGAGACTCCATGTTGTGCCAGTTTGTTATCCCAACCTTTTGATTCTACTTTTGTATTGTATATTTTCAAATATTCATTGCTGACCTTTTTTAATTTTATTTTGTAAGTATTCAAACTGAGAAAAGTATTCTTTGAATGAAACATTCCATAGCCAAGGAATATTTCTCTAATCTTTTATTTTAAGTTTTCATTTTTCTTCCATGTTCTGCTGAAGTGCTGACCAACTCTTCAAAACAGATTTTCTGAGTATGTAGAAGAATGTAAGTTATAAAGAGGGTAATTATGTTCTGAAGGGTTTGGTAACAGCTCAGCAAAGCCTGGAACATACAGAGAACATTCAAGTGTAAGATTATGGAAATAATTTCCTACTTAGGTTTTATGGGAGTGTCTGCTGGATGGAGACTCTTCAGTGAAGAATTAGTGAAAGAAGCATTCAGTAGCCTGAATTTCATCTGCTGTTCACCAACCAAATGTGGATTAATTTGAGAAACCTCCTAGATGGATTCCGCAAGCACCATAAGAGAAGACAATGCAATATATAACCATTATACAATAAAATAAATTCTGAATATGTTAAGGAACAACCAAGAATGAACTAGTATATATTCAGTCGTTTTCAAATTTTTCGGGGCAAGGAAGCTTCTTTTAAGCAGGAGGATTTTGCTTTTAGTATTTTTTTAAAGATCCAGTTTATATGCAAAGTTAAAATAGAACACCAAAGAAAAATATTATTTCTACCTGTTCTGAATCATAAATTCTTTGATTGAAACTTCTAGACCTGCAGTAATAGAAAAAAAAGAGATGCGGTGAAGCGAACCACTTGGACACCTCAGAGCATTTCTGGAAGTGCAGTAATATCTGCTGGTCCCATAATTACTAGAACTGGTAAGGACAATCACCGTACATAATTTCTAAAATATAAAGTGGAAAATTTCCTGTTCAAAAATAATTTCTTGTTCAAGAGTAGACTCAACACTTGTTTTTGATTGTTTAATTCTCATATGACTAAGTATGTAGTCATATGTAAGGCAGTTTTGACTGACATGCTCCTCATGAAGGAGAAGACTGAAGTGTTTCTCGGGAACAAGTTTATTTATGTAACCTTGTTTGACAATTGTCATAATTAGAAGAGGGTTTTGCAAGACTCAAGCATAACTTGAGTAGAAGCCTCTAAAACCACTAGAGGAATTAAGCACTAGATGTAAAGCAACGTGGGTTCTTTGCTTTTAGAAGTAAGGACTTCATTTTGCTTTGAGGAATAGGTTTAAATTGTGCAGCTTCAGAGATTCATTGGTTTGAGGAAAGAGGAATGGAACACTGTCCATCATTTTTAGTAATAGGCAGTATGAGTTGTCTGTAAATTGGATGTTCTCAACTGGGGACTGCCTGCATAGATTCAAAAGATTCAAAAAACAGATTATGCAGAGATGAGAATCCTGCAGAGAACCTACATAAATCTAGCTGGATCTTCATTGCAGTTATTCAACATCCCTAAAACCATCAACTTATGTATTAAATGGGCTCAGTAAAGCAACTAAAAAGCCCACATTTTTATTTTCCTATTTCATTTTTTATAGTGTACTGTACTTTGAATGCTACAATAGCACAATGGCTATAACTTTTACATTATAGATCGAAAGTTTTCTGGTTGGAAAGCTGGTAGAAATGTTTGTTTTGATGAATATCTCTGTAAATGTGAATTTAGACTTGGGGTGTTCGATTAGTTATTCCTGTTTAAAGTATCAATGATTTTGTCCAAACATAAAGAAAATGAATACCTTCAAACTAAAATGAATCTATTTTTATATTTCATACAGAAGAGATCCCAACCAACAATTCACAGCTTGGTAAGTTATAGCAATAGCAATAAATTTGCCGTAATTTTAAAAGAAATATTTGAATTTAATCCTAATTACTAGTCAAATACTTTAGGATGTATATATCACAACATTTTCTGCTAATTTAAATGACAGAAAATGTTAAACATCCAAATTAAATTTTTCTGGATAGCTTTTAAAAGCTTATTAGATCAGATCTTTTAAAAAGCATATGACATTTAAAAAGCCAATCATAGTTCTGTTGATATTACAGTGATCTGACATAATATATTACGATCAGATATATCTCTGATTGTATTCCATGGGAAATGGTGAGAAAAAAAATTATGTGGAAATGTGGCTATGCCCAAATATTAAGAAAGAAGACACTGAGCTGAAATCAATAAAGCAGAGCCACTGCTCAACCCCGAATTCTGCTAAGCACAAAGCTGAATGGGAAATGGTTGGGTATTTTTTCACTGACTTACCTCCAGAATCTTTAAAAAAATCTATTATACTGAAAACTATGGAAGGGAATAAAGACTGCGAATTCTAGAGAGACAGTGAGATTTATGACTTCTTTGAGAACACACTTTGAGAACACAGTTCCTTTGGGCCTAGAATTTATGGTAATTAATTTTATTTAATTTTAAATTTATATAGTGGCTGTCTCACAACATGTATTTTATTTTGAGTCTGACTCTTTTCTCCTGAAATCTCTATAACTGTTCCTGCTTAGGAACAGGTTATTTTTGCCCATTGATTCTTTAATTATGAATATTGAGAAGTCAAATATATGTACCTGGATTGTTCTCAGGGCTTGCAAAATATTTTTAACTCTTTCCTTTCCTTTGTAGGAAGTCCAAATGGATTCTCTTTCCAGCTGAATTCAGTCACCAGTGCATTGATTTCAGGAATAGTAATTTTAGGAATTATCAGCACCATTTCTTGTGTACTATCCCTTCTCCTTTTCTACAGAAAAGGGCACAGCAGTAACCTTATTTTGAGTGGTGTAAGAAATCCAGTTTTCAATTAGAAGGAACAAATAATTTGAACATTCTCCAATTGCCATAAAATGTATTTGCCTTAAAGTGTCACCAAGGTATCACTTCATTGTTATCAGATTCTAGTTATTCTTTCTAGTAGTGTTATGCTATTACATAGTAAGTAATAGAATTAGCACTGTAGCTGTTTTCTGTCATTGATGTACCGTGTATGTGAATGAATAGGTATTTTGATGTTTTGCCAACGGATAACTGAATAGAATAGAATAGAATAGAATAGAATAGAATAGAATAGAATAGAATAGAATAGAATAGAATAGAATAGAATAGAATAGAGTAACAAAGTTGGAAGGGACCTTGAAGGTCTTTTAGTCCAACCGCCTGCCCAGGCAGGAAACCCTACATCACTTCAGACAAATGGTTATCCAACATCTTCTTAAAAATTTCCAGTGTTGCAGCATTGACAACTTCTGCTGGCAAGTTGTTCCACTTATTAATTGTTCTGTCAGGAAATTTCTCCTTAGTTCTAAATTGCTTCTCTCCTTGATTAGTTTCCACCCATTGCTTCTTGTTCTACCCTCAGGTGCTGTGAAGAATAGTTTGACTCCCTCTTCTTTGTGGCAACCCCTGAGATATTGGAACATTGCTATCATGTCTTCGCTAGTCCTTCTCTTCATTAAACTAGACATACCCAGTTCCTGCAACCGTTCTTCATGTTTTAGCCTCCAGTCCCCTAATCATCTTTGTTGCTCTTCTCTGCACTCTTTCTAGAGTCTTTTTTACATCGTGGTGACCAAAACTGAATGCAATATTCCAAGTGTGGCCTAACCAAGGCATTAGTAACTGCCAACTGATAATAGAAACTGAATCATAAAGGTTAAATAAAGCAAATCCTTGTCTAAATCTATACATATATAAAAACCAGAATGCTATGAAACTTTCATAGTTAAATTATCCTTTTCAGAAAAGACAATTTCTGTACTTACTTTCTACAAGGTTAAAACTTTTTATGCATATCTCTAGAGGCATATATTTTGATTTTTATATCTTTATAGACATATAATTTTGAATTCATATCAGGCAACACAAAACACTTCAGAACATCCAAAATAAAAAGTGATTATCCTTATAATAACTTGGGAAATAAAGGCTGAATGTTGTAATGAAGTCTTTTGCTTTGTTTCAGCATAGTATCTATTATAGAACAATGAATATTTTGACTGTACTTTGCCTAAACTAAATAATTTATATTGCAAATTCAAAACTCAATAATATGGATTGAAACTCTTCATTGTTTTGGATATGTGAGGGCACGACAGGGCATCAAGATTCCTCTCTCATTCTTTTTTCTTTGGAATTGTTTGAAAATTGTTTCCCTATTTTTTAAACTGGTTCCTTCTGTTCTGTTTTAATGTAATCAGTAAATACAGCTAAACCAAATAGTCAACTGCAGGAAACCAGTAGAAATAGTGTATCCCCATCCCATCCCTTCCCTTCCCTTCCCTCCCTTCCCGTCTCCTGTTAATGGAACCTGTCATGCATAGGCTAATGAAGCATGGAGGTTCTTTCTTTTCCATTCATGGAAATTGCTATTATCATTTATTCCACTCAAAATTAATTAATCCTTGAGAGACTTTTCTGGAGATGTTCCAAGGGCAGGATAATGTGAAACATTAAATAGCTAAGAGAATGATTTTGAACAAGAAAGTGGTATTTCATTCTTATTTGATGAACATTACTTAGTTGTGTGTTCTCTCGCTCTCTTCTACATCCTATCTCTAGGATGGTGAAAATAGATTTTCACTTAGGCTCAATATTTTCCTGCTTATTAATGGAACAATCTATACCAAAGGCTGTCCAAACTTACTACTACTTAAGGAAAGAAAGCAAAAGTGCCTGTAAGATTTATGATTCTCATTTTGATTTACAGTAAGGTAATTTAAACTTTTGTACTTTTGGTTAGGTATGAAGCTTTGGGTTACAGCTCATCAAATTGGTTTATAGCACAGCTTATTGCTCTACAAAACCTTTAATGTATTTTCAAAATTCTTTTGCTTCCTAATTGTGAAGGAATAGCTTGCATACATTTATAAAGGAAACATTTGGATAAGCCTTAATTTGTTCAGCAAATTAAGCTTAAAGAAAGCAGCCTGCACATTGCATTAATGGAATGGCCTGCTTTAACTTTTGGCTCTCTACATTAATATACTAAGATTATAGAAAATGTGAAGTTTAGTGAACTTTTACATAAATACTTGGTTTAGAACTATTAATTTATAACCCTAATATCTTCATTAAATTGACTGACAGCAGCTTTATTTACCTTTAACCTTATAGCTGAAACAAAATTGAGATATGTTATCATCCAGTTCTACTTTGCATCTTTGATAAAAAACAATCAGATCTAAATGTAGATCAACCAAAACAGAATTGGAAGGTGTTCTGTTTCTATTTCTTGGATCAGTGGTAAATATCAGTGGAATGTAACTATCCCTTCCCATTCATGGGCAACTAATGCTAGCAGCAACAAGCTAGGATTTTCCATTTAAAATTCCCACTATGCTGTGGGAAACTAGCAAAACATTACTGTAATTTGCTGCATTGTGAGTATTTTTGCATGGTGGCTTGTAGCCACTAGTGTTGCAGGACTAGCACACTGTAAGTCTCAGTGTTGTTGCATTCTGACATTCTACCCATTTCTTAGCAGTTTCTGTTTTTAACACCAATCCTAGAAATTGAAGTCTAGAGGTTATTTCTGAATTATGATCTGAAATATGTGATTTTAATTGCTTAATGTATATGGCCATTTTAGTTCTAAAGCAGTGTTTTTCATACTTTGCAATTTAAAGATGTGTCGACTTCAACTCAGCATGCTGTCTGGAAAATTCTAGAAGTAGAAGTCCAACATATCTTTAAGTTGCTAAGTTTGGAAAACACTGTTCTAAAGTATCTGAAGTGGATTGTGTCTCATGAATAAATTAATTCTTTCATGTTCTATGCTTTCATAGTAAAAATATGTTTTTTTACTATGAGCAGATCACTGACTGAGGAAAAATAATTTGAAAACAACAAGCCAAAGCCAAATAACAGGCCAAATATTACTATTTTTGCTTTACACCTAAAACTACTCTGATACACTTTAGGCATGTCTTTCTGAACCTGGTAGTTTTCAAATGTGTTAGGTCTACACTTTCAAGAATTCCCAACCAATTAAAGTTAGAGAAACAGTCTCAAAATGTCTGGAGTTTTGCTGCTTTATTATCCAATGCTTTAGTTTTTAATATCAGACATCAAGAGATGGAAAGTTAGACATAGTCTGTACCATAAACCAAAATATGTCACAGTGTATGCTAGTCATAGGCAACATAATGCAGAATGCATGATAACATATAGGATGAAATTTGACTGTTAATTTTATGCTAACAACTTGGAACTGTGCTCAATATCACAGTGAGCAAACTGTATGACTGTATTGTACATACTGCTCTAAACAATGTTGTGTATGGGTGTGTGAATGTACAGAAAATGTCAGGGTCATTTGAATATCATGATATTAAAAAAACCTGTCATGTCATTTAATTCTGAGTTCCAAATACCCATCCAATACCTACCTACTAAACACTGTATTTTTTTTTTTTTACATGAAACTTGTGCATGGTTTTCTCCAATCTTAATACCTCAGAAACATGTACTTGCAATTCAGGGTATAGGTCTTGATGACATGTAAAATATGATTAATAAAGTAATTTGGAAAATAATATCAGAAAATGCTGGTGTGTTGTCTTTGTTCAACAGCCATAGGTAAATATCTTCCGGTTTGGTGATCATATGTCTCAGACGCTCCAACAATGTACAGAGATTATCTGTTATTTTAAGATTAGAAGAGTGTAAATAAGGATTTTTGCATATTGATTGATTGACTGTGTACCATCAAGTTGGCATTGACTCTTAGCAACAGGGGTGGGTTCTACTTACCTTTACTACCCGTTTGCAATGGGGCCGCATGCATAACAAAAAGAATCGACCCAAAGTACTAGACCTTTATATATCTTTACAGAGATAAAATACAGAGCTTCCCACAGGTTCTTTAAGATTTCAGCCATGTATCATGAGAAGTCTGAGGACATGGTGCACCCTGCTTCTTTTTCAGCATAAGAATTCCTCTGCGTTTTAAAAGTATATATATATATATATATATATATATATATATGTATATATATGTATATTTAATATTTAATATTTAATATTAATTAAATATTAATGTTAGTACTTGTAATTAGTTTAATTATGTATTATTTTGAGTGTACAAAAGGATCAAACATTTCCGGACACTCGGGCATTCCCAATAAACGTCCAGAAGAAAAAAAGATGTGTGTATATATATATATATACACACATATATATACTCTATCTCTCTCTCTCTCTCTCTCTCTCTCTATCTATCTATCTATCTATCTATCTATCTATCTCCACAAATATTTGATCCTTTTGCCTGGTAAGAAATGTACACTCAAAATAGCAAATGATTAAACTAGCTACAAGTACTAACATTAATATTTAATTAATGTAATTGTCACATTTAATATTTTTAATTATTTATATAGTGTCCCGTTTCCTGTTTCAATGTGACTCCTGAAATCCTGTTCAAAAACTGATGCACTTCATCGTCATGAAAGTTGCAATCCTCTGATACATCATAGTTTATTATGAAGAGAAACAGTCTCCGTTGTCCAAATCCAACATAGTTCTTTACGGAATTTTTCTTCTCCTGTTCTTATGTTTAACTGATCTGCATTATTTATGTTTGC